>NW_026606222.1:12500-1287500 GCF_029834395.1 Sorex fumeus | reverse complement strand
TGATTTTACAAAACAGATCTGGCACGCCTGCCTCAATTCGTGCGTCCCTTCCAGGGGGTGTCTCGGGGCCACCGAGGAAGGCGGTTTCGTAACTGCACTTCCAAAGAAGTTCCCAAAGTCATTTCTTGGCTGACTTGCGATCCCCAGGAAATCCTCCGAGGGGAACAAACTGCTAGGTCCATTCATCTGCAGGAAGAAGAATCAAACAAACACACAAAAAACATGGACACAGCCCAGCCCAGAGAGGCTCCACCATCGCCGGAGAAGGAGTCAGACCCACGAGCGAGAGAAGTTCAACCGAGACCCACTGGCCCTGCCCCTGCCCCCCCGGCCTCTCCCGCCAGCTGGCCCACAGCGCCTGTCCCCAGCTGCCCCTGCCTGGGACCTACGGGTGACAGCAAAGCCCTGGCCATGCCCGAGGGGTCTGACGGGCTCCAGGGGCCTCTGACGTGGACGCCTGCCCACCCACCGCTCCCCACCTGAGACAAGGAGGCCGTCAGGGTCCCTCCAAGGACTGGGGGACAGGAAGAGACTTACTAGAACCAGGGAGGGGCTACCGCCACCGAGCGACACGCAGTCTCTTGCGGCTGGGGTGCACAGATCTGGAAGGACGAGAGACTTCAGCTGACCCTGGGCAGGACAGCGGCATGGCACAGGCGCAGCGAGGGCTCCCTGCGCCCCCCCACCCCCACCCCACTCCTGCCTCAGCTCACCGAACCCCACCCCGGAAGCCAGCAAATCTCAACCAGATGCTATTTTCAGAGGCCCCGGCCCCGGCTGGCTCCCCGGAAAGGGGAAGCAGGAACTCGACCCGGCTCTCCGCTCCCGACTCGGCCGTACCCGCTGCTAACCCAACAGGCTCCAGGGGCCCCCTGAACTGTGCCGACCAAGTCTCCGAGAGCGGTGAAGGCCTGGCCTCGGCGCACAAAGTCAGCCCTGAGCCTCGGAATGCAGGTCACGGGCTGGCCACCACCCCACACGCACACCCGAGACTCGGCCTTGAGTTCAGAGCACAAGCTCTCCTGATGCCCCTTCTGACGGGCATGCCCTGGGGGACACGGGACGATACAAACCATCACCTGGTACACACACACACACACACACACACACACACACAGGCATGTGCACCTGCCTCCCACACTGTCACCTCAGGACACTTAAGCTGAAGTTTTCTCTTTCTCTTAACGCGAACCCCTACTACAGAGAGTACCAGCGCCCCACCTGCCCTTTAGAAATTGAACTTTAGTTGATAGCAAAAAACCAAAAATTCTTACCTCGTTTGGGTTCACTCATTGAAAATGAATTTAAAGAACAAAAATCTTCTAAGGGTGAGGTCAAAGGCGCATACAGGTCCGAAAGGGAGGGCGGCCGAGTGTACCTCGCCCCCAGGGACAAGGTGCCCAGCAGGGAGGACGGGAAGGGCATGCTGGGGGCCACGCCAGCAGCCGGGAGGGGGCCTCGGACCAGAGCTGAGGGCTAGGAGAGAAACGAGACAGATTGAGGGCCACGAAACCCAAGCGCCGCTGGCCAAACTCCTTACCGCGGCACACAGAAACTTCTACTCACGGAGAAACGAGTGGCCACTGACCACAGGGCGGGCGCAAACCCCCAACAGGGTTGGCAGCCCCCCAGGGCAGCGTTCCTTCCCTTTAAGCCACTGTTTCTTTTTTTGCCTGCTTTGGGCCAACCCGGCCATGGTCGGTGGGGCTCAGGGGATTGCATGGGGTACCGGGAGTGAGCCCAGGTGGCCATGGGCAAGGCCAGTGCTCGCCCACTGGACTCTCCGCCCCCTGCACACCCAGGGTTTCAAAGGTGCACGATGGCGGATCTTGGTCTACTTAAATCCCAACCTTACTTGACCTTCAAAACTTCCCTTGGGGTGTCCCCCCTTGCCCAGCCCTGTGGGACCAACGGGCGAGGGCTGTGTGTGAGCTGGGGGGAGGAGGGCGCTGAGGGGGCTGGAGAGGTGGGAGGGACAGAACCAGCCTGGGGCCAGAGCGACAGCACAGTGGGAAAGGTGTTTGTCTTGCACACAGTCGACCCGGGTCCGAGCCCCGGCATCCCCTAAGGTCCCCTGAACGTCATCGAGAGTGACTCCTGAGTGCAGAGCCAGGACGAAGCCCTGAGCATCGCCAGGTGTGACCCAAAAAGCCAAAGAAAAAAAAAAAGAGATGAAACCAGCCAACAGGAAGCTGCTGCGTCCCTTCGAGGCGCTGCGTCCCCGGGCCCCGCACACATCACAGGCTCCCGTCTCCCATCCCTCCCTGTGCCGATCAAGGAAGCCGCTGGTCACGGGCACCCGGCACGGCCAAGAATCGGAGCAGATCCGCCGGCCTCGCCAGCTCAGCTCGGCCGACCACACGCACAACCCGCAAGTCCCTCCGCACCCCCAGTGTCCCAGGCACCATGAGGTCCCTGCCCGGCTGTGCTCACGGACTTCCAGGGGGGCAGGGGGCTGGCAGGATGCGGGGGTTGGGGGGTGTCCAGTTCATAAAAAAGGTTCGGCTCTGTGGGCCACATTGGAGTTGCCCCAGACCAAGGCTGTCCCGGCCAAATGCAGCCAAGAGCGACAGGACAGCAGGGAGGGAACACGTGCCAGGCACACGGCCGACCCAGGCTTGGGCACCCCGAAAGATGCCCCGAGCCCTGCCGGGAGCAAGCCCTGAGCGCCGCCGGGTGTGCCCCCCCCTGCCCACCAAATGAACAATGCAGGACGCCTGAACACACAAACCGGAACCCCACACGGCCTTCTGGGTCACGGAAGCTGCTCCCCTCCTTCCCCTGCTCCTCTGAAGACCACAACGGGGGCCAGCAATCAGCCGCCCGGCCCTGAGACACGCGCGGCACCCCCGGAGTGGGCAGCAAGCACTCACCATCACGGGCCCGTTGGGCTCGGGGGCTGAGTCCAGGAGATCGTCCAGCTCGTCCCCCAGGATCATGTCGTTGTCATCGAGGAAGGCGTCCGGCAGGGGGCACGGGCTCCTGCCCCCGTTAGCCAGCACAGCTGGGGCCAGGGCACTCTCCTCCACTTGCAGCGGCAAAACCGAAGCCAAGGGCACGACGGCCACTGAGGCCAGCTCACTCCCACCGCGGGGCGGGAAGCCGGGGGCAGGGACGGGAACAGCAGGGAGGGCTTCCTGCCTCGGGGCTAATAAATCTGGAGAGGGAAACGGGGAGCGGGAATGTGAGGCGGGAACAGACCACAAGGGTTAAAAGCTGGGCTGGGGGGAGTGCAGCCGGCAGGACGTTTGCCTTGCACGCGGCCGACCTGGGTTCGACTCCCAGCATCCCATATGGTCCCCTGAGCACTGCCTGGAGCAATTCCTGAGTGCAGAGCCAGGAGGAACCCCTGAGCATCGCCAGTGTGACCCCCCCCCAAAAAAAAGTTGTTAAAAGCTGGGCTGTAGCAATGGGCTGGAGCGAAAAGGACAAGGGGGAGGGTGCTTGAATTACACGCAGCTGGCCCCGGGTTCAATCCCCAGCATCCCATGGGGTCCCCCGAGCACCTCTAGGAGTGATTCCTGAGTGCAGAGCCAGGAGGGACCCCTGAGCATCGCTGGGTGTAGTAACACCCCCTCACTCGCCCCCCCAACACACATACACAAAGAAACAACCGGAAAAAACATTTCAAACAGAAGGGTCAAAGTTATTCTAAAAACCTTCAGTTTTGTCCTGGAATCAGTAAGAATCACTAGTAAAAACTTCCTTTTTTCCTCAAAGTGCCCAACCCCCTTTTGGGCAGAACTGTTAGGAGGGGAGGGGCGTGCTCTGACCCCCCCCCCCCCCCCCGACCTGCCCCCTGCCAGCTGGCCAGAAGCTCAAAAGGGTTTCAGGAGAGATTTTTCGCTTCTCATACCAATAACCTCATGGCCAGTTCGCTAGGTAAGATGTGGAGAGCCACGGGCACCTCACTCTCAGTATCTGTCTGCATTGCAAACCACAGTGTCCAAAAGGAGAGAGAGAGAACGAAAAACAGTGCCTGCCACAGAGGCGGGCAGGGGGGTGTGATGGGGGGTGGGCAGGAAGGATAGTGGGAGGGAAACTAGGGACACGGGTGGTGGGAAATGTGCACTGGGGGAGGAAGGGTGAGGAAACATTGTATAACTGAAACTGGATTGTGGCCGCTTTGTAACTGTGTCTCATGGCGATTCAGTAAACAAAGTTTTAAAATAAACAAATACATTACCAAAAAAAAAAAAAAACCTTCAATAAATAAAGCTGGCCTTGGGGCTGCAGGATAACACAGCAGGCAGGGCATCTGCCTTGTACTCGGGGCCAACCCGGGTCTGATCCTCCATCCCCGGCATCCCAGATGGTCCCCCAAGCACCACCAGGAGTAAATTCTGAGTGCAGAGCCAGGAGTGACCTTTGTTCATTGCCAGGTGTGACCCAACAAAGCTAAATAAATAAATAAATGAATAAATAAATAAAGCTGGCCCTAAGGAGACAGGCGACATCATACCTGGCTCAATGTCTTCCACGGAACACTTCAGAGCCTGGAAGCCAAGCAGAACCCAGGTCAGTGCTCGGAAACTTCCACGCCCCCTTCACCCCCTGCTCCTCACCCCTTCTTCCAGAAGTGACCTCCTCCAAGGATGGTCCCGGGGCTGGTGAGAGGGGTCAGAGGGGCACCCCCGCCCCCGCCCGTGGTCCCCCACTAGTCTCAAGAGACCCAGGACTCCCCCCCGAAACCACCCCCCACTAGACCTGGCGCCGTCCCCGTTTCGCTACGAAACCCTGCTGTGGCCCCGTGAGCTGTGAAAACGCTCGTCAGCCCGCAGGCATCCCCGCTTCGGCAGGGCAGGTCAATAACCTGCGTAACCTGCTTTCTCTGCCGAAGCGTCAGGAAGCCCTGACCAAGTGGGTGCTGGGGAAATGGGGTGGGCGCAAAAATCGACGCCGGGGAAAGCAGAACGACGACCACCCGCTCTCGTCCCCGTTCCTGAGATGCTCTGAGAGAGAAGGATGTGCTTACCTTGTCAGCCCCGTCGCCAGGTGCAGACGTTAAGGAGAGCTGAAAGAAGGCAGTTGCCCCGTGTAAGGGCAAGCCCTTGGCCGGGGGCCAAGCAAGCAGGGGGGCTGCAGGGGTGTGTGGGCGGGGCCTGAGCAAGCAGGGGGGCTGCAGGGGTGTGTGGGCGGGGCCTGAGCAAGCAGGAAGGCTGCAGGGGTCCCCCGACTTACCTCGGCTCTCACATATGCTTTCCTAATCTTGAACCCCAGTTTCTGAGCAAGCTCTTGAGTTAATTTAATTACATGTTCATCCTGGAAAGAGTGCAGAGGGTGGTTAATTTCTTTCCTCTTTTTTTTTTTTAGTTATTTTTTTTTGGGGGGGGGCACATTCGGAGGTGCTCAAAACTTACTCCTGGCTCTGTGCTCAGGGATAGCTCCTGGGAGGTTGTTTTTTTTTTCTTTTTGGGCCACACCCAGCAATGCACAGGGGTTCCTCCTGGCTCTGCACTCAGGAGTTACTCCTGGCGGTGCTCAGGGGACCATATGGGATGCTGGGGATCGAACCCGGGTCGGCAGCGTGCAAGGCAAACGCCCTACCCACTGTGCTATCGCTCCAGCCCCTCCTGGGAGGTTTGAGTGGACCGTACGGGGTACCTGGGATTGAACCCAGGTCAGACACTTGCCAGGGAAGCAAGCTACCCACCATACTATCACTCCAGCCCCTTTATTTATTTTTGGGGGAGGGTGGGGCCACAGTCGACGGTGCTCAGAACTTACTCCTGGCTTTGCACTCAGGGATCACTCCTGGAGGAGCCATGAGACCAGATGGGATGCCAGGGATCGAACCTGTCTCAGTTGTGTGAGAGGCAAACGCCCTCCCCACTGTGCTATCACTCTGGGCCCCGGGCGGTGAGTAGCTTGACAGAGAAGACAAATCAGTCCAATTTCTAACTTGCTTCCTGTTACAACACTCCTTCTCTGCGCAATGAACTGTGCCCAACGGGAGCTCACTCTCGGCTGGAGAGCTCAGTTCGGAAAACCCCATCTTCCCATGGACAAAGGCCCCGGCAGTTAGGAACAGATGTCAGGAAACCCCCACCTGCGGCACGGTCAGTGAGCACTTGGCCACAGCCTCGTAAGCCTCTTTGTATCTTCCGAGATCACTCAGGGCCTTGGACTTCCGGTACAGAGCTTTGCAGTTACTTGCATCGAATCCGAGGACCTTGTCGCAGTCTTCGAGAACCTTCTTGTGGAAACCCTGGGCGTAGACACAGAGAATCCAACTGAGCCATGAGTGACCCATTGCTGGGAAACCCCAGTGGGCAAGGGATTTTCTTGTACAAGCCGCTTCTTTTTTTTCCTTTTTGCTTTTTGGGTCACACCTGGCGACACACAGGGGTTACTCCTGGCTCCGCACTCAGGAATTACTCCTGGAAGCCCTGGGGGTGTCCCCCCTTGCCCAGCCCTGTGGGACGCAGGGGCGAGGGCTGTGTGTGAGCCGGGGGGAGGAGGGTGCTGAGGGGGCCCTGGTGGTGCTCGGGGGACCCTATGGGATGCTGGGAATCGAACCCGGGTCGGCCGCTTGTAAGGCAAACGCCCTACCCGCTGTGCTATCGCCCCAGCCCCGACAGGCCACTTCTTACACTGGTTCCTTTCTGGGAATGCTCAGAAACTCAACTCCCCGTCAACTGCCACGGGGGCCCATGGCCAACCGACAGAAAGTCTCCCACTCACCATATTGGAGTAGCAAGCAATGCGATTGATGTGCAGCTTCTCAATGATCTCTTCAGGAATTACAATGTCCTCAGTCTTCGCATAATCAGCAATGTTCAGCGCCTCTGTGTACTGGCTTAGCGAGCTGTTCCAATCATGTTCCCGATAAACATCATTTCCTTCGTTAAAAAGATTTCTCACGAGAGCCCTTAAATATACCTTTAGAAAAACAAAAGCAAAATCGTTGCCTGAAGTTCTTTCAAGAACAAGTTGGGACAACAAGTACCCGCTCGTTTTTGTACCTAGATCCTCAGAGGAAATCACCCGGCGAAACGTGTGAAATAAGTTGTGGATCTGGCCAGCGCCCACCCTCCGACCTCCACCCCGGGGCCCTCACCAGCGACTCTGTCAAGGAAAGTTGCTTCTCATGCCTTAGAAAAAGGCAGCAAAGCAACTGGCCAGCATCGGATCGCCCCTCTAGCTCTGCCCTGGATAAATCAAGTGGAAATTCTAGGTCACAGAAAACATCTGAAGGGGCCGGAGCGGCAGGGCAGCAGAGAGGGCGTTTGCCTTGCATGCAGCTGACCCAGGTTCGATCCCTGGCACCCCAGAGGGTCCCCCCAAACATTGCCAGGAGTAATTCCTGAGTGCAGAGCCAGGAGTAATCACTAAGCATTGCTGGGTATGATTCAAAGAGGAAAAAAAAAAAATAGAGAGTGAGAGAACATCTAAAGACTTTTGACCAGTATTTCTAATGTTTTGCTCTTTTGTTTTTGGGGGGGCCACATCCTGCCGTGCTCAAGGCTTACTCCGGGTTTTGTGCTCAGGGATCACGCCTGGCAGGGCTCGGGGGACTGTATAGGGTGTCAAGGACTCTATGAGGTGCTGGGGATCAAACCTAGGTGGGCCACTTGCAAAGCAAGTGCCTTCCCCACTCTGCTCCACTCTGGCCCCAACCGGTTTGTCTTTTTTGGTCTGGGTGGTGCTTCTGCTGGTGCTCAGGTGTTACACTGACTCTGAGCTCAGGGACCACTCAGGGATCACTGGTGATGACCCTGTGGGGTGTCGAGGATCAAACCTGGGCCAGCTGCACGCAAGGCAAACGCCCTGCAACTACCGCCAGTGGTATTTCTAAATGGGGTTCCAGAAAGACAGTCGCCATGAATGACGGAGGCGCCCCTGGCAGTCACCTGCCAGGGTCAGGTGTGGGCTGAGGGTCCCCAGGGACTTAGGACCCTGCTCCTTCCTCTGGAGTCGCTCTGATCCGGGCTCCTAAGAACGGGGCATGAAGCTTGTGCCTTTCCCTAGGTCTGAATACTTCTGTCTCCTTTCTCTTGTTTCCTCGGGACGTAAGAAGGTCTTTTCCCAGTACAGGATAAGTGACTCTTTAGATGGATTTGTCAAGGGTGCGAAAAACTTCATAAAGAAACTGGGCAGAACTGTCTTCCGGAGTCAAGGAGAGGGGCCAGAGCCAAAGGACAGCAGGGATTGCCCTGCAGCTGACTAGGCTTCGATCGCCGGCATCCCAGAGGGCCTCTGAGCACTGCCAGGAGAGATTCCTGAGTGCAGGGCCAGGAGTAGCCCTGAGCACTGCCAATGTGACCCCAAAAAGTCCAGGTGAACAGGGTGGGGCTGGGGGCCTCCCGACTCACTCCCCACTTCAGTGCACCCCTGAAGCCGGAGGAAAGGGGGTGTGGGCTGAAGCTTGGCCCTGACCATTTCTGTTCTACATCTGGAGACAGATGGGCAGAAGGAAGACACCCGGGGAAGAGGGAGAAAGCCGGAAAAGGGCATCCGGGGCCATCGAGTCAGACAAAGCCCCCCAGGAGGGGCGAGGGCAGCCCCCCCATGCTGTTCTGAGTCCCCGCCCTCGCTGCGCCCTCTACTGAGAATGTCCCCAGTACACACGCAGACACATGCCCTCCTTCCTAACACTGTCTCACTTCTTTCCTTTCCTTTTTTTTTTAAATTTCCCAAAATAAGGCCACACCCAACAGTGCTCAGGACTTACTTCTGGCTCTGTGCTCAGGGATCACTCCTGGCAGTGCTTGGGGGACCCTACAGAGTGCTGGGGATTGAATCTGGGTTGGCCGCATCGGACGCCCTAACCACTGGGCTATCTCTCCAGTCCCTCATCCCACTTGTTTTCGTTGAGGTGCAACGTAGGCACAAGGTCATTTTTTGAGGAGCTCCAAAGGTGGATCGGTCCAAAACGACAGGAGGAAAGCAAGCCAGCCTGGGTGTCCAGGACCACCAATGCTGCCCTGTCCATTAGGTATCACTGAAATTCCTCTCTGAATGTCCACATAAGGGGCCACAGTCTCTGTCTCAACTGCCCTGCACGGTAAAAGCAAGACCATGGATAAACAAATGGGTCCACTGTGTTCCAATAAAACTTTATTCGCAAAGACAGACCTGGGGCCAGATTTGGCCTCCAGGGACAGCCCTGCACTGGGACCGCTCACAGCTACACGAGGAGCCTTCGGGCCAACCTTCCCACAGCCATTACCGCATATTGCTCCTGTGTCCCGGGATACGACAGCGGTGACCTAAGAAGAAACAGATTCATTTTAATGGACGGGCTCTGACCAGGCTTCGTGCATGCATAAATCATCTCAGACCACCGTTTCCCCCAGGGGGCCAAAGGAGCGCTCCCCGGGGCTGGAGAGATGGTTCCGCGGGCAGGGCATCTGCTTGCCTGGCTCGTGGCTGACCCCACCACAACCCTGCAGGGTCTGCAGAGCACTGCCAGGGGTGATCTCTGAGCAAAGGGCCAGGAAGAAGCCCTGAGCACCACCAGCTGAGGCCTAAACTCTGCGAGAAAAAAAATGAAGGAATTTTTGTATAACTGAAACCCAAGCACAAAAATTTATAAGTCTATAAATGTACTTCATGGTGTTTCACTAATAAAAAAAATGATTAAATAAAAAAAAATGAAGGAATTTGTTTTTTGCTTTCTGGGGTCACACCCAGTAATGCTCAAGGGTTCCTCCTGGCTCTGCACTCAGGAATTACTCCTGGCAGTGCTTGGGGGACCATATGGGATGCCAGGGATCGAACCCGGGCCAGCTGTGTGCAAGGCAAACGCCCTACCCGCTGTACTATCGCTTCCGTCCCCTAAAAGAAGGAATCTTTAAAAAGCATTCCCCGGGGACTGGAGTGACAGTAGTACAGCGAGGAGGGCATTTTCCTTGTATGCGGTCGACCCGGGTTCAATAACCAGCATCCCATGTGGTCGCCCGAGAGCCGCCAGGAGTAATTCCTGAGTGCAGAGCCAGGAGGAACCCCTGTGCAATGCTGTGTGTGAGACCCAAAGAGCAAAAAATAAAAATAAAAAATGAAAAGTGTTCCCCGATTGCACCCCCGAGAGTGCTGCCCCCTCTCCGGCACCTTTCCAGTTCCTGGGGGCAGGAAGGGTGGGGGGAGCACTTCTGCTTGTTCCTCTCAAGAACAGAGATTCCCCGAGGGTGCTGAGTGATTTTCTCTTTTTCGCATGGAAAGAGGGTGAAGGGCCACAGGAAGGACCAAAGTTCCCTGAGCCTACCCTGGTCCAAAGTCTTGTTTCCTGTGCCAGGGTCAAATCCAGGCCCTCACACAAGCAAAACACTCTCTCCCTCCACCCGCCACCTCCCGGGCCTCCAGGAAGGACATTTCTGGGCACGGAGGAGTATGGAAGGACTCCCAAGCGGTGCCCAGGAGGCAGGGGGAGCCCCCGGCAATTCTCTGCCAGTGAAACTGGGAGGGGCTGATAACAAGGACTCCAAGGAGCAAGGGTGGCCCTGGTCCAGTAGTGCCAGGGACCCCCAGACCACCCGAACCTGCAGGGCTCAGAGGACCCTGCTCTGCCGGGGATGGAACCAGAGTTGTCGCGGGCAAGAACTGCGCCTCGGGGCAGAGTGATATACAGCAGGGAGGGCGCTCACCTTGCACGTGGCCGACCTGGGTTTGATCCCTGGCCTCCCATATGGTCCCCTGAGCCCCGCGAAAAGTGATTCCTGAGTGCAGAGCTAGGAGGAACCCCTGAGCATCGCCCGGGTGTGATCCAAAAAGCAAAATCAAAACTCAAATAAGAAATGCGCCCAGATCCCTGGAGTGTCTCTCCTGCCCTAAACAGATTTTCCTTTTGAATCTACTTCTACTGAAGTTTTTGTTTGTTTGGTTTTGTTTTTTGGGGGATCACAACAAGTGGGGCTCAGGGCTTATGTTGGCTCTGTGAGCTCGAGGGACACTGTGGGGTACCGGGGCCAGAGCCCAAGTCGGCCACATGTCAGGCAAGCGTCCTACCCACTGTCCTAACGTTCCAGGGCCGCTTTAAATGCCAGAAATTTAAACTAAGTCCAGAAACCACTAAAACGGTTTGATCAGGGGCTGGAGAGATAGCACAGAGGGTAGGGCGTCTGCCTTGCAGGCAGCCGACCCGGGTTCAACTCCCAGCATCCCATGTGGTCCCCTGAGCACCGCCAGGAGTAACTCCTGAGTGCAGAGCCAGGAGTAACTCCTGTGCATCGCCGGGTGTGATGAGTTTGCTGGAGTACAGAGAAGGGGTCTCAGCCAGGCCACGTCCCCCAGCCAGTCGCCCCCAACCCCAGAGGGATCCCCAAGTCCTACACGGAAAGTGTAACCACAAAGACCCAAGTCCGGTCAGTGCTTCGTCCCCTCTCTCTAGGCTTGGTTCAAAGGCCTCTGTCCACCAATTCCGGGGTACTCAAGGACTGCAGCCCTAACATACCAGTGACCCAAGACCCACTCCAGAACACAAAGAAACCAGATGGTCAAGAACAGAGCAGGTGGGCGGGGCAAGAGCATCCTAAAAAAAAAAAGCAAAAAAAAAAAAAAAGGCAAGGATGCGACTCATATCCAATTAAAAAATTTTTTTAATTTTCAATTAAAAACATTTTTTTAGAAAAGCTGCATGGGGCGGCTGGAGCGATAGCACAGCGGGGAGGGCGTTTGCCTTGCACGCGGCCGACCCGGGTTCGAGTCCCAGCATCCCACATGGTCCCCTGAGCACCGTCGGGAGTCATTCCTGAGTGCAAAGCCAGGAGTGACCCCTGTGCATCACCGGGTGGGACCCAAGGGCAGGTCAAGGGCTGGAAGCTGGCCCCAAGTGTGCGAGGGGCTAAGGGCAGTTAGGACAGAGAAGGGGACGGTGACAAGAATAGCCGAAAACGGTCACTTCGGGGGGCAGAGGGATAATACAGAGAATGAGGCTCTTGCCTTGCACGTGGCTGACCCAGGTTCGATCCCCGCCATCTCATGGGGTCCCCTGAGCACTGCCAGGAGTAATTCCTGAGTGCAGAGGTAGGAGTGACCCCTGAGCATCGATGGTCAGGTGCGGCCGAAAGACAAACAAGCCAACCAAAAAAAAAAAAATAAAAGAAAGAAAGAAAATGATCGCTTTGGACAGAAACTGAGTGTTGAAAATAGGTAAAGCGATAGAACTCTAACCTTTCAGCATCTGTATTGCAAACCATGAGCCCCAAAAGAAAGGGGAAATTAAGAATAAAATACAGAGAGGAGGAGAAAGAAAAAGAGAGAGAGAGAGAGAGAGAGAGAAGTGTCTGCCGTAGAGACGAGGAGACAGGAGGAGACTGGGGACGCTGGTGGTGGGAAACGTGCACTGGGGAAGGGATGGTGCTTGAAGACTGAAACCCGATCATGGACAACTTTGTAATTCTTTGCAATTCACAGTAGTATCTCACTGTGATTCAATTCAAAAAAATTTTTTAAAAAAGCTACATGGGTGGGGGCTGGAGCGATAGCACAGCAGGTAGGGCGTTTGCCTTGCATGCAGCCGACCTGGGTTCGATTCCCAGCATCCCGTATGGTCCCCCCAGCACCGCCAGGAGTGATTCCTGAGTGCATGAGCCAGGAGTCACCCCTGTGCATCATCACCGGGCGTGACCCAAACAGGGAAAAAAAAAAAAATGCATAGGGGCTGCAGTGATAGCCCGGCAGGTAGGGCGCTTGCCTCGCACGCAGCCAACCTAGGTTCGATTCCGAGCATCCCATGTGGTCTCCCGAGCACCGCCAGGAGTAATTCCAGAGTGCATGAACCAGGAGTAAGCCCTGTACATGGCCGGGTGTGACCAAAAAAAAAAAAAAGTCATTCCTTCACCCTTCTGCTCTGCCTCAGGGATGAGTCCGGCCAACCCAGCCATCGCTACCGCTCACTGCTCGCTGCTGTCAGGGAACAGGCCCCCAGGCCCCCGAGGCTTTGTTTCCCTTCCCCTCCCCTCCTTTTTCCGCTTACTGGATGAACTGCAGGCCTTCCTTAATGTTCTGCTGCCTCTTCCTTCTCTCCTGGGACGCACTGGACATGTTATCGCACACATCCACCTTCGCAGCGAGCGATCTGAAATGAGAGGCCGCGGAGTCACACTGGGAACTGCCAATCAGAACCTGTGCCTGGGGTTCCTGCCCCCCGCCCCGCGTGGACCCAGAGCCCTCCCAGTCCACAACTCTCCCGAGCTCCCCAGTGGTCCCTGCTCCTGGCACCTGGCAGGCGTGAGCTCTCCACCCTGCGCCCTCCCCCCCCAGCTCGCCGCCCTCCACCTCCTCCCTCCACCGCCCCCCAGGGCCTCCAGGAAACAGCTGTCCCTCCCCAGGCTCGGTGCACAGGCTCTTGGCAGCAAGACAAAAGTTAAAATAAATTCAAGGGGGCTGGAGTGATAGTACAGCGGGTAGGGCGTTTGCCTTTCACATGGCCGACCCGGGTTCGATTCCCAGCATCCCAAATGGTCCCCTGAGCACCGTCAGGAGTAATTCCTGACTGCAAAGCCAGGAGTGACCCCTGTGTATTGCCGGGTGTGACCCAAAAAGAAAAAAAGAAGAAAAAAAATTCAAAGAAAATCACGGTTCTGCCCGGCCAGCCCTCCCTCCATGCAGTCTAAACTGCCCACAGATTCCGTTACACAAACTCTAAAATCATCCTTGTTGATACGAGTGACACAATAATGACCTGCACAAAATGAATTCAGTCAGAACTTCCTGGAAGGCCAGTTTCCCTCGGCACTAGCCAACGCCCCATACACACCGAAGCTCCCACCACCTGCACCCCCAAGTTCAGAGAGAGCCCCTTAACAGGTGCGATCAAGCATCACCCGTGGACAGCCCCAGAAAGGGATTTCTCAGGGCTGGAGCGATGACACAGCGGACAGGGTGTGTCTGCCTTGCACTCGGCTGATTGGGTTCGATTCCCAGCATCCCACATGGTTGGCTGGGTTTGATTCCCAGCATCCCACATGGTCCTAAGAGCACCGCCAGGAGCCATTCCTTAGTGCATGAGCGAGGACTAACTCCTGTGCATCGCCAGTGTGACCCAAAAAGGGGAAAAAAGGGGGAGAGAGGGGTTCTCAATCTCCACAACTGGTACCGGAACACCCTTTACTGGGGAGGTTGTCCTGTACCCTGCAGGAGCTTGGCAGCATCCCAGACCTCGACCTGTGAGCTGGAAGTGGCATCACACCCTCCAGCTGTTATTCAATACTGGGATGCAGGTACCCAGAGAGACCTGGACCTCATGTGACATTTTTCTGGCTTGTCTTAGCTTCTTGGGCCACAGCCAGCGGGAGTCCCTCCTACGGCTGGGGAGATGTTTTTGGCTTTTGTTGGTTCGTTCGTTTTGCTTTTGGGATCACACCCTGCGATGCACAGGGGTTCCTCCTGGCTCTGAACTCAGGAATGACTCCTGGCAGTGCTGGGGGGCCCATATGGGATGCTGGGAATCGAACCCGGGTCAGCTGCAAACACGGCAAACGCCATACCCACTGTGCTATCACTCCAGCCCCTGGGGCGATGTTTCTGTTTTCCGGTTTGCTTTGGGGCCACAAGGGGCTGTGCTCAGGGGTGACTCCTGGCAGTGCTCCGGAACAGAAGTGGCACTGCGTGATGGGCTGGACCCAGGCTGAGGAGCGGGTGAGGCAAGCGCCAGCCCCAGGCCCTAATCTCACACTTTAGAAAGTGTGAAGGATTAAAAGGATTTAGAAGGCTGTAGCGCTTCTGGGCCAGGCAAGGCTACGGGGCCTGAAAGTGTCCTGCAGGGAGCCCCATCCAGAACAGAATTGCAAACACAGTGCCTGAAACAAAATGTTTTTCTAAAAAGAAACACAAAGAGTCGCTTTCCCTAGGCTGCCCCCTGCCAGGGGCAATTCTCTTCACTCAGCTTCCCAGGAAACTTTGTGTTTCCAGCTCCAAGCGTCTTTATTACTCAGTCATTTGAGGCAGGTGACCTGATGCTGAAGGACAGGGAGCCCCAAATTCCCCCATCCCTGCCCAGAGCAGCTTGAGCCCTCTCTCACCTTTACCCTGGGGCAGGGATAGGGCTGGGGCTGCCCCAGATTGTTCCCTCCCTCCTAATCCCTTTATCTCCTTTCCTGACGCTGGACACTGAACGAGTGTACAGGGCAGAGGGCAGCAGGCCACTGGTCCTGGGCTGAAGAGCACAGGCTCCCAGCCGCCCTCTGTCCTTCCCTAGTTTCCAAATATCACACGTAAACGCAGGGCCAGACTTCTCCTCCCCACCCCGACAGGACCCTTAGATGCTGCCCAAGAACGACCCCCTGCCCCCATACCTATTAAGCTCCTTAAAAGCCAAGATCCCAGAGACACACAAACTAATCTCTGAACCAAGCGGCTCTTGGTGGAAACCTCTCCAGATCTAATTAAAATGTTTGAACTCCGAGATCATATGTATTCATAACCAGCAATAAAAAACAATTTGTCTAACGTTGCCTTTTCAGCAGGTCTGAACGTTGGGCGGAAATTCCGAATTATAATGGTGGAACTGGTGTTGAAATACCGAATGTGATCAAAGCAGAGAAAGAGTAATTATCTACCACACAGCCAGGGGTAGAGGCGGGGTGGGGGGCATACTGGGGTCTTTGGTGGTGGAAAATGTGAAGGGATGGGTGTTTAATCATCGTACGACTGAGACTCAAACGCGAAGCTTTGTAACTGTTCTCACGGTGATTCAATAAATAAATTTAAAAAAAAAAAAGCGGGCGAAAGCAACAGAAGGGCAGGGCCCTGGCTGGCTCCCCAGCACCACAGAGGGTCCCCTGAGCACCTCCGGGGGTGATCCCCGAGCCCAGAGCCGGGAGTAGGTTCTAAACACAAGCAGGTCCCCACTCCCCACCCCCAATAAAAAGAACACGTAAAAGTCCCAGTGACACTGAGCCACTGAAACTTCCTCTGCAATGTGTTTTGCAGCCGAAGGCGACAGTGGGAAAGAAAAGAAGCCAAAAATACAGGCAGCGGGCCTGGCCAACACGCAGGGCTGACCAGCCCACATGCACTCTCTGAACTCAGTGTGACCTGTGTGTGACAGATGATGTGCTGGATCAAGTGTGTTGGCGGGGAGGTCGCGTGTCCACAACACACCAACTGGTCAGTGTCGGACAGGCTGGGAGAAACCAGAGAGCCCACACGGGCTCACAGGAAGCCCAGCACTGAGGGGAAACCGAGGCAGCTCAGGGGCACCCAAAACCACAGGGTGGGGAACAGCCCTGGGGCACCTCTAGGCATGGCTGCCAAGCCAGACCGCAGTGGACAGGTAGGCGGACAGGCACAGGGCCCTCAGCACCAGCAGGAGGAGGCAAGGGTGAAGGCTGCCCACCTGGCCGAGCACTGGAACCAAGGCCGAGGGCCAAGGGGCACTGGCACAGGCCAGGGGCCGGAAGGAGAACCCCGTCCCTCTCGCCCATGGAGGGAAGCGGTGCAAAGGTCATGGGCAGGTCTGTCTGTGGGCGGGGAAGGGGCCCCCCAGGAAAATCCGCCCAGTTCAGAGCCTTGATTCCACTGCCCCAGAAAAGGCTAGAAAACCTTGAACCCTGGCCTCTACCCCAAGAGGAAGATCCAGGATGTGACTAAGAAGAGATGACGGCACAGCGGGGAGGGCGTTTGTGTCGCCTACACGGGTCTGTCTTAGGACTGATTCCCTAAGAGCCAGGAGGAAGCCCTGAGTGTCACAGGGTGTGACCCGAGAAGAAAAAGAAAGAGACGCGGGGGCGGGAGGAAGAGGGAGAGAAGTGCTTGGCATAGAGGCAGGCCGGAGGGGGTGGCAGAAGGGAAACGGGGGCCACCTTGGTTTGAAATGGACACTGGTGGGGGCTGGAGCGATCGCACAGCGGGTAGGGCGTTCGTCCTGCATGCAGCCAACATGGCCAACACAGGTTCGATTCCCAGCATCCCATATGGTCCCCCGAGCACCGCCAGGAGCAATTCCTGAGTGCAGAGCCAGGAGTAACCCCTGAGCATCCCGGGTGTGACCCAAAAAGCAAAAAAAAAAAAAAAAAAGAAATGTACACTGGCGAAGTGAGGGTGTTGGAACATTGTTATGACTGAAACCCAATCAGGGGCAACTCTGCAACTGTGTATCTCACGGGTGATCCAATTTAAAAAAAAGAAGAGATGGACACAGTGTTTCCAGTGGCAGAAGCAAAAGTCTCCCTCTGGGAGCCTCTCCGGGGACGCACACGGGGCAGTTCACTCTCCGCCCCACCCCAATTCCTACTTGACACAATTTCTATGTACCATGAGCTGAGCTTTCCACAAGGGACATCCACACGCCGGCCATGTGATGACACTGTTATGTCTGCACCCCCCGCCTTCCTCACCCTCGAATGCATCGCAGCCTGCACTGCGGCCACCAGTGTCGACCCTCCACTGCCCACTCAGCAGCCCACCAGGACTCCAAAGCCGTCGGGGAGCTGTAAGGTAGAAGCCGCCTCTCAGGCAGAATACTGAAGCTTAAACCACGGCATCCGCCACCCAAAGGCACAAAATCCCAGGCCCTTTGGTTTCGTTGAATTTGGGGACCACATGCAGCTGTGCCCTGGGCTCACCCCTGACTCTGAACTCCAGGATCCTTCCTGGCAGGACCCCGGGGGGTGCTGGGGACCGAACCCAGGTTGACCACGTGCAAGGCGGGCGCCCTCCCCGCTGCCGTATGACCTCGAGACACCCACTGCCGACCCCAGCCACCAGAGGAACGGGGGCTGCTCCCCGTCCCGGTCCTGAGATCTGTCCTCCCGTGCTGTCCAAGGTCCCAGTGGCCAGCACGCCTGTGAAAGCCACCCCAGGCCACTGGGACCCTCAGGGTCAAGGCAGGATTGCTGACCCTGCCAAGGAGACCCCAACTCTCTCCGCCCGCCCGGCACACTCTCAGGGGCCCTGCGGGGGTCGGGTTGTGCCTGCCTGGCCCCGCTGCTGCCCCCTCCCCCGCACCAGCTGTTTCAAACCCTTTCCAGAACATCTCTCTGTCTCCCTTACCCCCAGGACCGTTCACTATCTGTTATCCAGGTCATAGGGCACCAAGTGACCAGGGGGCGGCAGGGGCTAAAGGGGAGACGCGGGCCGGAGGTCCACCGAGAGCTCTGAGGCCCGAGTGTGAGAACCTGGCACAGGTTAGGGGCAGGCAGCGTGGCAGAGCAGGGCACCCCCAGAAATGAGGGGACTCTGCCATCCTCACCAACGGGGCATGCAGAGGAGAGCGGGGACAAAGCAGGGAGGGGGACTTCAGGCTGGGGACTCACTTGGCGAGTCAGGGCACCACTGTCCGGGCGCCGACACCCTGGGGATCCATGGGCAGAGTCCTGGGGTCAGCACACTGGTGACCCCAGGGCTGTGGCCACCGGACTTGTGGCCTTGGGCCAGCATGGATGACTCAGAGGGAGCAGAGTGTGGCCACCACAGGCAGCAGTGGTCACTGTTCCTGTGGGTGTCCCCGCGTCACCAGGAAGTGGCACACCTCACTACCAAGGTGGGTGTTGGACCATAGGAGGTGGACCAAGGAGGACACCTGGGGCTCCGGGCTCCATGCAGGTCAAGCCCGTGTGCAGCCCCTTGGGCCATCGCCCCAGCCCCCGGTCCCGGCCAGCGCTTCCCCATGGGGACACTTTTGGGTCAGAGACATTTTTTGGTATTTTTTTAGTTTTGGGGTGTTGTCCCCTTGCAGTTTTCAGGGGTGCCCTCTGCAGTGTTCAGTGGGGCAGGGAGCTGCCTGAGAGACTTTCACAGACCAAGTTGACAAAAATCAGGCAAATGACTCAAACATTTACTGATAATAAATTGATCACGAGGAAAGTTAACTTTAAAAAGCTGTGCAGGGGTGGAACAACAGGACAGACCTGGGTTCGATCGTCCGCATCCCCTGGGGTCCTCCACTCTTGCCAGGAGTGAGCCCTGAGCACAGAGTCAGGAGGAAATCCTGAGCACTGCCAAGCACGGCCCAAAAAACGTTAAAAAGTTGCACGACCTCACAGGGAAGCAGCTTTGCAGGACGCCCCGAAGGGTCAGTGTGAGGATGGGACACAGGCAGAAACGGTGCCAGCAGCCGGGGGTCCGGCCCCACACCCGAGACAGACGGGTGTTCCCCAGGGCTGGCAGCTCAGGACCCACCAACCCGCACCAGGGCTGGGCTCGAGGGACGTTGCCGAGGACAGCTGGGCAGACCACAGAGTGGGCACAGGGCCCTCGCGGGGAAACCGAGAGCCTACCACGAGCGAATGTGGCTCTGCCCTGAACTCTTCTGGAAGGAAACCGAAGCCAGCACTCACTCCCCGGTCTGTTCCCTGCACCACGGCACAGACAAGTAACAGCCGTGGCGCAGAGCAGCACTGCGACACATTCCGAATCCCGCAGGCGAGGGAGCACCCCGAAAAGCGAGTGGTCACAACGCAGCCCTCAGCCACGATGAACCCAGACAGCAGAGCACTGGTGCGCCCCAATGTCCTAGTGCCCCCCCCAAAGGGACCCTCCCACTGGCAATTTTATGAGATTGTTTCCTCTGGCTACGAAGAAGAAGCTCAGTGTCCCCAGACAAGGGGACCAGTGGCCAGGCCGGCCAGGCCACAGGGGACAGCTCAGGAAGTTGGGGGGAATCTGTGGGAAGAGAAGTCTCTGTGGTACCCCGCGTGGCCAGCTCAGACCTCCCTGGGCTGCGGAGACTGCAAGAGCAGCTGGGTGGCCCCGCTCGCCAGGACACCCATTTCCATTCAGTTACGTGCCAAAGAGAAACGTTCTGTCCTCTCTGACAGGGGCCAAGACATGGTCGGTGCCTTGGTTTCACTGGACACGAGATGAAATTTGTATGAACTAAATCCATTGCTTGAAAAAAAAAAAAGCTTAATTTCTTGCTGGGACAAAACCTCGTAGGGAAGTTTGTGGCCTTGATTCTTTTTTCTTTTTGGTTTTTGCTCTGGTTTGGGGGCCACACCTAGTGGTGTTCAGGGGTTACTCCTGGCTCTATGCTCAGGAATTATTCCTGGTGCTCAGGGGACCAGAGGGGTTGCTAGGGATGGAACCCGGGTCAGCCGTGTGCAAGGCAAAGATACTGGGCCCGCTGGACCAGCAACGTGGCCTTGATCCTTTTCAAAAAACTCTCGTCACATAAAACATCATTTTTTGGTGGATTAAAACAGATGATCAAAGGCGTTAATTTTTTTAACTTCTGGACGAATATGTTGGTACTTCTCTCCCAAAAATGCGTCCTAAACGGCCAGAGAGATAGTACAGTGGGTAGAGAGCTTTCCTTGCCCACAGCTAACCCAGGTTCGATTCTCAACATCCCAAATGGTCCCCAAGCACAGCCAGGAGTTCAGAGCCTGAGTGCAGAGCCAGGAGTAACCCCTGAGCATCGCTGGGTGTGCCCCAAAAGCCGAAAACAAAATAAAAATGTGTCCTAAAATTTTTCCCCCTTAATTTATAAATACCTCTATTAAAGAAAATAAATGTCACTTCCAATCCCAAGAATGTCAGTCAGGAAAAAAAGTCTGGGGCCGGAGCAATGATTTATAGCCGAGAGAGCACCTGGCTTGTTCATGGTCCACCAGGGTTCAACCTGGGGTACCCCATATGGCCCTCCCCACCAAGCATCAGAGGGTGTGGCCCAAAAACAAAAGTAAAATAAAAAAAAAATAAAAGTCAAACCATGCCCAAGAAATGAAGTGTTCTCCAGGAAGCCTGTCCCAGACAGTCTGAACAGAGTCTTTTGTCTCTCGCTGGTCCTCTGCTGGCTGGCCCAGACTTCCCAACAGACGCTCGGGCCAGGAGCTGAGATTCCTTCCGGGCTGATTCTCTCAAGTGGGCAGTCGGACAGGTCAATCCAATCAGGATTCCTGGGACTGGCCCCGCGCTTGTGGACAGGAACTGCACTCTAGCTGGGGCCCTGCCATGAGAAACCCCCACCCCTGGGCAGGACTCCCCGGGAATTTTACTTAGGTAGCAGATCCCGGTCGGGATTTACCAGATTTACCAGCCTCAGGTTACCCACAGGGCAGCCAGGGGAAATGCCAACGGTGAAAAACGCGCCCCATGAATTCGAACCGCTCGGCCAATCAGGGCCAGCTCTGCTTTGTGCAATCCGAGCGCAGGTTCAGGGGGGCCCGAGGGTGAGATCAGGAGTGCGGGGTGGGGGTGGGCGGCGCTATCCCGGGAACCGGGAGACCAAGTGCCACCACAGGGGCAGTGAAAAGGCAAGCAGGTGGCAGGGGGCGGCACCCAGGGCCCCTGCCCACACCCGGAGGGTGGGTGGGGCGCCCGCCCAGCGCGGTCCCAGGTCCGACTCGCGGGCACTCATTCTTCCACTTGCAAGCAGCCCGGCTTTTAAAAAATCATCGAATTAAATTTTAAAAAGGGCGGGGGAGGGCTGGAGAGACAGTCCTGGGGCTAAGGTGCTCGCGGCCAAGGCAGCCTATCTCCCCACACCCGATCCCCGGGGGGCACCCCGCCGGTTCCCGCCAGAAGCGAACGGGGAGCCCGGGGCTGTGCCCGCGCCCGCACCCACGCCCCCTCTTCCCAAAACTGAAAAGCCAAAAAGTGTACTTAAAAGGGCAAGACAGGGCTGGAGCAAGAGCACAGCGGGCAGGGCGTTTGCCTTGCACGCGGCCGACCCGGGTTCGACTCCCAGCATCCCATATGGTCCCCCGAGCACCGCCAGGGGTGATTCCTGAGCGCATGAGCCAGGAGGGACCCCTGAGCATCGCCGGGCGTGACCCCAAAAGCAAAAAAAAAAACCCAAAAAGCCAATAAAAGAGCAAGACACCCGACAGATGAACCGTCTCCCTCCAGGTCCCGGGAGCCCAGGCCGCACAGGCCGGCCACCACCCGCGCCCCCGGCCCCGTGGGCTTCCCACCCCGCGAGCGCGCGCGTCTTCGGGAGCGGACCCAGGGGTGCTCCGCGGGCCCCGGGCGGGCACCTCGGTCGCCGCGCCGTGCCCAGTCCACCTCCGGGGGGAGCGCCCGGGTGCCCGGACGGGGCGGGGCGCGCGGGGCGCGGGGCGCAGGGCGCAGGCGCGCGGCGGAGGGGCGCCCGCGCGGTGGGGCCTGACCACACCCCTGCGCCCACCCGCCCCGCCGGGAAGCCCCCCAGGCGGCCGCTGACAGGTGCCCCCGCGACGCCCCGGGGCCGGGAGGAGACCCCCGCCGGGGTCTGGGCGGGGGGATCGCCGGGACGCACCGGCGCGCCGCAGCCCCCCAGCCCGGGCAGCCCCCGGCCGGCCGCGCGCGCCCCGGACAAAAGGAGCCGCCGGGCCCGCGCCCGAGACCCCCGGCCCGGAGCCCACCCCCAGGCGGCGCCCCCGGCCGCGCGCGCACACAAAGGCCGGGAGGGGCCCGGAGGCCGCGGCCGGCGTGCGCGCGGGGGGCCGGGGCGCGGCGGCGACCCCCGGCCCGGCTCGGCCCCTCGCCGCCCCCAGCCCCTCCGGGGGCGCTCGGGACCCCGCGCGCCCGCGCCCCGCGCCCCTCCCCCGCCCGCGTCCGTTAGCCGCGGGGGCGCGCGCGGCACGCGGGGGCGCGCGGCGGGCGCCCACCCACCTGCGGAGACGGCGGCGCGGGGCGGCGGCGGCGGCGGCGGGGGGCGCGGGCGCGGGCGCGGGGCGCGGGGCGGCGGCCGGGGCGCTCCTCGCGGCTTTTCCTCCCGCGGGCGGCGGCGGCGGCGGCTCGGAGGCGCCCGGCGCGGCGCCCCCTGCTGGCCGGAGGCCGCGCCCGCCGCGCGCGAGCCACGGCATTGGCTGAGCCCGGAGCGTCGCGCCGCGTCGGGCCGCGCGCGCGCCCGGGACCCCCCACCCCCCCGCCGCCCCGGGGCCGCGGCGCCCGCCGGACCCCGCCCACGGGAGCCGAGGGAGTGGCGCAGTCGAGCCCGGCAGCCCA
The DNA here is from genome assembly GCF_029834395.1 of Sorex fumeus. Taxonomy (NCBI): domain Eukaryota; kingdom Metazoa; phylum Chordata; class Mammalia; order Eulipotyphla; family Soricidae; genus Sorex; species Sorex fumeus. The sequence continues at coordinate 1,264,688 of NW_026606222.1, read as the reverse complement.
GCCCCGCTGCAGAGCCGCGGGGGGCCGGGCCGGCCCAGGGGCGCGCAGCGGGGAGGCCCCCGCCCCCGGGGCTGACCTAGTTGGGGTCCCTTCAAAGGCCACTTAACGATCCCTCGCGGCGTGCGTGCCCCCCAGGGCGCCCCTTTGCAGCCGCTTCGCTGTCCTGACCCGCCCCTCCGCGTCCGCTGCCCCCACCCGCTCGGCCCGGGCCTGCCCGGGGCGGCACTGCCCAGCCCCGCACCCCACCTCCCCCGACGCGCCCAGATTGCCGAGGGTGAAGGAGAGGCGCGGGGTGGACAGGGCGGGCCCCGAAGGGCGTGAAGTGACAGGGAGGGGGACTTCATTCGTCCAGGCCCAGCACAAAGCCGGATCTGGAGCTGCCCTGGCCAGATCTCCACGGACCAACTCGCCTGGGCTTGGCAGACGTGTCTTCAGCTGTGGCCTTCCAGGCCCCACCGACCTCGGATCGCGAAAAAAATCTTGGACAATTTTTTTTTGGTAAGGGACGGGAGTGAGAGTCCAGTGGGGAGGGCGCCCGGCTTGCGCACGGTTGAATTCCCAGCATCCCATATGGTCCCCTGAGCACCGCCAGGAGTAACTCCTGAGTGCAGAGCCAGGAGTCAGCCCTGTGCATCGCCGGGTGTGACCCAAAAAGCAAAAAAAAAAAAAAGGAAAAAAAAGCAAACAAAATAAATGTTAAAAAAATAAAGGGATGGCTACGCAGGCCCACTGCAGGGGACACCCACCTGTGTCTGATCCTTTGGGGCCAGGAAGGGGATGAACTGGAAGGGAGAAGCCTGCCCGCCCTGTGGGGGTTGCAAAGATCTTAGCCCGAGGCTTCAGCTGCTTGGCAGGCCCTGCTGAGTGTCACCCTGTGTTCCGCAAGCCCCGCACTGCCAGAAATTCCAGCCTGGTTTCAAAATAAGCCAGAGGTCTGGAGAGGTGAGCCGGAGCACAGGCTTAACATGTGGAGTCCTGAGGCTGGTCCCGTGAGGGCTGCCAGAAGCGACTCCCTCACTCCCCCCACCAACAAAATAAAATCACTCTGCAGCACAGATAAAGCGTGGCTTATGCCTGATGCCACTCTCTCTCAGGACTTACTGGGTGCTCTCGGGCTTTGAAAATGTCTGGATAGGCAGAAACAATGGGTCAACAGGCTGAATGCAGCAGGCTTGGCACCAGCACTCAGAGACAACCCCCCAACAGAGTAAGGAGCCCTCCCCCAGCAACCTCAGAAAGAAAACAAAAAAGAAAAGAAAAGAAAAAGAAACCAGAAAAAGCAGGGACCAGAGCAATAGCACAGCAGCACAGCAGGTAGGACATTTGCTTTGTACGTGGTGGCTGTGACCAGGGTTTGATCCCCAGCATCCCATAGGGTCCCCTGAGCCCCACAGGAGTAATTCCTGAGTGCAGAGCCAGGATTAGCCACTGAGCACCACCGGGTAGGGAGCCCAAACCAATAATGTACCCAAGATTCAAGTGAGTAGACATCAGGGATTTTTGTTGTTGTTCGTTTTTTCAGTTGGGTGATGAATTTAATTCCATGCATAGTTGCCACTCCCTCCACGCTCTAGAACCCCGGCCACCTGGACCAGGTCCTCCTGAGCCGTGGATGAGTGAAGGGAGGCCAGCCCATCTGCTGGGCGGCAGAAGTGCCAATTCTATTCAGGGCAGTTGGCTGCATCCCCGCAGCTCCCCGGGCATCTTGGTTCCTACACTCAAGACTGAAATTTTAGGCGTCTGGGGCTGGAGCCATAGTACAGTGTGCAAAATGTTTGCCTTGCACACGGCCGACCTGGGTTTGGGCCCCGGCATCCCATAGGGTCCCCCAAGCACTACCAGGAGTGATTCCGGAGTGCAGAGTCAGGACTAACCCCTGAGCATCACTGGTATGGCCCAAAAAGCCAAAAAAGAAAGAAAGAAAGAAAGAAAGAAAGAAAGAAAGAAAGAAAAGAAATTTTAGGTGTTCTGTTTAAATATCCCCATAAGGTTTGGTTTGGGGAGATCAACGACAGAACAGGAAGGACCCCACCCCCCACCCCAGAGCCCCCAGGAGGATGAAGATTCACAGAAGAGAACTTGATCTGTTGGGATGTGTGACCGGAAACGGTTTATCAACCATGAGACAGCCTGGGATAGGCGTGAGTAAGGAGAACTGACATGAAATCCAAAGAAAATCCACCCCCACTTTGTCATTTAAAGGACATTTTGAAAAAAAAAATAAAAAATAAAGGACATTTTGGTCTCAGTGACAAGGAAACTGTGGCCAGGCTCCCTTAACCAATCTCCAAGAGTGCGAACTTCTTTTTCTTTTTCTTTTTTTAACATGCTCAAGGATCATAAATTTTAGTCAGTCTTTTATCTCCTGTGTCAGGGTGCCAAGACGTATTAGGAAATTCTCAGAAACCATAAATAGAAAAAAATGCACAAGTACTCCCAGGAGTAACTGCATGAATGTTTCCAAAAGCATGTCCAAAGCTTCTGTGAAATTGTTATGAAATGTACTTAGCACAAACCCACACCGGCGTTGCCCATTCTCTGCTGATTTGTACAAAGGTTTCAAATGGGCAGATTTTGAAGACATTTGCAAAAAAAAACACAATGGAATGAATGTAAACACATTCTGAATCATGGACATCTGTTGTGCTATATACATCTTAAATATTGATTTAAAATACTCAGCATCAGGGGCCAGAGTGATGGTCCAGAGGGGAGGGCACTCACCTCGCATGGGGCTGACCGAGGTTTATTCCTCAGTACCCCAGAGGATTCCCAAGGACTCCCAGGAGTGAGCTCTCAGCACAGAGCCAGGAGTAAATTCTGAGAACAGCCAGATATGGCCCCAAAGCCAAAATCAATAAATAAAATATACAAAGCCAGCTCCATTTTCTGCCACCCAGCATGCTTCCCTTTCAGCTTGTGTCATCAGAAGAGGTTTCTGAGTGTATCCATGGTCACGGGCACCTCTGGGCAAAGAAACAAACATCCTTGAGTATGTCTTTGGAAGGAAAAAAAGAACCAACCAACCAGAAGTTTTATATAAATTTATTTCATAGTGGCTTACTACAGGATGGACTTACATCTTCTACTTCCCTTCTAAAATAAAACAAATGAGCTGGGGCTGGAGCGATAGTACAGTGGGGAGGGCACTTTGCCTCACACATGACTAACCTGGGTTCGATTCCCGGCATCCCATATGGTCGCCTGAGCACCACCAGGAGTAATTCCTGAGTGCAGAGCCAGGAGTAACCCCTGAGCATCACCAGGTGGTGCTCAAAAGCCAAAAACCAAAATAAATAAGCCTAACTAGGTTTCAGGTGACATACTTATTTTATTTGTTTAATTTAAATATTGATTTGGGATGCCACACACTGGGCAGTGTTCAGGGCTTACCCCTAGTTCTGTGCTCAGGGATCATGTCTGGTAGTGCTTGAGATTAAATTTGGGTGAACCACGTGCAAGGCATGTGTTTTATACCCTACACTATCTGGCCCTACAATTTAGGATTGGGGCTGGGGAGGGTGGGATTTGGAATCTGGACACTGGGCAGTGCCCAGGGCCTATTCCTGGTTCTGTGGTCAGGAGTGGCCCACAGCAGTGCTCAGGGGGCCATATGTGGTGCTGAGGATCAATCTGGGATCAGTGGCATGCAAATAAGAATTTTTATCTTTTTTTGGGGGGGAAGGGGGTACAGCTGATAGTGCTCAGGGTTTACTCCCGGCTCTGCACTTAGGGATCAGTCCTGGCAGGCTGGTGGGTGCCCATATGGCGTGCTAGAGATTCAACCTGGGTTGGCTGCATGTAATGTAAATGCCCTACCCGGCTATCCTGTCTCTCTGGCCCCAAGACAAACACCTTAATCCACTGTGCGTTCTCTCTAGCCCTTAACCATTAACACACACACACTGAACATCTGCTCTTGGAGAGGAGGAGCTAGGGAGGGAGGGGAGCCTGAGTGTATGTACTGATGGTTTACAGGGAGCCTTCTGCTGTACCAAGAACCGAACCAAAGTCCTTTGGCAGGTGCAAGGCAAGTAACCCGCTGGTAAATCTATAGCCTTATAATCTGGAGTAGTACTTGGCGACAAGCTGCAGGGTGAGGTGTTGCGACAGTCAGTAAGCGCTCCCCAAGGCTCTCCAGAAGACGATTTCCAAAGTAGGATTTCTGTAAAACTGATTGTTTAGGAAGAAGAAACTCACTCAGGCTTGCATTGCTATTCCGTGGGAAAGGGGCTCCGGACAGAAGCCTGGAGGTCTTTACATGCCCCGCTCTCCTCTGTGCAGTCTTCACCCCTATCCTTGGCATCAGTAGACTACTGCTGGTATTGTCTCGAAAGGAGCTCGTCGACGTCTACGTCAAGAATCTTTTCTGTTGCAAGTGATCCTTCAAGTAAAGACGCACTTCAAAGGAGATTACGGCCAGGAGGAAATTTACGAGCTCACGTGATTTAATACAGTCCAGAGAAAACTGGTCTAGATGTGATCAAAGCCCTTTCTTTGGGCAGGTCCCACCTTGCACGGGGTGCAGGGGATGGGGGTACCCCGAGCTGCTACCTCCTGCTGCACCAGGTTCCTGGGACCTCCAAGCCCCAGCCGCCAGGATTCCTTCGGAGGCACGTCACGCAGAATCCTGGACCAGGCTCTCATTGGCCAGCGCTGGGTGGTCTGACCAATCACGGAGGACCGAGGGGGCGTGTTTCATCTGCCCAATCACAGAGGCCGGGGCATGTTTCGTCTGACCAATCACAGAGGCCAGAGTCATGTTTCATCTGCCCAATCACAGAGGCCAGTGTCATGTTTCATCTGCCTAACCGCAGAGGCCGGGGCATGTTTCGTCTGCCCAATCACAGAGGCCGGGGCATGTTTCGTCTGACCAATCACAGAGGCCGGGGCATGTTTCATCTGCCCAATCACAGAGGCCAGTGTCATGTTTCATCTGTCCAATCAATCACAGAGGCCGGGGCATGTTTCGTCTGACCAATCACAGAGGCCAGAGTCATGTTTCATCTGCCCAATCACAGAGGCCAGTGTCATGTTTCATCTGGCCAATCAATTACAGAGGCCGGGGCATGTTTCGTCTGACCAATCACAGAGGCCGGGGCATGTTTCGTCTGCCCAATCACAGAGGCCAGTGTCATGTTTCATCTGGCCAATCACGGACGCCCGGGGCTTGTTACACAATTCTGCTGAGGACGGCGCTTGGCTCGCCGGCTGGGGCTCAGCCCTGCACCCGCGGGCAGCGGGGCGCTTCTCCCTTAGGATGCTCGACCGCGAACGCACATCTGCGCCCCCCGAGGCGCGGGCGGAGGGTCTCTCTTCCCGCTCTCATCCTCTCTGGGAACCTCCTCGCTTTCGGCCTGCGCCGTCCCCAATACCCTGACGGTCCCGCACATTCAGCCGCCTACTTAAGGGGCTGGGATAGCGGGAGCCTTTTCGGCAAAGCCTGTTAAAAAATCGTATTTATTGGGGTTCCGAGCGGTGTTGGGAGTGCTTGACAGTATCCAGAGCTCAAACCTGGAATCTGGCGTTTGCTTGCGCCCCTGACCCCAAGCCCACCTTCCAGCCCACCCTCTGGGAAAAGTTTTATTTTATATATATATATATTTTTGCTTTTTGGGTCACACCCGGCGATGCACAGGGGTTCCTCCTGGCTCTGCACTCAGGAGTTACCCCTGGCAGTGCTCAGGGGACCATGTGGGATGCTGGGAATCGAACCCAGGTCAGCCGCGTGCAAGGCAAACGCCCTGCCCGCTGTGCTATCTCTCCAGCCCCAAAAGTCTTTTTATTATTTATTTATTTATTTTGCTTTTGAGGTCACACCTGGCGATGCACAGGGATTACTCCTGATTCATGCACTCAGGAATTACTCCTGGCGGTGCTCGGGGGACCCTATGGGGTGCTGGGAATCGAACCCGGATCAGCCGCGTTCAAGGCAAACCTCTATCCGCTGTACTATCGCTCCAGCCTCTCTGAGAAAAAAAAATTTAAATGTTACCACCGGGGCTGGAGAGAGAGCCCAGCGGGTAGGGCGTTTGCCTTGCACGTGGCCAACCGGGGTTCGATTCCCAGCATCCCATAGGGTCCCCTGAGCACCGCCAGGAGTAACCCCGGTGCATCGCCGGGTGTGACCCAAAAAGCTAAAAAAAAAAAAGTTACCACGAAGTTTGCCTGAAGGAAGAAGGCTCTCGAAGGACAGGAAAAGTCAAAAGAATGGGTGGCGCATGTTATATTTAGTCCTGGAAATCCAACGCGGAGGATCTAGCATCCACTGCAGGGACGGAGATGTCCTGGGAGGGAGGTGCCGGTTCCGCAGGAAATTAAGCTGATAAGATCAGAGAAAAAGGCAGGCGGGGAGGGCCAGGCAGACAATGGGACATGGCCCCGAGCAGCACGTCCTCGGTCCTGCTCCCTAGTCTGTACTGCACAGAGGTCAAGGTGATTTGGAATAACCACTCCCCACCCTTGTGTTCTGGACTTTTCACCACTCTGAAAATAAAAGCAGGGGACAGCCAGAGAACAGCACAGCGAGTAAGCCTTTGCTTAAGTTGACTCAAATTTGGCACCCCACAAGGGTCCCAAAGCACTGCCAGGATGTGGGAAAAATAAAAAGGTCACATGCAAAAAAATAAAATTTAAAAGGAGAGAGAAAGAGGACCCCTGGTGTTTTGTTTTGTTTTGTTTTGTTATTTTTTGCTTTTTGTCCCAGGGTTACTCCTGACTCTGCACTCAGGACGGTGCTGGGGAACCACCTGGGATGTCGGGGATCGAACCAGGGTCGGCCACGTGCAAGGCAAACGCCCTCCCTGCTGTAGGACCACTCTGGCCCTGACCCCTGGGTCTGATCCCCTGCACCTCAGCATTGCTGGAAGTGACCTCTGAGCACTGAGCCGGGAGTATCCCTTTAGAACCACTGGATGAATGTGGCTCTCCAAAAGCAAAATTAATCAATACGTGAAAGGAATCACTGGACACAAAATGCCTCATGAAGGCAATTTAGGAAACTCTTCAGAGCTTTGACCCCATGGGCTGGAGCCATGGTAGAGGGGTCAGGGCGCTCACCTTGCTGTCTCTCCATCCCCAAGGATCTATCTATGAAGGCAAAAAGTACCCAGAGAAATAGTCAAGTTCTCCAGACACAGCACAGAGGTTAAGGGAAATGATAATAAAGCAGTCTGGGGGCTGGGAGAGAGTACAGCAGGGAGGCGCTGGCCTTGCGTGCAACCATACGGTCCCCAACACTCAGTGTGGTCCCCTGAGCCATGCTAGGAATGATCCCTGAGTGCAGTCAGGAATAAGCCCTGATCATAGTGGGTGCAGCACAAAAGCAAAACTAAAACAAAGGGTCAAAGCGATAGGACAGCAGGGAGGTCATTGGCCTTGCATGTGACCAACCCAGGTTCGATCCCCGGCACCCCATAGAGTCCCCCGAGCACCGCCAGGAGTGATTCCTGAGTGCAGAGCCAGGAATAACCCCTGAGCATCACGGAGTGTGGCCCAAAATAAAACATTATAAAAAAAAACTGAGTAAAAGGTGGGGGAAGAAAGTTAAGCGACGTCCCCTTGTGTGAGTTCAAAGTATGGGTACATGATACGTGCGTTTGGTGACCGAGAACCCCCACCCCAGGCCTCATCAGCAGAGGAACAAAGTGACAGGGACCACAGATGGTCAAAATGGCCCCTTGGATGCAAAGATGCTAGCAGCATACTTACAGCACATCTGAAGGGGTCAGGGAAATAGGACTGCATGTCGGTGTGATTCATCACTTAGAGAAGTAAAGCATTTGGACAGAGACAATTCTCTTGGGGGGGATTAACTCTAGGAGATGCCCTATCTCCCAGGGACATCTATATTGCTTTTCTCCTTCCCTTTAGTTGTACATATTAAACAATTAAGTTTATTTCTTATTAATGCTTACAGTTATTTGGATAAACACAATAAGAAATACAGATCCAAAATTTAGTTACCTAGGCTCTGAGAGAAAGCAAAGATTTTACCATAAATCCCAGACTTAGTCCTCAGGCCAGTTCAGCTTGTCCTTCCCCATGGGGGGTCCCATCTCCAAGTCGTAACCAGGCTTTGATGCTCTCTAGACTGTCCCACCAAAGCTGGGGTAGCTTCGATGTTTTCCCAGGTCCATCCAAGGCTTGTGGTGCCTTCCCCCCTCTTGGGATGTTAGGAAATGCAGCAACTGACACTTGAGTCGAGTAATCATGATGAATGCCCAGGAGTAGACATTTTTCAGAGTCAACCAACTCCCAAATATTAGGAGTACGGCATTAATGGTCTTTCTGTGTTTAAGAAAAGAACATTGATCTACAGTAAAATAGAAAAAGGCTTTAGAATAAATAGAGAAACAAGTAATAATGCTTCAGCACTGTAGCACTGTCCTGTTGTTCATCAATGTGCTCAAGCAGGCACCAGTAACATCTCACAACAAATTGTGAGACTTGTGGTTACTATTTTTGGCATATCGACTACATCACAGGTAGTTTGCCAGACTTTGCCATGCTAGCGAGATACTCTCGGTAGCTTGCCGGGCTCTCGGAGAGGGGCGGAGGAACCGAACACAGGTCGGCCACATGCAAGGCAAACGCCCTACCCACTGTGCTATCACTCCGGCCCAATAGTACTTTAATACACTATAGATACAAAGTCCAGAATCACCAAAAGTTTTGACTTTACAAGTAACCAAGCAAGATTGACCTGGGGAATGTAACAATGAGAGATAAAACACGAATAAAAGGTTAAAGATAAATTCCGGGGGGCTGGAGAGATAGCACAGCAGGCAGGGCATTTGCCTTGCATGTGGCCGACCCGAGTTCGATTCCCAGCATCCCCTGAGCACTGCCAGGAGTAACCCCGGTGCATCGCTGGGTGTGACTCAAAAAGGAAAAAAAAAAAAATCAACCGGCCTTTATACACCGAAGCCAACGCCGAAAGCCCTTTACTTTCAGTTTTGTTCTTCATACCCACACCCGGCCCTGCAGGGGAAGGAACCAGGGGTCCCTACAACAAGCTGACACTAAGAGGTTTTTGGTTTGGGGGCCACAACCGACAATGTTCAGGGATCACTCTTGGTGGGTCTCCGGGAACCTTCAGTGGTCCTGGAGATGCAATCCAAGTGGACCCCTGGCAAGCAAGCACCTTCCCGTTACAGTATCTCTCAGCGGCCGCCACACTGTATCCTCTAATGTTGCACAATCCTTCCTCCGACGACAGCGCCCCCAGAGGGCTAACACGGACCTCTACTGCCACCCTGTGGTCAACTATTATCATTACAAGGTTTTTGGGGTTTTTTTTTTTTTTTTTTCGATTTTCGAATGTGAAAATAGAAAAACTGACATCCCCCCCCACCACCACCACCGCTTCAGTAGTTTGTATTCTAATACTAGTTAACTTATTTTTGTTTGGGGGCCACACTCGGTGGTGTTCAGGGAGCCACATATGGCGTCTTAGATTCAAACAAGTTACCTCTGGTACTATCACCCCAGCCCCTCAATTTCACCCTTATAAAAAAAAAAACACGGTTTGGGGCTGGAGAGACAGCACAGCGGGGAGGGCGTTTGCCTTGCACGCGGCCGACCCGGGTTCGATTCCCAGCATCCCACATGGTCCCCTGAGCACCGCCAGGAGTAACTTCTGAGTGCAGAGCCAGGAGGAGCCCCTGTGCATCGCCAGGTGTGACCCAAAAAGCAAAAAAAAAAAAAAAAAAAAGTTTTAATTTAGAAACAATTATAGATTCACTAGAACTTGCTGAGAAATGCACAGGTAAGTCCCCAGTGCCTTTTAAGGGGTGTCGAAACGAGGGCTGGGGGGACAGCACCACATGAGCTGGGCTTGACCCCTGCCGTCACATATGGCTCCCTAAGCCCACCAGGAGTGATCCCCACTCACAGAACCAGGAGTAAACTCTGAGCACTTCCAGAAGTGGCACGAAAGCAAATTAACAAAAAATGACAAACAGCAGGTCGGGTGCTTGTATGCGACCGACCCGAGTTTGATTCTTGACATCCCATAAGGTCCCCCCACCCCGTTGCTTAGTTTTTGGGTCACATCCAGTGATTCCTTATGCCTATCTCTGCACTCAGAAATTTCTCCTGGCGGTGTTTGGAGAAATGCATGGGATGTATGGAGATCGAAATGTATGGGATGGTGGAGATCGAACATCGGTCAGCCGCATGCAAGGTAAGCCCTGTACTACCTCTCTGAAATGCTAGTCCATAAAGTTTTGAATTCCACTCACTCTAACGCAGGGTCCTGAAGAGATAATGCGGCAAGCATCTACCCCCTTTTTCGGGGGGTCACACCCAGCGATGCACAGGGGTCACTCCTGGCTCTGCACTCAGGAATCACTCCTGGCGGTGCTCGGGGGACCCTATGGGATGCTGGGAATCGAACCCGGGTCGGCCGCGTGCAAGGCAAACGCCCTGGCCGCTGTGCTATCGCTCCAGCCCTCAACCCCTTATTATTTTTAGGGGGCTGGAGCAATAGCACAGCGGGTCGGGCATTTGCCTTGCACGCAGCCGATCCGGGTTCGATTCCCAGCATCCCATATGGTCCCCGGAGCACCATCAGGGGTAATTCCTGAGTGCAGAGACAGGAGTAACCCCTGAGCATTGCCAGGTGTGACCCAAAAATTAAAAAAAATAAAATAAAAAAAACAAAAAAAAACCTTATTATTTTTAACCATTCTTTCCAGGTCAGGAACATGACTCAGTGGTAAAACTCTTGCATTCAACCATGGAATCTACCCCTGGCAATGCAAAAAAATTAAATAATAATAATAATAATAATTTTGGACAAACTTGCAGGCTATCGAATGTAGCCTGCCCACAGGGCAGAGTCTGGCAAACTCCCCGTGGCGTACCAAATATGCCAAATACCAGTAACAATGATGGGTCTCTTTCTCCTAAAGAGCCTTGAATATAATCTCAGGGCTAGGATGAAGGAGACGTTACTGGGGCCTGCTCGAGGCAATCGACGAATAACAGGATGATGAAATGATGAAAAAAATAATAATAATAATTCTGGAGCCACGAAGATGATCCAGCAGTAGGGCATTTGTTTTGCTTGCTTCTGACCTGGATTGATCTCTGACACTGAATATGTTCCCCTGAGCCCCATCAACTATGAGCCCTGAGCACAGAGCCAAGAGGAAGCTCTGAGAACTGCCAAGTGTGGCCTTAAAACAAATACAAACACGGGGAGGAGCGATCGTACAGCGGGGAGAGCATTGCCTCGCACACGGCTGACCTGAGTTCAATCCCTGGCCTCCCATCTGATCCCCTGAGCACCGCCAGGAGTAACTCCTGAGTGCAGAGCCAGGAGTGAGCCCTGTGCATCGCTGGGTGTGACCCCAAAAAAACAAACAAACAAAAAAAAACATAAAAAAAAAATCTGGGTTCAGGGGCTGGAGAGATAGCACAGCAGGGAGGGCGTTTGCCTTGCACGCAGCCGACCCAGGTTCAATTCCCAGCATCCCATATGATCCCCTGAGCACTGCCAGGAGTGATTCCTGAGTGCAGAGCCAGGAGTAACCCCTGTGCATCGCCGGGTGTGATCCAGAAAGCAAAAAAAAAAAAAAAAATCTGGGTTCAATCTCCAGGGCCACATACTGTCCCCCAAGCCACTCCAGGAGTTATCCCTGAGCACAGAGTCGGGCGTGCATGCCACAGCCCGAAAGAAAGAAATAGCAGGAAGACACATCTGGGAGGAAACTGGTCTGCTTGCGGCGTGTCTTTGATCAACATTTGTCCACGGAAGAAACTTCACAGAACAAGAGAGAAAAGCAATCTTCCCAAACCATCCGCGCTCTTTTGGAAACCGTTCCCGAGACGGGGGCTGGAGCAACAGGACAGCAGAGAAGGCACTTGGATTTGATCTCAACGTCTCATAGGGTCCCCCCGCCACCCCCCAAGCACCGCCAGGAGTGAACCCTGAGTATTGCCAGGTGCGGCCCCCCACCAACCAAAACAAACACGATGTTCAAGAGTCTTTAGAAACATCCCAAGGCGCCCAGGGTCCCAGGCTTCGGGTGCCTAAACTTCGATCAGTTCGATTCTGTACCCCCAGGCGTCCCCCGGAGGCGTCCCAAGCGCCTTCTTCACGCTCGCCACCACCAGGACGAGGAGGAAGGTGGCCGAGGCGGCGACCATCGCGGCTGCAAAGGAGAACATCTGCTGCGTCAGTGAGTAGGCAGCCAGGCCGAAGGCGCAGACGAGAAGGAAGGTTCCAGAAAGGAGGAACAGGACCAGTGGGCGGGATCTGTGAGGCCCACACAGGCAGCTCGGCCACCCGCTCTTGCCAGAGTCTCTTGCGGGGCAGTTCATGGTGCAGCTGGCCTGCAGGAGATGGGGAGGAGGGGCTGGAGCGACAGCACGGTGTTTTCGCAGACCCCCGTTCGATCCCCAGCATCCCATAGGGTCCCCCGAGCACCGCCCGGAGTGATTCCTGAGTGCAGAGCCAGGAGTCACCCCTGAGCATCGCCGGGTGTGACCCAAAAAGAAAAAAAAAAAGAGACAGGGAGAAGAAAGCGTTAGGACTCATAGATCCCAAAGGCAGGGGTCCTGAGTCCCTGGGCCCGAGGGCACTGCTGGGGGGCCAAGGTCCTGCTTTTCCCACCCACGAGGGCTGGGGCCTGGGGAAGAAGGAGGCGCTTCTCTCACTCACGGCAGAGTCCACACGTGGTCTCCCCCAAAAGACTCAGGAGTAGCCCCTCAGCACCACCAGCTGTGGGCCCCCAAAGTTAAAATGAAAGAGATCCAGGCAAAGTCTCATGTATCCTGGTGGCCCGAGGCAAGAGTTCCCAAATCTGGCTGACAGCGTGATGTTTTCTCCTGGAGATGGTAGCGGAGGCTCTCCCAGCTCTGTGCTCAGGAGACCCTACAGCACCAGGGGTGGGTGCTGGGCCTCCCCCATGCCAAGCTTGCGCCCAGCCTGCAGCTTTCCCGGTTCCTGGGGGCTGGCCTCCAGGGCTGCTGCACCGCTAGAGGCTAGGGGACCCCGTCTGGGCACGGCTCATGCTGAGGGTGTGTCTAACCACTAGACCCTCTCTTTGGCCTCAGGTGGGTCCATCTTATCCACATAGAAGACACCTTTAACCTGGGGCTGGAGCGATAGCACAGCGGGTAGGGAGTTTGCCTTGCACGCAGCCAACATGGTCGACACAGGTTCGATTCCCAGCATCCCATATGGTCCCCCGAGCACTGCCAGGAGTCATTCCTGAGTGCCTGAGCCAGGAGTGACCCCTGAGCATCGCCGGGTGTGACCCAAAAAAGCAAAAAAAAAAAAAAAAAAAGGAAGACACCTTTAATCCTCATAAACAGGAGGGGCTGGAGAGATAGTACATGGGGCAGGGCACTTGCCTCGCACACGCCAGACCGAAGTTCAATCCTCGGCAACCCCTAGGGATCAGGGCCACCAAGGGAGATCCCTGAGCACAGCCAGAAAGTAAAATTTAAAAACAAGAAACGTGGGGCCAGAGCGGTAGTACAGTGGGGAGGGCGTTTGCCTTGCACTCAGCCGACCCAGGGTTGATCCCCGGCATCCCATATGGTCCCCCAAGCGCCGCCAGGAGTGATTCCCAGCATCCCATAGGCTCCCCTGAGCACCATCAGGAGTCATTCCTGAGTGCAGAGCCAGGAGTAATGCTTGAGCATCGCTGTGACCAACAAGAAAAAAAAAAAGAAAAAAAGAAGAGGGGCTGGAGCCTTAGCATGGGGTGGGGACTGGGGGTTAGCGGGGGGGTGTGCTTGCTCACCTGGGTTCAGTTCTCGGCACCAAATCTGGGCCCGTGAGCACCAGTGGCTGAGAACCACCAGGTGAGCCCTCATAAAAAGATGGGGAGAGAGAGCAGCAAGAAAAAACAGACACCCGGGTTGATCAGACAGCAGGGAGGGCAGTGCCCGGGTTCAATCCATCCCATAGGGTGCCCTGAGCCCGCCAGCAGTGATCTCTGAGTGCAGAGCCGGGCATGCACCTAAGGCACCTTTTTTTCTTTCTTTTTGGGTTGCTCTGGCTCTGCACTCAGGAGTTACTCCTGGTGGTGCTCAGGGGACCCTACGGGATGCCGGGGATCAAACCTGGGTCAACCGCGTGCAAGGCAAACGCCCTCCCTGCGGTTCCCTCCCGTCAGGCCCCCAATGAGGCTGGAACATTGGCAGGTGTGGCCACACTCTGCCCAAACAAAGAGAAACAAAGTGTCTGTTGGAAAAGCCCCATGGGAGGCTGGCCGTGGGCTGAGGCCCTAGAAAGAGCCCCCAGCCTCCCCCTGGAGTGAGAGTTGGGCAGGGAGCGAGCTAGCAGCTGCGCATCTGCTGTGTGTGTGGAAAGCCCGGGCGGTCCCCGGGAATAGCCCCCAAGTTCCTGCCAGATGTGTCCCCCAAACCAACCAAGGCTGGGGCGATAGGACAGTGGGGAGGAGGACCACCTTGCACTCAGCGCCCCCAGTCATGAGAGACGTGAGAGCCCAGCTGCGTGAGGCTCCCAAGCCTTATTGTCCCGAAGCCCCCATGGAAACTCCAGGTCCCTTTACCTGCCGAGAACCGCAGCGCTCGCCGAACAGAACGGCCAAAGGTGCTTCGGAGGAGCGGCCCAGCGACCGTGGCCTGGCCTCCCGCCCGCCCGCGGGCATAGACTAGGAGGGGTTCAATCCAAGGGGAGGGTTTGTGGAGACGGCCTTCCCACAGCCCTGAGCAGAAGCTCCCTGGAGCCTTGGAAGGGCCTGGGCCAGGCGGGGCAGGGACCAGAGTGAGGAATTCCCAAGGCCAGGCCCAGGGCTAAACACTGCTGTGTTTCTGCTGGGATTTGGGGTGGGGAGAGCCACACCCTGCGGTGCTCAGGCGACTCCTGGCTCCGCACTTCCAGAGGGGCTGGGGTGGGGGAGGGGGCCAGAGCTTTTTTATTATTATTTTTTGGCTTTTTGGGTCACACCCGGCGATGCTCAGGGGTTACTCCTGGCTCTGCACTCAGGAGTTACTCCTGGCGGTGCTCAGGGGACCATATGGGATGCTGGGAATCAAACCCGGGTCGGCTGCGTGCAAGGCAAACGCCCTACCCGCTGTGCTATCGCTCCAGCCCCAACCAGAGCTTTTTTTATTATTATTTTTTGGCTTTTTGGGTCACACCCGGCGTTGCTCAGGGGCGACTCCTGGCTCTGCTCTCAGGAATTACTCCTGACGGTGCTCGGGGGACCCTATGGGATGCTGGGAATCGAACCTGGGTCGGCCGCGTGCAAGGCAAACCCCCTCCCCACTGTGCTACCACTCAAGCTCCCCTCAGCCTAGTTTTGCTTCTGCGGGGAACAGTGAGGGCAGAACCACTCCTAGTGGTACCCAGGGCTCACTCCTGCAGGGCTCAGGGGCCCTCTGGGGGCGGGGGTGGCCGGGATGGGGCTGGCCAGTGGCCGACGTGGCCTGCTCTCTGGTCGGTGCTTGGGTCTGTTGGTTTTGAAGACTCATCCTTCCCACGTGCTCTGCACACAGCCTCGGGCCTCAGTGGATTCACGGATGTGGGTGGACAGGCCACAAGTTGAATGATACAGAAGCAGGTTCGGGGCTGGAGTGGGCTGGACTGATAGCACAGTGGGGAGGGCGTTTGCCTTGCACGCGGCTGACCCGGATTCGATCCAGCATCCCATAGGGTCACGCCAAAAGTTATTTCTGAGTGCAGAGACAGGAGTATTGCTGGGTGTGGAAAAACAAACAGGATTAAAAAAAAATAAAGGAGAAAGAGAGAGAGAAACTAAGGACCTGGGACTGGAGTGATAGTACAGCGGGGAAGGCGTTTGCCTTGCACGCAGCCGACCTGGGTTCAATCCCCGGCATCCCATAGGGTCCCCCGAGCACCACCAGGAGCTGAGTGCAGAGCCCCGAGCATCTCCAGGTATGATGACCCAAAAAGCAAAAAGAGAGAGAGAAAAAAAAGAAGCAGGTTCCAAAAGGGACAGGGAGAAAGTCGGGTCCGCCAGAAGTCGGGGTGCATGGAGGGAGGGAGGAGAGGAAGTGAACGGGTAGCGGCAGCCTTGGGGTGTCGGAGCATGGCACTGGTGACAGGAGGGGCAGCCACCATTGAGATGAGACCATGTCCCCCCAGGAGCGACAGCACAGTGGGGAGGGTACTTGCCTTGCACACAGGTGACAACCGTTTAATAATCCCCACCCAGAGCCTCATACGATCCCCTGAGCCCCGCCCAGTGTGACTCCACCAGACCAAAATGAGAAACTGGGGTCAGAACATTCGACTAGGGGACTGTCTAGGGGACAGGCAGGGGACAAGTTTGCTAACAGGTGGAGAGATGCTATTTTTTTTAAATTTGGGGACCACACCCAGTGGTCCTCAGGGATCAGTCGCCCTAATGGGGTGTCGGGAATCAAACCCGGGTCGGTTGCAGGCAGGACAAGTTTGCTATCCCCTGTGATTTATTTCGCTCAGGCCTCGAGAGGGGCTGATTTCAAACCAGAGGGACAGAGAGCACAACCGGAACCAGGAAAAGCCTGGGAAGGCTGGAGTTTATTTGCCCATGAAGTATCAAGAGTCAACCGATTGAATCTCCAGGCTAGGGAGACCCTCAGCTGCTAGAAGCCCGCCAGGGGCATCCTGGGCTGGTGCCTCTGCTGCTTGAGTTCTTGGCCCACTGGCCACCAAGTGGGGGTCCCACAGGGAGAGCAGGCCGAGGAAGATGAGGAGGCCGCCCCCGATGATGAGGATGATGCCCATGAAGAAGGTCCTGAGGGTCTCCATGCATGTATTAATTATGATGCCACACGCCACCAGCAGGAAGCCCATGGCGGCCGAGAGGAGGCCACAGCCGGCAAAGGCCTCGCGGATATGGCTTCTCCGCCTGCGTCTCTGGGTCGGGGCCGCGTCAGGGGCCGCCTGCTCCGGCAGCTGCATCCTGGATTCCGGCTGCAGGAAGAGAAAGAGCCGGCAGACCCCGAGGCAGAAAGACGGAGAGGCCCGGGGAATGACCCCAGGAGAAAGGGAGAGTCCCCTCCCCGCCCCAGGACACTCCTGGGAGCTCAGCAGTGAGATTCCGGGAATGGGGGGCCCTCATCTGGCCAGGTTCTGGGCTTTCTCCTGACTCTGAGCTCGAGGGTCACTCCTGGTGGGAATCAAGGAGTCACATGGGGTGCAGAGGATCGACCCTGTCCCTGTCCTTGTGCACGGCCCTAACCCCTGAGCCATCTTCCTAGCCACTCCATCTTTTTTTTTTTTTTTCCAGCGATGCACAGGGGTGCTTGAGTCTGGCGCCTTAGACCACTCGGCCATCCTGGGCGCTGGAATGATAGCACAGTAGGGCATTTGAGTGATAGTAGGGCATTTGTCTTGCATGCGGCCAGCCCGGCCGAGACAGGTTCAATTCCTCCGCCTCTCTCAGAGAGCCCAGCGAGGCTACCGAGAGTATCTCGCCCACACGGCAAAGCCTGGCAAGCTCCCCATGACATATCTGATATGCCAAACACAGAAACAAGTCCCACGATGGAGTCGTTACTGGGCCTGCTCGAGCAAATCGATGACCAATGGGAGGACAGTGCACAGGGGTGACTCCAGGCTTATGCACTCAGGAATTACTCTTGGCGGTGCTCGGGGGTCCCAACGGGATGCTGGGAATTGAACCCAGGTCAGTCGTGTATAAGGCAAATGCCCTACCCGCTGTGCTATCACTCCAGCCCACACTCCATCATTTTACTCAATTTATTTATGTTTTTTTTTTTTGGGGGGGGGGGTTTCACATCCGGCAATGCTCAGGGCTTCCTCCTGGTTCTGTGCTCAAGGATCACCCCTGGAAGGCTTGGGGGAAACCTTACGGGGTGCCAGGGATCAAATCTGGGTTAGCCACACGCAAGGCAAGTGCCCAGGCTGCTGGTCTACCTTGCCAGCCCCGCCAGCGTTTTCCTGACACGTCTGGCGAACACATGGACGGCAAGCCTGCTGTGCCCTGTGCTCGGGCGCCAGTGTCCGTCCCTCCCCCGACACAGAGCGACAGCATTGGGGGCCGTTGGGAATCTGCAGGTTGACCAGAACATGGCTCCAGGTTTCCCCTACACGAAAAACCCAGACTCTGAACAATGTACATCTTGTGTCCTCCCTTTCCTTTCTGTTTTCGGGTCACACCCAGCGGTGCTCAGGGCTCAGTCCTGGCTTTGTGCTGGGGGACAGGGCCTGGAGTGCCCAGCAGGGAGCCCTGGGCTGTGTGTGTGTGTGTGTGTGTGTGTGTGTGTGTGTGTGTGTGTAAAGGTCCGTAGTTTCTTTTCTTTCTCTTTTTTGCTTTTTGGGTCCTACCCAGCAATGCACAGGGGTTAACTCAGGAATTACTCAGGAATGACTCCTGGCGGTGCTTGAGGGACCCTATGGGATGTTGGGGATCGAACCTGGGTCAGCTGAGTGCAAGGCAAACGCCCTCCCTGCTGTGCTCAACCTGTTTTTCCTCCCTTCAGGTAGGGCTTTGTGTTGGATTCAGAGCAGCAACAGGCTCCCCTTCAGGGTGTTCTTTGCCTGTCATCGGCTTTTTCCTTCCTCCCTTACTCTTGGGGCTCCCCCTGGTGAGTTTGGGGGCTGCGGCCAGGAGCAAGCCAGGCGCCTGCACCTTGTCTGCGCTCCTGTCATGTGAACCCCGTTCCCCATCCTGAGAACATATTTCAGAATTCAAGATCCGACTTTGACAAACTGGCAGGCTACCGAATGTAGCCTGCCCACACGGCAGAGTCTGGCAAACTCACCGTGGCGTCCCCAATATGCCAAATACCGGTAACAATGATGGGTCTCATTCTCCTAAAGAGCCTTGAACATAATCTCAGGGCCAGGATGAAGGAGACGTTACTGGGGCCCGCTCGAGGCAATCGACGAATAACAGGATGATCTGTGATCTGTGAAGATCCCACTAGGTTGGGGGCTGGAGAGACAGTACAGTGGGGTGGGTGCTCACCTTGCAACGCAGTCAACTCAGGTCTGATACCCGGCATCCCAGGAGGTCTGCTGGGTGCCTTTAGGAGTAAGCCCTGAGCTCAACGGCGTGTGGCTTCCCCCAAAACAAAACAGAAGATCTCACTAAACTACAGTCGCTGTTCTGTTTGGATCTTAGAACGTAAACATACAGAAAGAAATAAGAAGTTGGGCCAGAGCGATAGCACAGCGGGTAGTGCGTTTGCTTTGCACACGACGGACCCCAGGTTCGATCCCCCATCGGGTCCCCTGAGCAACCTGCAGGAGTAATTCCTGAGTGCAGAGCCAGGAGTAACCCTTGAGCATCGCCGGGGGTGACCCCAAAAGCAAAAAAAAAAAAAAAAAAAAGTTGGTCTCTAAAATAGCAAAGAACTGCCAATCAAGGACAAAGGCGAGAATCTACTGGAAAAGAATTCCGGGTAAGGACAGAAGACACAGGCCTAAGGAAAGAAATAAAATGCCCGACGCTGCACAGTAACGCGGCAAAGCATCCTAAAGGGACCGGCGGGCGCAGTGAGCAGTTGCGAAGCTGCTGATTTAATTCATGAAAGAAATGATGGGCCGCCTCACCTGGTCCGACATGCAGCTCTTTTAGTAAAAGACCAGGAGGAAACTGCCAGAATCTGTTCAGCAGGGAACGTCCTTCCTTGGCCAGCCAGAAGCCACTCGGCCAGGGGTGTGATGGACCGAATGAATGAAGCTCCTGATTGGCTCATTGAAGTAACCTGGGTCCTCCCCAGCACAGTGCTCAGACATTCAGATTAAGGTTGCTTCCGTTGTTAAATTCTTCAATCACATAAATATCCCTCAGTTCCACAGGTCTGGAATGAGAGAGAGAGAGAGAGAGAGAGAGAGAGAGAGAGAGAGAGAGAGAGAGAGAGAGAGAGAGATAAGAAAGAGAAAGAGAGAGAGGGGGGAGAGAGAGAAAGAGAGAGAGAGGGAGGGAGAGCAGGAGAGGGAGAGAAACAGAAGGAGAGGGAGTGAGAGTGCGCCGAATGGGGGCCTGAGTGACAGCACAGCAGGGAGGGCGTTTGCCTTGCAGGAGGCTGACCCTGGTTCGATCCCTGGCATCCCGTATTGGTCCCCCTAGACCGCTGGGAGTAATTCCTGAGCGCAGAGCCAGGAGGAACCCCTGAGCATCGCTGGGTGTGACCCAAAAAGCCAAAAAAAAAAAAAGAAAGAAAAAGAAAGAGCGCCAAGTGTACAAAGTAGTTCACTGGGCCATTGAATGTAAGAGGGGAGGAGGGGTGTGGACGCTTCTGTGGGCTGAAGAGATTCAGCGCAAAGGTCGGGTCTGGCTTGCTCACAGCTGAGCCGGGCTCCAGCCCCAGCGCCACATCTTGTCCCCTGAGCACAGACCCAGGAGTCAGTACCGAGCATCAGCCAAACATACCCTGGCCGTCCTTGAGTTGACCGTTTCCTGGGGCTTCAGCGGCTGAGGCGCGAGGGAGGTCCCTGGGCAGCTGCCATAGTGCCCGCACCCTCTCCACCAGCCTCTCCCGGCCGCCCGTGGCCAGGGGATCACCTGGTTCTTGAGGAAAGCATCTTTCCGGCCTGACTGTGTTCTGGAGGCGAGGGTGTCTGGGAGCCGCTGGCTCCTCGCCCCTCCCCCGCCCGAGAATCTCCCATTTTCTCCGTGTTCTGAGTGATCAGAATTTAAGGAGGAAACATGGAGAAGCCTTTGCAAATGTTCTTACTGAAGAAGCCCGGGGACGGGGCGGGCACTGGGGCTCCGTGGCAAGGCACCAGCTCTGCATGCATGAGGCTTTGGTGGGGGGGGGGGGGATAGCTTTGCATGTTGGGGCCCCAGTTTTGATCCCTGAGTTTGATTTTTTGGGGGGTCACACCCGGCGATGCACAGGGGTTCCTCCTGGCTCTGCACTCAGGAATCACCCCTGGCGGTGCTCAGGGGACCCAACGGGATGCTGGGGATTGATCCTGGGTCCGCCGTGTGCAAGGCAAATGCCCTCCCCGCTGTGCTATTGCTCCAGCCCCTTGATCCCTGAATCCTGAGCCGGGGGCAGGGGAGGTGCCTGGTGTTGAGCACTGAACCGGAGGCAGGAGCACACCTGGTACTGCTGACCCAAGCCTGGACATTATTTTCCTTGTTTTAAATTTTTCAGTTTGGAGCCACACCTGGTGCTCAGGATTTACTCCAGGTTCTGTGCTCGGGGTCACTCCTGGTTGTGTTTAGGCATCACTCCTGGAGGGCTTGGGGGGAACCATATGGGGTGTCATGGATCAAATCTGGGTGAGCCACCGGCAAGGCAAGTGTCCGGGCTGCTGTACTATCTCGTCAGCATTTTTTTTTTTTTTTTGCTTTTTGGGTCACACCCAGCGATGCACAGGGGCTACTCCTGGTTCATGCACTCAGGAATTACTCCTGGCCGTGCTTGGGGGACCATATGGGATGCTGGGAATTGAACCCGGGTCGGCCGCGTGCAAGGCAAACGCCCTACCCGCTGTCCTATGGCTCTGACCATGAGTTCAAGAATATTCCTGACACAGTGATGCCCAGGAGATGCGCCATCAGAATCACACACAGCCGGGGGATCCAACTCCAACGACAAGCCCGTCCCGACTTAGACGAGGGTGGTTTCCACCTCAGAGCTGGGCCAGGCCATAATAGGGTCACACACGACCCCCCACCCCCATGCTCTGCCCTTAATTTCTTCAATAGCATTGCATTAAAAGTGATCCTGGGGCTGGAGTGACAGCACAGTGGGGAGGGCGTTTGCCTTGCATGCGGCCAACCCGGGTTCAATTCACAGCATCCCATAGGGTCCCCTGAGCACCACTTGATCACCTGACATCCTGTCACTCATCAATTCGCTCGAGCGGGCATCAGTAACGTCTCTATTTGTCCCTGTCGCGTGCTAATGGAGCCCAATGGCGTCTGCTCGTTCTAGGAACATGAAGAGCTTCAAACCCATCATTCAGGGTCTTGAAGAAGTCTGACCATCTCATAGGTGGGCGGCCAGGCGATCTTTTGATGTTCCATGGAATCCAGTCAGTAATAGCTCTAGTCCAACGGTCGTCTTTAAATCTCATTACGTGACCAGCCCATCTGATTTTCGACACCTTGGCATATGAGACAGCGTCCCTGATCCTTGATCGTCGACGGATGTCAGAACTCCGGATTCTTTCTCTCATTTGAGTGAAACGTGATATTCCAAGCATAGCTCTTTCTATTCTTCTTTGGGAGACCTGAATGGCGTTCTCATCTTGTTTGCGTAGGGCCCAGGTCTCTGAGGCATATGTTAATGCAGGAAGAACAGTGGAATCAAAGAGATGTGCCCGGAGCCGGAGGTTCTTCGTCCTCTTAGCTATTTCTTCGACGTTCTTGAAGGCGTTCCAAGCCGCTCTCTTCCTCCTGCGCAGCTCGGGTGCCAGGTCATTTGTCATGTTGACCTCTCGACCTAGGTACACATAGCTGTTGCATTCGGAGATGGTCGTTCCATTGAGAGCGAATGAAATGTCAGGAACGAGGCTGTTTCTCATAAACATTGTCTTTGTGAGATTCAGCTGTAGTCCAACCTTTCCACACTCACGGTCAAAGTCGGCCAGCATTTGTGCCGCTTGGCTGATGTTTGGTGTTATTAAAACAATGTCATCAGCAAAGCGGAGGTGGTGTAGTTGCCGACCGTCTATCTTCACTCCCATTCCAGTCATCACATGACATTCTCGAGGGTAGCACTTAAGAGTTTCGGTGAAATAGTATCACCCTGCTGAACCCCTCCCTTGAAGTCCATGATCACCCCCCTGAAGTGAATCCGCAATACAGCTCACGGAAGATCCTGACGTACTGAGTTTGAACGCCCTGTTTGGCTAAAGCTTCGATGACCACTTCAATCTCAACAGATTTAAGGCCTTCTTTAAATCAATGAACGTTAGACAGAGTGGCATCTTGAACTCCCGAGAAACCTCAATGAGCTTGGTTATCGTGTGGATATGGTCGATGGTGCTGAATCCTTTGCGGAACCCGGCTTGCTCGCATGGTTGTCCTTCATCTAGTGTCCTGCCAACCCTATTCAGGATGGCTGTCTGTACTTTCAATGTACGTACACTGGCATCGGATACGTCCCCCAAGCACCACCAGGAGTAATTCCTGAGTGCAGAGCCAGGAGTAACCTCTGTACATCGCCGGTGTGAACCCCTCCCCCCAAAAAAAAAATCCCATCACTGATACTTTTTTTGCGGCTGTGGGTTTGGACCATACCCAGCAGTGCGCAGGGAACCAAAGCAGGGTCCCCACAGACGAGGTCCCATGGGTCCCATGCCCCTCTCTGACCGACACTGGCTAGTGGCCTTTCCATCACCTGCTGATTCCTTCAAGTCTCAGGCAGGAGCTGCTGATAGTTCGGAGTCTTACCAGGAAAGCAAGACGTGGTAGGTGACAGGAGACACACGGTGGGTAGCGCTCACTGCAGGTGGGGGCGGGGTGTGTGTGCGTGGAACCCCCGTCAGGGACAGTTTAAAGGACAGAACAGTCTCTCTCATAACTGGGATATAGAGACGTGCTAAGTAACAAAGGCCCAAAGGCAACAAGAACTAGAACTTTCCAGCAGCAGGACGCTCTGCTGGGGGAGGGCCACGGGAGGACGCAGGTATGTGGCATTGGCGCGTTTTGGGCCTGAAATCTGGAAACAGTACTGCCAACCCCAGGGCCCAGAGTGAGAACTCAAATGAAATCGTAGGGGACTGTTTAAGCCTTTAAGGTCCATAAAGGACAGAGGTCAGTAGCAGGGACAGGGTGTAAGGGTCAGCAGTCCCTTCGTCCTCAGCTGCAGGGATCTTGCATGTGGTTTGTTGGGCTGTACCTACCCCTACTGGGGGGGGCGGTCAGGGGTTAAGGGAGCACTTTTTTTTTTGAATCACTGTGGGATAGATCCTTCCAAAGCTGCTCATTCATGATCGGGTTTCAGTTACACAGTACTCCAACAACACCCAAACCTCCACCAGTGTAAACTTCTCAGCACCGGTGTTCCCACATCATGTTGCGTCCCATCACCCCACACCCAACCCCCTGCCTGCCTCTGTGGCAGGTGCTCCCCTCTCTCTCTCTCTCCTCTTGGGCATTGTGGTTTGTAATAATGATACTGAAAGGTGATTCTCAAGGATATTCCTAAAAGGGCTGGAGCAACATGCAGAGGGGAGGGCATTTGTTTGCCTTGCAGGAGGCCTACCAGGGCCCAATTCCTGGCATCCCATATGGTCCCCCAGCATCTTCAGGAACAATTTCTCACTCTGAGGGCAGAACCAGGAGTAACCAACCCGAGCATTGCTGGGTATACCCACCCCCGCCCCCGCAAAAAGAAAAAAAAATCCTTTCCCTACTTCTAATACTCAGATCTTGCCAAGCGTGACCGTCCCGTTACTGTCCTGCTGGTCTCTCAGGGCGCAAACCTGGGATGCCACTTAGAAGCAACTGCACTTAGCCAAAGGGACTTAATTCAAACAGCTGAATCCTCAGACACATTCCCGGAACTAAGAATCGAACACTTACCATACCCTATCAGTTCCTAGAAAAGAAAGCTAATAAAATCTTGATTTTTTCTTTTGGGGGGGGGGAATTTGTTTTTGAGCCACATCCAGTGATCCTCAGGGCTTATACCTGCCTGTGCTCTCAAAGATCACCCCTGGCGGTGCCGTATAATGTGCCAGGGGTCACACCTAGGTTGGCTGCACAACAGGCAAGTGTCCCCCCGCCCCCCCCGTACCATCACCCTACGCGTGTTAGATTGGGGACCACATCTGATGTGCTCCGGAATCACTCCTAGAAGACTCTGGGGCACCATGCGGGATGCCAGGGACTGAATCTGGGCCAGCAGTATGCAGAGAAAATGCTTTACCCCACTGTGCTACTGCCATGTTCCTGTACGTGCATTTTTCTTTTTTGCTGTTTGGGTCACACCCAGTGACGCACAGGGGTTACTCCTTGTTGGGATGCTGGGAATCGAACCCGGGTCGGGCCGCGTGCCAGGCAAAGGCCCGGCCCGCTGTGCTATCACTCCAGCCCCACAGCACAAGGGGAGCTACAAATTATTTTGTATTCAAGATGCTTTCATAATCGAAAAGTTAATACCAGTCAATCTGTGCTACTAAAATGCCCACTTGAACTTGGTAACTAAAGCTTTTAATCCAGGTTTTCACCGTTTCTGAACCGAATCCCTCCCCCTCACAAACGGGGTCT
This sequence comes from Sorex fumeus, assembly GCF_029834395.1. Lineage (NCBI taxonomy): Eukaryota > Metazoa > Chordata > Mammalia > Eulipotyphla > Soricidae > Sorex > Sorex fumeus. The sequence goes on along the minus strand of NW_026606222.1, from coordinate 1,239,552 downwards.
GATTCCAGGATTTTGGGAAGCTGCTGTCTGCGCAAGGGCCCCTCACCTCCTGCCACCTGGAACCCAGGGAGCCACAGCCCCTCGAGCCCCACTTCCAGGCCCCCAGAACTGTGGGGGAGGGGTCAATTCCGTCCCGGCACCAGGGACCCTGACTCAGCCGACCTCCCCGGAGGATCCGAGACCCGGTTAGCTCCAGTCCCTCCCGCAGAGCGTGCGACCCCAGCCCAGAGCAGCACCAGCATCAAGGGAAGCCGCGGGAAGTGGCATCGGGACAACGGGGGTGGTCGGGTGGTAGGTGCCAGCCCGGTGGTGACGCCGCCGTCCCAGCTGGGGAGAAAGGGTGCCCGCGAGTTCACCCACAGGCCTTCATGCCAACACCCCACACACAGGCTCCAATAAGAGACTTTAATAGCGGATAAGACACGGCACGCAGGTGTTCAGCTGCTGGGGGACGCCTTGGGCTTGCTGGGTGTGCGGCGCTTGGGGGTGCGGGGCGTCTTTGCAGAGGCTTTAGCGGTGGTGAAGAACTTGGCCTCTGGCTTTTTTGGAGTCTGTGGCCTTGGGACTCTCTTCCCCACGGAGGGATTCTTGTTCTTCTCGGCCTCTTCTGTGACTCGGGGCTTCTTTCCAGGTGTTTTAGCCGGGGTGCCAGGCTGGGCAGCCGCGGGGGTCCTGGGAGCAGGGAGGGACTTTCTCTTCTTCCCAAGGGGGGTGTTGGCAGTCTCCGGAGCAGGCTTCTTGGGGGTGGATTTCTGTGGCTGCGGGAGGAAAGTCAAGTCAGGAGCGAGGGGCAGGCGCCTGGCAGTGCCAGGGGCTACTCCTGGATGTGCCCTCCACTCAGGAACTATGCCTGGCAGTGCCGGGGGACCATACCGGTGATGGGGATCAAACCCAGGTCGGCGGCCTGAAGGCAAGCGCCCTCCCTGCTGCACTAGGGGTCTGGACCTGTTCTGGTGTCAGAACTGGTGTTCGGGGATCACTCCTGGTGGGGTTCGGGGGCCACAGGGAAGGCCGGGACCAACCCTGCGCAGCCACAGGCCCGCCGTGTTCGCTGGTGCCTCAGTGACATTGGGAAAAGCAACCGAATCCCACTGGAGACTGCAGGAGGCTTGGAGAGCACCGTGAGGACTGAGCCCTGGGGTCTGCCGCACACGCAGCTGGCCTGGAGATTGTTCTCTGCACCCCAGCCCCATGGGACCCCCCAAGGCCTGCTGGGAGAAAGCCTGAGCGCTGCTGGGGGCAGAATGCCCCTGGCCCCCCAACATACAAACGGCCTCACTTCTTGCTGTTGCTTCCGAGAGACCCCCAAACGCCATTTCTGCTGAGACCCACGGTGGGGGGGAGGGGGAGAGCCCACAGGGCCGTGCTTGGCACGCAGCGCCACTGGGCTCGACATTCGGCCCCCCAAGGACCCCAAACACTGCCATGAGTCACTCAAGTCGGCTCAGGTGTGGCGCGGCCTCAACCCCAACCCCAACCCCAACCCCAAGGCGTGGTCTCAGCAACACACTCAGATCAGTAAGGGCCAGTTGCTCCTCACCCCGGGGCCTTCCAATGCCGTGTTGACACCAGCATCGAAAGTGTCCTGGTCACATGCCAGGATGCCCGCACGCCGCCGCGGGACAGACCAGTAAGGGGAGGACCTCCGCGCTCTCCTCCCGGGACAGGGACGAACCTTGGCTGCCGGCCCCTTGGGCGCGGCTCCTATGGGCACCAGCGTTGGGATTTCCTCCTCGGACTCGGCGCGCCCGCTTGGCTGGGCCTCTTCTCTGCCTTCCTCTCCCCGGCTCTCCGCGAGGCCAGCCTTCGGGACCGCAGGGACGCTTGCCGGAGGAGCACTGGTCTTGGGGGCGCTTGCCGGAGCAACACTGGTCTTGGGGGAGCTTGTCGGAGGAGCACTGGTCTTGGGGGAGCTTGCCGGAGGAGCACTGGTCTTGGGGGAGCTTGCCGGAGGAGCACTGGTCTTGGGGGAGCTTGCCGGAGCAACACTGGTCTTGGGGGCGCTTGCCGGAGGAGCACTGGTCTCGGGGGCGCTTGCCGGAGGAGCACTGGTCTCGGGGGCGCTTGCCGGAGGAGCACTGGTCTCGGGGGCGCTTGCCGGAGGAGCACTGGTCTCGGGGGCGCTTGCTGGAGGAGCACTGGTCTCAGGGGCGCTTGCCGGAGGAGCACTGGTCTCAGGGGCGCTTGCCGAAGCAACGCTGGTCTCGGGGGCGCTCGCCGGAGGAGCACTGGTCTCGGGGGCCTCTGCCTTGGGGGCCTGGTTCAAGGCGGCCCTGGCGGCCCGTCTGAGCTTCTTCTGTCTATTCTTCTCTCGTTTCTTGGCAATTTTCTGTCGTTTTATCTGCTTCTCTTTCTACCGCCCAGAAGACAAAGAAGGTTCGAGTCAGAGGCAGGTGCTGAAGAGAGCAGCGTCCGGCAGGAGGCCGGCACCTGCGGCTCCCCCAACCCCGGCAGCCCAACTTCCAGCTCTGTCGCATTGAGCAGCCCCACCAAAGCCAGTGACAGACGGGGGCAGCCGCCAAGGCCACGGGTCTGCTGGACACACACCAGGCCTGCATCATTTAGAGGTGGGTGGGGAACGCCCCACCCTGCCCCACGGGATAGGGGTCACACCTTCTCGTTGTTTTGGGGCCATTCCGGGCCACGTAGGGGACTGAATTTGGCCAACCCTGAATTGCAGCTTAACGAAGCTGCCACCCAGGGCTGGGCAACACGACAGGGGTGGCCCCGCACCCTGCTCGCTGCCCCCGCCTCAAGGTTGGAGTGCCACCGGTGACCCCGGTTAACTCACATCCTCCCTCTTCTTTGCTATGAGCTGCAGGTCTTTGTCCTTCTGGACGCTGACGAAGGAGGAGAAGATGGGCAGGGACACCGACTTCTCCGTCTTCACGTACAGGAGCTTCACACTCTCCCACTTCTGGAAGGGCAGGGAGTGGGGTCACCCCGTAGGCCGGCGTGGAGGCCGGTCCCCGAGAGCGCGGCGAGCCCATCACCCCACCCTCCGCCCCCGGCCCAGGCAGGCGGCACCTCCGGCAGCTTCTGAGCGAGTCCATCAGCAACAGCCACGATGTTCTCCACCACACAGCGCGCCGCCATCCCGCTGTGGCCCACGCGGACGGTGCTGAAAAACCAGGGTCCGGAGCAAAGGCCTTTATTTCCCGAGGCCACTCCCGAGGCTTCGAGAAAGAGGAAACCCCCACCCCGGGCACCGTGCATATAGCTGGAGGGGCAGGAGTGGGGGCGGGGCCTCTGCTCACAGAACTCCTGCGATGACCAACACCCCCCCTCGGATCGTGCAACTGGTGAAAGGCAGCCCACGTTCTAGGAACGCCCACCTCCGAAACCACTCCATGGGGGGGGTGACCCCGACGCCTGCCTCAGGGCACGCCCCTCTCCCCGCAGCTCCAACCTTTGCAGACGGCTCAGCTCTCTCTCACCCCCACAGCCAGCCCCCAGCACCCCCCACCCCTGTTGGAGCAGAGGACAACCAAGCCCAGAAGTACCCGTCCACCCGGGGTTACAGCAGGGGCGCTGAAGGGAGCCAGGCTGATGGCCGGGCTCTGCGTGCACGCCTCCTGGAAAGCTGGGGGGCGGGGGTGGATGTGCGGAGCACAGGGACGGGCACTCTTCAAGGCCACCCCCAGGCGCAGGCCCACACACCTGCAGGAGCCAGCCTTGGAGATGTTGAGGACGGTCCCGTTCACAGTCTCAGTGATCTCGCGCGACAGGTCACTGGCCTGAAGGTTGACAGGGACCGGGAACCTGGAAGGGCACAGCGGCGCTCAGAGGCCGGGGACGGTGTGGCCGCGGGGCAGGGGTGGGGGCGCCGTCCCGCCCAGGCCTACTTCTTGCGGCTGTAGAAGTGGCGTCCCAGGTAGGTGGGCAGGAGCCGCCTGATGCGGGCGTCGGTCAGGAAGAAGTCAAAGCTGCCCAGGAGGCGGCGCTTGGCCTCGAAGGCCTTGTACTCAGTCTTCAGTGTCCGCACCGAGATGACCTGTGACAGAGGCAGACGCAGCCCTGGAGTTGCCCCCCAAAGCCCACACCGCCTGCACCCAGCTCCCAGGAGCGGCCAGAGCGGACGTGTCGTGGGCAAGGCGGAAGGGGGCCGGCAGGGCACCAGGCAGCCCCTGCTGGGGACACGGAGATGCCCTGGAGGATGGCCCACAGGATGGGGCGGAGTCACCCGCGGGTCACCCAGGCCCAGGGCGCCAGGACAGCAGCTCCCCTCGAGGGCACGGGAGGAAAGTCCTTAGTGAGGCGGATGAAACCAGGCGTAGAGAACAGAACGAGAAAGAAAGTGGAGCCCCTCCACCAGGGGAGAGAAATGCTAGGTAGCGGGACTGCACTGAAGGGCATTTCAACTAAACTAGGTCCATCTGGACCATACAGGGTGTTGGAGACTGAACTGGGGCGGGCCACATGCAAGGCACATGCCCTCCCCACTGTCCTGTGGTTCTGGTCCCCTGAATCTGACCTTGACGCCGTCTTGAAAACATGAACCTACCTGTGACACGTTTTTGATTCCATGCTTCTTCAAGAGCTTCCGATAGAAACCTTCTGTCTTCTCCGGAGTGGAATCGGGCTCGTCCTTGGTGAACAGACAGACTTCTGCCAAATCGGATCGAATGCTGTGGGGCAAGGGTCTGCCAGAAAGAGGAAGGGCGCAGGGGAGATGTTACCAGACACGCGTGGGGAGGCAAGCCAGAGCACGGAGCCCTCACACGCTGTCACAGTATCAGGCATGGCACAGAGATCCCCAGCACACAGCCCAAGTGCTGCCACTGCCATGAACCCTGTGATCTAAGTGAGCACTTGGGACATCACAGGCCGATCCCCAGGGACGGAGAGACGGCTCAGAGGCCCGTAGTGCATGCTCGGAATACAGGGAGGCCCAGCACCGCACCACCCACCCTGCCCAACACACACACGTTATCTAGAGATGGTGAATCAAGTACAAGTGCTTAACGAAACAGTGCAGGATAGAAAGAGACTGTCAGTGGAGAACTTAACGTCGTATATGAAGATTGATGCTCGGGGATCACTCCTGGCAGTGCTCGGGAGACCATATGGGACGCTGGGGATCAAACCTGGGTTGGCCGTGCGTGAAGAAAGTGTTCTACCTACTGTACTATCTCTCCAGCCCCTTGGAGATTTCTTTTGGGGCTGGAGCGATAGCACAGCGGGTAGGGCGTTTGCCTGGCACGCGGCCGACTCAAGTTCGATTCCCAGCATCCCATATGGTCCCCTGAGCACTGCCAGGAGTTACTCCTGAGTGCAGAGCCAGGAGTAACCCCTGTGCATCGCCGGGTGTGACCCAAAAAGTGGTGGTGGTGGTGGTGGGGGGAGGGGGGACGGACACACAGACACACTTCTTTTGGAAGTGGGTTGAGGCCACACCCACCAGTACTTAGGGACCTATACTTAGGGACCAGTGTTGTCAATCACACCTGGGCCAAGGTGAGCAAGGCAAGCCCCTCCCGGGCTGTCATCCGACTCACTCTGGAACCAGATTCCCAAGGAAGCCAAACAGATATTTAGGAAAACAAAAGCTGTTTAGTCTAAAAGCCAGGCCTCGTAAGAATGAATGAATGATAAGATTCGGTCTCAGCTGTCCCCCAAGCCTCAGGAATGAGCCAGTGGAAATGTCTAGAAAATCCCAGCGATCCGTATCCTCATGCCCTGGGTTGCATCTCGCTTCCTTTCTGCCAAGTCCCCGTCGGAAACTGTCAAGGGGGCCCCGCGCCGGATGTACCAGGCGGAGAGGAGGAGCCAAGGTGGCAACTGAGAACTTACAGCCGGGGCTGGAGCAATAGCACAGCGGAGAGGGCGTTTGCCTGGCACGTGGCTGACCGGGGTTCGATTCCCAGCATCCCATAGGGTCCCCTGAGCACCGCCAGGGGTGATTTCTGAGTGCACGAGTGCAGAGCCAGGAGGAACCTGGACCATCCCAAACGGCCCCCCGAGCACCGCCAGGAGCAATTCTGAGTGCATGAGCCAGGAGTAGCCCCTGTGCACCGCCAGGTGTGCCCCAAAAAGCAGAAAAAAAAAAGAGCACTTACAGGGGGACCCTCAGCTCTTTGCTGGGGATCTTCCACAGCACCACCATCAGGAAGAGCTTCTCGTTCTCATTCAAGAGCAGCCCGTCCGCGGTCCTCCGGTCCTTGCCACGCGCCTGCAGCGTCTCCACGGCCCTTTTCACCTGCAGAGCGGATGCGGCAGGACCTGAGCCTCCCCCGTCCCTGCGCATTTTCTCTCTTTTTTTTTTTTGCGCTGTTTGGACTTTTCCCGGGGAGGGGCGGGGGCCTGGGGGGGTCCACGCGTTGGGCAGGGCGGCCCCTGCCCCAACCGCCCCGGTCCGGGCCAAGCGCCCGAGCTCCCTCCCTGCACGCTCCCTGCGACCCTCGATCCGCTGCAGCCGGCGGCCCCCCACCCCGGGGTGGGTCTCCCGAAGACCCTCGTCCGCGGCGTCCTCCCCCGAGGCCGGGGCGATGCACGGGGCCGAGGCCGGGGCGATGCACGGGGCTCGCCGCGGCCCCCGGGCCCCCCGCGGCCCCCCAGGCCGCCGCCCCCCGGCCCCCCGCACCTGCTCCTCGTCCAGCCGGCCCGATGAGGTCAGTCGGGCCAAGGCGGAGTCCGAGGCGGAGGCGGCGGCCACAGCCAGCCGAGTCGCCCTGTCCATGTCGCTTCCACCTCGTGCGCGCTCCCCGGCCGCTGCCCGGAACCGGAACTCGGCGCGCACGAGGCCGGAAGCCAGGGGGCGGGCGGGCGGCGGGCACGCGCGTCACTTCCGGGAGCAGCGCCCGAGAGGGGCGGGCGCTGGGGCGTTGGGCGGCCGGAGATTGGCGCGCGCGGGCGAAGCGCGCCGGAGGCCCCGCCCCACCCCCGGTCACGTCATCTCCCGGCGACGACCGCCTCGCGCGCGCCTCGTGGCCGCCGACCGCGGGGACTGGCCAGCCCGTGCAGCGGTCCAGACTGTTTTTTTGGTTTTTTTTTTGGTTTTTGGGTCCCACCCGGCGATGCTCAGGGGTTACTCCTGGGTCATGCACTCAGGAATGACTCCTGGCAGTGCTCGGGGGACCCTATGGGATGCTGGGAATCGAACCCGGGTCGGCCGCGTGCAAGGCAAACGCCCTGGCCGCTGTGCTATTGCTCCAGCCCCATGACGTATTTTTATTTTATTTTTATTTTTTGCTTTTTGAGTCACACCCAGCAATGCATAGGGGTTATTCCTGGCTCATGCACTCAGGAATTACTCCGGGCAGTGCTCAGGGGACCCTATGGGATGCTGGGAATCGAACCCGGGTCGGCCGCGTGCAAGGCAAAAGCCCTACCCGCTGTGCGATCGCTCCAGCCCCCAGACTCTTTTCTCGAGCGAGGGCGGTGGGGACCTCTGTCATTGCCCAACTGGGGAGCACCAGGCTTCCTCCCGGCTGCCTCCTGGCCTTGCCCTCCGGGATTACTCCTGGAGGGCGCAGGGGACCATGTGCGGACCGAACCCGGGTCGGCCCGTGTAAAGCAAACACCCTAAACGCTGTACGATCGCTCCAGCCCCGTATCCTCTTTTGGTACCATTTGACCATTTGAGGTTGGGAGTAACATATCTATTACAAAGCTACACATTGAGAACTTTGTTTCCTTGGGCAGACTTTTGTGGTCAGATGCATAGTTTGATGCCTAACCATGTTTCACAAGGTTCTGTTGACCCATCGATGGGCTAGGTTAGAAACCTAATCATTCAAAAAAAAAAAAAATGTGGGTAGGAAGGTGTGAGTAATTACTGGGAAATGTCACAAGGCTTCAATTTTCAACTCCTGCATGAACTCCTGCTTTGATAACAAGCCTGCTCAAATGAGGTGTTTGGTGGGTGGGAGGCCAGTTTGTCCACACCCAGTACTCAGGGCTTACTCTGTGCCCAGTTTCATTCCCAGTGGGGCTTGGGGGACCATATGTAGTGCTGGGACCAAACCCAGATTGGACGCAAGGCTAACACCCTACCAGCTGTACTTTATTTCGGGCCCAAAAGTTTTAACATAAGACTTGTGGTTTAATTTTTTTTTCTTGGGGGGAGAGGGTCATACCTGGCGATGCTCAGGGGTTACGCTTGCTTGTCCTCAGAAATTATTCTTGGTGGTGCTTGGGGCTGTTGGGATCAAATTCGGGTCAGCCATGTGCAAGGCAAATGCCCTACTAAGACAATGTTTAATGCTTAACACGTACAGAGTGAATATGTGATTCTCTCCCCCTGACTATAGTTAAAGCAAAAATTCATCCTAGTTCTATTATTAATAATCAGAGGTGAGTAGAAGGGGACGTTTTGCTACCATTCCGAGGACTAATTTTTTTTTTTTTTTAATGAAGCAAGAAAGCTCATGTTTAAAAGAGAACATGGGTTTCTCCAGAGTGGAAAAACCCACAAGCAGAGACAGACAAGCACTCCAGGAGCCAGCCCTGTTTGCTTTCCTGATTATTATTTTGGATTTTGTTTTGGGGCCACTCCTGGTTCCTGGTGGTGTCTGGGGAACCTGAGGTCGTTGCTGGGGTTTGAATGAGGGTCTGCCACATCCAAGGTCCTTCATCCCCACCTTTCTCTGGCCCTCTTCACCATTATTAAAAATCCCAGACATAAGAGAGCTGGGTGCAGTTCCCACAGTCCCCTGAACACCATCAGATGGCCCCCAGCACTGCTGTGTGGTCCCGAAAGAAAACAGAAAACATGGAGCTGGAATGATAGTACAGCAGGTAGGATGTTTGCCTTGCACATGGCTGGCCTGGGGTCACTCTCCAGCATCCGGTATGGTCCCCCCGAACAATGCCAGGAGTGGTTTCTGAGCACAGAGTCAGGAGTAACCTCTGGTGATCGCCGGGTGAGGCCCCAAAACCAAAACCCGAAGCCTCAATGTAGAAGTTCCTGGTTCTCCATTGAGGACAGCAGCCACTCACAGTTCCTACCGCTGTTTGCTCAAACTCGATCACGAGTGATTCCAAAGCACTCCCCACCCGCCTTGAGTGCTCGCTGCTGTTTCAGTCCTCGTATATCCACCAGAGGCCTCGCACACATATGCAGCAGACCCCACGTTTACATAGCACACGGGGCCACGGGGAGATGGCCCCACGCTGGGCACAAGGGAAAGACATTCCGCAGACACAGTCCAAGTACAGCGGATCAGAAACAGACGCACAAAATCTTCAAAAGGGAAAGATGACAATTTTTATTGTTACAAAAGCAACATTTTCAAACTTTAGTCATCTGCGTCACTGCAGGAGCTCAGGGCTTTCTCCTCACCCCACGCACAGCGGGTAGCTACCAATCGTGACAAGGGTCCTTTCCCTGGGATTCCTGCTGAGCGCGGGCAGCCATGCTTTGGGATCAGGGTAAACCGTGAACTCCTTAGTTCCCTTTCACTGCTTCCTTCAGAGCTAGGAATTAATCTGTCTGTGGAGAGATCCGTGTTTCCTCCAGGGCAAGCCCAGGCAGAGGGGCTGTGCCCTGCCTGGCTGAGAGGGGCCTCAGGAGGCAGGACGCCTGCACCCGGGGCTTCCATGGTCCCTTTGAAAGGCCTCGAGGACAAGGCAGAGAGGATGGACCTCATTCCAGGGGTGGTCCAAGAAAGCCTTGGTGTCCAGCTGCTATTTCCTTTATTCAGAGAACTTAAAGGTCTCAGTCCCCATGCCTCCAGGTCCCTGTTACATTCCCTAGTAAACTCAGCTGGCCCATGGGCACTTCAAGGACACAGGGTCAGAGGCGTGTGGAACTTCTGACCCAAAGACTTGGCAGGTTCCAGGATTCTGAAACCCAGGAATAAATCAGAAGTATCCTCCAGTTCTACCCATCACATCTCCCCTCTCTGAATCTTGCCAGCTTTCTGGTTCAGACTGAACCCCCAGTACCACCCCAGGCAACTAAAAGCTCTATTTCACTTTCTGTGAAAACTAATGTCACACACGAACCGCTACATTCAAAGCTAGGAAGTCTCAAGTTGTACAGTCTAATTCCACGTAATGGACAAGGAGCTGTCGTGGAAGGTTCTCTAAAGAAACAAGATCATGTGCAGATGGCATCTGGCTAAAACCACTGAACAAAGGAACCGGGAACAAGTCCCCCAACCCTTCTGATGGCGGTCTAGCTGGCCAGGCCGGGAGACGGGCATGGCACAGTTTCTTCTGCGAAGGCAGGAGCACGCTAAAAGGACAACGCACACACTCATCTACCATCGGGCTCGCGTGCCCAAACCTGGATCTTGGCCAAGGGCTTCAAGGTCGCAAGAAGGTTGCTCTGGCCTCTGGCCAGCCACCGGCCTCTGCTGGAAGCGAAGTTGCCGTCTGCGGCATCGTCCACGCGTTGGAGGGCCATCATGGGACAGGTCAAGGTCAAAGACAGTTGGAGGAGCAATCACAGTCCAAACTCAAGTCCTCCAAGGCTGCTGGGGGGCCAGGCAGATTTTTCTTCATCGGTTCAACCTGGGAGTCGTTGAGGCCAAGCGGCACTGACCCAAAAGGCCTGCGGCTCAGAGGATGCCAGGAACTGCTCACTGAATTCTGGGCCAAGTCCAAGCCATGTCTTAAGCAGCTCTTAATGCCATCGGCAGACAAGTATGAGTCTCCCTTATACAGGGAACTTGTACTTTCTCACACTTTACAGAATTTTTTTATTTGGTGATACCATTCCTAGAGACTTTCAAATCCAAATATACACGGGCTTAATTATTTGAGAACACCTATTTTTTATTTTGTTTTGCAAATTGGAAACAAATGCTGTATTTCTCATCTGTGCGAAAAGCAAGGATTTAAAATGGCGTTTTTTTCTTCTCTTCATTTCTGCTCATTAATTTAAGAGGCAATACTTAATGTAGCCTAAAAGATATCATTAATGGAAAAAAGATGCAAATAAAATGTAGAGGCTAAAGGTAGGGGGAAAATGTTAAGCTCTGGAATATCCCAAATATTCAGCCAATTATCCTATCTTTGTCTTGTGAATCATAGAAATGTAAGACCAAAAAAGGAAGAAAAAGAAGACAGTGCTTGAAACCTGCATCTCAAGTTCAACATTCCACGTAGTGCCAATTCTGTTTAGACATTTTGTTTGTTTCCATGTCCAAAAACTAGCCAGAGTATCCACTAATTTAAAATACATCCACTGGAAGTGAGGCTACTTTCCAAAGTACTTTTAAAAGCCCGTAACACTTGGTGCGGTCAATTTACAATGAGGTTTCTTTTAAAATATCTGCTTGCACAAACGAGCAAGAAGCCAGTGAAATTATTTCCCGATGACATTAGTGGTTAGTCACTCAAGGCGGGCCCATGATAGCTGTTATCTATCCATTTTTTTTTTTTTTGCTTTTTGGGTCACACCTGGCGAAGCAGAGGTTACTCCTGGCTCTGCACTCAGGAATTATCCCTGGCGGTGCTCAAGGGACCATACGGGATGCTGGGAATCGAACCCGGGTCGACCGCGTGCAAGGCAAATGCCCTACCCACTGTGCTATTGCTCCAGCCCCTCTATCTGTCCATTTTAAAGAGTCTTGGCAACATGCACGCAACTTTCTAAAAGCGTACATGTTTTAATGTCTTTTTAGTGTACTCAATGAAAAAAAAAAAAGGCGATCTTTGGGAATAATTCCAGTGGCTCCAGACCTTTCGGATTCATTAAAATCCCGCAATTGCCAGTACGTTCTTCTTGCTAGCCGGGAAATACAAAGAATTAACTACGCACTGACTAAATCTTCTCTACTTCGCGGAAAAATGAGAGCCTACAGATTTGCAGACATAACGAAATTGAAATTTCATGCAATTTAAGGGCCAAGAGCACAGTTACAGGAAGGCGCAGGACGATCATTTTACTCTGCCCGTGTAATTACTCTTATTCATAAAACAAACGGGAAATCTAGAGTTCAGAAAATAAGATAGGAATAAGCTGAATGTTTTGTGTTTGGAAATAATCTGGCTAGGCATTTCTGAGCGAGATTATGATTAAGAAAAAAATATCCGGGAAAGGGTCTCATTAACGACAGTTACAAAGTATCTTATTTGAGTTAAACCTAATCTGCAAGAGGTTCCATTGCAAACAAGCGACAACACTTAGCAAGAGTCTGATGGTCCATAAGCCAGAACTTGTCCCATTTCCCATTTGCTGCCATAAAAAGGTCAAAGCCTTTGACGAGAATCACTGTGGGACATTCACCTTCAGTCTGAAGCACCCAGAACGTTGCACTGTGGTTCAGCTGTCTCAAGGTTGAGCAAATTCCACTGACACTTAAGAAAAACAAATTCCCAGTAACTGACTCTGTGCTTGATCGCATTTAGCGTTAACTTCAGCATGCAGATTCTGACGATGCCTCAGTTGCCGACTGTCGTCAGCAGCAACCAGCAAGGGATGGCTCAGCCTTGAAAAAACTGCTTAATCCGTACGTCTGGTGCTGTCACGGAGACGGTGTCCAGACCGGAAGTGTACAGCACTGATAAAATACTAAGGAAGGCGTTTTGGCCAGGCTTCAATTTGGGGGGGACATAAAGTCCACTACTTTAAGGAGCTCATGGGATTTTGGGTCAGGGCACACTTCATTATGCCTATGCCAACGACAGTATGTAGAACAGCTTATGAGTGTCAGACACAATGTTAAATTATGAAACGGGCAGAAAGGAACTGATGGAACGGTGCCACCGATTCAGTCCATGCTGACCGCCAGAGGGGCCAGTCCTAGTCTTGCCTTCGGTACCAACGGGAACACTGTAAAATGCGTCACCGGAAGGAGTGGACAGGGAGGGAGTTTAGAAAAAAATCCAAGCGATAAAATGTCTTCGATTACTTGGTCAAGTCAAATAGCGAATGCAACACTGTTCTATCCAGATTAAAAAACGTTATTCCAAAGCAATTCAAATACCGAAAAAGGTTTCAAATCGAATATTTTATTAACATGGTGGTTGTCTCTGAAACGTGTGCACACGCACGCACGGTCCGAATGATCCCCCTGGGGAAAAGAGACGAAGGATGCCTAGACGGGAAATGGAAAATAAAAAATTCCTGTAGGGTTTCATTATTGTCGGCAACTACGTCCACATCACTTACAAAGCTATTGCCAAATCTGTCCAAGGAAGCGGAGTTTGAGGAGAGGAAAAGAAAAAAAAAAAAGAAAAAAAAATCCGGGAGAAATTCAACAGTGGCATAGCAGAGCTCTCAATATGAGAAAGCTGACATAATGTGGACTTTTGCTGTGAATTTTCTCTTTGCGAAGTATGGGGAGAGGCTGGTCAACGGGCAGAAAGGAAGAGAAGGCGGTGTGAAGTCGGCTTCTGCAGTCACTTTTCCTCACAGCATTGTGCAGGGTCATCGAGAAAATGCTTTAGTCTTTCTCTGGAACCAGTTTCAGAACTTTTCCAATCGCAATAGTCTTACCTGGAAAGGAAAGTTTTAAGGACACCCTTTCAGTAGGTAACAGCAAGGTTACAGAGTTTACTTTCAACCATGAAAAATCTATTTTACAATGGCAACATGCCTCTCAGTCGGGTTTATTTATTTTCTGCTTTCCGGGTCACACCTGGCGAGGCACAGGGGTTACTCAGGAATCACTCCTGGTGGTGCTCGGAGGACCATACAGGATGCTGGGGATTGAACCTGAGTTGGCCACGTGCAAGGCAAACGCCCGACCTGCTGTCTTATCACAGAGAAATGTTTTGATGTTATCAAGATATGAAAGAAACTATTGCTGCAAGAAATGTCCAGCTTCACCCAGAAGTAGGCAGAAATGGACAAACCTCATTACAGCCCCATCAAATTTAGTTCAAACCAAGCAAGCAGCCTCAGGGCTGAGAGATGGCTCAGGGCAGGAGCAGTCCCCGGGACCACTGGGCACTCATGTTTTGTTTCTGACTTTTGGGGCCGCATACGCGGCGATGGCCAGAGATCATCCCTGGCTCTGAACTCAGGAACCGTTCCTGGTGGTGCTCCAGGAACCGCGTGAGAAGCCGGGCAAGTGCCCAACTTGCTGGACCATCAACTCTGGCCTGGCACCAACAGAGACTGACCCCAAAGCCGAACCAAACACATCCTCCTCCAACCCCAGTTCAAGGGGCTGGGGATGGCACAGAAGCTGACCCGTTAGAATCCCAGCACCACAACGGGTCCGGAAGCGTGCCAGTTACGGCCTCAAAACAAAAACCAAGTGCTCGCTTCGGCAGCACATATACTAAAATTGGAACGATACAGGGGCCATACATTAGCATCCTTGCCCCTGTGCAAGGATGACATGCAAATTCGTGAAGCGAATATTTTTGATCACTGTATAACTGAAACCCAAGCACAAAAATTTGTAAGTCTATAACTGTAACTCATGGTGTTTCACTAAAACAAAAACAAAAACAAAAAAAACCCCAAAAAACAAGTCCTCTTTCTCCTAAAATGTTTCTAAGTAATTTTCTTTCAGTGAAAGCTATTTTGCTTCACTAAAAAATGAGACTAAGCGGAAAGCTCAAACAACAGCAACTAAAAACCTGACTTACTTAACAAAACAGAGATTTCGATATTCTCTCTCCTACGCCCAGAACGCTACTGCAAGAAAGTTCATTCTGTCCACTCTGAGTTTCATTCTGCCCCTGCAACACGCAGTGTCACCACGACGCAGCTTACCCTCGTCTCTTAAGGTGAAGCGACCCATCTGAGGGAAGTCCTTGAAGGTCTCAAGGCAGATGGTCCCAGCCGTCCTCAGGCGCGCAATGCACACTTGATCTTGCTTGACGAAACGGGGTCGGGTCTTGCTCTTCTCTCCGGACTTTTTGTCTACCAAGCAGATTAAGGCCTAGCCGAGACGAAGGCGACGGGAGATCAGGGAGACGAAAAGGCACGCCAAAAAACACTCCGGAGGCCGTGGCGACTGTCCGGCAGGCAGGGTCAGGCACACGGCAGACCCGAGCTCCAGCCCCAGCCCCTCACGCCGCGCCCAGAGCCAGAGGAGTGACCCCCGAACGCAGAGCCAGGAGTAACCCTGAGCACAGCTGGGTGCGGCCTGAAGCGAAAACAAAATATATGCCCCCCCCCCCCCCATCCAGCACCCCCCAAACCATCTTAAAGTAACCGGCCAGCCCTCCAGAGACTCACTGTGATCTCGACTTCCTCGATGCAGGTGTGGATGTGCAGCACCGCGTTGTAGCCGGGGCAGATGATGGACTTGTGCTCTATGATCACGATCTGTCAGAGAAACGCACGATCCTGAGCCCTCGGCAAGCACAGACCGGAGTGTCCCCGAGGGTCCCAGGAAAGCTTCGTGACTGTAACTCACAGTGATTCGAGAAGGAAAAAAAGATATATGCGTGTATATATTTTCTTTTTTAAAAAAAGGGCTATTTGCTGAGAGGAATTCAGTAAAATAAAAAAAAAAGTCATCAACGATACCGCAGAGAGAAGAAACCAGGGATCGATGTGAGAATTCACTGTAAGCCTATCAATTCTAATTAACGTAATTCTCAAAAACGCTAAAAAATAAAGTTTTATTTTGCTTCGACTGAAAAATGAATAAACTACGACAAGATTCTCCGCACAGCAGTACGTGGGACGTCCACGAAGCTTGGCCTGCCGACCCGTCCAAGCGCACACGCGCGTCTCCTCAGCCTGCCTCGCCCCGACACTGCCTTTCCTCGTAACCCCCCACCCCAGAAGTTCTCCACGGCTGCTCACCTACTGCCACTTGCTTTTTGGGGACATAAACTGCCAAACGCTCCCCATTTCTCAACAGCCAGAGAGCGAAGCTTCCTCGCCCAGAGACCACGCATTTCTGGCACCTGGAACGGCTCATTCCCCTTCACACCCCTCCGCGGTCATGGGCCTGCCACCAGTGTTCAGCACAAAGGGACTGAACAGAGTGACTCTGTTTGGACCCGACCGCTGAACTATGGCTGTCAGGTTCACCTGTGCATCAAACGTGCGTCCAGAGTGACACAGATTATTAGGATCACAAAGGATGAATCCGGGAAGAATCTCCTCTTCTTCAATTCCTTTCAGTCTGATTTTGAGGTTTTCACCAGGGGCTACGGAATCGGTTTCCACGTCATCAGAAAGAATTCCAAGGACTTCCACGTTGTGCTGAAAGAGAAACCAAGAGCAGACGTTTTAGGGAACAATCACTGCAATGTAACGTCACGGAAAGAAACCCAGAGCAGAGGCTTTAGGGAACAATTGCTGAGACTTAATGTCACCAGGACAGTCCCTAAGGGCCCCTGAGTCTCACTCTCTGGTTGTGACAGGGATCCAATGTTTTTTTTTTCTTTTTGGGTCACACCCTACGATGCTCAGGGGACCCTATAGGATGCTATAGGGGACCCTGTATTGAACCCGGGTCAGCAGTGTGCAAGGCAAACGCCCTCCCCACTGTAGTATCACTCCAGCCCATCAAACTCTTTCTTGTTTTGTACACGGGCCACACCCGCTGGTGCTCCCGCTACTGGCAGGTGAGCTGTGCACCCTGCAGAGGTGCAGGGCTCAGGGCCATCCCCAGCGGGTGTGGGGGCCCCGCAGTTCCAGCATGCAAACCCAGGGACTTGCACGCACCCTACGTTGAAGCCATCTCTTCACTCTGAAAATAGCGCCGCTGGTATGAAACCTGATTATATTCATAGGACATGAGCTTCCTGAAAATCACACCCTCCAAATACAAGTGCTGATTAAATGTCATCTTTTCCGTACCCCAACCTAACAACTCCCAAGCAGAGCACAGTCCAGGCTAGCATTTGCCTTTCCCATCTCTTTTTCAAATTAAGCTCTGACGATAGGATCTGACTTATGGCAAGAAGGAAATTCAGGCTCTGACGACACAAACGGCTTCCACTACCTTCTCCATCCCGGGTATGAGCCGCAGGGTCTCGGAGGAGACTCTGCCTGGCACCTGGCGACCCTGGTGTCACCTCTGGTGTCCCCTACCGGAGCACAGCCAGGCTACTCCCTGACAAGAACAGAAAACAAAGCAAAAGCTCAAAGGGCTGGCACGCGCCTCTCAAAACTCTGCACCACTCAACTTAAGAACCATACGGGAACCGACCCGACAGCCCAGAGGGGAGGGCGTTTGCCTTGCATGTGGCTGACCCGGGTTCGATCCTTCTTGAGGGCAGAGTCGGGAGGAACCCGAGCATTGCTGGGTGTGACCCGAAATGCCAAAAAAAAAAAAAAATCAACAAGAGCACTTGACTAGGAAGGAATAAACGCAGCTGTCACGAGCATCCCCATATTTTATTCATTTCTGTCCCTGGAGATACTTCGGACTTTAAAAGCATGGGCCAGAAGGCAAAGCATTGGCCACTGAGACCAGAGAGGCCGAGTGACCAGGACCCACCGACTGGCCTCACACCAGAATCCTCCAGAACCCTCCAGCCACTGCTCGCCCCCACCCCACGGCAGCTCCGGCCGCTGCTCCGAGCCGACACTCGGCCACACGTGCTCCTGCGACCCGGCCCAGAGGGGGAACATTCTGCCGCCCCAGCCAGAGACTCACGCTTGCCCACCAGGCTCCGTACCAGGACTGAGGGGTAGACACAAACACGCAGCCAAGAGGAGTTCCCGCCCAGATATACCGACAACCATCCCACCTTCCTGAATATCACGGGCTTTGCGGTTGGTTTCTGCGCTGTGCTGGTTCTGCACAGCAGCTTCCTGGATGCCGAGCGGTGGGTCAACAACCAATACAGTAAAGCCATGGACCCATCTACTGCCCACAACTAGCCAACCGGAAGTGGCACTTGACTAAGTGATACCAGACTCAGCAATCACCTGACTGTGTGGCATCGAGTTTATGGCATCGGTGAAAGACTGAGCCCCCCGGACCCCGCGGCAAAGCGGCCCTGAGGCTGAGGGCCGGCTCTTACCTTGTTGGGCATCATCACAAGCTGCTGGCCCTTACTGATGGATCCCGACTCGAGCTTCCCCAGGACCACCGTGCCCATGTCCTGTTGAGGGAAAAGAGACAGACAGCCGATCTTAAACTTTCATTCCTTTTTCAAATTTCTTTGTGGGTCACACCTGGCGATGTTCAGAAGGGCTACTCCTGGCTCTGTGCTCAGGAATTACTCCTGGTGGTACCCGGGGGACCAAACGGGACGTGGGGGATCAAACCCAGGTTGGCTGCATTCAATGTAAGTTTTACAGCCCCAAGCAAAATCTTAACACCATTTACCCATATGGAAAATCAAGAGAGAGAATGCCTGATTTTGGGGGGCTAGGGTACACGTGGACACCCAACCGGGCGTGCTCCTGGCTCTGTACTTGGGGTTCACTCAAGGGCCGGCTCTTGACCTGCGGTTCTCTGCAACCCCAAACAATTTGGCTTTTCAAACAAAATAGCCATTAGCCGCCAATACTGCGGAGACTCTGGTTCCAATGAGCACTCAGGGGTGGATACAGATCAAAGAACTGAGGGCATGCCCTACGTGGGGGAGGTCCCCCAAATACTGCTGGACGTGGACCACCGCTGCCCAACACCCCCCAAAGTGCTCACGGACTCACTGGGAAATTGTTAAACAAGCTATCTGTATAAATCATGGTCTACCCACTAAATAACAACATCAATAAATGTGTCCCTTTTATACTTAAAAACAAAACCATTATTTCATATCCCACAAAACCCAATTTCTTAAATATCTGGGTACCTTGTACTTATCCACAATTGGCAGCCTGATTGGTCCATCGACGGATCTATTGAAGTTTGGCAAGTTATCCAGATACGGAATAAATGGTAATCCACTGAAAATACAGAACCAAAGCCATTTAAGTCAACAGAAGTTCTAAAATGTCAGTAGTGGGGCTGGAGTGATAGCACAGTGGGTAGGGCCTTGTACGCGGCCAGACCCGGGTTCGATTCCCAGCATCCCATATGGTCCCCTGAGCACGGTCGGGAGTAATTCCTGAGTGCATGAACCAGGAGTAAAACCTGTGCATCTCCGGGTGTAACCCAAAAAGCAAAAAAAAATTAAAAAAAAAAAAAAAGTCAGTAGATGCACGACTTGTAACTCGCCACAAAAACACGGTTACAATAATACTTGATATCTGCAGTCTATCTATGTACTAATTTAATATCCAGTGCATGTTATCTAGTCATCAAATTCTAAGTACAAAAAACACAATAAAAGTCTCAAAATAACGAAAAAACTACCAGGACTATTAAGACATAGAGAAACATAGAAAACCTGTTCCAATAAAATATCTCTATTATTTGGAACTAGGGTTATATAAGCAATTTCACTTTTGTTTTTGGGCTGCACTCAGGAGTGCTTCGGGATCCCTTCTGGCGGTGCTCAGGACCACATGGGGTGCCAGGGATCGAACCCAGTTCAGCTGCAGACAAGGCAGCAAAAACTCTCCCTGCGATCTGAGCGCTCCAGCCCACAATTTCACTTTCAAAAGGCCATCGGATGGGGCCAGAGAGAGAGACCAGGGGCTGAAATGCTGACTGTCTACGAGGCCGATCCTGGTGGCGCAGGCCACAAGGCTCCCTGCACACCACGCGGAGCAACCCTGAGCAGAGGGATGGCCCCGACCCCTGTCCTCCTCTTCATTCCATGGACCGGAAAACGTAGTACTGTTGAGGCAGCGGTGTGTCCCAGTGACAGATAGTGTTAACGAAGCTCATTTTAACTCCCAATTGCTCCTGTAAAAATTAACCCGAGGGGCTGGAGAGAGAGCACAGCAGGTAGGGCGTTTGCCTTGCACGTGGCCAACCCGGGTTTGATTCCCAGCACTGCCAGCCAGGACACTCCTGAGTGCAGAGCCAGGAGTAACCCCTGTGCATCGCCAGGTGTGACCCAAAAGCAAAAAAAAAATCCCAAAAAACCCTCCCAAAAAACACCCTAAACATTCAAATAAAAATTGAAGAAATTGAAGGGACAGCAAAAACACTCTTGGAGGGTTAAGAATAAACAGATGACTTCCCAATTTGAAAACTTGCAAAATTACGGTAATCAAGACTTCACCAAAGGGTAAAAAAAAGAAAAAACCCAAAGAAATCCAACACCCTACAACGAAACCCTAAATTAAGTACATGAGTAAACAAACGCAGAACTAAAATTACAGCACGGGGAAATAGCAGGGTTAGCCCTTTTTCTCTTGCATCTTGATCACACCCAGTGATGCTCGTCCTGGCTCTGCCCTCAGGAATTACTCCTGGGACCCTCTGAGATGCCAGGGATTGAACCCAGGTCAACTGCGTGCAAGCAAAAGCCTTACCTGCTATACTACTGCTCTGGCCCCAGGGTTAACCTTTAATTAGTGAATTAAAATATTCCTAGCTATCACACTGTACGCACACTCGAAACGAAACCAGCATCACGCAATGAAATGAAAAAACACCTGCACGTCCACTCTCCAAGAACTCGGGTCCTAGCACACACAACTCAGCAACCACGCCAACCCAGTGACAAGCTGGACAAAAGTCCTGGCCCTTTGTTGGCTCAGTTTGGCTTTCGGTTTCTGAGCCATACCTAGGCCCCCAGCATGGAAAGCATCAGAGTATCTCCCCAGCCCCTGGAGCCTGCCTCGGGGCTGGAGACGCTCAGGAACTGAGGGACCCGCTGCACGGTCTCCTTCCAAGCCCTGTGGCCGTGAACGACCCCTGAGCACTGTGAGCGCAGCCACAGTCCCCCCCCCCCCCCCCAAGTGCCTCCCCAGGACCAAAGGAGCACTCACCTGTACCAGGGACAGAAATCGGACTGCTCCTTGAGGTTCGCGCCCGTCAGACCCGAGCAAGGCATGAAGTGGATGTCCTTTTTGGGGTTGAAGCCGACTTTTTTCAAAAATGGCACTAGCTTCTCTTTACATTCTTCGTATCTGGGGATATTCATAAATGATCGTCAAAATCCAAAGCATAAGCATTCAAGCTCTGTCGTTACATTAGGTCTGGGGGCGGGGGGAGAAAGCGCAGAACACACGCCGGCCGCCTCGGCCCACCTCTCATTGCTCCAGTTCACGGTGGGGTCGTCCATCTTATTGATGAGCACGATCAGGTGCTTCACGCCCGCCGTCTTCGCCAGCATCGCGTGTTCTCTGGTCTGGCCCCCTTTCTCGAATCCGGTTTCAAACTCCCCTTTCCTGGCAGAAATCACCTATTCCAAAGCAGCAGTTTAGTTCTATACATTCAGGAAGACCTTTCTTTGGCTTTCTGCTTTTTGGGCCACACCCAGCAATGCTCAGGGCTGACCCCTGGCTCTGCACTCGGGAATCCCTCCTGGGGGTGCTTTAGGATCACATCAGGTGCCAGCGGGGATCAAACCCAGGTCGACCACATGCACGGCAAACGTCCTCCCTACTGTCTTATCAGTCCGGTCCCGGTTTCAGACCTTTTTGTTTCTCTGGGGGTTACAGCTGGCTGGGCTCAGGACTTACTCCTGGCGGTGCTTCGGAGACCGGCCAGGGGTGCTGAGGATAGAACCGGGTCAGCTCGTGCAAGACCAGCACCCCCTCCCTGCGGTCCTATCACTCTGGCCCTCATGAAGACACGTCTATAATTTAAAATACCTCTCAGTTGGATCAGATGCGTTACGAAAGAAAACAGAAGGAAACGAATGAATACTACCAAATCTTTCTAACAGCTTCAATGTCTAACAGTCACTACGTTTTTCTTGCAGCCCCCCCCCCAATCCAGCATGCCTGGATGCTTTAGGGGTCACATAAGTATGTGAACTAGTGGCTGTGAACTGACCCCGCACCCCCCACCTCCTGCAAAGTAATTGGCTGCGACACTAATTTCCTGACCTCCAGGGTCAGGGAGCTGATCTGCCTGGCCTGGCTGGTGTCACCTTTCCTCCGCATAGTACCCTGGGCCAGATCAGGCCAGACTGTTCTCGGCCAAGAGGCTCTGAGGGGGACAGTCCAGTGGGAGGGGCACTAGCCTGCACACGGCTGACCAAGGTTCGATCCCCAGCATCCCATGAGGCCCCCTGAGCACCACCAGGAGCAGTTCTCCAGGGCAGAGCCAGGGGTCACCCCTGAGCACCGCTGGGTGTGGCCCGGCTGGCGTGGGAGTCCGGTGGGAAAGGCTCTTGCCTCACGCACGAGTGAGCTGGGTTCGATCCCTGCGCAGGCAGGATAAGCGCTGAGCGCTGACAAGTGTGGCCCCAAACCGAAACAACAAAAAAAGTTGTATGTATCGCTGTGTTCCCCTACTTCAGCACCCAGCAAGTTCTCCTGCAACTAACTTCTTACTTACTCATTTTCTTACTGACAATGCCTAATGAAAAATCATTGCTTAAAAAGACACTAAGTCCTGGGGCTGGAGCGATAGCACGGCGGGCAGAGCGGTTGCCTTGCACGCGGCCGACCCGGGTTCGATTCCCAGCATCCCATAGGGCCCCCTGAGCACCGCCAGGAGTCATTCCTGAGTGCAGAGACAAGAGTAACCCCTGCGCACCACCAGGCGTGACCCAAAAAGCAGAAAAAAAAAGGACACTAAGTTCTGACGCAGTAATAGAAAATAAGAATGAAAAACCTTTTCATCCATAAGCTAATAAACGTTATAAATTACAAAGACTTCCGGCAGATTACAGACAATAGGGAATGGGGTGACTGGAGCAATAGCACGTGTGTGTGTGTGTGTGTGTGTGTGTGTGTGTGTGTGTGTGTTGCCTTGCATGTGCCAGATCCAGGTTCAAGCCCCGGCACTGCAAACGGTCCCCCAAACCAAGCCAGGGGCGACCTTTGGGCACAGAGTCAGGAATGGGCCGCGAGCACTGCAAGGTATGCCCCCAATGAGAAAAAACGAAAACAGAGAGAACTGTGACTACGTTCACTATGTTTGCCAGGTTTTTTAAGCACAACTTCAAATATCCATCATTTAAGTGGGGCTTCTAATAGTGCACGAGAGAATGAAAAATGTCTTACCAGGACAGCCAGATCAGCTTGGGACGCACCACCGATCATATTCGGGACAAAACTCTTGTGGCCAGGGGCATCCAGAATTGTGAAATGCTTCTTTTCTGTTTCAAAATAGGCACGACCAACTTCTACTGTTTTGCCCTTGTCTCTTTCTTCCTGATTTGTGTCTAAGGCCCAAGACAAGTACCTGAAATATTAAAATAAAACGGGAAGAGCATAACTGTAGTCCAAACTCAGAGTTTTCACATATATCCACAACTTTGTGTTTTTATAAGTAAAGACTGTTTACAAAATTACACTTTCTGATAGAAAAAATACCTAGCACCAATGTCAATGTGGGTAAAATCCATTTCCTTTATGTTTCTTTTATCTGAGAGGGGGTCGAGGTTCGGGGCGTGGCTCATACCAGACAATGCTTCCGGGGGCACATGGTGCCAGGAATTCAAACTGGGGTCAGTCGCATGCAAAGGCAAGTGCCTTAACCGCTGTGTTCTCTCTCCAAGCCCCATGTTTAACTTTTATCACCTGGGCACATGTGTAATACAAATGACAAAGGGCATTTAAAAAAAAAAACTGGCTCCACTAGTCACCATTTGGAAACAAAAGATGCTTGCTAAAGTTTTCAATTTTAGGGGCTGGAGCTACAGAAGAACAGGTAGCATTTGCCTTGCACTTGGCCGAGCCAGGTTCGACTGCCAGCATCCCACAGGGTCCCCTGAGCACTGTCAGGAGTAATTCCTGAGCGCAGAGCCAGAGGTGTCCCCTGTGCATTGCCAGGTGTGAGCCAAACTAAGAAAAAAAAAAAATAATAATAATCAAGTTTTCAACTGTGTTGCTTTGCCATTAAAAGCCATCTCAGTGCAAGTCCAGAATAGCAGGCGTGGGCTGGTCATGGGCACCTCCTTAAAACGGAGTGTCTGGGGGCTGGAGCAATAGCACAGTGGGTGGGGCGTTTGCCCTGCACACGGCCAACCCAGGTTCGATTCCCAGCAACCCGCATCCCTGATCCCCAGCATCCCGTATCCCCGAGCACCGCTATGGGTAGTTCCTGGGTGCAGAGCCAGGAGTGGCCCCTGTGCGTCGCCAGGGGTGACCAAAAACAAAAGAGGACAGTGTTCCCACAGAAGCGATGTTTCAAGTCAGGAAGTTTGCTCTATACCAAGTCTCTCTGTTCTTCTCTTTAGCTTCTCGTTCATATTTCTCAAGTGTCCTTTTATCCACCATTCCAGTCAAATACCTAAAAACATTGGACATTTCATTATTCACAAATTAGCGAAACCACAGAAACTAGAGCTAAGGGGAGCCTCAACTCCAGAAAACAGCCACTGTAAAGTCAAAATGGACCCTAAAATAATCATGGACTTTCTGTTGAAAAGGTATTACATGGTCTTAAATCACCTCCCCCACACAAAGGCAGTGAAAAATCACAATTATAGACTCACCCCCGATGTAAAGGGGGGGGGGGAGAGAGAGAGAGAGAGAGAGAGAGAGACATGTCACTACAGCGGTGAATGCTGGCAGATAGCGTCATGATCACATTACCATGTAACCCCGCCTATATTAAGAAGGCGGGTCCCTGACAGGACACTCTGGGAAGAGCACTGTGGCCTGAGTATCTTATCCCAGAGGCCCCGATGGCACAAATAAAATTAGGAAGGGTTAGGAATATAAGACCTTTTCATCAGAAGTCTGGTACTGATTACATCTCAACTAAAGGCCAACCCGGGGGTTTTCATTCCTGGTTTCTTCAGTATAGGCAGGTCAGCCAGAGGATATCTGTCTCTCTGAGTAAGTCCGAAAAACAGAGAGGAGAAGTCCACACGCTAAACAGAAGAGCAGTTTATTATGAGCCCCAGGAAAATGAGAACGGAGAAAGACCCTCTAGCGTCGACCAGGGCACGTGTCAGCTTCTCCATGTCCTCTGTATCACGGCACATCCCGCGTTTAAAATGCCCAAGAAGCAACATACTCACATTATCTGCCCTCCGATGGTGGACTTGCCAGCATCTGAAAGGAACATCAGCATCAGCAACCAATACCAAACAGACCACCAGCTCCCAGCTACACCAACAGCACTGGACGTCAGCCTCCGGCACGCAAGTCTTGCAAAAGCGACCGAAAAGACGGGGCAGGACACGCGGTGCCCTTCCCTTGACAAGACGCGCCTTTTAGAATTCTCTGCAGCTCAGTTCTAAATTAGAACTACTTCACCGGCAGTTCAATTCTGTTACTCCCTGGCTTTCAGCATTAGGGGAGGGGAGGGCCAGAAAAAGATAGAGGGAGCCCCAGAGAGCGAGGCGTGCGGCTGGGGGCTCGGGCCAGGCCCACTGTCTCTCTCTCAACACCTTCAGGCGCGTCCCTCCATCATATGCAGTGAATGGAGGGGAAAGGGGGGAGGTGCACATGACCCTCGCAATCTGGGGTCAGGTCAAGCCGAGTCAACTAAACAAGGTCTTGTTTCGCTTTCTGTACCAAACCAGTAACCCGAGAAGCCACTTAGGAATGACTCGGAATCGCTCATTCCTTACACTACACAGGAGTCAGCTGCCCCGGTGGCGGCAGGGCCACGAAATCGACAGGCAACTGAGCTCACACAGACAAAACTCAGACCTGCCTCTTCCAGGACGCAGTAAGTGGTCCAAGACTCATCATGCAGGACTTACAAATAAACCCCCAGCTTTCATTATGAAACTGCTGATCTGTTCAACTTCGAAGAACTAAAGCACCGGCAATTTTTTGCCAGCTAAGGAAAAAAAAAAAGAAGAAGAAGAAACCAGAGCTGGAGCGATAGCACAGCGGGCAGGACATCTGCCTTGCACGCGGTCGACCCAGGTTCAATCCCCGGCATCTCCTATGGTCCCGAGCACTGCCAGGGAGTAATTTCTGAGTGCACAACCAGGAGTAATCCCCGTGCATCGCCAGGTGCGACCAAAAAAGCAAAAACAAACACAAAACCACCCCGAACCCTCTTCTGTTCAACACAGACAGAGACTGTGACACTCCCTGGCGTAGCCCACCATCCTGCTACTGACGGCAGCTCACCAACATGCCCGATGAAGACCACGTTCACATGCTCTTTCTTCGGGGCCCCCGGAGGCGCGAGCACCGATTTTGGCTTGGGGATCTCCTCCTCCTCCTCCATCATCTCCTGGGCGCTCTCCTCGGCCGGCCGCGCGTCTCCGGAGGATCCCCCGCTCCGGGGCTCCATGCTGAGCTCTTCCTTGTGCTCCCAGGATTCTTCTGGGGACATTTCTGTCTCTCCGTTTTCTACCGAGACCAGAGGACCGGATTTAGTGCTGGAAGGGATACGCGTTCTGGATACAACGGAGACTTTCAGACAACCAGCATTCTATTTCAGAAGATCTGGTGTGACACTTAAGCAGAAACATCTTTCACGTGGGGGCTGGAGCGATAGCACAGCGGGCAGGGCGTTGGCCTTGCACGCGGCCGACCCGGGTTCGATTCCCAGCATCCCATAGGGTCCCCCGAGCACCGTCAGGAGTCATTCCCGAGTGCAGAGCCGGGAGGGACCCCTGAGCACTGCGGGCGTGGCTCCCAAACAGAAACAAAAATGAAAAATATGTAAACAACAGGAAACAAGAAAAACGTGGCAGACACGAGTTTTTCTTCTCTTGCAGGGGCGGGGTGGGAAGGGCTCAGGCCACTCGTGGGGATTCTCGGCCAACTCGGCCAGAAGGTCCAACGCTAGGGCCGAAGACACGCGCTGCTCAGTCCCAGTCATAGGCCACCAGGACCACAGATGGACCCTGGGCCAGGCGCAGGCAGGGCACTGACACCTTAACCCCGCTGCTCGTTTCTCTGGCCTGAAGTTTCGTTGTGCGTGTCTCTGGCAAGGAATACAACTCTGACATCGATTTCCCTCTCGTTTTCTGGTTCACACCCGGCACTGTCAGGGATCAAATCTGGGTCGGCTACACCCAAGGCAAGCACCTAGCTCACTGTCTTATGTCCAGCCCCGGTATCAACTTTCATGCCACGGCACTATAAAGCTTTTTTAAATTTTGGGTTAAACCTGGCAGTGCTCAGGGGGCCACCTGGGGTTCCGGGGATCAATCCCAGGTCGGCAGCATGCAAGGCAAGCGCCCTCCCTACTGTACCATTGCCCTGGACCTTTAAAGCTCTGTAAGAATAATCACATTAGACTGGAGAGATAGCTCCAAGGGTTAAGCACAGGCTTTGCACGTGGGAAGCCCAGGAACGGACCCCAATACCCGCTAGATGTGCCCTACCTGGCAGAGCACCAGCCTCCGATGTGCAAGGTTTTTTTTTTGCTTTTTGGGTCACACCCGGCGACGCTCAGGGGTTACTCCTGGCTCATGCACTCAGGAATTGCTCCTGGCGGTGCTCGGGGGACCATATGGGACGCTGGGAATCGAACCTGTGTCGGCCATGTTTGCTGCATGCAAGGCAAACGCCCTACCCACTGTGCTATCGCTCCAGCCCCTGTGCAAGGTTTTAGAGCCATCCCACTGCACACGGCCACTGGGCTGAGATCATGCACCCCTGTGCAAAACGGAAAGAACAAAGCTCTAGGAGGAAGTTCGGGAATTCTGTGAACAAACATCATCTGTTAAAGCAGACTTCAGCGTTATTCTGGAACTCAATTCCTTGCATGCGCTGCCATCATTAATGCGGTTATCCCAGAATGCTAAGCCCTATGCCAACCCGAATGGCAACGGCCCCAACACTGGTCTGAAACGAAGGCCCTGCAATTACCAGAACTCCAGAACATTTGTACTTGCAATCTTTTTTTCTTGCTTTTTGGGTCACACCCAGTGATGCTCAGGGGAACATATGGGATGCTGGGGATTGAACCCGGGTCGGTCGTGTGCAAGGCAAACGCCCTCCCACTGTACCCTCGCTCCGGCCCCTGCACTTTCAATCTTGAGAGAGAAAGCTTCACATGACTGTTTAATAGGGTCAGACATTTTCTTACCAACAGGTTCTGAAAGTTCCATGCTAACAGCTGAGTTCGAACCTAGACAAGAAATGGAGACATAATATTTACAAAGCGGCGTCTAGCCTTGGGCACCACAGGCAGGCCATGATCGCGGATCGGAAATTACCTTCACACGACGATGGCTCCTCCTGAGAAGGATCCCCGGGCGCTGTGTAATGGAAATAAACTTTACTTAAAAGGCAGCGTAAAAAGGAGTTCAGTGCCACAACGAAACCTTCAACAGTCAACTTCAACGGCACTCACAAAGGTTTTCAAAGTCCAAAGTCTCTATGTGGCTGGTCACTGTCATGTCCTCCCGTTGTTCATCGGTTTGCTCGAGCGGGCCCAGTAACGTCTCCATCATGAGACTTGTTGTTACTGTGTCTGGCATCTCGAATACGCCACGGGGAGCTTGCCAGGCTCTGCCGTGCGGGCGAGATACTCTCGGTAGCTTGCCGGGCTCTCCGAGAGGGGCGGAGGAATCGAACTCGGGTCGGCCACGTTGGCTTATGTAGCCTACTTAAGGAATATACCACCATAGAACCTTTTATTGTTTCTTATTTTTATTTTGGGAGGGGGTGGGGATTTGGATACACCCAGCTGTGCCCCAAAGGGCTTTTCTTAGTTCTGTACTCAGGGACCCCCAGACGATTCTTGGGGCTCCGTATGTGATGCCAGCACCTCCCTCTGTACTAGATCTGTCTAATTACTGACGATTTGGAAATGTTTCCAGCACAGGGCTGGAACACCTGCTTTGCGTGTGGGAGTCCCAGGTTCAATCCCTGGCACCACATGGTCCTGAGCACTGAGAATGACCCTCAAAACACTGTGAGTGTTCTGGAAAGAAAGACAAAATACGAATAAATGAAACATCTTCAGCAACCGAAATGGATCATCAAAGCATCCTGACTCTCCCGAACTCCTCCTTCGTGTGCTCCACAGGCAACCGGGGGCCAGACACACAACAGGCAGGTGAGGCGCCTGCCCTGCATACATGTGTTGAGGCTCAGATTTGAACCCCCCAGCACCCCACACGGTCCCCTAAACAATGCAGGCTCACTCTGGAGTGCAGAGCCAGGAAGAGCCCCCGAGCAGGACTGAGTATGGTCAGTCCCCAAACCGCAAAACAAACAAAACCCCAACTTCAGCTTTTAAGATTTATTTGCTAAATAAAGGTTAGAATCTGAGAGAAGGTAATGCTTCATATATATGTAATGATAGTTCCCACAAATACACGGTAAGGGGCCGTACGCAGTCTCGGGGACCAGAATGATAGCACAGCAGGGGGGCGTTTGCCTTGCACGCGGCCGACCCAGGTTCGATTCCCAACATCCCATATGGTCCCCTGAGCACCGCCAGGAGTTAATTCCGGAGTGAGTGCAAAACCAGGAGGAACCCCTGTGCATCGCCAGGCGTGACCCAAAAAACCAAAAAAAAAAAAAAAAAAAAAAAAAAAGGAAAAAAACCAAAGCCAGGTCCAGCATCTAGTAGAAGGGTCACCCCCGTCCTTCAAGCCCCCCAGGTCCGGGAGGCAGCGGCAATGGTGGAGATACGCGACCACATGCTCAACTCCAGGGTTAAGCTGGCACGACATGACCCTAGCCTAGCTGTGTCGCTGGGCACTGAATCACGGAGCCCGCATAGTCAGCTGAGTATTGCCGTGAGCAACCTCAGGCCCCTCGAACATTGTCTGCCCAAGAATCCAAGACTAAGCAATTCCCCAGAGGAGTCGCCCATAGTCGGAGAAAGCTTCCTAGGCCGGAGCAGGGCCTTGGCTCAGGCGGGTGGGGATTCCTCAGGCCGCTCCCGTCTCCTCGGGGTGCACACCACAGCCCGTTCCTGGTTAGCTACCTGAAGACCAGTGAGCCTGTTGGGGTCAAGTCTACTAGGCACAGGGCAGAGAGCGAGCCCCCCAGGAATGGAATCACTGAAGCATCTTCTTTCAAAGGCGTCCTCCGTTCTCAGAACCACGCCCTCACCTCGAGCAATCACTTCAGGGGGCAGTTACCCCAGTGTGCCACCGATTCCCTGGTCCTGCAGGATTATCTGGTCCTGCAGACTTGGCAATCAAGGGAGGTGAATGAGCCGTCAATGACGCGGCACCAGAGATCCTGGGCACAGAGGATGGCCTAGACAGCGAAGTTGTTAAAATGCGGGTGCTGGCAAGAGAGCACAGTGGGCAAGGTTCTTGCCTAGCACACAGACCTGGGTTCAATCCCGACACCCCAGACAATCCCCTGAGCCCCACCAGGAGTGATCCCGGAGTGCAGAGCCAAGGGTAAGCTCTGAGCTCTGCTGAGCGTCCCCCCAAGCAAAAAAGAAATGGGGAGGAGGTGCAGAGAGAGAGTGCAGCGGGCAGGGCACCAGCCTTGCACAAAGCCAAAGCAGGCTTGGCCCCAGACATCCCAAGTGCCCGCACCCCCCAGCACTGAAGTCCGCCCTTCGATGAGGTCACATGACCGTACCATCCACCAAAAATTGCGGGGGCATACAAAATATGCACCAATTAGGACCGGGAAGAGCAGGTCCCTGGCACGCTCCGCAGACACGAGAGAGGTGACCCCCGCCTCCGCCTTGGATGACCTGCCACTCCAGGAGCCCGAGCGCCAGCCCCCGGGGCCAAGCGCACACGCTGCAGGCAGGAGCCCGGGTTCTACCTGCAGTCCGCGTCCTCTAGGGGCCGCGCGGAGTGCCACCCCCCGTGACCTAACACTCTACAAATAGAAGGGCACCTGACAGGTACTGGGAAACAGAGCTGTCACACGTATTCACTTTAGGGTACTTCAGGAAGTCTTTCCTAAAATGCAGAAGCAATTCTCCATCACCACAAATAGTCAATAATTCCGGTGTCAGGGCATCAAACCCAGGGCCCCACCACGGAGCCAAGTTCCAGCCCATGCACTGCTGCAGTGAGACTTGCACCACCCAGGTCAGCTATGGTGCAGTGCCCCGTCCATGCCCGCAGGACTGTCTCAGTCAAACTCAGCTTCTGTTTGTTTAGGTTCTAGGGACATGCCCTGCAGTGCTCTGGGTGTCCAGCCAGGCCTCTGGCATCCAGGGTCTCCACTCAGCCCCCAGGGCTGTCTCCCTGGCCCCTGAAATCTATTTTTTTGCTTTTTGGGCCACACCCAGCATACTCAGGGGTTACTCCAGGCTCTGCACTCAGGAGTGACTGCTGGCAGTGCTATGGGATGCTGGTGATCGAGACCCAGGTTGGGCGTGTGCAAGGCCAAAGCCCTCCCTGCTGTTCTATTGCTCC
Source organism: Sorex fumeus (assembly GCF_029834395.1). Lineage (NCBI taxonomy): Eukaryota > Metazoa > Chordata > Mammalia > Eulipotyphla > Soricidae > Sorex > Sorex fumeus. The sequence continues at coordinate 1,208,496 of NW_026606222.1, read as the reverse complement.
GGCATGCCCCTAGATCTTTGAATGTCAAATCCAAGGAAATGTAATCCAAGGAAAGGATCTGTCACCTCAGTATTATCAGTTCTGGAGTGTTCACCTAGCCACTCGCCTCGGGCTTTGGATTCTTGCGGACCACGGGACAATGGTATTGGGCCACACCTGCAGACACTCAGGCCCACTCCTGGCAGTATTTCAGGAGAACATACGGTAGCTGGGGGAAACATACGCAGCACTGGGTTTGGTCACAAGGGAAACACCCTGCCCCTGCCCCAGGCCTCCAGTCCCAGCTTTGGCTTCTTTATGTGAAGATGAGACTAACACTGCGAGGGTCTCTTTGAGCCCTGGTGCTCTCTGGGCCCATCGTTCTGTTACAAAGCTGGGCCTTCCAGCAACCCGAACGGACTCTCTGTAGACAAAGAACAACCTCCTCTCCTTCCCCAACAACCCTAAGGTGCTCTTATTTAGGAAGCATCCCTGACGCTTCCAGTAACACACAGGAAGGTAAGGGGACGGTCCCTGCTGACTGAGCCATAGCCTGATGCAGGCAGCCCACAGAGCGCTGGGTGGCCTGGTGACCCCGGGAACCCGAGAGCAAGAAGCCACCGAGCACAAGACGGACCCCGAGCAGCTGCTGCTGCCGCCTCTCCCCGCCCCTCGGCTTTCTGGGTCACACCCAGCGATGCTCACGGGTCACTCCTGGTGGTGCTGGGGATCCAACCTGGGTTGACTGCGTGTGAGGCTGGCCCACAGCTGTGGCCCCAGTGCCGAGCTTCTCAAGCCAGCTCGTTCCCGTGACCCAGGCGAAACAGGGTTTGGAATCTGGAGTCACCACTCGGGCAAGTGAAGATCCTCACCGAGTCCTTACTAAGCATTTCTCTCGCCTTCAAAGCAGGTGAACTGGTTTTACACACTGAGATCAAAAAGGGAACTGGTCCAAATGGGGGCACTGAAACAAGGGCCGGATAAACCTGAATTCCCTTCTTAAAACAGAACCACTCTAGAAAAATAAATCTATGGCCAATCTTTGTCAAAATCTACTGAAAACCAGGACAAAACCTGAATTAAAAACAAACAAACAAAAACGGCAAGGGGGGGCACACCCAGGCCAGCCACATGCTCAGCAGACGCCCCATCCACTGTGCTATGGCACGAGCTCCCACGACTCAACTTTTAAGTAACTGTGGGGTGAGAGGAATGTGAGGACCCCAGAACAGTCGACTTTCAACTCGTGACCGAATCCTTTTATTTAGTCTTTGGTTTATGGGTCGCATCTGATACTTGGGTCACTCTAGCTAGGCGCTTAGCAATTACTCCTGGCAGGGTCTGGCAAACCATCTCCGATGCCAGGGATTGAATCCGGGTCATCTGCACACAAGGCAAGTGACTTCCCGGCCACACTATCATCCCAGCCCCACTGGCGGCCAGATTCTGCCTCCAAAGGGTTATTATTATTTTGGGCTGGGGCCACACCCAGCAGTGCTTAGGGCTTGCTCCTGGCTCTGCACCAGGAGTCCCTCTCGGAGGACGAAGGGGACCACAAGCGACGCTGGAACCCTAACCTGCATTAGCCGTGCACAAGGCGAGCCCCTTAGCTGCTGCATTACCTCTCAGGCCCCAGATTTTTAAAAAGCCAAAAAATTCGGAGAATGATGAAATCCTGAATTCAAGCGCCCAAGAGGTAACCGGGCCGACTGGTGCTAAGCTTGCTGGAAAGCGACAGTAGCACCGGGCTCTCGGCGTGCAGAGGGAGCACTCGAGGGGATGTGGGGGCTCTGGGCTGGGTGCACAGCACCAAGGCCGGTGGAGCCTCGAACCCCCTTGAACACCACAACGCGTGGCCCCCAAACAAATCAGAACTAAGGTAGCGCGGTGGGCCAGGGCGGGCTCAGTGGCACAAGCCTGCCCGGCAAGCATGGGGCCGGAAGCCTGATTCTCAAGCCCACTCACCGACGGCCGTCTGGGACCCTGGCATCCTCAGAGCGTGCCCTCTCCCGCCCGTGCAGGGGAGCTGGTGGCCCCGGGAAGCACAGCCGCCAAGTGTGCAGGAAAGCCTCAATCAGCTCCCAGCAGCAGAAAGGGGGGACGGGAAGGGGAACTGAAAACATGGAGGGAGGGGCTGGAGCCATGGCACAGCGGGCAGGGCGTTCGCCTTGCAAGTGGCAGATCCGGGGTCGATTCCCAGCATCCCAGATGGTCCCGAGCACCGCCGGGAGTGATTCCCGAGTGCAGAGCCAGGAGGAACCCCTGAGCATCGCTGGGTGGGACCCAGAAAGAAAACAAAAAACAAAATGAAAGAAAACCCCCATGAATGGAAGGGGCCAGCCACAGCCATGGTACAGCAGGGAGGACGCTTGACTGGCACGCAGTAACCCGGGTTCCATGCCTGAGTGCAGAGCCAGGAGTAACCCCTGAGCACTGTCGGGCCTGGCCCCCAGACAGTAACAAAACAAGAAAAACTGAAAAAAAAAAAAAAAGTAATTAATTCTACTGGGGTAGGAGCTGAGGGTAGAGGGCAGGGTGCGATGTACCCCCCCTCCCCCAAGGGGATCAGCGGCTTGAGGAAAGAAGCCCAGGTCCTGGCCCCTTTCTGCGAGGGTCCTTGGGCCACCGTCAGGTTCTGGTTATATGCCACCCGGGAGATGGGATAGGGCTTAACATTGGCTGAATCCTGGCAACTCATCTAGGGTCCTCAAGCACCGCGCTCACCGCCACCTCCCACCAAAAGCCACTTCCCCATGGAGCCAGAGCAGCTCAAAGACTGAACAATGTATCGCCCGGGTCTTCTCCACATGAGGAATCCAGAAAAGCAGAAGACTGAAACTAATATACACAGAATCGCCCAAGACGCTTCTCCCAGCACCAGGATCGCTGGGTGTGGCCCCCAGAGCAAAAAGATGAACAGAGACAGAATAAAAAGGGCGGGCTGAAGCCAGCCCCAGGACTGCCCAGGGAGGCCCCCCCCACACAAAACAAGCCGCGGTGTTGGGGCCCAGTCCTCCCCTCAGGCGTCCTAAGGGTGCGGGTTTGGCAGGAAGCGCTGGGGCGGGTGGGGGGAGCAAACCCCGACCCCAATGTGTGTGCCCCCACCCAGTCACATGCCAAAACCCTAGGCTCTAGGAACAGTGTCTGCCGTGGGCTTGGGGGGCACTGAGGGCGAGTATCTGCGGGTCAGTATCTTTAGGAAAGAAGCCGGAGTCGGTGCTGCCCCTTGCTGAGACAGCAGCGGGCCACCTGAACCAGGGTCCCCAGCCTACCCAGGCTCCGTAAGGCCCAACCTTCTGCTTCGAGAAACACGAGTGGCGATGTTCTGTTTACAACCCACAAGCAGTCAAGTTCGGCTTATGAGGCAGTTTCTGCCTTCGACGCAGCAGTCCACACAGACAAAGACACCGCGCACCAAAGGGACATGGCTAAACCTGTTTCTCAGCTCACGACAAGACCGGGGCCAGGGAAACGGCTCAGTGGGTCGGAGCACAGAACGGCCACGCGACGGTCCCGGCAGTCCCTGCGGGAAGTGGTCTCACGCGAAAAGTTGGGAACAGCCCTTGAACACCAGGCACGGTCTAAGCGTGTGTCACAGAAAGTGTTCAAAGGAACTGTGGTCTTCTAGTGGGCAGCATGTTTGCCCTGCACGCAGCTGACCCAAGTTCAATCTCCGACATCCCGTATGGTCCTTTGAGCACCGCCAGGAGTAATTCCTGAGTGCAGAGCCAGGAGTAACCCCCGAGCATAGCTGGGGTGTGACCCAAAAAGAAAAGGAAAAAAATAAACTGGTCTTTTTTGGGGGGTGGGGTACATGGACACCTGGCAGTGCCTGGCTTCCTCCTGGCTCTGTGCTCAGGGGTCACGCACCGGATCAGCCAAATCAAGTGCCTTACGCCCAATATCAACTCTCCTGCCCAGGAAAGGAACCGTCTGCCCCGTACACGTATCCCTCCTGTCTTCCATTCATTTCAGGGCCACTACACTTTGCAGGTCATCACTCGAGTCAATTTGGTTCTGAAGAAAATGTACTCAAACCACTTACACTTAATTACACTTCAACAAGGCCTGCCTACACCATCTCCTTGGAAACGGGCACTAAATTTCCAGAGACCAAGATCAACTGGATCCCAAATTCTGGAAGCCGACGGGAAGGGCTGCCGATCCGTGAAGGTGAACCACGCGGGTAGAAGTGCTTTGCTCTATGGTGGCACGAGAGACGGTTTTTAAACAAAGGCGCTTCAGAGAGGGCTGCGGGTTCAAGCCCCTGCGCACCACTGGGTGTGGGCCCTCAAATGAGGCGATAAGCAGCCCTTTTCCATGAAAAATGACAGTAGCCCGGTTCAATACACACCTGGCACCATTTCAGCAATGGCTTAACAATAAAGAAATTTGGTTTCTGTCATTTACCTCATTATTATTAAAAAAAAAAAAAGAGTGGGGCAACCACAAAGGGGCAGAATGCATGAAGCTTTGAGTTCAATTCCCTGACAGAACAGAGGTGGCCCTGGGGCAGGCCCAGAGCGGCACCTGGTCCCCTGGCCAGTGTCACCAGCAGTGATCCCAGGCGGCATAGAACAGCTGGAGAGACGGTCGTTCCCATTTTCTAAACTTTAACCTCAGTGTTACTTCCAAATATTGTCCGACAGGCAGAATTTTACAGACAAGAGGGCACTGCAACACTAACAGAAGCGAGAGCCACGTACAAGGGGACTCCACGTGGGAAACCCCATTCTTTTTACAAACCGTGGGTGTTTTTTCCTTGTTTCTTCCCTCCCGTGGGCTAGGGAGACATGCAGTGCCAGGGGCTGGAGTTCAAACCCAGGCACCACCATGAGTGGAAAAAAAAAATCCAAGCAAAGTTACCCAGCATTTTTGAGAAACAGCTGGAAAAGCCAGCGACATTGAAAATAGACTTTTACTAAAAAAGAAAAAAAATTGGGTGATTTTTTTTTTGTTTTGGGGTCACACCTGGGATCACACGGGACATTTGGGGGTGGAAGCTGGCTAGTTGCATGCAAGGCAGGCCCTCTCCGCGCTGGACTATGCTCCGGTCCCTGCCGGACCACTCCCTTACACATTTTGAGGCCTCCAGCGAGTAGAGCAACAGGGGGCAGGGGGGAGAGTAAAATCTGCTTCAGCAAGTACCAGGACCAGAGCCGACGGTCCTCTTGGTAAGAGGCAAGCCTGGTCCCCCAGTGGGGTACCAGGCTGTGGCCTGGCTGGACACGGAGTCCAGGGCTCCTGGGTAGCCAGGAAGGAAACGGCTGGGGGCAGGCGCTTTCAGGATCTGCCGGGGAACCTGCTTGGGCAGCCAAAAGGGCTGGATCCAGGCTCGTGAATACAAGCTCCCAAGTTCCCGGTCCACAAGGAAGAGACTCGGGCCCCCTAGGAGATGACCCACCAATAAACAACCAAATCCAAACCGCTCAGACGCAAAAGCCAGCCACAGCCGCAGAGACCTCCAGCCCCTCCGACCCTGGCGACCCTGGCACGGGGTCTTGAAAAGAGATTGTCCATCGCCAGAAGAGCAGCTGGGGCCTGCCAGGTCCAGGGATCCCGGGGTGGGCTCGGACCTCTGCCTCTGCGACCCCCAAGTCCACGCATCATCATCATCCACCGGGGCCAAGGGGCAGCGACGGCCCTGCAAAAAAACTCGGCCCCGGGCAGCAGCCGGAGCTGGGGCCTGCGATCCCAGGGGATCCCGAGGGACCCCGAGACGGGGGACAGCACGTCCGCGGGCAGGACAGCAGGTGAGAGGCGCCCGGTGGCCACAGAAATTACCGCTCCGCGTCCCTGGGCGCAGGGGCAGAGCAGGAGGAGCAGAGCGCGCGAGCACGCGCCCCTCCCCAAAGAGCTGAAAATAAGGGGGGGAGATGGGGGGGAGGGGGGCGAACTTCACGCGTCGAGAATGGAACGGAGTCCCCCGTAAAGGAGAAAAAGGGAAAAAAAAAAAGGAAAAAAAGAAAAGCCTTCCCCAGCCTGGCCTCGACACTGGTGGGGGTAGGAAGCGGGGGGGGGGGGGGGCGCACACGACCCTCTGCAAGCCTCCCAAGAAGATGCATATCAAAAAAATAATAATAATGATGATGATGATAATAATAAGGCCGTGGCGGACCGAACCAGGCCCCTTTTCCTCTTCCAAAATTGCACCGCGGGCGCGTTGCGAGGCACGTCGGGCTTCATTCCTTCCGGACGGCTGAGCGCAGTGCCAGCGTCCAGGGGCCGAGGGGACGGCTGGGGGGTGGTCCCCGCGCTCCCCGCGCTCCCCGCGCCCCCCCACCCCGCACCCCCGGCCCGCCACGTGCCCCGACCCGGCGCTGGTACTTGCGTCCAGGTCCCCCGGCCTCCCCGCGCCCGCCCCGGCGCGCCCCTTACCCGCGGGGCCCCCCTCGCCGCCGCCGCCGGCTCCGTGCTGGGGGTCGGCGGCGGGCGGGGGCGCGGGGCCCGGGCCGCGCAGGAAGGCGGGCACGAACTCGGCGGCGTGGACGTTGGGCACGAAGGGCTTGGCGTTGACGTTGAGCTGCCGGCCGAAGGCCGCGCTCAGGGGCTCCCGCGGGGCCTCGGGCGCCGCCGGGCCCGCGCCGGGCGCCTCCGGCTCCGCCTGGTCCCAGCAGTCGGGCGCCGAGTCGCTGCTGCCGCTGCCGCCGCCGCCGCTGCCCGGGTCCATGGTCGGGGCGCGGGCGGGTGCGCGGGTCCGGGCGTGCGCGCGGGGCGGGAGGCCGGGGCGGGCGCGGGGCAGGCCGCGCCGGGCGGGCCGGGCACGGAGGCGGCGGCGGCGGCGACTCGGGCCCCGGCGGCGTCGCGGCCCTCGCTCGGGCTCCGCCGGCCGCTCGCGACGACGGGGACGAGGGCGACGAGGGCGACGGCGACGGCGGCGGCGGCGCCTCGTCAACCCTCCGCGTGTCGGTGCGCGCGGATCTCCGCCCACCCAACCACCTCCGGCCGCGCCGGCCCCACGCCCGGCGCGGATTGGCCCCTCGCGGCCACCCGTACCCGCGCCGCGGTAGTTCTCGGCCCCGGCCCGGCCCGTTTCCGGCCAGCCGCAGCCCCGGCCGGGAGAACTACGAGTCCCGGCAGCCCCCGCGCGGCCCCGGGGGCCGACGGGAGTCCGAGTTCGGGCGGCGGCGGCCGGAAGTGGCGCCCGCTCCCGGCAGGCCGCGCGCGCGCGCACGCGGAGGCGGCCGGCGGCGGCGGCGCCCCGGGGCGGCCCCCACCTGTCACCGGCTCGCTCGGGGGCGGGGCCGGCCCCGCAGGGCCTCGGCGGGCGGCGGCGGGTGGGCGCGGGGGCGCGGGAGGCCGCGGAGGGCGCACGCCCCGCTCGGGGCCGCCCCCTCCTCCTCGGCGCCCCGCGGGCCCCACCTGGTGCGTCTCCCTTGGGCGCCTTCCCGCTCCCCGCCCCGGGCCCGATGCCGCCCACCCGCCGCCTCCCCTGCACCGACGCCCGGCGCCCGGCACGCCCCGGGCCCAGGGGGCGGCCGGACCGGAAACCCCGCAGTGCGCGGCTCGGGCCCGGGGCACCGGCCGGCGGCCGCGTTGCAATGACCCACTGCCCGGCTCGTCTCTGGAAAAGGCCGGGTCCAGACTCTGCCATCCCTGCGCCCCTCCCGAGCCGGCCAGGCCCTCGCAGGATGCAGCGGGACCGCCCGCGGGCGCCCACGTGCACCCAGGCCCACCCCGGGGGGCGATGCTTGCAGGGGGTGCAGCCAGCTTCCTCCCGAGGTGAAGGGGTGGGGGTGGTTGTCTTGGTGCACTCTTCTCCTGGTGTCCCATTGGGAGCGGAAGGGAAGGAAAAAAAAAGATCCACGCAAAATAAAACCAGGCAGTCCGCAAAAATTTGGATTCTGTGTCCAGTGGTCATTCGCTCTCAGCAGCTGCCTTGGGCGGTCCTTAGCATCTCTAGACTCTTTTTTTTTTTCCCCCCCTGAAAAATGAGATTGTCACAGTTCTAAGGTCATTTCTAGTCCTAAGGTTCTGTCTATTTATTTATTTATTTATTTATTTTGCTTTTTCGGAATGAGATGTCATAATAAAATGGCATTTATTATGACATCTCATTCCTACTTTGACAGACTGGCAGGCTCCTGAATGTAGCCTGCCCACCTGGCAGAGTCTGGCAAACTCCCCGTGGCGTACCCAATATGCCAAATACCAGTAACAATGATGGGTCTCATTCTCCTAAAGAGCCTTGAATATAATCTCAGGGCTAGAATGAAGGAGACGTTACTGGGGCCTGCTCGAGGCAATCGACGAATAACAGGATGATTTGTGATCTGTGATCTGTGATTTTGCTTTTTGGGTCACACCCGGCAATGCACAGGGGTTATTCCTGGCTCTGCACTCAGGAATTACTCCTGGCGGCGCTCGGGGGACCCTATGGGATGCTGGGAATCGAACCTGGGTCAGCCGTGTGCAAGGCAAATGCCCTAGCTGCTATGCTGTCGCTCCAGCCCCTAGTCCTAAGGTTCTAAGAATCCAACTACTTATTTAGTCACTAAAGCAAAGCGTTCCTTCTATCTTTGCATCTAGAGTTTCTGTAGAGAAAGTAGAATTTCGCTGTTTTTAGAACCACCCTAAAAGTCTTGAAAGCATGCCCAGAAGAGGGCCGCTGCCATCTGACCTACATGCCTGGCACCTCATCGGGTCCCTAGAACCCCAACAGGAGTGATCCCTGTAGTGCAGAGTCAGGAATAAGCCCTGAGCATCACTGGTGTGGCCCCAACCGACGCCCAAGGAAAAATAAGAAAAAGGAGAGGGAAAGCGAAGTTGCCCTGAGTCTGTCACTTTTTCCTGTAACTCACCCAGGAGGAGCCCGTGACAGACAAAACATCTCATTTTTTTTTTTTACCCTGCCAAGGTGCCTACAAAGGGTGACTAACTTGCTAGATTACTGGGTTATTGGCATGAATTCACAGAACATAAAATGCTGCTTAACCAACCTCATGCTGAGGTCTAAAATCTAGTTCTAAATAGGAGCTGTTTGTTTTGACCACATTTAGAGAGTCAGAACATTATGCCTAAAACTTAACTATCAATAACTTAACAAAATTTTTGTTTATTTAGGTTTTTTAAGCTACATCTGTGGTGTACAGGGCTTACTCCTGGCTCTGCATTCCTGGAGGGGTTTGGGGGAACCATATGGGATACCAGGAATTGAACCCAGGTCGCCCGCAAGGCAAACTCCCCACATGCTGTGCCATTGCTCCAGTCCATGATCTGAAATTCTTACTCATTCTCATCCTTGTTACTCATCCCCTCCTGCTGGAAAAGAATTCCTGGAGTCTGTGTTAGTCAAGGTTAGGTTCCAAACTCCTACCCTGTCTGAGACAGAACAATAGGCCAGTAAAGTTTGTCAGAGAAAGAGACACATGTATCTCTTTGAAATGGTAAAAAGGTTTTAAGAGCTTGGAGAGTTACATATTAAACAGTACATAGAAGTTGTATTTTGTAGGTGGGTTTGGATATAGAGTGTAGTTGCAATTTTTTTCTTTCTGTTTTCTCCTTGACAATAAACAAATTGTTCTTTTGTTAGTTCTAGGTCACAGCTGAGTGCTAGAGGACTTTTTTTTTTAAATTTTTTTTTGCTTTTTGAGTCACTCCCAGCGGTGCACAGGGGTTACTCCTGGCTCAGCACTCAGAAATTACTCCTTGCTTTGCTTGGGAGGCCAGACGGGGATGCTGGGAATCAACCCCGGTTAGCTGTGTTCAAGGCAAATGCCCTACCCGCTGTGCTATGGCTCCAGCCCGCCTAGAGGCTATTTTTGACGTGCAAAATTCCCCATTTTTAGCGACCTCTCTGATCCCAATAATAACCTTTCCATTTTTATTTTGGGGAAGAGTTGGACCACACTGGGAATGCTCAGGGGCGATTCTTGGTCTGTGCTTGGGAGGACTCTGTGTGTTGCTCGGGGGTTCAACCCAGGGTGAGGCCAGTGCAGCTGCTTGCAGGGATGGTATCGTGAAAATCAAATCCTGTGACGAGGTTGGGGAGAGAGCGCAACACAGCTGGAACTTTGGGACCTGAGCCATAGAACAGCGGGGAGGGCATCTGCTTTGCACGGGGGCGGATCTTGGTTCAATCCTCAGTGTCCCATATGCTCCCCGAGCATTGCCACGAGTTAATTCCTAACTGCAGAGCCGGGAGTAACCCCTGAGCAATGCTGGATGTGGCCCAAAAACCAAAAAGGGAAAAGGGAATAAAAAGACTGGAACTTCCTTACTGGAAACCTCAGGTTGGATCCCCAGCACCCGCACGGTCCCCAGGATGTCTCTGGAGTGACCCCCGCACCACACCACTTATTAGATGTAGCCGAAAAGGCAAAACCATAAGGTCAGGGTAAGGACAACGGACAGTTCTGTCCTAAGGAGTCCTGCCTCTTGGTGCCAGAGATGTCCTCTGCCTCTGTCCTGTCGCCTCCTCTGCGTCAACACTCTTCCCAGGGTTGCAGCTGGGAAAACCAGTTGTGTTACTTTTCCCGGGAACCAGAGATGCTTCCGGGAGTAAATCTGTCCCTTTGCAGCCTCTTCCAAGCGCCTGTCTGTGTCTGGAGAAAGTGCTGGGGTCCTCACAGGCACTCTGCTCTAAGATATAATGATCATGGCCCCCTGGGGGTTTCCCTCTCAGAGAATCGCCCCCTCCTCTGCCCCCCAAGAATAGAGCCTTGGGACCCCACTGACAGCAGCCCGGATTCCCAACTCAGTTCTCTGATTAGCATAGCTCTCCCCTTAGAGGGTATCTTAAGCAGGCCTGGGGGTCCGCTGCCTTATTTATTAATTTACATTTGGTGCCTTGGTGCTAGACATGGGCCCCCTCCACCCTCCTGTGAATGGGAAAGAGCCCTAGCGAAGGGCGCTGAGTTCCTTTGATGATAATCAGTTGACAAAAGCCATTCTCCAGGGGTGGAGTTATAGCACAGTGGCCATCTCTGGTTCGATTCCCAGCATCCCATAGGGTCCCTCGAGCACTTCCAGGAGTAATTCCTGAATGCATGAGCCAGGAGGAACCCCTGTGCATTGCCAGGTGTGACCCAAAAAGCTAAAAAAAAAAAAAAAAAAAAAAAAAAAAAAAAGAAAGACATTCTGCAAATTTCGGATTTATTATTCCCGAGAGATCAGCGTCCTGCTTACTAGGGTTTTCTTTCTTTTTTTTTTCTTCCTAGTTCTGGGCCACACCCAGCTGTGCTCAGGGTTTCACCTGGCCCTGTGCTCAAGGTCACCCCTGAGGGTGCTCAGGGAACTCTGTGTGGAACCAGGGATGGAAGAGAGGTCAGCCACGTGCAAGGCCACACCTCTTGGTGGCTCCTTCCTATCAACGCCTGGGGAAACCCCACCGGGATCTGGCAAAGCATATGTGCTCCAGGCCTTTGACTATCTCCAGCCCTACCCAGGTCAGCCGGTTTTGTTCGCTCTTTGAGTCTTGGGGCCACACTTGGCGGCACTCAGGGGTTACTTATGGCTCTGTGCCCAGGGATCACTTCTGGAAGTCCTCCTGGGGCGTCCAGGGATTTGAATCAGGATTTTAGCTACCACAAGGCAAGCGTTTGGCCTCCTGTACTATCTTTCCAGCCCCAACCCGGAGAGTTTTAGCTGAAAGGTCATCCTGTTAAATAATGCATGTAACGTATGAATATGTAATCACAGCATTTACATATACTAAGAAGCCATTGGGTTATCTTCACTTTTTTCCTTTTAGCCTGGGGATGTAATTCAGTGGTAGGACTCATGCTTCCCGTGTCTGATGCATCAAAGGATTATGAACCTTTCTTTTCTTTTCTTTTCTTTTCTTTTTTGGGTCATACCCAGCAATGCTTGGCAGTTACTCCTGGCTCTGCACTCAGGAATTACTCCTGGCAGTGCTTGGGGGATCCTATGGGATGCTGGGAATTGAACCCAGGTTGGCCGCGTGCAAGGCAAACGCCCTACCCGCTGTACTATCACTTTGGCCCTTTCTCTGGTAGAAAAATACACACCAGTTCACTTGTTCATTCATTTCAATGTACAGAGAACCATCAACCTTGGCGTTCACACAACCGGTGCGCGTGATTCACGACATTCTGGGGTCACATTCCCTCCCGGACTTCTCACCTCCCCAGATGTGAGGGGCTTCCATTACTGTATCCTCTCTGCAGAGGTTGTGACGAGCTCTGGAGCGGGTGAGGGAAAGAGGTGAGTTCTTTCCATCTGTCCTGCGTAATCCTCCATAAATCAGACAGAGGCAGTGGAGGGTTCCCCAGGAACCGGACGGCAGGCGGAGACAGAGGCAACACTGAGATGCCGCCTGATGACATCCCGTGGGTATTCATCAGCCGGCCAGCGCCCTGATACCTTTCTCAAGGGACTTCGCGTCCATAGATGACCCTCCTCTGTCCTGTCTTCATTCTAGAACACGGAGGAAAGAAAGGGATCAAGGACATGCCTTTGGCTGTCCATTTATATATTACTTGTCTCTACGCACTGTTATTTTGGGGGGTCTTTTTATTTTTTATTTATTTACTTTTCTGGTTTTTTTTTTTTTTGAGGGTTACATCGGCGATGCTCAGGGGTTACTCCTGGCTTTGCACTCAGGAGTTACTCCTGCCTGGCGGTGTTTGGGAGACTAAACGGGGTGCCGGCAATCGAACCGGGTTGTCCGCGTGCAAGGCAAATGCCCTTCCTGCTGTGTTATCACTCTGGCCTTTTAGGGGTCTTTTTGAAACCAGGGATCGAACCCAGGTGCTGCTGCATGCCACACATGTGCAGAAATGCTCTGAACTATTTCCCCAGCTCCTTGTACCCATTGGGTTGCTCGGGGCTGACTCAGTGTTCAGGGATCATTCCCGGTGGTCTTGGGGGACCATATGGGTTGTCCGGGATCGAATCCAGGTCAATCTTATGCAAGGCAAGTGCTCCCTTGTGGCCCCATTGCTGCAGCTCCTCTCTCTCTCTCTCTCTCTCTCTCTCTCTTTCTCTCTCTCTCCCCCCCCACCCCTATTTTTGCCTGTCTCTGTCTATTCACTCAGCCCCTTCCCATCTCTCTGGCGTTGTGATGAGCAGGGCTCACAGGACCTGGTGGGGGTGTTTACACACAGTGGGCTGCAGATGGAACATTCTGTCGTGCCACCAGGGTCCTGGGCTGCAGTGCCATGGGGATCGAACTTTGCATGCAAGGTGGCGGTGGCGGGGATTGAACTCTTGTCTGCAAGGTCTGCGAGAGATCTGCGAGAGATCACTGCTTTCACTGAGCGTTCCACAACACCTTTGAGAATTTGAATCCTGTCTTAGTGCTCAGGGGTTTCAATCCCACGGTGGGCCTGTTGGTGGGTGCTCTCCCCCCCCCCCCGGGTGTTTCCTAACATACCCATATCGCTGACCTAATTACAAAAGCAGTGTTGGCAGTGTTTAAATATAGTGTAGAGTGGAAAAAAGTTTTTTTTTGGGGGGGTCACACCTGGCGGTGTACAGGGGTTACTCTTTGCTTTGCATTTAGGAATTTCTCCTGGCAGTGCTTGGGGCATCATATGGGATGCTGGGAATCGAACCCGGGTCAGTACAAGGCAAACACGCTACCCTCTGTGCTATCACTCCAGTCCGGAAATTTTTTTTTTTTTTTTTGCTTTTTGGGTCACACCCGGCGATGCACAGGGGTTACTCCTGGCTCTGCGCTCAGGAATTACCCCTGGCGGTGCTCAGGGGGCCATATGGGATGCTGGGAATTGAACCCAGGTCGGTCACGTGCAAGGCAAACGCCCTACCCGCTGTGCTATTGCTCCAGCCCCCGGAAATTTTTTTTATGCATGGAGGCCTTACGTAATTTGTGTAAACTCTAAAAAGATCACAATTTTTTTAAATGCTTACTAATGACAGGTAAGGCATGATTATTACCATAATAAGATTCAAGTACAAAATAAAATTGAATGCCATAAAATTTAATGGGATATATTTTTAGATTCCAGAGTTGAAAGCTTACTTACGTAAATGAGAATAGGCTTTTCATTATATGGTTTATAGCACTGCCCTCCAGTTCATCGATTTGCTGGAGCGGGCACCAGTAACATCTCCATTGTGAGACTTGCTGTGACTGTTTTGGCAAATCGAATATGTCATGGGTAGCTTGCCAGGCTTTGCCATGTAGGCAGGATACTCTCAATAGCTTGCCGGCCTCTCCAAGAGGGGCAGAGGAATTGAACTTGGGTTGGCCCGGGTTGGCCGAGTGCAAGGCAAACGCCCTCCCCCCTGTGCTATTGCTCCAGCAATAAAAGTAAGTAAAGTAAAGGCCCTCCCGTTGGTCATCGATTTGCTCGAGCGGGCCCAGTAACGTCTCCATTGGAGACTTTGTTGTTACTGTGTCTGGCATCTCGAATACGGTATTGAAATATGGTATTGAATGGTTTTAATTGCCTTATTTACATAGGTGACCATCATATAGCAATCATAAGTTGGCTTTCACTGATTTACTTGAGGACCATTCTATTGGCCATTTCTTCAGGCTTGATTGGCGCAAACATTATCAAGTGAAGTTAGGAGAGAAACTAGAGACATTGGTGGCGAGAAGGTCACATTGGAGGTGTTGGAACACCAAATACCCGAAGCAAGAGTATGATCAACCACTTTGTAGATCATGGTGTTTTAATAAAAATTAAAAATTAATTCAAAAACCCCAGATAGGCAGAGTTGGCCTGGAGCGAGTGGGTGTCTTATTCCCACCAGGCGCTGCGTCTGTTCACAGCTCAGCAGCGAGACTGGCCACCTTCCAACCAGCAGCCCTGACAAACATTCATTTGCAATGTTTGTGTGTGTGAGCGAAACACTTAGCATTTCCCTCTTTCAGTTTCTAATGAAACATAAAATTGGGGGCTAAGAATTGGCCTGCTATTTTTGGACACTTCCTGGATAAATATTTGCAGGCTCGTTAATGATTGTTTTGAATGCCTTGCTGGGTTTGGTTACCAACCGCCCTGAGCGACCCACCACACTTTTATTTTTTTCTTTTTGATCACACTCAACGATGCGCAGGGGTTACTCCGGGCTCTACACTCAGGACTCACTCCTGGTGGTGCTCAGGGGACCAAATGGGATGCTGGGAATCAAACCTGGGTCGGCCGTGTGCAAGGCAAACGCCCTCCCCGCTGTGCTCTCGCTCCAGCCCTGACCTTCAACACTTGTATCTGGCCAGTTCTGTTTGGATGACAGTGGCTTTGTCCTGGTGGTTTAGTTCCGCGTAGTACTCGGGTCACCCTCTTGGAAGTGCGATCTAGGAAGATAGTATTTAAAACAACAACAACGACAACAAAAAAGCAGGGGGGTTAGAGATAATATTTTGCACTTCCCTAACCAGAGTACCCCCCTTTTTTTTTGCTACACCTGGTGGTGCTCAGGAATCGCTTCTGGCAGTCTTGGGGGACCATCCAGGCTACCAAGCACCAAACGCTGCATGCAAGGCAAATGCCTTTCTATAGCTCTGACCCCACCTTTTTTGGGGGGTGCCTTACCCATAGGTGCTCAGGGTTCAGGGATAACTTTTGGCAGGGCTTGGAGATCCAAAGGTGGTGTTGAGGATTGAACCCAGATGTCCCCCCTCGGCCCAGAGACGGGTCTCCCTGGGACAACTCAGCAACTGGACGTTCTTTCGAGTTCTGGCTCTGAGCCATTCCTATGCTGGCTGTGTGTTTGCTTGTTTTTGCTTTTTGGGTCACACTCGGCAGTGCTCAGGGGTTAGTCCTGGCTCTGCACTCAGGAATTACTGCTGGTGGTGTTTGGGGGACACTATGGGATGCCAGGAATCAAACCTGGGTCGGCCACATGCAAGACAAACACCTACCCACTGTACGATCACGCTGGTCTGGCTGTGGCTTTTTTTTTTTTTTAACTGCATGAATTTTAGTGGATCTCACTTTTTTTTTTTCTAGGCAACCTCGTGAAATCCACAACACCGAAGTGTTTTACCGAGGAGATAAAAGAAGCTCAGGGGCATGAGGAATGCTTTGGGGGAGAACAACACACATCTGGGTGGCTGCCTGGCTCGGACAAATATTCACTATATCACTGTCATCCCGTTGTTCCTTGATTTACTCGAGGGGGAGCCAGCAATGTCTCCATTCGTCCCAGCCCTGAGATTTTAGCAGCCTCTCCTTACTCCTCTTTCCCAATGATTGGACGCTCTTTCAGGGTCAGGGGAATGAGTATTTTGAATACGCCATGGGGAGCTTGCCAGGCTCTGCCTGTGAGGACAAATATTATCACGATCACAGCCATCCTGTTATTCGTCGATTGCCTCGAGCAGGCCCCAGTAACTTCTCCTTCATCCGGGCCCTGAGATTTTGAAGAAAGTGCCATATTCAAGGCTCTTTAGGAGAATGAGACCCATCATTGTTACTGGTATTTGGCATATTGGGGACGCCACGGGGAGTTTGCCAGACTCTGCCATGTGGGCAGGTTACATTCGGTAGCCTGCCAGGTTGTCCAAAGTAGGAATGAAATAATAAGACGCCATAATAAGATGTCATTATGGGAGCTGGTTTTTATAGTCTCTGAGTCTTGGCCGTTGATGGGATTACACGGCGCCAGGGGGCCAGTTGGTGGGTGTGACCCCCGCCTACTGGAATTTGGAGGATCTGGGTGGAAGATGCTCAGCCCCGATCCGAGCAGGCTTGGAGATCTCGGCCCCGGGACCCGCATGGCTTTGTCCCTCTGCCAGTACCTTCATGTGTGCGGAGAGTGGTCTCAGCATGGTGGTGGCTGGTCCTGGAGGTCTTCCGCTGCCAGAGCCCTGGTCGGGGCGGGGAGGAAAGCTCAACCCGCTCCCCTCCAACGGGCCCCAGCGAGGACAGCCAGGCGCAGGGGCAAGAGACTGCACTGGTCTCATCCGGGAGCTGGATTTTATAGTCTCTGAGTCTTGTCCACTGAGGGGATTACATGGCGCCAGGGGGCCAGTTGGTGGGTGTGACCCCCGCCTACTGGAATTTGGAGGATCTGGGTGGAGGATGCTCAGCCCCAATCCGAGTAGGCTTGGAGATCTCAGCCCCGGGACCCGCGTGCCATGACAAATATTAATTCCAAGGAAAACCTTTTGCCCGCATTCGCATCTTCTCCTGCAGCGTCTGCTATTCCCACAAACGAGCTATGTGGTCAGGAAGGACAGAGAAAGTTCCGAGAAAGTGGGAAGTGAGATCAAAGAAATGGCCCAGAGCGTCTTTGAAGAAAACTCCAGAATGACCTAGAGGGACCCGATAATTTGGCTCCTTCCCCGGCCGCCCTGCAAGACCTCCATGCAGTTCCCCAGAGTGACATTGGGTGTCACCTGCGAGTTGTCTGAAGTTCATCTTCCCTGAACCGGACAAGCCACAGCAGCTTCTGGTTCCTTACTGGAAGCTATTCCTGTGTTTTGGGTCACACCTGGCGATGCTCAGGGATCACTCCTGGCTCTGCACTCAGGAACTATTCCTGTGTCCAGTGAACCATATGGGATGCCGGGGATCGAACCCGGGTTGGTTGCGTGCAAGGCAAGCACTTACCCGCTATACTACCTTCCTTCCTTCCTTCCTTCCTTCCTTCCTTCCTTCCTTCCTTCCTTTCCCTTCCTTCCTTCCTTCCTTCCTTCCTTCCTTCCTCTCTTTCCCTTCCTTCCTTCCTTCCTTCCTTCCTTTCCCTTCCTTCCTTCCTTCCTTCCTTCCTTCCTTCCTTCCTTCCTTCCTTCCTTCCTTCCCCTTCCTTCCTTCCTTCCTTCCTTCCTTCCTTCCTTCCTTCCTTTCTTCCTTCGTTCTTTCCCCTTCCTTCCTTCCTTCCTTCCTTCCTTCCTTCCTTCCTTCCTTCCCTCCTTCCTTTTGTTAAGGCGCAGATCGTGATCTCCCTTTAACGACAAAGAGACTCCAGAGACTGCAAACAGCAAGCAAGGTTTATTGTGAGACTGGCTAGCCAGGGTCAAGCCGCCTACACAGACACGCAGGTCAGTTAGGTGAGGCAAGACCCCGAATTTCTTCAAAGGGGATCTTATATAGGCCTTCACTGGCCGTTACAGCAAAGCCCGCGCATTTCATAGCCAATAGATTTGTAACGACATATGCTTTCTTAACCAATCCAATTAAGGGTACATCACTTCTTAGCCTATAGTTTAAAGATCAGCATTTTGCGTCGGTGCTTAGGAACTGACAGGTTTTTAGGGCAGTCCTGGTCTTGCAACATGGGTCTTGTGAGAGACATCCGGTTATCTGGTCTGACCCCCACCCTTCGAGTACCTGTATCTGAATTCCTTGCTCAGGGGCAGAAAAACCAGTTATTTTGCAGTGCAGGCTCCTATAAAGCGGATCTGAAAAAGCTTATCTAGACCTGTTCCTCGAAAAACCAGTTATTTTGCAATGCAGGTTCCTATTAAGCTAAGCTAAATTAATTCTGGTGGTGGTCCGTTTTGGGCCTGTCCCTTACATTCCTCCCTTTCTCCTCTTCATACTGAGGAATCTTCCTCAGCAGGCTGTAAAATCTGATACTGTTGTTTTAGTACCAGTAGCTGGACAGTGTTATTTTGGTGCCTAACAAAGTTCACAAAGCAGTTGAGGACCCAGGGACCAACAGTCACCATGAGGGGATGACAACCAGTCTGCCTGGAAGCAGGATGGTGGCGGCCTGAGTGGGCCGGCTGGGCGTCTGGGTCACCGCAAAGCCATCTCTTCAGAACTGTCGGCAGCGTTGTCGGACAGCAGCTTTGGGCCACTCACCGTCTGCTGGGGGACTGCGGGTGCACAGCTCCTGCCCGGCCCAGCCGACCATGGCCTGCAGACTGGCCCCACTCGGCAGCCCGCTTGCTTGCTGCCTCTGGCTCCTGGAGCTCGGGCTGTTGATGTGCCCCTTTGCAGAGCCTGCCAACCACTCTTCTGCTCAGGACCGAGCCAGCAGAGATGAGCACGAGACCCTGCCCCCCAACCACCTGTCCGGGGTGAAGCTCGAGCTGGACGGGCACCTCAGCCAGGACTTCCATCAGGAGGTGTTCCTGGGGATGGACACGGACGAATTTGAGGAGGACACCGAGCCGTGCTGGAGCAGCGGGAGCTGATGGTCATCTTCTCCAAGGTGGACGCTGACACTGACAGGAGGGTAGCTAGCCAAGGAGACTGGTTAAACCAGGACTTGTGCCAGCTTTCCTGGGCCTCCCTTTCTCTTCGGCGCTGCTCAAGGCCCTCCCCGAGCTTGGCCGTGGAGACTCAGACCATCCCTGTGTGACCAGTATAGAGAAGCAGCATTTTTCTCCCAACACCACACATAAATCCCCATTCTTCATTGCCTTGGGAGGGGGCCTTCCCTGTCTACCTGCCTACATCCTATTGCCCCCCCCCCCCCCAGAGATTCCACCACCTTGAATCTTTAAGGGAGAATGGCAGAAGGTCCGTCTTCTGGAGCTGCTTCATGCTGACAATGGGGCGCTGGCCCTGTCTACACAAGGGGTGAAATCTCACGCTACTTCATCTTTTTAGTGGCCCTCAGCAATGAATTGGTTGGGTTCCTGAAAGAAAAAATCAGTTCGATTAGACTGAGGGATATCACTTTGAAAGGGTTAGACCCTGGAGGAGTAGAAGTTCCTTTCTGACCCAGTAAGGACAGAGTTCTCTACCCACAGGTTTGGCTGATAGAAAAATGACTTCCTGTGTCCAGATTTTTCTACTGGACACAGAAACACCAAGCCATTCTCTGACTTTCTCAGTGCAGATTGGAAAAGCTTCTGCCCATACACTGAAGCTATCAATAAGAACCAACAGATATTTATACCTTGAACATATGAGCATTTGATCATTTGCATAAAGCCAAGCTGAGATCCTCCTCTAAGTTCCTTGATGCTGAACAGGTGTTAGGAGAGGAGGATCAAGATTTCCACTAGGTTCACTAATGGCACAGAAAGCACAGTTCTGAGTTACTTCTACCTTACTTGCTACTGAGTCCCTTTAATAATATTCCACTGCATTGGTTCAGGAGTTAGCAACTTTGCTTGTTGGTAAATCATCCATCATCTTCCTTTTGGAAACCTCCAATGTCCATCGTTCCTCTTCTGCAGAGCATTCTGGCTTAGAGGAAATATTCTCTGGTGTTAACCCCACGATGCAACAAAAATTAAGAGCTGTTAATATCCTTGTTCTCTCCAAATGACTGTTCACAGAAAATGAGATGCAATACAGAAAGTATAGAAAGAAAATTCACAGTATTTTAGAACTAGATATTAAAAGGTAAAAGGTAAAGGCCCTCCCGTTGATCGTCGATTTGCTCGAGCGGGCCCAGTAACGTCTCCATTGGAGACTTTGTTGTTACTGTGTCTGGCATATCGAATACTCTCGGTAGCTTGCCGGGCTCTCCGAGAGGGGCGGAGGAATCAAACTCGGGTTGGCCATGTTGGCCGCTTGTAAGGCGAACGCCCTACCCGCTGTGCTATCGCTCCAGCCCTAGCTAGATATTAATCCATTCTAATTTAACTAGTTTAGATGCCCTTTCTTGACACTTTGGCCAATTCACAAACTGGGGGGAAGCAATTCTGCATTTTGAGATGAGCTTCACCCTAGTAAGGCTCTGGCTTCCAATGCTCAGATCAGACAAGTGACAGCATGTATAACATTGAATTCCTTTATAGATTAGGCTGTTTTCCTACAGTCAGTAAACCAAGTTTTATCTAAATTTCCCAAAAGAGGGGGTATCTTTCAGATCAAGATTAGGATACATTTATTCAATCACCTCTGTAGAATTAGAAGCTGGTTCTTACAAAAAAACGAGTTGCAGAAACATGGTTTTCTCTTCACCTTCTTTTTAAAACTTTGCAAGATAGTTTAACAAACCTGGCTTGTTCTTTTGCATAAACACAGTAAGATTAGAGAACTCTCCATTTGGGATACCCCATTATTTACTGAGAAGTCCTGGGGATCGGCTAAAGACAGGAGACACACCAAAAGTGGCATTAATCTCATTTGGCACGTCTGAGCTACCCAGGCCTGGCCAGATGTCCCGCAATGAACTGGATGGATGGCCTCAAGCCTTCAGGTTGAGCTGGATGTAGCTTTGGGCCTCATTTTCCACAGAGATGTCTTGGCAGAAAGGAGTCCATCCCATCCCTTCTTCAGGGGTGGGAGAAATCCAGGTTTCCAGGCTTTTCCTTGACACTGAGAGTAGGCCCAGTCTGAGTTAGTCATTGCAGAGTCCTAGATTCCTCATTCTCCATAGCAGTGATAATTTCCAGTCTTTTCTTGAGCCAGCCTTCCTCTAGGGTCGCCCTGAGGTTTGTAGGGTACTTGAAACAGTACCTGTTAAGTCCCTACTCCTGTCATTTAGACAGATCCCCTGACTGTTCCCTGAAAGAGGGCTTTGGGGTCCCACAGTTGTTTTTTTCCTGTCTGCATGAGGGGTAGACCCTATTACAGAGAGGAAAGACTTATCTGGATTTATGCAAACCAACATAGAGCCATGAAACATCAAAAACATACTGAAGGTGCAAAAGAAGAGAAAAGCAAGCATTTCACTTTACTCACAGAGATGTAATACACCTGTTTGCTGTGGGTCCTAGTCAAAAGAAGCTAAAATCTGTAGAGATAAAGCATACCATTTAACATGTTTTCAATCCCATGTCAAAACCCTTGATTGCCTGCAACTTTTGAAAAATTCAATTATCTAAGAGCACTGTAACAGGAGTCCGGATAATCCACCTATCGTCTTTTCCATAGATCTTACTGAAAAGGTACTAGAACAATTCTGCATGTGATTTAAAGAGTTTCTCATAACAAAACAATTTGATCAGTTCCTTTTCTTAAACCAACCTCAAACCTCAGAATGTTTCCTTTTACAAACATTCTGTAACTGGATTCCTTTCCTTTTCCCCACTGATATCTCCATCAATTATCTTTCCGACTTAAGACACACACCTATATTCCTAATAGTCATCCCACAAGTTTAAACTCTTATTTTACTGAACTTAGTACAACATGATCTCCCAAGTTTAGACACTAGTTACCAATCATCTCATTTAACATTGACAAAAATACTCTGAAGTACCATTTCAAAAGCATTACATCAGTTCTAGAGATATTTTAAAAGGCTTTAGAGATGCTCACAAAAGTTCTTACAACATATATTCACTAGGTAAAAGTTCACATTATAAATGAACCAAGAGACATCTTAGAATTCTGATTTCTAGGAAAACACAAATACAAAAAGATTAAAACACTCATAGATGACGATGAAACGGAAAACATTTCACACTTAGGTACAAAGTTCTGTGAAGGTCAGGACTAGGTTGATACCTGGAGACAAAGCTTGGCATGAAATAAAATTATCAAAATAATAGCATGCACTTTTAAGCAATAGACAGGCTGATTAACAACATAGTAAAATTTCCCACATTTTCGATGTAATTCTCCATTCTCAGAAACTATTACAGAAGGCTGACATCTGAGGTGAACCCATTTTATAACTCTTAGTAGTTCTAGAAATTTTAGTTACCAAGAGTCTCAGAGATCAGATAGAGCACTGGTAGGACAAACTTTGCAACCAATTTTTTAACTCTAGAAACTCATGATTAAACTAAACCATTACTTTTTGAACCTGTTTTCATGTGTCATAGTTTTTTTAACTCCTTCTAGGTCAAATATTCTAATCCAATGCAGATACAAATATGTACATTAACATAACAGCATAAGACCTATAAATAATCAATTTTTATAAAACATGATAAAACCTTCTTTGGCTTAATTTCAATAGTTCTTGTACCTTAATTATTTAAAATCATGAGCTTTCTACACCAGATACTTTTTAACAATTCCACAAAAATACAAACATGCTTTCAGACACAGAAAAAGCCCTTTGGATTTTTTTTTTTTACCAAACTTTGATATCAGCATAAGAAAATATTTGAATTGCTGTGTGAGCACAAAAAGGATGGCAACAATCTATCTTTCCCACCGCCAGCCTTCTGTAGTTTCCCCCACTCCAGGGAGGTAGATGGAGATGGGCAGGAAAAGGAAGGAAACCTTATGGCCAGGCTGCTTGATCTTAGTTGCAGTTTATTCCAATCCTCTCTCCACTCGTAACTCTCCTGCCTCTCCTAGCCGCCCATTCTTACAGTCTCATTATATCCCATAAAAGAAACTCAGGTTCTCTCAAGCTTGTTTTCCCCTGTTCTCTCAGACCTCCTAGTAGAGAGCCCCAAAATCTCATGGTACTTCTAAAGGGGCAATACAGTGATGTCATCAAAAGGAGAAAGAACATTGAGGCAGCAAAACATACATTGCTTCTTTACATCTGCAGGCCAGTACCAAAGACTAGCCTGGCTAGAGCTGGGAATCTACATCCCAAAGATCAGGCCTGGTTAGCACCTGAGATCTGCGCTGTGAGATAAGGGAAGCTGCCTCTTGCAGTATACTGAAATTATTTACTGAAGGCAGTTTGAAAGGGAAAAATGTTTAACCTCATCCAAACTAGTCAGGACATTCTTCTAGGACAGATTCTCACTTAGCAGATCGACTCACAATTTACAATACAAGTTCAGTGTCCTGGAAGGATCTGGTCTTACAAAATAACAGATTCTGACTAGGGTGAAAGCTGATTAACTGGTTGGGGAGGAGAGCATAGAGAAGTGGTTACAGAAAAACAAAGGAATGGAAGTGACTCAGGAGCACTGTGATGGGTGTAACATGATAAACCTTAGCTCCTTCTGTCAAGGGAGAATGGACAAATCCAATTGTTATCCTATAAATTGCCACTTTTTAGGAAAATAAGGAAACTTAATTTTAATGGATTCTGTACCTCTGTAGTTTGTAAAAGCGGCCTAATTTTTCATTAAAGTTAGCTGAGGCTTGTAAGATAAGGTCTTGCTTTCTCTGAACTCTTATTTCACTTTAGTTTCAGTCTCTAGTTCCATAGCTCTTCTAGAAAGAACAAGATTCTTAAGTTCAAAAGGATTTCACCTGTTAATCACATAATCATTAATGTTCTCCTACCAAGAAATCTAGATTGAGAATTCTACTCTCTCTGTTGGCTTAACCTTCTGATAAGGATTCTTCTTTTAACCCTTGTCTGACAGGTTCCAAAAACAACTGCATTTCTTAAATCACTGGGTTGCATATCACTAAGTTCTCTAAAATGTCTACTTCTGATTTCAGCCTGGTTCCAACACTCGAGTGTTCCACATAGACAGACAGACAGACAGACAATGAACTGACTAAAACACCACACATACATGTGCACACATCTGTAGTTGATCGATCAATCTGACCCTTCAAAAAAACGGCAGGGAGAAACTGATGGACTGAGAAAGGAAGGGACTGTCCCCAGGGCGAAGAAACCTTATCGCTGATTGGGAACTCTGCTCCCCATTTCCCAGCCTGACCAGCCAATCTCCCGCTTGTTAAAAATGGGTCAAGAAAGCGCTTTTGTTGATATAAGCCGGCAAAATAAACTATGACAAAGATGTTACCATATTTTGGTCAAGGCTAGTTCTGAGGCAGGGAGCTATTATGATCTTGCATTTTCCTGCCTCCTCTGCTTTGATAATCCTATTTCTTTTGTTACCTACAAAGATTTGACTGCAGAATGATCTGGTAATGCAAACTGCCATTCACTGTATATCCTTCCCAATATTCTAACTTATACTCAGGCCACGTCGTGTTACAGAGGTCAACAAGATACTCCTTATCTAAACCACCTACTTGGAAGCTCTTCTGGTGTTTTAACGAGCAACCCAAAGGAGAATATTTAGGTACTGATGTAGAATTTCCCATACCTCCTAAGTGTCAGCAATAACCTAAGAAAGGGAGGGAAAAGAAAAATCTAGGGTAGGATAATTCCTTAGCAAGCTCTCCTCCTAATAGTTTCTAGTGTTGTGGTTCTAGAGAGAGCACGGACATGACCACAACTGCATGCCAGCCCCATCAGAAAAATCTCTCTTTAAAGGATGTCTCCTTTAGAGATTCCTGAGTCACCCCAGGCGTTCCTGGGTCCTGCCTCCCGAGCGTCCACACAACCATGGCTTGCACATGTGGAGCCATACCTAGAGTGCCATGGGTTTCCAAGAAGCCTATTAAGGGGAGAAGAGAAAAGTTCTGCCTTTCTTAGCTTGCCACATATTCCAATGCTCCCTGCTGACGCTTTCTTCCACAAACTTCTTGCCTGTCTTTTTACCTCTTTTTTCTTTTTTTGCTTCACTTTGCCTAGGGCTAAACCTGCTGACTGCCTCCATTAGCATTTGAATTGACCTCTAGCTGATTCTGCTGGTTAGAACGCTTGGGGAAAGGAATTTCTACCTAGAAATTGATCTGCCTTAGTTTCCCAGGATCTTCTCACTAGTGGGCTCTCCTCCTATTCCTCCCATAGTGGACGGTGACGCGAGACAGACAAAGGAGGGGTGCCTCTTTGCAGAGACCATTCAGAAGTTTGCCTGGCCGGTGGAGAACTTAGCCTTAGTGGTTCAGCGTTGTGACTTGCGACCGGCAGCTATACCAGTGCCACCATTGACCGTATGTTCTCCGTGGAGTCGCAGGCAGCCCTCTCGAGCTCCGTGACTTTAGAGGGACTTTAAGAGTGCCAGGTCGTGGAGCTACAAAATCACGCCCGACAGGCGGACCTACCAGGGTGCTCAGACACACACGCATTCACACAGAGGTTATCACATTCCTCCCCCAGTCCCCCTAGAGATTTCCAAGGGAGCATACCTTCACAGCAGATCTTCCACAGATTGCCTCCTTTATCCGAGCCACAAGGTTTGGAGAGAAGGGACCTCCTGGGGGCCAATCCACACCAAAGGAAGGCCATTCTGATGAACAATAATTGGCAAACTTACCTTTCTTGGTCATCAAGCCCAGATTCTGAGCTTTCCTGTGGATCTCAGAGAAGTGATCAAGAATTAAAGCTTTGGGGGTCGATTGATTCTGACCCATATTAAACAATCTTAATAAACAGAACTAAGAGAAGGATAATAAGGCAAATACACACACTAAGGACACACGCACAGATCACACTCCTGCACTCGCTCGGACCGGTCCACTCTCTCACACGGGTGCGCACCACACTCACCAGTCACCCTGGGACTCCCGAATATGCCCAAAGGGCGTGCACGTGATTTTCACCTCCCGAGGGTTTAGTTCTTCCAGGTCTTCTCCCGGCGCCGGATTTTCCAGAACAGACGAGGCCTCCAGAACAGACAGACGAGGACCCGAGGAAACCCTATGTCCCCCCAAGTCCTCCCAGTCAGGGTTAGCTACTTTCCTGCCGCGGTCCAGAAGGGGACACCGTCCCCCCAGAAAACAGATGGAATATTCCCCAGAATTTTTTTAAGGCCTTTTCAAAACCCGCTCTCTGGGCCCGTTTGCCGTCGGGAGATCTCACTGGGGCCTCCAAATGTTAGGGCGCGGATTGTGATCTCCCTTTACACCTTTCATCCATCCCTCCCTCCTTTCTTCCCTCCCTCCCTTTCCTTCCTTCCTTCCTTCCTTCCTTCCTTCCTCCCTTTCTCTCTCTTTAGCCCTTCTGCTCTTCCTCCCTCCTTCCTTCTCTCCTTCCTTCCTACTTCCCTCCCTCTCCTTTTCTCTCTCTCCCTCTCTCTGCCTTTCTTTCATCTCTCCTCTTTCATCTCTCCCTTCCTTCCATCCTTCCATCCTTCCTTCCATCCTTCCTTCCTTCCTTCCATCCTTCCTTCCTTCCTTCCTTCCTTCCATCCTTCCTTCCTTCCTTCCTTCCTCTCTCTCTCTCTCTCTCTCTCTCTCTTGCTTTCCACTCTGGGCACCCACAAGGCATGCCATCCCCAGTTCAATCCCATCCCTGCATCCCTGACCCTACCGTTTGGATTGAGGCATAGAACCCTCAAATAAAATGAGTTCTTTGTGGGTCAGAGAGACAGTACAGCGGGTAAGAGGCTTGCCTCACACATGGTTGACCTGGGTTCAATGCCCGGCACTGTAGTTGGTGTCCTGAGCACTGCTGGAAGTAATCCCTGAGAGAAGAGCTAGGAGTAAGCCCTGAGTGTCTCTGGGTGTGGCCCCAAATCCACCCCTCCAAAATAGATTCCTCTGGGCTGGAGAGATAGTACAGGAGTTAAGTTCAATCTCTTGTGAGCCTGAGTTCCATGCTAGCATCATGTGGTCATCACATGGTCCCGAGCATCACCGGGCACAGCCTGGCGGCCTCCGAGCAGTGCCAGCCTTGCCTGGGTAACCCACACTCAGCAGCGTATCCTCAGAGCTGATCCAAGAATCACTGAGAGGCCCATGGGCTCCTGAGCACTGCTTGGGGGATTCCATGCCCCTCCCCTTGTAGCACTGTAGCACTGTCCTCCTGTTGTTCATTGATTTGCTCGAGTGGGCACCAGTAATGTCTCCATTGTGAGACATGCCGTTACTGTTTTGGGCACGTTGAATAGGCCACAGGGAACTTGCTAGGCTCTGCAGTGCGGGTGGGATACTCCCAGTAGCTTGCTGGGCTCTCTGAGAGAGGCGGAGGAATTGAACCCAGGTCGGCCACGTGCAAGGTA
This sequence comes from Sorex fumeus, assembly GCF_029834395.1. Taxonomy (NCBI): domain Eukaryota; kingdom Metazoa; phylum Chordata; class Mammalia; order Eulipotyphla; family Soricidae; genus Sorex; species Sorex fumeus. The sequence continues at coordinate 1,181,060 of NW_026606222.1, read as the reverse complement.
AACGCCCTACCCGCTGTGCTATCGCTTCAGCCCGGAGCCCTTGTCACAAATCACAAATCATCCTGTTAATCGTCGATTGCCTTGAGCAGGCCCCAGTAACGTCTCCTTCATCCTAGCCCTGAGATTTTAAAAAGTGCCATATTCAAGGATCTTTCAGGGTTAGGAGAATGAGACCCATCATTGTTACTGGTATTTGGCATATTGGGTATGACACAGGGAGTTTGCCAGACTCTGCCGTGTGGGCAGGTGACATTCGGTAGCCTGCCAGTTTGTCCAAAGTAGGAATGAGATAATAAGATGTCGTAATAGGATATCGCATGGCACGAATGCGGCCGCGTGGTTCCGGAAGCTGGTTTTTATAGTCTCTGAGTCTTGGCCGCTGATGGGATTACACGGCGCCAGGGGGCCAGGTGGTGGGTGTGACCCCCGCCTGCTGGAATTTGGAGGATCTGGGTGGAAGATGCTCGACTCCAATTCGAGTAGGCTTGGAGGTCTCGGCCCCGGAACCCGCGTGGCTTTGTTCCTCTGCCAGTACCTTCATGTGTGCGGAGAGTGGTCTCAGCATGGTGGTGGCTGGTCCTGGAGGTCTTCGGCTGCCGGAGCCCTGGTCGGGTCGGGGAGGAAAGCTCAACCCGCTCCCCTCCAAGGGGCCCTGGCGGCGAGGAGCCCTTGTAATACTAGAGAAAAACATTTGAAAAACCACGCATGCAGCTGGCTTGCCCTGTATTCGTGCAAAGGATGGGAAAGCAGAGCTCACCCAGGATTCCGTCCCGCTCAGGTTCCGCAGAAGTCTCGGTTTGGAAAGCACGAGTCTGCATTCCACTGCGCCCAGAGTGAAAATATGGAAGTGAGTCAACTAAAGGGGGCTCTCAGGTATCTTCCAACCCCTCATTTGTACCACAGAAATCATCTGAGCGGCGGAAGAGAAGGAGTTCATTTCCTTCACAGTTCTCAGAGCTTATGCCCTTGATTGCTGAGAACCTTTTAATTAGGCACATTTCCCCCAAACGCTTAACATGCAGAGTCGCACCGTTCAGAGCGATCACAAAACGTAATGGGCGCAGATTATTCACGGAGTCGTCATTCGATTTTAGCACGTGAGATTTGGCGGCGCAAGCACAGGGCAGAGGGAATAGCCATTAAGTGCTCAAGAGGAAAAAGGCCGAGAGTGCAGTGAATTGTAAAGTCCTTGCTCTTCTCCTTTGGATTCAGTTCTCACCCTGCCCCAGCTACTTAATATGAATGCAAGTGCTCCTGGATTCCGAAGGCTAAAGGACTGGGAAGCGCCTTTCAAAGAAGCTGCCTTTCAGAAGGCAGAATTGGATCAACGACCGGTCCTTGATATAGAATGGATCAGTTAATAGTGCCGGCCTGCAATGCTCCCTCTCTCTCTCTCTCTTTCTTTCTCTCTCTCCTTCTCTCTCTCATTTTCTTTCTCAACTTCCTTCCTTCCTCCCTTTCTTCCCTTCCTTCCACCCTCCCTTCCTCCTTCCCTCCTTCCCTCCCTCCCTCCCTCCTTCCCTCCTTCCCTCCCTCCCTCCCTCCCTCCCTCCCTCCTCCCTCCCTCCCGCTTTCTCTCTCCTTTTCTTGCTTTTGGGTCACACCCAGCGATGCTCAGGGCTCACTCCTGGCTCTGCACTCGGGAATTACTCCTGTCGGTTGCTCAGAGGTCATCTTGGGTTGGCTGCCTGCGAGGCAAGCGCCCTCCCTGCTACACAATTTCCCCTGGCCCCACAATTCTTTCCATCGAGGTTGTGAAAATGGGCCGACAAATGTGCCTCTGTAATATTTAGCTGGCCACGGAGAGCTCCCTGCAGAGTGAGTGTGCTGCTATTTACAATTTATTACAATTAGAAATTCTGGGGCCATAGGGCCGGGGACATAGCAGTGGGGAAAGTGCTTGTCTTACACACAACGCCCTGGGTTTGATCCCCGGCACCCCATCTGGTTCCCTGAGCCCACCAGGAGTGATTCCTGAGTGCAGAGGCAGGAGGAACCCCTGAGCATCGCTGAGTGTGGTCCAAAAGGGAAACAAAAAAAAAAAAGAAAAGAAGAAGAAATTAATTCTGGGTCCAGAGAGACAGTACGGGAGGTGACGTGTTTGTCCTGCACAAGGTCAGCTGGGTTTAATCCCAGGCACCACCCAGAGTTCCCCAGACTCTTGGGGGGTCACTCCTCAGCACAGACCCTGAAGCACCCCAAGGCCAGAGTGATAGGACAGCGGGTAGAGGACTTGCCCTGCACATGGTCAACCCAGGTTTGATTCCCTGACACCCTAGAGGGTCCCCCAGCTCCACCAGGAATGATGCTGAGTGACCTGAGCACTGCCTGGGGAGGGGCAAAACAAAATCAAATGAAAAAAGAAATAGTGCAAGGGCTGGAGCAGTAGTACAGCGGCGGGTAGGGCGTTTGCCTTGCACACGGCTGGCCCGGGTTCGATTCCCAGCATCCCATAGGGTCCCCCAGCACTGCCAGGAGTCATTCCTGAGTGCAGAGCCAGGAGTAAACCCTGAACATCTGGGGCTGGAGCAATAGCACAGCGGGTAGGGCGTTTGCCTTGCACGCGGCCAACCCGGGTTCGATTCCCAGCATCCCATATGGTTCCCCTGAGCACTGCCAGGGGTAATTCCTGAGCGCAGAGCCAGGAGTAACCCCTGTGCATTGCTGGGTGTGACCCAAAAAAAAGCAAAAAAAAAAAAAAAAAAAAAACAAACCCTGAACATCGCTGGGTGTGACCCAAAAAGCCAAAAAAAAAAAAAAAAGTGCAGCTCCCCCCCACCGCCTCCCAGTCACTGGGTGTGGCCCAACCCCCACCACTGGAAAAAAAAATTAGAAATTCTCCTTAAAATAGTAGAAGAAATGGATGAGCAAAACAGGTTTTGGCCAGCCCTGGCCGGATGGGACCGACTACCAGTTCCTGTGGGCCAACCCTCCTCCGCCTGTCTCGGGTTACTGACCTCCCCATCCTGCAACATTGTCGTTTTCTGGTCCCATCCCTGTCTTCGGCTTCCTTGAGTCACTGGGAGGAGGGCGTCTCTGGAAGGTTTCTGTTCGTTTATTTGGGGGCAAGACGATGGTCAGGGCTGACTCCTGGCTCTGTGCTCAGGGATCACGCCTGACGCTGCTCGGGAACCATTCAGGGTGGCGGGGATCGAACCTGGATCTGCCTGGACTCTCGTCCCAATTCTCTGGAGGTCCGATGCCTTTTGGGCTAAGGCTCTGACTCCAGGGTAAAGCACCTGCCTGGCATGTGTGAGACCAGAATTTGGTCCCTGGCACATGCAACAACCCGCAACAAACTTTCTGGGATGGGGGCCAGAGAGAGGAGACGGAGGGTGGGGCTCCTGACCTGGGATCAAGCCCCCAGCACCTGCCAGGAGGGATCCCTGAGCACAGAGCCAGGAGTAAGCCAGGTCTGACCCAAAACACCAAACCCAAAACCAAACCCCAGACCTTCTGAAATGTGCTGGTAGGTGAGAAACACCCCTGTACGCTGCCCCACAAGGAGTTCCCCCTCCTCCAAGCACAGCAGAAGCTGGGGGTGGCCTCTGAGCACCCCTGGATGAGTCCCCTACATAGAAGTGCGACAGGGGACTGGAGAGATAGCACAGTGGGTAGAGCGTTTGCCTTGCACTCGGCCGACCCGGGTTCGATTCCCAGCATCCCATAGGGTCCCCTGAGCACCACCAGGAGTAATTCCTGAGTGCAGAGCCAGGAGGAACCCCTGAGCATCGCCGCGTGGGACCCAAAAAGATAAAAAAAAAAAAAGAAGTGTGACAGCTTGGCATCCGCATCCCAAGAATGGGTCACCTTGAATCAAGGCAGAGGTCACTTTCCATGAAGCCTGGGGGGTTTCAGGGCTAAGAGGGGTGGTTTCCAGGAGCTCAGCTGATCCCGCTCAGAGCTCTGCGTTCCTCCCAACCTGGCTGTGCCTCAGTCACTATCCTGAGGAGGGAATTGTGAAAAATGAGAAAATGTGCTTTTCTGACGGGGCCGCAGAGGCTTTGCAGAGGTCACGACTCTGGTTTGTGCCTTGCTGACCCAGGCCGGGTCGCCAGCCTCCGGAGTCAGCCGTGAGTGCAGAGCACAGAGCCAGCATGCCGGAAACTCTGAGTGCGTACTGGGCAGGGGAGAGTTAGCCTCCAGACAAACAAAAGCCCTCATTTATTTGGGAAAGGGTCACAGCCAGCGATGCCCAGGGGTTGAATTACTCCTGGTGGTCCTTGGGATCCATATGGGATGCCAGGGTTTGAACCCGGGTCGGCCACATGCAAGGCAAATTCCCTCCCCGCTGTCCTATCACTCCGGCCCCACAAAAGCCCTCCCTGGAGCTGTTGGGTTCACAGCAGGACCGAGGGGGGCTTCATTCCCCACTCCATTCCCTGCTCCCCACAATCACGTCACCAAATCAGAAATGTTTACTTCCAATTTATCTATACTTTGTCACTGTCACTGTCCTCCTGTTGATCATCGATTTGCTCGAGCGGGCCCAGTAACGTCTCCATTGGAGACTTTGTTGTTACTGTGTCTGGCATACCGAATACTCTCGGTAGCTTGCCGGGCTCTCCGAGAGGGGCGGAGGAATCGAACTCGGGTCGGCCATGTTGGCTGCGTGCAAGGCAAACGCCCTACTGCTGTGCTATCGCTCCAGCCCATCTATACTTTAAGAAACTATTTTCCTGGACTGGAGAGATAAACAATAAGTTAAACCATCAGTCCATCTTCCACCAAACTAAGTGACAGGCTATTTATTTACTCATTTGTCTATTTAATTTTGGGGACACCACCCAAGTGGTGCTCAGGGATCACTCTGGGGAATTCAGGGGACTTTGTATGTTACTGGGGATTGAACCTGGGTCTGCTGCATGCCAGGTAAGCACCTTCCCCTGTGTATTATTTCTCTGGCCCAGAAACGAACTTTTCTAGAGCATATTTGAGAGCATATGTACAGTGAGCATTTATTTAAGCATAAGGAGAAGTATTAAAGAAAGTGCTCAGGGCTGGATTGATAGTACAGTGGGTAGTGCATTTGCCTTGCACACGGCTGACCCGGGTTTGGTCCCCGGCATCCCGTAGGGTCCCCCGAGCACCACCAGGAGTAATTCCTGAGTGCAGAGCCAGACTAACCGCTGAGCATTGCTGGGTGTGACCCAAAAAGTCAAAAAAAGAAAAAAAGCGCCCAATAGTACTGACCTGAGTACTGCTTCAGAATAACCCTCAAGCACCTCCACGAAAGTCACGAGCAGTAAAAATAAAGAGTTATCATGCTGGGGAGACGGCATAAAGCCCTCCTGCATCTAAAGCGTTGGTCCAGCTCTGGGAGCCATCTCCCTGGCCTGAATTTTAAGGGGTTTTTGTTTGTTTTGTTTTGGGGCCAACCTGGTGATGGTCGGGGTTAGTCCTGGCTCTGGGCTCAGGAATTACTCCTGGTGGGGCTCAGGGGATCCTGTTGGGTATCAGGGATGGAATCTGGGTGGCCACAAGCAAGGTGAGCATCCAACCTGCTGTGCTATTGCTCTGGCCCATTAAGTTCTTTTCGGTTTTTTTTTTTTTTGGCCACACCCACACGGCAGAGTCTGGCAAACTCCCCGTGGCGTACCCAGTGATGGGTCTCATTCTCCTAAAGAGCCTTGAATATGGCACTTTCTTCAAAATCTCAGGGCCAGGATGAAGGAGACGTTACCGGGGCCTGCTCGAGGCAATCGACGAACAACAGGATGGTCGTGATCGTGATCCTGATTTTGGCGTTTTGGGCCACACCCAGTGGTGCTCAGGAGTTACTCCTGGCTTTGCACTCAGGAATCACTCTTGGTGGGCTTGGGGGACCCTATGGGATGCCGGGGATTGAACCCAGGCCAGCCTTGTGCAAGGTAAAAGCCTTCACCGCTGTACTATCACTCTAGTGGTCCCGTCAAGTTCTTACATAAGGGGAAACTGATGCCATGACAGGCGGCGGAAATGAGAAAAAAATCAGCTAGGGTTAGGGTTCAGTTCCCGGAACTGAAACAGATTCAGTTTCCCCGCCATGAAACAACGCGTAACTAGACAACCTGAACCCACCTGGGAAAATTCCTGGGCCCAGCAAGTGGGCTCAATTAATCAATTCTCACAACACTCCAGAAGTTGCTTTTTGTTAACCCTAAAAGAACAAGAAGTCTATGTAATCACAAAATTGGTACTGATACTGGAAATTATTGTTTAATTGTTGCCTCCCCACTGTTACCCTAGACGCTTGCCAAAACACCTTTGTTTGGTGTTTAAGTAAGATTCTTTTCTGAAACAATAAGGCATATACTGCATATGCAATCAAACCCTATAGAAACTGCTTGCTGCCTGAAGTCGGGGTCGCTATCAAGAGACCACTCTGTGAGTGAGATGGTTGACCCCAGGATACTGGAACAAAACCCCTACTGCTTTTGCATTATTAAGTTAGTGTTTCTGTCCATCTCGTCGCTTGACAATCCAGGATCCCGGGCGGGCGTAACACTTAAAAACAACAACAACAAAACAAAGGCCTGCACTTATTTATTTTTATTTTTATTATTATTATTATTATTTTTAATGTAGGCGCCCGCTCGAGCAAATCGACGACTAACGGGAAGTTAAGTGATTAAGTGATTAAGTGAATGTAGGAGTAGGGCTGGAGCGATAGCACAGCGAGTAGGGCATTTGCCTTGCACGCAGCCAACCTCGCCGACCCGAGTTCGATTCCTCCGCCCCTCTCGGAGAGCCCGGCAAGCTACCGAGAGGATCTCGCCTGCACGACAGAGCCTGGCAAGCTCCCCGTGACGTACTCGATATGCCAAACACAGTAACAAGTCTCACCATGTTACTGGGCCTGCTCGAGCAAATCGATGAACAACGGGAGGACCGTGACCGTGAATGTAGGAGTACTGCTATTTATTCAGCCACTGATTAGGCTGATTGAATTGGGCATGAACTTCACCTTACTTTTTTTTTTCATTTTTTATAATTTTGTTTATTGAATCACCATGAGAGCAGTTACAAAGCTTTTGGGTTTAAGTCTTGGTCATACAATGAAACACCCGTCCCTTCACCGGTGCCCATTCTCCACCACCAAAAACCCCAGTATACCCCCATCCCACATCTGTGGGGCAGATGATTTCCACATTACTCTCTCTCTACTTTGATCACATTCAATATTTCGACACCAGACCCACCATTATTATCTGGGATTTTTACCCCAACACTCAGATCTGCTGAAAAGGCAACAGTAGACAATTTGTGTTCTCTTGCTGGTTATGAATAACATATGATGTTGCGTGGCTGCAGTAGTGGCTGCGAGATTTTGAAATTCCAAAATTTTAACAATTAAATCTGGAGGGATTTTTACCAAAACCTGCTGGGTTCCAAGATTTGTTTCTGAGTCTCTGGGATCACAGCTGTTAAGCAGCTTGATCAGGAGCCAGAGAGGCCATTTGTGGGCGACGCCTCGGGGTCTTGTTGGAATGGGGAGGAAAGGGCCGGTTCCACCCCCATCCCATGAGGCCCCACGTGTCTCCTCACTGCAGGCCCAATCCTGACTGTCCAATGGCCTCTGGAGGATGGCGGCCACCGAGCCGCCAAGGGGGAGCAAGTGGAGGGGATAGCACCCTTTCCTCCCTGGAACGGCCCAGCGACAGTAACCTACTGCAGGGTTCAGATGCATTTCTGCCAAAAGCCACTGGATTCTGAGATTTGTGTCTGAGTCTCTGGGATCATGGCCGTTAAGCACCTTAATCAGGAGCCAGAGAGGCCGTTTGTGGGTGACGACTTGGGATCTTTTTGTTTAGGAAAGGGCTAGCTCCACCCCCATCCCGTGAGGCCCTACGTGTCTCCTCACTGCAGGCCCAATCCTGACTGTCCAATGGCCTCTGGAGGATGGCGGTCACAGGGCCGCCAAGGGGAACAGGCCAAGGCATGAAACCTAGTCCCACCTGGGGTGGCCTAGCGCTCGTAACCTATTGCAGGAATTGGACGCGTTTCTGCCGAAAGCCGCTGGGTTCCGAGATTTGTTTCTGAGTCTCTGGGATCAAGGCCATTGAGCGGCCTGATCGGGAGCCAGGGAGGCTGTTCGTGGGCGGCGATTCGGGGTCTCGTTGGGACAGGGAGAAAAAGGAGGGCTCCACCCCCATCTCGTGAGGGCCCACGTACCTCGTCACTGAGGCCTGCTCTTATTAATATCCTTGGCCTTGTCACATACGTAGCCCAGCTGTTTTTTGGTTTTGCTTTTTTTTTTTGTGAGGAAAGGGGCATGCCTGGTGAGGCTCAGAGCTCCCTCCTGCTCCGGCACGCGGGAGTTACTCCTGGCGGTGCTGGAGGGACCATAGAGCCTGCCAGTGATGAGATCTGCTCCTCTGGCCCAGCTCTTACACGCTGAGCATCTTAGCCCAGCCAGGACGCTCAGCTTGAGGCCGCTGGCTTGTCTGTCTCTCGCAATTGCCACCTGCCTGAGAACTATTCTCTATAAATAAGCAGTTTCCGGTTCAGCACTCCCTCTGGGGCACACATTCTTAGGAACTGCAGTTAGAGTTGCATTCAAATCGTCCACCACAAGGAGCTGGTCATCGGCCATCAATGTGAACTTCCTTGTCCCTCTGGTGTCCTCGCTGCCAGGGGAATTCTCCAAGAGGTCGTGACTTGTCCCTCCAAGCTGTTGGTTTTGTGGTTTCTGTGTTTCTCCCGAGATCCAGTTCCAGATGGCCCAGCAGTGCTCCCCAAATGAGTATTTTGACAGTCTGCTGGGCGCTTGCAAACCGTGTCATCTGCGATGTTCCAATACCCCTCCCCTGCCATGTCACGGGTACTGCAATGCAAGTAAGTGATACGGCTGCAGGAATAAGGATGCTTTGGTGTGAAGTCTTCTCTGTGGACCGTTTATTTATCTACATATTCGGTTTGGGGACCATATGCGGCGATGCTCAAGGGTTACTCCTGGCTCTGTGCTCAGTGTTCTGCACGCAGGAAGGCAAGTGCCCTGTCTGCTGTACTATCTTTCCAGCTTCTGGACTGTTGACTAGAACAACAGGTACGGAAAGACAGTGAGATTCTTTGGAAGCTGAGCAAGAAAATTAAAAAAGGTCATTATTTAAATGTCAACAGGAACAAAGTAATTACTCAGAACTGGACACTGTTTTATTTAGCCTATTAGCAGTAGACACTTTTGCTGTTGTTGTTGTTGTTGGGTTTTGTTTGTGTTGGGGCCACACTCGGGAGTGCTCAGGGCTTCCTCCTGGCTCTGCGCTCAGTCTTGGTGGTGCTTAGGGGACGGATAAGGGTGTCGGGGATTGAACCCGGGTTGGCCACATGCAAGGCAAATGCCCTCCCCTAGTGGACCTGAGTGATGGTACAGCAGGGAGGGCGTTGACCTTGCACACGGCTGGGTTCAATCCCCAGTATCCCATATGGTCCCCTGAGCACAGCCAGGAGTAATCCCTGAGCATCACACCATGAGGTGTGTGTGTGTGGGGAAGGGTGCACACACACACACACACACACACACTCACACATTCATGTTTAATAGGGGAAACTGAGTGGCAAAAAGTCCACACTTGGTGCACTGTTTCAGCTCATTGTCTCTCTGCCCTTCTTTGGACTCAGTGAAAGGAACAAACAGCCTTCTCTGGACCTGTCTGGGGTTGAGCCTGATCACGTCTGTGACCGTTGTTGTGCTGATGTTCTTACTAAGAAAGAGGCGAGTCGAACCACAAAAGGACAAAACTGAAAGCACAGGTGGGTCTGAGGGTTACTCTGAAATCTATTTTCAAGAAGTGGCGATTTCGAGTTTCAATTCTTTTTCTGTCTTAATGCTGAGTGTTTCTTTCAGTAGGACCCTTTTGGGTGTGTTAGAACAGAGTTATTTGTATTATTATTATTTTTTTCTCCACACCTGCCGTGCACGGGGCTTCCTGCTGGCTCTGCACTCAGGGATCGCTCCTGACAGGGTCTGGGGACGCTGCGGGACGCCACGGATGGAACTCGGGTCCGCTGTGTGCAAGGGAAGTGGCTGACCCTCTTTATCGTCTCTCTGGTCCCCAGAGTTATTTCTGTCGTAAGGCACAACTGACAAATGACATGTTACTGAGTTCAGATGTATAGTAGAAATAGTGATTCGACATGTGACTTCACTGGAAATGATGATGAGGTCAGCTCTGTTAGGTGAATTTCCTATAGGACAATCTTGTTTCTTTCTGCACACCTTTGTGGGCACCTGCTACCTCAGCCTTGCCCCAGATCATTTCCTCTGGGTAATCCACGAGACTCTGTCCTGAGGCTCTCTTGGGAGGCATCTGGCTCTTGGACAAGTTAGCCTGGAAAGATGGATGGCCATACTTCAAACACAAATACAAGTGTCTGGGGGCTGGAGTGCTAGCACAGCAGGGAGGGCATTTGCCTTGCACGCAGCTGACCCAGGTTCGATCCCAGGCATACCATAGTGTTCCCCGAGCACTGCTGTTAGGAGGGATTCCTGAGTGCAGAGTCAGAAGTAATTGCTGAGCATCGCTGGGCTGGGTGTGACCCCAAAAAATAATGTTTGCTTAGGGAAATACTTCAGTGTTGAAAAATGCTAGCAACGAACTGGTTGCACTTGAATCATTGGAGCGTTCCTCGGAAGAGCCGTGTCTGAAGCCAGGGAGACCAAGAGCAGTGACTGGTCTCCTTCGGGGCCCTTCTGGATACGAATATTTCTGCAGAACTTTACTGTTTTCTTTCTGGGTCACACCCAGTCATTCTCAGGGTTACTCCTGGCTCCGCACTCAGGATTTACTCCTGGTGATGCTTGGGGGACCACATGGGATGCTGGGGATTGAACTCTGGGTGGCTGCATGCAAGCGATCACCCTCCCCACTGTACTATCGCTCCAGCCCATAATTCTGCAGAACTTTTGCCCAAGATCTGACTCTTGGACCTTAGCCATCACCTGATTCCTGTTTTGGGGTCACATCCTGGGTTGCTCAGGGCTTCTCTGTTCCTGCATCACTCCTGTTGGTGCTTTTTTTTTTTTGGGGTGGGGGAGAACCATACGAGGTGTGGGGGCTCAAACCTGGGTTGCTATGGTGCCTTATCTGCTGTCCTATCTCTCCACCCCCGCCAGATTTCTGGTTTTGTCTTTTGGGCCACACCCGGGGATACTCAGGGGTGACTCCTGGCTCTGCACTGGGGGATTCCTGGAGGTGCTCTGAGGACCAATACGGGATGCTGGGAATTGAACCCGGGTCAGCTTCGTGCAAGGCAAGTGCCGCACCTGCTGTCCCGGCTCTTGATGCAATCGCTTTCAGTGCATTAACTCGCAAGCTGCCACCCCGTTGGCTTTCTCATGCAGTAGATGTAACAGTGAGCAGACCCCTAAAATTTACTTGTTTTTCTCTTCTTTTTTTTGTCTTTTTTTGAGATCATGTTTTTCTCTTCTTTAATTTTTTTTGGCCTGGGATCTGACAGGCAGGTAGGAAGAAATTTTATCTTTTTTTTTTTCTTTTTTGGGTCACACCCAGCGATGCACAGGAGTTACTCCTGGTTCATGCACTCAGGAATCTCTCCTGGCAGTGCTCGGGGGACCACATGGGATGCTGGGAATCGAACCTGGGTCTGCCACGTGCAAGGCAAACACCCTCCCCGCTGTGCTATTGCTCCAGCCCCAGGAAGCAATTTTAAATGTGATCTTTTTTTGTTGTTGTTCGGGGGGGGGCAGAGTTTGGGCAACTCTTGGCAGTATCCAGGGATTGAACTGGGGTCCGCTGCATGCAAGACCAATGTCTTAGCCCCTGTACTAGCTCTTTGGCACCACGTAGGATGTACTGGGGCTATGGCTCCAAGGGCTGCGTGTGGGAGCCCCAGCCTCATCTCTGCCACCACACGGTTCCCTGAGCCCTTCCAGGAGTGATGCCCCAGCACAGAGCTGGAAAAAGCACCCAGATGCCGCAGGGTGTGCCCCCAAACCAAACCAAAGTAGAGGAAAGCTCATGTTCCTGAGGATGACAGGTTCCCAGACAGCCAGGAGGACTTACCGGAGGAACACCCCAGCCACTGGGCTGGCTTCTCTCTCCCCTGGAAGTCTATCACTGGGATGTGCTTGTGAAACCATTGACATTGCTTCATTTTTAGTGAAGCAAATAGTCTTGTTTTTCGGCCACACCCAGTGGTGCTCAGGGGTTATTTCTGGCTCTGTGCTCAGGAATCACTCCCGGGGAGACCAGATGTGGTGCCGGAAATTGAACTTGGGTCGGCTCCATGCAAGACAAAAGCCCTACACGCTGTACTATTGCTCTGGCTCCACAAAATAGGTGTGTTTTTTTGGGGGGGGCTGTTTGGGTCATTTACACCCGGCGATGCTCAGGGGTTCTTCCTGGCTCTGCACTCAGGAATTACTCCTAGTGGTGCTTGGGGGGCGGGGTAGGATGCTGGGGATTGAATCTGGGTTGGCTGCGTGCAGGCCCTACCTGCTGTACTATCACTCTCGTCCCGAAGAATAGTTTTCTTTAAAGGAATTTACTTAGAGAAAGGTGAACAAGAAGAGAGCAGGGAGTGGGGTGGGAAGAGAGAGAGCGAGAGAGCAAGAGAGCGAGTGAGTGAGCAAACGAGAGAGAGAGAGAGAGAGAGAGAGAGAGAGAGAGAGAGCGAGAGAGAGAACATGGACCTTCTCCAGAGGGGAAAAAGAAAAGAATGAAAGCACTGGTTTTCATAAGCGAGTCAGGGCTGGAGTGATAGCACTCCCCAGCATCCCATATGATCCCCTGGAGCACTGTCAGGACTAATTCCCGAGTATAGAGTCAGGAGTAATCTTGGGCATCTCCGGGTGGGTGGTCCCGAAATATAAACAGAAAGAGAAGCAAACAGACAAAAAAAAAAAAAACCCAGAGAGACGCAAACAAGCTTTCACCCCAGAGTGGCTGGTGGTCTGTCATTGCCTGTGCTGACTTCTGAGGGATGGCTCAGGGGAGAGCACTTGCACGGCAAGGCAGAAGCCCCCGGTTTGGTCCCCTCACACTGGAGAATCCAGGCCAGGAGTATCCCCTGAGCCCCATCCTCCAAATACACGGTTGGACTTAGGGTGGGTCTGATGGAGCCCGACTTGCTTTTTCTGCATCCTGATGTGCGTCAGGCCATCCGTGGCGAATTTCAGTGACCGTTTCTGTTTCTGCACAATCAGGATTGTCCCCCCAGCACCAGGTGAAGGCCGACCCGGAGTCCGGTTGGTTGGAGGCTGAAACACGCCCCCAGCGAGGTCGCCGGGAGTACACCGTGGAAGAATGTACCTGTGACAGCTGTGACCCGGGCAGACCGTGGGCTGACCCCGAGTCCCTCTTCCCACTCCCTGTCATGGAGGAAGGCGCCGCCATGCCTGTCTCCGTGAAAGCCAGCGTTGTGGGCAGCGGCCTGCCCGGTGCAGAAGCCCCCGGGGCCAGAGAAGTCTGCTTCTACTAACCCGCCCTGGCCACTGGCCCAGGGCCCCACAGAAATGCCTGTGGTTGCCCGGAGGCCCCAGGGGTCTCTGCCGTGCTAGTGCTGCAGGTTGTTCATGCAACACTTCTGCGACACGGTTTCTTCTGCCGTGTAGAGGGAAACGTCCCTGTGCAAACTTTCTTTGGTGTCGTAATAAATTCGGAACCTGCTGAACAAGTGCACTGTGCATCTTTTCTAGACTGCCACAGGTTTCTGCATCATCAGTGAAGCTCTGTTGTGCTCTGGCTCCTGTTGCGCTGACAGGGAGGAGGGTCCAGAGATGAAGGTGTGGCTCTGGCTTCCTGCATCTTGGCTCAATTGCTAGGAATCAGGCAGGAGGGAGTGCAGATGCGAATTTAGGGCTCGCCTTGAATGCAGTGACCCCTGGCACAGAGTTAAGCCTTGAGCGTCAGTGTCCTAGCCAACCTGCCCTCCCCTGCCAAAGAAAATAGATTTATTTAAAAAAAAACTGCTAGGAAGTTATGGACCTTATCAGTAGTATTATGCTAGCATTCCTTCTGCGCGCTGTGAACCCCGAGGCCCTATTCTGCGGCACCCGTGTCCGGCTGCCACACGGCAGACAGTCACTTGCTGCAATCTCTTGGAGCGTTGAGCTTCCAGGATCGGGCTGTGCACATGTGGGGCACCAGACACTTAAACTTGCAACCAGTGTTATGTCCCCGGAAGGGAGTTTCGCTCGCACGCTCACCAGACCAGACTCGAGGACACAGAACGCAAGGCACTCACTCTTGCTAACCCAAGCCAGGATCCAAGCCTCATTTGGTAAAGTCGAGTCTCGACAAGGACCCCAGCCCAAGTTCCCGAGAACATTAGATGGCATATGGTTATCACATAAGCAATGCTGGCAGATTTCTCAAGAATTTCGACGAAGCGGCCACGAGAAACAGTCACAAGTCTGTGAGCTAATTGGTCATGCCCACCTGCTGTGTCCAGATATTCTACTTGTCATAGGACTAGCTAGAGGCGTCTAGGGGATTCCCAGCTTCAGCCAAGGTCAGTCTCAGGGAATGTTTTTTTTTTTTTTTGGGGGGGGGGGACAGAAACTTAGGCTTACTGTTTGTTTTGCTGAAGTGCAGCAAACGTAAGAGCTTCTTTCTTGGCCTCACACCAGGAAAACCGACCCCTGCCCACACGTCAAACAAACTAACCAGAAAGCAGGCAGCTGAGTCTGGATGACAGAACAATGCATTTGGGATGTCCTAGAGAGGATCCTTGCTTTGTCACCTTAGGAATCTGGGTATGTCCTCTAAAGGCGCTCATGTCTTTGAGATGATGTCACTTCTGCTTTGCAGATGACACGCTTGAGAATTTCTGCTTCTGTTCTCCCGCTAGCCTCCTGATAACGCCCCAGCCTCTGCCAGATACTTTATAAAGGAATTCTGAGCTCATCCCTTTGTTTGGGGCCCAGTCTCTGGAGATAGAGTTCACATGATTAAAACAGCCCTCCCACTTCTTTTTTTTTTTGCTTTCTGGGTCACACCTGGCAATACTCAGGGGTTCCTCCTGGCTCTGCACTCAGGAATTACTCCTGGTGGTGCTCAGGGGACCCTATGGGATGCTGGGAATTGAACTGGGTTGGCCACGCGCAAGGCAAACGCCCTCCCCGCTGTGCTATGGCTCCAGCCTCCCTCTCGCTTCTTAAACATGCCACTTGGTTTTTCACTGGCTGTTGGTGAGAATTCCCACCACCTTTTAAGCCCTAACCTATTTCCTCCACTCAGGAAAAGAGGTGGCACCTAATTTACTCTGCTTAAACGCTTGCAGAAATTTCCTTCCAGGGGCCAGAGCTACAGGACAGCAAGAAGGGCATGTGCACTGCATGTGGTCGACCCAGGTTTGATCCCCGGCATCCCATATGGCTCGCCAGGCTACCAGGAGTGATCCCTAAGTGCAGGGCCAGGAGTCAGCCCTGAGCACCACCAGGTATGGCTCCCAACCCCCAAAAATATACACTAAAAAAAAATTAACTTCCCTGTTCAGCTAGAGAAGCCAGTCGTGACCCACCCTTCTCCTGGGCTCCCCACCTGCAAAGCCCTCCAGCCCCCTCTTCCATGTCCCTCTGTGGCCACCCTGTGCTCAGCCTCCTTCTCCCTCCACTTGCCACCCCACCCCTTTTTTTTTGTATGGAATCACTGTGGTTGGAGTGATAGCACAGCGGTAGGGCGTTTGCCTTGCATGCGGCCAGCCTGGCCGAGCCAGGTTCGACTCCTCCGCCCCTCTCGGAGAGCCCGGCAAGCTACCGACAGTATCTCGCCCGCACGGCAGAGCCTGGCAAGCTCCCCGTGACGTATTCGAGATGCCAGACACAGTACCAAGAAGCCTCACGATGGAGACGTTACTGGGCCCGCTCGAGCCAATCGATGAACAACGGGAGGACAGTGACCGTGACAGATGTGGGCTGGAGCGACAGCACACCGGGTAGGGCATTTGCTTTGACTTAGCCAACCCAAGTTGCATTCCTCTGCCCCTGCAAGCTACCGAGAGTATCTCGCCCGCCCGGCAGAGCCTGGCGAGCTCCCCGTGAGGTATTCGCTATGCCAAACACAGGAACAACAAGTCTCACGATGGAGACGTTTCTGGGCCCGCTCGAGCCAACTGATGAGCAACGGGAGGACAGTGCAACTGTATCTCACTGTGAGATACAGTTAACTGTAACTGTGAGATACAGTTACAAAGCTTTCACGTTTGAGTTTCAGCCCTACCATGCTCGAACACCCATCCCTCCACCAGGGCACGTTCTCCACCACCACCAATGTCCCCAGTGTCCCCTCTCCCTCCACCAGGGCACGTTCTCCACCACCACCAATGTCCCCAGTGTCCCCTCTGCCCCACCCCAACCCTCCCCCGCCTCTATTCGGACAACCTCCCCCATCCTCGCTCTCCTCTGGGCATACGGTCTGCAGGAGACACCGAGAGCCCATCACGTCTGGCCCTGTCTCTACTGTCAGCTCCCATCTCCCGTCCCGAGGGATCCCCCCCCAACCATCCCCGGCTCAGGGACCCCCGCTCCAGCCCGGCCCCCGCCCCCCCTCCCCACTAGGCTGCCAACCAGTCGCCACCCCTTCCAGTCCAGGACCCTTCCCCACGGACCATCCGGGTCCGGCTCCTTCTTTCTCATCAGCCACGGACACGGCTCCAGGCGGCTTTCCTAGCTCGGCCCCCTCTGCCGGGACAGGGGCCTCGCCGACCCCAGCCGCCGCCTGCCCGGGCTCTCGCCGCTCAGCGCTCGGCGCCCCACTTGACCTTCCGGGGCGGGGCTTCGCCGGCACTTCCGGGGCGGGGCGGGGCGGGGCGGGGCGCGCCGTCTCCCGGCCGGTCCGGAGCGCGGCGGCGGCGGCGGCGGCGGCGGCATCATGAGCGGTGAGTCGCTGCCACCCGTCCGCCCGGGCTCTCCGTCCAGCCCGCGCGCCAGGGAGCCGCTCAGCTCTCGGCGGCCGCGCCCCCGTTGACCTTCCGGGGCGGGGCTTCGCAGGCACTTCCGGGAAGAGGGGCGGGGCCTCGCGGGCACTTCCGGGGCGGGGCGCGGCGGGGCGGGGCGGGGCGCGCTGTCTCCCGGCCGGTCCGAAGCGCGGCGGCGGCGGCGGCGGCGGCGGCGGCCCCGGTGGCGGCGGCGGCGGCATCATGAGCGGTGAGTCGCTGTCACCCGTCCGCCCGGCTGCACCCCGACCCCCGGGAGCGCTCCCCGGGGCCCCGGCGCGGCCAGCGCCCCCCGATCCTCCCTGGGGGGCTCTCACCGGGAGCCCCAGCGCCCCGGGGCCGCCTGTCCTGGCCGCATGGACCCCCGCCCCTGGGCTCTGAGCGTGCAGACCCTGCAGCCCCCGCGCCCCCCAGCCCGCCGGGACCCAGTGTCCACCCGCTGTGTCCACCCCTGTGCCCGCGGCCCCGGCCCTCCCGCCGCTCGGACCTGCCCTGGACCCCGCGCTCCGGCCCCTGCGTCGTTGCCAGGGTCCCCCGCCCCGCCCTGCCCTGCCCTGCCCTGCCCTGCCCTGCCCCGCCCAACCCTGCCTAGCCTGGACCCTCCCCAACCCCGGATCCCCGAGGGCAGGAGGCCGGCCTGGGTGGTCAGGGCCTCTGCAGTTGGGGCCCCGGCTGTCCGTCTGGAGGTCGCTC
This sequence comes from Sorex fumeus, assembly GCF_029834395.1. Taxonomy (NCBI): domain Eukaryota; kingdom Metazoa; phylum Chordata; class Mammalia; order Eulipotyphla; family Soricidae; genus Sorex; species Sorex fumeus. The sequence continues at coordinate 1,163,489 of NW_026606222.1, read as the reverse complement.
CGCACCCTCGGGCGCCTGGTGCTAAGTCATGCCTGGGTGCTGAGTGTGGACACTGGCGGTGACTCAGGGACCGCCCCGGGGAGGGAGGGGGGGACGGGACTTAGGGGACCTGCAGATACCCCTGAAATGCAAGTGCCTGCAGCTCCCTCCGACACGCCTTTCCTTCCCTCCCTCCCGCCCCCTCCAGAGAGAGAGGCCTGGGGGCCAGGGCCAGATGGACAGTAGGTGTCCTTGCATTCTCAGCTGGGAGGTTTGTTTTTCTTTTTGGGTCCCACCCCCATGATGTTCAGGGGTCACTCCTGCCTGTGCACTCAGGAGTTCCTCCTGGCTGTACTGGGGGGACCCTCTGGGATGCTGGGAATGGAACCTGGGTCTGCTTGTGTGCCAGGCAACGTCCTCCCGGCTGGGCGACATGCCGCTCCTGCCCCTGACCTTTGAGGTTTGCTCCCACTGGAGGGACTTGGGAGACCGGGTTGGAGACAGGGATGGGGCTGCTGATCATCAGGGGTGTGTGTGTGTGTGTGTGTGTGTGTGTGAGATTTGGGGTGTGAACTTTCAAGACCTGGAATCTTATTTATTTATTTATCTTATTTTTAAATTTTTGGGGTCACACCCAGCGGAGCTCAGGTTGTACTCCTGGCTCTGCAGTCGGGAATTACTCCTGGTGGTGCTCAGGGAACCAAATGAGATATGGAGCGATAGCACAGGGCTGGAGCGATAGCACAGCGGGTAGGGCGTTTACCTTGCACGTGGCCGTCCCGGGTTCAATTCCTCTGCCCCTCTTGGAGAGCCCGGCAAGCTGCCTAGAGTATCCTGCCTGCACGGCAGAGCCTGGCAAGCTCCCTGTGGCGTATTCGATATGCCAAACACAGTAACAACAAGTTTCACGATGGAGACGTTACTGGTGCCCGCTCGAGCACATCGATGTACAACGGGAGGACAGTGCTACCGTGCTGTGCTCAGGAATCCGTCCTGCGGGGCTTTGGGGCAGGTATTGGGTACCGGGCATCCAATTGAAGCTAGCCGTGTGCAAGGCCTCCCCGCCTCCCCCCTGTCCGATCGCTCTGGCCCAAGTCCTTGGACCTTTACAGGAGTTGTCCAGGAGGCAGCCCTTTCCAGTCTGGCATAATTTGGTTTGGGAACTGGACGGTCTTAGTTCAGTGGTTCGGATTCTGGCCTCTGTCGCACCAAGTTGTGGGCTTCAGAGCGTGTCCCGGGATCCTTCTGAAATCGCTGCAAAAATGGGGCCATACCAGACACCCTGTGTCCTCGGCCTAGCGCAGTGACTAAGTATTACCCAGATGAGGTTATTAGGACTCAGCCCTCACACTCAGGGCCGTGTAGTCAGGAGTGTAAGTTTTTTTTTTTTCTTTTTTTCCATAAGGATCCAGGTGCGGGGTTGTGTTTTTTTTTTTTCCCTTATATTTTTCTGGACTGGTGCTGGGGCTCAGCTCTCTTCTTTTTAAGTTATGCAGTGCTGGGACCCACGACCTCTCACATGCACAGCAAGTGCTGTGCCCAGGAGTCTGAGTCACTGACCCAGTCCTGTGGTGGGCCGTTCTCGTGCCACCATCCTTGCAAGGAAAAGAACAGCAAAGATGATAAATGCCCAGGGAACTTGATCCATGGAACCCCTGGGTATCAAAGCTCAGGAATTTCTGTTTGTTTGTTTGCATTTTGGGTCACGCCCAGCGATGCACAGGGGTTATGCCTGGCTTGTGCACTCAGGAATTACTCCTGGGGCTGCTCGGGGGACCCTATGGGATGCTGGGAATCGAACCCGGGTGGGCCGCATGTAAGGCAAACACCCTACCCGCTGTGCTATCGCTCCAGCCCCCAAAGCTCAGGAAGTTTTAAGATGTAATTTAAAAAAATCATTGCAACAGCAAATGGCTTTATTTATCGGTGAAAGCCTGAGGGTCAGAGGCTTCCTCTGTGATGGAGAATATCACTGAGGACAGCAGGGAAAGTCCGCGGGTTCATTCTTGGAGAGACAGTTGAAATGGGGGATTTCCTTTGGGGGGGATTGATGGTTGGCAAACAGCACAATGCGGTGGGGTGAGTGCATTTCCTCTTTTACATCTGTCCTTTTTTTTTTCCTTTTCCTTTTGGGTCACACCCGGCGATGCTCAGGGGTTCCTCCTGGCTCTGCACTCAGGAATCACTCCTGGCGGTGCTCGGGGGACCATATGGGATGCTGGGATTCGAACCCGGGTTGGACGCGTGCAACGCAAACGCCCTACACTCTGTGCGATGGCGCCAGGCTCCCCCCCCTTTAAAAAAAAAATCATAAATACTGCGAAAGTGGAGAATACAGTCTAATGAGCCCCGTGTACTATTAGCTTCAACAAGTATCGTGTGTGTGTGTGTGTGTGTGTGTGTGTGTGTGTGTTTCAGCCATACCCGCTGCTGCTCAGGGACCCTGGGGATGCCATGACCCAGGGATGGAACCGGGGTCTCCTATGTGCAAAACATGTGCTCAGCCCTGTGAGCCATTTCTTTGGCTCCAAATATCAACTTTTTTTTTCCCTCTCTTTTGGTGTTTGGGCCACATCCGGTCGTGCTGAGGCTTGCTCGGGGCTCTGTGCTCGGGACCACTCCCGGGGAAGCTTATGGGTTGATCCGTGAGAGGGGCCAGAAATCCAATCTGGGTGGTCTGCATGCAAGGCAGACACCCTCCCTGCCCTGCCATGGTTCTGGTGCTCCTGACACTGGTTTGCCTTTTGAAGTCTTTCATTTCCGCTTCCTGAGTCATGTCGAGAGGTTCGTTGTACACGTGCACTGTTGCCAGTGTCAGGCCCTTTTCGTGACTGTGCAGAGAAACGCACGTCGGTGGGTGTCTGCTCGTTCCTCTGCCAGGGCAGCCTCAGCTCCTTTCTGTCGCCCTGGAATGCCCTGTTCTCCGTGAACGGCTGGAGAAACAAAATCAGACACAGTGTGGTCTTTTGTGTGGGCCGCTTCCCCGGTGTATGGTGTGTCAGGGTTCCCGCCCGCCGTGGCCTGTGTCAGGCGCGTGGTGTGTTGGGGTTTCTGTCCACTGTGGCTAGTGTTGGGGCGTGTAGTGTGTCGGGTTCTCCCCTGCCGTGGCCCATGTCAGGCGCGTGGTGTGTCGGGTTCCTGCGTGCTGTGGCCTGTGTTTGGCATGTAGTATATTGGGGTTCCCACTTGCCGTGGCCTGTGTCTGGCGCGTGGTGTGTCGGGTTCCTGCCGTGGCCGTGTCTGTCGTCCTCCACGTGGCTGTGGTGGAGGCTTGCACTCTCCTTGTACGGACAGCCCATGCTGTGGACCCCTGCCAGTTTTCTCCTTCCTTCCTTCCTTCCTTCCTTCCTTCCTTCCTTCCTTCCTTCCTTCCTCCCTCCCTCCCTCCCTCCCTCCCTCCCTCCCTCCCTTCCTTCCTCTCTTTCTCTTCCTTCCTTCCTTCCTCCCTCCCTCCCTCCCTCCCTCCCTCCCTCCCTCCCTCCCTTCCTTCCTCTCTTTCTCTTCCTTCCTTCCTTCCTTCCTTCCTTCCTTCCTTCCTTCCTCCCTCCCTCCCTCCCTCCCTCCCTCCCTTCCTTCCTCTCTTTCTCTTCCTTCCTTCCTTCCTTCCTTCCTTCCTTCCTTCCTTCCTTCCTCCCTCCCTCCCTCCCTCCCTCCCTTCCTTCCTCTCTTTCTCTTCCTTCCTTCCTTCCTCCCTCCCTCCCTCCCTCCCTCCCTCCCTCCCTCCCTCCCTTCCTTCCTCTCTTTCTCTTCCTTCCTTCCTTCCTTCCTTCCTTCCTTCCTTCCTTCCTCCCTCCCTCCCTCCCTCCCTCCCTCCCTTCCTTCCTCTCTTTCTCTTCCTTCCTTCCTTCCTTCCTTCCTTCCTTCCTTCCTCCCTCCCTCCCTCCCTCCCTCCCTTCCTTCCTCTCTTTCTCTTCCTTCCTTCCTCCCTCCCTCCCTCCCTCCCTCCCTCCCTCCCTCCCTCCCTCCCTCCCTCCCTTCTTTCCTCTCTTTCTCTTCCTTCCTTCCTTCCTTCCTTCCTTCCTTCCTTCCTTCTTTCCTTCCTCTCTCTCTCTCTCTCTTCCTCCCTCCCTCCCTCCCTCCCTCCCTTCCTTCCTTCCTTCTTTCCTCTTTCTTTCTTTTCTTTTTGGTTTTCGGGCTAACACCTGGCAGTGCTCAGGGATCACTCCTGGCGGGGTTTGGAGGCCAGCGGCAGTGCTGGGGATTGAACCCCAGTTGTCCACGAGCTTGGCAAGCATGGGAAGAGGTAAAAGGTAAAGGCCCTCCCGTTGATCATCGATTTGCTCGAGCGGGCCCAGTAACGTCTCCATTGGAGACTTTGTTGTTACTGTGTCTGGCATATCGAATACTCTCGGTAGCTTGCCGGGCTCTCCGAGAGGGGCGGAGGAATCGAACTCGGGTCGGCCATGTTGGCCGCTTATAAGGAGAACGCCCTACCCGCTGTGCTATCGCTTACTGGGCCCGCTCGAGCATGGGAAGAGAATAGGTAGGAAAGAGTCGATTTGCAGGAGACCCTCTGAGGAGCTGCTGCACTCTTGCCCGAAGTGGCTGACCTGCTGACCATTCCCGTGGGCACTGCCCGCAGGCATGGGCACACCCCTCGCCCCCCAGAGATCTTAGGACAAGTGGGAAACGCTGTCTTGCATTTTCCTGATGGTCAGTAATGCTCATATTTGGGGCAGCCCTGCAGGTGCTCGGCGTTGACTCTGCACTCAGAAATCTATTTCCTTTTTGCTTTTGAGCATCACCCAGGGATGCTCGGGGGTTCCTCCTGGCTCTGTCCTCAGGAATTACTCCTGGCGGTGCCTGGGGGACTATATGGGATGCCGGGGGTCGAACCTGGGTCAGCTGCGTGCAGGGCAAATGCCTTCCCCGCTGGACTGTCGCTCTGGCCCTGACCAGTTGAGCTTTGTGTCCTTCTTGGCCTTTTGTGCCCCTTTGGAGACGCATCCACTTAGACCCTTTGCCCATTTTGACAAGCTACTGTGTCATGTTCGATATGCCAAAACCAGTATCAAGTCTCACAATAGAGACCTTACTGGTGCCCGCTCGAGCAAAGCGATGAACAACGGGAGGACAGTGCTACAGTGCTATTTTTTTTTTTTTTTTTTTTGCTTTTTGGGTCCCACCCTGCGATGCACAGGGGTTCCTCCTGGCTCTGCACTCAGGAATCGCCCCTGGCGGTGCTCCAGGGACCCTTTGGGATGCTGGGAATCGAACCCAAGCCTACCGCGTGCAAGGCAAACGCCCTCCCTGCTGTGCTCTTGCTCCGGCCCCTTTTGCTCATTTTTAAATTGTGTCCTTTGCCCTCGCACTGTTGAGCCTGAGGGTTCTGTCTGATTTCTGAACCCGGGCGCCGCATGCGACGAGCCCCAGCCAGATTTTCCTCCTGTCCTCTGCTTGCTTGCCCACTGTCTCCATGGCAGCCTCTGAAGCACAGTCTTTGTAGTTTTCATTTTTATTTTTTTTTTTCAAAATTGGAACATCCCCACCCCTTCCTCGGCGTCCTGGGCACCTCGCCGGTGGCTTCCCTTCCCTGGGCCGTAACCCTGAGGGAACGATACCCGGTGTCTTGTCCGCTGGTAAACTGGCAAATAGAGGCCTCTGTGCCCAGTAGCTGAGAGAAACAAGCAGAGTCCAGGTCGGAGGCGCTCAAGGGGTTCGTGACCCCCTTGGTGCTGTGGACATAGGGAGGCCCGCGGCTGCAGCGGTGACCGCCTTCTCTTTTATGCTTTTTGGGTCACACCCGGCGATGCTCGGGGTAACTCCTGGCTCTGCACTCAGGAATCACTCCTGGCAGTGCTCGGGGACCATATGGGATGCTGGGGATCGAACCCGGCTCAGCCTCATGCAAGGCAAACACCATCCCTTCTGTGCTATGGCTCCAGCCCCTGTGACCGTGCTCTTTCTGGGACCCTGGGGGACCTGGCAGGCTGTCGAGTTGCTGTTACCTTCTAGTAGTATCTTCTTTTTTTTTTTTTGCTTTTTGGGTCACACCCAGCAATGCACAGGGGTTACTCCTGTTTCATGCACTCAGGAATTACTCCCGGCGGTGCTCGGGGGACCATATGGGATGCTGGGAATCGAACCCGGGTCGGCTGCGTGCAAGGCAAACGCCCTCCCCGCTGTGCTATTGCTCCGGTCCCCTCTAGCAGTATCTTCTGGGAGACTTTGTATCCGCACATCCTTGGCTCTCCTGTCCAGCAGCGGCCTCTCCCTCAAGAATCCCTCAGAGGCTGGAGAGAGAGTGCAGCAGGGGAGGGGGGGCACTGACCCGTCCAGGGGCTGACCCCGGGTTAATCTCTGACCCCTGCCAGGAGGGATCCCATGGCCCGGGACCCAGGAGGAAGCTTCAAGCACCACTGGGTGTGGCCCCCAAACAGACATAACAAGAATCTGTAACAGGAATCTGTCCTTTAGAAAGACACTAGAAAACCAGGCCAGAGTAATAGTTCAGCGGGGAGGGCCTTTGCCGTGCGCAGGTTCAATCCCCGGCATCCCTTGTCGTCCCTCGACACCGCCAGGAGAAACCCCCGAGCATCGCCAGGTGTGACCTCCTCCCCCACAAAGAAAAGCCAAAAAATAGAGGAGGGTCGGGCCAGGCCCAGAGAAGCCCAGTACTGCGAAACGGTCTCCAAGGCCTGGGCATAGCCGGGGTGGGGCTTGGTGGGAGGCTGGCTGCGAGGACCCTGCGGCCTCCTTCTCCCAGAATCATGAAGGTCACGTTCTCCCCTGGCGGTGACCCAGCCCGGTTCAGCCGCAACTTGTGTTTAAATGAAGAGTAAGTGGGAGTGAGTGAATGGACAAAAGAGAATTCGTGTGGGACCGGTGAGGTGATACAGGGGCCAAGGCACTGCACGGCCCAGTGGGATCCCTGACACCTCGGAGCATCTCTCTGGCCCCACCGAGAGCCAGGACTCAGCCTGAGCGGAACTGGGTGGGGACCAAAAAAGATAAAAAGGAATATTTGTGGCTCTCTCTCTCTCTCTCTCTCTCTCTCTTTCTCTCTCTCTTTCTCTCTGTCTCTGTCTCTGTCTCTCTCTCCTTTTTGGGTCACGCCCTGCGATGCTCAGGGGTTCCTCCTGGCTCTGCACTCAGGAATCACTCCTGGTGGTGCTCAGGGGACCATATGGGATGCCAGGGATCGAACCCGGGTCATCTGCATACAAGTAAGTGCCTTTCCTGCTGTGCTGTTGCTCTGGTCCCTATGTGTGGTTTTCATTCGAATCAGGGAAGAATGTGACAGTCAGTTTTATTTGTCCCTAATGACATACGTGACATATGGGGGCAGATTACAAGTATGGATCTTAGAGCCACCTAACTCCATAAGAAAACCCAAGATTTGATGGACTTACCATCTTGTATGTGTTTAGGGTTCTCTCTCTCTTTCCCTCTCTCTCCCTCTTCCCCTTCTCTCAGGAATTGATATGTGATGCCTTACTTGTTGTAGTATCTCTCTAACCCCCAGGCCTTGCTTGGTTTTTATTTTTTGAATCACACCCAGAATGCCTAGGGGTTCCCCCTGGGTCTGTCCTCAGGAATTACTCCCGGTGAAGCTGGGGTGAGACCCATATGATTTGGGTTGCTTTGACTTTTTTTTTCGTTTGTTTGTTTTTTTTTTTGGGTCACACCCAACGATCTCAGGGGTTCCTCCTGCCTCTGCACTCAGGAATTACCCCTGGTGGAGCTCGGGGACCATATGGGATGCCGGGGATTGAACTCGGGTTGGCCATGTGCAAGGCAGACACCCTCCCCATTGTGCTATTACTCCGGCCCCATGGTGGCATTGCTTTGACTTTTTTTTTTTTTTTTTTTGCAAAGCAAACTCCTTCCCCGCCATACTGTCACTCCAACTCTGGCCTTCCCCATCTTGTCACACCCCTCCATGGAGGGAAGTTTGGTCCTGGGAATGGAGAGAAACCTTTCCCGTCCCTCGGACGTGCCACAGTGTAGTCTCTGTGTCCCCGAGGGAGCAGAGCAGAGCGAGGGCCCTAGGGAGAAAGGTGGTGGGTGACAGCGGAGTGGCGAGGGTGTGTCCTCCTGCATCTGCTCCCACCCCCAACTCCTCTCCGAAGGGGCAGGAGAGACACGGGTTCAGGGCCAGCCTCGTGTTCAGCACCTGGCCGGACCGCCCGCCCACTTGCCTCTCCGTTTTTCCTCATCTCTGTGTCTTTTGTTTGTTTTTCCTCCACAGCCCCAGGAGCTCAGGGTTTACTCCCAGCTCTGTGCTCAGGGCTGGCTCCAGGCCTGGCTGGGGGACCAGGTGTGAGTCCTTTAGCCCCTGACGGTCTCACCCGGTCTGTCTCAGAGGCTCCCTCCTCCCCCATCAACGGCGATAAAGAAGTAGCATCCGAGGCCGTGTGGAAGGGGGGCTGTGCCTCCCAGCAGGCCTCGGGCTCGGTCAGCGCCAGCGTTTCCGACACTCTGGACACTCTGGACTTCCCTGGCCCACGCCTGTGCCATGTACGTGGTGGCATTGCTTTTTTATTTTATTTTATTTTTCTTTTTGGGTCACACCCAGCGATGCACAGGGGTTACTCCTGGTTCATGCACTCAGGAATCACTCCTGGCCATGCTCGGGGGGGGGGGGGACCCTATGGGATGCTGGGGATTGAACCCGGGTCAGGCTACGTGCAAAGCAAACACGCTACCTGCTGTGCTATCGCTCCAGCCCCTGCTCTTTTTTTTCTTTCTGGGTCACACCCAGCTGCTCTGCTGGGCAGTTGCGGGTTCGAGTGGGAAGAGCTTGGGCCAGTCCTGGAGTGAGCGAACCCCCTGGGTGATGGGTGCAGCGCGGGCTGGGCCAGGTTTCCCCGGAGCGTTGGTGATGGACACGGATGCAGCGGCAGAGTGCTCGTGCCTCAGTGGCTCCGCGGATGGAGAAGGGTCCTGGGAGCACTCAGTGCTCCTTCCTTCTCCCCTCCCGCCCAGGGGCCGTTGGTGTCCTGCCGCTCTGCTTTTCAGAACATCCTACAGTGAGACTTTGCCCGCACCATGCAGAGTGTTTCCGCTCCGTTGCCCTGCAAACCCAGCGAGGTTGTTTTCAACCTGCACCGACCTGTGATGGGGGCGGTTGCATTTCTCCAGCTGAGAGAGGAAGATAGACCTTTGCTCCAAGAAGTTTGTACAGTGCCATTGGTGTGTGTGTGTGTGTGTGTGTGTGTTATTATTTAGGGGCTGGAGAGATAGTACAGGGGTTAAGGCTCTTGCCTTGCTGTGCGGCTGACCCTGGTTTGATTCCCGGCACCCCACATGGTCCCTGAGCACTGCCGGGTGATTCCTGAGCACTGAGCCAGGGGTGATTCCTGAGTACCAAGTCAGGAGTGAGCTCTGAGCACTAACCCAGGAGTGAGCCCTGATCACCAAGCCAGGAGTGAGCCCTGAGCACTAAGCCAGGAGTGATTCCTGAGCACCAAGCAAGGAGTAATCCCTGGGCACTAAGCTAGGAGTGAGCCCTGAGCACCAAGCCAGGAGTGAGCCCTGAGCCCTCTCTCCACCCCGTGTGTTTCTCTTCTGCCCAGCTGTTTTCCTGCCGGGTGGAACACAGAGAGTCATTGACGATTGTCCGATTGCCTTCGGCCCACGATGGCCGTACCAAGGAGCTGTGACGGAGGATTCGCCAAAAAAGGCCTCAAGTACTTACTGTGTGTCTGTTTACTGAAACATGTCTGCTGAGCACCTTGGAGTCACCCCCTGTGTTTGGAAGGGGGGCCCCGACCCAGCAGTGCTCAGGGCTTCCTCCTGACTCTGTGCTCAGGGATCACTCCTGGTTCTGTGCTCGGGGATCACTCCTGGGGCTCGCACGTGTTTTTGGTGCCGGGGACAGACCCGCACCTACCCACTGGACTATTTCCCTGACCCTTATTTTTTTTCTGCTGTTAAGTTTTATTTGTGATTCTGCCAAATCTCCTGCCCCCGTCCCCCTCGGAGAGCCCGGCAAGCTACCGAGGGTATCCGGCCCGCACAGCAGAGCCTGGCAAGCTCCCTGTGGCGTATTTGATATGCCAAAAACAGTAGCAATAATGGGTCTCATTCCCCTGACCCTGAAAGAGCCCCCAGTGTGGCAGTGTTGGGAAGGACGAGGAAGGAGAGGCTGCTGAAATCTCAGGGCTGGGACGAATGGAGACGTTACTGGCGCCCACTCGAGCAAATCGATGAACAATGGGACGAAAAGTGATACAAGTGATACAAATTTTATTGGTGGGGGGCCACACCCCACAGTGCTCAGGGTTTACTCCTGGCAGGGCCCAGGGGACCCCAGGTGGTCCCGGGAAGAGGACTGGCCATGTGCCCTGTACTCGCTCTCGGCCCCAGGAGCGGGTCTTGTGCATACATGCAGTGAACACACGTGTGGGCCTGAGAGTCCTGCGGGGCTCTGGGTGTGTGGCGTGTTGGCCTGTGACTGCCATGAGCCACGCGTGTGTGCGGCCACCATCGGCCCGTCGCTCCAGCCGGGGGGCTGCACGGGCTGGTCCTGGGGGAGCCCGAGTGGCAGCCACGAGACGGGACGGTCCCAGCTCCACAGAGACTGTCTGCGTCACGCAGCGGGAAGGGAAGGACGAGGATGGGGGGAGGGCGGAACGGGTAGGGCATTTTGCCTCGCACGTGGCTGACCCGGGTTCGATCTCCAGCATCCCATAGGGTCCCCCGAGCACCGCCAGGAGTGATTCCCGAGTGCATGAGCCAGGAGGAACCCCTGAGCATTGCCGGGTGTGACCCAAAAAGAAAACAAAAACAAAAAATCACACAGGGATGTGGGCGGGAGGGCCGGTGGGCGGCTGGAGTGGCCGCGAGAGGCCGGAGGTCCGAGTGGGCCTCTGGATTGGAGCTGCCTGTGGCCATGGTCCCGGGGCGCTCGATCGTTGCTGGGAGCCCGGGGTTGGGACCTCCCTGGGCTCGCCTCAGATGCTGCCCCTCCCTGTAAGCTGTGACGGTTTCTGCATGTGTTGCCAGGTGTCCAGTGTGTGGGGGGGAGGGGAGCACCGTGTCAGCAGCGCCCCCGTCTTCCTTCCTTCTTGGGGGCCCGCTGCCCAGTACCCGGGGAAGGGGGCGGCCACCTTCCCCTGCAGGGCTGGTGATCACGCTGTCCCCTGATCATGGTCGGGCTGCGCCAGGCGCTGGCCAGGGGCCTTCGTGCAGCCACGTGGGGCTGTGTCCGGCGCTTCCTGGGGGCCTGACCTCGCACCCTGTCTCCCAGGCTGGCCTCCGTTGCTCTGACCTTGCCGAAGGCCGGAAGGAGGCGGCTGGCCTCTGTTCGCGGCCCTTCCCCCGCCTGCCGGCCGGCAGCACCTGCCCAAGCTCTTCTCCACAGCTTGGGTTGTGCTTTGGGTCACGCCTGGCGATTGCCCCGGGGCTGGTCTCAGCGCTGGGTGCTCTCAGGATGCTCCCGGTTGGTGCTCTGGGGCCAGGTGGCGCGTGCAGTGCCCGCACTCAGCCCTTTGGCGTCTCTCTCGGGGGCCCTTGCGCCCGCGACTCGGGGCCCTCGCGCCCGTGACTCTGCCCCACCTCACTTTCAGGGCCCCAGAACAGTGACCTGAAGAGGCAGTGTCTGCTGGAGCGGCTGCTGGACGCCGTGAAGCAGGTGAGGCGTGTGCTGCCCGCTCACTGCTGGCCTCTGCGTGCGGGTGGGAACCTGACCTCCCGCTGGCCGGGCAGTGTCCGGCCCCGCTGTGGGTGGTTTCCCCGCTCTGTACCGCGGGAGAGAAGGGCTTCCTCTCCGGGGCCGCCGCAGACGGGGCTGCTGTCCCTTCTGGCGTGGGTGACGTTCTGGGGTACAGGGACAGCCTGACTCCGCACCCAGCACCCTGACTCTCAGGCCTCTTTCTTGAGCCTGCAGGCTGTGTTGTTAGTTGGTTCTTTTTTTGGGGGGTGGTGGTGGTGGGGGAGCATACCCAGGAGGACTCAGGGCTTACCCCTGGCTCAGCACTCAGTGCTCAGTCCTGGCTCGGGGGACCCTGCAGGGTGCCAGGAATTGAACCGGGTCAGCTGCGTGCAAGGCCGGTGCCCTCCCCGCTGTCCTGTCCTTCTTTTTTTTGGTGGGGGCCACTCCTGGTGATGCACAGGGGTTCTTCCTGGCTCTGCACTCAGGAGTCACTCCTGGTGGTGCTCAGGGGACCTTATGGGATGCCGGGGATTGAATCCGGGTTGTCTGCGTGCAAGGCAAACGCCCTCCCCGCTGTGCTATGGCTCCAGCCCCTGTCCGGTCCTTCTGGCCCCTTGTCTCCCCTTTCTTTGGGTCATGCTTGGGGATGCTCAGGGACCGAGCGGGGCTGGGATGAAATCCAGGGCTCCCCTGCTCTTTTGAGTTACCTCGCTGCAGTTTTTGTTGTTGTTTTGTTTTTGTTTGTCTGGCATCGCACCAAGAGGTGCTCCAGGCTGCTCCTGGATCAGTGCTCAGGTGCCCTATCTGCAGTGTTGATTCACCCTAGGGCCAGGTGCTAGCTGCAAGCCAGGCAGGCGCCCGAACCCCTGTGCCGTCGCCCCGGGCCGTCTCCCCGTGTTGGTTGAGGTTTGAACTTCCTTTGCCCACCGGGTGTCCTGACCTCCCTCTCTTCCTGCAGTGCCAGATCCGCTTTGGAGGGAGAAAGGAGATCGCCTCGGACGCTGACAGCAGGTACACATGTGCTACCCCGGACCCCGGGGACCCCCGGAGCCGAACGGTGGCGGGAGGGGCCTGGCCGGGGTGTTGGGCCTTGCGACCCTGTAATACGGCGATGGAACCTGGGCCGTGGGTATCATGACAGTTGTGACTGTATCATTGAAAGAACTTCCAGGCCCCCTGATTGAGGGCGTCCCTGCCGGGGGTGGGTCTGTGTAAAGTCGTCTCCAGGGCAGCTTGTAACAGCAAGCAAGAGCTTGGAGATCAGGACTGGGAATTGGGAAAAAAACGGTGAATCCAGCGGCGTGTAGCGTCCGACAGAAAATTAGCACGGCACCGTCGGAAAATCAAGTCTGCGAAGAACTTGTTTTAAGCAGAAAAGGGACATATTTCTTTAATTATTTATTTATTCTCTTTTTGGGTCACACGCGGTGATATCAGCTCAGGGGTGTCTCCCGGCTCTGCACTCAGGAATGACTCCTGGTGGTGCCGGGGCGGGGGGTGGGGGTGGGGACACCCTATGGGATTCTGGGTCAGCATGCAAGGCAAAAGCCCGACCCACTGTGCTGTCGCCCGACCCACTGTGCTATGACTCTAGCCTCTGTATTTGTTTTTTCTAGAGGGTTTTTATTTTATTTATTTTTTTTTGCTTTTGGGGTCACACCCGTCGGTGCTCAGGGCTTCCTCCTGGCTCTGTGCTCAGGGGACCCTATGGGACGCCGGGGGGTCGAACCTAGCTGGCTGTGTGCAAGACAAGTGCCCTCCTTGCTAAACTAAACTATATTGCTCTGGTCCCAAAGACATCCCTCTCCAGCGTAGCCACAAAGAGCTGTTGCAGAGGCCCTTGGCTTCGGGGGACCTTGACCCAGAGGCAGCAGTGACACTGGGAGAGACCCCAAAAATGCCTATGGGTAGTTTGGGGCAGGGGACGTTGGGACCCCGTTATTTGCTCTGTCTTGGTGCTGGGCCGTACCAGCGACTCCCAGTTTGGGGCGTTGACGGTCGCCCCTGGGGTGTTCAGGCGTCCTTAGAGCACTGAGGATGGAGCGTGAGGCGCCTCCAGGCACGGGCTCGGCTCACGCCTTCCTTCATGCCACTCTGCGAAGTTACTGAGGCTGGATGCCCCCGTGGGCCATCTGGCGGGCAGGTGGGCCTGTGGTCACACAGCAGGTTGCCTGGGCAAAGCCAGTGTTGGGTACAAAGTTCCCTTTTCCAGAAGTGTGGGCCCCGGGTCACCCTGGACCTTCCCTTGGCCAGTGACAGCCCGCCTCTGTCTCCTGCGGCCCCCCTGCTCGTGGCTCTGTGCCAGGCCAGCGGGCGTCTCTGTTCTGGTTTTCCCTGTTGGTTCCTGGCGTCTTTGCCTGCTGCCCCTTGTGCCAGAGGCCGGTTCTCGTTGGCCGCGGGCCCCCCAGGCGGTGTTGGCTTCCGAGCACACACTTGGGTGGGTGGGTTTGGGGCCACACCCGGCGGTGCTCAGGGCTGACTCCTGGCTGTGTGCTCAGGCGTTACTCCTGACAGGGCTTGGGGGACCCTGTGGGACGCCCGGGGTTAAACCCAGGTTGGCCCCACGCCAGGCCAGTGCCCTCCCTGCTGTCCTGCGACTGGCCAATAGTCGGGTGTTTTTGTCGGACACTTTAGAAAACGGTTAGAAATGTTGACTTCACACTCTCGAAAACTGATTGTTCTTCCGATTCGCGGTTGCCCCGGAAGACTGGCACCTTGATCGTTACCCGTGCCCACCTGCCAGCCTCAACCCTGCCCACTCCCACGGGGGATTTGGGGAGCTTCTTTCTCTCTTGTGAGTTCTCGTTGCTGCCAGCTCGCTTCCCCCCACCCCCCCTTTCTGGTTCTTTCTCTTTTTTAACTTTTTCCTCCCCTGCCTCTTGTATTTTTCTGCTGCCATGTTCTCTTCTCCCTCCTTTTGGGTCACTGATGCGACCGATCAAGAATTATCTGCTCCACCCTCACGTAATCACATGCAAATGTAATACACACGTGTGCGCACTCATGCTCTCACACACAGATCTTTATCGCGTTATTTTTACCAGTTGAATCATTCAGAATGTCCTACATCATCGCTCTTTTTCCCCCTGGGGAGCACCCTGTCAAAAATTTTCCAAGTTACATATCTGATCATTTATTTTTTGGGGGGGTTTTGTTTTGGGGCCACACCCAGCCGTGCTCTGGGCTTACCTGGACACTCGGGACCAGGTGTGTTGCAATTGAACCCAGGTCGGCTGCGTGCCAGTCAGGGGCCTTCCCACTGTACCATCGGCCCGGCCCCCTATTTATTCTTTCAGTGATTTGTTTATTTTGCCTTTTTGGGTCACACCCAGCGATGCTCAGGGGTTCCTCCTGGCTCTGCACTCAGGGATCTCTCCTGGCAGTGCTCAAGGGCCCCTCTGGGATGCTGAGGATTTTGAATTCCGGTTGGGCAGTTGCAGGGCAAATGCCGTCCCCACTGGACTATCACTCTGGCACCCCGAACAATTCTTTAAAAAGGCTGTGTGGTGTTGTATGACGGCTGGCCTCAGGGGAATGCTGACTAGCTCCAAGTTTTACAGCGTAAGGATAAGCATCCCTGGACATTTTTTTGTTGCTGCTTTTGAGGTGGTTGGGTGTTTTTTATTTTTTTTCTTTTTGGTGGCGGTCACCCCTCGCGATGCCCAGGGATCACTGCTGGCTCTGTACTCAGGAATCACTCCTGGCAGGACTTCACGTCCCAGCGTGTCTCGAGAAGAGACACTGTCGCCTCTCCCGATGGCACCCTCGAGACCGTCTGCTGGCGGGTGCTGGTCGCACACCTGCGTCGGTGAGGAACTGCCCAGTTGTTTGCCTGGTACTTATTTGGCCGCGTTTTTCATCCCCGCCCGTGGTGGAGAAGCAGCCCTGCCCTGCACCCAGTTGGCATTTTCTGTTCCTGCAGAGGCTCAGCATCAACACGGGGTAGTTCCAAGCTGTGTTTCTCCAACGGCTAGCGATGCGAAATGTATTTCCACTTGCTTCCACCTGGACCTCTTCTTTGCTGTTTGTGGTTCTCTTTTTTTTTTTTTCTTTCCTTTTTCTTTTGAGTCACACTCGGCGATGCTCAAGGGGTTCCTCCTGGCTCTGCACTCAGGAATTAACTCCTGGCAGTGCTTCGGGGACCCTGTGGGATCGAACCCGGGTCAGCCGCATGCAAGGCAAATGCCCTCCCGGCGGCACTATCACTCCCGTTGGTCTCCTTTTGCTTATTTCCTAATGAGCCCTGCTTTTAGAACTGTGGGATAAATTCTTTGTGTTTTTGTTTTTGTGTCACACCCAGCTATGCTCGGGGATCACTCCTGGCGGGGCTGGAAGGTCCGTAGCGGATACTAGGGATCGAACCCCACATGCGAGGCAAGCCCCTTACCTGCTGGACTGTTGCTCTGACTCTAGCATAGATTTTTTTTTTTCTGTTTGGGTCACACCTGGCGATGCTCAGGGGTTACTCCTGGTTCATGCACTCAGGAACTACTCCGGACCGTGCTCAGGGGACCATATGGGATGCTGGGCATCGAACCCGGGTCGGGCCACCTGCAAGGCAAACGCCCTACCCGCTGTGCTATCACTCCGGCCCCGGATTTTCTTTTTTTTAATTGCTTTTTGGGTGACACTCAGCGATGGCCCCTATAGCATAGATTCTTAGAAGGAGGGTTTGAGGGGTAGGTGCTGGGGCGACGGCCCCGAGGGTGGAAGGCATGCTGGGCAAGCAGAAGGCCCAGGGTGGATCCTGGCACTGCTGGTCTTCTGGGGACCCAGAGGGGCCCCCAAGACTGCCAGAGTTCCACGGGGTGGGAACTTAAAGGAGAAGTGGCACTTCCTGACCTCTCTGCAGTTCACATTCCGCTGCTCTCAGTTCTGTGAGCGGGCTTCAAGTTCCTTGCCCTAGACTGGGACCTCAAAACTGCATGATTTTTGGGGCTGGAGCGATAGCACAGCGGGTAGGGCGTTTGCCTTGCACGCAGCCAACATGGCCGACACAGGTTCGATTCCCAGCATCCCATATGGTCCCCCGAGCACCGTCAGGAGCAATTCCTGAGTGCATGAACCAGGAGTGACCCCTGAGCATCGCCGGGTATGACCCAAAAAGCAAAAAAAAAAAATTCCTGAGTGCATGAGCCAGGAGTAACCCCTGAGCATCGCCGGGTGTGACCCAATAAGCCAAAAAAAAAAAAAAAAACCTGCATGATTTGTTTGCCTGGGAGGGAGACTCACCATTCAGTGCTCACCGTTTCCCTTTGTGGTTGGTTCATTTACCTTCTTTAATAATTTTTTTAAAAATGTCATAGGATTGCTTATTCTTTTCCTATAGAATAAGGATGTAGGCCCATAGAATAAGGCCTTGTAGGGGGCCTCCACATACTATGAATATGAATCACTTCCTAGCTATACGTGCCAGAATTTTCCCCTCTGATTTGTCATCTACTGCTTTGCTATGCCAGTGAAATGCTGCCATCTAGTAGTGAAGAGTTTCTGTGGGGCTGTTTCTGTCAACTTTAACATTTTGGTTTTAGGGCTGGAGTGACAGTACAGTAGGTCGGGCACTGGCCTTGAACGTGGCCAACCCGGGCTCAATCCCTGGCATCCCATGGAGCCCCGCAAGCACTGCGAGGAGTGATTCCTGAGTGCAGAGCCAGGAGGAACCCCTGAGCATCGCCGAGTGTGGCCCAAAAACATCCAAAAAAATTTTTTTTAAAAGAAATGTTAGGATCGGAGAATTAGAGCAGTGGGCAGGTCAGTTGCTTTGCATGCAGTGTACTTGGGTTCGATGCCCAGCACTTCCTATCATGCCCCGAGCCCCTGCAGGAGTGACCCCTGAGAGCAGGGTCAAGAGTAAGCCCTGAGCACCACCAGGTGGCCCCAAACCCCCAAACCAAATAAAACTTAAAAAAAAAAATTTAGACTATTCTTTTCTAAGATTCTATATTTCTGATTTATTATTTTCCGATTTATTACTATTATTTTAAATTTTATGTATGCTTTCAGCACTCATAGATTAAAAAATTTTTGGTCCTCTGAGATTTTGTTCTGTGGTTAATGAAAGGGGTTTTGGGGGCCAGGGGGCCAGGTCTGCATACGGTTTTGCAGTCCAGGTGCTGAGAGGTTGTCATGTCTGTCCCTTTATCTCCTCCCAGCACTCAGCTCTTTTTTTGGTCGTTGCTGTTGTTTACAGTGATTTATTTCATTCGATATTCCAACACCAACTCCCCCACCATTATACCTTCCCACCGCCATTATTTCGAATTTTCCCACCGTCGTCCAAGCCTGCTCCAAAAGCAGGTCCTAAGTAATTTATTTTGTGTTGCTTGCTATGAATAATCTGCTAAAAATGATCCAACAAAGTTCCCTTAGAGGAGAAGATTGTTGTGTCTCATCCTGGAGCCATTAAGCCCCGTTGAGTCTTGTGCGCACACACACACACACACACACACACTTTTTTTCTTTTTTTTTCTTTTTGGGTCACACACGGCAATGTTCAGGGGTTACCCCTGGCTCTGAACTCAGGAATCCCTCCTGGTGGTGCTCGGAGGACCATATGGGATGCTGGGAATCGAACCCAGGTCGGCCGCGTGCGAGGCAAACGCCCTCTCCGCTGTGCTATCGCTCCAGCCCCTATATACATCTTTTGATCAAGATTAGTTGCCGAAAAAGTATCGTCGAAGTGACATCTGCACTTGTTTGTTCATTGCAGCACTCTTTACAATAGCCAGAATCTGGGAAAAAAACTGAGTGCCCGGGAACAGATGACTGGTTAAAGAAACTTTGGTACATCTACACAGTGGAGTACTATGCAGCTGTTAGAAAAGATGAAATCATGAAATTTACATACAAGTGGTACTACATGGAAAGTATCATGCTAAGTGAAATGAGTCAGAAAGAGAGGGATAGACATAGATTGCATTCATCTGGGGAACATAAAGTAACAAAATAGGAGACTAACACCCAAGAATAGCAGAGATAAGTACCAGGAGGTTTGCTCCACGGCTTGGAGGCCAGCCTCATAGGCTAGGGGAAAAGGCAGCTCAGATAGAGAAGGGAGCACCAAATAAAGGGTGTTGGGAGGATCCACCCAGGATGGGAGATGCATGCTGAAAGTAGACTATAGACCAAACATAATTGCCACTCAATGCCTCTTTTGCAAACCACAGCATCAAAAAGGAGAGAGAGAGAAGAAAAGGGGCAGGGTAGGATGGTGGGTTGGGGGGTGGGAGGGATACTGGGATCCGTGGTGATGGAGAATGGGCACTGGTGGAGGGATGGGTACGCGATCATTAGGTAAAGGTAAAGGCCCTCCCGTTGATCGTCGATTTGCTCGAGCGGGCCCAGTAACGTCTCCATTGGAGACTTTGTTGTTACTGTGTCTGGCATATCGAATACTCTCGGTAGCTTGCCGGGCTCTCCGAGAGGGGCGGAGGAATCGAACTCGGGTCAGCCATGTTGGCGGCTTGTAAGGCGAACGCCCTACCGCTGTGCTATCGCTCCAGCCCTCGGATGGGAGACGCGATCATTGAATAGCTGAAACCCAAGCACAAAAACTTGTAAGTCCACAACTGTACCTCATGGTGTTTCATTAATAAAAATTAAAAAACAAAAAAACAAAAAAATCTTTATGGATTAAAAATAGAACCTTTCAAGCTAGAAAAAAAAAAGATTAGCTGCTGTGTCCTTTTCACTCCATCAAGTGTTGTGCGTTAGTCTTGGTACGTCCATTGCCTAGAGTGTGAGATGTCACGCGGCCATGAACGATTGCCGACAGTGCTCAGCTCTTACCCTGCTCTTACCCAAAAACATTTCCAGCTCCTGGTAAACGCTTTTTAGGGCCTGAACAGCCCTGGGCCCTTGGCTCTGGGTATCATTTGTGTCATCAGTCACCCAAATGTTAAGTACTTTCTACTGACGTCACTAATGTTGTTCTCAATCATTTTTTTTTCTCTTCTTGTAAATCTTTATCTGCCCTTTAACTTAGCCCAGGATTGATCTTTCCTGGGCAAAGGGTGAGAACCTTCTTGAAAATGGAACTAATATCCCACCAGGGGGCCTGGGGCCTCCAAGGGTTGTCCTGTGTGGCTTTGCGTGGGCAGTGCCGGCGATGGAGCCGTGGCCCTGGCCAGGGCCAGAAATGGGCTGCTGTTACGGGCACCGCCGACTGCAGCCTCACAGATGGGGCCGCTGTTGTCCACTGAGGGTGCTTCGGACCCTGCCTAGGACCGGCCCAGAAGATCCCCGTCCAGCTGGAGCCTGATAAAAGGATTTATTCATTAGGATCCGCCTGCATGGGGCCGAGCGATAGCACAGCGGGGAGAGCTTTTGCCTTGCACGTGGCTGGCCCAGGTTTGATTCGCAGCATCCCATAGAGTCCCCCCCACCCCCGAGCACCGCCAGGAGTGATTCCTGAGTGCAGAGCAAGGAGTCACCCCTGAGCATTGCCGGGTGTGACCCAAAAAGGAAAAAATTAAATTAAAAAAAAAAAAAGAATCCGTCTACACATGGGATGGCTCGGTTGCCATTACCGCTGGCCCTGACTCTTGTTCAGACACCGGAGCAGAAATGGGATTTTCCCAAGGCTCATTAGAGGGTCCGTGCAGGCCAGGTGGGCCTGAAGTCTAGGGCAGGATGCCGGCGAGCAGTGCTTGGTGCTTGGTGCGTGTGCTGTCCACTGCTGGGAGACAGATCCAAATGCACCCCAAGTGTTTGGTTTTGTTATTGTTTGGGTTTTCCAGCACTCCGAGTACGTGGGGACTGGCTGCTTGCAATCAAGTGGCCGGTCCCTTGGGCCCCAGCAGCTGAAGTTCTTCACTTAAATTCCCAACTCCTCCTCTTCAGACTTTGGCCATCTTGAAGGCAGTTTAAAATAACAAAAGCAGGGGCCAAGGGCTGCAGTGGTCTGTACTGGCAGATCCCAGGGGATGGGAGGGAGTTCGCCTTGCACACGGCCGACCTGGGTTCCATCCTGGACCTGGGTTCAATCCCTGGCATCCCACATGGGCCCCCGAGCACTGCCAAGAGGAATTCCTGAATGCAGAGCCAGGAGTAAGCCCTGATCGTTTTTACTGGGTGTAACCCAAAAAGCAAACCACAAACAAAGAAATAAAAATAGAGCTTCTCTGCCCCCTGCCCCGGGAGTTCTGACAGGGCTCAGCCCCAGCTGCCTTCGAGGGAGGCCCCAGGGGCCCAGGACTCTGGGGTGGAGCTGTGCACGGCCCCGGGCAGGGCTCGGTAGGCAGATAGCTGTGCCCAGGATGGGCGGGACCGACCGTGGCTGATTTGTTGGTTTTTGGGGCCAAACCTGGTGGTGCTCAGGACTGAGTCCTGCCTGGGTGCTCAGGGATTCATCCTGATGGGGCTCAGGGGACAGTCTGTGGTGCTGGAACCCAGGTTGGGCCACGTGCAAAGCCAGCGGGCAGCAACCCCGCGTGCTGGCCCCCTTCCTGCAGCTGTGCTGATTCCTCCAACACACCGTGTCCACGTCCTGCTCATGTTCAGGGACCCGACTGTGCTGGCAGATCGGCCTGTGTCTAGGGATCTCTCTGTGCCCAGGGATCTCTCTGTCCACGGATCACTCTGTCCACAGATTTCTGTGTCCACGAATCTCTGTGCTCACAGATCTCTCTGTGTCCATGCCCTCTGATCTCCAGCTGGGAGGGCGGGGGAGCCCTTCTGTGACTGCAGCTTGTCCTGGGGCTCTGGGATGTGGCGGGAAGACCCCAGCACATGTGTGGCCACGGCACCGGAGCTGAGTGTGCCCTGTCCTCAGGGAGCCCCGGGGAAGCCTGGAAAGCTCCTCACGTGTGACTGGAGCCCACAGCACTGGCCCCACTGGCCCCACCGGCCCCGCCAGTGTCATGGGTGTGAAATGTGACAAGCACCTGCTGTTATTAGTGCTGGGCAGGACAGGAAACGCCTCTGGGCAGGCGAGGTCCAGCGGGGGCGGGAGCCACAGGGCCTTTGTGCTTGGCTCTGTGCTGCCCGGCCTGCTGGCTCGTGTCAGGTCCACGCAATGGTGGGAGGGCGCCGCCAGCCAGGCCCCTTCCTCTCAGCCCGCCCTGTGTCTCCACCGCCCACTGCAGCTGGCTTCAGGCACCGCCCACTCACCCGCCTCCCTCTCCGTGCTCCCGGGAGGCTGCAGCTGCGCCCGGCCTGTCTAAGCGTGTGTGTGTGTGTGTGTGTGTGTGTGTGTGTGTGTGTGTGTGTGTGGTGCGTGTTGCATGTGTGCAGGGACAGGGCTCCGAAGCCCGCAAGCCCAGGAGGGACCCAGGAGCCCCGGAAACCCGGGCCAGAATGGAGGCAGCTGCTGTGATCCATGTGGATGCAGTGGGGAGGAGGGCGTTTGCCTTGCGTGTGGCCGACCCGGGTTCAATTCCCAGCATCCCATCTGGCCCTCCGAGCACTGGTAGGAGGAATTCTGAATGCAGAGCCACGAGTAATCCCTGAGCATCGCTGGGTGTGATACACACACACACATACGCGTGCGAACACACACACACACACACACACACACACACACACACTAAGCCGTGTGGATGCAGAGAGGGCTCCTGCTCTCGGGTTATGGGGGAAGAAACCCACCCAGACCCATGGCCTTCGCTGCAGCCTAAGTGAAAACTCCAGCCGGGCCCGACTTCCCGATGCGACCTTTCACAACTCAGCAAAGAACAAGGGCAGAATCTACATACACACGGGGCTGGCGTGATAGGACACAAGAAAGGGCACTTGCCCCGCACAAGGCCGACCCGGGTTCGATCCCCGGCATCCCATAGGGTCCCCCAAGCACCGCCAGGGGTGCATGAGCCAGGAGGAACCCTTGAGCATCGCCGGGTGTGGTTCAAAAACAAATCACGCGCATATATACACATACATGTATACATGCATAGACATACGTGTATGTCTATTTAGTGTCAGGCACAGGCCACTGGATCACAGTGTTTCCAGTGTGGCAGGCGGGTGGATTCAGTCCCCTGGTGCTCCCCTCCTCGGCCCCCGGCCACGGTCCTGAGACGGGTGTGAGTGAAGCCAGGGCCAGATCCCACGGGCCACGGAGGAGCTGGCGTGTCAGGCTGTGGTGGGGCCTGAATCCGAGTCCAGGCACATCGATCAGACATAGTTCGGGGTCCAGTGGGGCGGACTGCACCGGAACTGATCGGTCTGCAAATCCCTCTGCCCCTCTGCCGCCTCTGCTTTCTGGCCAGCCTCAGTTTTTTTTTTCTTTTTTTATTAGTGAAACACCATGAGGTACAGTTATAGGCTTACAAATTTTGTGCTTGGGTTTCAGTTATACAATGATCAAGTGCCCACCAGTGCCCGTCATCCATCACCACGGGTCCCAGCATCCCCCCCCACCCTCCATCCCCCCCCCCCCCCCGTCCCACCCTGCCTCTGTGGCAGGGTATTCCCCCTTGTTCTCTCTCTCTTCTTTTGGGTACTGTGTTTTGCAAGAGAGGCCTTGAGTGGCAATCATGTTTGGTCTATAGACTACTTTTAGCATGCTTCTCTCACCCTGGGCGGGTCCTCACAACACCCTTCATTTGGTGCTCTCTTCTCTATCTGAGCTTCCTTTTCACCTAGAACGTGTGTGGCCAGCCTCAGTTTTGTGTCCATTTCAGGTTGCCTGTGATGGTCACTTTGCTCCTCACTGAAGGCAGGGGAACGGGTTGCGGCTTCTCTGCGTCGCGGAGAAGGAGTGGAGTAGCGGGGAGGCGTGTGGGCAGCCCCCGTGGGCTGTGGGCGGGTCACCTGCCCCTCCCCGCTGGGTCATGGGGTGCTGATCTCCCAGACCCCGCCCCTCCCTCCCTGCCTCGGGCAGGTGGCGTCTCTGTCCCCAGCGTGGACTGACAGCCCCTGTTCTCCCGCAGGGTGACCTGCCTGTGTGCCCAGTTCGAGGCTGTCCTGCAGCACGGCTTGAAGAGGACGCGGGGCCTGGCCCTCACGGCCGCCGCCCTCAGACAGGCTGCGGGCCTGTCCAGCAAGACCGAAACAGGTACCCTGGGCTGGTGGCCACGCACGCCCCCACACGCCTCTCCCTAGCTGGTGAGGCGGGCGGTGGGGGGGGGGGGCGGCTTTGGGAGAGGCACGGACGGGGGCACCCACATCCGTGGGGATGCTGGTGGCGTCTGCGGTTCTCTGGGGTGGGTGGGGTGGGGTGTGGGGCGTGGCTGTGCCGATTTTGAGGGGCGGGGAATGGACGTGCTGTCACCATTAGTTCCTGTGTCCAGGCATCCGGAGGCTTCGCTTTCCACTGAAGAGTAACAGGAGAGTGTGGCTGCAGTGGCCGTTTCCGTCGGTCCAGCCTGTCCCGGGGGACATCCAGGCATGAGCCACCGGAGGGACATGCTGGCATCATTTTTCTGATGTCTTGGGGTCGGTCTGACAAGTTGGAATCAATTCCCACTTATTTTTTTCTTTTTGGGTCACACCCGGCAATGCTCAGGGGTTCCTCCTGGCTCTACACTCGGGAATTATTCCTGGCGGTGCTCAGGGGACCCTATGGGATGCTGGGAATCGAACCCGGGTTGGCCACATGCAAGGAAAACGCCCTACCTGCTGGACTATTGACCGGCCCCTCAATTCCCTCTTGAGCAAGCGCCCGACCCGGGCCACATCTGAGCTTCGAGGCCTCCGTTCAGTCAGTGTCACTTTTCCTCCTGCCGACGGCTGCCCCGCCAGCCTGACTCTCTCCTGGCTGTGGGGGCAGATGAGTCAGGCCTCACCAGCCCCAGCCCAGCTGGGACCTCCCTGTTGCCCGTCCTCAGACGCCCAGGTGCCGTGCAGACGGCCCGTTCAGCAGACTGCAGGATACGCTGCCCACTTGCTGCAGGGCCAACACCCCAGCCCTCTCCTGGCTGTTGGAAACAGGGTGGCATAAGTGATCGCCTCGTCTCTCACAGGCGACAGACTTGCTTCTCTGGCCTCGAGGGCCTCTTTTTCTTGGGGGGGGGGGTCACACCCGGCGATGCACAGGGGTTACTCCTGGCTCTATACTCAGGAATGACTCCTGGCGGTGCTCTGGGGACCCTATGGGATGCTGGGAATCGAACCCGGGTCGGCCGCGTGCAAGGCAAACGCCCTCCCCGCTGTGCCATCGCTCCAGTCCCAACGAGGGCATCTTCGAATACGGCTGATCACGTTGTACTCTGGCGGCTCGGGGTCCCTGGGGTCTGGGTGGGGGAGGCACAAGTTTATTTCTGTCTTAAAATAATTTCTAGTGAAGCCTCACGTGCTGGGAGCGCCCCGGCCCGGCCCCCGATGGGCGAGAGGAAACCCTCAGTCCCACGGGGTTCTCGGTTCCCCTTTGGTGTCTCTCGGGTGCCGAGGGAGTCATTGGTCAGCGCATTGAGGGGCAGGAGGTTGCCTGGGGAAGTCAGGGGAGAGGACCACGCCCTGCCCCCCGCCAGCTGGGCGAGGAAGGCCTCCTTCTCACCCGGCACCGCTCTTCCCCACTTCCAGGAGGAAGGAAGCCGGGGGATGGCTTTGGGGGCCTGAAGGCAGAGGCGGGGGTCAGAGAGGCTCTGCAGGGCCTCTGGTGGCCGACTCTCCGCCCTCTTTCGTTTTTATTTATTTATTTATTTATTTATTTTTTTGCTTTTTGGGTCCCACCCGGCGATGCTCAGGGGTTCCTCCCGGCTCTGCACTCAGGAATGACTCCGGGTGGTGCTCGGGGGACCCGATGGGATGCTGGGGATCGAACCCGGGTTGGCTGTGTGTCAGGCCAACGCCCTCCCCGCTGTGCTGTCGCTCCAGCCCCCCCTCCGTCTTCTGTTTGTGCCCTTGGCCGGTGGCTGAGTTGGCTGCTGCCCTCGGCCGTGTCCAGCTGGCCCTGGCTCCTGCTTGGGTGCCGTCTTCACTTCCTCCCCAGCTTCCTGCCGGGCTTCTGCTTTCGTGGAGGTGGGGGCCGCAAAGGCCTGGGGAGGGGGCCGCATGGGGGTGGGGGACTGGGAGGAGAGGCATCATTCAGCCTTTTTCTTTTTTTTTGCTTTTTGGGTCACACCCAGCGATGCACAGGGGTTACTCCTGGCTCTGCACTCAGGAATGACTCCTGGCAATGCTCAGGGGACCCTATGGGATGCTGGGAATCGAACCCATGTCGGCCGCGTTCAAGGCAAACGCCCTACCCGCTGTGCTGTCGCTCCAGCCCTCATTCAGCCTTTTGTGTGTGTGCATGTGTGGTGCCTGGGACAGACCCTTGAGGCCTCACAGATGCAAGGAGAATGCTTCGCCCTAGGCCGCACCCCTGCAACCCCCTGCAGGAGACTTTTCCCTTTTTGCTTGCTTGATTTCGGGGGGTTTCCCCCCGGCCTTCCTGAGACCGCCGGCATTTGCCGTGCAGAGTAAGTTGGGATGTTAGTGGGTTCATCGGTGCTGGGGCTTGAAGTTGTGTCCGGGGGGCTCAGGCCCACGGATCCCCCCATGCCGTCTCCGAGCTCTGTCCTGGACTTTGATACTCGGTCTCTGCCGGAACCTTCAGAGCCTGCCCAGCTGCCCCAGGCCTTCCCTCATGCCATGAGAATGACGCCATGTCCTTGGATGAGAAGAATTTTAAATTGAGTTTGTGATGATTAAATACATCTCTCTCCAGGGGTGGGATGGGGTGGTGGGAGACGCCTCAGAGGGCTGGGGTACGTGACTTTACACGCAGGAAGCTGGGTTTGACCCCTGGCCTGGTGCCCCCCAAGCACTGCAGGAAGTGACCCCAAGCCACGAGCCAAGAGTAGCTCCCAGCAACGATGCCTGCCCCAAGCCCACAGCTCCGTGAAATACCGCGTCTGTTTTCACACAGTTCCAGGCACTGGCCACTCCGGCCCATGTGTCTAAGTTACAGGCCAGGCTGGCTCCATGAACTCAGACTCACGACAGGCACTTCCTGTAGCAGATTTTTTTTTCTTTTCTTTTATTTTCTTTCTTTTTTTCTTTTTCTTTTTTTTTTTTTTGCTTTTTGGGTCACACCTGGTGATGCTCCGAGATTCCTCCTGGCTCTGCTCTCAAAAATTACTCCTGATGGTGCTAGGGAGATCATTCTCGGGATGTTGGGAATCGAACCCGGGTCGGCCACGTGTAAGGCAAATGCTATCGCTCCAGCCCTTACAGCGGATTTTCTGCAGTGGCCTCAAGGTTGGGGGCCAGCCCGAATCTGCTCTGCCCGCGAGATGGACCCTGCAAAGGTGGTGTCTGTGCGACCGTCTGAAAAGCCTCAGTAGCTAAGGGCTGTCCTCTCCCTCGAGCTCGTCCGCGGTCCGCTTGACGTAGGAGAGACACCAGCGGACCGCGGGGATGCAAGGAGCCCGGTGCGGGCACACTTGGGGGATGGAGGGAGAACGAGTCTCCCAGGGCCGTGGAGTTTCTGTCACTTGCTAGACTGGAGATTAAATTGCTCTGGGCTTTCTCGGGAGGGTTGAGGAGGTCCTGGAGGAGGCTGGCAGCGAGGCCCGGTGACGCCCGAGCATGCCGAGGGAACGGCCGGGACAGCCAGCCCCCATCTACCACCCTGCAAACCAAAGGAGACACAGGGAAGCACTGAGCCGGCCCCAAATGTCGCCTCCAGCTGTTCCCGGGATGCTCATTTAGTTTTAAGAAATTTAATTTCGTTTTGCTTTTGGGGTCACAGCCAGCAATGATCAGGGGTTCCTCCTGACTCTGCACTCAAGAATTACTCCTGGCGGTGCTGGGGGGGAAGCATATGGGATGCTGGGAATCGAACCTGGGTCAGCCGGAGTGCAAGGCAAATGCCCTACCGGCTGTGCTATCGCTCCAGCCCTCTGGGTGTTTTGTTACTGTTCCTATTTGTGTGGGGGCCTCGACTGGCCAGGCTCCAGGGCTTCCTCCTGACTCTGCTCAGAGGTCACTCCTGGAGGTGCTCAGGGCACGCTCTGTGGTGCCGGGATCAGACAGACCCAGGTGGGCAGGCACCTCCCCCAACCTTGGGTCGCTCCCGGGTGCTGGCTGTGAGGAGGTGGTTGGTTATCAAGCAGGGGTCGTGGCCTCCGGCCACCAAGCTCAGCACTTCCCTCCCTTCCCTCCAGCCCTGCAGTGGTCAGGGCTCACTCCTGGCTCTGTGCCCAGGGGTCACTCCCGGAGGCGCATGCCCGGTGCCGAGGCTCGCACCTGGGTCTGCCACGAGCAAGGCAAAGGCCCTCCGCTCCGTGCTGGCGCTCTGGGGGGCTGGGTTTGAGCCTGTGGGCCGCTGACCTGTCCAGGCTTATCCTGCGAGTGACCTCCCGGGTTTGGCGGGTGCCTGAGACTGGACCGGCCCTCGCTGGACCCCAGGCGGGACGCACAGAGGTGGGCGGGGTTCAGGCGCCGCGCGCGGGCGGTGGTGCGGGGCCCGGCCGCGTCCAGGCCCTGGGCTGCCCCGCGCCGGCCCGCGCTGATGGACGTGTCCCTGCAGAGCCCGTGTTCTGGTTCCACGTGAAGGAGCTCCTCAGCAAGCACGAGCTGCAGCGCTTCGCGTCCCTGCGCCACATCGCCTCGGACGCCGGCCGGGGCCGCGCCTGGCTACGCTGCGCCCTCAACGAGCACTCGCTGGAGCGCTACCTGCACATGCTGCTGGCGGACCGCGGCCGCCTCGGGTACCGCCCGCGCAGGGGACCGGGGTCCGGGGCGGGGCACAGGGGCCCCGTGCCGCTGGGTGTGGGGGTCCCGGGGCGGGCACCAGAGCCCCTGCGCGCGCCTGGGTCTGGGGGTCCCGGGGCGGGGGTACCAGTGCCCCTGCGCGCGCCTGGGTTTGGGGGTCCCGGGGCGGGGCCCAAGTGCCCCTGCGCGCGCCTGGGTTTGGGGGTCCCGGGGCGGGGTACCAGTGCCCCTGAGCACGCCTGAGTCTGGGGGTCCCGGGACGGGGCCCAAGTGCCCCTGCGCGCGACTGGGTTTGGGGGTCCCGGGGCGGGGTACCAGTGCCCCTGCGCGCGGCTGGGTTTGGGGGTCCCGGGGCGGGGCACCAGAGCCCCTGCGCGCGCCTGGGTCTGGGGGTCCCGGGGCGGGGTACCAGTGCCCCTGCGCGCGCCTGGGTCTGGGGGTCCCGGGGCGGGGTACCAGTGCCCCTGCGCGCGCCTGGGTCTGGGGGTCCCGGGGCGGGGGTACCAGTGCCCCTGCGCGCGCCTGGGTTTGGGGGTCCCGGGGCGGGGCCCAAGTGCCCCTGCGCGCGCCTGGGTATGAGGGTCCCGGGACGGGGCCGAAGTGCCCCTGAGCACGCCTGGGCTTGGGGGTCCCGGGACGGGGCCCAAGTGCCCCTGCGCGCGACTGGGTTTGGGGGTCCCGGGGCGGGGCCCAAGTGCCCCTACGCGCGCCTGGGTCTGGGGGTCCCGGGGCGGGGCCCAAGTGCCCCTGCGCGCGCCTGGGTTTGGGGGTCCCGGGGCGGAGTACCAGTGCCCCTGCGCGCGCCTGGGTTTAGGGGTCCCGGGGCGGGGCGCAAGTGCCTCTGAGCGCACCTGGGTTTGGGGGTCCTGGGGCGGGGCACCAGTGCCCCTGCGCGCGCCTGGGTTTGGGGGTCCCGGGGCGGGGCACCAGAGCCCCTGCGCGCGCCTGGGTTTGGGGATCCCGGGGCGGGGTACCAGTGCCCCTGTGCGCGCGTGGGTCTGGGGGTCCCGGGGCGGGGCCCAAGTGCCCCTGCGCGCGCCTGGGTTTGGGGGTCCCGGGCGGGGTACATGGGCCCCGTGCAGCTGGGTATGGGGGGTCCCGGGGCGGGGCCCAAGTGCCCCTGTGCGCGCGTGGGTCTGGGGGTCCCGGGGCGGGGCCCAAGTGCCCCTGCTCGCGCCTGGGTTTGGGGGTCCCGGGGCGGGGCCCAAGTGCCCCTGCGCACACCTGGGTATGAGGGTCCCGGGGCAGGGCCCAAGTGCCCCTGCGCGCACCTGGGTTTGGGGGTCCCGGGGTGGGGGACATGTGCACCTACGCATACCTGGGTATGGGGGTCCCGGGGGCGGGGTACAGGCACACCTGCGCGCCGGGTATGGGGGTCCCGGGGTGGGATACACACTTACAGACACATGCCCGGGTCTGGGGATCTCAGGGCAGGGTATGCGCGGTGCCAGGCACGCTTGGGTATGGGGGTGGGGCAGCAGGCACCTGCGCATGCTCGAGGAGGGGGACCCTGGGGGCGGGGTAGACGCTCACAGGCGCATGCTCGGGTCTTGGAGTCCCGGGGTGGCAGGGTAGACGCGCACCTGCGCTCCCTCGGGACGGAGTGCGGGGGGGGGGGGGGGGGGGGGTGGTGGTGTTCGTGAGCTCACCTGCTCATGTAGGGGGTGCCGGGGATACGCTCTCACCTGCATGCTCAGGTGGGGGTGCACACCCACATTGGTCCCTCTTGGAGCCGCAGGCTGTGAGGAGCACGGTCTGGAGAGGACCCTCAGGACACTGGCTCCTCCAGCCTTGGGAGCTCCCCCGTCTCTGGGCCTCTGGGATGGACAGGGCGGGGCACCCACACGAGGGGCCACCCCAGGGAGATCCCGCTTCAGGGCCTGTCCCCCTCCCTCCCCCCGGCAGCACTTTCTACGAAGACTGGTCCTTCGTGATGGACGAGGAGCGGGCCAGCATGCTGCCCACCATGGCGGCCGGTAAGAGCCAGAGGCCTTCGTCACTCCCAGAGCGCCCCCCCCGGCCTGGCCCTGCGCCTCGCCACCTTCTGAGTCACTGCCCGGCATTTCCGAAGTGACCGGAGCGGGCAGCGCGGTTCGCTCGACTTTGTCACTCTGCAGGGAGTCCACGGGGCTGTGGCTGTGACGGTGCCTTTGGGGTGCAGTGAGAGACCCGGGGAGGGGTCCCCGCAGGGGTGGCCAGGCCTGTCCCACACGTGCTGTCCCCTCCCTGGCCTCTGAGGGGCCACAGTCTCCCCAGGGCCATACTGGCGGGCCCGTGCACCTGCTCGCCCCTGGGGGTCAGGTGGACCCTGAAATCATGCCCCTCTGACGTCAGCCTGATAGAACTGGGGGCAGCTTGCTGCCAGGTCCTCCCCGGCCCCCCTTTCTTTCCTGAACCTTCACCTCGAACCCCCGCACCGGCCTGTTCCGAGGAACCGGGTTTCCCCACAACCACCTCTGGCCAGCGACCCAGGCAGCTGTGGGGCCGGCCCTTCTGGTCCTCCCCCTGTTGCCCCCGGATGCCCGTGTCCCCTCTTCTCAGGGCAGGCAACCAAGCCCAGCGGGGCCAGCCCTGACTGACCACCAAGGGGGGTCATGCTGGGCTCCTGTCTGGCATGTCCGAACCCTGAGTTTCTGCCTTCACCATGCCCCGATCCATGGCTCCATCTGCCCCGTGGACGGGTGGGGGGCAGGGAGGCGCGTGGGTTTCTGGGGAACGGGGCCCTGAGCGGCCCGGCCCTCCCTGTCCTCCGCCCCTGCTCAGGCCTCAACTCCATCCTCTTCGCCATCAACATCGACAACACGGACCTCAACGGGCAGAGCAGGCTGGCGCCCAGCGTCTCGGACCTGCTCCGGGAGTCCACGCAGAACGTCAGCGCCCTGCTGAAGGGCCCCACGCAGGGCGTGAGCAGCCTGCTGCGGGAGATCACCGCCTCGGCGCCCGTGGCCATCCTCATCCGGCCTGACCAGGACTCCGAGCCACTCCCCGTCGTGACCCGGAGCCTCAATGCCGGTGAGGGAGGCCGCCGGTGCGGGGGGTGGCGGGCGGGCCGGTCAGTGGTGCTTCCACTCCCTGAGCAGGGGCTTCAGGAGGGCCTGCCCGAGCCCACCCTCGGCCGCACGCCCGGCCGGGATGCGTGAAGCATCTGACACGCGGGACGCATCCCCGAGGACAGAGGTGGTTCTTCCCACGCAGCGGCCAGTAGCTGTGACGTGGCGGCTTCTCCCGTGGCTGCTGTGTTTTCATCTGTGTTTATGCTCAGGGGCTGCCCCTGCCTGGGTGCCGGGGGCCATGTGGTCCCCACTGTGGAACCCGGGGCAACATCGTGCATCACGCCACGGCTGCCCAGATACAGGGGAGTGCTGAGTCAGCACAGATACACGGGTATGCTGAGTCAGCACATATAGGGGAGTGCTGAGTCAGCATAGATACACGGGGGTGGGGGGTGCTGAGTCAGCACAGATATGGTGGTGGGGGCTGAGGCAGCGTGGATACAGGAGATGCTGATTCACTGCAGATCCAGGGGGTGCTGAGTCAGCACAGATTGGGTGAGAGCACTGAGCCCAGATGGAGGGGAGAGTGTGACTCCGCTCAGATGGGGATGTGGGGGGGGGGGGGACCGGGAGCAGCTGGACGGTGGGTGTGAGGCAGCTGTGTGGGACCAGGCCTGCGGGTCTGTTTGGTGCCCCTGGTCTCCACCAGCCGCAGGTCTGTCAAGGGCAGAGGGAGGTCGGCAAACCGTGCGGGTGTCTTTTTTTTTTTTTTAATTATTTATCGAATCACCGTGAGAACTGTTACACAGCTTTCAGGCTTAAGTCTCGGTCATACAATGATCAAACACCCGTCCCTTCACCAGGGCGTGTTTTCTATCACCAAGAAGCCCAATGTACCCCCCCATGCCACCCCTCCCCGTGCCTGGGAGGCAGATGATTTCCACTTCACTCTCTCTCTACTTTGATGACAGTCGTTATTTCGACAAAAGATGCACCATTATTCTTTGGAATTTTCCTCCAACAATCAAAAAACTGCTGAAAAGGCATCGTGAAACAATTTGTTTTCTGTTACTGCTTGTGAAGACCATCCGATGTTGCGTGGCTCTGCTGCGCGATTTTGGGTTTCTGATATTTTACGAATTAAGTCTGGAGGGATTTCTTCCAAAAGCCAGATCGTTCCGAGATTGGTTTGCGTGCCTCTGAGTCCATGGCCATGCCAGAGAGCCGCTTGTGGAGGGCAACTTGTGGTCTCGGCAGGGCAAGAAGGACGTGCCGGTTCTGTCCCCCATCCCATGAGGTCACAGTTGGTCCATCACTGCCGGCTCATACCTGGCTGTCCAATAAGCTGTGAGGTGGTGGAAGAGACAGATGCCCTTTCCCTCCCAGGGGGACACGGCGCCATAGCTTACTGCATAGTCTATTCACCTTTCTGCCAGAAACTCCATGTGGGTGTCTTTAAAGCAAGTTGCTAGAAGGGACAATTTATTTTTTTTTGTGGGGGCCACACTTGGCAGTGCTCAGGGGTTACTCCCGGCTTTGTGCTCAGGGATCATCCTGGGGGGTCTTGGGGGACCCTCTGGTTGCTGGGGATCGAACCTGGCTTGACTCAGGGAAATGCTCTCCCCGCCGTCCTCGGCAGTCCTGGGGTGGGTGGGTGTGTGGGAACCATGAAATGCTGGGGTTCCCCCAGGCCAAAGCACACGGCCTCCCCTTTACGCCTTCTCTCGGGACTCTGTTTTATAGTCCACCATTTGCTTTTGTGTCTTGTGTTTCGGGCCCTCAACTGGTGATGTTTGGGGCTCCTCCTGGCTCTGTGCGTGGGGGTTGCTCCCGGTTCAGTGTTCGGTGAACCGTGCGTTGCTGGAACCATGCGGTGCTGGGGACCATACGGGATGCTGGGACTTGAACCCAGGTTGGCTGCGTGCAAGGCAAACGCCCTACCCGTGCTATCGCTCCAGCCCCCATCATCTCCCTTGCTTTCTCTTACCATCTTTTTTTTTTTTTTTTTTTGCCAGATGCCAAAGGCAGAAAGGAGCGGAAGAAGAAAAAGAAAGTGACCAACATCATCTCATTCGATGACGACGAGGAGGAGCCGCCGGGAGATGCACCGAAGAAGCCGCTGGGGGCCGGGGAGGGCTCGGAGGAGAACTCGGACCGTTCCTCCCTCAACGTCTCTTCGGCCTTCGAGAGCCCCTTCGGGCCTCCCTCCACCGGCAGCCGCAGCAGCAGCTCCTGGAAAATGGACTCGCTGTCTCTCAACGGGGACTCGGGCTTCCCCAGGCTCGACGTGAAGAGCATCGACGACGAGGACGTGGATGAGCCCGAGGACCGCGTGTTCGGGACCCCTGCGGTCAGGAAGTGTGTCAGCCCCTCGGGGTCTCCGGAGAAGTGAGTTTCCTGGCGCCGCTTGGGTTTTCTGTTTGTTACTTGGGGGCCACGCTTGGGGGTGCTCAGGGCTGACTCCTGGCTCTGTGCTCACGGGTCACTCCTGTCTGAGGCTCCCGGCTCAGGTGCCGGGAGTCGGATCGGGACCTGCAGCGTTGCGAGGCAAGGACGCTTGTGTCCTCTCTCCCGCCCCCAAGATTCTGGAGGCTTGATTTTTTTTTCCTGTTTATTTGGAGGGTTTTTTTTGTCCACGCCTGGTGGTGCTTGGGGGACGTATACATGGTGCCGGGGATTCCTCCGTCCTCCAGCGACTGTGCAGCAGATGATAACAGCTTGGGCGGGTGGGATCCCTGCCCGCCGGACGGAAGCAGATTCTGCAGAGACTGAGCCCGGCCCGACGTGGGCCAGCTGGAACCGAGCTTGGGACGTGCCGGGCTCCGCGGAGCTCATGCTCTGGCGGCCACCTGCTGGAGCCTGACGGGGATGGGTGACAGACACGCGTGGCCGAGGGCCCCAGACCATGCCTGCAGGTTCTTGCCTCTCTGCTTGTTCTTGCACCTGCTTGTCTGCAGCCCGCAGAGTGCAGTGCCACACGCTGCGTCTCTCTCCCAGGTGCTGGCCCGGTGCCACCCGCCCGATTCCTGCTCACCCACTAGGGCTGTCGCGTCCCCCGAGACCCACATCTCGGGGTTTGCCAGATGACCCAGAGAAAATCCTTGCATTGGGCTGTGTGTGAGAGGGATGGAATGTGGGCTCCTGGACACGTCGGTGTCTGTGTGCATGGGTGCCCAGGATGTATGCTTGCCTGTGTGCACACATGGGCCAGTGTATGGCCGTACACACGAGCACACGCCTACATGCACGTGAGTGTGGACACCGTGTGTGTGTGTGTGTGTGCACACGTCTTGTGTGTGCTGACCATGCATGCCTGTAAAATCTTATCACGCTGAAGGTTGTGTGTTCACGGGCTCACTGGATGGCTCTTTCTCACCGCCTGCGTTCGGTGCTCTTGAGCCCTGTGTGTGTCTGGATCGGGACGGCGGTTCTTTCTCTCAAGCTTGAGCCCCTCTTGCTCTGACTCTGGATCTCTGGAGCCCGAGCTCTCTCGCTTCTGACTCTCCTCTCCGAGCTTACGTCTTAGTTTATATAGCAGTCACATAAGGCGGTGACATAAGGTGGGTTGAATACTGACGAGTCAAGAAGAGAGGTAAGACCACTCCTCCAGGAGATTAACTCAAGGATAAAGTCTCATCTACAGAGATTACTCCAGGTTACTAGGAGATCCACCCAAGGGTGAGATCCCAACAAGGGTGTGTTCTTCCCTCAGTTAGTGATCTACTTAAATAGTTGTAATAAATCTACTTCTAATATTTCTAGCAATGTCATTCTGTATGAGCACAGCAAGAGATATAAATTTAGTTTGGTTCTTCCCGAGAACATCTCACTATACATTCCGCAATCCTCAGGCCAGGTTAATCTTCCTAGCTCCAGCAGGGTCCTAGTCTCGTCGTTACTTACTTTTGGATCAGGACAGCATTTATCCATGATCATGCCCTCAACTTATAGTTGAGTATCGTGGCGCTTGGGCCTGGCCCATTTCACTGCCAGGGTAGCTCACCGCTTGCCCTGGGTCCATTCAGTCCCTCGTCGGGACCCTGCTTTTGGGGTGCTAGGAACTAAGGGCAACTGAGTCAAGAAAGCAGATGCCCAGGAGTAAATATTATTCGGAGTCAATCAACTCCCAAGTTATTAACTGTCTTCCTGTGTCCACACAGAAAGGACATTGCTTACAATACAAGTTCAGTGTCCTTAGATGGGTGTGACCTGACCAACCTAAGCTACCTGAGGAAGGACAAAAGAGTGTTATCCTGCACATGCCTATCTCTGCCTCTCTGTGCACGTCGTATGTGTATGTGGTCGTGCATGTCTGTGCATGTTGGAAGTCTACACGAGGGCATGCAAACGTGTGAACACCACGCGTGTGCACATACATAGGGCACCTGTGCACATGCATGTACGGGCGTGCACTGCATGTATATAGGTCCATGTATACGCACGTATATGGCTGTGTACACTTTGCATGCGGACGTGTGTCTGCACGTATACTCATGGGTGTCCTGTATTGCACAGGGCATGTGTGCGTCCGCATGTGTGCACACACGTTGCAGTCTTCGTAGACACACACGTGCAGCTCCCTTTGCTCCTGTGTTTGTCTACCCCGTGCGTCCCTCTGCTTTCTGATCCGCATTGACTGGAGAGAACGACTTGTGTCTGCTCTGGAAGCGCAGTGCGTTCGTGCCCGAGGGCCAGCTGGGCCCTGCTGCCCGGGGAACATTGCAGGGCGAGTTTCTCCTTGGGGCCCCCACGATGGGGTCGGTGCATTGTTCGGAGTCACTCTGGGCAAGCTTGTGAGGCCATGCAGTGCCCCGGGCTAGGCGAGCTCGTAAGGCCTTGCAGTGCCCTGGGCTGGCATCTGCTCATGAATCCAGCCTCAGCCCCAGAGGGCGGTTCTTTCTCCGGAGTCTGCGGGCCTCGTGGGCACATGGAGGCATCTGGAGTGAGCCAGCGTCTACCTGTGTGGCCGAGCTGACCCCGAGGCCAGCGCCACCCCCCCCCCTCCCCCCGGTATCCTGAGTCCTGGTCAGGACTGGCTCCGTTCTGTCTCTGGGCTCAGTTTGCCCTGGCCCTCGGCTCCTCTCTGCCCGCTGGCCGGGAACCTGGAGGGAGGCCAGCCCTGCGGCATTGTGATGTGAGGCCTGGAGCAGAGCTCTGGCCTGGGCAGGGCCTGGCCCTTCACAGCCACTGGACCTCTGGAGGGTCAGGGACAGCCTCTCACTGGCCCGGAGTGGGGATCGCAGCCACGCCTCCCACAGAGCACCACGGGGACAGAGCTGGGGCCATGCGGTGGCCGGCCGGGTAACTCCCGGGGAGTCGAGCAGCCGAGCGCAGGCACCCTGACCAGCCGGGGCATTGGCCAGGCTCCTGGGGGGTGGGGGCAGGTGGCTGGGCTTGTGGCCGCTTGGGCTTCGTGGCACAGAGCTGGGTTGTCGCCTCCGTGTGGGGTCCTGCAGCCTCTGCTCCGACGCCCACCGGAGTGGGGGAGTGGAGTCCTCCGCCCATGCTCGGCGACAGTGGTGGGGGACGGGGCGGGAAGCCCCGCTGGCTGCTCGGGGGACGCAGAGCTTATGTCTGCAAACGGGCAGAGCGAGGGAGGGGGAGGCTGCGGGGCCCCGTCCTCAGGCCTGTGTCTGGCCACTGCTGGGCGCTTAGCCCGGGGTCAGGGCCGCCTTGGGGACCACCGGGCTGGAGGTTGCTCAGAGCAGACCATCTGCGTGTCGGGTCAGAGCAGGAAGAGGCGTCTTCCCCTCCCGGGTCTGTGGTGAGGCCTCGGGCTGCTCCCAGGGGCAGGGACCGTGTCCACCCCAAGTCCTGGCCCTGCAGCCAGGGCAGCACAGGGCCGTGCACAGTGTGACCCCGAGCCCCTTCAGGTGTGCGGGGCCTGAAGCGTGGCTTGCGCACATTCCTGGGACACCCCCCTCTGCCGGGGAAGGCCCAGGAACGGAAGGGCCACCGTGCCCCGGTCACCGCCCCGGGTGTGCCCCTCCCCCGCCCCCCACTGCGGGCACCCGCCTGCGTTGATGGCACCAGCTGTTTCCGTGTTTTGCGGGTCCCATGACAGAGCAGCCCGGAGAGGCCGGTTCCTCTGGGAGCGGGTCCAGCTCTGGTCTGAACTGTCCCCGCTAGGGCACAAGGGCCAGCAGGGGGTGGGGCCCAATGCCCCAGGGCCTCACTGCCCGTGCCCGTCACCTCTCCTGGGTGCCCCTCAGCCGCTCCTCAGACCCTCCTCAGTGAAGCCTCACAACCCCCTTCCTGGTCCACCCGGCCCTTGCTTCGCCTCTTCCAGGAGCTGCTGGCCGGGGGGCGCTGCTGGGCTGCTAGTCATTGTGGGCTCCTGGTCTCCATGTGCCACTGCCCAGTGCCAAGTGGGCCTGTGACCCGGACATGCAGCACGGCCTGGCACCAGGGGGGCCTCCCTGAGGGCCTGCTGGCACCTGCCGGCCGTGTGTGTGTGTGTGTGTGTGTGTGTGTGTGTGTGTGTCTGCGTGTGTGCGCACGCATGCTGGCTGTGGGACTCCCCAGAAGAGAGTGCTGGGGGGAGTCAGGGCCCCTCGCCTGACTGCTCTCACCCGCCCCAGGCTGGACGGGACCCCCGACCTGGCCCCGCTGCATGGCTGGGCCCCGCTGCAGATGCTCCACGGAGACGCCGGCGTCCTCTTTCCAGTTGGCAGCTCTGGCTCCTATAGCCCTGCAGGTGCGTGGGGCAGCGGGTCCCCTGGGCGGGGGGACAGGGCGCGAGGGGGGCCCTGGGTAGGCTCACGGGCAGGCGGCTTTGCTGGGTCAGCCGCATGGCCACCAAGAAACAGGAGAAGGTTCCAGAACTTTCCCTCTCAGCCTCCCGACACTGCACAGCAGAGTGTGTGTGTGTGTGTGTGTGTGGGGTGGGGGGTGTGGAGGGGCCGGAAGCCGCTTTCTTCAGGCCAGTTTGGGAGAGGTTCAGCCCTCGCCTGCTGCTCCCCTGCCCCACTGGGTCCCTGGACTTTCTGGCCTGTTCTGAGGCCCCGAGGGATCGGGTGATGGTGGCAGCTTTGCTGGGGGCTGCCGGCGTCGCGCCAGGCGGGGAGGGGGACACCCCAAGTGAATCTGGGGAGGCGCCTCCGAGGCCCTGGGCACCTGGTGGGCTCAGCGCTGGGTGGCGCCCTCTTGTGGCCATCCCGGGCGGCGTCGGGCGGGAGCGGCTGGTGGCCCCGGGGAAGCCGATTTCAAGCAAACCTCCCTGGGCTTTGAGGTTGGCAGCGACGTCAGACTTCACGGAGGCTCCAGGAGGCTCGGGTCAGAGGTGAAGCCGGAACCTGGGCCCGGGCCGGGCACCGCGACCGTATGTGAGGGTGCTGGGAGAAGCCGGCCCGGAGCCGAGGAGCCGATTCCCTGCGGGGCCTCGACTCCCTGCGCTTGTCTCTGCAGACGCGGCCCTTGGGAGCCTGGACAACGGCGCGGAGCCCGCGGACCCCGAGCCGGGGCCTCGGCGCGGGTGAGTGACCGGCCACCTGCGGGGCCAATCCCTGCTGGGCTCTCCACGTGCCTCTGTGCGACGGCCACGTGTTCTCTGCGTGCGTGTGTGTGTGTCCTTTGTGTATGTGGGTGCGATGTGTGTACAGGTGCCTATGTTCTCTGTGCATTTGTGTGTAGAGGTGTGTATATATGCTGGGCACATGTGTGATGTGTTGTGTGTCTGTGTGTGCGTGTGTGTAGATACGTTCTCTCCCCATGCACCCGAGCATGGTGGACGTGTGAGATGTGGACCCTGTGACTCCCTCCCCCGTCCCTTCCGTGTGTGTGACACAGACAGTCCCCACATTGCACGTGGTGTGAAATCTGGGCGAGGCCCCCCAGCGGCTCCCAGGGAAACAGGGTCCAGTGCCCCAGTGTCTGACCCCGGCTCCTTTTTCAGAGGACTAGGACAGAGGCGTGTGTGAGCATGTGCACGTGTGTACGCATGTGTGTATGCGTGTGTATCTGTGTGCATGCATGTGGATGTGTAAGCGTGTACACGTGCGTGTATGTGTGTGCGTGCGTGTATGTGTATGCGTGTGAGTGTGTGTGTGTGTGTGTGACCTGGCACCCAGTGTGTCCCGCTGTCCGTTAGTTGTCTGTGCCTCATACTTGCCCTGTGCCTGGTCCTCGCATTTCTCCTCCGTGGGACTCTCAGGGCGCAGGAGCAGAAGGCAGCCTTACGCTGGACGTGGGACTTCCTGTTTGTGGTTTTGGGGACCCCCGGCTGTGCTCGGGGCTTACTCCGGCACTGCAGTCAGGAGTGATCCCTGAGTGGTCGAGGGAGGGCGGTGGTACGTGCGGTGCCAGGACAGGAAACAGTCAGCTTGAATGCACGGCCAGAGCCTTACCCCATGTCCTGTCTCCCTGGCCCTTGGGGCCATTTGAAACTGAAAAATTAGCCCCATAAATGCACAAGAAATTTGTCCCCCCCAAACTCCCCCCCCGCCATGCCCTGTGTGTGTGTCCTGCTGGCCGGGACAGGCACCCATGCATCTGCTCTGCTGTCAGTCGGGGTCCCGGCAAGTGTCATCCCTGCCCAGGATGCAGTGCCCTGGCCCCACCCGTGCTCTCCTTAGCGTCCCTGTATCTTCCATTTTCATGAGTGGTGGCGTGAGGGGGAGTGCCCCTGGCTCAGCGCCACGTCCCGCCTCCTGGTCTTCAGGCCGTGACCCTTCTGCCCTCCCCTCTGCAGCGTGGATGCCAGCCCCCCGGGCCCGGGATGCCCACCGAGCTGCCTACTGCCGCCCGCCGCTGCGCCTGAGACCATGACCATGAGTGAGTGCTCCCGAGGGGGTGGCGGCAGGTGGCCGCGAGTTCGGGGGAGGCCTCGGCTCCCCTCCTGCACCCTGTGGGGCTCGGGGCACGGTGCTCACGGGGATGCAGGGAGGCTCGCCCCTCCTTGCTCTGCCTGACCCCCCCCCCCCCCACTTCCTCCTCCTCTGGGCAGCGAAGGACCCTCCGGGATGATAGGAGGGTTCTGGTCTGATCATGTGGAGAAAGGCTTGGGGGTGGGTGGCGGCCTCTGGGCTGCAGCAGGGGCATCCACTGTTCGTGGGGTCCCTCGCTGGCCCCCAAGTCTCCACGGGAGGTGACGGCACGATTGCTGGGGCGGTCGCATGCCCACAGGACTTGCTGCCTCTGGGGGCTGCCGAGGGCTCCCCTTGCAGTGGCCTCTCTGGGCCTGCTGGGAGTGCCGGGGGTGGGGGGGTGGGGTGGGGGGGTGGGGAAGTGGTGTCGGGTTCAGGACCAAGGACAGAGCCCCCAGTGGAGCTTGGCACGTCCCTGCCAGCGCAGAGGTCCCCCAGCGCAGGGTCTCACAGTGACCCTCCGGCCGAGGCACGTCCTAGGGGACACCCGCATCCTGGCCCTGGCTCTGCCTTTCCCCGTGGGGCTGGACCCCGGCAGCCCGGAAATCACCTTTCTGAGCACTGTGAGTCTCTTCCATGCGTCTCAGCCTGGCCCCACCCAGCTGCCCCAGGACCGAGCCGGCTGGGGACGACCCTCGTCTCCGTCCAGACGGTGCGAGGGGCCCTCGCCCTCAGGAGGACGGGCTGGGGTTCACTTCTGTCCCCAGTGCTTGCCCAGGGTCCCACCCCCGGGGGCCAGTCCAGGTTCCAGCCCCACCTGCCGCAGAGACGATTTCATCCAGGGTCCCCTGGTGCCAGAGCAGATGGGGGGTGGGGGGCGCAACAGCAGCCGGGCCCTCCCCAGGCGCCGGTGACGGCTGCTGCTGTCCTGGGGGCAGGGGCTGGGGTCCTTGGGTCTTGCACACACTGTCCTGTAGCCCACTGTGAGGAATCCCCAGGCGGGCAGAGGGGCGGGGGGAGAGGCAAGGCGGGAGGGAGGGAGGGAGAGAGAGAGAGACAGAGAGAGAGACAGAGAGAGAGAGAGAGAGAGATACACGGGAGGGGAGAGAGAGACAGGCTGGAGAGAGACACGGGACAGGAGGGAGAGGAGGCGGGAAGAGCCCGAGCCGGCCTCAGGGCAGCAGAGGATCCTGGCACTCGTGCTGGTGGTCGCTTCTTTCCTTTTCTTCCCAAAACCTTTCTTGGCACAGCCCCGGCGAGTTTCCCCTTGAAGAGCCTCAATCGCGACCCAGGGGAGGGTCTGAAGCCTGAGTAGGACCTGAATCTCTGACCCGACCCCCGAGGCAGAGCCCCCCCCCCCCCAGCGCCCCCGTGTCTGCCCGGCTTGGCGGGGCCCCCATCGGAGAGGGAAGGTCCCGCAGCACCGAGTGTCTGGGGTGGGGGCCGTGGCCGGCCCCTGCTGAGCCTGTGAGCCGAGCGCCGAGGGCACAGCCGCCTCCCTCTGGGGTCCACTGCCCACTCCCCCCCACCCCCCTAGGCTTAACCTCCACATGGGGCCACAGCACAGGGCCCTCACGCTTAGGGGGCACAGCCAGTGCTGCAGGGAGGCTTGCCTGCGGAGCAGGGGTGAGTCGGGGCTGCCCTCTGCCAGGCCCTTGCGTGCTCCCATCCTCTGGGGCATCCTGGCTGCCGAGGGCAGAAATCACAGCCCAGTGCAAATGGACTCCCGGGGGGACGTGGAGTTGTGGTGGTGGGGTGGACGGGTGTGCGGATGGGGCCCTGCGTGCAGGGGCGGGGCGTGGTGAGCAGCAGCCGGGCCGAGGAAACGGGCTCGTGGAGGGGGTCTCCGCCCCGCGGGCCGCTGTTTGTGTTGTGGGGTCCCTGGTGGGCTCACAGACCCCTGCAGATCACCCGTGGCCAGCCCTGAGCCCCCCAACGTCCTAGTGCAGGTCCTTGTGCCGACGGGTCGGGCTGCAGCGGTCTAGGGAGTGCGAGGAGGGTTGGGTGGGGGACGGTGGTCCCCGGTGGCCCCGCGCTCACGCCGCCCCGTCCCTAGGCGAGCTGCGGCAGGCCACGGTGGCCATGATGAGCCGGAAAGACGAGCTGGAGGAGGAGAACAGGTACGGCCGGCCCGGGAGGGTCTCACCGGTGCCGATTCCCGGGAGTCCCCGCCTCGCGGGGGAGGTGAGGGCCGCCGCCTGCGCGGGGCTGAGCGTTGGTCGGTCACCCACCCAGGTCCCTGCGGAGCCTGCTGGACAGCGAGATGGAGCACTCGGCCGCGCTGAGGCAGGAGGTGGACAGCCTGAAACGGAAGCTGGCCGAGCAGGAGGAGCGCCACGGTACCAAGGTCCAGGCGCTGGCGAGGTAGGGGCGCGGGGGGCGGAGGTAGGGGTGCGTGGGGCTGGGGTGGGAGGGTGGAGACCAAGGAAGGGGCGTGTGGGGCCGAGGCGGGGGCCCGGGGGGCCGAGGTAGGGGCGCAGGGTGCCCCGAGGAGGGCTAGAATCCACAGCACATCTCCCCCCTGTGATTTTTTAAGTGGGAAGAAAAGTGTCCATCAATAACGGAAAACACCCGTGAGCGTTTCCGTTTGAGTTGCACAGTTGGAGTCTGCAGGCGTGTGGGCTGGGATGCCGAGGGGGCAG
The DNA here is from genome assembly GCF_029834395.1 of Sorex fumeus. NCBI lineage: Eukaryota > Metazoa > Chordata > Mammalia > Eulipotyphla > Soricidae > Sorex > Sorex fumeus. Next base: position 1,120,894 of record NW_026606222.1, on the reverse strand, counting down.
GGGGTTAAGCTGGGGACTAAGCAGTGAGCACCGCCTGGTGTCCCCGGCCCCCTGACTCTGTGCTTGCTGGGCTCGGGGCGGGCATCGTGGCCTCCCCGTGTTGCCGCCCTGATGCCCGTGCCTGGCCCTGGGGTCGCCTCTGCCCTTGGCCGCTGCGAAAACGGCCGCAGCCAGTCACTGCGCGTGTGGCTCTTTGTCCCTGTCCTCGTTCCTCGTGGAGGACGCGTTCCTGGGAGCACCCTTGCCAGAGGCTCTTCCGTCCCTTCCCGCCCACAGGGGGTTCTGGAAGGTTCCAGGCGCAGAATGGCCGTGGTGCCACCGGGGGCAGCAGTTTCTGTTTCTTGCTTGGGAGGGTTGATTTCCAGGAGTCGCTGAATAATTTTTCCCCCCCTGGGGAGAGTGCCCGTCAGTTTGGGTGTGTCTGTGCTAAGGGTGGGGGGCAGACCTGCCGTCTCCCCACAGCTGGTGGCAGGGGCCCAGGGCCGGAGCTGCCCTGCAGTGAGGAGACGGGGGAGGTCCCCTCCTGGTGGGGCAGGGGTCCGGCCACCTGGGTGCTCAGGGGCCTGTCACCCGGGACCTGGCCATCACCCCTCCCCCAGCTCTGCTCTCCAGCCCCTGCTCCAGGGCCTGCCGTACTCCGCTTCCCAAAGGCATCTCCCGGAGTGACCCTGGGGGGCCCCAGGCCTGGTTGGTTGTTCTTTTTGTTCCTTTTTTTTTGCTTTTCGGGTCACACCTGGTGATGCTCAGGTGTTACTATTGGCTTATGTACTCGGGAATGACTCCTGGCACTGCTCGGGGACCATATGGGATGCTGGGAATCGAACCCGGGTCGGCCGCGTGCAAGGCAAACACCCTCCCCGCCTCGCCGTTGCTCCAGCCCCGTGTGCCCATGCCTGATCGTGTCCCAACCCCTCCCCTGCCTCGCCGCCTGTCCCCTCTGTGACCGGGCTTCCTCACTGGGGCTGGATTGGCGCGGGGGCGAGGGGCGGGCGGTGGGGTGGGGAGAGACAGCAGTGCCGGCCGCCTCGGCTGCTTGCGGCCCCCCGGCGCTGACGAGAGCCCATGGTGCTGGCCGCCCAGTGGCTGTCCCCCCAGAGCTTCCGGCCACTCCCTGTCCCGGGGCGCCTCCCGTGGGGCTCCAGCCCTGCTCACGCCCCTTCGTCCCCTTCCTGTGTCTGCCTGTCCGTGGGGGGCTGCCCAGCCGCATCTGTGTGACCGTGTCTGTGTGAGGCAGAGTGGCACGGTCTGTGGGGACGTCCGGCACCCTCACGGCCTCGCCGTGTCCAGCTCTTCTCCCGCAGCTCTGGCGACGGACCCTAAACCACCCGCCACTGCAGTCCCAGCTCTCTGGCTGTCGCTGGCTCCATGTCTGGAACTCGCCACCAGGGGGCAGCAATGTCCCCGGTGATGCCCGAGCCTGGCTCCCTCTCCCTCCCTCCCTCCCTCTGTTTCTCTTTCTCTCTCTCTCTGTCTCTCGCTCTTCCTCTCTCTCTGTCTCTCTCTCTTTCTCTCTCTCTCTTCCTCTCTCTCTCTTCCTCTCTCTCTGTCTCTCTCTTCCTCTCTCTCTCTGTCTCTCTCTCTTCCTCTCTCTCTGTCTCTCTTCCTCTCTCTGTCTCTCTCTCTTCCTCTCTCTCTGTCTCTCTCTTCCTCTCTCTCTCTGTCTCTCTCTCTTCCTCTCTCTCTGTCTCTCTCTCTTCCTCTCTCTGTCTCTCTCTCTTCCTCTCTCTCTCTTCCTCTCTCTCTGTCTCTCTCTTCCTCTCTCTGTCTCTCTCTCTCTTCCTCTCTCTCTGTCTCTCTCTCTTTCTCTCTCTCTCTTCCTCTCTCTCTCTTCCTCTCTCTCTGTCTCTCTCTTCCTCTCTCTCTCTGTCTCTCTCTCTTCCTCTCTCTCTGTCTCTCTCTCTTCCTCTCTCTGTCTCTCTCTCTTCCTCTCTCTCTGTCTCTCTCTTCCTCTCTCTCTCTGTCTCTCTCTCTTCCTCTCTCTCTGTCTCTCTCTCTTCCTCTCTCTGTCTCTCTCTCTTCCTCTCTCTCTCTTCCTCTCTCTCTGTCTCTCTCTTCCTCTCTCTGTCTCTCTCTCTCTTCCTCTCTCTCTGTCTCTCTCTCTTTCTCTCTCTCTCTTCCTCTCTCTCTCTTCCTCTCTCTCTGTCTCTCTCTTCCTCTCTCTCTCTGTCTCTCTCTCTTCCTCTCTCTCTGTCTCTCTCTCTTCCTCTCTCTGTCTCTCTCTCTTCCTCTCTCTCTGTCTCTCTCTCTTCCTCTCTCTGTCTCTCTCTCTTCCTCTCTCTCTCTTCCTCTCTCTCTGTCTCTCTCTTCCTCTCTCTGTCTCTCTCTCTCTTCCTCTCTCTCTGTCTCTCTCTCTTTCTCTCTCTCTCTTCCTCTCTCTCTCTTCCTCTCTCTCTGTCTCTCTCTTCCTCTCTCTCTCTGTCTCTCTCTCTTCCTCTCTCTCTGTCTCTCTCTCTTCCTCTCTCTCTCTTCCTCTCTCTCTGTCTCTCTCTTCCTCTCTCTCTCTTCCTCTCTCTCTCTTCCTCTCTCTCTGTCTCTCTCTTCCTCTCTCTCTCTGTCTCTCTCTCTTCCTCTCTCTCTGTCTCTCTCTCTTCCTCTCTCTGTCTCTCTCTCTTCCTCTCTCTCTCTTCCTCTCTCTCTGTCTCTCTCTTCCTCTCTCTCTCTTCCTCTCTCTCTGTCTCTCTCTTCCTCTCTCTGTCTCTCTCTCTTCCTCTCTCTCTCTGTCTCTCTCTTCCTCTCTCTCTATTCCTCTCTCTCTTCCTCTCTCTCTCTCTTTCTCTCTCTCTCTTCCTCTCTCTCTCTCTCTCTCTCTCTCATCCGCAAATGTGCCTTTGGAATTTTATGCTCAGGAGCCCCAGGGTCACTTCCAGCCCCCCACCCCACCCCAGTCCTTCAGAGCCCTGGTCCCGGCCCTCAGTCCTGCCTCCCCTAACCCTCCCTGGCCTGCCCACTCTCCTGTGCCCCTTTTCTTTCAGGCCCAGTTGTTCCCCCATGAGCCACCTTCCTGCAGGTGGGGGGTGGCGGGGTGGGGGGGCTCCTGCCTCCTGGCGGCTGCGTGGGAAGCCCCCTGGCCGGGTGTGGCCCTGGGCGCTGCTCTCCCTGTTTCCTGGTCCTGCCACTGAGTCCAGGGCCTTCCCCCACCTCGTCCCAGCCCGCGAGCCTGTTTGTCTTCTTAGCAGCCCACCCAGCCCTTGGGAATCGTTGATGAACTAAAATTCTTTTTTTTTTTCTTTCTTTTTTCCCTGGGGGTTGGTGGATCACACACAGCTGTGCTCAGGGCTGACTCCCGGCTCTGTGCTCAGGGATCCCACCTGGCGGGGCTCAGAGACCAAACGGGATGCCGGGATCAAACCTGGGTCAGCCACGTAGGAGGCCAGCGCCCTCCCCGCTGTGCTATCGCTCAGGCCCCAGAAATCCATCCTTATATATGTATTTTGTTTTGTTTTGCTTTTTGGGTCACACCCGGCGATGCACAGGGGTTCCTCCTGGCTCTGCGCTCAGGAATCACCCCTGGCGGTGCTCAGGGGACCAGATGGGATGCTGGGAATCGAACCCGGGTCGGCCGCGTGCAAGGCAAACGCCCTCCCCGCTGTGCTATTGCTCCAGCCCCCTACATATGTGTTTTTAAAGTGGAATCACTGTACGTGACAAAGTGACTAAGATGCTGAGGATTGGGCTCCTGGCATGCGATGCTGAGACACACCTGTCTCCCCACCAGTGAGTGACCAGTGCCCATCCCTCCACCCGTGTCCACTTTGAACTGAAGTTCTTGGGGTGTAAGTAGCGAGGTGGGCTGGCGTGAGTGCCCGCACGGAGAGTCTTCTGCTCAGGGCCTGGAAAGTGCGTGTCCTGCCTGGATCAGGGCTTGGGGGGGGTATGTAGTGGGGGGAGGAGGGGGGAGACGCTGGGGCTCAGCCTGAAACAGGGAGAGGAAGAAGGGCTGCCACCCCTCAGTGCGCTAGAGCTCTCCTGAAGTGGGGTGACCAGCGGCCCCTGGGGAGGGAACGAGCTTGCCCCGTCCACCCTGTCTGCTGTCTCTGGTGGTTGTCAAGAAGCGGCGAAAGGGAAATCTTTTATTTCTTTTTCATTTTTGTCTTTTTGAGTCACGCCCGGCGATGCCCAGGGGATACTCCTGGCTCTGCACTCAGGAATCCCTCCTGGCGGTGCTTGGGGGACCCGATGGGATGCTGGGAATCGAACCCGGGTCGGCTGCATGCAGGGCAAACGCCCTCCCCGCTGTGCTGTTGCTCCGGCCCCCGAGAGGGATCTGGTGTTTGAAGGGGGTGACCCACGGGCCCAGGACCAGCAGAAGGGGGGCCAGGAAGGAACCGCTTGCTCTCCTGAGCTCCAGAGGCCGTGTCCCTTCTCCCCGGGGACGGGTCCGGTTTGGCGGAGGTGGGGAGTGGGGTGGCTTTGTTGTCTCTGCATAAAGCCAGTCCCCAGCCCTCGGCTTTCTGGGGCCAGCAGTTTCCGTGTCAGGGGAGGTGAAGCCGGGTCCCAAACTGGGGCGCGTGCCCGCGGGCTCCGACGGCAGCTGACGTCAGGGCTGGGCTCGGCCTGGGAGGTGTTCTTGGCTGAGAGACGACGGCTGTCACGTCTGGTGACGCCGGCGCTCTGCAGAGTTCCTCTCGCTCCCCGAGGAAGGTGAGTTCAGTGGGGCTGGGGGCGGGTGCAGACGCGAGAGACGGGCGCCGGGGCTGCCCCCTCCCTTCTCGGAAAGGGGCTATTTTCAGCAGACGTGTTCCTTCAGACCTGCTGCCTCACTCGGAAAGCTTGGAGGGCGAGCTCCTGGGAGCGAGTCCGGGTGCTGGCACCCCCAGCCGGACCTAAAAAAGGCGATTGAAAAGGGTCCTTTTAGGGGGCTGGAGCGATAGCACAGTGGGGAGGGCATTTGCCTTGCACACGGCTGACTTGGGTTCTATTCCCAGCATCCCGTAAGGTCCCCCAAGCACCGCCAGGAGTGATTCCTGAGTGCAGAGCCAGGAGTGTCTCCTGGGCATCACCGGGTGTGACCCAAAAAGAAAACAAAGGAAAGAAAAGGTTCCTTCTAGGGGCCAGCGTGGGGTGAGGTGAGGGCTCAGTGCTGAGCGTAGGGTTGCATATGGGGCTGGGTTCGATCCCCATCACTGCAGGGCCCCCCCCGGGCACTGCTTGGGAGGTCACTAAGTAAGTAAGTCCAGCCGGGAGAGTCTGGCCTGGCACGCTGATTTGATTCGATCAGTGACTGATTTGATCCCCGGTGTCCCATAGCGTCCCCTGAGCACCGCCAGGAGTGATTCCTGAGTGCAGAGCCAGGAGTGTCCTTCTAGGGGCCAGCGTGGGGTGAGGTGAGGGCTCAGTGCTGAGCGTAGGGTTGCATGTGGGGCTGGGTTCAATCCCCATCACTGCGGGGCCCCCCCGGGCACTGCTTGGAAGGTCACTAAGTAAGTAAGTCCAGCCGGGAGAGTCTGGCCTGGCACGCTGATTCGATTCGATCAGTGACTGATTTGATCCCCGGCGTCCCATAGCGTCCCCTGAGCACCGCCAGGAGTGGTCTCCGAGTGCCGCAGAGCCAGGAGGAACCCCTGAGCATCGCTGGGTGTGACCCCAAACCGAACAGCATGTGTGTGGGGGGCCCACGCAGCTGCGTGTGTGCAGAGCATGTGTTCGGCCCTGTCCAGGTGGGTCTCTGTCTGGCCGCGGTGGAGCGTGAGTCGCGGAGCGGATGATTCTTCTCGGGGCTCCTAAGGCGGAACTGCCCGAGGTGTTTGCCGGACGTTAGGTCAAAGCGTTGAGGACAGTCAGCCGGCTGGTCCCTCTCGCCTGCGCAGACTCTGACGTGGGAACGATTGTGGGTTCAGCACTTTCTCTGCTCCTTCTCAGACCCCAGCAGGGAAGAGCAGGCGGGTTTCAGGGTGTTTGATGGCCCCGTGGGCCAGGGCGCGTGCGCTTGCAGTGGGGGCTGGGTGGGAAGCCGACCCCCGACCCCGTGGGCTTGGGAGTTGCTGCCCCCTCCCCGGCCCTGCCCGGCCCTGACTGGTCCTTCCTCTCTCCGGAGCCCACGTGGGGCCCTGGAAACCACCAGAGAGGCAGCTGGAACCGGGGGACCCGGACTGTGACCCCCCTGGCCTGCACCCCAAGCCTGATTCCTCCAGGGCCTGGGAGGAGGCCGGGGCATTTGTGGTCCCCCGGCCAGTGCCCTCCCAAGGCTGTGGACACTCACTGGGCCGCGGCCCCGCTTCTGGGTGACGGTCAGTGGCCGGGGACCACAGTGGGCTCGGGCTTTGCTCTCGCCGCTCTCCTCCCCTCCCCTGCCCTGCCCTCCCCTGCCCTCCCCTTCCTGCAGTGCCCTTCCTTCTCCTTCCCTCTTCTTCCTCCCTTCCTTGCTCTCTTCCTTCCTTTCATTTCCCTCCCTCCCTCCCTCCTTCCCTCTTTTCCTTCCTTCCTCCCTCCCTCCCTCCCTTCCTTCCTTCCTTCCTTCCTTCCTTCCTTCCTTCCTTTCTTCCTTTCCTCCCCCTTTCTTCCTCTATTAATCCTCCCTTCCTTCCTTCCTTCCTCCTTCCTCCCTCCCTCCCTCCCTCCCTCCTTCCCTCCTTCCTTCCTTCCTTCCCTCCCTCCCTCCCTCCTTTTCTCCCTTCTCCCTCCCTCCCTCCCTCCTTTTCTCCCTTCTCCCTCCCTCCCTCCCTCCTTTTCTCCCTTCTCCCTCCCTCCCTCCCTCCCTCCTTCCTTCCTTCCTTCCTTCCTTCCTTCCTTTTCCTCCCTTTCTTCCTCCCTCCCTCCGTCCCTCCCTCCCTCCTTCCTCCTTTCCTCCCTCCCTTCCTTCCTTCCTTCCTTCCTTCCTTTTCTCCCTCCTTTTCTCCCTTCTCCCTCCCTCCCTCCCTCCTTCCTTCCTTCCTTCCTTCCTTCCTTCCTTCCTTTTCCTCCCTTTCTTCCTCCCTCCCTCCTTCCCTCCCTCCCTCCTTCCTCCTTTCCTCCCTTCCTTCCTTCCTCCCCTTCCTTCCTTCCTTCCTTCCTTCCTTCCTTTTCTCCCTCCTTTTCTCCCTTCTCCCTCCCTCCCTCCCTCCTTCCTTCCTTCCTTCCTTCCTTCCTTCCTTCCTTCCTTCCTTTTCCTCCCTTTCTTCCTCCCTCCCTCCTTCCCTCCCTCCCTCCTTCCTCCTTTCCTTCCTTCCTTCCTTCCTCCCCTTCCTTCCTTCCTTCCTTCCTTCCTTTTCTCCCTCCTTTTCTCCCTTCTCCCTCCCTCCCTCCCTCCTTCCTTCCTTCCTTCCTTCCTTCCTTCCTTCCTTCCTTTTCCTCCCTTTCTTCCTCCCTCCCTCCTTCCCTCCCTCCCTCCTTCCTCCTTTCCTCCCTTCCTTCCTTCCTTCCTTCCTTCCTTCCTTCCTTCCTTCCCTTTTCCTCCCTTTCTTCCTCCCTCCCTCCCTCCTTCCTTTCCTCGCTTCCTTCCTTCCTTCCTTCCTTCCTTCCTTCCTTCCTTCCTTCCTTCCTTTTCCTCCTTCCGTCCCTCCCTCCCTCCCTCCCTCCTTCCCTTCCTTTTCCTTCCTTCCTTCCTTTCTTCCTTCCTTCCTTCTCCCTCCCTCTCTCCCTCCATCCCTCCCTCCCTCCCTCCTTCCGTCCTTTCTTCCTTCCTTCTTCCTCCCTCCCCCCGCCCTCCTTCACCAGTGGGTGCTGTGAGAGGGGAAATGCAGCTTGGCACTGAGGTGGCTGTCTGTCCCGCTGTCTCTGTTTACATGGGGAGAAGTCGGTCATGTGAGCATCTTCAAATAACGGTGAGGTGGCAGAGCCCCGGGGCACATGCGTGGGGTGGGGGCCAAGGAGGGCAGGAGCAACAACCCAGCAGCAGGAGGGTCAGCGTGGGGACAGGACGGAGGTCGTTGGCACGTGGGGGTCTGCCTGCCGCCTCACTGTCCTGCTCCTTCTGTCCTCTGAGCCCCCAGACCTGGTTTAGCACAGGTCACGGCCCTGATCCTCAGTGTTTTCATCTGTGAGATGGATCTTTTGGGGGTGGGCCCTGTGAGGACCGAGGGTGAGGGTCAGCAGAGGGCTGAGGCGCTGCCCAGCCAGCACGGAGACTCTGGGCACTGTCTCCACGTTCGCACCCTGTGGTGACAGCCCCTTGGATCAGGAGGCAGCACGGCCACCAGGAGTGTGGGCGCTGAGATCCCCAGGGAACACGACTGCCAGGAGCCTCCCAGCAGGGGCCCAGTGCCCCCTGGATTGGCCTGCCCATCCCTGTGGGCACGACTCCACTTAGCTGCGGGAGGGAATGTCGCCCTCCAGACTCCCGGTTTCAATAAAACTTCATTGGCAAGAAGTGGGCAGGGGCTGGGAGGGGCCCGAGCCTCGCTTTATCCTGCCTGTCCTCGCAGACCTGCAGGGCTCTGGGGGCCGGACCCGGTCTGACCCTCACTCTGGGCCTTTGACTCCTGAAGCTTCTCCGCGCCTGCCTGGTGGCCGGGGGGACGCTGACCCTGCGCTCCCAGCTTCTAGGGGTCCCTCCAACTGCTGAGAGGCCGGAAGAGAGCCCCCTTACCCGCCCCATGACTTCCTGGTTCAGGTCCCCTTGACCCTACTTGGGGGTGCCCTGGTGGGCACCGTGCGGGACCCCTGAAAATCGGTTGGCCGCCTCCGTGTACCCTTGACACCCACCGAACCCTACGGGACACCCCTCCCGGGAAGGTGATGGGGGCATCTGCCTGGGACCCCCAAGCTGCCGAAGGACGGGGAGCCCCGCGCCCTGTTGGGTGGTCCAGGGCCGGCTGGCAGGGAAGTCGGCTGTGGCGGCCTTGGGGTCATTGCTGTCTGACAGGGCCAAGCTGGGCAGGGGCTGACCGATGGCCTTGAGCTGCCTGCCTGACTCCAAAGGCGTAAGAGAATTCTTGGAGCAAAAAAAAAAACCCAAGCAACGGATTTCTTTTCCCCGAGATATCTCTGTGGGCGCCTCATAAATAATAAATCACGCGGGGATCAGGAGCTGCAGGGTTAAGGCGGCTGCTGGGGCCGGCGGGCTGTCTGCTTCTCCCGCTCTCTGCCCCCCGAGGCTTCTCCCCTTCGCATCTCGAGGCGTGGGGTGAAGGCAGGAAGGAACGTTTCTCTGCGTGGCCAGTCGTGTTGCAGTGTACCAGAAAAAATCTCAGATTTTGGGGTCTCCACGGGATGAGGGCCGGTCAGTAGTCAGCTGTTCTCTCCTCCGGGTCCTAAGGAAAAAAAACCAAACAAACCCTTAATTCTTTTCCGTTTCCCGTGCAGGTGACTTCTAACGGGAGATGGGCTTGGGCACCGTCCCTTGGGGATTATGCTATTTTTAGGGACGCTCTGGAGGGGTGATCTAAGCCGTCTCTAATCTGCTGCAGCCCACGTGCTCCATGACAAGCACCAGCAGGAGTTTACGCCCTGTGGGGGGATTTGGCTGGGGGGGGGGGGTGATGGCTCCTTTAAGGAGACCATGAATGGGCTGGAGCGATAGCCTGGCAGGGAGGGCATTTGCCTTGCACGCGGCCAACCCGGGTTCGATTCCCAGCATCCCTTAGCATCCCCCAAGCACCGCCAGGAGTCATTCCTGAGTGCAGAGCCAGGAGGAACCCCTGAGCATTGCCGGATGTGACCCAAAAAGCCAAAAAAAAAAAGGAGGCCACAAAGGTCGAACGAGGTTGGGGTGCCTGGGGGCGCCTGCTGTTGAGGGCACAGTGCTGAGGCTGATCCCCAGAGCGTCTGTGAAGGCACCCCTGTCTGGCAGCTGCCTGCCCTGGCCTCCCCAGCCCAGGAAACGTGGCACCCCAGTCATCGAGGGCCGGCACGGTGAGTGCCTCTGGGTGCTGGGTCACGCCTGGCCTGGTGTGTGGGGCAGATCCCAGGGTGCCTGGCGCCTCCCAGCATCAGGGCCAGGAGGGAGCCCTGAGCACTGCTGGGTTTTTCCCCCACCTGCCAACTGCCCGTCTCCGGGGGGCGCTGCTGCTGGCCCAGCGGGCCCTGGTGCAGGATGCTGTGTGGGTCTCATGGCCCTGTCTTGTGGGCACATAGCCGGTGCACGATTGTTCTTGGTTTATCTTTTTTTTTTTGCTTTCTGTGTCACACCCAGCGATGCTCAGGGGTGACTCCTGACTCTGCGCTCAGGAATCACTTCTGGCGCTGCTCAGGAGTGGGATGCCGGGGACGAAACCCCGGTCAGCCGCATACAAGGTAAACACCCTACCCACTGTGTCACCTCTCGGGCCCCTGTCCTGGTCGCTGGACACGACTCCCACCTGCCTGAGAATGCTGAGCGTGGTTCTCGGCACACAGCCGAGCTTCTCGGGAGATGAATGCACGAATTCTTCGTGGGAGTCCTGGCGTCTGTGCCCTGGCATCGTTGTCTTGGCACTTGCCAAGCACCTGCCGTGTGCAATCGTGGTTTCACCCCCTGCCCTGTCAGCTCAGGGAAAGGTCTGTCTGCCCGGAGCCGGTGGCCAGTAAGGACCTGCTTCCTTCTGACCATTGCACAGAGCTGCCTGGTGCCACCGTAGCCCTTTCTTGGGTCTCACCCGCCCGCGGTGGCTGATATTTCCCAGGGCACAGAAGCATTTTGGGTTCCTAGCCAGGAGCATCGTGAGGGCGTCTTGCTGTGCTTTTAGTTTGCATCTCCTGAACGAATGAGGCGGTTCTGCATATCCGTTATTCAGTTAGGGGGCCACGCCTGGCGATGCTCAGGGCTGATGCCTGCCTGGCTCTGCGCTCAGGAATCCTCCTGGCGGGGCTCAGGGGACCCTTTGGGATGCGGGGGATGGAACTTGGGTTGACTGCGTGCAAGGCAAACGCCTTCTCCGCTGTGCTATCGCCCCACGTGGCGTCTTTCCTGTTCACTGTGTATCTTTGATAAAACGTCCCGACAAACACTCCCTCCCCCACCCCCGCCTCACACTTTGTTTCTCTTAGTTTGGGGGTCACGTCTGGCAGTGCTCAGGGCCACGTCCTGGGTTTGCATTTGGGAGTCTCTGCTAGTGCTCTGGGGACCATGGGGGAGGCCAGGGACCCACCCAGGGTTGGTGGTTTGCGAGACGGGGACCTTCCCTACTGTACTGTGCCTCTGGCTGACCTGACCTCCCCCGCCCCCCCAGTTCATTATATTGAGACCTTTGAAACTAAATCTCAAGCATTGTCTATCACTGTATTATCACTGTCATCCCGTTGTTCATCAGTTTATTCGAGCAGGCGCCAGTAACGTCTCTGTTTGCCCCAACCCTGAGATTTCAGCAGCCTCTCCTTGTCTTTCCCACGATTGATGGCTCTTTCGGGGTCAGGGGAATGAACCCGTTATAGTTACCGGTTTTGGCATATCGAATATGACATAGGGAGCTTGCCAGGCTCTGGCAAGGGATGTGTGGGCGGGATACTCTCAGTAGTTTGCCGGGCACTCCGAGGCATATATATATATATATATTTTTTTTTTTTTTTCTCTATGATCTGTTGCCGATTGTCTGAACGTGTGGTAATCATGGACCATGGATAGGAAATGTCCCATGATGTGTCCAGAAAGTGGCCTGGAGCTTGGCGTTGGTGGGGTAGTGGAGGTTGACTGCTGGGGCTGGGTCCCTTGGGGTAGGGAGAGCTCTCGCCCGCCGGCCCCTGGGGTGCCCCAGAGTGGAACAACTTGTCATGGAACATTGTCTGTGCACTGTGGATAGAAGGCCTTTGTCGTGCGCGTGACCCAAAAGCATTTTCTCTCACTGGGAACCTTCTCCACCCACCCTCTCCTCCACACCCTCAGTCAGCGGGGCCCAATGAACGTTTTCTTTATTTCCTGTTGCAGATAAAGCTTATGGCCATGGGGGCCAGAGCGAGAGTTCGGCAGGAAGGGCACTTACTTACCTTGTACCTGGGCAACCCAGGTTTGATCCCCAGCATCCCAGAGGATCTCCCCCGAGCACTGCCCGGAGTAATTCCTGAGTGCAGAGCCAGGAGGAACCCCTGAGCATCGCCGGGTGTGACCCCCAAAGCCAATAAATAAATAAAATCAAAAAAGACTTCCGGTATCATCTCGGGGCTGAGCGGACCATCCCCATGAAGGTCAGGCAGTGGGACGTGCACCAGAGTCTCGTTTCTCGGGGGTCCGGGGCCATTTGGAATCAGTGTTTGTCTCGGCTTTCTCTAAGGCCTTTCGCTCGTGAGTGGCTGGCGGGGTTTGTTTGAGAACGAAGCGGCCCAGGAAAAAGTACAGACCTTCCTTCCAGCTGCGTCTGTACTTTGGCCAGGCGTTTCTTGGCCACGCTCGTGAATTTCTTTCCTGGCCCCTTGTCCTCCCGTCTTGCTCTGTGTTCCTTTTCCTGCCTCTGACACGTCCTGGATCGCCGTGGCTGGATTCGAAGGCTTGAAGCTGGATGGCGCGAATCTCCGAAATTTTCGGCTCTTTTGAAAAAACCGTTTTTGGCACGATGGTTTCTTTCCCTTCCCGCTGGCAGGTCAGAGTTGGCCCTTCTGGAGCTAACTGGGGAAACCTCACTGGAATTCTCACTGGGTTGAGCGTCCACCGTCCCTGACCCCAGCCCCACCTCCCCCGCTTAGTGCTGGTTGCTGGGGTTTTGTGGTTTTTCCGTTTTTTTGAAAACTTTTCAATGGAATCACTGGGGGATAGACCCAAGTGGGAAATCCGAGCTGTTCATGATTGGCGTTCAGTCATACGGTGTTCCAACACCCACCCCTCCACCAGTGTCCATTTCCCAGCACCAGTGTCCCCAGGTTCCCGCCCGTCCTCCTCCACACCCCACCTCCTGCCCAGTTTTAAAAATTTTTAAATATTTTCATGAGTCGCCTTTGACCCTCTGCTTTCACTTCCGGCCAGGGGTGCCGCTCTGAGCAGGACCCCGAATGAATGGGTGGGAGGTGTGAATAGCCACCCCCCCAGTGGAGAGCACCAGGCCCTATGTGGGGGGAAGCTGCAACCCAGCAACCCCCCATGCCTGCAGGGTGCAGAGACGAGGCAGTGGGTGACATCTACTCCGGTGACATTTGGGGAGAGAGAATTCAGGAGTTTTTTTTTTTTTAATTTAAATTTTAATTATTATTTATTATTTTTTTTTAATGAATCACCGTGAGATACAATTATACTTACAGACTTCCGTGATTACGTTTAAGTAATACATACAGTGATCGAGTACCCATCCCTCCATCAGTGCCCATTCTCCACCACCAGTGTTGCAGTGTCCCTCCTGTCACCCTCATCCCACCTCCCCCCGCCTCCCTGGCAGGCACAGTTCCTCTTTCTCTCTCCTTTTGGGTCTTGTGGTTTGCGGTATAGGTATAGGTAGGGGGCAGCCAGCATGTTTGGTCGTCATCTGCTTTCAGCACGCGTCTCCCGCCCCGAGCATGTCTTGGTGGTCCCTTCTCTGTCCCAGCTGCCTTTTCCCCCAGCACATGAGGCCGGCTTGGAATGATCCTCCTGGCCCTTATCGCTACTACCCTTGGGTGTTAGTCTCCCATTCTGTTACTTTCTATTCCACAGATGAGCACAGTCAAGAGAATTCAGGAGTTACTGGGGCGCAAGTACTGGGGGTGGGAGCACTTGCTTTGCATGCGGCCAACCTAGGTTCGATCCCTGGTACCACCAGGCGTGATCCCTGAGCACAGAGCCAGGAGGAAGCCCCAAGCACCACCGGGTGTGGCCCCCATAGCATAAAAGAGACATGAGAGAAAATCCGAGGACGCAGCTGATCAGCCCCAAGAAAGGGCCATCGAGGCACTGTGCTCTGCCGGGGGGCCTCCCGCTGTGTCTTGGGCCTGGGGGCGGGATTCGGAGGATGAGCTGGCCCGCCTGCAGGACCCCATGGACACGGAAACACGGGGACGTCAGAGCCAGAGCTCAGGGCCACGATGGGGGCTTCCCAAGCACTCGGTGACTCTGAGAGAGTTTCCGGCCCCTCTTGTCCCACATCGCCGGGCCTCGATGCCAACCTGCAGGTCGGACACCTCAGCCCTCCGCAGCCAGGAGCCGCGTGTGCTGGTGCCGCGCCGTGTGGCAGCCAGCCGGGCCCTGCAGGCTCAGCGGCGTTGGTGCTGGGCTGTTGAGAGCCCAGCGCCGGGGGGAGTAGAAACGGTGCCCTCTGGGCGGGTGGGATTCTCGGGGGACATCTCAGCCCCACCGTGGCAGCTGGCCTTGGGGAGCATAGGAAGAATCTCACGTACGTGCTCCCCCGTCCCCCATGTGTGCTCTGGCGATTGCAGAATGGCCAGGGGCCATGTGAGCAGTGGGGCGGGTGGACTGGGGTGCAGGGATGTGGGGGTGAGCCTGGCACCCCCCAGATACAAAGCAAAGAAAAGGAAGCGCCTCGGCTGGCTGGGCCCTCCCTGCCTCTGGCCCCTCGGAGTGGCCCGGGGCCTTCAGAGCATGGGGAGCACTGAGGAGTAGAGCCTCGTAGCTGCTCCCAGCACTCCCCCGCTACAGAAGGGCGGGTCTCTTGGGCCTGCAGATGCCCTGGCAGAGGAAACTGTGGGGCGCGGGCACTGGGCAGGGACTGTGATAAGAGGTGTTTGTCCTTGGGCCAGGGTGATAGCACGGCAGGGAGGGCGTTTGCCTTGCATGCGGCCGACCCGGGTTCGATTCCCAGCATCCCATAGGGTCCCCCGAGCACTGTCAGGAGTAATTCCTGAGTGCAGAGCCAGGAGCAACCCCTGTGCGTCGCTGGGTGTGGCCCAAAAAGCAAAAAAAAAAGTGCCTTCCCAAGTAGGGCTCAGGTGAGTCAGCTGATGTGAAGCCGGAAGGTGGAGTATGTGTGTGGGGGGGACCCGCCTTAAGCTCCCGGTGCCGAGGGGTCCCTGGGCCACTGCGCGGAGCTCAGGGTGCCTCCAAGGCTGCACCCGGAGATTCGGGTGGTGCCGGGAAAGGAATCAGGGCCTGCGCCCCAACCGATGTCCTACGTCCCAGCCCCTGGAAGGCGTGACGGTTTGTAGGGAGCACCAGGGGTGGTTTTCCTGCACCCGGATTCGATCCCTGTTTGGGTTGTTGCCAGTTTAAAAAATTCTTAATTTTTTTATCCTTTTTTCACATGTTCCTGTTCCTGCAGAGAAAACGAGGTGCTGAAAGTCCAGCTGAAGAAGTACGTGGGCGCCGTCCAGATGCTGAAACGGGAAGGTCAGACCCCCGAAGGTGAGGGGCGGGCTAGGGCCGGGGCGGGGCTGGGGGCTGGGCTGGGCTCTGCCATCTTCTCCCTGGCCCCCTGGGGGTGTGGGACCCGCTCACCAGGCGCCCGATCCTGCTAGAACCGGGCTGGACGGCAGCCCCGGGCGGGATTCTGGGAGATCCCCGGGCCTGCCCCGTCGTATCAGGGTCTTCTTGCTGAAGGTGCCTCAAGGGGTTGTTGTTAGTGGGGGTCCTCTCCCCCGGGGGTCCTGCTGCCTGTCACATCCCCCAGCGTCTCCGCACAGCCGATGTCCTCCGCCGACTCTGACGTCTTTTACCAAAGTGGCTCTTACTGGCCCATGGCGAGCAGTGTGCTCCCAAGCTGGGGCGCGCACACACACACACACACGCACACACATGCACGCCCACACAGGCACACACATGCACATGCACACACAAACACACACAAACACAAGCACACACATGCACATGCACAGACACACACACACACACACACACGCTGAGACGCAGCCTTCACGGCGCCTCGTTCGCCGTGACACGCAGCCCTCGCCATGGAGGCTGCTCCGACAGGCACCGCCCGTGACTCACCGAGCTATTTTTGCCGACTCGCTCAGGGAGGCCCAGGCCGTGGGCACAGAAGGGGCAGCACTCGGGGATCTTGACACTCAGGTGCTCGAGGGTCTGTCTGTCCAGGCCCATCTCTCCTGCCCCACTGCCCTTCGGAAAGTATCCCTCAGAGTGAAACTTTTGTTTGTTTGGGGGCCCTGCCTGGCGATGCTCCGGGGTCCCTCCTGGCTCTGCGCTCAGGAATCACTCCTGGTGGTGCTCGGGGCACCCTGTGGGATGCTGGGGATCGAACCCGGGTCGGCCGCAGGCAAGGCAAACGCCCTCCCCATTGTACTACCATTCTGGCCCTCGTAGTGAAAATTTCAATACTGTTAAAAATTTGCTATTTTTAATGCTGTTTAAAACTCTACTGTCACTCTGGTGCCTGACTTTACACACACACACACACACACCCTCTCACCTGGGTCTCCACCTCCTGCCTAGCCTCAGCTCCCACTGTGCCCAAGACTTTGGCTTCAGACGTCCTGGGAGTTCTGGTTCTGGGATTCTCTCCAGAGGCTTTATTTTCTTTTAGAGATAGAACCCCCCTCCCCACCCCCCAACCCAACTCGGTTGTGTTTGCAAACAGTGGAAATGAAAGGACGCCAACGAGAAAGCGGATCCCAAACAAAGAGCTGGGATGCAGGTATGGCTGGATCCAGGTGCAGTTTTCCAGGACAATGACGCCCTGGCCCCGGGGCCTGTTCTCAGCTGAGGGTTACCTCCCTGAAGGGGGGCCGAGGCCCACGCCCTGTGGCTGGCCCAGAGACTCGGATCTTGCTCTTGGATGGGGAAGCCGGAGAGAGTCCCGGAGTGGGAAGTGATGTGTGGGCGGGTCAGCGGGTCCCCACCCCCACAGGAAGCTCCGCCCCTCGTGCCTCAGTGTTCTGGCGCCCGGCAGAAACGCGTGCCCTGGGAAAGGGTCGGTCCCTCACAGGCACACGCAAGTCTTCCTCCTCCTTAGAAAAAATCCCGACATTGTTTGAGTTTAATGATTCATATTACGAATTATTCATGAAAATGATCTTTTAAGCTTCTTATAATAGCTGAAATTATCCTTCATTAGATACTGACAGTTCCTGTGATGGGTGTAATTATAAAAAAATATTCTTAGGCCGGCTATATTCTGCAGTGTTAAAATTACGCAGATGAGCGCCGGGTAAGAATAGCTGCCGGGTGGGAGGGTCCGGCCCGCGGGAGGGGGCGGCCTCCTCGCGCCCGCGAAAACGGTTGGTCCACGCACTGCACGTTCCCTGCGGGTGTGTGACGGCAGCAGAGGCAGCACCCGCACGGAGCACCTGCCCGGGAGCGGGAGCGGGAGCGGGAGGGACCCCCCTCCCCCCCCGCCTGGCAGCAGCAAGCCCCCACGGCGGCCTCAGGGTGGCCGGGCCCGATGGCCGTCGGGCTGTTCGTGGGCCAGCGACTCAACTCTGCCCATCAGCTCGCACACTCGTGCACACACAACCCCCCCCACACACACCACATACACACACCACTCATACACACCACACACATACGCATACACACCACTCACACACACACACCACTCACATAGATACGAACACCACTCATGCATACCGCACACGCACACACCCCACTAACATGCATACCACACACGCACTCACACACACACACACACCACTCAGATACGAACACCACTCATGCATACCACACACGCACACACCCCACTAACATGCATACTACACACGCACTCACACACACACACACACCACTCAGATACGAACACCACTCATGCATACCACATACACACACACCCCACTAACATGCATACCACACACGCACTCACACACACACACACACCACATACACACACCACTCATACACACCACACACATACGCATACACACCACTCACACACACACCACTCACATAGATACGAACACCACTCATGCATACCGCACACGCACACACCCCACTAACATGCATACCACACACGCACTCACACACACACACACACCACTCAGATACGAACACCACTCATGCATACCACACACGCACACACCCCACTAACATGCATACCACACACGCACTCACACACACACACACACCACTCAGATACGAACACCACTCATGCATACCACATACACACACAC
Organism: Sorex fumeus; assembly: GCF_029834395.1. Taxonomy (NCBI): domain Eukaryota; kingdom Metazoa; phylum Chordata; class Mammalia; order Eulipotyphla; family Soricidae; genus Sorex; species Sorex fumeus. The sequence continues at coordinate 1,103,095 of NW_026606222.1, read as the reverse complement.
CCCACTAACATGCATACCACACACGCACTCACACACACACACACACCACATACACACACCACTCATACACACCACACACATACGCATACACACCACTCACACACACACACCACTCACATAGATACGAACACCACTCATGCATACCGCACACGCACACACCCCACTAACATGCATACCACACACGCACTCACACACGCACTCACACACACACCACTCACATACACCACTCAGTACATACGAAGTATTCACCCCCTCTGATACACATACATAGCACACCCCAGATACTTAAATCACACACACATACACCACACACCTCATCTGTGCACACACATATCACGTTCATGCATACACGCACCCCACATACGTACACACATACACATGGGAATTATACACAGCACACAGCAACTCCATACATGCCACACACACATGCACCACGTAACATATATCCCACCTGTACCTCACACACACACACACCCACACCCACACACGCAGACACCCACATTCTCACACACCCCTGAATGCACACCTCCACGCACACACCCCCACTCACACTCACTTGTCCCACCACACACTCAGTCATACACATACCCGCACACACACTCTCACAGCGCCCTCTGGACGCACACATCTCCACACTCATCCCCATTCATGAGCACACACATATACCACCACACACTCACAGCCATCCACACACAATCACACAAAAACACCGCCACGCACTCACGCCCATACACACGCGTAAGACACCACCACACACTCACACGATACACTACTACACAATTATATATACTCACATGCGCCACCACACACTCACAACCACACACATACACTCACACACATACGTCACCACACACACACAGTCAGACGCATTCACTCACGCTCCCCCGGAACGCACACACCTCCACACACATCCCCAGCCTTAAACACACACTCACACACGTCACTGCCCGCTCACAACCATACACACACACTCTGAACGCACACACCTCTACACCTCCCGCTTCTCGACACACACTCCTACAAATACACTATCATGCACAATCATACACACTCTCATGGCCCCCTTTGAACGCACACACCTCCACGCACACGCCCCTACTCACACACACACAAACACCACCACACACAATAATACACACTCTCACACCCCTGTACCCCCCACTCATACACACACCCCCAGACTCCCCCACACACTCACAGCCACACACACCCCCCAAACACACACCTCCACACCCCCACTCACATACACTCTCACACACATGTACTCCACACAGCATACACACACACACACACACCCTGAATGCACACCTCGCCCTCCCCCCACTCGTACGCTCACCTGCACTGAGTTCAGGGGAGATGCTCCCTTGCGGTGGTGGCCAGGGACCCCGCTGGCCCTGCCCCTCCCGCCCTCAGGGTCCCGTGGCTTCTGCTCCTCTGTCACCCATAGGGGCTTCTCCCTCGGGGCCTCCGAGGCTGGGGCCCTTTGCCACGGGGAGGCGCTGGCACATGGCGGGCAGAGGGTGGCCCAGCATGGTTCCCGGTGCTTCCCACTCTGGCCGTCCCCTCCGAGGCTCGGCCTCTCTCCCGGCCGGGCCCCATGGCGTGTCCATGCTGGGGTCCAGAGCGCCCCAGCCCTGTGCACCCAGGCCCAGCCCCCGGTGTCCCCTGAGGGTCGCCAGGAAGCGCTCCTGAGGGTAGAGGCGGGAGTAGCCCTGAGGACCACCAGGTGAGACCCCCCTGAACCAGACTAACAGACTCAGGTGCCAGGTGGGAGCCAGGTGGGAGCGCCCTGGAGCCCATCGCTGGGGGGGTCTGCCGAGCCCTGGGGACTTGGGGCTGCCCTTCTCAGCCCGCCTTCACCCCGAGCCGTTTCCCGGCGCCTTCGCCCAGCCCCCCTCCTCCCCTGCACCCACCCCCACAGCGGCCAAGCAGCTGGCCTGTCGTCTCAGGAGAGATGAGGTGCTTCCCCAGCCTGTGAGGGGAGCCCCCACCTGGCAGCAGGCTGGCAGGGACCCCTGCACCCCACTTCCCCCCACTCCGTCTGTGCCTGGGGCTGCCTTGCCGAGTCCCCCTGGGAAAGCGGCGGAGCGGGACAGGAGGGAGGGGGCTGCGCGGGAAGGAGGGACCCAGAGCCAGAGCACAGCGGGGACGGCCCGTGAGAGCCACCGGTGGCACGCGGCCGACCCAGGTTCCGTCCCCGGCATCCCGTAGGGTTCCCCGAGCACCGCCGGGAGCGATTCCTGAGCGTCGCTGGCTGTTTCTCAGGGCTTGGCTCCTGCTGCTCTCCCCTCTTGCCTTTCTCCTGCCCACACCAGCGCGTGCCACCGGTGGCTCTCACGGGAATGTGGTCGCTGTGCTCTGGCTCTGGGTCCCTCCTTCCCGCGCAGTGGGTATTAATAGCGGGAGGGAGGTGGAACCTGAACCTGACTTTTCTGTTCAGTGACGCTGTGTGCCCTGCTGGCCGAGGTCGCCCAGGGGACCAGCTGGCCCGCTGCCGTCCACGTTTTCGGCCCCCGCCCCAGTCGCGGGGCAGAGGCCCGTGGTGCCCGCGGGAGCTTGACGGGGCTCCCCCGTCCGCCGTGTCCTCCTGCCCGGCCCCTCTCTCCACGTCAAGCTCACCGCAGGGTTCTGGCTACTGGTCCCAGCTGGAGACTCGGAGGAGCCCCGAGCAGGGACGCTGAAAGGTCTCTGGGTAGGACACAAGGAAAAAGAGAAAGGTTCGTGCCCCATGCTGTCACCCAGAGGGAAACGCAGCTCGCAGCTGGCTCCGAGCGGGAGAGTCACACCCACTCCAGGCTGGGTGCGAACATAGGCCACAGACTCGGGCAGGGAGCTTGTGGGGCGCGTTTTTTTTTTTTTTTTTTTTTTTTTGCTTTTGGGTCACACCCAGCTATGCTCCGGGATGACCCCTGGTTCTGCACTCAGGAATCACTCCTGGCAGTGCTCGGGGGACCGTGTGGGATGCTGGGAATCGAACCCGGGTTAGCCGCGTGTCAGGCAAACACCCTCCCACTCCAGCCCTGTCATTCCAGCCCTCGTGATTGAACGTCCCAGTGGTGGGCGCCGGAGGGAACAGGGTGGGTGCGGGGAAGGACCCAGATCAATCACCATCTGGGCCTTATTGGGAAAGGGCAGTTTCCTCCTTCCCTGCCTGGTCTTGGCCTGGAGCGGGGCCCGTGTGTGAGTTCTCGGCTGCTGGGTCTCCTGCTTCTGTGGCAGGGGGCACCCACACTGATGTCCTGCGTCCCGCCAGCCCGGCCTGGCCTGTCGCAAATCTCATTAAAAGCATCGTCAGTTCTGTTCTGCCGACCGCTGCAGGGCCAAGCAGAAGTCTGGCTGGAGAAAGGCCGGGGTGAGGTGGTAGGTAGGTGGGTCCCAGCGTTTGGGACCTTTGCTCTCCGCCATGTGGGGACCGCTCTCAGGGGCCAGGCCACACCCAGGGGTGCTGTGGTGTGTGTGTGGGCGGGGGATGGGGAAAGTTTGTGTGATGCGGGGTCAAACCCCTGGCCTCACGCACGCACACCCCTCTGAGTTTGGCCGTGAGAGCAGAGTTCTAGGCGGGAAGTGGGGTCAGGGGGAGGGTTGGGAGGGGCTGATGTCCAGGCGTTTTCTTGCAAGTTCCACCCCCACAGCTCATGCTGGCCTCTTAGGCCTGGACGGTCGGCACTTCCTGGTGTGAGGGACAGTCTCAGGGCCCTGGGGCTGGGGACTGTCTCCGGGTAGAGCTGGCTTCTGCTGCGGGCGGCATTTAGAGACCCTTGTTAAATAGTCACTGTAAGCCAGCAAATGGTCACTGCACCCCCCGAGCTGGCAGGTGCGCCTGCCCCCGTCCCCTCGCTCACTGCGGCCTCTGCATGGAGCATCTGATGCACCAGAAGGACTCGTGTTCATATTTCTCCTCTCTCTGTTTTTCGGTCATGCTTGTGGTTGTCTAGAGGGTTTTAAATGTCTGGAACCGTTTCCTGGGTGTCCCCCGACTCACCGGGCTCTAAAGTGCGCGAGCCTGTCCCCTAGGCTTCACCCCCCCTCAGGCTGCTGGCTCGGGCGGTGCCAGCAGTGACCGGAATGCAGGGCCGGTCTCCGAGCCCTCACTGTCACTGCAGACAAGTGCGTGTCTGTGTCTGTGTGTGCGCGTGCGCAGAAGGACCTGCACGCTTGGACCAGAGTCACGGGACACCAGGTGTGGCCACGCCTGCCCAAAAGGCATTCGAGGTCACTCCGAGTGGACCTGGGGAACTGTGTGGGGTGCCTGGGCTTGAGTCGTGCTTGGCCGTGTGCCAGGCAAGTGCCTTCCCCGCCGTGCTTCTGTGTTGCCACTCGGGTCATTTTTTTATTATTATTATTTTTTTGCTTTTTGGGTCACACCCGGCAATGCACAGGGGTCACTCCTGGCTCTGCACTCAGGAATCACTCCTGTCAGTGCTCAGGGGACCATATGGGATGCTGGGAATCGAACCCGGGTTGGCCGCGTGCAAGGCAAACGCCCTCCCCGCTGTGCTCTCTCTCCAGCCCCTATTATTTTTTTTTTAAAGAATTTTTTTTCTTCCTTTTTTTTTGCTTTTTTGGGTCACACCCGGCAATGCACAGAGGTTCCTCCTGGCTCTGCACTCAGGAATGACTCCTGGCGGTGCTCGGGGGACCCTATGGGATGCCGTGAATCGAACCCGGGTTGGCTGCATGTAAGGCAAACGCCCTACCCGCCGTGCTATCGCTCCAGCCCCAAAAGGATTTTTTTTTTCTTTTCATTTGTTCTACTTCTACTCGGGGGCCACACCAAACGAAGCTCAGGGCTTGCTCTTGTTTCTGCACTCAGGATTCAGTCCCGGGGACCATCTGGGATGTGGGCGGGTCAAACCCAGGTGGGCTCATGCCAGGCAAGCTGCCCGACCCAGTGTGCTCTCTCTCCGGCCTCTCAGGCCCCTTGGTTTTCGACTTTTCTCAGAGCTCATGACACGGCTTCCCTATGTTTGAACTCTGGAGGGAGGCGCGGAGCGAGGGCTGAGCCCCCTGCGCCCCCACTCCCCGCTCCCCTGGGTGAGAGCAGTGCTGTTCTCCGCTGCTCTCGGTCCTTCCTCCTGTAGCGGGTCGTGGGGTTCTGCTCTTCTGGGTAACAGCGTTCACGGAAACTGCAGGGCCGGGCCTGCCTGGGCGCTGCTCTTCAGAGACCCCGGCGGATGCCGAGGGCCGCCCTCTCGGAGGGTAACTGCAGTAACTCCACGGTCTTCTGGGCACGAGTCCCAGTTTCCTCCTCCTTAGAAATTACCTTGTTACTTCTCCATGGTCCCGGGGAGCTCTGAACCCCAGCCCTGTTTATAAACAATTGACTAGATCCTAGGTGACTCTCGTAACACACCCAGTGGCACTCCAGACGTTTGAGTGGGAGGAACTCCTCAGGCTGGCCCTGGTGGTCTTCAGACACTCGTGTTGTGAACAAAGGGGGCGCGTTGATTCCACCTACCTCGATGATGGCTCGTCTGTTTATTGTCTGGTGCCCTGCCTGTTGGTGCTCAGGGTTCCCTCCGGACTCAGTGCTCAGGGATTCCTCCTGCCGGGTCTGGGGTCCCCACAGGGTGCCGGGGATGGAACCCCCCGGCCAGCTGCCGGCCAGGTGAGCGCCCTCCCCGCTGTCCCGTGGCCCCGGCCCGGGTGGTTTGGCACTCATTCCTGTGGCGTGGGAGGTGGTGCCGAGGTGAGGACATGCGGGTCCGGGACAGCCCCCGCCCATGGCCCCTGTGGCTGAGCTTGTCTGTCCTTCCTCCCTGTCTGTGAGTCCGTCCTGCCTGTTCTCCATCGCCTCTGCTGTCAGCGACCGGTGCCTGGAACTGGCCGGGAGGGTGGGAGCCCCAGTCCCTGCCATGAGGCGTACCCCGGTGTTATGGGGCCACCCCCACAAAGTGCTCTCAGAGACCCCCCGCTGTCCATGCTGGGGGGGCCCAGAACTGGGGGAGAAACGCAGGGATTTGTGGGCAGAGCAGAGCAGCTTTCCGGCTACGTGGTGGGGACACCGGCCTGGCCCCTGAGCTCCCTGGAAGTGGTGGTGTGTCTACAGCGGAGATTCGGGCCGTTGCCCCTGGGACCTGGCTCCGCCTTGGGGCGAGTGTGTCTGAGAAGTGCCTAGGTCGGCAGGAGGGTGCTGGGTGCCCGGGGAGAGCCCACACAGGTGCCCCGCCGCCCTGGCCAGGCACTTCACCATCACTGCTGGCCACACCCAGCAATGCTGACTCCTAGCCCTGCACTCAGGAATCACTTCTTGGGGGGCTCGGGGGGACCCTATGGGATGCCGGGAATCGAACCCGGGTCTGTCACATACAAAAAAAATAAAAAGCAATTAAAAAACAACCAATTTTTATTTTTATTTATTTTTATTTCATTTTTTTTTCTTTTTGCTTTTTAAGTCACCCCTGGCGATGCACAGGGGTGACTCCTGGTTCACGCACTCAGGTATTACTCCTGGCCGTGCTTGGGAGACATATGGGATGCTGGGAATCGAACTCAGGTTGACCGCGTGCATGGCAAACACCCTACCTGCTGTGCTATCACTCCAGCCCCCAGAAACTAATTTTCAGAATACTGATGGGAGGGGAGCCGAAGTGAGGATACAGTGGGGAGGGCACTTGGCTTTGTGTGCGGCTGAGCCCCTTGAGCCCGCCAGGAATGATCCCTGAGCATAGTGCCAGGAGTCGGCCCTGAGCACTGCTGGGTGTCACCTTCCCCCTTCCCCCACCCAAAGTAAAACAGAACAAAGGATGCTGATCTGTCGTGTTTCTTCTTTCCCGAAGTCACTCCCAGCCTCTGGAGCGTGGATGGCGAGGTCCCGGTCTCGGAGCAGAAGCCGGGGGAAGTGGCCGAGGAGCTGGCCAGCTCCTACGAGAGGAAACTCATTGAGGTAAGTGTGGTGGGGAGACCACAGGGCCAAGCGGCCACGGTGCGCCCTGCACCCCCTCCCAGGGAACAGAATTTGGGGTGGTAGGATCCAGGTGCTCGCGGGGGCGTCAGAGCTGGCTCCAGCATGTGGGCGAGAGATCATGTGTGCCGAGGTCGCTGTACACGCGGGCGGTGGCCTCAGTCTCGGGGTTGAGGTGACCGGAAAGCGGAGAGAGATTCGGTGCCCTTGGAGCTGGGCGGTGCCGAGAGGCGGGTGAGACGCGCCTTCCATGTGACCGACCCTGGGCGTGGGGGACACCCCAGCCGCATGAACTGAGCGCCACATACACGTGCAGAGATCTGTATTTGGGGGAGTTTCTTTCTTTTTCAGATCTATTTATTTATTTATTTATTTTCTTTCTGGGTCACACCCGGCGATGCTCAAGGGTTACTCCTGGCTTTGCACTCAGGAATCACATCTGGTGGTGCCTGGGGGATCCTTTGGGATGCTGGGAATCGAACCCGGGTCAGCTGCATGCAAGGCAAACGCTCTGCCCGCTATACCATCGTTCCGGCCCCAGCGTCTGGATTTCTTTCTTTGTCTTTCTAATCACCTTCCTCCCCAGCCAGCGCCTCCCTCCCAGGTCTGTGTGTTTCTTTTCTCCTCGACTGAGGTGCTGTGATCTCCCGTGCTCTTCACGATCCTTTCACGAGCTCGTCATTCCAGTGCGCAGCCCGGCCCCCTGAGAGCCCCGCCTCCTGCCCCAGTGTCCCCGAGACCCCTCCCATCCCCAGCGCTCCCAGAACAGCTCAACATGTCACCTTAGGGCGTGTGTCGCCCCCTTGCTATGTACTGTAATTGTTTTCGAGATGAGACTATAAAAACTAGCTCCTGGAACCGGAACTTTTATGACAACTTTTTTTTTTTTCATTTTTATTTATTTATTTTTTTACAGTTGTAGATTTACAATTTTTTTTTGTGCTTGGGTTTCAATTATACAATGATCAGATACCCATCCCTCCACCAGTGCCCGTTTTCCACCACCATGGATAATATCCCCCCACCCCCATCCCCCCATCCCCCTGCCTCTGTGGCAGGGCAATCCCCTGTGTTCTCTCTCTCCTTTTGGGTGTTGTGGTCTGCAAAAGAGGCATTGAGTGGCAAACATGTTCAGTCCATAGTCTACTTTCGACATGCATCTCCCCTCCTGGGAGGATCCTCCAAACACCCTTTATTTGGTGCTCCCTTCTCTATCTGAGCTGCCCTTTCCCCTAGAATGCCGGGCTGGCCTCTAAGCTATGGGGTAATCCTCCTTATGATAACTTTTTATGACATCTTATTTTCTCATTCCTACTTTGGACAAACTGGCCGGCTACCGAATGTAGCCTGCCCACACGGCAGAGTCTGGCAAACTCCCTGTGGCGTACCCCAATATGCCAAATACCAGTAACAATGATGGGTCTCGTTCTCCTAAATAGCCTTGAATATAATCTCAGGGCTAGGATGAAGGAAACGTTACTGGGGCCTGCTCGAGGCAATCGACGAATAACAGGATGGTCGTGATTCGTGATTCGTTTTGGGGCCACACCTGGCTGTGCCCAGTTCCTGTCCCTGGCTCTGTGCTCAGGGATCACTCTTGGTGGTGCTGAGGGGACCCCGTGGGCTGCTGGGGATTGAACCTCGGCCAGCAGCATGCAACGCAAGCGCCCTCCTCGCTGCCCTGTCTCCCTGGCCCCAGAGATTGTTTTTTGACTCTTGTTTTTGGTAGTTGCCACAGCTCTGGGCCTTCTTAGCAAGCCTGGCAGGGATGGAGCGGGCCCTGTCCCCGGAGGCTGTGTGTGTGTGTGTGTGTGTGTGTGTGTGTGTGTGTCCAGCCCCGCCAAGGGATGCGCTGTCTGTATACGCAGTGACCTCTCACTGGAAGATGGTCACCGTGGAAGAACCTTAGGACCCTGGTGGCTTTGACTGGGTAGCAGCAAGTTCCATCCCAGTGGGCGTGTGGCCTGGACTGGGGTCCGACTCAGCGCTCCCACCAGGCGTGACAGAAATGGTTGGTGGTCACTAGGGGGCCCTGTAGCGGGATCCTGGCTGGTCCTGCTCTGCCTGTGTCCTGTGGAGTTTTCCGGGGCCCACTGGGGTCCACTCCCCCACCCCCACCCTAGGGCCAGCTGGGATTCACTTTCCCCTGGGCCAGTTGGGGTCCACTTCCCCCCGGGGTCAGTTTCCAGGTTCTCCCCGCCCCCCCCCCCCCCATTCTCCTCCTTGGAAGCAGTTTGTGGCTGAGAGACTGCGTATATGCCTGGGGTCCTTCCTGTCACCCTCCCTGCATCCCTGCCCACCTCTGAGGGGGGAGGGGCACACATCCACCATGTGTCCTCCCATAGGTCAGCAGTGCCCAGCGCCCTAAGCCCACAGCTCCGACTTCTTCCAGGCTGGCAGGACTGCAGGGCTCCGTGTTCAGGAATATTTACCATCAGCGGGATGAGTGGGGGAGGGTTTTCTGCTCCCCCCCATAGAATAAACAATGTATCAAGCACATTCATTCTTGTTACAGTGGCAGAGTCACTCTGATCTTGTTTATTTTTCTCAAACAAACAGCTCTTGGTTTCATCCATGTTTTGGATTGTTTTGGGGGTTTCCACGTCATTCATTTCTGCTTTAAGTTTTATCATTTCTTTCCCCTTGCCTGGCTTGGGCTCCTCCTGTCAGTCCTTTTAGAAGACCTTGAGCTGTGAAGTCAGGTCATTTGTGTGGGCCCTTTCTTCCTTCCTGAGAAGTGCTTGCAGAGCTACACATTTTCCCCTTAGCACAGCTTTGGCTGCGTCCCACGGCAGCGTGAGTCTGAACGGACACGTGAGCTTCAGTGTCAAGCAGGCAGAGAAACACACGGAGATTCCCGATCACGAGCTCTGGGCCGCTGTGGGCGTGACAGTCATTTCTATGGCAGGCAGGACTTCCTCAGGCTGTGGGGGCCGGGGGGCACGTGCACCCCACCCCAGTGGTGTCAGAAGTCGACACCATGGTCTCTGGCAAATTCTGTGACCACTGAGAGGTCGTTTTTCCCACAGAAGAAGCTTCCCAGTAAAACACAGTGTCGGATTGGGAGTGGATCTGTGTTCCGCTGAGGCTCAGAAATGGGAGGTCTTGGGGCCAGAACACTATGACAGCAGGGAGGGCGCCCGCCTTGCATGTGGCAGGTCTGGGTTCGATCCCCGGCACCTTAGAGGGTCTCTCGAGCACCGCTGGGAGTGACCCCTGAGCATTGCCAGGTGTGGCTTCCCTCCCCACCCCTTGCAAAAAGTGAAATGATGGAAATCGTTCTGAGCCTGGCAGTTTGGAAGCAGACTGTTACTGCTCTGGTAAAGGGCTATTCCCAACACAGACACCCGGCTCTGAGGCTGGAGAAGCCGTGGGAAAAACCTGAAGGAGCACGTGACCGCAGGAAGGGCCCTCGGGCCGGAGGTGGGAGTGCAGGAGTGGGTGTTTCCGGCAGAGGAGGCAGGGGCAGGCGAGGGACCCACCGAGCCCAGACCTGCTTGCTGTTATTCAGCATGGAGCTGCCAGGACCTGGGTGAGGCGGGTCTGTGTGCCCCGCCCCCTCCCTCATCCTCCTCACGGCCCCCAGATAGCCTGAGTCAGGCAACAGGGTGTGGGGTGGGGGGGGTGTACAGGCTAAGCTGCCAGCTCTGGGATGCCAAGGGGGGCGGCGGCATCTGCCCATCCCCTCGCCCACTCCCTGGCTGTCCTCATGCGGCACCTGGCACTCTTCTTCGGGGCTTGGAACGACACAGAACTCAGCGTGGGGCTGTGCCCGGCCCGGGCTGCTTCTGAGTTCCCGGGGCCGCCCCACCAAGTCCCGGACCCTGCCCGAGGGCTCTGTGTCCGGGGGAGCTGCCCAGGGGCGAGTCTCCTCACCTGGTACCCAGGAGATCCTTCGGATGCCGGGGGTGGCCACGGATCCTTTGCTCTCTCCAGAGGCAAAGGTGGGTTCAGCTCAGCCAAAGTGGGGGGCCTTGTTGGAGCGATAGGGCAGCGGGGAGGGGGCTGGCCTTGCACGCGGCTGGCCCGAGTTCCATCCCCGGCATCCCATAGGGTCCCCCGAGCACTGCCAGGAGTGATTCCCGAGTGCAGAGCCGGGAGCAAGCCCTGAGCATCACCAGGTGTCCCCCAAAGCCAAACAAAGGTAAAAGGTAAAGGCCCTCCCGTTGATCGTCGATTTGCTCGAGCGGGCCCAGTAACGTCTCCATTGGAGACTTTGTTGTTACTGTGTCTGGCATATCGAATACTCTCGGTAGCTTGCCGGGCTCTCCGAGAGGGGCGGAGGAATCGAACTCGGGTCGGCCATGTTGGCCGCTTGTAAGGCAAACGCCCTACCCGCTGTGCTATCGCAGACAAATGAACTAGCCAAAGTGGCGGTCTTGGGGCTCCTGTTCTCAGCCCCCGCCCGCCGTGGCTGTGCTGCTTCCGCCGGCCCCTCCCAGCCTCCTCGCCGTCGCGCCGTTCCAAGCCCCAAGCTCCGTAGCGTACCTTTTCCTAGGTGGCAGTAACCGTTTTTTTTTTTTTTTGGTAGGGGGGAGTGAAGAGAGGGGGATTTAGATGATGAACTCTCGTTTGCCCAGAATGAGGATGGCAAGCTTTGCAAAGAACATTCTGGAACGCTGAGCTCGATCCAGAATGTTTTATTCACAAAGCTGCCTTGATCATCGATTTCAGTCATGTGGGTTACTAATTTTCCAAGAATGAGAATATAATTAAAATATACTTAACACTAAGATGCAACCCAACATAATTTGATCTTTGATAATTTAGAAGGCAGTTAAGGAGCCTCAGGGCCGTAATTACAAACATCAATTATCATAGTGTGATACTATAAAAAAATCTGGTTATTTCAGCGTTCTGGTGATTTGAGAGCTGTAGAAACGAGAATCTGGAGTGTGTGCGTGAGGCGCATAGATGGATCTGTTGAACCCCCGGCCCCCCGAGGGGCTGATGTGTGATTCCGCCCCTGACAAGTGTCAGAGAAGGGGAGGCGAGGGTGCGGGAGAACCCGATCTTGAGTGGCGTGCCAGGTCGCGCTGGTCAAGTGCCGAGTGCTTGAAAAACCTTTGCTTTTGGTTGCTATCTCTTATTTATTTGGCTTTTGGGGTCATACCCGGTGATGCTCAAGGGTTCCTCCTGGCGGTGCTCGGGGGACCCTATGGGATGCCGGGGATCAAACCCAGGTGCAAGGCAAGTGCCCTCCATGCTGTGCTCCAGCCCCGCTAATTTATTTATTTATTTTTTTACAAAAGTATTGAATGCCGTGGCAGCACAGACCGATGGGGGAGGTGGGTGGGGCTGTTGGCGGAGGCTCTGGTGGAAGCAGTGATGGGGTAGGAAGGGATGGCGGAGGGTGTGTGGAGGACATGGTGACCATGGTTGACCATGGTTGAAGTGCCCTTAGTGAGGAAGAGGAGGGTGTGTGTGTGTGGGGGGGGTGGTGGTGGTGTGGTTCCGGCCATGAGGTTGCCACAAGTCCTGGGAATGGTGACAGGGGACAGTGAGCAGACCCTCGCTCTCTGGGAGAGATCTGGGGTTGCCGGGGCTCAGCCCACATTGGATTCTGGAACCTTCCTCCCTGCTCCAACCCCAGCTCTGAGGAGCCCGTTGTCTAGCCAGGCCTGGGCTGATGTCGGTTCTTTGGTGAGTGAGACAGGGCAGAGGGGCTGGATGCGGCCTCCAGGAGGGAGGCTCCTGGCAGGCCCGGGGTGGCCCCGAGCGGCCCTGGGGGTCACCCCCGCCGGCTTGGCCCTGGAGTGGGTGGGGAGCCCCTTGCCTGAATTATAAGGGGTCTTGCGGGTTCGCTGGTGGAAGGCCAAGGAAGGGCAGGGAACGGAGGCAGAGATTCAGATTCATGTGGGCAGCAGCCCTGGGCCCGGGTCCGAGTCCCCTGCCCCGTCTCTCGCGCCTGCACGTGGGCATGGACAGGGCGGAGGGCGCCTGAGGATCCGTGTCTGGCCCTGAGCACCGCAGGGGTGGGGGCGGCCGTGCCCCCCACCCGGGGCCTTCCTCATCCTTCATCGGGACCGCTGTCCCTGCTCACCGCCGGCAGCTTCTTGGTTTCCCATCGGGCCTCAGTTTCTACGGAGGGGAGGAGGAACAAGCAACCTGTAGAGGAACCCAGCTCCCGGGCATCCGGGGCAAACAGATGCAAGCGGGAACGGGCCGAGAACAGCTGGTCCCAGAGTTAGACACATGCCTGGAGTTAGGGCCCCCGGAGTCAGGAACCTCCAGAGTTAGGGCCCCCAGTTAGGGCCCCAGAGTTAGGGGTCACAGAGTTAGGACTCCCAGAGTTAGGGACCCCAGAGTTGGGGACCCTCAGAGTTAGGGACCGCAGAGTTAGGACCCTCAGAATTAGGGACCTCCAGAGTTGGGGGCCTGGAGAGTTAGGGACCCCATAGCAGCTTGTCAGGTCATGGGTATGTCATGAGGCGCTCGAAAGGGTTTGTTTCTCCTCTTTTTTAGGTGTGTTTGTTGGGGTGGTGTCACACCCAGCGATGCTCAGAGGTTCCTCCTGGCTCTGTGCTCAGGAATCACTCGTGTTGGTGCTAAGGGGACCCTATGGGATGCCAGGGATGGAACCCAGGTCGGCCTCCTGTCTGGCAAACAGGCGGTCTGCCTCCCTGCTGTGCTCGGGCCTGACAGAAGGAAGCTGTGCCCCCTGGGATGTGGTCTGCAGAGCCGTGAGGGATGGTGCGGGAAGGCCCTTTGCTTTGTAAGAATCAAGGTTGGTTTTTTTTTTTTTTTTTTTTTTTTTACAGCTGGTTTTTACATGCATCCTGGCAGCTCTTGTTTAAAGGTTAATTGAGAAACTATAAGGAGAATCGACTTTCTAATGGGGGGGGGGGGTTGCTACATTTAAGTAATAATTTAAGTCATCTTAAGGTTGTGACAGGCACTTTATAAAGCCGAGGCTTAAGCATTAAGGCTCAGCCTCCCCCCCTGGCCCACTGTTCACTGTTGCGGCAAAGCAGATCAAATGCATTAATTAAATATTTGGGAAGTGCCAGGCCCATTCTTACTTATTATCTCGCGTGAGGTTGACATCTTGGCAATCTCTGAGAACAAAAGGATCCTCCGAAAATGGGGTTTGCGCTTTAATTTATCAGCTGGATTACATAGAGCTTTAATTTGTCTTCTTCCCCGAACCCCCAGCAGGAGGGGAGAGCCTCGGGGCCCTTCCTGTGGCCGGTGACACCTTCCCTGTCCCCACTCAGGCTGCCTGGCAGGGAGGTTGGAGCTGTCTGTCCCTTCTATCTCTTCCTGGGCTGGCTCCATTGCCCGGCACTCGGGGCAGGGCGCCTGCTCTCCCAGGCCGAGCTGCCCTGGATGCTCTGGGGGAGCATGTGACCCAAAAAAGCAAAAAATAAACAAGAGAAAGGACTGGGTCCTCCCTGCCTGTCACAGGACGCTGCCAATGTGCGGGTGTGGGCTGCCCTGACTCCAGCCCTGAGCGTCTGCCTCTCCGATCTTCATCTTGTTTGTGTTTTGGGTTACACCCGGCGATGCTCGGGGCTTCCTCCCGGCTCTGCACTCAGGGGTCCCTCCCAGTGGGGCTCAGGGTGATGGAACCCGGCATGACAGCGCCCTCTGCGCTGGCTGTACTGTTGGCCGCTCACCTCGGGGCACCAGAACCTTGGCCCTGTGGAAGGCCTCCTTTGTTTGCTCTGTGCCCCTGGGTGCTGGCGTGGCACCTGGGAACCTTCCACCGGCTGGAGACTAGTGTGTACCACAGCCCCAGGCCAGCACTAAGGCCCCTTTTCACAGCAGCAGAAGCTGAGGCCCAGAGAGGTCAAGCAACTTCTCTGGGTCAACCAGGTGGCAACTGGCAGGCGGGGTCAGCAGTCCCCAAGGCTAGCGTAGCCTCCAGACCACGGCTCACACCTCCAGCCTGCCCCTGGCACCTTCCTGCCCCCCTCCCTCCCCGCCCCCCAGCTCTCCCTGGCAGGCAGGTGATGGGGACCCCCGGGGAGTTGGCCACTCTCTGCCGCTCCCAAAATTGAATGTCTTTCACTTACTGGCTCTGGGAGCCTGAGCACAATTTATTGAGCCGCCTTAGAAGTATTCAGGAGGTCTCTGCGCCTCCCAGGAGAGGGCTGGAAATGCGTAGCACGGGGTCCCCTTCCAGCCTGGGGGGGGGGCCTGCATGCTGTCCCCCACAGCGCCTGACCCCCCCCCCGGGCTCCCGGTGGCCAGTGCGTGAGCAGTGCCAGAGACGGGTCCTCATGGGGGACCCTGAGCTCAGCCCCTTCAGTCCTTGCTCCTGGATCCTGGGTCCCTCCTGCATTTGGTCAGGCCGAGCCATGGCCACCCCGCCCCCCGCCCCCGCCAGGTGACCGTCCTGTGATGTGGGCAGGTAGACGGGGACGGGCCCAGGGCGGTGGGGTTCCGAGGACTGTCCTTCCGCTGACGTCCCTTGGCCGGGAAAATCCTGAGGTCAGTGGAGGGGGGCTTCTGACCTCGGCAAGGGCCCGATGAGGTGGGGGGGGGGTGGCAGGAGGCCCTGCACGCTCAGGTGTGATCTGGGGGAGGGCGCGAAGGAGCCCCGGGGTGTGCCTGGCAGGCCCAAGAGCTTTTTCGTTCTCCCTGGCGCTCCCTGAGGCTGGAAGGAGACCCCTCAGACACCCGCTGAAGCGTGGAGGCCCGGCCCTGCCCTGTCCCCAGGCTTCCTGTGTGTGAGCCTGTAGGGGGCAGCGGGGCCTCTGGGGCCAGCCCACCACAGGGGGGGCGGCTCTCTGTGCGGAGATGGACTAGTGATGTCTGCCAAGCAGCAGGTGGACAGGGGTCTGCCCTGGGGAGAGAGAGGGAGGGGGAGGGGGGAGGCCAGGACCACTCTGGTTCTGGGCCCGGCCTGGGGGTGTGACTGCAAGTTTGATGTCCGTGGACCTCTGGACTGAAGCTTGCGTCTCTTCTGCCCTCGTCTCCAGCCCAAGCTCCTGGCCCAGCTGACGGCGGGCGAGTGGGCACCTGCGGCCGCCTCCCCTCTCCAACTGCCCGAGACCCCGGGCCAGGCGGCCACTCAGCCCCCCTGCCCCCGTGCTTGTCATTGTTGAAGCCCCTCTAGATGGTTTCAGCTGGGGGCTGGCAGCTGCGGAGGTCAGGACCGAGACGGCCGCGGTGGCAGAGGCTGGGCCGAGGTGGGCGGAGGGCGCGTGCCATGTCCCCCTTCCTTCCCCACGTCGTGCTCTCGGCCTCAGGTGTCCTCGGCTCAGCCCTGGGACACGCATTCCGGGACTTGCCTGCCTGACCGGAGTGTTTCCCTGGATGCTGCTTTTGCTGTGGGAGACGGTGCGTCCCCTCGGCTGTCCGGCCTGTGGCACCGTCCTCGGGGTCTTTTCTTCGGAGCCCACGTGTGTGCCTGTGCCACAGTCCCCCCATAGGGCACCCGCGCCAGGGCCACAGCCTGTTCCCGGGCGGGCGTTTGTTCCAACCGGTGGCAGGTCCGGCCGGGGTCTGCTGGGGACCCAGGGAAGGAGCGTGTGGCTTTAGCCCGGGGTGGACAGGAAGGCGTGAGGGGGCTGGGAATTTAGGAGTTAGCCCTGAGCACTGCCGGGTGTGACCCCCGGGCTATAAAATACAGAAAACTTAGGACGTCCAGGGAGACCTTTTTTTTTTTTTCTTTTTGGGTCACACCACTCAGGGATCACTCCTGGTGGTGCTCGGAGGACCCTGTGGGACGCCAGGGATCAAGCCTGGGTCGACCGTGTGCACGGCAAATGCCCTCCCCGCTGTGCTATCACTCCGGCCTTTGAGTGTCCTCAGAACCTCATAGATTCCTGGTTGTGCCACCTTGCTTCTCTGGGATGATGGGAGCCGCCGGTGGGCCCAGCACGCTGCTCAGCCTAGAGCAGACAGGAGTTGGGTGTGAGCTGGTGGCAGCCAGGGAAGGCCGCCTGGAGTGCGGGAAGGGGCGTCTCCCCGCTGGGCTGCCTCACTGACGGCTGTGGGACGCGGTTCCAGCGACTGTCTGCCGACTGTCTCTGCTTACCCCGGCCCGTGGGGCGGCTGCACCTTCTAAGGTGGGTCTGCCTGTTCCGACGGGGGGACTCGGACAGCTCCTGGGAAACGCCGTGTGACCGGGTGCTTCCACGTTTCGTGCATTTATGGCAAGTCGTTTCAGCACCTTTCTCGGCCCCCACTACAGGAAAATAAAACAAAAACAAAACAAGGAGGCGGAGGGAGCTGCTGGGCCTGGGCAGAGTTGCTCCTGGACAGTGCTCCTGCTGTGAGGGGCCGCTGACCCAGGACTCAGGACTGGCCTGGGCGTGGGGTGGGGGTCGGCACTGGGGGGTCCCGCTAGCCCGTGCTCCCCAGATGCAGACAGGGCGGCTCGGTGTGCTCTCGGCAGGGGGCGGGAGACGCAGCAGCATGCTGTTGTGTGTGTGTGTGTGTGAGTGTGTGTGCATGTCTGAGTATATATGTGAGTTGTGTGTGCGTGTGCGTGTGCTGTCCCGGCATGGCAGGGGACTCGCTGGTGTGTTGCAGGTGGCCGAGATGCACGGGGAACTGATGGAGTTCAGTGAGCGTCTGCACCGTGCGCTGCTGGCCAAGGAGGCCCTGGTGGCCCAGATGCGGCAGGAGCTCATCGACCTGCGGGGGCCCGTGAGTGTCGCCCCGCCCGGGAGAGGGGGAGGCGGGGGCGGCTCTGGGGTGTCCCTGACGAGGGGCTTTGCCCGCCAGCCTCTCCGCCTGTTGCCTCTTCTCTAGTGTGAGGCTGAGCGTGCGTGAGAGCGTGTGAGTGTGTGTGTATGTGTGTGTAAGCATGTTGCATGCATGTGTGTGCTTGAATGTGAGCATGAGGGTGCGTACGTGTGGAGGCGTGTGTGTGTGATCATGAATGTGTGTATGTGAGTGGGGGTGTGGGGGGAGCATGTGAGTGGGTTTATGCATGTCGGAGAGCATGTGTGTGTCTCTGTGCTTATGCATGTGTGTTTTGTGTTTTTACATGTGCGAGCATGTGTGTGTGTGTGTGTGTGTGTGTGTGTGTGTGTGTGCGCGCGTGCAGCGTGCCTCAGTCCTAAGCACAGACTCCAGCCCCTCTTTCTCCCAGAGGACCCTGTTCCTGAGGGAGCCCCTTCGAGTGCCCTTTCCCGGGACCCCTTCCTGTCCTCCAGAAGCCGCTTTCCTCCCCGCATCCTCCTGATGGGGGTGGGGCTGGGGGCCACGGTACGCACCGCCCAGTGCCCACCTTCCTTTGCTCCTGCCCCTCCTGCCGGCAGGTGCCCGGGGACCTCAGTCAGACGTCGGAAGACCAGAGCTTGTCGGATTTTGAAATGTGAGTCCCGGGTGGGGCGTGGGTGCCCCCTGTGCCTCCTGCCGCTTGGCCAGGCGGGAGGGGTTCCCGCCCGCAGACAGACCGGGCGTCTTATCTTTCCCTTCCGGGACTGGGAAACAATTGGGTTTTTTTTGGCTGGCATTTCAGACAGAGCCCATAAAAATGTAAATGTCCCTGTTTCCTCTGAAAAAAGCCTCCAGTCCCCTCAAAGCTGGTCAGCTGCCCCCAGCCGCCTGCTGGGCCCAGCCTGGACCGCGGTGCCCACCCCTCCCACTGCCCCCTGGGGCCAGGGGTCTGTGTGGCCCCGTGCCCGGGGTGAGACTTGCACCCCCCAAGCCTACCCCTGTTGCTCTGGTGCTGCAGCCTGATTTTTGTGCGTTTAATTTGGATTCGAAGCTGACGCACCTGTGAACGTCAGCCTCTATTTCTGACCGGATTGGGGGTCTGGGGAAGGGGGCAGAGACACGGCTGGCTTCTGGTTCCCCCCAGGAAAGGGCCCCCAGGAGCGAGGGAGGAGGTTGGGGCTGGCCTGGGGTGGCGGGGGGCGGGGGCCCTGGGTGACCTGGCTGGCCTGCGGGTCCTCTGGGCTCAGCTGCTTGTGACCTTGGGCAGGACCTCGGCCTCTCTGGGTCAAGTTCTCCTATGGAGGGTGAAGGTCAATCCTGGATCTGCTAGGACAGGGCCCCCTCACCTACCCCACACTGGGGGATCCAGCGCCCCAGGCCCTTCCCCCATGCATAGAGCTCGGACCCCTGCCCCTCCCCGTCGCTGCGGGTGCTCTGCCTGTTGGCCTGGTCCTAGACCCTGAGCCCGGTGAGGCGCCCAGACCAGAGCAGGGTCTGTGGGGCCCCAGGGAGAGGCCGGTCCCCACAGACCCGGTGCCTCCTGTGTCACTGTGGTCACTGTCCTTTCACGTGTTGAGACAGACCCTGGCGGACTGGGGATGCTCTGAAAGGGGGACATCTGCCCCCTCCCCCAGCCCAGGCCACTCAGGGAGATCATCGCAGGAAATGTGTCCTGGTGGCCGGGTTGATGGTCCTGGGAGGCCCCCCACATCCTGACCCTCGGGGCTGCTGCTTGGAGGGACTCGCCCCAGGGCCCGGCCGAGCACTGTGGAACCTGCAGCGCTGAGACCTCCAAGTGGGCTCTGACCCTGAGCGGGCCAGTGGGTGGGGACAGGCTGCTGCAGGGCTGCAGGGAGGCTCCAGCCAGGCTGCTCCGCCCTGTGGGGTGTGGGGCCTGCTGGGCTGGCCAGGCTGTCATGGGGGGGAAGAGGAAGAGGGAGCGAGGTGGGGGAGGGGGAGGGGGAGGGGGGGGGAGAGGGGGGTGGGAGAGGGAGGGGGGAGGGGGGAGGCCCAGTGACCCCAGGTGAAGTTTAAACCTCCAAAGTGGGGCGCCCACCCCTGGCGACGAAGCTTTGGGCTGACTCCCAGCTCTGCCCTCAGGGGCCCGTCCTGGTGGATTTGGGGGGCCACAAGGGATTCTGGGGGCGGCCTCAGGGCAGCGGAGTCAGGCCAGCGCCCTCCCTGTGGTACAATTTGAGCAGAGGTTATATTTCCAGCCATACTGAGGAAAATATGTTAAAAAACAGAGAAAAAGAAAGTCGCCCCAGGGCAGAACTATCAAGAACCCAGAAGCGGAATTCCCCCGAGGGCCCGCTCTGCGGCTGGGCCAGGGTCTGGCCTGGTGGGGACCTGAGCAGGCACCCGTTTATCTGTGCCCACGCGGGTGCCTTTGGGAGAGCCGAGAGAGGCACCTTCTGGTCCCACGGCGGGCTGGGGGGCTGTTCTCCCCCTCCCCGCTGCCCCGCTGTGGGCCTCAAGGGGGCCTTGCTACCCCCGAGCTCAGAGGGAGAAACCCGGGCGCGCCCGGCTGAGAGCGCAGCACTAGCCCACCCGGCTGCCCTCTGGCCCACGGACGGCGCCCGTGAGCGTCCCCGGGGCCCAGGAGTCACGACTTCCTTCTCCGTCCTCGCCCAGATCCAACCGCGCCCTCATCAATGTCTGGATCCCGTCCGTGTTTCTCCGGGGCAAAGCGGCCAACGCGTTCCACGTGTACCAGGTAGGTGCCCCGTGCTGTGTGCGTGTGCGTGCGTGTGTGTGTGTGTGTGCAAGTTTGTGCTTGTGTGTGCATTTGTGTGTGTGTGTGCCTGTGTGTATGTGTTTTGTGTGTGCGTGCGTGCGTGGCCGGGTCCCAGGCATGGCCAGAGTAGAGGTAGAAGTGTAGGCCGTTTGCACTGTGCAGGACCTCAGAGTGGGCCTGGCTCAACCGTTCCAGGCTCGGTTGGCTCATCGGCTCACCCCAGTTCCAGAATGAGCTTCCCCGAGGCCCCCGCACCCCCAGTGCTCCTGTCCTCCCGGCCGCTTCTCTGTTCACTCCCATTCTTGCTCCTTGGCTCAGTTAGGAACGCCCCAACTCCCCAGGTTGCACCCGTCTTCCTCAGACCCAGGGAGGCCCCAGTGGGTCACTCCCACCTTCAGCTTCCGGGTTGCCTGGCTGTCTCCCTCCCTGTCTCCTCTGGGCTAGGAAGGGGCAGATGGGAGAAGGGGGGTGGGTCCAGCCCTCTGCACCGGGCGTTTGGAACTGGGCCAGCATCCCCAGTTCCAAACCAGCCGATACTCCCCCCCCCCCCCAACCAACCTTCCCCATGTGAGTTAACCTCACCTGCCGGTCCCGCAACCAATTAATTACTCTTCACAGGTCTGGCCCAAATGTTAATTGGCGGTGTTTTTATTTTGAGGATGTAAGAACGCTAAACACGGCTTTTCATCCTCCGCTGTCGAACCATATGCCCAGGGCCCCGAAATTAACGCCACCGCAGAAGAAAACATCTCGAGTGGGCCGTGGGGCTGTTCGCGCGTTCCCCGGAGAGACCTGAGGGCGTGGGGCTTGGGCCCTCCAGCGGTGGCGAGGACACTCCCTCTGTGTGTCCAGGCTGTGCTCTGGGTCGGGGCGATGGGGGTCCAGGGAGTGACCCCTGGCTCCCTGGGGGCCGTTTTCTTGCTGTCACCTGGAATCGTGGGGAATCTGCCCACTTGTCCGATGTCTTGTCAGAGAGGGAGGGCAGGAGTGAATGGGGAGGGCTGAGGGGAAGGGGGTCGGCTTTCAGCATCCCGCTGGCTGCGGGGGTGGGGGTCCTCGCTGGACGCCTGCCGAGCGGGCAGAGGCTGCGTGAGCAGTGTCGTGCAGAGCTGAGGTGGTTTGGGGACTCCGCGCTGTTCCCCTGCGCAGAGCGACCCAGTGGCGGGGATGGAGGGGGACGGCCCGCTGCCCATTCCTCAGATGGTGGAGGTGCAGACAGCCCCAACCTGGGAGCCAGGGGCAGAGACCACGCCCCACACTGCGGACCCCCGGGCTCGCGCCCCGTCTGCGGAGTGCAGCTCAGCGCTCGCCCCGTGCCCGCTGCTGGCATACAGTGCCAAGACCAGCCCTGACCTGGGGTGGGGGGGGGAGCAGACAGCGGCGTCCTGGGGGTCGCTTACAGTGGCCGGCTCCCCACGGCCTATAGGGGGCAGTGTGGAGACCAGCGGGAACCAGGGAGATGGAGCTGCTGCCCCGTGGCAGTGGTCAGCGTCGGGGTGTCCCCAGCTGTCCCTCACTCGGTGCTTGGTGCCAGGGACAGTTTCCATGGTCAGTTTCTTGACCCGGGATTGGAGATAGAGAGTTGTTTAAACGAGGCTGCCCCTAACAAGGGCTGATCTCTTTCCTGTGTGTTGGGAGGGGATTCCCCCCCACCCCCCACCCCGCTCAGGGCTCATTCCTGGCTCTGTGCTCAGGGGTCGCTCCTGGCAGTGCTGGCGGGGGCCCGTCCAGGGTTTCCGGGTTTCTGTGCTCACTTGACCTGTTCATGTCACCTCGTGCTCTCACCCCCGCGAAGAGGGGACTCGCCTGTGCCCGGGGATGGTGACTCAGAGCGCGGGGTGGGGGGCGCGGTCGTGGGGTCGTGGGGGGCAGCACTGGGGCAGAGCCGGCGCTGCTGGCCTCGGCGTGGCCTGCATGTAACCGCGTCCACCCGTGGGAAACGCTTGTGTGTGCGCACGCTTCTCCAGCCAGGGCTGCGTGTCAGGACCCCGTCTGCGGCCCCGCTCACTCCGACCGACCGCGCCAGAGCTGTGACCCCAGAGAGGCCCAGACTCCTCCCCCCACCTCGAGCCAGTTGCCGGTTCTTTCTCCCCCAAGGTGGGCGCCCACCTGCGCGCTGCCTGGCCCCCCGCGGGGAAGCCAGCAGCAGCTGCTCAAATGTCAGCGCCGTGATTTCTTGTTTACGGGATGAGTGTTTTCCTGGCCCGCGGCGGCGGAAGCAGCGCTTGGTTTTATTTCTGGGTTTGTGATAGCAACTGTGTCTGCTGATGGGGGCCGCCTCCCCTCCCCACCACCGAGCCCCCATCCCGGGCTCCCTGAGGGTGTCCCAGGCCACCTCTAAGGGCCCCTGACCCCCTCACCTTCCCAGGGCCTGATTTGTGGCCTCCAGCTGTGCGTCCGCAGCCCCCGTCTCCGGTGCCAGGGCTGGGCTGTAGCTTTGGCCCCTCTCCTCGGTGCCCTCTGGCCCGGCTCGCGCTCTCCGTGCTCCCAATGACGCCTCCCTCCGCCGCTGCTGCCTCTGCCAGACTTTCCCAGGAAGCAGCCAGACGTGTCAGACACCCGCTGCTGGGTGGGCCAAGGGCTGGCAGCAGCCTGCGTCAGGCCGGGTGGGCCCTGGGCCTGGGGAATGTGGGGAGCGGGCAGTGCCCCCGCATCCCACCTGCTTTGGCAATGGGCAGAGGGCCCTGTGGGGATGCCCCCTGTGGGGATGAGGTTCCAGCCCTTCTGTTCCCAGAGGCTCAGTGTCTCCGGGCGAAGCTTCAGGCTGGCCCCGGGCTGGGGTCCTGCTCCCAGGCCCCCCCACCGTGCTGGGTTCCTCAGGGCCACTGAGCTCTGTGCTTCGGATGTGGTCCAGGCCTTTCGCACACTGGGTCATGCTCCCAGCAGGACCCCGCCCCCTCCCTTAGGTTTCTGGGGAGAATTTGCTGCCCCCCCACCCACCGCCCCCTGGCCCTGGCACACACACACAACTCCAGTTGTGTGGAGTGTGAGGCTGGGTGTGGACTCCAGATCCTTGCCGGGTACCTCAGGGGCGGGGGTGGGGG
The DNA here is from genome assembly GCF_029834395.1 of Sorex fumeus. Taxonomy (NCBI): domain Eukaryota; kingdom Metazoa; phylum Chordata; class Mammalia; order Eulipotyphla; family Soricidae; genus Sorex; species Sorex fumeus. The sequence goes on along the minus strand of NW_026606222.1, from coordinate 1,079,790 downwards.
TGGGGGCTCAGATTCTGCTTACTGCAAACAGATATTCGAATTTGAGGTGAGTTCTACTGAAAAATTCACATGGAGGGGAAGGGGGGGAGGGGAGTCCCGGGGTTGAGGTGCTCGCCTCGCGCACTCGACTGGTTCTGTCCCAGTGCTGCGTCCTTGGACCCTTCCAGTGACTTCCGGGAAGCGCCCCCAACTTGGTCTGAGAGAAGGGCCCCCTGAGGTGTGGCTCTGGGGAGGGGGCTCTGTGCTCACATGGGGGGGTGGCTCCAGCTCTCACTGCGTCGCGGTGTGTGGGTGTCGCAGAGCCTGTCGGCTTGGGAGGTTATTTCTCCCGTTAAGCCCCGGACTTTGGGTTCCCCAGCAGCGAGAGGGACAGAAACGCGAACACGATCCTGTCCAAGCAGAAGGGGTTTAATTCCAGTATCCTGGGGTCAGCCATCTCACCCACAGAGTGGTCTCTTTTATTTATTTATTGCTTTTTGGGTCACACCCGGCGATGCTCAGGGGTCACTCCTGGCTCATGCACTCAGGAATTGCTCCTGGCGGTGCTCGGGGGACCATATGGGATGCTGGGAATCGAACCTGTGTTGGCCATGTTGGCTGCGTGCAAGGCGAACGCCCTACCCGCTGTGCTATCGCTCCAGCCCCCAGAGTGGTCTCTTGATCGCGACCACGACTTCAGGCAGCAAGGAGTCTCTAGGGGTTGATGACGTAAGCAGTACCTGCCTTATCGTTTCAGAAAAGAATCTGAGTTACCAAACAGGTGTTTTGGCAAATGCCTGCGGTGACGGTGGTCAGGCAACAGTTAAACCGTAGTTTCCACGAGCAGCTTATGGTTACGTTCTTTTACTCATTCTTTTAGGTTTAATAAAAGACAATTTCTGGGGCGTAGTGATTGATTGGGTCCACTTGCTGGGCCCAGGAACTTTCCAGGTGGGTTCAGGTTGACTACTCGCATGTTGTTTCATTTGAAACCGTTTTAGTTCCTTAAGGGAACCTGAGGCCTGGCTGATTTTGCTGAATTCCGCTGCCTGTCACGGGATCAGTTTTGCCTCATGTTCCCATGTGATAAAACTTACGGGGGTGGGGAATGCAGGTAGCCCAGATACACAGTTCATTTGTTTTGGGGCCACACCTGGCGGGGCTCAGGGCTGACTCCTGGCTCTGTGCTTAGGGGTCAGTCCTGGCAGGCTCAGGGGACCACATGGGATGCCGGGGATAGAACCCGGGTCATTCGTGTGCCAGGCCGCCATCCTGTCGCCCTGACTCCCACATTCATTTCTGCTTAAAAAATAAATCCAGGGGGAGGGCCTTTGCCTTGCACGCGGTCGACCCGGGTTCGATTCCCAGCATCCCATAGGGTCCCACGAGCACCGCCAGGAGTAATTCCTGAGTGCAGAGCCTGGAGGAACCCCTGTGTATCGCCGGGTGTGACCCCAAAAAGCAAAAAAAAATAAATAAATAAATTCAGGGGGTGGGAATGTGGTTCAGTGGTTTGGGCAGGGGCCAGGGATCTGGCTCAATGGTTCGGCACTAGCCAGGCATGTGTGAGACCCTGGGCTTGATCCCTGCCACCATCCCTACTCAAAAAAAAAAAAAAGAAAGAAAGAAAGAAAGAAAGAAGAAAAGGCCTCCACATAAAGAAGGAGTACACTCACGTAGGGGGGCGAAATGATTTGGAGCGGCCTGGGGCCACACCCTCCCCGAGCCTCCCTGCCCACGGCCCCCGGGAAGAACCGGGCTCACCAGGGGCTCATCTCTCAGGATTTCTTAAATGGGGTTGAATGCTGGTAAGTTTTGTTTCTTAAGATATAAGCCTTGCCTCACGCAGCTCCTGGCGAACAGTGCTGAAGGCAAATGAGAGACTCACCGTCCCAGAGTTCTGCGGGGGCCTCAGGTGGCATCTGTGTTAGCTCCAGAAGATGCGCTATGGCCCAGGGAAACGGACCCCCGCTCCAGGGGGGGCTCTGCACACTCCTCGAGGCTGCGCCCAGGAGGCCTCGACCCTGTGTCCGCGGGGAGGATTCGCCCTGGGTGGCGGCATTTTCCGCGGGGTCCACCTCTGCGAAAAACTGGGGGGGGTCCCCGAAAAAAGCGGGCGTCGAGCTCCCTGTAGACCCCGTGAGCCCCCTTTTGGCTTCTGTCCCCCAACACCGAAACGTTCGCGCCCGCCTCTTCTCGTTGTGGCGCTCAGTGCCAGGCCAGGACGTGGGAACCACCAGACGCCTGGGACCACAGCCAGCCCTGGCGGGCCACGTCCACTGCGGAGTAACTGTGCAGTGGCTAGCGAACGTGAGCGCCAGCTGTCCGCGCTGTGGGCTGGAGCTCGGCGGCCTGAGCATCTGTCTGGAGAGGCAGCCCGGGATGGTTTCTCTCTTGTCCTTGCAGAGACCCGGGGAGGGGGCAGAAGGAGGGTTGTCAGAGCGCTCAGCTGAGCCGGGTCCTGGGACTGGGCAGGAGGAAGCAGCCCTGGCGCTGCTGGAGACCGTCCGGACCGTGTTGTACAATCCCGGTAGAGATGGGAGGGGCAGTAACTCCGGTGCAGCCCTCAGCTTCCTACTCAGCCTCCCGCAGCCGCGCGGCCCCAGATGGGGCTCTGTGAGGGGAAGCTTGTTTGCTCGAGTCAGTAGTATCGCTGTTGAATATTCAGGCGTTGACTTCCTTTTGTTACTGTGTTTGGCATATTGAATATGTCTTGGGGAGCTTGCTGGCCTTGCTGTGCGGGCGAGATGCTCTCAGTAGCTTGCCAGGCTCTCCGAGAGGAGCGGAGGAATCGAACCCGGCTCAGACGGGCTGGCTGTGTGCAAGGCCAACCACTGTGCTATCGCTGCGGCCCGAGCACAGCGGTAGGGCGTTCGCCTTACAAGCGGCCAACACGGCCGACCCGAGTTCGATTCCTCCGCCCCTCTCGGAGAGCCCGGCAAGCTACCGAGAGTATTCCATATGCCGGACACAGTAACAACAAAGTCTCACAATGGAGACGTTACTGGGCCCGCTCGAGCAAATCGATGAACAACGGGAGGACCGTGACCGTGACCCTTACTTCCTTTTGCCAGCTCCCTGGCCCCCTACCGCCACACACGGTGATTCCCAGCTGCTCTCACCCTCCACGGAGATAGGATTCTCGGGCACCCTCCGAGGTTGCCCTCTCCCAAACAAGCAAGTGAAACAAGGTTTGGAACTGTGTGCGAGCTGAGTGTAAAATGCAACTCTCTGCTTCAAAAGCATCAACAGAGACCATTTGGCCCCAGGAGAGGCTCGCCCCTCCCCACCCCGCCTTACGCACGGCGCCTGAGGAGCTTGAATAGGGGGAGCCGGGGGAGCCCCAACCTGTGCCTCCCCAGGTTTCACATTTGAGCACCTAATGCTCCTTTCTGGAACTTTCCTCGTCTCGTTCATCTGCTCACCTTCCAGCTGCAGATGGGACCCGGTGCCCAGCCTGTTCCCTGGACACTGCTCCTGGCCCAGCGGGCTGAGAGGCCTGAGCCCAGAGCCCAGAGCCCCCCGCAAATCAGCAAGTCCGGGCGCTGCTGGCCGGTGCTCTGTGGCCCACCCCTGGCCCCCGGTCTTGTCTGAGCACTCCCCCGATGCTGGCAGCCGGGGCCTCCCTGCCCCTGAGTGCTCTCCCTTCTAGAACATTCCCCTCTGGTTCGCTTTCTGTCCCAGGGCTGAGGCTGGAGAGATAGCACACAGCAGGTGGTACGGGGGTTGCCTGGCTCGTAGCTGACCCAGTTCCACCCCCCAGCACTGCATATGGTCCCCCGAGCCGCGCCGGAAGTGACCCCTGAGCACAGAGCCGGGAGTGATCCCCGAGCACTGCTGGGTGTGCCCTCCGCCCCCCTGGAATGCTGCCAGTGACTGAAAAATGTTCCTCGGGATAAGTATGCCTGCCAGTTGCTGTCCTTCCTGACCCGAGCTCCCAGGAGTTGGGGGGGGTGGCTGTCCACCCCCAACTGTGTCCCCCACGCCGCCCCGGGCCCTGAGCTGGTTACCTAGAAGATTGCTGGCTTCTTGGGGGGAGAGGGAAGATGCTGGATCTGACTGGTGTCTCGGAGGAGGCGTAGGGCCCTCAGCATGCAACGAGGGGGTCTCGGGATGGCCGGTGGGCAACCCACGGGAGCACTGAGGTCAGAGTTCGATCTGCTGAGGCAGCAGAACCAGGAATGGCAGGTGCTGCCCCCCACCCCCCGCATGGGTGGGTGGGCCGGGTCTGTGCCGTGGCCGTGGGCTCCGGGCCACTCTGATGGGTGTCCTTCCCCCCTCCCCCCCCGCCCCCGCTCGTCCACGCAGCCTGGCCGTGTTCCTTGTCCCCTTGCTCTGTGTTTGGCGCCCGTGCGTGCCCCCCCCCCCTTCCCGCCTTCGATGTGCCCCGGCATGTTGTTCTCACAATGAAGACACAGCTAATGACACACGGAGCCATTTCATTAAAAGCCGAAGTTTTGTTCGGAGACATTAACGCGGGCCGCCAGCCGGAACGTGAGTCATTTCAGCACTTGAATATGAAGGAGGCAAAACAAATTAGGAACCTGAAGCCATTTTTCTTTCTTTCCTTTTTTTTTTTTTTTGTGTGTGTGTCCTTTGTTTCTGGGCCACATACAAAGGTGCTCAGGACTTACTCCTGCCTCTGTGCTCAGGGCTCACTCCTGGAAGGCTTGGAGGACCATCTGGGGTGCTGGCAATGGAACCCACGTGGTCAGCCACGTGCAGGGCAAGTGCCCTCCCTGCTGTACTGTCGCTCTAGTCCATCTGATTTTTTTTTCTTTTGGGGTCACACCCAGTGATGTACAGGGGTTCCTCCTGACTCTGCACTCGGGAATTACTCCTGGTGGTGCTTGGGGCACCCTATGGGATGCTGGAAATCGAACCCGGGTCGGCCACATGCAAGGCCAACACCCACCCCTCTGCGCTATCACTCCAGCCCCAAATTCATCTGAATTTAACCATTTTCTTCGTCTGCATTGGTGGGTCGCACCAGGCGATGCTCAGGGCTAACTCCCGGCTCTGGGCTCAGGGATCATTCCCAGCCGGGTCCCAGGGGACCCTGCGGGGTGCCAGGATTTAGCCCCGGTCTGTGACTTGCAGGGCAAGTGCCCCCTCACCGTATGACCTCTTTGGCCTGAGTCCGCTTTTCCAGAGAGGCTTCACTGGCCTCACGTCCGGCTTCGTGTCGCCTGGCTGTCTCTGCACCTGTCACACCCTCCGGCCTCAAGACCATCGGGGGCTGGAGTTGCAGGGTGCGGGGGCCTATGCTTTGGGGGTCGCGTTGCTCTCGGCCCTGGGCTTCTGTGCATGAAGGGAGCTTTGGTGATGGCTGAGAGGTCAGGCTCGGCCTCCGGGGACAGCATCGTCCAGAGTGCGGGAGACGCTTGCTCCCTGGGTGGGCAGAGTCCTTTGGGCCCTTGCTAAGCAGCAGGAAGTTCGGAAGGGAACAGGGGAATGCTGTGGCCGGGGGGACCGCGGCTGGGCTCCCTGACACTTGGACACGGCCCTGGGCTCTCTCTGGGCATCGGTCCCGCTGTCCCCTGCGTGCCCCCCCCCAGTGTGTGTGTGTGTGTGTGTGTGTGTGTGTGTGTGTGCGCGCGCGCCAGGGCCATCCAGGCATCCGGTGGAGGGGGGAGCAGGCGGCCACCGTAAGCACTGGGGGTTTGGGAGAGCGGCGGGGAGGGTGCGTGGCCCGGCCCACGCTGTGCATTGTTTGTGTTCTGGGGCTGCCGTCCTGTGACAATTAATCAGGCATGGTAATTACCTGCTGTAATTGGTGATTGCACGTCCCCTAATTACCCCTAATTCTGTAATGGGGAGGGGCGGGTACACACCAGCAGCCGCTGCACAGAGGTGGGGGGGGCTCGGTCCCAGCAGCTGCCACTGCACCCCCCCCCCCCCCAGCCCGCCAGCCCTTAGGCCTGGCTGGTGGAGACTGGACCCGGGGGAGCCCGGGGGTACAGCCCTGAGGTCTGTGATCCTCTGGGGCGGTGGGGGCGTGCCTTGGGCAGGAGCCGACCTGCAGGGGCTGAGGGGCCCGCCCCTGGCAGACCCTCCGAGACCTGGGGCTCGAGCGGATTCTGGAAGCTTCTTTATCTTCTTTACCTGTGTGTGTGTGTGTGTGTGTGTGTGTGTGTGTGTGTGTGGTGGTAGGGGCAGGGGGTCGGGCCACACCCAGGGGCGCTGATTCTGGAAGCTTCTTTGCCTGTGTGTGTGTGTGTGTGTGTGTGGTGGTAGGGACAGGGGGTCGGGCCACACCCAGGGGTGCTGATTCTGGAAGCTTCTTTATCTGCACTCGTGCGCGCGCGTGCGCGCGCGTGTGTGTGTGTGTGTGTGTGTGTGTGGTGGTAGGGGCAGGGGGCCGGGCCATACCCAGGGGCGCTGATTCTGGAAGCTTCTTTATCTGCACTTGCCTGTGTGTGTGTGTGTGTGTGTGTGTGTGTGTGTGTGTGTGTGTGGTGGTGGTAGGGGCAGGGGTCGGGCCACACCCAGGGGCTTCAGGGCTCACTCCTGGTCTGCCCTCGGGGACAGCAGTGCTCCAGGAACTGTGCTTGACTTGATGGGTTCGGAAATCGGTCTCCCAGCCCCACCCCGAAGCCCCTCATGTCCAGGTTGCTGCTGGCTGCTGCGCTGCAGGGATGGGGGCCCCCTCGGGGCTCGGAGGGGACCCTGAGCAGCCCTCGCCTTCCTCCGCCCCCAGGTCTACGTCCGCATCCGGGACGACGAGTGGAACGTGTACCGGCGCTACGCCGAGTTCCGGGCACTGCACCACGGGCTGCAGAGCAAGTTCGCTCAGGTGCGGGCCTTCAGCTTCCCGCCCAAGAAGGCCATCGGCAACAAGGTAGGCCGCCCTGCCCGGGCCCGCCGCACGTGGCGGGGACTCGGGCTTACCAGCTCCGGCTGGCACCTCGCGGGGCTCCTGGGAGATGCAGCTCCAGGACGGGCTGCCGGGAGGAAGGGCGGGAGCAGCCTTGGCCTGGTCCTGGCTCTGGGTGGGGCAGAGCCTCCGCGGAGGGTGCAGGGTACGGAGCATCTGTGGAGAGTGCGGGTGGCAGGTGGCAGCAGGGTGCCAGGCCTGCGGGGGTGAGTTTGCTGACTGCTGCCGTGGACGAAAACGCTTCCCCTCCCCTCCCCTCCCTGCCTGTCACATTCGGAGGCGCCCTGCGGTGGGCCTTGTTCCTGGGGGGGGGAACGGTGCGCGTGTCTCTGTGCGTGTGTGTGTCTGCGTGTCTAGTGTGAGCGCGCATGTGTTATGTGCCTGTCTGTGTGTGTGCATGTGTGCCTGTGTGTGTACACATGCATCTCCGTGTCTATGTGCGTGTCTTTGTGTATCTGTATCTGTGCACGTGTGTATCTGTGTGTGTGCCCAGGTGTGTCTCTGTGCGTGAGTGTCTCTCTGTGTATGTCTGTGTGTGTGTCTGTGTGTGTGTGTGTGTACGCGCGTGCGGCATCCCCCTGCCGTCTCTCCTGCTTCCTGTGTGTTCGGCTGAAGGAGGTCAGTTTCCGGGGTGCCGAGGGCATTCTTTTCCCTGTGAAGGGGGTCGTAGGCAGAATATACTCGTGGGTCCCTCTACCCGTGGCCCCTGCCTCTCGCCTCGCCGCTCTCCTCAGGGTGTTTGTGATTCTGTGGGTCGGGAGTGCGTGGGGCCATGCGGGGGGACCCAGTCACTGGGATTTTCAGGGGATCACAGGCGGAGCACCCTCAGCTGTGCCAGACCATGGGCACAGGCGTCCTGGGACGAGGCTCTGGCCAGCGCCCCCCCCTCCCCGCGCCCCCTGCTTTGTCCACGAGTACCTGCAGCTGCCCCACTTCGCAGACGAGCAAACTGAGGCTTGGGGAGGGGCTGAGGCTGAGACCCTCTCCCAGGCCCCCCGGAAGCTGCGCCCAGCGCCGGGCGTGCGTGTGACAGTCTCCTCCCGTGCCTTGCCCGTGCCCCCTCTGTGGAGCAGGTGCTGGATTAATAATGAACAGGGTGGGGGAGATGTGGGAAGGAGCTGGGCGTGGGTTTATTTTAAGCAGCTCCAGGTGCTGCCCAGGTGGGCACGTGGCCGGGCGGGCGGTGGCAGGGTGGGGGCAGGCAGCGCGTGCTTTGCAGGAGTCTAGGGGGTGGCCGAGGGGGGCCTGGGGGCGGCCAGGCTGGGGGGCTCCCGGGGGCTGCCGCCGGCCGGGCTCGCCGTGGTGGGGGGAGGGTCCCGGCTCAGCGCCTGCCGTGCCCACAGGATGCCAAGTTCGTGGAGGAGCGCCGGAAGCTTCTACAGAGCTACCTACGCAGCGTCATGAACAAGGTCATCCAGATGCTGCCCGAGTTCACCGCCAGCCCCAAGAAGGAGACGCTGGTCCAGCTCATGCCCTTCTTCGTGTGAGTGACCTGGGCCCGTGGCCTGGGGGGGGTCCCTTCCCAAGGCAGCGCACGGCCACAGGCTTGGACAGTCCAAGGGGGGTTGGGCACGGGGGACCCCGGGGGGTGTCGGGGCTGGAACACAGGCCGGCCACGTGCACGACTGGCACCCTCCACTCAGTGCCGCAGCTCCGGTCCGGCGCCCGCCATGGTGGTGACCGTCCATGTCCCGAGCTTCCCGTGGCTCCCGGCATCCCTCCCTGTCACGGTCTTGGGGGACGCGGGGCTGGCGTCCCTGCTTCCCTCACCCGAGTCCTTCATGTTTTGGGGGTGAGAGAAAGGGCTGGACGCCCCCCACCCCTTTCCCAGATGGGCAGAGGGCCGGAAGCGTCCCTCACTCCCCTCCCTGTTTGCAGCCTGTGAAGCCCCCACTGATGCCGGTCAGCCCCGTGGGTGACCCCTGGAGGACAGTGGCTCCTCTGCACGGGCCCTGGTCACCGCATGCTGCTCACCCAAGGGGGCACCCAGGTGTTGGCGCCCCCGGCCCCTGTCACGTCATAAGGAAACTGCTCCCAGGGGTCCCCGACAGCACCCCCATTCCTGGAGACCCCCAACTCCCTCCTGCCTCCCCGCTCTGTCTTGCAGTGACGTGCACCCCCCTGGAGAGCCCCCGAACAAGGGCGGACGGCCCAGGCCTGCCTCACGCTTCTCCAAGCTGTCCCGCGGGCACCCCCGAGAGACACGCAGCGCTGAGCCCCAGAGTGGCGACCTCTGACCCCGACGGATGCCCTGCAGCGACTGCCTGGCGACCCCTTCCAAAGCGCCCTGTCCCTGCTGGCCGTGTGACCCCTGATTAAACTGGTCCGTCCCAGCGCACGACGGCTCCGGGGGACCGGACAGAGGGTGGACACCGCCGGACATGCCAGGCCCAAGGCGGGACCCCCAGTGCCCACCTCTTACGTGACCCGGGGGGAGGGCTCAGCCTCTCAGGGCAGCGTCTGGAAGGCTCCGAGGGAGGCAGGCACTGCCAAGGCCTGGGGGAGCCCTGGACAGTCTAGGAAGGGGCATGGGGGTCTTGGCTTCATGAGTCGGGGGTCTCCGGTGGGGCTGTCCCCGTCCAGAGGACCTGCCACCAGCCTCGAGACACGGGCTTGGGGGGATGGCACCCCCAGGTGGATCCCAGGGGTCTCTGTGCACCTCGACCCCCGCACGCCCAGCTCCTCGACGGGGAGTGGGTTGGGGGTCCCTGAACCACGGCCAGACACTCGCCGGGCAGTGCCTGGGCTGAAGAAACTTCCGGAAAGAATCAACTGGACGGTTTATGCCGCGGGACACTGCTAGCCAGAGGGGACGTCCCCGGAGCAGCGCAGGCGGGGACACGGGCACAGGCCTGCAGGGACAGAGGGCGCAGGCGGCGTCAGGGGCCAAACCTACAGCCGACGCTGTTCCATCACTGCCTGGCCGAGCGGGGGGTGGGGGGCTGGCTGCCCACTATGCTGTGCTCCTTCCCAGTCGCCATGTCCCCACCTACCCCCGGGTTCCTTCCTGGGCCCCCCCCCAAGCCCGTCTGGGTGTGCCTGGCCTGGCCTTTTCCCCGACCCCGGAGCACAGACACACCGTTCCCCAGGGACCACCGGCTTTGCACCCAGAACCATTTCCTCCCCACGCCCCTCCCCCTGCCCCTGCCCCTTTCCCCCACGGGCCACCCCCTGGCTTCTGGCTCCCACGGGACAGCGGAGCCTCCATGCCTTAACGTGGCTCCCGGGCAGAGTGTTCTGGCCCCCCACCCCCACCAGCCCAGGAAGCAGAGGACCCCTCTGGCCCAGGAGACTGGCCGCTGCCCAGGGAGGCTGGGGAGAGGCAGGGGGTCTCGGGCTGGCAGGGGCAGGAGCAGCCAGGAATCACCCCCACAGCCACAGTCCGGGGGTGACCCCACACCTGGGTTCGGGGCTCAGTGCAGGGACCCCCTTTTCTCCGCGTCCTGCACCGGGCAGTCGTGCCCGGTGGGCTCCAGGCCTCATGATAGCCCCCTCCTGCTCGCCTGCTCCCCAGCCCCCAGCCCACAGGACCCAGCAGGCACCTCCTGCGCCCGTCAGCCTGGTGGGCGTGGGAGCAGTTTCCTTCCAGAAGCTTCTCTCCGTCCCCGCTAATGGACCATGAGGAACAGACGGGGGTGAGGCCCACTCGGCCCCCACGGGACTCCCCTTCCCCCAGAACCCACTCGGCCCTCCTTGCCCACAGGCTGAGGACGCGTCGGTCTGCCCAGGGCCTGCATGGCCACCATGCATGGCCCTGTGGCCCTTTCATGCCGGAAATTCACGTTCCATCACACGTGTCTCCATGTCTCTCGAACCCCAGCTCCGAGACCAGCAGGAGTGTGGGGTCCTGGTCACCTCTGACCCCTCCCCGACCAGTGTCTGCTGAGAAGGACCGGCTGCTCCTGGAACTCTCCGGAAACTCACCTGATGGACAGAACACGCCCCTGTGGGCCCTGGGCAGCCCCGGGTGGCCTTCAGGGGAGCACTGGGGGGGAGGGCGGGGTGTGGCGTGGGGGCAGAGAGCTGCCCCCCTGCACCCCCAGGCCGAGGGCCCCCCCCATCCGGCGGCTCCCGTCACGGACCAAAGGGGGTGCGGATTCCCCTGGCACCCGCTTCTGTTACGGTTTACACCCCGGGATTTTTAGACAAATGTGTTTAATTTTCTACACACTCTTGTACTCCACTCCTCTTTGGACTCAGCCGCGGAGATTTTGTTGGTCGGACGCACCTTCTTACAAGCACAGAATAAACTTCAGCAACTTTTGTAGACGCTCGGCGTGTGCCCTGACCTGTGTCAGTGGGGGGGGGGGGAGGCGGTCACCTGCACCCGCATGGAGGGGCCGGAGGGGACCGACACCTGCGCTCGCTGAAGGGGACCCAACCCCCATGGTGACAGAACAAGATGCCACTGGCACAGACCCCTGGTGGCTCATGACCCCTGGTGGCTCATACTTTAACGTTTTTCTTTCTTTTTTTTTCTGGCCCACACCGGGTGGTGCTCGGGGCTTACTCCTGGCTCTGGGCTCAGGATCACTCCTGGTGGGGCTTGGTGGACCCTGTGGGGTGCCGGGGATCAAGCCTCGGTCGGCTGCGTGCAAGGCCTGCGCCTTCCCCACTGGCCTGTGGCTCCGCCCCTGTGTTGCTGGTCCCAGTGTTACAGCAACTCACCATCACCAGTGTGGCTGAGGACCCCCCCGACCCTGACACACGCAGCTCGGTCCAAGGTGGGTTTCAAGGAGGATGAGGGCCTGGGGAGAGAGCCGAGTGCCCCGCTCTGCAGCGGCAGAGGGAAAGGACCCCCAGCCGCCTTGCTGTGCAGACCCTCACCCCGGTTTGTTCTCCCAAACACTCGTCAGTGGCCACAGCCGCCAGAACAGCCCCGTCCTCTCCGCCCCCCATGGCTCCTACAGGGCCATGGGCTGGCCTGCGTCTCTGCCTCCCGAGAGTCCGCGGACCAGTGCTCTAGAGAGGGAGGGAGGAGGGACGGGAGGAAGGAAGGTGGACACAGTGCCCACGGGCCCCACTGCTCCGCGTGTTTCTGGGCACCCGCAGACCGTGGACGCCCCCGGGCAGGTGACACCTCCCAGGAAGCGCGTGCAGCTCCCTGTGGAGTGGCTCCGGCTGTTCGTCTTTGGGAATCAGTGTTCAAGCCCTGGCACAGTGCTCGGAAATGAAATGATTCTTTTCTTTAGAATCACCATTCTCAGGGCTGGAGCGATGGCACAGTGGGGAGGGCGTTTGCCTTGCGTGCGGCCGACCCGGGTTCGATTCCCAGCATCCCACAGGGTCCCCCAGGCACCGCCAGGAGGAATTCCTGGTGAAGAGCCAGGAGGATCCCCTGAGCATTGCTGGGTGTGACCCCCCTCCAAAAAAACAATCACCATTCTTGTCAGTACAGGAGCCCCGGGGGTGGGGGAGAAGCAGAAACCCGGGGCCCAGGCAGAGCCTCCGCCGCACCCCACAGACTCCCCCTGCTCTGTCACCTCCGACTCTGCTCTGAGAACCCCGGGTGCAGGGGAGGGAGGAGACTGTGGCCGGCTCCCAGGGACTCCCTCGGACACGAGCTGCTCATTGGGACTCACCCTGCCTGGTTTAGTTGATGTGTTTTGGGGTCACACAGCTGCACTGGGATGCCCCGTGTGGTGCAGGCGAGTCGCACGCATGGCTGTCTCAGATCGGGGGACAGACTTGCAGGCATGCCTGACTGCACAGCCTCAACAAACAAATGCTCGTGTGTGGGGCCAGGCCACAGTCCAGCGGGGAGGGCGCTGGCCTTGTAACACAGCCTACCCGGGTTCGATTCCCGGCACCCCATAGGGTCCCCTGAGCCCACCAGGAGTCAGCCCTGAGCAATGCCGGATGTGGCCCCTGATGAAAGCAGGTAGATAGGGAAAGGCCCCCCCCAATGAAACAATTCTCAAGCGAGAACCTGTGACCCATTCTTTTAGCTCAGAACTACCGAGATGGGCTTCCGCACAAAAGTGAGTGTGACTTTCGGGAAGGAAAATTGGGCTGAGACTCACCTGCTCCTGCCCCCACGAGCCCGTTCAGTGTCCTTGTCGCGTTTCCAGGGGCCCCAGCTGAGTCAGCAGTGGGCCGCCAGACTCCCGGCCCTCCCTGGACCCCCTGGATGTTGGGTGGGACTTGCACACTAGGGTCAGATGACCAGGCGGGTGGGCTCAGTGACTCTTTTCAGCCAGTCTCTTCCTGTCCCGCATCCTGGGTGAAGGCCAGGGGAGTGTGTGTGTGTGTGTGGGGGGGGGGGAGTTTAACTTCTTCATGCTGGCCGAGTGGCACCATCGTTGGTGGAAGATCGTGGATCTCGGTTGAGGGAGAGAAGAGTCTCGCCCTGCCCCTGGCTCGGGAGGGGGACGGAGGCCTTCGGGCCAGGATGTCAGGCTCCGGGTGGAGAAATGTGTGAGATCAGCGATTTAAGTCTCTCCAGGAAGTGGGGGGAAAGAGAGAGATTTAACCTAATGCGTGCGGAGAAATAGAAATCAATGAAACAGCACGTACCATGTAGAAAAATCGATGGAAAAGAAAATGGTTTCTTGATATGCTACAAGCTAGACCAGGGCAATAGGAATGAAATGAATTGTCCACACACTTAGCTAGGAGACAGCTGCTACGATCTCGGGCATGAAAACAGAGACTCAGAGAATATCACAGTGATTGCAGTAACGGACCACTGTAACGGAAGTTGGTGATCTCCGAGGGGAGCAGATGACCAGGCTAGCCAGGAAGATCCAGAAAAGCTGTGGGGGAAAGCTGCCTATTAAAACAGAGTGCAGGGGCCAGAGTGATAGCACAGTGGGGAGGGCATTTGCCTTGCATGCAGCTGACCTGGGTTCGACCCCCCCACCCCCCGCATCCCATATGGTACCCATGCACCGCCAGGAGTGATTCTTGAATGCAGAGTCAAGAGTCAGCCCTGAGCACTGCTGGGTGTGTCCCCCCCAACAAACAAAAAAACCCAAAATATTGAGTGCATAATGAAAAAGCAGGTCATAGAGAAAACGGCAGACCCCCAGGGCGTCACTGGTAGAATTCAGCCAACATTTCAGGAATTGGGGCAAAAAGTCCAAACACTTCATGGACTCACAGAACGGGGAGAGAATTGCTAAGTCATTCGAGGAGGCAAGATTCTAATATCAAAAAACAAAACAAAGGGGCTGGAGCGATAGCACAGCGGGTAGGGCGTTTGCCTTGCACGCAGCCAACATGGCCGACCCGGGTTCGATTCCCAGCATCCCATAGGGCCCCCAGAGCCCACCAGGGGTGATGCCAAGCCAGAGCCAGGAGTCAGCCCTGAGCACCGCCAGGTGTGGCCCCCAAACCAAACCATAGCACGAGCTTGGCTTTAGGAAAAACCTCTCACGGATAGATCCGCCACTATCCTTAGCCAGACACGCCCAGCCCGAACCCAGCCACCACACGCATGCGGATTCCAGAACGTGACGGTGGTTTCATCTTGGAAAGTCAATATAATAAATCATAATCGCAAATCATCCTGTTAATCGTCGATTGCCTCGAGCAGGCCCCAGTAACGTCTCCTTCATCCTAGCCCAGAGATTATATTCAAGGCTCTTTAGGAGAATGAGCCCCATCCTTGTTACTGGTATTTGGCATATTTGGTAGGCCACGGGGAGTTTGCCAGACTCTGCCCTGTGGGCAGGCTACATTCGGTGGCCTGCCAGTTTGTCCAAAGTAGGAATGAGATAATAAGATGTCATAACAGGATGTTGCGCGGCCGCGAATGCGGAAAGTCAATATAATTCACGACATTCATAAAGGTAAAAGAAAACCCATGTGAGCATCCCAATTAATGCAAGAAAGGGGTCTGGGGCACAGGGGGCACAGAGGGAGGGCAGTAAGGCCTAGAAAGCCCACACTGCATGTTTTGGCCCGAAGCTGCTTCCCCGTAAGCTTGGAAGGAGGTGGGGCTCTGGGCGGGGTTGCTGATCATGTTACCAAGAGGGCTCTGGAGGGTGTCATAAAGGAAGAAAAAGGAAAAAGAAAACAGGCAGAACCAGCAGGAAGAGCTTAAAACTATCCTTACAAATGACATCATGGCCTGTGCAGGAAACCAAAGGGCTTTATCCCCTCCCCAACCTACTGGAACCAACCAGCAGATTCAGCCACACTGCAGGACGTGAGGTCACCCTTCAGAGAGAGATTTGTTTCTCGATCAGCAATGAATAATGGGGAAAAAAGTTTGTTTTCTTTCATTATGATGGTTATTTTTCTTTTTGGGTCACACCCAGCAATACACAGGGGTTCCTCCTCGCTCTGCACTCAGGAATTACACCTGGCGGTGCTTGGGGGACCATACGGGATGCCGGAGATCGAACCCAGGTCGGCCAAGTGCAAGGCAAACACCCTAACCCACTGTCCTATCGCTCTGGCACCTAAAAAGAGTTTATTTTAAATACTATTTGTAAAAGCATCAAAAATACTCGAGCCTGGATTTCCATGGAGATATAAAACCTCCTCTGTCCCCTCTTCCAGAAAAATGAGGTGCATGAATCGGAGACACTGTCACCATGTCAGTTCTCGTCAAATTCACCTCAGGACCTATGGGGTCTCAAGACGCGTTTTGGCTTCCTGTAGAAACTGATGAGCTATGTATAAAAACGTATGATGCAAAGGGCCTGAAATAGCCAGAGTCATTTTTGGAAGGAAGTATGGTTTAGGCCTAGGAAAGAACTACAGATGCAGGGAGCAGAGCAGGATTAGTGTGTTGTTATTATTATCATTTCAGAAGCGCCATAACAATTTCTTGGAACAAAGAAAACCGAGACAAGTGGGGCCAGCCCTGCATGTACCTGCATTCGTACAAAGATGGCAAATCGGGCCCCTCCTGTCCCTGAGTCAGAATCAGATGGAGCAAAGACCTCATGGAACTTGGGATCAAGACAAGGTCGAGAAAACCAAGGAACGTTTCTGATTGGGCCGTAGAGAGAGGACAGCAGGCAGGGTGTTTGCCTGGCACGCGGCCAACCAAGGTTTCATTCCTGGCATCCGACAGGGTCCCCTGAGCCCTGCCAGGAGTGATCCCGGAGGGCAGAGTCAGGAGTCACCCTTGAGCACAGACAGATGTGGCCCCAAAACAAGCAAAAAAAAAAAATCTTAGCAATCATAGATAGGCAAAGGATTCTCAGAAAGACATAGAAAGGATTTTTTTTTTTAATTTTAAGTTATAATAGGAGAAAGAAGTGAACATCAAAAGACACCACAAGGAGGGGCTGGAGCGACAGCACAGCAGGTAGGGCATTTGCCTTGCACGCAGCCGACCCGGGTTCGATTCCCAGCATCCCATATGGTCCCCCGAGCACCGCCAGGAGTGATTCCTGAGTGCAAAGCCAGGATAACCCCTGAACATCTCCGGGTGTGACCCAAAAAGCAAAAAAAAAAAAAAGACACCACAAGGAGAATATAACATAATATGAGACTGACACCCAAGGACAGTAGACACAAGGGCCAGAAAGATTGCCCCATAGTTGGAAGCCTGCCTCATGAGCGGGGGGAGAAGGCAGCTGGGACAGAGAAGGGATCACTAAGTCAAGGATGGTTGGAGGGATTGTTTGGGATGGGAGATGTGTGCTGAAGGTGGAGAAAGGACCAAACGTGATGGCCTCTCGGTATCTGAATTGCAAACCATAATGCCCAGAAGTAGAGAGAGAGTAAAAGGGAAATTGTCTACCATAGAGGCGGGGGAAGGGTTGGGATGGGGGTGGAGGGGATCCTGGGGACATTAGTGGTGGGGAATGTGCACTGACGGAGGGATGGGTGTTTTATCACTGATGACTGAAACTCAAATGTGAAAGCTTTGTAACTGTGTCTCACAGTGATTCAATTTAAAAAAAAAAAGACCACAAGAAAATGAAAACACGGGCTGGTGAGGGAGTGCAGGGGCCGGGACATGGCCTTCAAGTGGCTGACCTGGGCCCAGCATTACTGAGCGAGTCCTGGCAGCCCCTGAGCTATACTAGGTGTGACTCGGGGGTGTCTGAGTATCCACAGCCTCAGGCCCTGCACTGACCCTTCAGCCCTGCCAGCCAAGCATCAACCCGAAGGGCTCAGGTACTTCTGAGCACCATTTGGGAGTACCAACCCACCCCTGCAAAAGAAAGAATAAAAACTATGGGGCTGTGGAACTGCTGAGTGCCGGCCCTGCAAGCATGCGGTCATGAGTCCAACCCCAGGGCCACCACATATGCCAAGCATGATCCTGGCTGCTCTGCTGTGATTCCCAGCACCAACTGCAGTCAGGGATGAGGGAAGCGGGGGCCAGTGCTGGGGGGACCGAGGGGCAGAGAAACAGCTCTGGCCTGCAGCTGTGACCTGCGACCTTGGGAGGAATGATAGCCCCCCACACCCGGGGACAGGGCCTGGTGGAGTCTAGGGGTTCCTAGCTCTCCCCCTACAGGCTGTATGACCTCAGGTGGTTCAATCAGGTCCAGATGGTGCCAGGGGTGGCCCCCAGGCCCTCTGAGCATCGTTGGGGATCCCTGTAGCCCCCCAGATACCACCCAGAAATATACCGTACCTTCACCTGTGACAGACACCTCGAGCAGCCATGGCCATGCTGGGGGGCACTTCACCCGTGAGAAGGGGACACTCGCTGCCCATGTCCGCGCACTTGGGTCTTGAAGATAATCTGCGGCAACCTTCCCTCTTAGCCTTCCAACGTCCTCACTGTCAGAAAAGCATCTGCAAAACCAGGCCAGTCCTCTTAGGGCGGGGGCCTGGGGGGTGGGGGGAGAGCACTGTAGCACTGTCCTCCTGTTGTTCATGGATTCGTTCAAGCAGGCACCAGTAACGTCTCCATCGTGAGACTTGTTGTTACTGTTTTGGGCATCTCGAATACGTCACGGGGAGCTTGCCAGGCTCTCCGAGAGGGCTGGAGGAATTGAACCTGGGTCGGCCGCGTGCAAGGCAAACGTCCTACCCTCTGTGCTAGCGCTTCAGTCAAGTAGCAGAAATGCCACTGAGCCCGTTTCTTTGGAGGCGCCAAGGGGAAGGATGAGCCACTGGTGAGGAATCCAGAGGCCGGGAGGAAGTTCAGAAAAAGAACCAAGATGCTGTTTTCAAGGAATTCTGAAGCTGGGGGGAAAAAATTTTTTTTTTTTTTGGTTCTTCAAGTTTTTAGATTCTGAGGCTAAAACGGGAAAATATCCGGGGACATAAGTAAAAGGAAGGCGAGTCACCGCGGACTACCGTATTGTCTTTAAAAAGTCCGGGGTGGGGTACAGGGGTACGAGGAACACTACCTAAAGAATGTGTGTGTGGGGGGGGGGAAAGCTAGGATCTCCCCTCCCCTTCCGGCCCAGCTGAGCGGCTGGTGCTATTTTTTTTCATTTTTTTATAATTTTATTTATTGAATCACCATGAGAGCAGTTACAAAGCTTTTGGGTCTAAGTCTCGGTCACACAATGAAACACCCGTACCTTCACCAGTGCCCGTTCTCCACCCCCAAAAACCCCAGTATACCCCCAACCCACGCCCTCCCCCTACCTGTGGGGCAGATGATTTCCACATTCCTCTCTCTCTACTTAGATCACATTCAATATTTCGACACCAGACCCACCATTATTATTTGAGATTTTACCCCAACACTCAGATCTGCTGAAAAGGCAACAGTAGACAATTTGTGTTCTATTACTGGTTCTGAATAACGTATGATGTCGTGTGGCTGCAGTAGTGGCCACGTGATTTTGAAATTCCGAAGTTTTAACACTTAAATCTGGAGGGATTTCTGCCGAAAGCCACTGGGTTTCAAGATCTGCTCCTGAGTCTCTGGGATCATGGCCATTGAGCAGCTTGATGAGGAGCCAGAGAGGCCATTCGTGGGCGATGACTTGGGGTCTCATTGGGGTGGGGAGGACAAGCCCGGCTCCAACCCATCCGGTGAGGCCCAACAAGTTTCGTCACTAGGGGCCCAAGCCTGACTGTCCAGTGGCCTCTGGAGGATGGCGGCACCGAACCACCAGGGGGAATCAGGCGGAGGGACAGCACCCTTTCCCCCCTGGGGTGGCCTGGCGACAGTAACCTATTGCAGGGACCATACGCATTTCTGCCAAAAGCCGCTGGGTTTCGAGATTTGTTTCTGAGTCTCTGGGGTCAAGGCCATTAAGCAGCTTGATCAGGAGCCAGAAAGGCCATTCGTGGGCGATGACTTGGGGTCTCATTGGGGAGGGGAGGACAGGCCCGGCTCCCCACCCCATCCCATGAAGCCCAACAAGTTTCGTCACTGCGGGCCCAAGCCTGACTGTCTAATGGCCTCTGAAGGATGACGGCCACCAAGTCGCCAAGAGGGAGCAGGTGGAGGGACAACACCCTTTCCTCCCTGGGGTGGCCCGGAGACAGTAATGTACTGTGGGGTCCGGACACATTTCTGCCAAAAATGGCTGGTGCTATTTTAAAGCTGAAAGAAAGACGCGGTCACAGGCACAGGCGGGAATGATTCCTGTCAAACTGCGGGGGGGGGGCCACTCGGCCCAATACACTTGAAAACAATAGGCCCAATATACTTTAAGACAATAGGAGGCAGCCCGCCTCCCCAGCGCATGACACGGATAGCGGGTGACAAGGGTGACATGCAGCTCTGCGGGGGGGTGGGGGGGTGTAATGTATGGACTCCAAAGAAGAAGAACCAAACCTGTAAAAATAAAGAGCCAAAACTCGGTGGGGAGGAAACCCAAAACCCAAATCACCTGCAGACAATAAAATGTGAGCCCTAGGCAGAAAACATGCAGGGTCACGGGAAAATGGACCGACCATGTATGAATGAATATGAGGGTTAAGAGTCGAAACATGGGTCTGGGAGGAAATTAAGGAGCCATGATGGAGTGCAGCAGGCATGGGATAAGGAAACTTTCTTGGGGCTGGGGCCGACCTGGGTTCGATTCCCAGCATCCCATCTGCTTCCTCCAGCACTGCCAGGAGTAATTCCTGAGTGCATGAGCCAGGAGTGACCCAAAAAGCAAAAAAAAAAAAAAGAGAAAACTTTATCTTTCGGTGTTTGGGCCACACCCGTCTGTGCTCAGGGCTGACTCCTGGCTCTGTGCTCAGGGATCACTCCTGGCAGGGCTCAGGGGACCTTATGGGGTGCCGGGGATTGAACCTGGGCCGGTCACACGCAAGGCAAGTGTCCTCCCTGCTGGACTATCGCTCGGCCCCAAGAAAACCTTCCGAGAGTTGAGTCTTCAGAATGATGAGACTTTTCTGACTAGCCATGAGCAGGACAGATGCCGACAGACTGAGTCTCTCATGAGGGCTCACGGCATGAAAAAGGTCAGTTTCCCCTGTTTTTCTCACTGTGCTGTGCTCCCAAAGTCCCAATAAAGTGTTCCATAGATTTGAGGGACAAATAAATTCCAAGGAGGGCCAGGACATTGGCGTGGGGGGAGGGGCAGAAAGGGGAATTCATTCCAGTGGACACCAAAACTGTCCTACAGAACTCTGCAGTGGCGGAGGGGGGGGGGCGAGCGGGGAAAGACAGACAGACAGACGAACAGAGAGAGAGAGAGAGAGAGAGAGAGAGAGAGAGAGAGAGAGAGAGATTCAGAGACACAAAGACAGAGAAAGAGGGACAGAGGGAGAGAGGGAAGGAGCAGAGGGAGAGAGAGAGGGAAGGAGAAGAGAGAGAGGAAGAGGGAATGAGGGAGGGAGGGAGAGAGGGAGAGAAAAACTAGCTGGGTCCCTGACATCAGGTGATACAGTTTTTTTTGTTTATTTTTTATTTTAAAACCAAAATTCTGAGGGCATTGCACTGAAACATGAACACAGGTTTTTAACTTTGAGGTCATAGAGGCCGAAGAAGACGTTTTTAAAGACCCAGTGTTTGGGGGGGGGGCTCTGCCCACTGTCCTCCCCTGAGGGGCTCCCACCCCCCTCCAGGCCACAGCTGCTTCCCTTCCTGGGGTGTCTGGGGGGGGCGGGCGGTTGCCTGCCTGCAGAGAGGGAGTTCTCCTGACTGTGGCCCCCGGGGAGGCTGGGGTGTCCCTGCGGAGTTCCCAGGGTCCTCTGCCTTCAGCCAAGCCCCCCCCATCTTGGCCCCAGTGCTGAGTGAATGAAGCCTGGGGCCAGGCTGGTGGGGGGCAGGGGGCAGAGAAGGGGGCGCTCACCTCTCAGCTCTGCCTCTGCCGGCCCTGGGAGGGTGTGAGTGGGCTCCTGGGGCACCAGGGATCAGGTTGGGCCGGAAATAGGCCCCACATGTGCCCGGCCCTGATCTCTGATTGCCGCTACCTGTGCCTGCCTTCCCTCCCCCCCACCCGAGCCCACCTGGACACCCTTGGGGACCCCGTGTGGGACAGAGACGTGTCCAGGGCGTTTCCAGAGGGGCTGGGGTGTTGATGGGCCCGGGCTCTGAACCCCGCCTTCCCCGCACAGCCCCCATGCGCCGAGGAGCTGCTTAGCAAGCCCCGGACCCCCAGCGCTGCCCCCTGCCCCCCTCCCTGGCTGAAAGCAGAGGCTGCCGCTGTTTCCACAGGTCTTGAACCATCCTGGGAAACTGGAAATGACAGGAAGGGGGGGGGAATAAAAAAAACGATGGGGGGAGAGGCCACACAATAGTGGGGGGAGGGGGGAGGGGAAGGGGAGGAGAGGATGGAAGAGGGAGGAGGGAGAGGGCGAGGTGGCCCTATAGGCAGCGCGGGTGAAGGTTTTGGTGTTGGAACATTGTAGCCTGAAACTCCGCCATGAGTAACTCTGTAATGCTGTTGTCTGTAACCGTGACCCAGTCAATGAGAAAAGTAAAAAATAAGCTGATGATTTCCACTATCCCACAAGTCTCGGCTCCCACAGCCCACCAGTGGGATGAGCTGCTCCCGTTCTCCACCTCTCTCTCTCTCTCTCTCTCTCTTTCTCTCTCTCTCTCTGTCTCTTTCTCTCCCTTATGTAGGAGTACTGCTATTTATTTATTTATTTTTTTCCCACTTTTTTTTTCTTTTTTTTTTTTTTACAGTTGTAGATTTACAATTTTTTGTGCTTTGGTTTCAATTATACAATGATCAGATACCCATCCCTCCACCAGTGCCCATTTTCCACCACCATGGATAATATCCCTCTCACCCCCATCCCCCCCATCCCCCCCGCCTCTGTGGCAGGGCAATCCCCTGTGTTCTCTCTCTCCTTTTTGGGTGTTGTGGTCTGCAAAAGAGGCATTGAGTGGCAAACATGTTCAGTCCATAGTCTACTTTCAACATGCATCTCCCCTCCTGGGAGGAGCCTCCAAACACCCTTTATTTGGTGCTCCCTTCTCTATCTGAGCTGCCCTTTCCCCTAGAATGCCCGGCTGGCCTCTAAGCTATGGAGTAATCCTCCTGGTGCTGATCTCAGCTATTCTTGGGTATTAATCTCATACTTTGTTACTTTATATCCCCCAGATGAATGCAATCTTTCTATGTCTATCCCTCTCTTTCTGACTCAGGAGTACTGCTATTTATTCAGCCACTGATTAGCTGATCGAATTGTGCATGAACTCCACCTTACTTTTTTTTTTTCATTTTTTATAATTTTATTTCTTGAATCACCGTGAGAGCAGTTACAAAGCTTTCGGGTTTAAGTCTCGGTCATACAATGAAACACCCGTACCTTCACCAGTGCCCATTCTCCACCACCAAAAACCCCAGTATACCCCCATCCCACACCCTCCCCCTACCTGTGGGGCAGATGATTTCCACATTACTCTCTCTCTACTTTGATCACATTCATTATTTCGACACCAGACCCACCATTATTATTTGAGATTTTATCCCAACACTCAGATCTGCTGAAAAGGCAACAGTAGACAATTTGTGTTCTATTGCTGGTTATGAATAACATGTGATGTCGCGTGGCTGCAGTAGGGCCATGTGGTTTTGAAATTCCGAAATTTTAACACTTAAATCTGGAGGGATTTCTGCCGAAAGCCACTGGGTTTCGAGATTTGCTCCTGAGTCTCTGGGATCATGGCCGTTGAGCAGCTTGATCAGGAGCCAGAGAGGCTGTTCATGGGTGATGACTTGGGGTCTCGCTGGGACGGGGAGACCAGGACCGGCTCCACCCCCATCCTGTGAGGCCAACAAGTTTCGTCACTGCGGGCCCAGACCTGACTGTCCAATGGCCTCTGGAGGATGACAGCCACCGAGCCGCCAAGGGGGAGCAGGCGGAGTGACAACACCCTTTCCTCCCTGGGGTGGCCCGGAGACAGTAACGTACTGTGGGGTCTGGACGCATTTCTGCCAAAAGCCACTGGGTTTTGAGATTTGTTTCTGAGTCTCTGGGATCATGGCCGTTAAGCAGCTTGATCAGCAGCCAGAGAGACCATTCGTGGGCGATGACTTGGGGTCTCATTGGGGTGGGGAGGACAGGACCGGCTCCATCCCCATCCCGTGAGGCCCTGTGTGTCTCGTCACTGCGAGCCCAAACCTGACTGTCCAGTGGCCTCTGAAGGATGGCGGCCACTGGGCCACTGGGGGGGAACAGGTCAAGGCACGAAACCTATTCCCACCTGGTTTGGCCCAGTACTGGTAACCTACTGCAGGGACCGGACGCATTTCTGCCAAAAGCCGCTGGGTTCCCATATTCGTTTCTGAGTCTCTGAGATCATGGCCCTTAAGCAGTTCAATCAGGAACCAGAGAGGCCATGCCTCCAATGCTGAGTTGAAGGTGGTTTGCGGGTGTGTTTCCCACATACCTAACTTTTGGCCGTTTACTTTCTTGGTAAACTTGACCCCAAGTTTTTGGGGTCTGGCCAAAGGCACAGCAGCAATTTTGGGGTATCTGGAAGTCTGAAGGCGCCATCAGGCTGCTGATGCACTCACCTCACAGGTACAGATTGACCTGCTAGCGGCCCCATACCCTCTCCACTCTCTCTCTTGTTCTCTCTCTCATTCTCTGTCTCTCTCTCATTAGTGCATGTATAACAAGCATGGGTCAAGACGGGGGTTCTCCAACAGGAAAAGGGTTTTTTGTTTTGGGGCCACACCTGGTGATAGTCCTGCACTGCACTCGGGAATCACTCCCAGTGGTGTTTGTTCCAGGGATGGAGCGTGGCACCCAGTCAGCCTGCAAGCAAGGCAAACGCCTGACCTGTGGTACTACCTCTTGGCCGAGACAGATAATGTGATGAAGTCCTTTCTGGAAAGATACTAGAAGTCATGATTATTCCAAGAAAAGAATGTTTGGGGGCTGGAGTGGCACAGTACAGCGGGTCGGGCACTTGCCTTGGCATACAGCTGACCGGGGTCCAAGCCCCAGCATCTGAGCACCGCCAGACGTGACTCTTGAGAGCAGAGCCAAGAGTAAGTCCTCCGCACCGCGGGGCGAGGCCAAAAAGCCATGACAGCAGCAACAGAAGAATCTTGACATGTCTCCACACCTAGGTAGCCACGTACACGAATCGCTAATGGAACAAGACAGGATGTTATGAAACGATTAAAAAAAATAAGTGTTACCATCAGGTGGAGTCTGCCACGGCTGTCTGTGCAAGAAACCCCCAGGGTCACATCTCGCGAGCTTTTAATAGAACTTGGCTTGACAGCAGAAGCCGAAACCGCCCCCCCCCCCCCCACCCTAACCCCAGCTTGGTACAAAGTTGCCGCTTAATTCCAGACCCGCTTGGGGAAGGGGTATCGGGGTGGAGGGGAGTGATGTGTCTGCTCCCTTTCTTTTTTTTTTTTTGGTTGGGGGTCATACCAGCGATGCCCAGGGCTTCCTCCTGGCTCTGCACTCAGGAATCACTCCTGGCGATGCTCGGGGGGAACATACGGCATGTCGGGGATTGAACCCAGGTTGGCCACATACAAGGCGAACGCCCTCCCCGCTGTGCTATCGCTTCAGCCCCTCCTCTCAAGCCCCCTCTGCCCTCTTATCTCGGGAGTTTGACCTTAGGAACATGCAACAGCACTGTGTCTGCCTTGCCTTGTTTTTTTTTTTTTTTGCTTTTTGGGTCACACCCGGCGATGCACAGGGGTTCCTCCTGGCTCTGCACTCAGGAGTTACTCCTGGCGGTGCTCAGGGGACCATTTGGGATGCTGGGAATCGAACCCGGGTCGGCCACATGCAAGGCAAACGGCCTACCCGCTGTGCTATCTCTCCAGCCCTGCCCTGCCTTGGTTTTGTGACTCGTGAGTGAACACTCTACCTAGCTGCAAACAAACACACGTGCAGGTCGGGAGGCAGAGAAGCTCACAGCCGCCCTGCCGTGCCCCGGGGGGTGACCGTCTAGATGCTGCCCTTCCTGAGACGTGTGGGAGATGCAGGGGCCCACCTCGGCCCTGCCCTGTCCACCAACACCTGAGCCCTGCCAGTTCCCATTCAGGGCCTTGGCCTCAGCTTCATCCCCTGGCGGCCCCTGGCGCGGCCCGAAGGGAAACCAGGGAGTAGAAGGGGAGCTCTGGGCAGCCCACGTGGGCTTTGCTGTCTGCTCCTGTGCCGTTGCTCCCTTGGGACAGACTCAGCGCCCCCCCCCCCGCCCCGCCCCGGGCACACACCTCTGGGCATGAGATAAGGTCCCACCATGGGCACAGGCTGGGATGGCAGGGAAGGGCTGGGGTGCCTGATTCTTGGGCCCTCCTGCTGGGCATGGGGTCAGCGCTTCACCAAGTCAGCACTTAGCGTCTGGCTAAGTCTGCACTCAGCATGTGGCTAAGTCAGTACCCAACTTATCGCTAAGTCAGCACTCAGCACACCGCTAAGTCAGCACTCAGGATATTACCAAGTCAGCACTTAGCGTATCACTAAGTTAGCACACAGCACATCACTAAGTCAGCACTCAGCACATTGCTAAGTCAGCACTCAGCGTGCCACAAAGTAGTCAGCCTATTGCTAAGTCAGTGTTCAGCACACACGGCGGGGATCCTTGCGTCCCCTCAGTGCCAGCTCCTCGCCCCTAGCCCTCGCCCCACTTTTTTTCTCTTCAACGAAAGGAGTCCAGAGTGAGCACCGGCAACTGCTCACGTGGGAAGGATGCTGCTAACCGGTTGGACCATCGCGGCCCCCTCTGAGCACCGCATACTGGTGGTCTCGGCCTGTTTGCCTCCAAGAGGTGGCCAGGGGCCGGAGCAACAGCACAGTGGGTAGGGCATTTGCCTTGAATGAGGCCGACCCGGGTTCGATCCCCAGCATCCCATAGGACCCCCGAGAACCGCCAGGAGTAATTCCTGAGTGCAGAGCCAGGAGGAACCTCTGAGCATGTCTGGGTGTGACCCAAAAAGAAAAAAAAAAAAAGAGGGGGTCGGAGCTGCGCTGAGGCCCAGGCCAGGCCCTCATCCTGTCCTGACCCACCGTGCTCCCGCTTGGGATCTGTTTCATTTTCCGAGGAAAGGGCTTCGTGCCTCTCATGTCTCTTCTGTCTAATGACCAACATGACCCTCCCCAAACCCCCGTGTCCGAGTCTAGAACATTCTGCACATGTGGCAGCTTCCGTTCCCTGGTACCGGCACCCCCTCCCGCCCCCAGCCCGTTTTGCCACGATTCATTCCCCAGGCCGCAGCCCTGCCTTCTGATTCTGATGGTCCCACATCCCAGGCCTTCCTGGGGTTTGTGTGCTGCCCAATTCCTGGCCCCGCCCGCTCCGCCATCCCTGCCTACGGGGGTAGGGGGGAGGTGGGGGGGGACGTCCACCCAAAGCGGCCAGTGCCCTCCAGCCCTGCCCGGCACTCTATCATTTACTCAGGAATTGTAATTTTCTCATGGCACATCCCCAGGGCCGTCCACTGCTCTGAAGCATAATTAACTGCCTGTCCTTTGTTCCTTCTGGATTTTCATATCTCATTATCTCTCTAGTTAATCTCTCGTGCTTTTTCTACATTGACTAAAAGTTTGGTTTTTTTTTTTTTTTTTTTAAGCAAGCAAGTCTTCTAATTTAATGGACTTTGCACCAATTCATTTGTAAGGCCGCCAGCCTTGGCCCCTCTCTCCCTCGGCTTAGCTCAGGGATGAGCCCCCTGCGAGGTGGAGGACCGCGGATCTCGCTGCTGGGTGGGTGCCACGATGTGGGAACAACGATGTGCTCACCCCCCGCCCCCCCCATTTCCTCTTTCCTCTGAGACGCCCATGTTCATGCTTTCCCCAGGAGTCAGGAGCTTTTTTTTGGGGGGGTCACACCCAACGATGCACAGGGGTTCCTCCTGGCTCTGCACTCAGGAATGACTCCTGGTGGTGCTCGGGGGACCCTATGGGATGCCGGGGATCGAACCCGGGTGCAAGGCAAGTGCCCTCCACGCTGTGCTATCCCTCTAGTCCCCGATTCAGGAGCTCTTGGAGAGAGAATTCCTGGGATGCTTGATGCAGGGGCGGCTCTGCTTCTGGAACCATCTCTCATCTCAGGCCAAAGTAGGTGCAAAGTTTGGGGCTGGAGCGATAGCACAGCGGGTAGGGCGTTTGCCTTGCACGCGGCCGACCCAGGTTCGATTCCCAGCATCCCATGTGGTCCCCTGAGCACCGCCAGGAGTAACTCCTGAGTGCAGAGTCAGGAATAATCCCTGTGCATCGCCAGGTGTGACCCAAAAAGCAAAAAAAAAAAAAAAAAAAAAAAAAAAAAAGTAGGTGCAAAGTGACCGTCCAAGGAGGCTGCCTGGAGCTGCCGAGGGCATCACCTTCGTGGGAGGCACGTCTGAGGGACACGGAGAGTTCCAGGCGTTACCAGGGACCGTGGTCAGGCAGGAGGCCAGGGCAAGGTCTGTGA
Source organism: Sorex fumeus (assembly GCF_029834395.1). Lineage (NCBI taxonomy): Eukaryota > Metazoa > Chordata > Mammalia > Eulipotyphla > Soricidae > Sorex > Sorex fumeus. The sequence continues at coordinate 1,052,260 of NW_026606222.1, read as the reverse complement.
GTGGTCACCTGCACGGGCTGCTACGGGCACGACTATTTAAAGGCAGCGCTGCTGAACGGGGCGTCCCGAGGACTCACACACCCCACAGAGAAGTGCCAGGAGTGTTTATTCCTTTTATTTGCGGGCATCCCACACCCTCCCCCACCACACCAGCTTTCAAAAAGATGAAGCAGAAAGTTAGATTTTGATTGTCAATCTCGGCAGGATCAACTCGGATTCAGGCTGAAGACCGTGGGCTGTGACTCTCACAGGCTCCGGGGCAGCTGTGTGACTCCGGGCGGAACGGGGTGCCCGCAGGACACAGGTGGGGGGTCTCACTCCCCCCTCAGCAGGTCCAGGAGGTCACCGTCCAGCCCCTTCTCGCTCAGCTCGTCCAGGCTGTAGTACCGGTGGACGATGCCCTGGGCTGTGACCACCACCACGCGCAGCCCGTGCGTGTCGGTGCCCAGCTGGCAGCCAATGGCCGACGACACGACCATATCCAGGCTCTCGTAGGTGCCGCCCGCGTTCCGGTGGTAGTGGCCCGCAAACACGGCTTTGACGCCTGCGGGAGGGAGAGACACGTCAGGGGCGGGGACTCTCGGGGTTCCTTCCTGGGCGATGGATGGCGCATCACTGATGGGCACGGCTGATTCTGTTCCATGCGGGGGGGCACCCGAGGTGACACCCCCAACTCTCCAGGGCACAGGAAACACGAGAGCCCACACAGAGCCACTCTGCAGCTCCAAGGGCCAGACCGCAGAGCCAGGCACCAACGCTGTGTCCCCTCGTCGGCTGAGGGACACCCAGTGACTCAGGCAGCTTTAAAAAAGCCAAACTCAGGGCCGGGAAAAGCGCTGTGATGGGAGCAGGGCGCAGGCGCTGGCCTGGGTGCAACCTCTGGCAGCACACGGTCCCCTGAGTATTGCCAGATGCAGCTCTGGGGGGCTGGGGGATCCCCAGTCCTGGTAGCCAAGAATCTCTTGCAGGACCCCAGGTGTCCACTTGGAAGTCCCTGACCCCCCCCACATCTCCCAAAATAAATTTTTTTTAAAAAGTCAAACTCGCAACTTCCCTTTGGGGTGACTGAACTTTCTGTGACATTCCTGAAGGCACGACCACCGGGGTGGCAACAACAGAGGGCATCAGGGGGACAGACCACCCCTCCCACATACATGCACATGCGTGTACACAAACACACACACACACAAAGGCATCTACACACATGCAACACACCCATGCACACAACACACACATACATGCACACAAACAACACAGGCATATGCATACGCCTGTATGTACATACACGCAAGACATACTTGCACACTCACACATGTATAAACACATGCACACATACCCACAACACACGTGCACACATGTATATGTATGCAAATATATCTACATACACACAACACGTGTACCCAGGTGTACACTTATGTGCACAGAGGTGTACACACACGCCTGCACATGTACATGGTCACAGCAGCTGCTTCTCCCCAATAGGGCCTGGGGCAGTCTGAAAATGAGAGTCACCCAGGGTGGCTGTGCGTGGCATCGGAGGTGGGTGGACAGGCCGGGCTGGCCCAGTCTTGGCAGGGGTGGAAATGGGGGGGGAGGGGCACGTCTCCCATTTTTTCATTTTTTTTCTTTTTGGGTCACACCCGGGAATGCTCACGGGTTCCTCCTGGCTCTGCCCTCAGAAATTACTCCTGGTGGTGCTCGGGGGACTTACAGGACGCCGAGGATCCAACCTGGGTTGGCCATGGGCAAGGCCAATGCCCTCCCTGCTGTCCTGTCACTCTGGTCCCGGTTTTTCACTGTTTTGTCTCGACTGTGTGCCCCACGGCCTGTTCTCACCAAGTGCCCCGGCCGCCTGGGGGCTCCAAGTGAAATTTCCAGAAGGACGCCTGGGCGCAGGAGTGCCGTGAGCCCTGGGCGAGAGGGCAGTGCACACGCGGGGGGCCGTGCCCAGCCGCGATGGGGGAAGTGGCACTAAATGCCCCTCGTGGGGCGGCTGCACCATCGTCCCCGTTCCTGACCCCCGTGGCATGAGCGACAGGGGCAGGGTGGCCCACAGGCCAGCTGGGCGGGAGAGGAAGGCTCGTGAGGCCCAGGGCTGTAGCTGGTACCCCGTGGCTGGCACTGGAGCCCAGAGCAGTTATGCCAAGCGCAGCCTGGGAGGCCAGGAGGAAGCTGCCCTCCGCGGGCCACGTTTCCCCCCTTCCCCCCAACCTGGTGTCCATGTGGGAGAGGGGACCATCGCACCCACCCGGAGAAGCCCCTGAGCACCGTGATTCTGCTGCGCGCTGAACTCATGCCTAATTCATAGTTGGAAACTGCACCATTCTGGAAGGACCTTCGGGCTCTTTGCAAAGTGGCTTGCATTAGAGGTAATTGGCAACAAAAACACATTTATGTTTCCATTTCACACGCTATTGATTGGTGTTTGTGGAGGCGGGGGCAAGTTCGAGTAGGGACTGTTCTTGTGGGTGGGGGGCGGAGCAGGGGGCCAGGATATCTGGGGGGGGGGCTCCTCAGCCATCTCCAGGCCCTGGGGGTGGGGTGGGGGCTCCTGATCACTGGGAAGGTCACAGGGTGGGAATAAAGAGCCCCCTCCCCGTGACAGCTAGCAGGAACGCTGGGACGGCTGGGTTCAGTGTCGGGTCTTAGAGGGGCCTGGCCCGCGCTCTGCCCCTGCCCGGTGCGGGACTATGAACAGGCTGGTGGCCTCCACCAGCTCCCGCTTCCTCCCAGGTACCAGGTGGGTCCCCCGAGCACTGCCAGGAGTAATTCCTGAGTACAGAGCCAGGAATAAATAACCCCAGAGCAGCGCTGGGTGTGACCCAAAAAGAAAAAAAAAAGAACGAAGGAGAAGGGATGGGAGGGAGGCTGGCCGTGAGGCTGGTGCGCAGGAAGCCCCCCTGTGGGCAGTGCTGTCCTTCTCTGTCCTTCTGTTGGAGGCCCGGAGGCAGGGTCTTCTTCCGCATCACTCCACGTTTTGTGATACTTGGAAGCTTGACATAAAATAACGTTCACAGGGGCTGGAGCGATAGTACAGCAGGTAGGGCGTTTGCCTTGCACACGGCCGACCTGGGTTCGATCCCCGGCATTCCACATGGTCCCCTGAGCACCGCCAGGAGGAATTCCTGAGTGCGGAGCCAGGAGTAACCCCTGAGCACTGCCAGGTATGACCCAAAAAGCCAAAAAAAAAAAAAAGTAAAAAAAAAGGTAAAGGCCCTCCCGTTGATCGTCGATTTGCTCGAGCGGGCCCAGTAACGTCTCCATTGGAGACTTTGTTGTTACTGTGTCTGGCATCTCGAATACTCTCGGTAGCTTGCCGGGCTCTCCGAGAGGGGCGGAGGAATCGAACTCGGGTCGGCCATGCTGGCCGCTTGTAAGGCGAACGCTCTACCCGCTGTGCTAAAAAAAAAAAAAAAATCCCCAAAAACAAAAAAAATAACGTTCACAGTCCCCCTGAATATAATATTTCCATTATAGTCCCCGTGGAGGGCCAACATTAATGTCCCAGAAGAACTGCTCTCGGGGGTTTTAGGCAGGATGGACATGGCGGTTAGGGAAGTCTCTGGCCAGGGCGGGCACGGGGTGGGTGTCCACGCCCCTCAGATACCTGGCCCCCCACAGCACAGCTGCCAGGAGGGCAGCCTTGGGGAGCCCCCATGTGAGTGCCGTGAGGCCCCCCACAGCGGGAGGAGCCAGGAGGGTGGCCCCAGGGCAAGTGTGTGAGCACAGGGAGTGCCCTGTTGGTCAGTGGTCAACCACCGCGCTGCACCCCAGGACTGCCCCAGTGAGGGAGCAGAGAGGGAGGTAAGACAAGAGAGAAGGGGAGGCAGGAGATGGGGGGAGGGGCGGGGCCAGGGTGGAGGGAGGGGAACGCGTGAAGGGGCAGGGAAGGGATGGGGGTGCAGGGGGAGAGGAGGGAGGAGGGGAGGAGGGCGGAGACAGGCACCAGACTGGTTCACTATCCATCCCCCATCGGCAGCCTCTGGAGCCCACCCAGGCAGCAGGGAACTCAGGAGACACGGTTTTCTGTGTCCCTGTATGATGACACGGGTATCGCTCGGGCAGAGAGGCGGATAGAGGGGCAGAGAGCAGGGGTGGGGGTCAGAGCACAGAGGGGGGAAGAGGCGGCTCCCCCATCCCATCCCGCCTGATCAGGACCCGCCCACCTGGCTCCTTCCTGGGGAGACAGAGAGGCGCCCCCCTTTCTCGGGAGCCCTGGGGAGGGGCCGCTGGATCCCAAGGGGCAGCCTGTGTGGCCACCATGCTCCCGCCGCTTCAGAAACGAGACCTAGAGCAGGAGCTGCCCGTGGCCGCCAGCGTGGGCTCCACCCGCAGGGGTGAGCCCGCCTCACTCGTGGGTCCAGGAGGGCTGAGCTCTGCGGAGGGGGGTTTGCTAACACAGTCATCACGCGAGAAGCTCCCAGGTACTGAGGAGCATCCGACACGGTTCTGAGCACTGACATTTGAGTACAAGGTGAGACACGGGACATGAGCGTCGCAGGGAGCAATAATGCCAGGGTGGGGGGGGCAGTAGGCTGGAGGCAGCACCGAATGCCAACCGCATGCCCCGTCCCCCCACCACCGCGGCCTTGCGGGCAAGGAACTGCACGAGACGTCAGTTGACTGCCAGCAACTCCCCAGCGAGTGGCCTTGCTGGGACCCGCACCATCTTCCGGCCACCGAGCCTGGGTGCCCGCGGCAGCCCCGATCCTGAGCCCGGCCACAGTAGGGAGCGGCGGTCAGCCCTGGCCTGGCTGGCCCCGATGGGACGAGTGTCACACTGACGGTGACCGAAGCCACGGGCCACCATCCCCGGGCTCAGCCTCGCTGCAGAGGTGAAGAAAATGCCTCCCCCGCCTCCCCCCTACCACGCGGCCCCTACCTGCGCGGGTCAGCTTGTCCGCCAGCTCCTGGCGGATGGTCGTGCCCAGGTTAAAGTAGTCGTCGTCCTCGCCGATGTTCTGCAGGAAGAGCGGGATGTGCTGGAACACGACGACTTGGCGGCAGCCCTGTGTCCGCGCCGCGGCCAGCTGCTGGTCCAGCCAGTGGTCCTGGGCCTGCCGCAGCTCAGGGCACTGCGAGGCGTCGTGCCACAGCTGCGAGTTGAGCACCAGGAAGAGGATGCCGCCTGCCCAGAAGCTGAAGTAGTCGTCACCCCACGTCTGGCAGAACTCGGCGACCGTCTGGGCCGTGGGGCTGTTGCCCAGGTCATGGTTGCCGCTGACCAGCACCAGCGGAATGCTGCTGTCCACCTTCCCCAGCACCCGCTGCAGGTCCTCCGTCTGCTCCTGGCGCCAGGGCATCCCTGGGAGAGGGGGGGAGTCAGGTCCCGGGAGGGTCCAAGCCCCCAAGGGCCGATACCCTGAGAGAATCTTCCAGAAGCCCATGGGGGAGGGGGGGCAACTGGAAGCTGCAGAGAGGCCAGCCCATGCCCACAAAGGCAGGTACCTCCGTCCATGCCTCTCTCTCTCTCTGTCTTTCTTTTCTTTCTTTTGCTTTTTGGGTCACACCCAGCGATGCTCAAGGGTTACTCCTGGCTCTGCACTCAGGAATTACTCCTGGCCGTGCTCAGGGGACCATATGGAATGCTGGGGATCGAACCCAGGTCGGCCGTGTGCAAGGCAAACGCCCTCCCAGCCATGCTATCGTTTCAGCCCCGATGCCTGCTTTGAAGGCTCACCCTTCCCAGGGCTCCGTGCCCCCAAGATGGGGACAGGGAGGGGCAAGAGGCAGCACCAAGCCTGCATCTCTTTTCCCGATGGCAGACGCATGCCAGGCTCCCGGTCTCGGGGCTCACCCGGGGCAGCCTCCCCCACCGCACGAAAAGCCTCCCTCGTGGCCCCCGGGCGGACTGAGTGTCCCCCGACAGTGCCGGTCAGGGCCCACAGGGGGACAAGGCGCTTACAGCCCAGAGGTGATGCCACAGGGCACCTTCATCATGGTCTGTGCGTCTGCTGGCACATGGGGTGGGGGTCGACCTGGAGCCAATGAGGGGGATACAGCATGGGAGAGCAAGGAATCCCCCCTTCTTCTTTTTTTTGCTTTTTGGGTCACACCTGGTGATGCTCAGGGGTTCCTCCTGGTTCTGCACTCAGGAATTACTCCTGGCGGTGCTCGGGGGACCATATGGGATGCCGGGGATTGAACCTGGGTAGGTCGCGCCCTCCCCGTTGTGCTGTCACTCCAGCCCCTTCTGTAATAAAGTCCGAAAGCGCTAACAAATGAGGTTCGCAATGACCAAGTGGCTGCATCCGGTGGCTTCCTAAACTCAGGTTTTTTTTCGGAGCCCCTCGGTGCTAATCCATCCCACCAAAGCCTCCGAGAGCTCTGGCTGAGATGCTGGGCTGAGGCTCAAACCCCCTCCCCCATTCCCCCTCCCCCGTTCCTGCCCTCGGGGCAGTCATTTGTCAAGGTCATTTGTCAAGGATCTCACAGGTACGCCCTGCCCCACCCCCACGTGAATCAGTGTTCTGGGCGGAATCAAGTGGAAGAGAAGCCGGTTCCTGTGGGTTCCTGTGCCGTGCTCGGCTCCTGGCCAAGACGAGGGAAAGAGGGCCCAGAGCAAGAGAACATGGGGAGGGCGTTTGCCTTGCACGCGGCCGACCCGGGTTCAGTTCCCAGCATCCTATATGGTCCCCCGAGCACCGCCAGGAGTGATTCCTGAGTGCAGTGCCAGGAGGAACCCCTGAGCATCACCAGGTGTGACCCAAAAAGAAAAAAAATAATGGAAAGAAACAGTGGACCAAGGACAGCACCCACCCCAGCTCCCGATGGAAGTGGAAAAGGCTGAAGCTGGTTGGGACCCCTGGCGGGTGCCTGTGAAGGGTGGCCACAGCTGCGATCCCCGAAGGGTGGGGGGCGTCGGAATGGCGGGTTCGTGGACAGACCACGGCAGTGCCACAAATCTATTTTCCGTTTCAGTAAGTTTTCTACAACCCCTGCCCCCCTCCCCCCCAACGCCTCCAACAGGGACAAGCAAACCAACGCTCTAGCAGCAAACAGGGCAGAAAAGGAGCCCAAGGCCGTCTACTGGCCGCTCTCCGCAGGTGCGAGGGCCCAGGGAGCTGGCCAGGGGACAGCAGCCACCGTCACGGGGCCCTTCCCAGGCAGAGAGTTGGGGGCGGGTGGGGGTGACCCTGACGCGTCCCAGCCCTGAGCTCACGGGACTTTCCCCTCCCGTTGCCCCCCGGGAGCCCAGGAACAGACCCCGCCTGGGCCTGTTCCCCGCCCCTCCCCCTCTACGAGGCCTCGTGTGCTCTGGCTCCGTCACACGTGTCCACCAGCATGGCCCCGGCAGACAGCAGGGCACGGGGCGTCTCCACACTTGGCTGGCAGTGCCGTGATGCCTGACTTGGGGAAGCGGATTGCGTCAGAGCTCAGCGGAGAGACAGCGCTTTGTGCTGGGAATGCGCTATTTTGGAATCGCATTGTTCTGTGGGGACTGTTTCCTGCAGGGGGCTGGGGGGGGGGGGGGGCTCAGTCTGGCAGCTGCTGGGGGCTCTGGGCTCAGCATGGCTCCCGGTGGGGGAAACTGGGACAGCGGGCACACGAGAGCTGCAATCTCGCCAGGAGCGGGGCCCGGTGCTCTGAGGGGGGCGCAGACACTGGCCGCCCTCGTGACCATCGCTGAGAGCGGCCGCCTGCCAGGCCTGCTGTGCCCGACACCGCACAGGCCCCGGCCCTGACCAGCACACACGTCCCGGCTGTGACCAGCACACCTGTCCTACTGTGACTGGTGGCCCTGGGCAGAAGTCCTGCCGCCTGCCGCTGCCTCTGCCACGCTGCGTGACCTCCCTTGCCGGGACGAGAGGGCAGGGTAAGGGGCACCTGCCAGCTCGCCTCATTCATTCCTGAACGCTGGAACTGTCATTTATTTTTCTTTTTTCTTTTCTTTGCCTTTTGGGTCACACCCGGCGATGCTCAGGGGTTCCTCCTGGCTCTGCACTCGGGAATCACTCCTGGCAGTGCTTGGGGGATGCTATGGGATGCTGGGAATCGAACCCGGGTTGGCCGCGTGCAAGGCAAACGCCCTACCCAAAGTTTGACTCCCGGGAGCGGCTGACCCCGACCGATGCCCTTTGCCCTCAACTGGCCGCCCAGCAGGCCCCAGGGTCGGACAGGGAAAGACCGTGGTGACCTTTGCCCAGCGTGCGGCCTCCACCTCCAGGCGGACACCGGGGGTCCGACGGCCAGCCGTGTCTCTCTCTGTCCCTAAAACACGCTTCTACGGAACAGGCGAGCCCAGACACGCTTCTACCCTCCGGGGACACGCAGCGCCGAGTCACAGATACAGCATCGAGGGGCGGCTGGCCACGGCGTGGAGAAGTGGGTTTCTATATTTAGAAGTCTTCCTCATCCCATTAAGAGCAGCGAGACATGCCCGGTTGGGGGTCTTCAGGGACCCCCTATCTAGCAGAGAGCGGTGGGGAGGTGAGGCGGGGGGTGGGAGGGGGCGGCTGTAAGGGAAGGGCTTCCCCACTGCAGCACACGACAACCCCCCGGGGAGTCGGGCACCACCTCCTCCCAGGGAAGGACAAACAGGGTGACGCTTGTCCCTGGTGGCAGCCTCACCCTGGGCCGAGCGCCTGTTTGTCACCGCAGCCCCGGCTGTCCCACACGACCCCCCCACCGTCACCTGCGAGAGCGGACCCCTGGGGTGTGAGTGAAGCCTCCCCTGTGAGGGAAGAGGGCATGAGGGGGGAGGGCCAGGGCTTAGGCCGGCTCCGAGCCAGCCTGATGTCCGCTGGCGAGGCTGCCCTCGTGCCCGGTCCCCATCTCTCTCTCTGCACAGGGAGGAGGCGCCCGAGGGCCCCGGGAGTGGGGGGGTCCACACACAGCCCTGGGTCTTTGGGGGGACATGGTCTGGCCCCCAAACTCCGGCTCAAGGAGCTCCACAGTGTTGCCAGGTCCCAGACCCAGATGGCGGAGGGGCGCTAAGGGCGAGGGAGCGCCGGAACCCAGGTGGGCCCCTGCAGGGCTGGGTGCTGGGAGGGAGGGAGGGGAAGAGAGAGAGAGAGAGAGAGAGAGAGAGAGAGAGAGAGAGAGAGACAGACAGACAGAGAGAGAGACAGAGAGAGACAGAGAGACAGAGAGAGAGACAGAGAGAGAAGAGAGGAGAGAAGAGAGAAGAGAGAGGGAGACGGAGAGACGAGAGAGAGGGAGAGGGAGAAAGTGGGAGAGAGGGAGGGACGGGGAGAGGGTGCTGAATGCTGAAGGAGGCTGGGTATGCCCTGGCACTGTGGGACAGCAACCACGGGGACACCAGCCACGAGACACCAACCACGGGAACACCAGCCATGGGAACACCACCACGGGGACACCGGCTATCCCGGGGGGAGAGTTTCCCTCCACACTCCTTGGATGGCTTCCCTCTGGCACACCCATGCAGGCCATGGAAGCCATGACTGTTCTCTGGGCCCTGAACCCCCAAACGGACGCCAGCGTGGCAGAAAGCACCTTCTCGGGTGCCGAGCACTGACCCAGCCTCCCTGTGAGTGCCCCCGCCATCCACACTCGTGCTCAGCACCCTGGGGGCCTGCTGGCCTGCCCCCGCCTCCCACCCTCCCGGAGGTGAGGGAGCAGACCCCGCCAGGAGAACCCGGGAGAGGAGGAAGGCGCTGGACCTGAACTTGGCTGTTTGTCTGTTTGGGGGCCGCAGCTGGTTGTGCTTAGGGATGACTCCCGGCAGCCTTGGGGGACGGACGAATGGGATGTTGGGGATCAGATCCTGGTTGTGCCTGTGCACGGCAGGTACCACCAGCCCTGGCCACAACACTGGACCTTCAGACAGAGAACAGGTTCAGGGCTGGGAAGGGTGGACAGTGGAGGGTGGTTTTCCTTAAAAGGCGCCAACAACCAACACACTCGCAAACACTTAACACCATGGGGCAGGGCAACGGACAGCCTCCAGAGGCAGGAGGTAGCCATGGCTCCCACCCCACGCCACCCTGGGGCCACTCCTCCATTGCAAAATCAACCACGAGGCATAACCCTGTGGCCTGTTGACGCAGAAAGCGTTTCCATCTTAAGGGATGTGCAACGGCATTGAGGTACTGATTGAAGGCGCCCGGGGTTCCTGACCAAGGGGACGTTTGAAAATGAAGGATGCTGGGTTTTTAACGAAGGACATTACACTGCGACGCCCAGAGCTGCTCTAGTGACAGAGGGCTTGTTTATACCGCACGAGAAACGCCACAAATCAAAAACAAACGCAGGAATTCAGCTCTGTGCACTTAAAAGAAAATTATTAGGCAGGAAACCTGCTCCATATTGTAATGTTTTTTTTTTTTGGTGTTTGGGTCACACCCAGCTGATGCTCAGGGGTTCCTCCTGGCTCTGCACTCAGGAATCACTCCTGGCGGTGCTTGGGGGACCATATGGGGTGCTGGGAATCGAACCCGGGTCAGCCGCATGCAAGGCAAACGCCCTACCCGCTGTGCTATTGCTCCAGCCGCTGTAATGGTTATTGCTTTTGTGTGGTCTAGGATTATGAGGTATCTTTTTCCTCCTTCTTCATCTTTCTTTCAACTGAGCACCGACCACTCTTAACACACACACACACACACACACACATACACACACACGTGCGCGCGTGCACATACACACACACTTAAAAAAAAACAAAACAGGGGCTGGAGCGATGGCACAGCGGGTAGGGCGTTTGCCTTGCACGCAGCCGACCCGGGTTCGATTCCCAGCATCCCATCTGGTCCCCCAAGCACGGCCAGGAGTCATTCCTGAGTGCATGAACCAGGAGTCACCCCTGTGCATCGCTGGGTGTGACCCAAAAAAAGCAAACAAAACAAAACAAAACAAGCCTCACCTCCCTCCTCCCGGAACATGGTGGGAGTGCTGGGCTCCAGCAGTCACCCTGGAACCATGAGGAGAGGGGAGGATGCGGAAGAGACCTTGCCAGCGACCTACTTTCAAGACTTTTTTATGATGTGAGAAAAATGAGCCCTGCTTATTCAAGCTGCTCTTGTTGTCAAGCCTGAAGCCAAAATCAGCCTTAAAGAATACAAATTGTGGGGCCAACTAGGTCTTCTCCGCTCACGGCGCTTACAGGAAAGTGGAACTAACAGGGTCAAAGTCAAAAACCTCCTTCCTGTCTCCCGCCCATATCTGGGGTCATCAGAAACTGTCCCTTGCCTCTGGGGGCACCAGAAACTCTCACATCGACTGGGGTGGGGGGGGGAGGGGGGTGAGTCAAGGTCCCAGAAGGGGCAGGAGCAAAGGGGCAAGTGTGGAGGAGAGAGAAATCAGCTGGGGCAGGGCCCGGAAGGCAGGTCTGCCCACAAAGGCCAGTGGCTGGCCAGGGCAGCTTGGGGCCTGGGGTCCAGCGTAAGAGCCCGTGGGACCTCCTGAGCCCTTATGTATGTAGGTATTTATTTTTGGCTTTATGGGTCACACCTGTCAATGTTCAGGGGTTACTCCTGGTTCTGCACTCAGGAATTACTCCTGGAGGTGCTCAGGGGGACCGTACGGAATGCTGGGAATCGAACCCGGGTCGGCCACGTGCCAGGCAAACGCCCTCCCCACTGTACTATCGCTCCGGCCTCCTCCCGAGCCCTTAGTTCCTGGCACCCTCCTGCTGAGAGCAAAGGGGCTTGGTGGAGGGGGCGTCTGTGGGCTTGGGGAAGCCCAGAAGAGAGCAAGAGTGCCAAGGGTGTGCCCAGCAGTGAGGTGCCCCGCCTCCATCCCGGACACCCCACCCTGCGTGGGGCAGTGGTGCACTGCTCCCCAACGTAGGGTCAGAGCAGGCCGATGGGTGCGTCCTCCTACCCCATGCCTTCCCCAAGTGCCCAGGAGTCTGGGACAGCCGGTGGAGGTGTGCCCCCTCAGCCCCCGGGGCTATGGCTACATCAACAGAGGGGGGAGGCAGGGGGAGGGTGACGGCCAGGGACGCAAACTAGGAGGAAAGCAGCCAGGGAGGGGAGGAGACGCCGAGCCCCAGCCCAGCCCCAATCCTCAGTTCAGATTCTCCTCAGTGGTGAAAAAGAACCATGGGAACAGCTCCCCATGTGGGAAAGTCAAACAGCACTCCAAAATCAGAAATAATCAATAAACATCCCCCGGACAGAAATAAAAAGGGAGCCCTAGAGAGTTGCTAAACTCTTGGAGGGCCCTGGAGTCAAACCCCATTATTCTTTCTTTCTTTCTTTTTTTTTTAAAGAAACATTGTTAATAAGTCTGGAGCCATAGAATGGGGGGGGGGGGGGGGAGGGCGGTTGCCTTGCATGCAGCCAACCTGGGTTTGAGTCCCAGCATCCCATAGGGTCCCGAGAGCACCACCAGGAGTAATTCCTGAGTGCAGAGCCAGGAGGAATTCCTGTGCATCGCCGGGTGTGACCCAAAATGCCAAAAAAAAGAGAAGAAACATTGCTAACTAATTTTTTTTTTTAATAAAATACTTCAATTTCTTCATGAGGAGCATTTTTTATCTTTTTGGTTTTCTGAAAGCAAATCTATTTCAAGAGCATGGCAGGGGGTGACTGGATGGGGTGAGATTCCCAGGCTCACAGCCCACCAGACCCATAGGGGTGCCAGGCCAGGCGGGGGGGACCATCCCCCATCTCCATCCCGACAGCTCCCGCTCAATCCCCCTAACCGCCTTCTGCACTGCGGTGTCCTCTTCAGCTAGGTGGGAATACATTAATCTGTCTCCATTGTGAGTAGATAAAATTTATTAAACCCTGAATACCGGTTACCCGGGGCAGTGTGGGGTGGGGTGGGGGGAGTCTCCGAGCAGGTAATCAAATGAATAAGCAGACAGAGGCCGTCTGGAGCAGGATGAAATATCACATCTCTACTTCATTCTGCCTGGGTATCCGCCGCCACCTCGCACATCTTTCTGATTTACGGGCTGAGCACCAAAGGCACAATGACGTTTTTTCCCCAAAGTAAATTCAGCCCTCCTGGACCATCATCAATTCATTGGGGGGGAGGGGGGGAGTGGCGGGGAGGGGTACGGGGGAACACCTGATTGTTTATTTCCTTCCCTTATTAGCCTATCACTCCAGCCACGGCCAAACAATATTTCTTCGAGAAACAGCTCCGATGGCAAACAGGATGCCAGGGAGTGTCCTCTGGGCAAGGCAACCTCCATTCATTCCTCCTTTGAAATGGGTTTTTTGTTTGTTTTTCGGCCCATACCCGGCAATGTTCAGGGGTTTCTCCTGGCTCAGCACTCAGGAATTACTCCTGGCAGTGCTTGGGGGACCATATGGGGTGCTGGGAATCGGGGGGTTCCTCCTATCTGTGCACTCAGGAATCGCTCCTCGAAGTGCTCAGGGGACCACGCGAGATGCCAGGGATCGAGCCGAGATTGTCCGCGTGCAAAGCAAAATGCCCTCCCTGCTGCCCTCTTGCTCGCTGAGTGCCCTGAGTTGAAATTCTGACCCCCCCCCCCATGTGATGCCATTGGAGATGGGTTTTGGGGAGGCAACTGGGTGGGGAGGACAGAGCCCTACCGCCTCCCTGCCCCCCCCCCCCCGCACCACTGTCTATATACCTGATGCCCCCCTCATGGATGACATCACCGGGGCCCAAGCACGGAAGCATCAGGCCTGCATTACTGGGGACCCCGGGAGCCCCCACTCCATAAACAAATAAGTCAATAAGCACCCCAGCAGGAGTCAAGAGCCGTGGTCTGGGGGGCTGGGGAGGAAGTCCAGCGGGCTGGCCCAGACGGCCTCTGGGACACTGCACATATGGTCCCCAGACAAGGAGGGATCCCCGAGTCCAGAGTCAGGAGTGTGCTCTGAGCACTGCCAGGCATGGCCCCCAAACCCACCCACGCAATAGGAAGTCACAGTTTACAGGGGAGAAACGAATGGTACTGCCCACCCCGTTCTCTGCAGGGGTCTCCAGGTCTCTGCAGGTGGGCAACGCAGGCACGGGTGGGACTGGCCCTGGAAGGGCCACTGCCGGCCAGGGCTAGCCCCGGTGTGCCTGCCGACTCAGCGGACTTTGCTGGTGCCTGAGGAGAGGAGGAAGCACGCGGTCAGTCTGCACGGTGCTGGCCCCGAGCTCGCAGTGACCCTGAAACCAACACGCCTAGTCTCAGGGACCTGGGATTCTGGCTTTCGGGACAGGACCCCTGAGCCTCCGCATGCCCCTGCCCGGAGCCTCTGGGAGAGAATAAAGCCAGGAGTTCCAGGAGGGGTCGCGCCCACAGATCAGCCCCACGAGAGTCCAACTCTGCAGCCTGCAACCGGCTACCTCACAAGGCAGCAGCAGTTGAGTAATCAATCAGATCGGCCGGAGCGATCGTACCGTGGGGAGGGCATTTGCCTTGCACGTGGCTGACCTGAGTTCGATCCCTGGCATCCCATGTGGTCCCCCAAGCTCCTGAGTGCAGCGCCAGGAGTAACCCCTGAGCATCGCTGGGTGTGACCCAAAAAGCAAAACATAAATAAATAAAAATCAGGCGCAGGCACTGGGGATAGGGCTCAGGGGCTCAGGGATCCGGGATCTCTCCCGCAACAGCCAGGCTGGGGGTCCAACCCCCATGTCTGGCCACTCCCCAGCCTGGTGTGTGTGAATACTGCCACGAAGGAGTACCATGCCCAGTACCATGCCCAGGGACTGCTCCCGTAGAGACGTGGGCGGCCCCCTGACGATCCCCGCCACCAAACCTGAACCCGGGGAACCCCACAGCCGCACCAGCACCCCCCGTGGGAGCAGTAAGCAGCTATTCCTGCTAGCGTTCTGCGGCCTCAGCTGCAAACAGGCCCACGGGGCGGCAGAAGCAGGAGAACGGCAGGGAGAGAGGACGGCAGCGGGGGCCAGGCCGAGCACGCGCCCACCGGGTTCCGGGTACCACACAGACCCTCCCACGCATCACCAGCAGCAGTGTGGAGGCCCCGGGACCACAGGGCCAAGCAGCGGCGTCCGGAGATGGTGGATAGGACCACCAGACCTCTGAAGCATCCCTAAGGAGCCCTCCCCACAAAGAGTGGGAGAGGAGGGGGGTCGCTGGGGTCTGCCCAGCCGGGGAGGGGGGGCGGGGTGGTCAGCGGCACGGCGGGTGACAGGTCCCCAGGAGAGGGCCCGCGCCAGGAGGGTGTCCAGCTTACCTGGCATGGCGTGGACGAGGTCCCCGCACAGCACGAAGAACCTGGGCCTGGGCCGCAGTGCGTTGACGATGTGCACGGCCTGCTCGGTCAGCCGGATCTCCTCCGCCCACTCGTCCCCGCCGTGCTCACAGTCGCCCGTGCTCCAGGCCTTCATCAGCCCAAACTGGGGGTCCGCGCCCTGAATGAAGTAGAAGGGTCCTTGCCAGTCCTTTTCCTTTTCTTGGAGAGAAAGACATGGGAAGGGGGAAGAGATGATGAGCAGAGTGGGGCGGGGGGACACCGCGCGGCCGCACGATCTCGTGCCAGCGATGCACGTCATTGTAACACACGGTGACAGAGACAGGGCATTTTCCTGTCACTGTCAGGAGGATTCTGATATATTTTTTTTTTGCTTTTTGGGTCACACCCAGCGATGCACAGGGGTTCCTCCTGGCTCTGCACTCAGGAATTACTTCTGGCGGTGCTCGGGGGACCCTGTGGGATGCTGGGAATCGAACCCGGGTCAGCCGTGTGCAAGGCCAACACCCTCCTTGCCGTGCTATCGCTCCAACCCTCTCCCCATTTATTTATTTATTTTGGGTGGTGGTGGGGGTGGGTGGCGGTGGGGACAGGAGAGAATTCCAATTATGGAATGATGAGGAGTTTGGAGTTACAGTACAGGAAATGGAGACCTGACCCACCCACACCAGCCCCCGTGGGAGCCATGGATGCTCCCTGCCAATGTTTCCAAAGTCGTGGGGTGGGGGTGGGAGGCATAATTCCCTGCAGGGTTTCAGACACAGCAGGGGGTGGGGGGGAGGTACTGGAGCAGGCCGGCCGGAGCACCCCAGGGCCCAGGGGCCGTGCCAGCTCATGGGAAAGGGGGTCTGAGGCTCCAGGCTTCTACCCATTGCGGCTTTGCCCACTGGCCTGGGGGTCTCCAACCAGAACCTGACAGAGGCACAGACCCACGTGGGATGCACAGAACCCCTTCCACGGGGACTAGGGACTTTAAAAGAGGCCGACTCCAAGTCTTTGCAGATGAGAGGCTGGTTAAACAAACGGTCAGTGCCTGACCACACACACGCGGGCTCAGGGCTGCCTGGGGATGGACGCGGAGCGCGGGGGCGGGGGGCACAGGAACACACGGGGACCGGCTCCCCCAAATCCCAGTGGCCCCTGCGAGGGCCAGCATTGCTCGGAGCCGAAGGCCTCTGGGTGCCACCTGCCCATTTCCCGGGTGGTTTGGGGGTCAGGCGGCGAGCGCCCCGTTCCCCAGCGCTACGGAGTCAACGCCCGTTAAACTGCCAGACAAGACCAGGGGAGAACTCTGACAGAGCCCCAGGGCAGAGAGGACTCTGGGAGCCCCAGGGAGGGGAGGACTCGGAGAGTTCCAGGGACGGGGAGGACTTCGAGAGCCCCAGGGCTGAGGGAAGATGCTAAGGATGGAGTCCACGAGTGAGGGGGAGTCACACCTTCGGGACGGAGGATGAGAGCCCAAAGCAAGAACTGAGCGTGTGTGTATGTGCACACAGACACGCACACACAGACACACACAGAGACACACACAAAGACAGAGACACAGAGTCACGCAAGAGACACACAGACACACACTCACAGAAACAGAGACACACACACACAGACACATGCAGAGACAAGCATAGAGACAGAGGCACAGACATGCACACTCAGAGACACACAGAGACACACACACACACATAGACACGCACAGAGACAGAGACACACAGAGACACACACAGAGACACACAGAGACACACAGAGATACACACATAGACATGCGCGCGCGCGTGCACACGCACACACACACACACACACACACACACACACACCTGGCACTTTCTCAGCTCTCCTGAGAAACCCAGGCCCAGTTCAGGGGGTCTCACTCACCGGAGCTGGGGCACAGCTGCCCTGTCCCTGGGGCTCCCTGGTTCCCCGAGGCCCACGCCTGACCCACACCTGGCCCAAGCTACCATCTGCTGGGATGCAACCCCTCCCCTGCGCCCACCCGTGCCTTCAAGCAGAGGCGGGAGTGGCTTGGTGAGGAGCTGGATCCTGCCTCAGGAGTGGGGGTGGGGGGATAGGGGTTACACCCCACAGGGGGCTGGGCGGGGAGGCAGAAAGGAGAGAAATCTAGTTCCTTCCTCACAAAGACTGGGGGTGGGGGGGCTGACCACCTCCACACTTCAGCTGACCGGGAAAAGTGATCCCAGGGCTCATCTTTCCAAACACAGGGGATGGATGCTAAACCAGGGCAGGGCATCCTGGGGCATCTTCCTGCAGCATCGGCCAGCAAGGAGAATCCTTACAGCCTTAAAAAAAAAAGGGGGGGGTGACCTAACCGCCTGGATAAAAATACCGAATGCCCTGAACAAACACCATGGCCTCTTAGCACCCGTACTGCAAACCATAATGCACAAAAGGAAGAGGAGAGAGTGCAAGAAGGAAAGTGCCCCCCATAGAGGGAGGCTGGGGGTGAGGGGTGGGGGATGGTGGTGGGAGATGAGCACTGGTGGAGGGACGGGTGGGTGCCAGATCATCGTATGACTGAAACCCAATTAAGAACAGCTTTGAAATGGTCTATCTCACGGATTGCCAATTTAAAAAAAAAAAAAAACAAGTAATGTGGAGTTCATGCCCAGTTCAATCAGCTTGATCAGTGGCTGAATAAATTGCAGTACTTCTACATAAAAAGGAAAAGGGGGGGAAGTGACAGGACATGGGGGCGAGGGAGTTTGCTTTGCACGCGGCCAACCCAGGTTCGATCTGCGACGTCCCACAGGGTCCTCCAAGCACCATCGGGAGTAATTCCTGAGTGCAGAGCCAGGTGCAATCCCTGAGCACTGCCAGGTGTGGCCCGAAAACAAAACAGAAAGATCACAAGAGAGGCCAGAGCCAGAGTACAGCAGAGGGTGTTTGCCTGGCACATGGCCGACCAGGGTTTAATCTCTGGCACCGGAAACAGTGGCCTGAGCCCACGAGGAGTGATCCCCAAGTGCAGAGCTCAGAGTCAGCCCCGAGCACTGCTGGGTGTACCCGCAAAACCAAATAAAATAAACTGCAAGACCACGATAGGACCTGAGCAGTGGCACCAAGTAGAGTGCTGGCCCGGCCCGGCTCAGGCCCGAATTCCAAACCCCGAACCGGCCCAAATAAAAACACACAAAGCAGAGAATCCCACGACGACTCAGCATCACTTCTAATATGGCAAATTAAGCACGGTTCTTAACTCATCCTCATACCCCGCCTGGCACCTGCCATCTGGGTGACCTGTGAACATGCAGCGGGGAGATCAATGGGGGTGACTTGGAGCTGGACTGTGAGGGGTCCTGCCTCCCCCACAGCCAACTGCCTCATTCATTCTTATGACACCTTATGGCTTATCTGTCAATTTTCCATGAGAAGTGACTTTTAAAATAATCTGTGTGGAATGAGAAATTTCACTGATCCTCGCACCTTTGCTGGTTAATCGATGACTGGATGACTGATGAAGACGAACGCACCCCCCTGCAGCAATTAATGATGCTTTAACTCCCCCCAGGATCGGGTCCCCAGGAGCCAGCG
This sequence comes from Sorex fumeus, assembly GCF_029834395.1. NCBI lineage: Eukaryota > Metazoa > Chordata > Mammalia > Eulipotyphla > Soricidae > Sorex > Sorex fumeus. The sequence goes on along the minus strand of NW_026606222.1, from coordinate 1,033,622 downwards.
AGGCACTTCCGTCCCTGCTCCCGGGAAGTGCTGAATTCGCCCTCCCCCGCCCCGGCAAGTGGCCTTCCCAGGACATCCATTCCAGAAGCTGCCGCTGGCCTGGCACCACCACAGTCCAGCGGTACCTGGAACTTGGTACCTGGAACGGGTCCCGCCCACGGGCCTCACAAGGGCAACAGCCCCCATGGACTGTATCTTCCTTCAGAGCAGGGTCTGTCACTCACTCGGATGTTGGTCTGGAGAGAGTGGTCATCCTGGGCTCCCTGCACCTCCCCTCTCCCGCCCATGTGGCTCCAGCCCGGTGACTGTCCCCACTTAGCGGGCACCTCTTGCCAGGCCGGAATCCCGCCCTGCACAAGTGTGAAAGGCCTGGAGTGAGTCCTGGGGCCCCCCGCAGACCTCCATGCTCCGCCCCACCCCCATGGAAGGGCTCCCTGCACCCCCACCCTCTTGTGGGTACTGCCACCCTCAGAGCCAGCCACGCCCCAACTCTGCGAACTTCGGTCTTTCTAGGGCTCGGACTGCTCGCCCTGGGTCCAGCGGAGACAGTCCCAGATCTTCTTGTGTACATGCACCCTCTTAAATAACCGAACCAGATCCAAAGTGTAGCCCAGAGCAAAGGTGCATGCGGAAGGAAAAGGGGCATTTCTAATCAAATGAAAACGGATGCCAGTAATTAATCCTTCCCACAGCATTCATCACTGTGAAGTCGGCACGGATGCAGACCTACATGGACGGGTCTAGGCTAGAATGTTCTTGGGGCCACGGAGAGCAGGGAAGGTGCTCACCTTGGCCATGGCAGACCTGGCCCTGGACCCCGCGCTGGGAGGGATCCCTGAGCACAGAAACAGGAGTAAGCCCCGGGGCTCCCCAAAGGGAAATCGACAAACTAGGACAGTCTTTCTTTTTTTCTTTTTGGGTCACACCCAGCGATGCACAGGGGTTCCTCCTGGCTCTGCACTCAGGAATGACTCCTGGCGGTGCTTGAGGGACCCTATGGGATGCTGGGAATCAAACCCGGGTTGGTCGCGTGCAAGCCAAACACCGTTCCTGCTGTGCTATCACTCCAGCCCCTAGGGCAGTCTTAACAGTCAAGGAAAGCACATCTTCACGATTTGGGATGAGACAAACATTTCTTTGCTGTGATGCCAGGAGCCCAGGTGATCTCTGAGAGGTGGCTAATCTGGATAGTGGCTCTATTTAGAATTTGGGGGCTACGCAGAAGGCCACCAAGGAAGTACAAAAACCACCAGAGAATGGGGGGGAAATAGTTACAGGTCAGATTTAAGGAAATATATAGGGACGAAGATATAGTACAGTGGGTAAATCACTGGCCTTGTGAGAAGCACTCATCCTTGGCACCCCTTCTGGTCCCATGCACACCACCAGGAGCTGTCGCTGAGCACAGAGCCTGGGGAAAGCCCTGGGCTCCGCCAAATCACACCCCGCAATGAAAAAAAGAAAGGACGTGAATCCAGAACACACCAAGAGTAACTCTTGCCACTCGATAATAAAGCGCAAATAACCCAATGGATTTGCTAAGCCAAGGCTGTGAGAAGGCGCTTCTCCAGAGACATACGAGTGGTCAAGACGAACACAGAGAGACGCTCAGCTCTGGGAAATGCAGATCAAAGCACCGTGAGATCTCGCCTCGTCAAAGGGAGAGACAATGACCAGTGTCCACAAGGGCATGGGGAACCCGCACTCCCCAATACTGCTGGTGGGATGTCAAACCGCGCAGTCGCCAAGGAGACCAAACCGGCAGTTCCTCCAGACAGTGGGGTTACTCATGTGACCCACTGACCCCAGCCTGAAGGGTCAGGCAGAGGGAAGGGAAACACAGGCCCGGTCAGGGACTGGGCGATTCATCCTCGGAGCCGCTTTCTCTCTAAGGGCAGGGCCCACCGTGGGGCACGGCCACCAATGACCCCAAACTGGGAAAACGGACAGATGGGATGGCCACATGCTGGCTGCTGCTCAGAGGAAGGTCAAGGCGCTGGGCCACGTCAAATGAGCAAATTCTGGACGACTTGTGCGCTCGGGAGGGGACCCAGTGACCATGAGCGGACTCTCTTCCAGGCAGACAACCTGAGAGGTGGCGATTAGGTCCCGATGATGCCGATGATACATAAAGGGGAAAAGAGGTTTGTTTTTTTTGTGGGGGGGGTCTTGAGGTGGGGACCGAGACCATCTAAAATTGTGACACCATACCAGCCTGTCAATGTACTGAAAACCAGTGAATTCTACATTCTGTATTTATTGAAAACCTGTGAATTCATGTGTGGTGCCAGGGGTCAAACTTGTGTCAGCCACATGCAAGGCAAGAGCCCTCCCTGGCCCCATATTTCCAGGTCTCCCTAGAGTTCTAGAACAAGCAATGGTGCAAACTAATTCCTTTTTTTTCTTTTTGGCTCACACCCAGTGATGCACAGGGGTTCCTCTTCTTCCTAGCTCTGCACTCAGGAATTAATCACGCCTGGCGGTGCTCTGGGGACCGTATGGGATGCTGGGAATTGAACCCAGGACTGCTGCGTGCAAGGCAAACACCCTACCTGCTGTACTACTGCTCTAGCCCCTGCAAACTAATTCTTCAGGGGACTCCAGTTTTCTGCCAGTTTCCAGAGGGAACCAAGAAGTATTTGGAACCAGTGACTGTGGTTGTCTTCTTTGGAACAGCTGTAAGGGCTTAAAATGGACAGGGAAAAAAATCATCATCTTACGAAAACCGCCAAAACCCCCTTCATCTCTAAGGGAGGAAATATCCTGGCAGTAAAATGAATTGGGGAAAATAAAATTCAATGCACGTGATTATTATTTAAAATTTTTTTTTAAAAGCATAGCCTAATCTTGATATTTCTGCTTGGGAGACCTGCTTCAAAACAAATGTCGTAAACTTTGCAGAAAGACAATTATTTGCTAGGAGAGCGTAGTCTTAATTAGAATATGTGTCAAGGAAATATAATTATCAATTTGCCTAATTAAAACGAGTATCTGAACGTGCCTGAGGAATGCAAGCCTTCTCGCGTGAGACATGTACACTCCGTCTTTGCAAACAGCTGCTGGGCGCTGAACCGCGGTGCTAATGGGGTGGGGGCGATGGGGGGTGCCAGCTACACCCACGGCCCCAGGGAACGCGCCGGAGTCGCTGGGGACGATCTGGAAGGTGCTTGCCACAGACCAGATGATTATGTGCAAGTCCCCCTGAGCCTTATGCTGAAAGCGAGACCCCCCCCCAGTGGAAGAGCAGGTTATGAGAGGACCCCGGAGCTCGCCCCCCATCCACTTGCGAGGGCGCGGGGCGCACACAGGAGCCGGAGACCTCGCCAGGGTCCTGGTATGTGTGTGTACCCGCATTGGAGGGGGCTTCCAGCAGGCTGTGAGGGTCCTGGGGGGCGGAGGAGGAGGGGTGGTCTGAGGCCCCACTGCTAGAGCTGGGGAAAAACCAGTTCCAGCTGGCACCTTCCCCTTCTTTTCCAAGTCTGCTCTTGGGACAGGGTCACCTGGACGGGCGGAGCTACCTTAGGGGCGGAGCTACCTTAGGGGCGGAGCTACCTTAGGGGCGGAGCCACCTTAGGGGCGGAGCCACCTTAGGGGCGGAGCTACCTTAGGGGCGGAGCTACCTTAGGGGCGGAACTACCTTAGGGGCGGAGCTACCTTAGGGGCGGAGCTACCTCAGAGGCGGAGCTAACTTAGGGGCGGAGCTACCTTAGGGGCGGAGCTACCTTAGGGGCAGAGCTACCTTAGGGGCAGGGCTACCTTTAGGGGCGGAGCCACGTTGGAAGCCTGAATACCTGTAGGGGCCCGAGCTACTTTAGGGGCGGAGCTACCTTAGGGGCGGAACTACCTTAGGGGTGGAGCTACCTTAGGGGCGGAGCCACCTTAGGGGTGGAGCTACCTTAGGGGCGGAGCTACCTTAGGGGTGGAGCTACCTCAGGGGCGGGGCTACCTTAGGGGCGGGGCTACCTTTAGGGGCGGAGCCACGTTGGAAGCCTGAATACCTGTAGGGGCCCGAGCTACCTTAGGGGCGGAACTACCTTAGGGGCGGAGCTACCTTAGGGGCGGAGCTACCTTAGGGGCGGAGCTACCTTAGAGGCGGCGCTACCTTAGGGGCGGAGCTACCATAGGGGCGGCGCTACCTCAGGGGCGGAGCTACCTTAGGGGCGGAGCCACCTTAGGGGCGGAGCTACCTTAGAGGCGGAGCTACCTTAGGGGCGGAGCTACCTTAGGGGCGGAGCTGCCTTAGGGGTGGAGCTACCTTAGGGGCGGAGCTACCTTAGGGGCAGGGCTACCTTTAGGGGCGGAGCCACGTTGGATGCCTGAATACCTGTAGGGGCCCGAGCTACTTTAGGGGCGGAGCTACCTTAGGGGCGGAACTACCTTAGGGGTGGAGCTACCTTAGGGGCGGAGCCACCGTAGGGGTGGAGCTACCTTAGGGGCGGAGCTACCTTAGGGGTGGAGCTACCTCAGGGGCGGGGCTACCTTAGGGGCAGGGCTACCTTTAGGGGCGGAGCCACGTTGGAAGCCTGAATACCTGTAGGGGCCGAGCTACTTTAGGGGCGGAGCTACCTGGAGGGCGGAGTTACCTGCAAGGGGGCTTGTCTGGCGGGGAGGCTGCAGCACCTGCTTTTCCCTGAAACTTCAAAGGGAATCTGATCACCTGGGTGGTCACCAGGGCTGCTCTGGGGAACCCAGGCCCAGGGCGACCTCCGGGCTGCTGCCGGACAGGGTGGGAGTCCTGGGGAGGGGAAGTCACAGGGGGTCCGCGCCCACTCCCCACCTCCTGCATGGCCCCGCGGGAAGCTCTGGCCTCCCCCCGCCTCCACTTTCACTGCCCATCCCCCTGGCATCACCAAATGGCTCCAAGCTGCCCCCAGCCCCAGCGTCCTCTGTCGTCCCTCAAAGGCACACAGAGAGCAGCCGTCCCCTGCAGGCCACCAGCAGGCCGGCTCTTCTGCTCTGTCCCCAGCCCACACCGCAGTCCGACCTCTCCTGTCCACTCCTGCTCCCTGCCACACCTCCCTCCTGCACTCGCCCTCCAGGCATCTTTTCCTTCTTCCTAGGTCCCACATGTCCACACTTCCTTGGGTTACGCACACACACGTGCAGAGTCCACCCCAAGACGAACTCAAGTCACACACACGCTGTCCCCTCCCGCCACTGCTGGCCACACAACACTGACCCTCACGACACAGATTCCCCTGGCAATGCCCCTGACTCCTACAGCATCACCCCGACTCCTCTTGCCCTGAGGGCACCCGTGGCCTAGTCCCCCAGCTGTGCACTGCACCCCACAAGCCGCCCCCAGTTTCCTGAAGTCACCCCCAAGTCCATGCCATCACACCTCCCCAATTTCACCTAACAGTCCCTCCATGACTGGGCCCAGGGCTTCAAGCTCCGCTGCCTTCCCGGCCCCCCCCCCCCCCTTTTACTCTCCCCAGGACACAGCACTTGCAGCAGGGTTGCCCCAAATCCTTCCTGAATGGCCGGAGACCCCCAGAGTCCAGGGCCTTTGGGGCTGCTATAAGCACTGTGGTTGGGGGGGGCAGTCTCGAGGGAGACAGCAGGGCAAAGGCAGAAGGATAAGAAACTAATTCTTACTTTTTGGGTCACACCCGGCAACGCACAGGGGTTCCTCCTGGCTCTGGACTCAGGAATTACTTCTGGCGGTGCTTGGAGGGACCATATGGGATGCTGGGAATTAAACCCGGGTGGGCCGCATGCAAGGTAAACGTCCTCCCTACCTGCTGTGCTATCACTCCAGCCCACGGAGTGGTTTTAAAGAGACCAAAGTTTAGAACTTTGGTGGGTGGCTTGGGGGTCCCTGAGAGCAGCCAGACGGTGGCCATGCCCACCTCTCTGGAGGGGACAAGGAGGGTCCCAGGCTGTCTTGCAAATAAAGTGACTCTCAAAATCTTTTAATACAAAGTGACCCTGAGGCAGGGAGGAGGAGTGCCACCCCGGGTAACGCCCCGGGAAGTAACTGGAGGGACACCTACAGACTCCCTCCTGCTCAGAGGGTCTCAATGGGCTGGACCCCAGAGGACCAGAGGGCGTGGACTATCTCAGCCCTTCGAGGTGACCTCACAGGAGGTGACCCAAGGGAGATGTGGAAGAACACTCTGCAGCCTCACACCCCGGGGCTACTGGGTTCAGCAGAGACAAAGGCCCTAGTGTCGCCCGCCGCCGCCGCTAACCAACCAGCAGCAGAGTGAACCCAAAAGCCGGAATTTTTCGGAATTTTTCACAAACCGCCACAGACGAATTCCTCCCAGAGCAGCGCTCTTGCTCCTCCCCAAAGAATTGCAAAAGGAGAGGCGGAATATGAGTTAGATAAGCGAAGGGCCGGAGAACCGGCTTTCCAAAGGGCGACAGGAACCTGCGCCTTGCTGGGCCAGGCTGCAGGGGAGAAGGTCCGGGAGCCCCGGGCTGCCACCAGATCAGGTGTCCAGAGAAAGGCCTAGGGGCCCTTTGAAATGGGGTTTCAGGAGACTCCCCTGGCCTGAGAGTGTGTGCAGAGCAAGAACGGGGGCACAGTGCAGGAAGTACAGGGCGTGTGTGTGTGTGTGTGTGTGTGTGTGTGTGTGTGTTGGCGGGGTGGGGGGCCCTTTGAAATGGGGTTTCAGAAGACTCCCCTGGCCTGAGAGTGTGTGCAGAGCAAGAACGGGGGCACAGTGCAGGAAGTACAGGGCGTGTGTGTGTGTGTGTGTGTGTGTGTGTGTGTTGGCGGGGTGGGGGGCCCTTTGAAATGGGGTTTCAGAAGACTCCCCTGGCCTGAGAGTGTGTGCAGAGCAAGAACGGGGGCACAGTGCAGGAAGTACAGGGCGTGTGTGTGTGTGTGTGTGTGTGTGTGTGGTGTGGTGTGTGTGTGTGTGTGTATGTGTGTTGGCGGGGGGGGGGGGGCTTTGAAATGGGGTTTCAGGAGACTCCCCTGGCCTGAGAGTATGTGCAAAGCAAGAACGGGGGCACAGTGCAGGAAGTACAGGGCGTGTGTGTGTGTGTGTGTGTGTGGTGTGTGGTGTGGTGTGTGTGTGTGTGTGTGTGTGTGTGTGTGTGTGTGTGTGTGTTGGCGGGGGAGACTTCTCCTGGGTTCACAGACCAGGTGAATACACATGAGGCTTGACTGAGGAATGCAAAAAAAACCAAAAAAAAGCCCAAGTGGGGCAGCGCTCCCGTGTCGAGCTCTGGACACGCACTGGCCCCCTGGCCGGGGTCAGAGCCCGGGTTCGGGCCCACATCCCACGGGCCGGACAGCCTGTCCGCAGGCCCTTGGGCAAGTTCTCGAACCTACCACCGTCCGTGCGCACGAGGCGGTGCAGGTCGGACACCAAGACCGAGCAGCACAAGAGAGCCGCCCCCCCCCCCCCCCCCCCCCGCCTTCCCAGCCCGGTGCAGTTCCAGGACAAGCCCCCTCCCCTCCTGGGCGCTCCCAGTTCATTCCCGGGCGACGGCGGGGGGCACGGGGGACGCGAGGGGGGACCCCCAGCGCCCATGGTGCCAGCGGGGCCCTGGCAGCGCCCCGCCCGCGAAAGCCAGGTCCAGGGGAGCGCCCGGCCGGCCCCCGACCCCTTGCACGGCGCCCGGTGCCGCCGCGAAGTCGCTCCCCCTGCCCCGCTCGCCGTGCCTCGGTGCCACCCCGGGCGGGTCCGGCTGGAAGCGCGCGCGCCGCGAACACGGTTCCGCAGCGCCGAGGTCGGCCCGGCGCCCGGCGGGTACCTGAGGAAAACGCGTCCAGGGTCCGGCCCCGGGCTCGGTGCAGACCCCCCCGCCGGCGCCCCCGCGGCCGACATGGCTCGCAGCAAGCGGCGGCTCGGCCGGGGGGAACCGCCCCGCGCGCCGGGCAGCGCCGCGACAGTCCAACCGCCCGCCCGGTCCGGCCCGGGTGCGCCCCTGCTCGGGGCGCTGCGGCCCTCGGGGTGCTCGGGGCGCCTCTAGCGCTGCCTGCCGCCCGGCCACCCGCTCGGGCATCGACTGCGGCGCCTGCCCAGGCTCCCGGGCTGCCCCGAGGGGCTCCTCGCGTGAGCCCCGCGGCGCCGTCGCAGACCGTGCATGCAGTGCCCGGTGCACTGCAAGAGGCGGTGCGTCGCAGCCAGGCGTCCTTGGCCAGCATCCCCCTCCGCTCCCCGGTGTCCGAAATTCGGGCCTGGACCACCGCTTGCGTTTCCTGGGCGTCACCGCCCCTAAGGCCAGACGGGGGAGCGGTGCCTGGGGGACAGGGCTCCAAGGCTGGCTGGGGTACGTGGCTTGGGAGCCGGCGCCCCGACTTCGAGGCCCTGCGTGCAGAGTCCCCCAGAGGCCCAACAGGCTGCAGGAACGGTCCGTCCCCTCGCCAGAAGAAAACCAAAACGGGGGGCAAGGGGGCGGGGGCTGGGCCCTGTCTCGCAGCTAGCTGTCCTCCAAGCCACCTGCTGTGACGCAGTGATTAAAAAAATTTTTTTTTTTAATTGAATCGCAGTGATGTACACAGTTACAAAGTTGTTCATGATTGGGTTTCAGTTATGTAATGTTCTAACACCCATTCCTTCACCAGTGTACATTTCCCACCACCGAGGGTCGCAGATTCCCTCCCCACTCCCCCATTTGCCTCTATGGCAGGCACCTCTTCTCTCTCTCCTCCCTCCTTCTTTCCTTTGTGCAGTATAATATATATATATATACACACATATATATATATTCATTCAAGGCCAGGGCAAATAGGGGTGAGGAGGACTGGTCTATGGATGAAAGCTTCCTGCAGGAGTGTAGGTGGACTGAAAGGCAGTTAGGATAGAGAAGGGATCAACATACCAATAATACTTGGAAATGATCATTTTGCACAGGAACTGAGTGTTGAAAATAGGGAAAGGGATATACCTGATAAGCTTTCATGATCTGTATTGCGAACCATAAGATGCAGTGATTTTTTTTTTTTTTTTTGCTTTTTGGGTTACACCTGGCGATACACAGGGGTTACTCCTGACTCTGCACTCAGGAATTACTCCTGGTGGTGCTTGGGGGACCATATGGGATGCCGGGGATCGAACCCAGGTCGGCCGCGTGCAAGGCAAAGGCCCTACCCGCTGTGCTATCTCTCCAGCCCCAGATGCAGTGATTTTTGACCTTTAATTCCCCAAGCATTCTCTGGGTTAATCATTTCTTCCTGTATCTGAAATTGGAATTCACCCAGACAAGCCCAGGTAGGTGCTGACTGACACAGGGGGTGGGAGTGCCCAGGGAAGAACACTCGGGGCGCGTGTCCAAGAAAGGTTTTTCTCTTCCAGCTGTGTAGGGATCTGGCCCCCATCACACCTTGATTTCATGCTTCCAGCCGAGAGGGACCTAGTTCCTCCCCGCTGTGATCCTGTATTAAGGTAGCTGTGGGCAGTGCATTCTGATTAATTGCACATATCACCCTTTGACAGAGGAGAAACTGAGGCAGCAGGAAGGAGCCCAAGACTTGGGACCGCAGAGGTGTTGCGAGCAGATGCAGAATCTGAGGCCTGGGGACACACAGACAAGGTGGGGGGCATTTCAGCCCCACCACTGAGTGCTGCGTGGCCTCGGCAAGTTCCTGTGTCCACTGAGTCACAAACACTAGGGTGGGGAGAGGGGTCGGGGGAGGATTCCAGGAGGCTGTGGGCGAAACAGCTGGCAGGTGGTCAGCTCTCCGAGATAGTACCGGGTCCGACTGCCAGCATATAAGCGCTGACGAGAGGGTCGCTGGTCAGATGCCCCCAGCAGAAGGAGGAATCTGAGTGTCCTTAAGGCACCTCTTGGGTTGTCTGCAGTCCAGGTCCAGCAGGAGAAAGGGACGAGGGTTTCGAGCTCCCCCTAGAGGTGAGAATGGGTTTAGACCAACCAGGTAGGAGATGGACCAGCTGGGAAGCGGGATGCTGAGGATGCAGATGCAACCTGGGCGGGGCATATGGATGCTGGATTCCCACCTGAGGGTGGGAGTGGGGGTGGGAGGTACACTCCGCCCCCCGCTCCCGCCAAGCTGGCCTCTAGGCCGGGGTGGACTGGTTCTGACTCTCGCAAGTTCGCTCGCGCTCCTCTTCCTTTCCTGTTGCCTTTTCCCCCTTGGAACTTCTGTTCCCAGCCGCCTCTCCAAATCTTCGGCTTCCTCTGGCTTTGGAACGCGCCTCAGGCTCCCCAGCCCCCGCGTCACACAACAGACAGGGGGTTGTGTCCCCTGAAACAGAATTTCTGCAGAACACGGCCAGAGCCAGCGTGGAACTCTCTCGTCCACTGTAGGAATTAACTCCTTTTTGTTTTTTTCCTTTTTGGGTCACACCCGGCCATGCCAGAGACTACTCCTGGCTCTGCACCCAGGAATTACTCTGGTGGTGCTCAGAGGACCATATGGGATGCTGGGAATCGAACCCGGGTCGGCCGCGTGCAAGGCAAACGTCCTGCTTGCTCCGTGGTTGCCCCAGGAATTAACTTCTGAGGCCAGTGCTTAGGGAGCAGTCATCCCTAGCAGTAAAGTTCATTTTTCATTCACCATTTTTTTTTGGCTTTTTGGGTCATGCCCAGAGACACGGAGGTTTCTCCTGGTTCTGCACACAGGAATTACTCCCAGCAGTGCTCGGGCACCATATGGGATGCTGAATATTTGTGGGAAGCTGGCCCTTTAACTGACCAAGGCCTAAGTGCCTGTGCTAGTTATGGTCATCCTGACCTACGACCCCACAGCAGGCACAGCCTGTGCTATGTATGGTCATCTTGACCTACGTGACCCCGCAACAGGCAAAACCAGTGCTATGTATGGTTATCTTGATGTCTGGTTATCCTGAGAGAACATCTGTCATGGCTGTCAGTAATAACAAGAAGGAACTATCTCGTGTCTGGTATGTGATGCATGTAAATTTTGTAAATCATATGGACAAGGCCCTTTGTGTAATCACCTCGTGTCTGGTACCAGATACACATAAACCTTGTAATGCATGATAGGTGAAAACAAACCTTCCTAACCATATATGGGCACGACCTTTAGTGTAGCTGCCTCACTAATGGATATATACCCTGATTGCCCCCGATAAAGTCTGTCCCTTTTTCTCTCTGTTTCTGAGCTGCATTCTGTCTCTTGTGTCTTGTGTTCATTCGGTCAGTTCTTCCCTGCACCTATGGATCCTAGGGCCACCTCCGCGGGCCGGAGAGTGGTTTTGCGGGCCCCCCGCAAATATTGAACCAGGGTCGACTGCGTGCAAGGCAAACACCATCCCCGCTCTACTATTGTCCCAGGCCCTCACCTGGCTTTTGTAGTATTTTTTGCTGTTGTTGAGTTTGGTTCTTTGCACCCAACCCTGCAGGACTAGGATGGCGGGCAGGGGCAGGGGACCCCTCATACGCACCCATTGACATCTCGCATCTCTGTGCTGTCTCTTTAACTAATCCCATTTCCAGGAACATGCCCTGAACAAAGATCCAGAAAATCGCACCTTGGGGCTGAAGTGATCGCACAGCTGGTAGGGTGTTCTCCCCGGGTTCGATTCCCAGCATCCCGTATGGTCCCCCAGCACCACCAGGAGTAATTCCTGAGTGCATGAGCCAGGAGTAATCATCCCTGTGGTGCCACCCCGTGAATTCACTCATGGGGCTGTGTGGAAACGGGACATTCCTGGGCCCTGCCATGGAGGGGGGACGGGTGACTCTCCCCATCTGCTTTGCCCCTTTGCTCGTAGACTTTTGCACGAAAGGGAAACTGCATCAGGATGCAGCCTCAGAAAGAGTCTGGAAGCAATGGGGGTCTCCACTGCTATGGAATCAGCCGGCACAGACCCCGCGTCTATTTGGGCTATTTGTCCTCTCACATTTTCCGTGACCTCAGAGTCCAGGCACACGTGAGCTGGCACTGCATGGCTCTCCTGGACTCCATCCCGTCCTTCCAGGGCCTGGGTCTCATCTGAAGGCTGGACCAGAACAGAATCTTCTAATCTCACTTGCGTGGCTGGTCGTTGGGCCCAGGGGCCTTGCTTCATTGGCAGCTGGCCGCTGGCTGTTGGCCGAAGGCTGCTTTCAGCTCCTTGGCACATGCCTGTTCCAACATGGCCAAACCCATCACAGACACTTGCTTCATCAGAGCCTGGAAGGGTGAGAATCTTCTAGCAAGACACAGACCTCATCCTAGAATCCCAGAGGCAGCATCTCCTGCTTCTGGCTATATTTTGCTGGGTAGACGCTCAGTTCTCTCCCACCCCTGCACCTCCAAATGAAAGCAGAAGGTTAGGCAAGGGGACAGGTAGCAGAGAGCATGGGGAGTCTGCCTTTCACGGCAGAAAAATAGCAGGACAAGGACTAAAGCCAGCCCCTCCCAACCCTGGAGCCCCACCCCCCACCCCCCCAGCTAATTGCTCTATCTGTTGCCTTCCCAGACAAATTAACCTGATTACGTCTGAGCATGATTGATCTGGCCATTCGAATAGGAAATCTAGTATTTTTCCACAGGTATGTCCTTCAGTCTTCCTAGTACAAGGAAGACTGAAAAGGCTGTTGCAGGTGGGTGAATGAACAGATCCCATGATCAACTTAAGGGGAACTTGAGGAAGTTGGACTAATAATAACCATGATGCATCCAGTGCTAACTTTTGCTCCCAAGACATTGGATCAGGACCTCCCCGATTATTTATTTATTTATTTATTTGTTTATTTTAGACTATCTGGCCAATTTGCACAAGCATAAATCCAGATTGGGGAGATGATTAGATTCAAAGCCAAGCTTCCCTGGGAGAAGGAATTTATATGATTTAGCCAATCTTTTTTTCCCTTCCATTTAGTGTCTTGAATCTGTAACTAAATTCAGAATCGCGATGACTTGCCTTAATAAACATCTTCAGTCTTAGCCATACATCTGGGTGTAATTTAGTTGGGGTGGGGGTGGGGAGAACGGGAGAACTGGTTCATGGGGGCATCTTTGTGGGCAGAAAAAAAATCTTCCTTTATTGAAATGTTCGTAGCCACAGAAGTTGTTTTCTTTTTTCGCCCCCAAATCCCCAAAGTAGAAATAAGCAAAAAACCATGATAAGAAGTCTAGAAAATTGTCGATGTTGTTTGGTTTCTTCAGAGTGCAATTGTGCTGGAAGTATTTATTTTCTTACTGCATTTGCCAACAGAAAGAGGGCATTTAAAAGTTTTTTTATTTTAATGACAAACCTGAGGTAATGTGATTTTTCCCCCCGCCCAAAGCGAGCGTCCTGAGCAGCGGGTCATGCTATCATGCTAAGTCTGTGTCTGCATTGCTTTGGCATTTCAATCGCATTTCCCTTGTATGACGGTTTCTCTTTGGCTGCTTTCATAGGATTCCACTCTGCATGCACTCAGAACTAAGCCAGCTCCGTTCCTTCTGGGAAGGAATGACAACAGTTATTCGTCGATTGCCTCGAGCAGGCCCCAGTAACGTCTCTTTCATCCTAGCCCTAAGATTATATTCACGGCTCTTTAGGAGAATGAGACCCATCATTGTTACTGGTATTTGGCATATTTGGTACGCCACGGGGAGTTTGCCAGACTCTGCCCTGTGGGCAGGCTACATTCGATAGCCTGCAAGTTTGTCCAAAGTAGGAATGAGATAATAAGATGTCATAAAAAAAAAAAAGTTCTGTTAAGATGTCGCGCGGCCGCAAATGCGGCCGCGCGGTTCTGGGATCTGGATTTTATAGTCTCTGAGTCTTGGCCGCTGATGGGATTACACGGCACCAGGGGGCCAGGTGGTGGGTGTGACCCCCGCCTACTGGAATTTGGAGGATCTGGGTGGAAGATGCTCGACTCCAATTCGAGTAGGCTTGGAGGTCTCGGCCCCGGAACCCGCGTGGCTTTGTCCCTCTGCCAGTACCTTCATGTGTGCGGAGAGTGGTCTCAGCATGGTGGTGGCTGGTCCTGGAGGTCTTCGGCTGCCGTAGCCCTGGTCGGGGCGGGGAGGAAAGCTCAACCCGCTCCCCTCCAAGGAACTCCGGGAAGGAACACCCAGGCGCGGGGGCAGAGACTGCACTGTTCTCGTCCGGGATCTGGATTATGGGCTGGAGCGATAGCACAGCGGGTAGGGCGTTCGCCTTACAAGCAGCCAACATGGCCGACCCGAGTTCGATTCCTCCGCCCCTCTTGGAGAGCCTGGAAAGCTACCGAGAGTATTCGATATGCCAGACACAGTAACAACAAAGTCTCCAATGGAGACGTTACTGGGCCCGCTTGAGCAAATATATATATATATATGTATATATTATATATATATATATATATATATACTGGAGACAACAGTAATAACATTTATTAAAAAAATGCCGTTGAGGGAGCATAAGATGAAACCTGCAATATCCATGCCACCGGACTTTGTGCCAGGCTGTCTCACTCAGAGCGCCTCAGAGGGGGGGGGGTGGGTGAGAGCCAGCCCCGGAAACCTCTGGAACCCAACCACCACCACGTGCAAGGCCACTCCCCGCACGCTCAGGCTGAGTCTCACGTGTGAGTGAACATATTCCCGAACCGCACGGCTGCATTCGTGGCCGCGTGACACAACATAAGACACTCCCTACCCATTCTAACTAAGTACCACACCGCATTTGATGGGGTTCAGATAGTAGGCAACAAATCATAGAGGGAAATATAAAAGGTAAAGGCCCTCCCGTTGATCGTCGATTTGCTCGAGCGGGCCCAGTAACGTCTCCATTGGAGACTTTGTTGTTACTGTGTCTGGCATATCGAATACTCTCGGTAGCTTGCCGGGCTCTCCGAGAGGGGCGGAGGAATCGAACTCGGGTCGGCCATGTTGGCTGCATGCAAGGCAGACGCCCTACCCGCTGTGCTATCGCTCCAGCCCCTGTGCTATATATGCATATATACATATTTTCATATGTATATACGAAAGCTCACATCACTCAACCTTTAACATGTTAGTGATATCCTAAAGAATGTCTTAATGGCCGCTTCCAAAATAGAACAATCTTCACACTGTTTCGTATATGAACACTTTTTTTTTTGGTTTTTGGGTCACACCCGGCAATGCACAAGGGTTATTCCTGGCTCTGCACTCAGGAATTACTCCTGGCGGTGGTCAGAGGACCATACGGGATGCTGGGAATCGAACCCAGGTCAGCTGCATGCAAGGTAAACGCCCTACCCGCTGTGCTATCGCTCCAGCCCCTATATGAACACTTTTTTGTAGCATTTTCAGCGGTTCCTCATGACAGACAATACAAAATATATTATTTCTTATGTGCTTTGGGACAAGGATAGGGGCTTGAGATGGAAACATCCCAAATTTGGTGATGGGAAGGTGTCACGGTGGTGGGATTGGTGTTTGAATATTACAAACAACACAAACACTGTAGTCCCGTTGTTCCTCGATTTGCTCGAGCGGGCCCCGTAACGTCTCCATTTTGAGACTTCTTGTTACTGTGTTTGGCATATCAAACACGTCATGGGTAGCTTGCCAGGCTTTGCCGTGTGGGCGAGATACTCTCGGTAGCTTGCCGGGCTTTCCAAGAGGAGTGGAGAAATCGAACCTGGCTCGGCTGGGCTGGCTGCACGCAAGGCAAACGCCCTACCACTGTGCTATCACTCCAGCCTGTTTGAATATTCACTTAATCACTTAACTTCCCGTTAGTCGTCGATTTGCTCGAGCGGGCGCCAGTAACGTCTCCATTTGTCCCTGTCGCGTGCTAGTGTAGCCCAATGGCATCTGTTCGCTCCGGGAACATTTTTTTCATTTCATTTCATCATCCTGTTAATCGTCGATTGCCTCGAGCAGGCCCCAGTAACGTCTCTTTCATCCTAGCCCTGAGATTATATTCACGGCTCTTTAGGAGAATGAGACCCATTATTGTTACTGGTATTTGGCATATTTGGTACGCCACGGGGAGTTTGCCAGACTGCCCTGTGGGCAGGCTACATTCGATAGCCTGCAAGTTTGTCCGGGAACATGAAGGGCCTCAAACCGATCGTTCATGATCTTGAAGAAGAAGTCTGACCATCTGGTAGGTGGGTGGCCACGCGGTCTTTTGACATCCCGTGGAATCCAGTCGGTAACAGCTCTAGTCCAGCGGTCGTCTTTAAATCTCATTACGTGACCAGCCCATCTGATTTTTGACACCTTGGCAAATGAGACAGCGTCCCTGATTCTTGATCGTCGACGGAGGTCAGAACTCCGGATTCTTTCTCTCATTTCTCTCAAATGAGAGAAAGTTTGAATATTAAATGTAATCAAATATTGTGAACTACCTTATAAAACAAACAAATGAAAAAAAAATGCCATTGATCTCTTAGACTTTCTGACGAGGCTCTGCCTTTCCCAGGCATGCTTTCTCTTGGCACAGTCACCCTAATAAACAGATGTGTACCCCAAGTTTACAGATGAAGGAAAATGTGGCTTTAGGCTCAGAGAACCTGAGCAGTGTGCCCAAGATCGCACAACTAGTAAGAACGAATGGAACTCGTTCCTGATAGAACAGGACTTGAGCACGAACTCTTGAGATTATGCTATCCCAGTGGTAGTAAACTGGAATGAAGTGGTCAGCAGCCCCAGCGACAGTGGACCTCATGTCCAATTGTATAAGGAAATCATCTCATGCAACTCTAGAACACTGGCGGTGCACAGGGATTAATCCTGACTCTTGCTCAGAAGTGACTTCTAGGTGGACCGGTCATCTGCGAGGCCAGCACCTCGAGTCCGTATCAACTCTTCAGCAGCCCTGTTCCACCTTCTTTCGGCTACAAGTGTGTGGTCAAAAGAAAACCCTGGGAAGAGCATCAACTAGAAAGTCCTTTTTTATTTTTTTATTTTTTTGCTTTTGGGGGTCACTCACAGCAATGCTCAGGACTTATTCCTGGCTCTGCACTCAGAAATTACTCCTAGTGGTGCATGAGGGAGCACGTGGGATGCCGGGGATCCAATTTGGGTTTGGCTGCATGCAAGGCAAGCAAGCGCCTTCCCTGCTGGATAATCACTCTGGCCCCGAACAGTCTTATTCCCCTGTAAGCTCATAGCCTTTCCGCCACGTGGCCTTGACTGAGTTGTCTAATCCTGTTCGGCCTCAGTTTGCACCTGCAAACCCCCAGGACTCATGGGATATATTCTCTCCTTCTTGTTGATGTTTGGATGCTACAAGGGTTTCGAGGTAAAGGGGTTCACACAATGCCCGCCTAGGCAGGGGTGAGGGTGTGTGGGAAGCTGGCCCTTTAACTGACCAAGGGCCTACGTGCCTGTGCTATGTATGGTCATCTGGGCCTACGTGACCCTGAACAAGTGAGTCCTGACTTGCACAAATCTGGTACTGGGTCTGCTCTGACCGCAGCCTATGCATATCCTGAGCTGTGTTTAAAAGAAAACTTTTGTCACAGCTAGCCCAAGAATAAGAAGTAACTGACACTCACTAACCAAGCATATGAAACATGTAGTCTTTGTAACTTTCCTAACCGTGATGTAATTGCCTTCTGTGATGTAAGCATAGTTTCCTGCGTCACAAAGTACTTAATACTCCTGCTGCCCTTAATAAAGTCCTGTCCTGTCCTGTTCTGTCCCCTTTTCTCTCTGTTTCTAAACTGCACTCTGTCTCTTGTGTCTTGTGTTCATTCGGTTGGTCCCTCCTTGCACCTATGGACCCGAGGGCCACCTCCGCAGGCCGGAGAGTGGTTTGGCGGGGCCCTTCCGCAAGGGTGGGGTGGGGGGGTGGAGCTGGGGGGGGAGCGCTGAGCGGGGGCTGGTCTGCTCATTAGAACTTCGGCTCATTCTCGCTTGGAGTTCCGGAGAATGAATCTAAGTCTTATTTCAATCATCGACTCACTCTGGGACTAGACAGCAGCTAACAGACCCTCTGGAAAATGGAGATCCTGACAGCTCCGTTGTCATGAGGGATTTAATGCTTCATTTATTTCTATTTTAAAATCTAAACATTTTCCCTGCCAGTTCAGCACCACGGTGAAACTGTGTTAACATTTGCGGTGTTGCCGTGCCAAGTTGTTGCACCTTCGTCACTACCAAAATGCCCACCGTCCACTGTCCTGGTGTCATTTCTTGTCTTCTCTTTCTCTCCCGCTGGCTTGATTATTTCAGTCCCATAATTCAAGGCCAGGAGGTTGTCATCGTCCCATCCAGTCTCTGCCTTTGTTTACGAGGGATCTTAGGGAGGTGGCATGGCCGTGTCTGGTCGTCATAACCAAAGGAGGGAGGGTGAGATTGGTATCTTGGGGGCAGGGATGCTGCATGCACTGGAGAATTCCTTCCCAACACAAGACGACCACAAATCAGCAGTCGAAAGGTTGAGCAACTTAGTTGCGTGGCCACATCACACGAAGCTATTATGCCAGGATATTGGTTATCCACTGCCTTGTTCAACGTCCCTGGCAATGCTATTTCTTTTTTCCTTTGTTCTGTTTCATTTTGGGGGCCATACTCGGCTGTGCTTAGGCCTTCCTCCTTGCTCCGTGCTCAGGAATCACTTCTGACAGCCTCGGGGGACGCTACAGGGTGTTGGGGATCAACCCCTCTCCCCGGGTTGGCCACGTGCAAGGCACGAGTTCTGCCTGTTGTACTATTGCTCTGTCTCCTCTTCCCAATTCGGATCCAGCCTAAGGTGAACGTAGACAGGCCGAGTTGAGGAGACAAGGGCGCCCTATTTCTGAGTGTTCTCATCAGGGCCACTCTAAAGCAATCATCTATTTGGACAAAATGGAAAAGTCATTTTTATCGTTATTTGAAGTTATGGAGTGATCTTCCTTTAGAATAGCAGTTGGAATTTGTCCTCATAAAAGCCAGTTTTTCCACATTTTTATATTAAGAGAACAGCTCTAGAGAGGAACTATCTGTACTATAATTCTCCTCTTATTTTCTGGGTCTTGAGAAAACTCAAGGTTTTTTGAGTGCGGAAAGCGTTTGTTTATATTTTGGGGAAAAATTATGACTATGGGTGTATTTGTCCACTTACATTTTAAGGGTAGAAATTGATGTATCAGGTCGTATTTTCCCTGGGGATCGGTCTCTTTTTTATTTCATCTTTTTTCTTTTTATAATGGCAATAATTAATCATCATAGAAAACTTGCAGATGCTAAAGAAACATTAAGGAGGAGGAGGAGGAAAAAAGTAGGCATAATTTCATCACTCAAAATAATCAAATAAACTGTTATTAATATTTCTGCATATTTCTTCCTACTTTAGACCACTGGAATAACACTGTACAAAAAATTCATCTTTTTTTTCCCTTTATTTTATTTTATTTTTTTTTACAGTTGTAGATTTACAATTTTTTGTGCTTTGGTTTCAATTATACAATGATCAGATGCCCATCCCTCCACCAGTGCCCATTTTCCACCACCATGGATAATATCCCTCCCACCCCCATCCCCCCATCCCCCCCCTGTCTCTGTAGCAGGGCAATCCCCTGTGTTCTCTCTCTCCTTTTGGGTGTTGTGGTCTACAAAAGAGGCATTGAGTGGCAAGCATGTTCAGTCCATAGTCTACTTTCGACATGCATCTCCCCTCCTGGGAGGATCCTCCAAACACCCTTTATTTGGTGCTCCCTTCTCTATCTGAACTGCCCTTTCCTCTAGGATACCTGGTTGGCCTCTAAGTTATGGAGTAATCCTCCTGGTGCTGATCTCAGCTATTCTTGGGTATTAATCTCATATTTTGTTTCTTTATATCCCCCAGATGAATGCAATCTTTCTATGTCTATCCCTCTCTTTCTGACTCATTTCGCTTAGCATGATACTTTCCATATTGTACCACTTGTATGTAAAGTTCATGACTTCATCTTTTCTAAGAGCTACATAGTACTCCATTGTGTAGATGTACCAAAGTTTCTTTAACCAGTCATCTGTTCTTGGGCATTCAGGTTTCTTCCAGTTTCTGGCTATTGTAAAGAGTGCTGCAATGAACAAACAAGTGCAGATGTCACTTCGACTATACATTTTTGCCTCTCTGGGATATATTCCCAGGAGTGGTATTGCTGGGTCAAATGGGAGCTCAATTTATAATTTTTTGAGAATCGTCCATACTGTTTTCCAGAAGGGCTGAACCAGTGGACATTCCCACCAACAGTGAAGGAGTGTCCCTTTCTCGCCACATCCACGCCAGCATCGGTTGCTTTTGTTCTTTTGAATGTGGGCTAGTCTCTGAGGTGTGAGATGGTATCTCATTGTGGTTTTGATCTGCATCTCCCTGATGATTAATGATGTAGAGCATTTTCTCATGTGCCAAAAAATTCATCTTACTCTCCCCATGTAGCAACACAGAATGTCATGCTATAAAAATATTGTTGAAACATTTCTAGAACTGCACGGTATTTGGCCATACTAATAGGTAAAGGTAAAGGCCCTCCCGTTGATCGTTGATTTGCTCGAGCGGGCCCAGTAACGTCTCCATTGGAGACTTTGTTGTTACTGTGTCTGGCATATCGAATACGTCATGGGGAGCTTGCCAGGCTCTGCCGTGGGCGAGATACTCTCGGTAGCTTGCCGGGCTCTCCGAGAGGGGCGGAGGAATCGAACTCCGGTCGGGCGTGTTGGCTGCGTGCAAGGCAAACGCCCTACCGCTGTGCTATCGCTCCAGCCCATACTAATATTTGCACTTTATTTATTTTTTCTTTTTTTGTCACACTCAGTGATGCTCAGGGGTTGCTCCTGGCTCTGCACTCAGGAATTACTCCTGGCAGTGCCTGGGGGACCATATGGGATGCCAGGGATCGAACCCGGGTCGGCTGCATGCAAGGCAAATGCCCTACCCACTGTGCTATTGCTCCTTCCCCAATATTTGCACTTTAAAAAATGTATATCCTGGGCCTAGAGAGATAGTACAGTGAGTAGGGTACGTGGCCAATCCAGTTTCCATCCTCAGCACCCATAAGATCTCTTGAACCCCTCCAGGAGTGATCCCTGAGCACAGGGCCAGGGGTTAGCCCGAGCAGCACAGCTGAGGTCCCCAAACAAACAAAAATATGTGTACTCCTAAAATATGTTGGACTAGGCTAAGTAAGTTCAAAACTGCAGAAGGACACAAAATAAAAAATACAGCACGAACTTGCCATATGGCCTCAAATGGTCTTCCTTAATTTATAATTTTTGTATTCCCAAAAACTCTGCATGCGTTGGGTCAGAGAGATATATGGAGGCGAGGGCACTTGCCTTGCACACAGCCAACAGTGTTTGATCCCTAGCGTGGCATCTGATCCCCTGAGCACTGCCAGGAGTGCTCCCTGTGCACAGAGCAGGAAGGAAGGGGGCGGGGGAGGGGGGAAACTCCTGTTTCCGGTTCTCCATCCTGCAGGCGCTGCCGAGTTGGAAGCTGCCCACACTTGAGATCAAAGGACCCCCGGTGGGGCTGGAGCAATAGCACAACGGGGAGGGCCTTTGCCCTGCATGAGGCGGACCCGGGTTCGATTCCTGGCATCCCATAGTGTCCCCCGAGCACCGCCAGGAGTAACTCCTGAGTGCACAAGACAGGAGTAGCCCCTGTGCGTTGCTGGATGTGATCCCAAAAGCCCCCCCGCTCCCCGAAAAATTGACCACCGGAGACCAAAAAAAGTAGAATTTAGCGGAGTCTGTGTTGACCCCAGCTGGCAGGCTGCCCTGCTAGGCGAGAGTTGCCACCATACTGCAGAAGCAACTGGTCTTTTATTAGGAAAAACCACGTCCTGTGGCCTGGTCACTCTTATAAGCACCTAAAAAATTAGTTTGAGCTCACCGGGGTCACATTCTGGAGGCCATACCCACGTAGCAAAGCAGGCATTGTTTCAGAAGCGAGAGAAATCAACTGGTCATCAGTGGACACCTCTGGCAGGACCCTCGTCTATTCTTCCTGTTTGCAACCTGTGACAGGCTTTTGGGCCCCGGTGACAAGTTCAGAGTCCTTCTGGAATGAC
The DNA here is from genome assembly GCF_029834395.1 of Sorex fumeus. Taxonomy (NCBI): domain Eukaryota; kingdom Metazoa; phylum Chordata; class Mammalia; order Eulipotyphla; family Soricidae; genus Sorex; species Sorex fumeus. The sequence continues at coordinate 1,011,800 of NW_026606222.1, read as the reverse complement.
ACAGTTAAACCAGCTGAAACAAACAAAGGAACAAAAAAAAAAACTTCTAAAGACGCGAGCCTCCTTATTGCTCCCTTTCGGCCTCCCCGTGCCATTCCCGCTGCTCGTGTGAGCAGCTCCGGGAATTGAACTGTTGACCTCACATTTTCTACGTAGGCATTTTAGCCACCAAGCCCCGTATGGTATTCTCCTTACCATTTACCGATTATTCTATGGGAGTATCACAGTGTGTGAGCCCCTATTTGTGGTACTGTAGCACTGTCCTCCCATGTCCATCGATTCGCTCGAGCGGGTACCAGTAACGTCTCCATTGCGAGACTTGGTGTTACTGTGTTTGGCATATCCAATACGTCACGGGGAGCTTGCCAGGCTTTGCCGTGCAGGTGAGATACTCTTGGTAGCTTGCTGGGCTCTCGGAGAGGGGCAGAAGAATCGAACCCGGGTCGGCCATGTGCAAGGCAAACGCCCTCCCCATTGTGCTATCCCTTCAGTCCCCCCCACCCCCCAATTTATATTTGTAAATATTTGGGCGATTTTCAACTAGTCTCTTTTTGGAAAACAAGCCCCCCAGTAAATACCTATTTATGGCACAGCGGGTAGGGCGTTCGCCTTACAAGCGGCCAACATGGCCGACCCGAGTTCGATTCCTCCGCCCCTCTCGGAGAGCCCGGCAAGCTACCGAGAGTATTCGATATGCCAGACACAGTAACAACAAAGTCTCCAATGGAGGCGTTACTGGGCCCGCTCGAGCAAATCGATGATCAACGGGAGGGCCTTTACCTTTACCTTTACCTCCATTCATTGCAAATGGACACCCAAACCAGTCTTGACTTTTCTTCCCCTCTTATTCAGGCGTGGGTTTGGAAGCGTGCGTAGAGATGGGAGGGCCCCTGTGCTGAACAGTTCGTGGGCAGCAATAAAACTGATGCTGTTGGGACGCCCCCTGTGGACAGATGCACCAGGCCCTGGTTACCTGGTGCCAGCAGAGACCCCTGTGAGAGATGCACAACAGGAACAGAAGCAAGGACAGGAATGCCAAGAAGACAATCGGCCACTCCCAGCTCTCCCCCTCAGCACCTACCCTGGCTTGCGTGTGTGCCCACGTGTGCATGTGTGCGCGCGTGTGTGCGTGTGTCCATGTGTGCGTGTATGTACGCGTGTGTACGTGTGTGTGGGTGACTGTGTGTGCATGTTCATACGTGTGTGTGCCTGTGTGTGTGCACATGGATGGACATGCATGCATCTGTGTGCACGGGTGGGCATGCACGTGTGCTTGTGTAGGCATACGTGTGTGTGCCCACATGTGTGTGCATGTGTGTGTGCGTGTGTAAGGGGTTTAGATGGATGTGTGCATGCGTGTGTGTAGGGGGGTGGGGGGCGGATGTACATGCGTGTGCCCACACGTGCACGTGTGTGTGTGCACACACGCACACACAATTGTGCATGCGTGCTGGGGATCTGTGGCAGGTATTTTCTGCCCTTTTCTCTCAACGCTCTTGCATGGAAAATGGCAGCGTCTCCCTCCTGGCAACAGCATCTCTCTCGAAGGGGCTGCCTTTGTCCCTTGAAGCTGGACCTTGGGAATAAAGCTGGGAGCGGCGGCTGCATGTGCCACCCACCCTCACAGGCTGCAATATTTCATAACACGGGAACAACAAAGGCCCTGGGGATGAGTCACTGTTGAAAAGGACCAGCCACACGGCAACCTCCGCGCGCAAACAGCTCTGAAATGCAGGAGTGCTCACCACGCTCTCCAGGTGTAATGAGTAAGCCTGGTTCCCTCCAGGGACGCTGCCTATGTGTTTTTCCTCTTCCTGTGGGAGGTCACAACCCCCCCCCCCTGAATTTTATATTCCTTTTATCTTATGTTATTAGTATCGACTTTCGGGTGGGATTTCCTGGAAGTAAAAACCTCTGGTTAAGAGTCTTTGCTTACAAGAAGCATATTGGCTCAGTCTCTGTGCCAACAGACACAGGTATATTGGAAGGGAAGGGGAAAAACAATGAAGACTGAGCAAACCTGGTGTTGTTGGGATGAGGAGGGGAAGGGCCTCGGATGGAACCCGGAACCCTGCCTGGCATGTGGTCCAGACCTCTGAGCTTCCCCCGACCCCCAAATGCCTGTCAGCTCCACATCCCTGCCAGGATCCGAGACAGCTCTGACAAAATGCTGATCGGAGAGACACAGATGATAAAGAAACAGTGAGGCCCCTTGAGGTTGCAGGGTGTGGTCCCTAAACCCTTCCCCCCCACCCCAAATACCCCACCAAACAAAATCAGAAATGGGGAGAGTGGGTGGCCTTGCCCTTCTCTGTCACGTTGTGGAAGCCGTTGGCGGGAAGGCGATAGGGCTTAATGGGGGACTTGCCTTGCATGCAGGTGACCAAAGTGTCTGTCCAGCAGAAACTTCAGCTTCCTTTTGGGGTGGGGTGGGGACACCCTGCAATGCTCAGGGCTTACTCCTGACTCTTGCACTTAGAGTTCACTCCTGGCAGGTTCAGGGAGCTCTCTGGGGTGCTGGGCATCAGAGCGCGTGCAAGGCAAATGGCCTACCAACTGTACTATCACTCCAGTCCCGGGAACCTCAGCTTCTTACGGAAATGTCTGCCTCGAAATGTGCAAGCCATACTTGAAAAGAAGGAAGAAGGAAGGAAAGCTACCAAAAGGCAGTGGGGCAGATGGAAGAACCCAGAACCAGCTTGCGAGGCTGCCCCTACCCCAGGCTGCTTCACCTGAACAGAGGACTATGACCAGGCCGGGTCTGCACCGCCTCCACACTGGCCACGATTTCCACTGGGACTCCGCAACGCGATTCTGTCCAGCTCCTGTTACTTGAGCAGGTGACGGTGCTAGGGGTGAGCAGAGGGAATATCAAATCGCAATGAATGAAACCTCCCCAGCCGTGATGCATTACCGAGTGATTCAGCACCACGATCTCTGTCAGAACACAGCCAGATTGAATTCACTGGAAGATTCGATATTGACTCGGGAGAGGAATTGAAGCTCTTAGCCCCCGGCCTTTTATGGACTCCTGGCATGCGTGTGGCCGGTGCATGCAGTTCACCCTGGCATGGGCACCCAGGATGGTTCATGAGTCACCGTCTTGAATCTGAGAGGCTCCAGGAGGGACCCACACTCCGTTGAGTGGAAGATGAACACGTTGGCATGTGCCGTTCCTTCTGGAATGCTCTCCCCTCATTCCTTCTGTTGCTTTGCTGTACCTCCTCCTTTTTTCCCCCCTTGGGTCATACGGAACAATGCTCAGGGTTTACTCCTGGCTCTGCACTCGGGAATTACTTCTGGAGGTGCCTGGGGGATCATAGGGGATGCCGGGGATTGAACCTGGATCAGCCACGTGCGAAGCAAACGCCCTACCTGCTGTACTATTGCTCTGGTCCCGTACTCCTCCTTTTGAAGGCCCCTGGGCCACTCTTGGTGATATTCAGCCCAACAGCTTGGGTCTGATGGTCAGGTGCAGAGGGACAGGTGCTACAAGACCACATTTCGTGGGTGCTGGGTAGGGGTATGGGGCAAGTGGAAACAGTGAGGTGGGAATGAAGTTCAGTCAGTGAATTGCAATGCAGTAAGATGTCAATATGACACACTCCCCCTTTTTTTTCATGGATGTTGTCAAGCTCCAGTGAGTTCCTTCCTTTTTTTTTTTAATGGATTTTTAAAAATTGAACCACTGTGAGGTAGACCCTTACAAAGCTGTTCATGACCAGATTTCAGTCATCCAGTGCTCCAATACCCATCCCTCCACCAGTGTGCCCCGTTTCCCTCCCATCACTTACTACCTCACCCTATCTACCCTGCCTACTGTCCCCCGCCCAGCCGTAAGGTCCATCTTGATTGAAGAGGGCTCAGATCTACTCAGTGATGTCTTTAGAAGGGAAATAGGGAGAGTTGGAAATGGAGCCGCAGAGCATCAGGTGGGGAGGGCGTGTGGAAGACAGAGACAGAGACGGGGACACTATACTCAAGCGGAGGAATGCCAGAGATTGGCAGCTCGCGAGGAAGTAGAGGAGACCACGGAGCGTTCTGCCCTCGAGCTTCCAGGACACAGGACCAGCCCTGACCTCAGGGTTCTAGACTTTTAAAGTGAGGAAACAACACTTGAAACCGTCCCATTTGTGGTCCATTGTTATGACAGTCGAGAAATGAATGTGATCATTATCATTCTTGAATCACTTTTATTATTTATTTATTTGTTTGTTTGTTTTTGCCTTTTGGGTCACACCCAGCGATGCACAGGGCTTACTCCTGACTCTGCATTCAGGAATCACCCCCTGGTGGTGCTCAAGGGACCATATGGGATGCTGGGAATCGAACCGGCAAGGCAAACGCCCTACCCGCTGTGCTATTGTTCTAGTCCCTTGAATCACTTTTAGACTTGGGGACATTCTGTAGAAAGGAGCCCCTTTTACTTGCATTACTCTGTTTTTTTTTTTTTTTTTGCAGAAGTAGCTAGCCAGGAGCTAGTATTTGCATGGAGCAAGTATATTTGAGAAGAAGAAGAAGAAGAAGAAGGCCCTCCCGTTGATCATCGATTTGCTCGAGCGGGCCCAGTAACGTCTCCATTGGAGACTTTGTTGTTACTGTGTCTGGCATATCGAATACTCTCGGGAGCTTGCCGGGCTCTCCGAGAGGGGCGGAGGAATCGAACTCGGGTCGGCCATGTTGGCCGCTTGTAAGGCGAACGCCCTACCGCTGTGCTATCGCTCCAGCACTATATTTGAGAAATACTAACTTTATCTCATTTGAGGTTGAGGAAGCTAGAGCCACTAGACACCAACTCTCAGGTGTCCAAAGAAATATTCAGGTCATTGTTGAAATGGTGACCGAGTTCTCCCCACCTAAGGTGGACATAAAGAGGATCTCGTCAAAGCATGACATGTCAGGGTCTTAGAGATGATCTCGTTCAAATCCATTCTAGGACACTGAATCCTAGAGATAAGCGATTTCCCAAAGCTACAATGGCCATTGTTTTTTTTTTCTCCTCCTCCTCTTTTTATGTCACACCCAGCATTGCTCCAAGGTTACTCCTGGCTCTGCACTCAGGAATTACTCCTGGAGGTACTGGGGAAACCATATGGGATGCCGGGGCTTGAACCCCGGGTGGGCCATGTGCAAGGCAAACACCCTCCCCACTGTGCTATCGCTCTGGCCCCCGTGTGTGTTTTTCTCTTAACAGAAAGCTGGAATGAATGACCTCACCCCCAGCTTAAAATTAATAGAGGATGCTGCCCCTAGTGGCAGAACTGTGCAATACATGTCAGCTCAACCCTCACTTAAGGTAGATTTTTTTGTTTGTTTAATGTTAGACATTACATCTTCTATTTTATAGTTTTGACGATGGAAGATGCATAGACCTCTGCCAGGGAATAAAATGAATTAGTTGGAAGGCTAAGAAGACTTTTTTTTCTCCCCAGTAGACCTAACTTTTCTTTCAATCCACCCTGTATTCAGCAATGTGGGCACCCTTTCAAAATCACAACCTAATCATAGCACTCGGCTTTAAATCCCAAAAGTAGGCAGAGAAAGCCCAAATTCCTTGATTTGATTTGCTAGCTATCGTACCTTTCCAGCTTCATTTTCTCACCAAGGCCTCTGTCCCCAATTTATTGCAAGCAAAACAAACTTTTTCCCACTTCTTGAAGCAATCCCTTCTCCACACTTATTACCCTGAAGCTCCAACATCCCCCCCATCCCCTTAGTATTCTCTACTTAATATTCTCTGCTTGGCTTTCCAGAGCACTAAGGTAATTTTTTAAAAAATAAAACAGAATAATAAGGCACAGACAACACAGTTTATCAGAGGTAAAGTCAGGTTAATTCCTTAATATATTGGATTTAAGTTTATGGTTACTTTAACATTGCCTTGGAACATTAATCATGATTCTGAATTCTTTCTTTGAGTGGATTTTATATCTTTTTTTTCTGGGTTAGTACAATATCATTGCCCATCTAGAGCTAATAACTTTCGATTGGATTTTAATACACAGTAAAATTGTACTTGAACCAACCAAAAAGAATGTGTTCCCCATAGCACAAACTACTTTAAAATCATTTTCAATACACGTACAATGAGAAAAAAAATTATGTTCCCCCGCCGAGTGTAATGTAGTATTGGGATATATTTTATATACCCACATGATTTATGTGCCAAGCAAAAAATGCAGAAACACAGGAAAAGTGTTTTTTTTTCTATATATGTCTCAAAGGGGAATATTTCTGATTTTTTTTCCTTCTTAAATCATCTTGTCCTTAACTTCTTAGCCAATGTTTATATGAATTTCAGCAAAGCAGCATTTGGAGACGGGGATACTTGATCCCTAAAACAAGCACTTAATCCAGACTTAAAATCATATGATCTACTTTTGGGGATGAGAGGCCCAGAGCAGATTGGAGGAGCTGCTTTCTAGAACAATCAGAAAGTGCTTGTTACCTCAGGTTCTCTGCCACATCCTGGGGAATGTATCACCAAGCCTAGACGAGCGAGAATTTGGCAAGCTGCGTCAGAAATAAACACATCCAGGGCGGGAGTGATAGCACGGGTCGGGGGAGGCACTTGTCTTGCAGACGGCTGACGGGGTTCAATCTCCAGCATCCCATCTGGTCCCTGGTGCACTGCCAGAAGTGATCCCTGGGTGCAGAGCCAGGAGCAACCCCAGGGCATCTCTGGGTGTGGCCCAAAAAAGGAAAAAAAAAAGAAAGAAATGAGCGTAGCCCAACTCAGGTCCTGCGTTCTCCCTGAGAGAATAATGAGACGACCAGATCTCCGAATAGAGCTGAATCAAGTGCATGTGAGTCTCTTGTTCTTACTTGTCTGAGCCTTTCAAGCAGGGTCCCAGGGTCCTGGGGTCCCTCCAGGCAATACTCGGCCCACTGGGCAGTCTGGGTGGACGCTGCTTGGGCCCTGTGGTGCCAGGGACCACCAGGAGTCTCCCCCAGAAGTACTTGTACCGAGACGTGTACCTTGGCTCTTTTATCACCCCCCCAGTCCTGCCAAGCCCTGAACCTTGCATATATTTCTCAAGATATATTTTAGAATGATATCTTAATCCACCCTATTGAGGCTTACTTGGCCTCTGTGATGAGGAAGCGGGGAGAAACCCAGAGTTTGTGTGCCGGCTAAGAACTTCACCTCCTTCTTGCTCTTCGCCCTAAGTACACAGGTGTGAGAGAGGCCAAGCCCATTTCCCCCCAAGCCCCAGCAGGCTCCCCTTGTCCTTGGTTGGATGCCATTGGCCAGCATTTGCTGAGAACTCATTACGTGCCGGCATCAAGAGACTCGGAGCTCATTATTTCACTTAATCTTTCTAATCTGTGAGGCATCATCCCTAATTCTCAGAGGAGGAAACTGAGAATAGAAAATGATCGAGCTTGGAAAGGCTATGGGAAGCAATGAGGAAGGCCCCTGCAGAATAAACGGAGATGCAGGAGACAGGCATCCAATGTAGGCAGGTCAAAGACCAGGTGGAATGCCAGGACTGAGAGGATGGGGACCCCATCCCAGTGGGCCCTTGGGCCACGACCACACAGGGAGGTGGGACTTGAACTCGGACCTGCACCTTCCCAGACTCTCAGTTACCACACTCGCCGAGCTTATTCTTTCCCTCTGTCAGAGAAAAAAGGGAACCATAGAGGCATGTTGCAAAAACCCGGCTCCATTCAAATCTAGGGGAGGTCACATTCTTGTTTTATTTTCTTTTTTTTGGGGGGGTCACACCCGGTAATGCACAGGGGTTCCTCCTGGCTCTGCATTCAGGACTTACTCCTGGCAGTGCTCAGGGGACACTATGGGATGCTGGGAATCAAACCCTGGTCGACCGAGTGCAAGGCAAATGCACTTCTCGTTGTGCTATCGCTCTAGCCCTGAATTCTTGTTATTTATTGACAGGTGAAAGTTGCATTCACCACAATATCAGTCCCCCCTTTTTTTCTTTTTCTAATCTCTGGAAATGAAGCTTTTTTAAAAAATTTTTATTAGTGAGACACCATGAGGTACAGTTGTAGACTTACAAATTTTTGTGCTTGGGTTTCAATTATACAATGACCAAATACCCATCCCTCCACCAGTGCCCATTTCCCACCACCACGGATTCCAGTATCCCTCCCACCCCCCATCCCCCCCATCCCACCTTCCTCTGTGGCAGGACATTCCCTTTTGTTCTCTCTCTCCTCTTGGGTGTTGTGCTTTGCAAAAGAGGCAATGGGTGACAATCATGTTTGGTCTATAGTCTACTTTCAGCATGCTTCTCCCATCCTGGGAGGATCCTCCCAACACCCTTTATTTGGTGCTCCCTTCTCTATCTGAGCTGCCTTTTCCCCTAGCATGTGTGGCTGGCCTCCAAGCCATGGACCAAACCTCCTGGTACTAATCCCAGCCACTCTTGGGTGTTAGTCTCCTATTTTGTTACTTTATGTTCCCCAGATGAATGCAATCTTTCTATGTCTATCCCTCATTTCGATGAAGCAATTTTTTTTGGGGGGGGCGGGGGGAAGACTCCTACCTGATTTAGCAAACCGGATCAGGGCTGTTGATTGCTGGGGCAGGGACACAGCCAGTGTGCACTAAAGGCTGCAGGCAGCGGAGGCCACTGGAAAGTCAGACCCTGGGTCAAAGGCAGAGTCAGGCCTGGCAGAAGCAGAGGCGAAGCTGAGGTTCCTTGGCGGATGGTAAGAAGCAGGTTTGTCCCCGAAGATCCCTCTGGCCGCAGGGTGAGCTGGGAGCGCGGACCTGTGTCCTCTCCAGACTGGAACACAAACCAGCAGGCAGCAGAGGGGCTAAAACCACGCCCATGGATCGACTTTCATTTCTGGACATCAGAAATCTGACATTGGCTTCACGGGGAAGCCAGGATAATAAGGGCCTTGGGCCTTTTTGGGGGGCTCTGTGGACGAAAGAGGGTCAGTCCTCTGCATCTCCAGTTTCAGGAACGCCCCCACTTTGGCGTCTGGCTTGGATCCTTTTCTACATCGTGACGGTTGGCAGTCCTGTCTCTTTCCCAGAAGGGTCTTTGTGTTTTCTTTTTTTTCCATTTTGGGTCGCACTCAGCAATGCTCGGGGGTTACTCCTGGCTCTGCACTCAGGAATCACTCCTAGCGGTGCTTGGGGGACCATATGGGATGCTGGGGATTGAACCCAGGTCAGCCACGTCCAAGGCCCTCCTTGCTGTGCTATCACTCCTGCCCCTCCCAGAAGGATCTTTGATTTCTTTTTTCTTTTTGTCTTTTGGGTCACACCCAGCGATGCTCAGGGGTTCCTCCTGGCTCTGCACGCAGGAATTATTCCTGGCAGTGCTCCAGGTGAGGAGGGGTAAGCATATGAGATGACCGGGATTGAACCCGCGTCGGCCACGTGCAAGGTAAATGTTCTATTTGCTGTCCTATTGCTCCAACCTCTTCTCTTCCCTCTTCTTCCTCTTTTTTTTTTTTGTGTGTGTGTGGGTGAGGGTTGGAATTTTGGCCCACCCTCGGTGGTTCTCAGGGACCAATACTGGCTCTGTGCTCAGGGAGTACTCCCAGTGGTGCTCAGGATCAAACCCGGGTTGGCCATATGCAAGACAAGCACCACCACCCCCTGTGCTGTCTCTTCAGTCCCATTCCCCTCTTCTGGTTTCAGGGATGCTAATAATTACATGATCCCCCTTTCTACGATCCAGGATGATTCCCCCATAGGAAGGTCATTTTCCACTTAAGAGTAGCAGGCTACGGGGCTGGAGTGATGATAGCACAGCAGGTAGGGCGTTTGCCTTGCAAGCGGCCGACCCAGGTTCGATTCCCAGTATCCCATATGGTCCCCTGAGCACGGCCAGGAGTAACCCCTGAGTGCATGAACCAGGAGTAACCCCTGTGCATCGCTGGGTGTGACCCAAAGAGAAAATAAAAAAGAACCACCAAGAGTAGCAGGCTTAATTCCATAATGTCCATTCCATTGAAGAATGGACATTTGGGGATGAAGGCAGCCAGGAATGCTTCTCATTGAGAGCCTCCAGCTGGTTTGGTGAAGCTTAGAAAATATCTTGAAGTTAAAAAAAAATATTCGGACCTACATTATTTTCTTCTTGTTTGTTTTCATATCAAGGCAGAAAGCAGAAGTCGTGGAAATGGTGAGATGAGGGCAGCAGCTTTGGAAAAATGAGTTGAGTCTCCCAAGCTGAACCAGGAGGGAGACCTGAGCACCGATCCAGGAGTAAGCCCTGTGGGTGCGGCTCAAAAAACAAACAAAAAACCTTGCGCTGATTTTTTTTTTATGTGAAAATACTCTTCAGAAGACATTGTTGTCTTTGTTCTTTGCAAGAGATCTATGCACGATCTTCCAAAGGCTTTGAAAGAAGCCGAAGATTTCAGCTTCTGTGGGGAAAGCTCCAATTTTGCCAAAAAAGTTGGCCACTCAACACAAAAAGAATACAAAGATCACTGTGAGGGCTTAGATGGACACGCCTATGGGCTTGATTCATCCTGGAACTCAGTGGCCAGCCTGAACACCTCTGAAAGGGGCGGCTCAATCCAGCCCCCTGAGTAGGAAATGGGATCTGGTAAGGGCTGGTATTTCGGGTCATCTGGGCAGCCATCAATACAGCTCTGCTTGCCCATCCTGGATTCCAACAGTGAGCCTCAGCTGAAGTTGACCGTGACATTAAGGGCAGTTACTAATCACATCCAAATTCTGTAGGTACATTGAAAGCAGAGTATCAAGTCCCAACAATTCTCTGTTCTATTCTTGCCTATGTTGGCCTCTACATGGAGAAATCCGAAACTGTTCAATACGATTCTTTCCTGTTCGCTACTATTCTTTCCTTGCTGCATTTTTGCTTGTCTCGATATCTATTTATTTAATTTAAAATATTTTTTTGGGTCACACCCAGTGATGCACAGGGGTTAGTCCTGGCTCATGCACTCAGGAATTACTTCTGGTGGTGCTCAGGGGACCATATGGGATGCTGGGAATCGAACCCGGGTTGGCTGCGTGCAAGGCAAATGCCCTACCCGCTGTGCTATTGCTCCAGCTCCTAATTAAAATATTTTTGGTTTTTTTTGGGGGGCCACACCTGGCATTGCTCAGGGGTTACTCCTGGCTCTGCACTCAGGAATTGCTTCTGGCGGTGTTTCAGGAACCATATGGGCTGCCGGGGATCGAACCCATATAGGCTGTGTGCAAGGCAGTGCCCTACCCACGGGGCTCTTTATACCTCAGGTGTCCTGGGCTCATTTTTACTTGGCCATGTATTCTAAAAGACCTAAACTGTTTTGCCTACCCAGGGGATTATCCAACTCTTAGGGGTTTTGTTAGACTTCTCACTGAATGAGAAAAACTTGGTTTATTTCCACCCTGGGAAGAATCTGTAGCCTGTCTCTTGCTTTAATGGAGGAGTGACTTTAATTTATTCCTAAAAACTCTGCCACAAAGTAAAAAGCCATTAAATGGGGGGAAAACATTTATATTACTTTTAATGGAAAATTATGATGTGTTCCATCTCGAGTCAAAATTTTCAAAGGCAGAAAAACACATCAATTGAACAATAAACACATGTAGAGATGAGTAATTCGTTAAAAATGTAAATTATTCTAGCTTATACATAAGACAATAATGCAAAGTCCATTGTTCTTACCGAAAGAGGAAGGCAAGATTTCATTGTGGGAGAGGGATGTTGAGAAAATCAGCCTTGGTTGATTTTTCTTTTCTGCATCATTTTTCTTTGGTCATTTCTGAACCATCTCAGAAACAACTGTGGGTTGTTTGTCTTATATTCCAGCTAAATGGAAAAAATGGCAGGAGGGTTCAGACAAATACCCCTAGGACAAAATAAGTCTAAACACAGGCATTTAAATGGAAGAAACATGGGTTTAATTCCCAGTATCCCATATGGGTCCCCCAAGACTTGCCAGAAGTAATTCCCTTTTTTTATGCTTTTTGGGTCACACCCGGCGATGCACAGGGGTTACTCCTGGCTCATGCACTCAGGAATTACCCCTGGCAGTGCTCAGGGGACCATATGGGATGTTGGGAATCAAACCCGGGTTGGCCATGTGCAAGGCAAATGCCCTACCCACTGTGTTATCGCTCCAGCCCCACCAGGAGTAATTCCTGAGTGCAGAGACCAGAGTAAGCCCTGAGCATCACAGGATGTGACCCAAAAACAAACAGAGGAAAAAGGGAATGAGGGCATGCACAAAATACTGTGGAAACGTTGCTTCTTTTCTCTTTTTCCCTTGATGTATAGATGCAGGGGAAATCTTTCGGGTCCATCCAAACATAGCTTGCCATCCAAATTTGTTCCACTTGATATCTTCTGACTCGAAGCGGATGTGTTGTATAAATTGGAGCTAGTGTCTTTGCCTGGAAACCGTACTGTCAACCTATCACGCCTTACAGCATATTTATTCAGAGTGTCTGGGGGCAAAAACACTGGTATTCAAAAATAAAGGAAAGCAAGAAACGAACCCAGAATGATTGTCCAAACTAGCAAGCAAACGAACAAACAAAAAACCAAAACAAAATAAAAAACAGCACCACTTTTTTTTATTTAATCATTTTTTTTTTATTAGTGAAACACCATGAAGTACATTTATAGACTTATAAATTTTTGTGCTTGGGTTTCAGTTATACAATGATCAAGTACCCATCCCTCCACCAGTGTCCATCCTCCCCCACCACGGGTCCCAGCATCCCTCCCACCCCCCATCCACCCCCCCCCCCCCCCGTCCCACCCTGCCGCTGTGGCAGGGCATTCCCCCTTGTTCTCTCTCTCTTCTTTTGGGTACTGTGTTTTGCCAGAGAGGCATTGAGTGGCAGTCATGTTTGGTCTATAGACTACTTTTAGCATGTCTCTCCCACCCTGGGAGGGTCCTCACAACACCCTTTATTTGGTGCTCTCTTCTCTATCTGAGCTTCCTTCTCACCTAGCACATGTGGCTGGCCTTCAAGTCATGGAGCAAAATTCCTGGTACTAATCTCAGCCATTCCTGGGTGTTAGTCTCCCGTTTTGTTGCTTTATGTTCCCCAGATGAATGCAATCTTTCTGTGTCTATCCCGCTCTTTCTGACTCATTTCGCTTAACATGATACTTTCCATGTAGTACCACTTGTATGTAAATTTCATGACTTCATCTTTTCTAACAGCTACATAGTACTCCATTGTGTAAATGTACCAAAGTTTCTTTAACCAGTCATCTGTTCTCGGGCACTCAGGTTTTTTCCAGATTCTGGCTATTGTAAAGAGTGCTGCAATGAACAAACAATTGCAGATGTCACTTCGACTATACCTTTTTGCCTCTCTGGGATATATTCCCAGGAGTGCTATAGCTGGGTCAAATGGGAGATCGAATTCTAATTTTTTGAGAATCGTCCATACTGTTTTCCAAAAGGGTTGGACCAGCCTGCATTCCCACCAGCAGTGAAGGAGGGTCCTTTTCTCGCCACATCCGCGCCAGCACCTGTTGCTTTTGTTCTTGTGGATGTGGGCCAGTCTCTGTGGCAGCACCACTTTTTAAAAACGATCATGATAAAAAAAAAGTACAGGGTCCCATTAGAACCGAACAGTTCTAATGGGATCCAATATTTGGGTCTAGCCCTAAGGTACACGGTTTGACGAGCCTTCAAAAATATGTAGGATTACTTCACTCCGTTGATTTCCATTTGTTAGCAGCTATTGAAAAATTGCTCTTCTTTCGCACAGTAAAATGGAGAATGAACAAGAGCTCAAAGGAAAATTTGTGGGAGATTAAATTAAACCCCAAAGACCCCTCTGGAGGTTATCATTGGTTAGGAATTGCCGAAGAACTGTGTTTTAGAAATGAATGGGGGATTAAGGGGGAGAATTATTGACTATTATAAGTCTTTCCATTGAATTTCCATTTTTAAATAGAGGGAGTTTTAAAATTAAACATTAATTTCACATTTCAAGATGCTATTTCCTGGAGCCCAAAAATATGATAATGAAAATATAATTTTAAAAAATCAGCACAAAAGCAATAATAATGAAACCCTTTCAAACATTCCTGTCGAAACTGGCCGACTACCTTTTTGCATAATATCTCTGTTTCCTAAATGTCATCTAGGTGCGTCTTTTAGGTTTCAGACAAATGAGGCGCAGAGACTGGAAGTGGCTTTTTCTCTTCTTAATTTTCCAAGGTAGGCTTTAAAATGTTGAAGTTTATCTTGACCCAAAATGGACCTGCAAGAACATTTTTAGAGAAGTGCCCTGACAGTTCAAGAGGAGAAAATAGTTTTAAGTAAATGTTCTATAAAATAGAATACATTTGTGATAATGTTTATAAGAGCCATTCTGGCGTGTGTCCTCAATACATTTATAATCCCCAGCTGTTTGCTTTGCTTCACTTCCAATATTGCTAAATGGCCTCACCAGGCACCAACCCACCTCCAGGACTTAGCAGGAGCAGGTGGAGGTCTTCTCCCGATCTCTCCTCCCTGTGCTCCCTCTTCGTTTATTTCTTCGCACACGCAGGAGAAGCAAAGTGGAGCAGAAGTCAATATTTGATTCTGGTGTGCGATGAATCTCAATGTTGACCGAAAATAGAGATCAGCACCATTTTTTCCCCTGCTGGAAGAATTCCAATCTGGCTTTTCTTTATTTTATGTTTGGGCTCTCTGCAGCTGTGCTCAGGTGATCCTGTGGTGACGAGGACAGAATCCAGGGCCTGGCGCAAGCAACTCCTGGCTCCTGAGGGGTCTTCCCTGGCCCTGTGTTTCATTTCATTTCATTTCATCATCCTGTTATTCGTCGATTGCCTCGAGCAGGCCCCAGTAACGTCTCTTTCATCCTAGCCCTGAGATTATATTCAAGGCTCTTTAGGAGAATGAGACCCATCATTGTTACGGGTATTTGGCATATTGGGTACGCCACGGGGAGATTGCCAGACTCTGCCCTGTGGGCAGGCTACATTCGATAGCCTGCAAGTTTGTCCAAGTTTGTCCTGCTTGTCTGGCCCTGTGGCTTCTCTCGAAACAAGGGAGTAGATGTGAGGCTTTTGCCCTAGGCAACCCCAATCCCCATCTGAGGCAAAATCATTAGGGACAGACATTTTATTTTAATTTATTTTAATTTAATTTTTTTTTTTTTGCTTTTTGGGTCTCACCCGGCAATGCTCGGGGTTCCTCCTGGCTCTGCGCTCAGGAATTACTTCTGGCAGTGCATGGGCGACCCTATGGGATGCCAGGGATTGAGCCCAGGTTGGCCGTGTTCAAGGCAACTGCCCTATCCCCTGTACTATTGGGGACAGACATTTTAGGACTTTCTTCCAAAGTCATAATTGATTTAAGGCATTGTATTAAAATGGTAAAATAAAATTAAGTTTTGCTGCAATAGAATATTGAGAAGATGTGGAGGGTGCCAGACGACTGAAATGTATTTGTTCATACGAATAAAATCTAGAGGCAGAGATTCTAAGACAGTCTGGCAGCTCTGAAGTCCTTGACCGCTCTTGCTCTTTTAATAGTCCATATAAGACTTTTTTTTTTCTTTTTGGGTAACACCCAGCGATGCTCCTGGCTCATGCACTGAGGAATTACTCCTGGTGGTGCTCGGGGGACCATATGGGATGCCAGGGATCGAACCCTGGTTGGCCACATGCCAAAGGCAAATGCCCTACCGGCTGTACTACTGCTCCGGCCCCTCAATATAAGACTTTTACCTCATTGCTCATAATGGCTGCTGGTGCTCCAGCCAACAGAGAAAGGGAAAAAGAAGAGACGAAGGCAATAGGTAGCTATCACTTGAAGAAGGCTTCTGGGAGGTGCTCTAGGTGACTTCCTCTCCCAGGCGGGATGTAGTTCCATGGCCAGCTCGGCTTCTAGAGTTGGCTCAGGATATTGGGTCTTTGTTGTGGGGACCTTTCTGCTTAGGTACACATCCGGGATTTCAATGACAGAGCGGAGAGATGCTCTGGCCTTCATGGAAAGAGCTGGGTCTGGGAATCCTTGCTCTTGAGAGGCAAAGCTAACACGGCTGACTCCTGTGATCCTGTGAAGTTGCTTTTTAATAGTGTGAGACACAGGGGTGCCCCCGCGTTAAAGCTTGAAACCAGGTCAATGTCATGGGCTCTTGTGGTTGCGATACATCGCTTCCTCCCTTCTGTCAAGTCTATTAAAGAGTGTCTCTGGGTCTTGGCATGATAAATACAGAGAGCTCAGCTACTCCCATGGGATATATCCAATAGAATGCCCATGAGGATAAGGCAGGGCATCTACTGGACATTAGGGTTCGAGTGGGATTCCCTGCCAACTTTACCTCAGTTTGGCTGAAAATCATTTCCCAAGACCTGAAACTTAGGGGGCTGGGGTGATAGCACAGTGGCCAGGGCATTTGCTTTGCCCAGGGCTTACCTGGGGTTCGATTCCCAGCATCCCATATGGTCCCCTGAGCACCGCCAGGAGTAATTCCTGAGTGCAGAGCCAAGAGTAACCCCTGTGCATTGCCGGGTGTGGCCCCCCCAAAAAAAGCAAAAAAATAATTTAAGACCTCAGACTCAGGACTTAATTGTTCTTCCAACCCATTCAAACATCTTCCTTCCATAACACATCAGTCTTATGAAATTAGAGTCCCAGGCTTAATACAGAACTTTTGGAAAGAAAATGTACTGAAGGAATAAATACATTTAAAGACTACCCTTCAAATCTTATTATATAAAGGCATATATAAATATTGGCGGGATGAAAAATCAAAGAGGAAAGAACTACTCTGGTTATGCTATATGCCAATAAAGAATTTGGAGTAAAATGATCAGGATTCCGGGCTGGACCCGGCCATTTATTGGGAGGGGCTGGAGCGATAGCACAGTGGGTAGGGCATTTTCCTTGCATGCAGCCGACCTGGGTTCAATCCCCGGCATCCCATATGGTCCCCCATGCATCATCAGGAGTAATTCCTGAGTGCAGAGCCAGGAGTAACCCCTGGACATTGCTGGGTGTGACCCCCCCGCAAAGTATATTGGGGACCAAGAAGATAATATAGCAGGTAAAGTGCTGGCCTTGTATGTGACCCACGTGGATTTGATACCCAGAACCCCATATTGTCCCCTGAGCACCTCCAGCAGACATCCCTGAGCACAGAGCCAGGAGTAATCCCCGAGTTCCATGAGGTATGACCCAAACACCAAAAGCAAATAAATAAATAGAAAGCATACTGTTTAAGAGTCTCTGGAAAAATGAAACTAATAGGAGATAGGTAGATAAAAACATGCAAGAGATATGACAGACCTGTCAATACATCAATGGTACCTCATATGTAGGATAACACTGTTTTGTCCTTCCTGCATAGCCTCAGGTTGATGTAGGCAGGTAGATAGGGAAAGGCCCTTTGCAATGGAAGAAGAGTTCTAGGGATGACCCACCTTGTGGATACAGAAAACAAAGGCCTGATAAGACCATCCGCAGACCCTCAGGATATAGGCCTCCCCATGAAATTCCTCTTTTTGGACCTCCCTGGTAACCTCCTTAGCCATGGACTTTTACCTGGGAAGAAGCCCCACGTGGGGGCAGGTTGGAGAAACCCTATAAAGGCCACCTGGAAGAAAGGAAGGGCGCGCAGATGCTGCCTGAGCCCATGTGTGCTTACGTCCACGTGGCTGAGCACATGTGGTGCCCCAGCACATGTGTCGCCCGCATCTCCCCTCTTGAGATGTGTACTTTCATGCTTTCGTGTCTAACTTTACTCTCTCACTCTCTTTCCCTCCCTCCATACCTAAAAATCCTCAAAATAAAATCTATTTACTTCACTGCTTGTCTACTCCTGAAATTCCTTTCTGCGAGGCGAGACAAGAACCCAGCAACCCTGGGTCCCGAGTGGCAGAGGCAGATGGGGAGAAAATGACTGTCTTTCTCCTCCCTGCTTCACATAAGTCACCCGTGGGGCCTACTGACATCAAGGTGGTTTAGGTTTATTGGGCTGCTCCCATCACAGTGCTCCTGTTCCTCTGTGTTTATTTGTAACTTCTTTCTTCGTGCTCTGTTGACTTGTAAATATTGTTTTTCTCTTCTCCCTAAGTCCTTTGCAGAGTTTATTCAGAGCAAAGTCCTTTTTGTATGGACACAAGAAGATAGTATATGCTATGCTTTTGTAATGTGACTCTCAGTGATATTTCCCTCCTGGGCATCTGTTCTCTCACCTAAGCCTCAGCTGCCTTTACTTCCTACTGCCCCCAAAAGCAGGGTCCCAACAAGGGATGGATGGAACCAGGGCAAGCGGTAAGCTATGTGCTACCCTGGCATCAAGATGGGCCTGGCCAAAGCGCCATAATGCTTAACTATAAGTTAAGAGCTTGGGCATGGACAGATGCTGTTATGATCCAAAAGGTAAAAACTAGATTTGGACCCTGCTAGGGTTGGGAACGATTAATCTGGCCTGAGCTCTGTAGTCTGAGTCTGTGGCAAGATGTTCCCAGGAGAGCTGCCCTACAAGTCTCAATGTTATCTCTTATTGTGTCCATACAAAAATAGCTAGTATTGATAGGTTGATAGTTATTGGACTGAGGAAAAGAGAAAAACACCTTAGCAGGTATTTTGCCCTTGGGCTGTCAGGAAGGGCTTTGGAATGCCTTTTAGGTGGTGTTCCCTTTGAACTTGGTGGGCCCTCAGGAAGGGCTTTCTTATGTTGATTTGGTACCTGACTGGGTGCAGTGTCAGCCCAGACTGTAGGGGAGTTGGAGACAAGAGAGCTCCAGAGAAGAGAGAGCAGGGCAGCAAGACGGACCGTGGGGACAGAGAGAGAAGAATGTAGAAGAAGAATACAGGAGCAGGTGCATGGAGAGAGAGAGAGAACCCAGGAGCGGAGAGGTGAGTAGGAGAGACATGAGGAGACGGGAATGAGGAGCCGTGTGAGACCAGAATAGGAGGCTCAGAAAGATTTGGGGCAGGTGCGTGGCGAGAATGGAAAAAACTGATCAATCAACAGGCTTGCTCCTCTTCTCCTCCGCCATCTGCCCCAGGGCCCGGGCTACCCCAGCTGGGTGAGCGGCCTGGGCCCACCCTGAATGCGGGTCCCCCCCTGGCCACCCTTAGAGATTTTTTACACTAATAGATTAGATTGATAGGTGACTCGATGGATGGATGTGTGCATGCATGGATCGATCAGTGCACGCAAGCATGGGTAGAGGGATTGATCACGATCACGATCATCCTGTTGTTTGTCGATTGTCTCGAGCAGTCACCAGTAACGTCTCCTTGTACCTAGCCCTGAGATTTTAAAAGAGCCATTTCAATGCTCTTTCAGGATTAGAAGGACGAGACCCATCATTGTTACTGGTATGTAGTATATTGAGAACGACATGGGAAGTTTGCCAGACTCTGCCTTGCGGGCAGGATACTTTTTGTAGCCTGCCAGGTTCTCCAAAGGAAAGATAATAAGATGTCACGCGGCCTGAACTGCGATTTATAGTCTCTGCGTCTTGGCCGTTGATGGGACCAACCTGGCGCCGTTGGCAGCTGGTGGGTGTGATGCCTACCTACTGGAAGATGGGGGGGTCTGGGTGGAGAAGGCCCAGTCCCAATCCAAGTAGGCTTGGAGACCTCAGCCCCGGGACCCGCATGCCTGGGTTCCTCTGCCAGTTCTTTCATGCACGAGGCCCGTCTGGACGTGTGGAGAGTGGGCCCAGCATGGCCGTGGCCGAGGGATTGATATTCATATACATTCATATGTAGGTACATGCCAATCTCTCTATCTTGACTGTGATTCACTATAAGGAATTGACCTACATTCATCTGGAGTCTGAGGCGTTGCAGGGTTGTAATTTCAAGCTGGAGAACCAAGAAAGCCAATGGGATGACTCAAAGGCTGTGAGCTGGGCGTTGGTGGTTCCAAGCTGCTCTGAGATCAGCCTCCATAGCTTAACTCCGACTGATGATGGAAAGTGAAGTCCTTCTGTTCTCCCTTTTGACCTATTTAGGCTCCAGCTGGGAAGGGCAGTGTTAGGGCGCGGATCGTGATCTCCCTTTAACGACAAAGAGACTCCAGAGACTGCAAACAGCAAGCAAGGTTTATTGTAAGACTGGCTAGCCAGGGTCAAGCCGCCTACACAGACACGCAGGTCAGTTAGGTGAGGCAAGACCCCGAACTTCTTCAAAGGGGATCTTACATAGGCCTTCACTGGCCGTTACAGCAAAGCCCGCGCATTTCATAGCCAATAGATTTGTAACAACATATGCTTTCCTAACCAATCCAATTAAGGGTACATCACTTCTTAGCCTATAGTTTAAGATCAGCATTTCGCGTCAGTGCTTAGGAACTGACAGGTTTTTAAGGCAGTCCTGGGTCTTGCAACATGGGTCTTGTGAGAGACATCCAGTTATCTGGTCTGACTCCCACCCTTCGAGTACCTGTATCTGAATTCCTAGCTCAGGGGCAGAAAAACCAGATATTTTGCAGTGCAGGCTCCTATAAAGCGGATCTGAAAAAGCTTATCTAGACCTGTTCCTTGAAAAACAAGTTATTTTGCAATGCAGGTTCCTATTAAGCTAAGCTAAATTAATTCTGGTGGTAGTCCATTTTGGGCCTGTCCCTTACAGGCAGTCCTTCCCCTTAGCCATCCAATTCAGAGGCTCACCCCGCAAACACACTTCCAGACTGTATCACTGTATCACTGTCATCCTGTTGTTCATCGATTTACTCGCGCCAGTAACATCTCCATTCGTCTCAGCCCTGAGATTTTAGCAGCCTCTCCTTACTCGTCTTTTCCAATGCTGTTGTATTGGAGGTTCTTTCAGAATTCGGGGAATGAGACCCATAATTGTTACTGTTTTTGGCATATCAAATACACCACGGGGCGCTTGCCAGGCTCTGCCGTGTGGGCAGGATACTCTCAGTAGCTTGCTGTGTAAAGGTGCGGATCGAGGTCTCCCTCTAATGACAAAGAGACTCCAGAGACTGCAAACAGCAAGCAAGGTTTATTGTAAGACTGGCTAGCCAGGGTCCAACCGCCTACACAGACACGCAGGTCCGGCAGGTTGGGTGAAGACCCCGAGCTTCTCCAAAGGAGATCTTACATAGGCCTTCACTGACCATTACAGCAGAGCCCACGCATTTCATAGCCAATAGATTTGTAATAAACCATACTTTCCTGACCAATCCATTAAGGGTACATCACTTCTTAGCCTATAGTTTAAAGATCAGCATTTGCGTCAGTGCTTAGGAACGTCCTGGGTTTTAGGGCAGTCCTGGGTCTGCAACAGGGGTCTTGTGAGAGACATCCGGTTATCTGGTCTGACCCCCACCCTCCGAGTACCTGTATCTGAATTCCTTGCTCAGGGGCAGAAAAACCAGTCATTCAGCAATGCGGGTTCCTGTTAAGCTAAGCCAAATTAATTCTGGTGGTGGTCCATTTTGGGCCTGTCCCTCACAGCTGGGCTCTCTGAGAGGCATATATACATATATATTCCTCTCTATGATTTGTTGCCTACTGTCTGAACCCCATCAAATATGGTGTGGAAATTATGGAAAATGGGTAGGGAGTGTATTATGATGTGTTGCACCGTCCAGGAATTTGTTCTCTCATATTGTTGGGATCGGGAGTTCCCTAGCCCTGGGAGGCGCGGAGAGACCAGATAGACACAATTCCTGCAGGAGTAAAAACGGGGTTTATTTAGACCAGCATGCTGGGGCTCCGCAGCATACCCCAAAATGGGCAGTGGCTGAGAGCCCCGAACTTCTTCAAAGGGGATCTTATATAGGCCTTCACTGGCTGTTACAGCAAAGCCCGCGCATTTCATAGCCAATAGATTTGTAACAACATATACTTTCTTAACCAATCCATTTAAAAGTACCTCACTCCTTAGCCTATAGATTCAAAGATCAGCATTTACGTACATCCATTGTCAGCACAAGCAAGGTTATAGCTGGAATCATTAAGCCTTAGGTAATCTCCCTTGACCATCCTCGTTTTGAGTTACCCAAGTCTGCAGGGTGCTTTAGTGAGACAATACATTCCAGGAAAGGGCAATTTCCCCCAACCACCCGCATCCTGAGTTATCCTTTACCCAAATCTGCAGGGTGCTTTACTGAGACAATACATTTCAGGAACAGTAAATACACCTGAATCCTGTCACACTTGGTTTAGAAAGAAGTTATGCCCTGTTCACTTTCCAAGTCCCCTCTCCCCCAGGTGCAAAGCAGCCAAGCAGTTTTACAGAAAGCAATGTTGCAAGTTAGCTAAAGTACACAAAAATTTGATGCCCTAATATGGATTCTTTCAATATGTGAGACTCGGCCTGAGCATGTGGAAAGCAGCCTGGAGCGTGGCGGCAGTTGCGTAGTGGTGCTCGGCTGCTGGAGCTGGGTCCCATGGGGCGGGGAGGGCTCTCACCCGCCCCCCTCTGGGGTGCCCATAGTGTAAACAGCCTGGCACGGAGTTTGGGGGCATGGTGATGGGGCCCTCATTTTACGCTCCCTTCTGGGAGAAGCAGCCAGGAGTCATGGAGGGTGGCCAGTGAGGAGATTATTTGGCCAGAAACAACCAGACACAGTCAGAAATAAGGCTCAGCTAGCATGCCCCCCTCCCGGGGGCCCCTAAGATTAGCCACCACAAAAGGAACCCCTAGAGATTGCTTGCAAATATGCCTGGTGCTCAGAAATGTTTAAACTCAACCGGTAAAGCTCTCTTTGCTTTCTTCCTTCAGCTTCACCCCCTGAAGATAATTGCTGTTCACTGAATGGGAGCTCCCCTTCCTGGCCTTTTTTTCCCCCTGTATATATTCAAATATGTAAATACCGGGGCCAGACATTCCATTCTGCAATGCTTTTATCCCCCTTCACAATGCACTTTTCGGCACTGATCCATATCCTTCCCAAGGGCTGTCCTCTTCTTTCCAGGGCTGCTCACTCCCTCCTACATTGTCTGGAGGGAACCAACGTTTCTTAAGAAGCTGGAGAGCTAGTACAGGAGGTAAGCACCTGCCTTGCACGTGGCAACTTCATCCCAGGCACCAGCAGAAGTGATTCCTGAGCACAGGGCCATGAATAGGCAGAGACCCACCAGGTATGGTCCCGAGCAGCCCCCAGAAGAATGAAGCATTCACATGACTGGTTAGTTACTATTTATTTTATTTTTTTGGCTTTTTGGGTCATACCCAGAGGAGCTCAGGGGTCACTGCTGGCTCTGCACTTAGGAATCACTCCTGGTGGTGCTAGGGTGACCCTATGGAATGCTGGGAATCGAACCCGGGTTGGTCGCCCTGCCTGTTGTACTATCACTCCAACTCCATGATTGGTTAGTTTCTGTATGACAAACAGATGTGCTGATTCCTCTTGGACCAATTCTTTCACTTGTGCCTGTCATGGAGAGTCTAGGACATGTGGGCACCACCACACTTCACTTCTGGCTCATTTGACACGGAAACGAAGAATGACCCACACCAGTTCCATACCTGTGCTTGGCTAGACCCCATGGGTGTCTGGGCCGAACAGGAATTTCTTTTTTCTTTTTTTCTTTTTCTCTTTGGGTCACACCTGGTGATACACAGGGGTCCTGGCTCTGCACTCAGGAATTATTCCTGGCGGTGCACGGGGGACCTTATGGGGTGCTGAGAATTGAACCTGGGTCGGCCACGTGCAAGGCAAACGCCCTTCCTGTCATACTGTCACTCCGGCCCCTCTTATTTATTTATTTATTTATTTATTTTATTTTCATGATGCTTTTTTTAAAAACAATTTATTTATTTATTGAATCACTGGGGAAAAGTTACAGAGCTTTCAGGTTTAGGTTTCAGTCATGTAAATATCAAACACATTTCCCTTTACCAATACTTATTTTTACCCGTGAACCCCAATAGAACCCCACCTCCCACCCCTCCCAATTCCTGTGAGGCAGATGAGTTCTAGTTAACACTCTATCTACTAGATTTATTGTTACAATAAAAGATGCACCATTATTATTTAGAGTTTACGACCCCCCCCCAAATCAGACTTGCTGAAAAAGCGTTGTGAAATGATTTGCTTTCTACAGTTGGATTTAAGAATTAAATGATGGTTTTGGATTTCTGCTATTTTACTTATTAACCCTGGAAGTATTTCTATTAAAAGTTAGATAGTTAAGAGATTGGTTTCTGTGCTCTGGAGTCGTGGCCGTGCCGGAGAGCCGCTCGTGGGGGGCAACTGGCGACCTCGGTAGGGCGTGAAGGACGGCCCATTACGCCCCCCTTCCCATGAAGTCCCTGCCGCCCCCACCCCCGGCTCAGACCTGCTGTCCACAAGGCTCCCGTGCGGCCGCCACCTTTCTTTCCAGAGCAACGGACATTTTTTTGGGGGGAGGGTCACAGTCAGTGTCCTCAGTTTCCTTGCCCACCTGCACCTGCTCTAGCCTGCCCCTATGGCAAGCTCTTTTCTTCTCCCTCCCTCTCCTCTCTCTCTCTTTCTCTCCTCTCTCTTCCCTTCTCTTCTCTCTCTCTCTCTCTCTCTCTCTCTCTCTCTCTCTCTCTCTCTCTCTCTCTCTCCTTCTGGGCATTATGGTTCCAACAGGAACTTCTTACCGACTAGAGGCGCCTTCCTGAAACCCGCACTCCCACTTCCCCCTTCCCCCGCCCTGGTGGTCCAGGGCTGCCTGGCCACCCGAATCCTGATCATGTGAGAAAAACAAAGCCCTCTGGAGTTCCCCTGAAGAACTGAGAGCAGTTTTGAAAGCAGAGTTGCTGCCTCAAGCAGATACTTTTTTCCCCTTTAGGCCCAGGACGAGCTCTAAGGCTTCAGGATGAATCCAACTACCGTCACTTCCTTCAGAGCCCAAGAGCATAGAGAGGGTTTCCGCCATTTAAAACCATCCTTGAATTAAAAAGAGAAAGTGCCTGCTTTCTCTTGCCTCTGTCGCTGTTGTCCCTGGGCTGGCCAGGGCTTTTGTCTGTGATGACACTTATTTTTTTTTTTTAAGCAATGTTGCTTGTGTGTGTGTGGGGGGAGCGGGGGGTGTCCTTTAGCTGTCATGCTCACACACACTCACTGAAACCCACACTTCCTGGTCCTAGGGCTTGTGGCTCTGTGGTTGTGGTGCCCCTGGGAGGGAGGGTTACATCCTTTCGCTATGCAGCTGGAATGATGCAGACAGCAGAGTGGCCCAGCATAAAGGATCAAGTGGGGGCTGGAGCAGTAGGACAGCAGGTAGGGTGTTTGGGTGCTTTCCCCCAAGCACCGCCAGGAGTAATTCCCGCATGCAGAGCCAGGAGTCAGCCTGGAGCGTTGCCGGGTATGAGCCCCAAAGCCAAAATAAATAAATAGTGAATACATATTAAAGAAGAAGGACCAAGTGGTCAGATGCGAGTGGGGAGTGAGGAGCAGAGAAACAGGGTCACAGTAGAGGATTGAGAAAAGGGCAGGTATTTTTGCCTCTCTGGGATATATTCCCAGGAGTGGTATTGCTGGGTCAAATGGGAGCTCAATTTCTAATTTTTTTTTTTAATTTATTTATTGAATCACTGTGGGAAAGGTTACAAAGCTTTCAGGTTTATGTCTCAGTCATGCAAATATCAAACACATTTCCCTTTACCAATACTTATTTTTTACCATGAAGAACCCCAATAAAATCCCACCCCCCATAGTCGAAGTGACATCTGCACTTGTTTGTTCATTGCAGCACTCTTTACAATAGCCAGAATCTGGAAAAAACCTGAGTGCCCGAGAACAGATGACTGGTTAAAGAAACTTTGGTACATCCATACAATGGAGTACTATGTAGCTGTTAGAAAAGATGAAGTCATGAAATTTACATACAAGTGCTACAATATGGAAAGTATCATGCTAAGCGAAATGAGTCAGAAAGAGAGGGATAGACATAGAAAGATTGCATTCATCTGGGGGATATAAAGTAACAAAGTATGAGATTAATACCCAAGAATAGCTGAGATCAGCACCAGGAGGATTACTCCATAACTTAGAGGCCAGCCGGGTATCCTAGAGGAAAGGGCTATTCAGATAGAGAAGGGAGCACCAAATAAAGGATGTTTGGAGGATCCTCCCAGGAGGGGAGATGCATGTCGAAAGTAGACTATGGACTGAACATGTTTGCCACTCAATGCCTCTTTTGCAGACCACAACACCCAAAAGGAGAGAGAGAACACAGGGGATTGCCCTGCCACAGAGACAGGGGGGATGGGGGGATGAGGGTGGGAGGGATATTATCCATGGTGGTGGAAAATGGGCACTGGTGGAGGGATGGGCATCTGATCATTGTATAATTGAAACCAAAGCACAAAAAATTGTAAATCTACAACTGTAAAAAAAAAATAAAATAAAATAAAGGGAAAAAAAAAGAAAAAAAAAAAAAAGAAAAGGGCAGGTAGGGCAGCAGGGGGGACGCTTACCTTGCATGCAGTGACCTAGGTCGGATCCCCGGCATCCCATATAGTCCCCCCTCCCCCCAGCACTGCCAGGAGTGATTCCTGAGTGCAGAGCCAGAAGTGACCTCTGAGCATCGCCGGGTGTGACCCCCAAACCCAAAGGCAACAAACCCAACCAAATACAAGCCAGACAGAAATAAGAGAACGAAAGTGTGCGGTGTCTGGTAGGAGCGAGAGTCCCAAGTGTTCTTTATTTCACTATGGGAAGGGAAGGGCCTGTGACCGTCAGCTGCCAATCTATGCTCATCTAACCCTGTTAAACTCTATGCATAGCCGAGGGCCTGCATTCTGGGCCAAGTTTTTTGGGGTGTCTCTCAATGGCGCTTCCTCTGGGAGAAAGAGCAGAGAGGAAGCAAGTGGTCTCGGGGGCCTTATGAATTTCTGGATTCTTTTTTCTGCCCACTCTTCTGTTCTTCTCAAGCTACCTGTTGTTAACTCCCTGTTCCCAGCAGCCAGAACCACATTCAGAGCCACGTGACAGCACCAAGGATGGAACTTGCAACCTTATGTTTATGAGACAAATGTGTTCAGTCCCTGGGGCCTTGGTTGTTTCGTGTTTTTAAGTGGCTGGCACAGACACACACACACACACACACACACACACACACACACACACACACGCCCCATGAAAACAAAACCCCCTCAGAAGACAAAAGATATTTGTCTTCTGACAATATCTAAGCAAAAATGATCTGAAATTCAGATTTCATGCCCATAAATGAAGTATCACTGGAACACAGCCATACAACCTATTGTGAGAAGCCGCTTGTACAAAATGAGGGCAGGACTGATTATTAGCACAAAAACCGCAGGGCCCACAAAGCTGACAATATTTACCACAGGGCCTTTTGCAGAAAATATTCCCAGTGTTCCTATAGGTCTGTGGCGTGATTTTTTTCCTTTTTGGTCTTTTGTCTTCATCTCATTTTTTCCCCCTTCTGCAAAATTTTCTTTCGAATTCTCTGTGGTATTTATTCCTCAACACTGCTCTGAAGATAACGCTGCAAATTAGCAAGGCCCATTTAAACAGTGAATTGCATTTTCCTACTTGCCAAGTTTCTGAAGGTAAAATATCTTTTAAAGAAAATAAAGAATAATGGTTTTGACTTGGGTCTAAAATTAATTTTGGTCACAATATTAACACAAAGATAATGAAAATCAGAATGAAGGGATTTTTCCTCCTCATGAATACAAAATATAGCTCTTCTTTCTAGTTCTACTTTACCCTAGAAAGTCGGCTATAATTTCAGGGTAGAAACTAGAGGAACCGATATTCTTGTTTTGGGGGTCCATTTATGCAAAAAGAACCTTTTCTCTGGGCCACACTCTATGGTGCTCAGGGCTGACTTGTGGCTCTGCACTCAGGGATCATTCCTGGCAGTTCTTGGGGGACCATGTGCGGTGCCCGGGGTTGAATCAGAGCCGGATGCATGCAGGGCAAGTGCCATAACCCCTTGCTTGATCTCCAGCCCGTTGATCTTTTATTTTATTTTTCTTGCTTTTTTACACCTGGGATGCACAGGGGTTACTCCTGGCTCTGCACTCAGGAATTGCTCTTGGTGGTGCTCGGGGGACCATATGGGATGCCGGGGATTGAACCCACGTCGGCCGCGTGCAAGGCAAACACCCTATCTGCTATGCTTTCATTCCAGCCCCTCCCTTGGTCTTATATGTGACGTCTCTGGTCCCCTGGTGAGTCTCTCAAGGTGAGAGGTTCGCCGTTAGCATCCCAGGAGAGGAAGTGGAAGGAAATTTCCAAACGTCCTTCTGAGGCAGCCACCATCTTGAAAAGTCTTGGTGGGCCAGGGAGATGAAACTCTGGTGGCAGCGGGGTCCAGAGCTTGGAAAGCAACATCTCCCAGAGAGTTAGGCTGGTCAGCGAAGGGCTCAGAGCCCGTTTCTGGGCCAGCAGTACTTGGAGTCCCAGGACACGCTACAAATGTGCTATCAGAGCTGATCCTCTGAGCGACCCTTTCAGAAATGGGGCCTCTGAGACCCAACCATCTCTTAGCAAGCGTCCTGTGCAGGGATGCAGGTGCATGTTAAGGAACAGCTGTATTCAGGCCCTGCCTGATGGCCTAGTGTGAAGGCGACATTCTAGAGAGCTGGGAGGAGGTCTCCCAGAACTGAGAGTGTCTGGAATGTTCTGTGTTGGGTGCTGGCTTCTCCCAACGGTAGCTAGTGTTTATTTATCTAGCTCTTCCTCTGCTTTGAGTAAGTGAGCACAAGTGAGTACTTGTTAAATTTGAGGACCCTACCTAGCGAGGCAGAAGGAAGGGAGGGGGGAGAGAGAGAGACAGACAGAGACAGAGAGACAGAGAGACACAGAGAGAGAGAGAGTCAAGTAAAGAAATAGAAGTAATTGGGGGAGGGTGCTCCGAAGTGGACCCTATGGACCTCTGCTGAGGCTGGGGTCAACCCACGCTCTGGGAGAGGCTAAGTGGGTTTTAAGTTGTCTTGGTAATGAAGGGAACGAAAGCCAGTGGGAGTGGTACACTGGTGAGCATGGGATGGAGGCTGGGGGTGTCAGGCTGGGGAGAGGCCGGGGCGATCGTTGGTTCCAGGAATCTTGCTGTTCCACCAGCCAGACGCCATTTGGTCCAGAACGAACCTGACAGTCCCCACCGGAGCCTGTTGCTGCTGTCCCATTTCACAGGGAGAGCGGCTGGAGGAGGAAGGCGCGTTACCTCCTGAAGACAGATGAGAAAACTGAGGTGTGTGCAGAGATCACAAAGCAGGTGAACAGAGGAGGTGGGAAGCAGAGCAGACGGTCCATCTCTGGGTCAGGGTCCTTCCCTGCCAGCTGCCCCTGGGGGCGGGATTGATTGAGTGTGTGCTTCAGGGAATCCCTTCCCGGGGCTGATAAAATGCAATTATTAAAGAAGTCTTTGCCACAGGACTGGGGCGACGGGGGCAGGTGCTTGCCTCACAGGTGGCTGGCCTGGATTTGTTTCCCAGCAACCCCCAGAGTCCCGGAGACTGCCAGGAGTGATCCCTGGACCCAAAGCCAGGAGGAGGCCCTGTGCACTGCTGGGTGTGGCCCCCAAGCAAAAAAAAAAAATTATAGCACAGTGGTAGGGCGTTTGCCTTGCACGCAGCCAACATGGCCGACCCGAGTTCGATTCCTCCGCCCCTCTCGGAGAGCCCGGCAAGCTACCGAGAGTATTCGATATGCCAGACACAGTAACAACAAAGTCTCCAATGGAGACGTTACTGGGCCCGCTTGAGCAAATCGATGAACAACGGGAGGACCGTGACCGTGACCGTGATGAAGAATGAGATGCTGAGAAGTGAGGGAAGCGAAGCTCCCTAGTGTCACAGCTTGGTGGGGTGCTGCCAGGTTTGGGAGCTAGGCTGGCTTTTGTCAGGCAGGTATCTTTTTTTTTTCTAGGGGGCATAGCCAGCAGTGCTCAGGGTTGACTCCTGGTTCTGTGCTCAGAGCTCTCTCTTGGCAGGGCTGAGGAGACCCTCTGGGGTGCCGGGAGTTGAGCCCAGACTGGCCGTGTGCAAAGCCAACACCATCCTCAATGTATCACTGCTTCAGCCTCCAAGGCAGGTTCTTTTTGTTTTTTTTTTTTTTGGCTTTTTGGGTCACACCGGCAATGCGAAGGGGTTACTCCTGGCTCTGTGCTCAGGAATTACCCCTGGCAGTGCTCAGGGGACCATATGGGATGCTGGGAATCGAACCTGGGTTGGCCGCGTGCAAGGCAAACGCCCTACCCACTGTGCTATCACTCCAGCCCCCAAGGCAGGTTCTAAGTCACTTCCTTTGCCCTGTGTGGCGCAGTCCTGGTGAGTTTGTGGGCAATGACACCGATACACCTGCTCCAGATTCAGAGACTGTGCTCAACCCTATTTGGTGCCACCCTCTTTTCTTAGGGGGTCTAGGAGCTGGTCCCGCCCCCACCCCCCCGCCCAATCCTGCCACAAACCAAGCCAGACACCCCTGAGGTATCATCTCCTTGGAGCTGCGTAAACACAGTGAAGAGGAGATGCGACTCCAACAGGACTCACTAGAACACAGCTTCCATTAGTCAACAAATGGGGTGTGGGGGAGTACCCGTTAGAACATGCGGCTAGATCATCACAACGATGCAGAATGGCCTCATTCCTGGAAGAAATCAGCGTGTTCCATTATTGTTGATTAAGAAACAGAGTCTCTGCTTGTCAGGCTCAAGGAGGCTGAGATTCAGGAACAGTGGGGGGCGGGAGACAGGCGGGTGCTCTCCGGACCCAGGGCCAAAGCCCACTGCCGTGGGAGCAGGGGTGACTCCAGCTGTGAAGCCTTTGCCTTCAGCTTCTCTAAGCAAATCACACCAGCCGCGTGTGTGTGTGTGTGTGCGTGTGAGTGAGTGTGAGTGTTAGTGTGTGTTTGAGTGTACATATGTGTGTGAGTATGTGTGAGTGTGCATGTGTGTGTATATGTGTGTGTGAGTGTGAGTTTACATGTTTATGTGTGTGCATGTGTGGGTGTGAGTGTGTGTGTGCTTGTGCTTGAGTGTGTATGTGTGTGTGAATGTCTGTATGAATGTGTGAATGTGTGTGAGTGTGCATGTGTGTATGTGTGTGAGTGTGTATGAGTGTGTATGAATGTGTGTGAGTGTGGGTGTGTGAGTTTGTATGAGTGTGTGAGTGTGCATGTGTGTTTCAGTGTGTGTATGTGTGTTTGTGTGTGTGAGTGCGTATATGTGTGTGAGTGCGTGTGAATGTGTGCATGTGTGTGAGTGTGTTTGTGTGTGTGCATATGTGTGTGAGTGTGTTTTTGTGTGTGTGTGATCATTTTTGGGCCACACCCAGCAGTGCTCAGAGCTCCCTCCTGGCTCTGTGCTCGGGCATCACTTCTGGCAGTGCTCCAGGACCCTATAGGATATTAGAGATCGAACCCGAGTCCGCCATATGCAAGTCAAGTGCCCGACCCACCGTACTATTTCTCTGGCCCTTTGCCCCACCGCAATAATCATAACCAAAGGCAGGACACCTGCCTCGTCCCCATTCTTGCCCTGGCGTCACCCCAGCAGCCCTGAGAGTCGGGGGGTACTTTGCGAGGCCCCGTCTTTCAGGGGGAGACTTGAGACCGGTGCCTGGTGTCGGCTCTTTCCTCCCAGTTGGTGCCCATTGGTGGGTGTCTGGGACACGTCCAGAGTGGCACGCAGGACAACCATCTGGGGCCAGGGGAGAAAGAGGACAGTCCCCGGGCAGAGCAGCCCCCGGGCCCAGGGACTTACTCTCAGGTTCCCCTGATCTGCAGTCAAGCAGCTGTGCCCAACCCTACTCGTGGCTGAAGTCTAACTGCGGAGTTCTGGTCCCGTGGCCCCGGGAGCACATGGAAGGTCGGGCGCACACGTGGGTGGCGACGGAGCTTTCTCGGCAACCAGCGGGGCTGGGAGGAGGAGGCTGGAGGTCTCCAAGCTCCTGTGCTGGCGGGTCGGAGAACAGAACCCCCGTGCCGCAGGCTCTCAGGTGCCCTGGAAGACCCTTCTCCTTGGAGGACCCAGAGGGGTTGCTGAGGACCCGGATTCCATCGTGTCACCTCCTCACTGGGACTCCTGTTCTGGGACCAACAATCAGACCCGGGCTTTCACGCAGCTGCATGAGGGTCAGCTTCTCCTGCCGTGCAGAAAAAGGACGACCAGATGGACAATAAACCCCTCTCTGTGGTCTCCTGCTGTTTTCCTGGGTGGGGTGGTCTCAGCTGGTGACGGACCAGGTGTCAGCGGGCAGAGATGCAGAGGGGCTGAGGTCTGGAGGAAGGAAGCCGCATTGCCCAACCTTCCCCCTCTGCTGGGGCTTCCTCTCAAACCGTTTCCTTCCTAGGGCCACCGTTGTCCTACCATCTGGTTCCTCCGTCTCATGCTGTGGCCCCCCATGTATGCAACATGACCCTCTTGGAATCTCCCTGTCACCTGGGGAATGCTGGAGTTAGGGTCCCCCTTGCCAAGCAGTGCTCGGCAGGTTTTTATTTTATTTTATTTTTGCTTTTGGGGTCACACCCGGCGATGCTCAGGGGTCACTCCTGGCTCTGCCCTCAGGAATCACTCCTGGTGGTGCTCTGGGGGCCATATGGGAGGCTGGGGATTGAGCTTGGGTTGGCCACACGCAAGGCAAACACCCTCCCCGCTGTGCTATTGCTCCAGCCCCCGATGGAGGCTGTTTGGCCCAGAGCAGCCCAGCCCAGAGGGCGGAGCAGAACCTTCCTGGGCCCAGCCTGGGCAGTTTTCCAGATACCCTATGGGACACACACGCCCTATTTCTTGGGGGCACAATGGAGGTGGGGTCCCCTGGGGCCACCCCAGTAATGATCTCTCCAATTCTACTTCCCAGATACTCAGCAGGTCCTTGGTGCACTGGCAGAATCCCTCTCCTGCACGTCACGGAGGTCCAGCTCAGACACTGTGTCCCCAGCTGAGCCCCCAACTCAGACACTGTGTCTGCTCGTCCCTCGTCCCTCCACCATGATCCCCCAGCCCCAGGCTCTCCCGCGGGAGGGGGGAGTGGCCAGGGGGAAGCTGAGCCCTGCTTGGCTCCAGCTTGCCTGGACAGCGGCTTCCCTGCCCAAGGCCTTTTGGTTCCCTGCGCGATTATTTGAACATTGAACGAGACACTTTAACTGCACAGTCTCGCAAGGCCTTCCCTGCAGGGGACCCTTTAATGCTGGCCTAAATGGGAGTCCCCTGGAGGGAACGAAGCCCCAGGGACCACTCTGAAAGCTTTAGTGAGGCTGGTACCTAGTCATCCTGCCGCTTCCTGGGGTAATTAAGTGGCAAGCAGACAGGATTGCTCCCTTAGCCCCCAGACTGCGATGCTGGCCAGTGCTAGGGCTCGCTTCCCTATCCCCTCCCTCCTCCTCCGCCTCCTTCCTTCCTCCCTTTCTCCCTCCATCCTTCTCTCCCTCCCTCCCCTCCCCTCCTTCCTTCTTTCCTTCCTTCCTTCCTTCCTTCCTTCCTTCCTTCCTTCCTTCCTTCATTCCTTCTTTCCTTCCCCCTCCCTCTTCCATGTCTAAGGAAGTCGCTAAAGCTCTGTAACTCCCGACTTGCCCTTTAAAAAATACCAAGAACAATTGTATATTTAGGGCAGGGGCAATAGTACAGTTGGGAAGGCGCTTCCTTTGCCCACAGCTGACCGGGTTCAATCCCAGGCATTGATGATTCCCAGAACCTTCCAGGAGTGTTTCCTGAGTGCAGGGCCGAGAGTCGCCCCTGAGCGCTGCCAAGTGTAGCCCCCCGACAAAATAGCAAAGACCGCTTCTTAATTGATTAGGCACGTGAGTTACAAAGTTGTTGACAATCCTTTCGGGTTCAGCCCCAACCTCACCATCCTCCCGGGCCCCAGGCCCCTCCCCCCTCTGCCTCTGGTTCTTGGCTCTGTCCCTTCCTCTTGAGAAAAATCTGAACTGCTCAGGTGACCTACTTTCTCCTTCCTGCGGCGGCTGTGTTGCTGCGGGCTGAGGGGCTGAGAGCAGAGAGCAGAGGGGCCACTGGCCCTGTCATGGGGGCCGTGTGCAGTGGCCGCAGCAGAGGGAACAGAAGTTCTTCCCCAGCTGAGCCACGTGGCCCCACCAGAATGACCGAGCACCGGAGGAAGCTTGTTCCACTCCCAGGCCCACGCCCATTTGTTTCGGATGCAGAAATGAGGAACAGAGGCAGGTTTCGCTTCTTTGCTGATGGGGATGGGTTGACTCCAGGGACACGCGAGAGCCAGGCCCCAGGGGAGGCTCCCCAGGCTGAGGCGGGCAGCAAGGCCCTGCACAGTCAGTGGGTCACGGTCACTGTCCTCCCGTTGTTCACTGATTTGCTCGAGCGGGCCCAGTAACATTGTGAGAATTGTTACTGTGTTTGGCATATCGGATATGTCAAGGGGGGCTTGCCAGGCTTTGCTGTGCGGGCAAGATACTCTCGGTAGCTGGCCAGGCTCTCTGAGAGGGGCAGAGGAATCGAACCGGGGTCAAGAGGAATCCAGCCAGGCAAATGCCCTCCCCGCTGTGCTATTGCCCCAGCCCACAGTCAGTGAGTACCGTTGGCAAAGGTTAAAATCTCATGGAATCAAATCGAATCAATTTAAATCTCATGGATGGTGGGGTGATGGTTGGGGGGGGATATCATTTACTCTTTCAGTATTGCCTGTGCTGGGTGGGGCTTCAACTAAGATCACACACTGGTGCGCTCTCTCTCTCTCTCTCTCTCTCTCTCTCTCTCTCTCTCTCTTATCTCTCTCCCTCTCTCCCTCCTCTCTCTTCCCTGGGGATTGAACCCAGGTCGGCTACATACAAGGCAATTGTCTCACCCACTGCATTATCGCTCCATCCCCAGAAATGAAATGTCTAACAGGGGAACCGTGTGGCACAGCAGAGGGAAAGGAAGTAGCCGAACAGAAGAGGGCTCGTTTCCTGGATGGAAGAGGCGTGTAGGGTATGTCCTGTGCAATTATAATGTCAGCGCCTTCTCGACGTCCAGCCTTCAGCAGGTGGCTGGACACGAAGCCCCAAATGATGGCCTGAAGTTTGAAATGCTCATCCGTCTTTTTTTTTTTTTTGAAATTACAGTTTTTATTTGGAGGTTTTGAAGGGAAGGAGGGAGAGAAAGTGGAAGAGAGTGGAGACTAACGTCGTGCTCGAGAGAGAACCCGGGTTTCTCCAAGGGCAGAGAGAGCCCCTGCACACTCCCCAGCATTAGACAGGAAAGCATGAGAGTCCACATCTCAAGAAGGGAGATGTGGGGCTGGAGTGATTGTACAGCAGGCAGGGCGTTTGCCTTGCATGCGGCCGACCCGGGTTCGATTCTCAGCATCCCATAGGGTCCCCTGAGTACCGCCAGGAGTAATTCCTGAGTGCAGAGCCAGGAGTAACCCCCGTGCATCACCAGATGTGACCCAAAAAGAAAAAAAAGAGGGTAGATGTGGGCGACATGTGTGCTCGGCCATGTGGGCGCAAGCAGCATATGGGCTTGGACAGTATATGTGCCACTCATCCACTCTTAAGGGGACGTCTTCTTTTTTTTTTCTTTCCCATCCCTCCACCAGTGCCCATCTTCCACCACCAGGATAATATCCCCCCCACCCCCATCCCCCCATCCCCCCCTGCCTCTGTGGCAGGGCAATCCCCTGTGTTCTCTAAGGGGTCGTCTTCTGAGTCTGGGAACATGTGGTCTCTGGTCTCTGAGGCACTGATTCCCTCCACCCTTCGATCCTAACTAGTTGGAAGAGGGAAAATGAAAAAGGCCAGGGGAAAGGATTGCTTTGGTTTGCCTTGGCCCTGAGTGTGTGAGGCAGATAATTCTCTTGAAAATCCACATCTTTCTCTTTTCTTCCCTGTCTAGCAACAGTCCTAACAAGAGCTGCTTAACTGAGGACTTCGTGCTCCCAGTGCACGGGGCACTAAGCTTGCTGGCGTGCGTGTTTTTTAAGGACCCTCATTAATGAGGGGAGAAGAGGAGAAACATGTGGAGGCCCGACCACCCAGTTCCACTGGCAGGAAGCTGCAGAGCTGAGGGATGTGCCAGTTTCCATACTGAGTAGGTCGGGGCCACTTTTGCACAAGGTAGAGAAACATTTACCGTGGGCCTAAACATTTCTTGGCACATCTTCACGTGCTCTCTTAGGAAGGATTTTGAGGGAAAGAGCGAAACTGCTGCATCTATTAGTGACGTCTGGACCCGTTAGTGATGTCTGGGTTGACTGGTGATGCCTGCCACTGGGTATGGCTGTAGCAAGGATGTTAAGTGGTAATTTACAGGCACGAACTGGCCCTTCCACTGTGTCTCTGCCCATTAAACTAAAGCCTCTGCTTCCAGTTACCCCACCTGCCAAGGTCCTTAACCAGTTGGACCTGGTGTCTTGGGGTTTAACTTTGAGGGGAGAGGCTATTCACAAGTCACAAACTCTCCGGGAAGATCTCCAGATGCGTTTTTTGCAGAGTCATCTGGATTTTAAACACAGCTCCCTTACTTTATTTAGAGAACGGACAGTTTCATATTTTCTCTTTTAAATTCTGAAAGATGACCTCTGGAAAGAAAAGCCCTGAATTATTAAGGCAGAAACGGTATATTTATACTGACATCAGGTAGTGTTTCAGTGGGTGAGACGTGTTCTCGGCTGAGTCTGTTCCCCTGGAGGAGGAGATGCTCGATTAAGGACAGAGTCACTGAGCAGAGGGGTGGGAAACAGTCTGAAGGGTTTTGCTGCAAGTACTTTCAGTGATTGTAGGGTTGGGAGGATAGGAATTAGGAAGAGAAGCAGGTCACAGGGAGATGAGTTTTTCCTTGAGTGGATAACAGCATGGCAAGGCATTTGGGGTGCATCTTGTCAGGGCTCCCGGCAGCACCTGTTCACAAGAGCCCTTTGTAACACGCTCCTTTGCACTATAGTAAAGGGGGCTGATTCCCTAGAATTGGATTATTCGGGGTTTGATCCCCTGAACCAGATGCAAGGCAAGTGCCTTAGCCTCCGGGCTGTCTTTTTGGCCCCTGACCTGCATAAATATCCCTGTAACATCATACTGTCACACAAACATATAGACATGACATGATCCCAAGAGTAGATATAGGAAACGCATTATTCCGTGAGTCGAGTCAGGCAAGCAGAGGAAATACCGTTGTGTTAGATGCAGCTATGGAAGGAGGCCCAGAGAACATGGGACTGAACAAAGGAGCAGAGGAGAGAGTCTGTTCCCTGTGATTTCCTTATGGAAGGCTCAAAAATCGACAAAATGACATTCTATTATTGGGGGGTGGGGCTAAAAGACTACAAAGGAATGCCAAAAAAAGACCTTTCTCAAAATCCTGGGGAGAGGAAAGTTGGGTTAGTAATGGGGAAGTAACTTGGGGGCTGGCCGTGTCCTGGGATGCTGGGAATGTCCTATTTCCGACCAGGTGATCTGCTCCCATGGGTATTTGTCACTTATTTGTCAATGAGTATGTAGTTTTTGCTCTTTTCTTACAGATACATGTTCCCCAATAAAAGGGTGTGTGTGTGTGTGTGTGTGTGTGTGTGTGTGTGTGTGTGTGTTTCACAGGCAAGAAATGTTTTTCATCACATTCATAAAGCAGTAATTGGGGAAAAGGTTAGAAGGCATCACCAGATGCCATGATACATTAAAATAAAATCTTTAACCCTTGCACAAATTTTGTGTCATATTTGTTTATGCTAGTGATTTATATTGCTGCCAAACTTTTTTTTCCTGAAGAATTTGTTTAAAACATATAGCTATGTACACACACACACACACACACACACACACACACACACACACTCGAACCATATTTCAAAACCAGGAGGATAGAAATTAGGAAGAGAAGCAGGTTACAGGGAGACGAGTTTATTATCGAACAAGAGGCTCCGTAATCTGACTCAATTCTCAGCCATTTGAACAATGCAACGCAAATGCACACACTTCCTGGGGCAACTCCAGGAGACCCAGGGGTGAGAGCCAAAAACCTCTTAAAGATTGTCCTAAAAGTTCAAAATTCCAAAGTGATGGCCCACTTAGAGCTGAAAAAAACCTTTTGTGTTTGTCCGACATATCTTGCTAGAGCAGGCAAAATTGCCAACCCTGGTCTAATGCAGGCAAAAATCACCCCCCTGGTCCCCCAGTCTCGAGCCTGTTTAACAAAAATGGAATTCGAACCACATACACAATTTTAGCTTCACTAGTAGCTACACTAAAAAAGTGAAAAGGAACAGCGAGGGGCTGGAGCGATAATACAGCGGGTAGGGCATTTGCCTTGCACGCGGCGGACCTGGGTTCAATTCCCAGCATCCCATATGGTCCCCCGAGCACCACCAGGAGTAATTCCTGAGTGCAGAGCAGGCGTAACCCCTGTGCATTGCCGGGTGTGACCCCGCACCCCCAAAAGAAAAGGAACAGTGAAATAATTATCCAGGATCTATTTTATTCAAGCCAACAAAGCCCCAAACATTATTTTTATATGCCATTCCTCCGCCCCTCTCGGAGAGCCCGGCAAGCTACCGAGAGTATTGGATATGCCAGACACAGTAACAACAAAGTCTCCAATGGAGACGTTACTGGGCCCGCTCGAGCAAATCGACGATCAACGGGAGGGCCTTTACCTTTACCTTTTATCATTACTAAAGTCAGCATACCTTATGCTTTTTTGGTAGTAAAAATTAAGTTCTTTCTTGTCATAATAAGATTTGCATTCTTTTTGAATTTTATTTAAAAAATGATTTACACCATGATTTACAAAGTTATTCATAGTTGAATTTCAAGCAATTCAAACTTCAACAACTGAACCTTATACTCTTTAAATTTTGATCACTTGACTTCCTATTACTCATCGATTTGCTCGAGCGGGCGCCAGTAACGTCTCCATTTGACCCTTTAGCATGCTAGTGTAGCCCAATGGCGTCTGTTCGTTCTAGGAACACGAAGAGCCTCAAACCGATCGTTTAGGGTCTTGATGAAGAAGTCTGACCATCTGGTAGGTGGGCGGC
Source organism: Sorex fumeus (assembly GCF_029834395.1). Classification (NCBI taxonomy): domain Eukaryota; kingdom Metazoa; phylum Chordata; class Mammalia; order Eulipotyphla; family Soricidae; genus Sorex; species Sorex fumeus. The sequence goes on along the minus strand of NW_026606222.1, from coordinate 973,019 downwards.
CACGCGGTCTTTTGATGCCCTGTGGAATCCAGTCGATAATGGCTCTAGTCCAGCGGTCGTCTCCAAATCTCATTACGTGTCCAGCCCATCTGATTTTTGACGCCTTGGCAAAAGAGACAGCATCCCTGATTCTTGACCTTCCATTGAAGTTGGAACTCCGGATTCTTTCTCTCATTTGAGTGAAACGTGATACTCCAAGCATAGCTCTTTTGATTCCTCTTTGGGAGACCCGAATAGCGTTCTCATCCTGTTTTCATAGGGCTCAGTTCTCCGAGGTGTATGTTAATGCAGGAAGAACAGTGGAATCGAAGAGATATGCCCAGAGCCGGAGGTTCTTCGTCCTCTTAGCTATTTCTTCCACGTTCTTGAAGGTGTTCCAAGCCGCTCTCTTCCTCCTGCGCAGCTCGGGTGCCAGGTCATTTGTCATGTTGACCTCTCGACCTAGGTAGACATAGCTGTTGCATTCGGAGATGGTGGTTCCATTGAGAGCGAATGGGGCGTCAGGAACAAGGCTATTTCTCATAAACATTGTCTTCGTAAGATTCAGCTGTAGTCCGACCTTTCCACACTCACGGTCAAAGTCGGCCAGCATTTGTGCCGCTTGGCTGATGTTTGGTGTTATTAAAACAATGTCATCAGCAAAGCGGAGGTGGTGTAGTTGCCGACCATCTATCTTCACTCCCATTCCTTCCCATTCCAGTCGTCGCATGATGTTCTCGAGGGGACACTGAAGAGTTTCGGTGAAATGGTATCACCCTGCCGCACCCCTCTCTTGACATCAACGATCACTTCTTTGTAGAATGGTGAGATCCTGGTAGTGAATCTGTAATACAGCTCACGGAGGATCCTAATGAATTGAGTTTGAATGCCCTGATTGGCTAGGGCATCAGTGACTGCTTCTGTCTCAACAGAATCAAAGGCCTTCTTTAAATCAATTTTTAATTTTATTATTTATTTATTTAAAATATTTATTTATTTTTTGCTTTTTGGGTCACGCCTGGTGATGCTCAGGGTTTACTCCTGGCTTTACAGTCAGGAATCACTCCTGGTGGTGCTTGGGGGATGATGTGGGATGCTGGGAATTGAACCCGGGTTGGCTGTGTGCAAGGCAAATACACTACCCACTGTGCTAACGCTCCAGCCCCTACTCTTTTTTTTTTTTAATTAATTTTTGAATGAATCACAGTGAGATACACTGTTACAAAGTTGTTCATGGTTGGATTTCAGTAATATTATGTTCCAACACCCACCTCTTCCCCAGTCTACGTCTCCCATGACCAATGTCCCTAGTTTTCCTCCCAACTGCCCCCCCACCCCTGCCTCTATGGAAGGCATTTTTTGGCACTCTCTCTCTCTCTCTCTCTCTCTCTCTCTCTCCTTTTGGGTATTATGGTTTGCAACACAGATACTGAAATGTTATCCTGTAAATTCCTTTGCCTACTTTCAACACTCAGTTCTTGTCCAGAGTGATCATTTCCAGCTACTATTTTCATACTGGTCCCTTCTCTATCTTAACAGCCTTTCACCCCACTCACGCTTGTGGCAGGCTTCCAGCCATTGACCATCCTCCTGGCCCCTGTTTTCCCTGGCCTTGGATATTAGTCTCATACTATTTTTTTTATATCCCACAAGTGAATGCAGTCATTCTATATCTGTCCCTCTCCTTCTGACTCATTTCACTCAACATGATACTCTCCATGTCCATCCATTTATAAGCAAATTTCATGACTTAATTTTTCGTAACAGCTGTGTAGTATTCCATTGTGTAGCTGTAAGAACAGTTAACATTCACAGGCCAGTCAACATAATACATCACATCAATAAAGAAAACCTTGAGCTCTGTTTTTCCTCCTTCTCAAAATGAAATCTCAGCAATCCTGTGTTTTAAACTCCGGGCATCTCCCTTTGGTCTTACTCCTTTCAGGTTCTCCACAGTGACTTGCTCATGGCTGCCGTAATGGGCAGTGTACTTCTACACCAGGGCTGGAGCGATAGTACAGCGGTAGGGCGTTTGCCTTGAGCGCGGCCGGCCCTATGGAGCTGGGTTCAATTTCTCCGCCCCTCTCGGAGAGCTACCGAGAGTGTCTTGCCTGCATGGGAAAGCCTGGCAAGCTCCCCATGATGTATTCGATATGCCAAACACAGTAACAAAAAAAAAAAAACAACAAAAATAGTAAGGGCACCCCAAAGCGAGTCTGAATGATCCTACCATCTGGTGAGGGTTTAAATTTTGCCTGAGATGAAATTTGTATAATCATCTCTGAAGAGAGCAGCTCTCTGTGAGTGGAGAGTGATGCAGTGACCCCTGCTCCCACAGCACCAAGCAAGAGCTGGACTCTACAGGAAGGATGAAGCAGTGGTTTGAGGCGTTCTGAGTCACTTTCATATCAACCCATGGAGGGTGGGGAGGAAGGGGGGGGAGGGAGGGGGCTTCTGGTCCTGGAATCCCTGCCAATCCAGCTCCTCCCAAGAAACGCTGAGCTGTTCTCTTTCAGTGTTCGCCCATGTCCCAGCCCGCCGCCAAATGGGATTTTGACACCCTGATCCTTGTCATCTTTGTGGCAACATTATTTCCCCCCCCACATCTCAGACTCATTCCTTCCAGCTGTCTGGTCTCAGAAATATTGGCTCGCGGTACCTGCCTTTGCGATGAAATGCTTTTAATTGGTTCACACCACAATCTCCAGTGTATGTGTAGGCAGTTAAGTGTGTTATTAAAATGAGATGATATTTTCCTCTTTACATACGACATGCTGAGGCAAGCAAACTGGTCACAAAAGATACAACCAGGACCTTCCCTCAGCAAAATTTCCCACATCTTCTCCAACGTCTCAATGTACTTTCCAAATTACACTCCACTTCCTTTTGGGTCTGCCTTGGTTTTTTTTTTTTTTAAACCTCCACCAGTAAGAACATCATGATTCTGGGCAAGCGAGTGTGCCTGATGCCACCAAGTTTATTTCCTGGACTTTTTTCTTTCTCTCCCGGCACTGATTTCAACAAGCAGATGGACTCGATTTTCTGCCTTTCGTTCAAAGGAAAGATTCTCCTCTGTTGACAAATATCAAGGGAGAGATCTAACTAAACTAACTGCAGTGCAATACTTTTTCATCAAGAAATCATCTCGAACAATCGGATTGTCCCTTTGCAACAAGGCTGCCATTTGCCCCAGTTCCTGTCAGCCCACCTGCTTGCTGGATGTCGCACTGTCTTCGTGTTTCCCTGGAGAACAGGCAGACACGTTTTCTGTAAGAGTCTTCCAATGCCTTTTTGCTATGTGTTAAGTGGTGACAGTCCCAGCGGGTCTTCTCCGGCTGATGCAGTTTAGGGACAATGCACCCCTCTCCCTCCTGGCCTGTCCCGTCTTCCTCTCCCAAGATAGGAGAAGCAAGATTTGGACTCTGTAGGAAGGATGGAATGGCGGTTTGAGACTTTTTGAATCATTTCACTTATTTGTTTATTTTTATTGAGTCACCATGAGATGGAACATTACAAAATGGTTCGTGATTGTGTTTCAGTCATACAATGTTCTAACACCCATCTCCTCACCAATGTAATTTTTCGGTACCAATTGTCCCCAGTTTCCCTCCTACCCCTTTAAGCCATCCCCCCACTGCAGCCTGCCCCTATAGCAGGCTAGCAGGCACCTCCTTTCTCTCTCTCTCTCTCTCTCTCTCACACACACACACCCACACACCCACACACACACACACACACTCTCTCTCTCTCTTGTTTTAGGCATTATGGTTTGCGATACAGATGCTGAAAGGTTATCATGTCTATCCCTTTACCAGCTTCCAACACTCAGTTCTTGTCCAGGGTGATCATTTCTAACGGATCCTCCTCTACCTTAACTACCCTTTGTCTTCCACACCATGGATCAACCACTGACCAGTCCTCCTGGCCTATTTTCCCTGGCATTGGATATTAGTGTCATGCTGTTTTCTTTTGTTTTTATATCTGAATCATTTTAATGTCAACCCATGGGGAAGTGGCAGCGGGGGGGGGGGGGGTTCCAGTCTCATAACCAAATGTGAATGATGAGCAGATTAACAAGATTTTAAAAATGACATGAATGCGGGTTTGTGCAACCATGAATGGTGGGGGGGTGTTAATAGTTTGTTTTTTTTAATGCTATTTTTATTTTTTATTTTTATTTTCTACAAAGTTGTTTATGATTGGATTTCAGTCATGCAGTATTCCAACAACCATCCCTCCACCAACGTACATTTCCTAGCGCAAGAGTCCCCAGGTTCACTCCCATCAGCCCTCACCCCTCAATCCCTGCCTGTCTCTGTGGTAGGCGCTTTTCTTCTCTCTTCTCTTTCTCTCACTTTAGGCACTGTGGTTTGCAGTATTGATACTGAAAGGTGTAAATCATTTTCTTTTCTTTATTTTTTTATTAGCGGGACACCATGAGGTACAGTTGTAGATTTACAAAGTTTTGGCTTGGGTTTCAATTATACAATGATCAAATACCCATCCCTCCACCAGTGCCCATTTCCCACCACCACGGGTCCCAGTATCCCTCCCACCCTCCCATCCCCCCATCCCACCCTGCCAATAGTTTGTTTTTCTAATAGTCCTCTGGCCATTCCCCTCCACCCCCATGCCTTTTGGTTTCCTTTTACCTTAGTTTCAGAAGAGTATCTATCATCTTCAAACAAAGCCACCTCTATGAAACCATCCCCCAGGCAAATTCTCAGATCACTAAGCGAGGGCTATCCTAAAGAATGCATCAAAGTTCAGAGAATTAAAAAAAATGCCGATTTCTGGGTTTTCTCCTAAGATCGTGAGTCTGGAGGAAGAATCCAGGCAATGCCTTGGTAACTGCACTTCTCATGAATTCTGATGTCAGTAGCATACTGGGCAGTCTTGGTGTTTTATAATTTTTTTTTTTGTTTTTTTGGCTTTTGGGGTCATATCTGGCAATACTCAGGAGTTACTCTGGGCTCTGCACCCATGAATTACTCCTGGCAGTGCTTGGGGGACTATATGGGATGCTGGGGATGGAGCCCAGGTCAGCCCCATGCAAGGTAAATGCCCTCCCTACTATCACCCCAGCCTGCGGTGGAATCTCAAACAGAGAATCCTATGGCAGGTGAAGATATCTAAGGAAGGAGGTGAAAAATGGGCGAGTGTCAAGAGTCCCAGCTGGCTGCTCTGTTCAGAACTCAGGAACCCTCTCCTTCCCTGCCCCTCCTCCCCACTCCCCCCTCCCCCTCCCCCACACCAACTGAGTGAGGTCCCTAGAACAGAGCTCCCCCGTGAGGGTTTTTTTTCCTTTTTGGGTCACACCTGGCGATGCACAGGGGTTACTCCTGGCTCTGCACTCAGGAATGACTCCTGGCAGTGCTCAGGGGACACTATGGGATGCTGGGAAACGAACCCGGGTGGGCCGCATGCAAGGCAAACGCCCTCCCCGCTGTGCTATCGCTCCAGCCCTCCCCACTGAGTTTTGCAAAATGATTTGGGATTGAAGAAGAGCACTTCTGCTCTTCCCAGAGACAATGGAGAGAAACGTAAGAACCTGCCACACTTCCATAGGCTTTTCAGGGATAAGTAATTCCAAGGCTCCATGTATATAGGAGAACTTCCTTGCTAAATGAGACCTGGTGGCAGGTGAGAGGGAATAAAGCCTTCAATCAACAGGAAGCTGCAGGGCTCAGCGGCCAGAGAAACTGAGCATGTGGGGGGGGGGGGGCGGAGGGAACTGGACCCGGGATCTGCTGTGTGCAAAACTTCATTCTCTTCCCCTGCGGCCTGAGACAGAAGCCAAAGCTCCTCAGAGCAGGTGAGGGGCAGAGAGGACAGGGTGAAAGGAACCCCGAGGTAAACGGCAGGTCCTGTCACAGCTTTGATTTTCCTGTCAACTTGGCACATCTTTCACTGTGGTTACATATCGTATCCATCCTGGACCCCAGAGGATGATGGATGTCGCTTTTCTAACTCCATCTCATTTTAGAACACAAGGATCCTTTGTTGCCGTTGCGGTTCAGCTCCCTAAATTGCTCCAAGTGTACATAAAATAGGCACCCCCCCCCCCCTCGCCCCCACTGGCATTACTCCATTCAGTAAAATGAGTAACTTCAGTTGAAGAATATCCATATGTTCCCTGGAACTCCATAAGGCAAGTATTCATCACCGAAGAGATTAAAGGGTGTTGCCTCCCTTATTTTCATCTTATTTTTTTTTTTTTTGGGTCACACCCGGCAATGCACAGGGGTTAATCCTGGCTATTCACTCAGGAATTACTCCTGGCGGTGCTCAGGGGACCATATGGGATGCTGGGAATCGAACCCGCGTCGGTCGCATGCAAGGCAAACGCCCTACCCGCTGTGCTATCGCTCCAGCCCCTCATCTTAAATTTTATAAAAAAAAAGTGGGTAAGGGCACAAGCATGCAGTGATGCTAGGGACCTGTGGTGCCCCGGGATTACCCACACCTCCCTGGTGACACTTGGGGGCCACCAAGACTCCGGGGGCAACTGTGTGGTACTGGGGTGATCAGACATTCTCTTTACCCCTGAATTATCTCCCAGTACCCTAACAAATGGATTTTCAAAGAAAGATGAAAATTCCACAAAATCCAAAAGAATGAGGAAATTAGAATGCTCTCTAAGGAAAGCTGGGAACGTACCAGGTTTTCACAGTATTAAGGTTTGTGGATGTTTTTATTGAATGAGAATTGATTTTCTTCCCAGTAATATTTAGTGAGCATCTACTGTGTGCCAAGATGGTGGCAGGCACTGAGCATACAGTATAAAAAAAAGTCAAAGGGGTCAGAATTCCTGCCTAAGGTGATCGAAGCATTGAGGTAGGCTGAGGCCATGGCCCAGTGGTGGGGTACGTGCCTTCCATGTGTGAGGTCCCAGGTTCTGCTTCCTGCTCTGTCCCCTCAAATCACAAGTATCATTGCAACATGACTCCACGTTCAACCCCCCCTCCCCAATCTCTGTCTCTTGGTTCACATTCTTTTTTGTTTTGTTTTGTTTGGGGGCCACACCTGGCTGTGCTCAGGCATCACTGTGACAGTGCTTGGGGACCCTATGTGGTGCAGGGGATCGAACCCAGGTCAGTCACATACAAGGCAAGTGCCATACCAGCTGTACTATCTCTCAGCCCAGTTCAAATTAAAATCGGAGGGGGGGGGGGTGGTCATACCCTGCAGTGCTCAGCGCTTACTCCTGGTTCTGTGCTCGGAGATCATTTCTGGTGGGGCTTGAAGGATCCTCGGGGTTACTTGGGAATTGAACCTGCAAGCTCCTTACCCTCTGCACGATGACACCACTTTCAAATCCTTGAGGAGAGGTTGAATCAGCTGCTCAGCAGCGTTATGATTGATTGTCTCCTCCAAGGCAGAAACCTGGTCTACTGCTGATCAAGGCTCTACAGAGGATGGGCAGCAAGGACTTCAGGAAGAACTTCAGGAAGGTCAAGACTGTGAAAGCACTGGTTGAATTCGACAAGAAAAAGAAACAATCCCATCAGAAAATGGGGCCATGAAATGAGCAGAAACATTCACAAAGTAGAAATTCGAATGGCCAAAAAGCATATGAAAAAACGCTCTTCATCACTAATCATCAGGGAGATGCAGATCAAAACAGTGAGATATCATCTCACACCACAGAGACTGGAACACGCCCAAAACAACGAAAGCCACTAGTGTTGGCATGGATGTGGGGAGAAAGAGACTCTCCTTCACTGCTGGTGGGAATGCCGACTGGTCCAGCCTTTTTGAAAAACAATCTGGACATTTCTCAAAAAAAAAAATAGATATTGAGCTCCCATTTGACCCAGCAATACCACTTCTGGGAATATACCCTGGGGGCCCACAGCAGAAACACCATCCACACTCCTATGTTCATTGCAGCACTATTCACCATAGCCAGAATCTGGAAACAACCTGAGTGTCCAAGAACAGATGAAAGGATAAAGAAACTATGGCACATCTACACAGTGGAATACTATGCAGCTATTAGAAAAGATGAAGTCATAAAATTTGCCTATATATGGATGGACTTGGAGAGTCTCATGCTGAGTGAAATGAGTCAGATGAGAGGGGCAGATATAGAGGAGGACTGGTCATGGTTGGAACTAATCACAGCCGTGTGTGGGGCTAAGGATAGGTGAGATAGGGAAGAGACCAGTATGACAATAATAGTCTGGAATGATCATGCTTGACAAGACCTGAGGGGTAAAAGTAGGTAAGGGATATATATATATTCTTTCCTGCCTTTTGGGTCACACACAGCAACGCACAGGGATTACTCCTGGCTTAGCACTCAGGAATTACACCTGGCAGTGTTCGGGGGACTATATGGGATGCTGGGAATCGAACCCAGGTTGGCCACATGCAAGGCAAATGCCCTACCCGATGTGCTATCACTCCAGCCCCGGTAAGGAATATTTTGATAACCTTTCAGTGTCAATATTGCAAAGCTACAATGCCCAAAATGAGAGCAAAAGAGTGTGTGTGTGTGTGTGAGAGAGAGAGAGGGAGAGAGAGAGTGTGAGAGAGAGAGAGAAGAAAAGCCCCTCCCATAAAGGCAGGCAGGCAGGGAGTGGGGAGTGACGGGAGGGAACCCGGGGACACTGGTGCTGGGAAATGGACACTGGTGGAGGGATGGATGTTGGAACACTGTATGACTGAAATCCAATCATGAACAGCTTTGTAAGGGTCCATCTCACAGTGATTCAATAAAATGTTAAAAAAATTGTGCAGGTATCCAAATGTGCTTGTTATATTAACACGCACACGTCTAATTTGACATGATTTGCAAATGTGTTACTTATGATTCATTGTATCTCCTTGAAGGTGCCAGATTCCAAAGATGATTCTAATAAAGGAAAAGTCATTTCATATTGCAATGGTAACATTTTATGGGAGTAGCCAGGGCAATAATTGCTTTAGTTGGAGAGAAAGGTTTGTTCAAGCGAGCCATCAGCTTGTCGGGGAATACTGCAGATGGTTTTCGGAGTTGGAACTAGAGGCTCTTGCTCAGCTGACGTCTTCTTCAAGACAGAAAAACCAAGGCCCAAAGCAGGGAAATGGTTTGGTTCAAGCTAAGGACCCATCTAAAACACAGTTGGGATTAGAAGTCAGCTTCTGAGCTGTTTAAAACCTTTATTTCCCCCACCGACCTTCTCTCCAGTCTTCCTCCTCTCTTCCCTTTGAAGTAGAGCTTGTTTATTCACTTCTTGTTAAAGCACACGAATGGTTGAAGATAAAAAGTTCAGGACCGAAGAGATAGTCCAGTGGGTAGGACACTAGCCTGGCCTGGAACCAACTCCAGTTTCATATCTGGCATTGAACATGGGAAGATGCCATTGTTGACAACGTTGACGAGGAATACGATCAACTGGTTCTGCACCTCCATGATTGTGCGAAGAACGCCAAGAGAGAGATAGCCACAAAAAAAAATTCCTGTCTTCGAAAACTCTTGAGCTTATTTGCCAACGTGGTTTGGCGCATGCCTCAGGCAACCGCAAGCAAACGTCCGAGCTCACAAAGCAGTGCAGAGATGCGATCAGGGAAGACCTCAAAGAGAGAAGAGCAGAAGTACTGGTAGATGCGGCAGAAGCCGGGAAAAGTATTCGTAACACCCGCCTGTCCTTCACCAACTACAAGACCAAGATGACTGCCCTCCGACGTCCTGATGGATCCATCACATCCTCCAGAACGGCAATGGAGAAGATTATCCATGACTTCTACTCAAATCTCTTCGATAGCCATGTCCACCTGCCGACATACCAAATTCCACAGGATGGATGTGTCGTTCCCAATGTTCTCCCTTCCGAAATCCGACACGCCATTTTGTCAGTAAAGAAACAAACAGTACCTGGTCCAGGCAAGGTCAGACCTGAACACCTGAAGAACCTGCCATCAGTACTCATCAATACTCTGACTTGGCTCTTCACACACTACCTGTCTGAATGCAAGGTTCCAGTGGAAAACCAGCAGGACTGTACTACTGTACAAGAAGGGAGACATCCATGACATTGGCAACTATCGCCCGATCTGCCTATTGTCTGTCATCCACAAGTAGTTCACTCGAGTCATCCTAAATAGGATTGGCAGAACACTAGATGAAGGACAACCATGCGAGCAAGCCGGGTTCTGCAAAGGATTCAGCACCATCAACCATATCCACACGATAACCAAGCTCATTGAGGTTTCTCGGGAGTTCAAGATGCCGCTCTGTATAACGTTCATTGATTTAAAGAAGGCCTTTGATTCTGTTGAGACGGAAGCGGTCATTGAAGCCCTAGCCAATCAGGGCATTCAAACTCAATACATCAGGATCCTCTGTGAGCTGTGTTACGGATTCACTACCAGGATATCACCATTCTACAAAGAAGTAATCATTGATGTCAAGAGCGGGGTTCGGTAGGGTGATACCATTTCACCTAAACTCTTCAGTGCCACCCTTGAGAACATCATGCGATGACTGGAATGGGAAGGAATGGGAGTGAAGATAGATGGTCGGCAACTACACCACCTCTGCTTTGCTGATGACATTGTTTTAATAACACCAAACATTAGCCAAGTGGCACAAATGCTGGCCGACTTTGACCGTGAGTGTGGAAAGGTCGAACTACAGCTGAATCTTATGAAGACAATGTTTATGAGAAACAGCCTTGTTCCTGACGCCCCATTCGCTCTCAATGGAACGACCATCTCTGAATGCAACAGCTATGTGTACCTAGGTCGAGAGGTCAACATGACAAATGACCTGGCACCCGAGCTGCGCAGGAGGAAGAGAGTGGCTTGGAACGCCTTCAAGAACGTCGAAGAAATAGCTAAGAGGACAAAGAACCTCCGGCTCCAGGCACATCTCTTTGATTCCACTGTTCTTCCTGCATTAACATATGCCTCAGAGACCTGGGCCCTACGCAAACAAGATGAGAACGCCATTCAGGTCTCCCAAAGAAGAATAGAAAGAGCTATGCTTGGAATATCACGTTTCACTCAAATGAGAGAAAGAATCTGGAGTTCCGACATCCGTCGACGATCAAGAATCAGGGACACTGTCTCGTTTGCCAAGGTGTCGAAAATCAGATGGGCTGGTCACGTAAAGAGATTTAAAGACGACCGCTGGACTAGAGCTGTTACCGACTGGATTCCATGGGATGTCAAGAGACCGCGTGGCCGCCCACCTACCATATGGTCAGACTTCTTTGTCAAGATCATGAATGGTCGGTTTGAGGCTCTTCGTGTTCCTAGAACAAACAGACGCCATTGGGCTACACTAGCACGCGACAGGGACAAATGGAGACGTTACTGGCGCCCGCTCGAGCAAATCGCCGATTACGGGAAGTCAAGTGATCAAGTGATCTGGCATTGTATATGGTCTCCTGAGCACTGTCAGCAGTGATCCCTGAGCACAGAGCAATCAGTAGCCCCCGAGTATTCTAAACAAATAGAACAAGATCAAGGGGGAAAGAATTGCACTGCTGTGTATGAAGAACAGTAAGTCCTTGGAGATCCTCTCCCAGAGGCTAAAGCTGCTTCTATGTCACTCACCCCCTAGATTCCAATCCTAAGTGTCCTTTTTTTTCTTTTTGGGTCACACCCGGCGATGCACAGGGGTTCCTCCTGGCACTCAGGAATGACTCCTGGCAGTGCTCAGGGGACCATACGGGATGCTGGGAATTGAACCCGGGTCAGCCGCGTGCAAGGCAAACGCCCTACCCACTGTGCTATCGCACCAGCCCTCCTTGTTTGCTTTCCTTGCTTTGCTACTAGATGGTTTGATTCAACTGTCCGTGTAGCCGGGCTCCAGACCTGATCAGTGTCAGGATGTTGACCAGAATGAGCCCTGGAGGTGGCTTAGGCCATAGTACTCACATCCGATCGTTGATGACTTTCAGATGGTTTTCAATGGCCTATTTTCATCACCACTGTATAATCTTCTGATCTGAAAGCCTGTGATTTATCTGCTAGTCAGTCTGTCACCAAGGGAAGCTCTGTCACACGAGGACAGCTCAGAACTTGCCAGACAGAGTTCTTCTCCTGCCTCAGGTCTGTCTGTGGCTGACTCCACCCTTCTCTCCCCTCTGTCCTGCCCCCCTCTCCTCGCTCCTCCTCTCCTCTGTTCATTGGGTTCCTGAGATCCCAAAGAAGAGACACAAAAGTGAGCCTGAGGTGATGGTGCTTTCAAGAGATACCGGAAATAGAACATCTCAGACAACGTTGGGGTAGGAATGAACTTGACCCAAATGGAAGGAAGGTCGGAGGACTTTATCAGATGCTCTGAGAGCATAACCCAGCACCCCAAGTCTCAGAAACCCCAAAGCCTTTGGCAATGTCATCAAATCTCCTTTTGTATTCTTTCTGGCTCTCAGCTCAGACTGGTTGGCTTATTTTTGGGGTCCCAGATGGGTGATAAAGAACCCTTTGCTGGATTAGCCAGCAAAGGGATCAATGGAAGATGTAGGTCTTAATATGCTTTTCTATAGGAAATAGATTTTGTTATTGTTTATTTGTTTGAGGGCCACACCTGGCGGTTCTCAGGGTCTACAGGCTTCTCCATGCTGCTGGTGCTGGGATCGAATCCAGGCTTCCACCAGGTAAAAATTGAGCTTAAGCTGCTGGGCTGTCTCTCTGGCCTGATATTTTTGGGGACCAGGCATTATGTCCACTGTGGGAAAGTCTGAGTTTTGAAAAGCGTAATACCCCTTCATCACACCCCCACCTAACCTCCATCTTTGACCTTTTCTGCTCAATGTTTTAAGTTCTGATCTATATTCCACAGTAACATTAGTTCAGGAACTTTTTGCTAGTCGGTGCCACTGAGTTTAGAGATGACTTCCTACTGCCAAATACGTCCAGAGACAGCCTGAACATATGACACAGTTCTGGGGGTTAACTGTGGGGATTGCTCCACTTCCCCCCCCGCCCCCCGATCCCTAGGAAATGTGCCTGGTTATTTTAATTAATGTAGCCAGCTGGAAAATGCATGGCCCCAGAACCTATTTTGGTTTCATGGTACAGTTGGTGGGACTTAAATTATTCAGATGGTTGCTTCAACTCCCCACTTTACTTGCGAACAAAAGCCACCGTGAGGCTCTTGAATTAGTTGTCCTACACTCAGGGATTTCATATCTAACAAAATGACCCCAAGCTTGGAGAATGGATTCGCCACATTTTTTTCCTGGGAAGACACATGTTTAAAATGATACAGGCATGTATGCACACACACGGATACATGCAAAAGTAATCTATTCACTCCAACATCACTTTAGCAAGAAATTCAATAGCAATCCCAATAGAACCGACAACAACGTAAAGAGATGTTTGCTGGACACATTTCACCTGCGGAGTTCGCTGTACTCTTTTCTTATTTATGAATCAGAAGATGTCCACACGCAATGGTGCTGTTCCTTGGACTAGCACTTACAAAGTCTCTCGAGCTCCCTTTCCCTCTGTTATTTTGGTTGCGATGTCTGGGGCTGTCACACGTTTCAGCTGTAGTGCTTGTAACACCTATCTGGTGCTAGTAGAACCAAGATAACACACTTTGTTGCAACACCTGGGACCACCCAGGAGCTGTGTTACCAGAATTATTCTGAGCATGTGGGGTGGTGCCAGAAATCGAGCTCAGAACCCGAGAGACAGGAATTAGGCCACTGAGATGCAGCCTGGAATCACTGTGGGCTACGCTGAATGCAAGTCTACTGCAGTTCTTCCCATTTAGTGTCATGCTTACATACCTAGCGCGAGTCACCACCTCCCAGAAGCCTTCCTTTCCCAGGTTGGCGCCATTGAACACTGAGGGACCCTCTGGGTGTCACCTCTAATTTCTGCTGGGTGGTAATCCCTCGGATAGCACCCATCCCATAACGGGTAAGGTCCCCTGGGTCAGAAATTGTGCAGCATTTCAGGAAGGCAAATGTGGAGTTTCTGGATGAGTTTAAAATCTGTGGCCGGGTCTGAGGAACCATTGCAGACTGCCTGTAGGAAGCCCCCACCCATCCCTGCGTTCTCTCTTTCCTGGGAAATGCTGAGATCTTGCCAAGTAAGGCTCCAGGCTTAGTCCCATTTTCCCTCAGTGCACAGTTCAAACACTCTCTAGGGGCTTCACTTACTGTGGGGAATATGCGCCTTGATCAGACCCTACTGAAGTCCCACTTGCTACATTGAGAACGCCACACAGGGTTTCGAACATTTAATAACAATGGTGGCCTGGCACCATTCTTTTCTTTTCTTTTCTTTTCTTTTCTTTTCTTTTCTTTTCTTTTCTTTTTATAAATAATTTATTACATTCAATATTCCAACGTGCTGGAGTGATAGCACAGTGGGTAGGGCGTTTGCCTTGCACGCAGCCAACATGCGGACCCAAGTTCGATTCCTCCGCCTCTCTCGGAGAGCCCGGCAAGCTCCCGAGAGTATCTCACCCGCACGGCAGAGCTTGGCAAGCTACTTGTGACGTATTTGATATGCCAAACACAGTAACAACAAAGTCTCCAATGGAGACGTTACTGGGCCCGCTCGAGCAAATCGATGAACAATGGGAGGACAGTGACAATATTCCAACACCAATCCCACCACCATTATTTTGAATTTTTCCAACCACCATCCAAGCCTGCCCCGATAGCAGGCCCTAAATAATTTATTTTGTATTGCTGGTTATGGGCTGGAGTGATAGCACAGCGGGTAGGGCGTTTGCCTTACAAGCGGCCAGCATGGCCGACCCGAGTTCGATTCCTCCGCCCCTCTCGGAGAGCCCGGCAAGCTACCGAGAGTATTCGATATGCCAGACACAGTAACAACAAAGTCTCCAATGGAGATGTTACTGGGCCCGCTCGAGCAAATCGACGATCAACGGGAGGGCCTTTACCTTACCTTTACCTTGCTGTTATGAATAATTCTCTAAAAATGATCAAAAAAGGTTTCCTTAGAAGGAAGTGTGCAAAGATTGTTGTATCTCAGCCTGGAGCCGTTGGGAACCTTGTGTAAGAGATTACTAAGATGTTGTTACAGGCTGAGCCTTGTGTGCTAATATCTTTTTAATTGAGATTGGCTCAGGCCTGTTCTTATCTTCATCTTATACTGAGACACAGAAGCAGGAGAGGCTACTCGGCCCCATCAGGGTTGTCAACTTCATATGAGACAGAGCCAGGAGATTTAAACCAGTGGCCCTCGGCCTTTTCACACCTCCGAACTGGCTCCCATCCTGCGGACACTTCCACCAAGTGGCAGTTCACTTTTGCACTATGGGTGTTTTTAGGGCCACATTTGGCTGTATTCAGGGCATAGTTCTGGCTCTGTGCTCAGGGATCACTCCTGGTGGGGCTCAGAAAACCAGGGCTGGAGCAATAGTACAGCAGGTAGGGTGTTTGCCTTGCGCGTCGTCCCGGGTTCAGTCCCGGGCATCCCATAATCCCATAGTGTCTCCTGAGCACCGCCAGGAGTAATCCCTGAGCGCAGAGCCAGGAGTAACCCCTAAGCATCACTGGGTGTGGTTCAAAAAGAAAAAAGAAACTATATGGTGTGTGCTGGGCATTGAACTTGGGTCAGCTACGTGCAAGAAAAGTGTCCTGCTCACTATACCTTCCCTATGGCCCCAGTAATTGGCAATTATAACTCAGGTGATAGACCCATTGTGTTCAACATTCCCACACAGTTTGTGGACCGATGATTAAAAAGACTACTGATTATTTTATTGGATTTGGTTTGTGGACTCACCCAGCAGCACTCAGGGGTTACTCCTGGCTGTGCTCACTGGGAGTGGGGAGCCCACAAGTGGTGCTGGGAATTGAAAACGCCTTGGCTGTTAGCAGAACCAGTGCCTCAATGCCTATGGCATTTCTCTAGCTGAGACGGCTGTGGGCACAGATGGACAGCTTGGTGGTCTTCAACCCATTTTTGACCTTGGGGGCTGTTTGGTAACGTCTGGTGGGCAACACCTGTTAGTTGTCACTGGGGGGTGCTGCGTGTTCCAGAAACGTGGCTGCTGTGTGTACAACAAAGGGTGGGGGTCCCTCTGTGCCTCTGAGAAGCCCCTTCCTCACACCCACACCAGCCTTTTCTACATTTTGTCTTCAGACTCAAAAAATCTCTCATGGCCTCTTCCTTTTCGTTCCCCAAGCTGAGCTGATCTTCTCCCCACCCAGGTCAGTTTATCTGCTGCGTCTCAAACCCAGGACTTGGATTTCTCCCTGCAAGCCCCTCAGGCGTCCTCTCGGATGTTGGGAGACAAAGCAGCTCTGAGCCTCTGCCTCTTCCTTTTCGTCCCCCAAGCTGAGCTGGTCTTCTCCCCCCCCACCCCATTCTTTACTCCCCCCCCACACACCAGGTTCCCGTGGGGGTGTGGCCACTTTATAAGTGGACGTGGCTTCTGTAGAAGTGGGCGGTAGTTTAGTCATACCAAGAAATCCAGTCCCCACACCTACACACCAACATGAAGAAACAACGCAAATCCCCACAGCAGGGAGAGGACGATGAAAAGAGTCCAGAAGCCTCAGTAGGTGCTATTCACCTGAGGGACTTCTCTGACAAAGAATTCAGATAGGAAGTCATGAAGATGTTCAATCAACTCATTGAAACAGTCAGACAGATATCCAGTAAATTGAAGAGGACATGAAAGAAACAATGGACCACACAATCGAGAAGATACAGGAAGAAATGAGATCAGAAATTGGAAAGCTACACACAGAAATGTCACGAATCAAAGATTCCATACATAAAATAAAAAACTCAGTCTGTGCCCTCAAAAATAGAATGACCACAGCTGAGGAAAGAATCAGTGAACTGGAAGATCAGCTGCACCAAGCCAACAGGCAACAACAAACAGTGGCAAGGGACCTCAAATTAGGTGTAGAGAGAATCAGAGTCCTAGGAGACGATTCCAAGAGAAACAACATTAGAATCATTGGACTACCAGAAGCTCAGGGAAAGAATCCCAACGAAAAAGCCACGGTTAAACAAATCATCACTGAAAAATTCCCAGAGCTCGACAATGCAGCCATTCAGATTCAAGGAGCCCAAAGGGTGCCAGCTAAAAGAGACACTAACAAAAACACTCCAAGACATATCATAGTTAGAATGATCGATGCTGCTGATAGAAACACAATACTACAAGCAGCAAGAAGGAAATCACATACAAAGGAGCACCCCTTAGATTCACAGGAGATCTATCAGAGGAAACCCTCCAAGCCCGAAGGCAGTGGCGAGATATAGTGAAAAAAACTCACTGAAATGAATGCTTCACCAAGAATACTCTATCTGGCTAAACTCTCACTCAAAATCAAAGGAACGGTACACTATTTTCTAGATAAACAGCAGCTCAGGAACTTCATAGACTCAAAACCAAACCTAAAACAAGGGCTAAAGGGGCTACTATAAGACAAGACCAACCCTACAACCACAACAGACCCTCACAAAAGGATGACACAAAATCCCATAACAGTACTCTCTCTCAATGTCAGCGGTCTAAATTCACCATTTAAGAGACACAGAGTGGCAAAATGGATACAGAGACAGAACCCAACATTCTGTTGTCTACAAGAAACTCATCTCAGCAGTCAGAGCAAACACAGACTCAAAGTGAAAGGATGGAAAACAATCCTGCAAGCAAACAGCTCCTTCAAAAAAGCTGGGGTGGCCATACTAGTATCCGACAACATTAATTTCACGTTGAAAAAGATTAGAAGGGACAGAAAAAGCTATTTTCTCTTCATCAAGGGAAATGTACAAGAGGAAGAAATCACACTCTTAAATGTATACGCACCTAATGAGGGAACAGCTAAATATTTAAAACAACTGCTAACAGAATTTAAGGAGGACATTGCTAGCAACACAGTAGTAGTTGGAGACTTCAACATTGCCTTATCACCTCTGGATAGATCAACAAGAACAAAACTCAGCAAGGAATCAATGGCTTTGAAAGAAGAAATAGAAGAGAAAGGGCTTATAGACCTATACAGGGCTTTACACCCCAAAAAGAAAGAATACACATTCTTCTCCAATGCACATGGAACGTTTTCCAAAATAGACCATGTGCCAAGCCACAAAACATACCTCAACAGAATCAGGAAGATAGAAATAGTATCAACCATCTTTTTTAGACCATGATGCACTGAGGATAGAAGTGAATCACACACAGACACGAAGAACCAAATCAAACACCTGGAAATCAAACAAGTCAATGCTGAACAATGAGTGGGTCAGGAAGGAAGTCAAGGACGGAATCAAAAGATACCTGGAAACAAATGAGAATGAAGACATGAGCTACCAGAATCTATGGGATGTAGCGAAAGCCGTATTAAGGGGAAAATTTATAGCTCTGCAAGCATATCTCAGGACTGAAGAAAGGATGCACATAAACAACTTGACCTCACAGCTCAAGGCCTTAGAAAAGGATCAACAGAAAGAGCCTAAGTCAGGAAAGAGATCATAAAACTTAGAGCAGAAATCAATGATATGGAAACCAAAGATACAATTCGAAAGATCAATGAAACCAAGAGCTGGTTCTTCGAGAAAATAAACAAGATAGATAAACCACTAGCAACACTAACAAAGAAACACACACACACAGAGAATCCTAATAAACCGAATCAGAAATGAGAAGGGGGATATCACTACAGAAACCAAAGAAATCCAAAGGATCATCAGCGACTACTTTGAAAGTCTGTATGCCATGAAACAAGAGAACCTAGAAGAAATGGATAAATTCCTGGATTCCTATAATCTCCCAAAGCTGAATCAAGAAGATATAGAGTATATGAATAGACCTATTAACATCAAGGAAATTGAAACTGTAATCAAAAGTCTTCCCAAAAACAAAAGCCCAGGTCCAGATAGATTCACTAGTGAATTTTTCCAAACATTTAAAGAGGACCTACTGCCAGTCCTTCTCAAGCTTTTCCAGGAAATTGAAAAAAACAAAAACTCTCCCAAACAGTTTCTATGGAGTCCATATCTCTCTAATACCAAAAGGAAACAGAGATACCACAAGAAAAGAAAACTACAGACCGATATCCCTGATGAACACGGATGCAAAGATTCTCAACAAAATACTAGCAAATAGAATTCAACTACTCATCAAAAAGATCATACACTATGACCAAGTGGGAGTCATCCGAGGGATGCAAGGATGGTTTAACACTCGGAAATCAATCAACATAATCCATCATATCAACAAAATATACTTAGAGAACCCTAAAACCTCTACCAAGAAACTCCTAGAAACAATAGACTTGTATAGTAATGTTGCAGGCTATAAAATCAATACCCCAAAGTCCATGGGTTTCCTATACGCAAATAGTGAAAGAGAAGAAAGTGACATGAAGAAAACAATCCTGTTCACAATTGTGCCCCAGAAAATCAAGTACCTAGGAATCAGCTTAACTAAGGAAGTAAAGGACCTGTACAAAGAAAACTACAAAACACTACTTCAGGAAATAAAAGAGGACACGAGGAAATGTAAAAATATCCCCTGTTCATGGATTGGGAGAATTAACATTGTCAAAATGGCAATACTTCCCAAAGCACTGTACAAATTCAACGCAATCCCTATTAGGATACCCATGGCATTCTTCAAAGAAATGGAGCAAACACTCCTGAAATTTATATGGAAAAATAAGTCCCCACAAATAGCTAAAGCATTTCTTGGGGAAAAGAAAATGGGAGGAATCAACCTCCCTAACTTCAAACTTCAAACAAAGCAGTAATAATTAAAACAACATGGTACTGAAATAAAGGCAGAGCTGTAGACCAATGGAACATGGTTGAATATCTCCCCCCAAGCATATGATCATCTAATATTTGATAAGGGGGCAAGAAAAGTGAAGTGGAGCAAGGAAAGCCTCTTTAACAAAATGTGCTGGCAAAACTGGACGGCTACATGCAAAAAAGTGGGCTCAGATCTCTGCCTAACGCCATGCACAAAAGTAAGATCAAAGTGGATTAAAGACCTCAACATCAGACTGGAATCCACAAGGTACATTGAGGAAAAAGTTGGCAAAACCCTCCATGACATTGAAGCTAATGGTATCTTCAAAGATGTCACACCACTGGCCAAGGAAGTGAAAACAGAGATAGACAAATGGGATATCTTAAACTAAGAAGCTTCTGCACCTCAAAAGAAACAGTGACCAAAATACAAAGACAGTCCAACAAGGGGTTGATATCAAAGATATACAAAGTACTGGTTGAACTCCACAAGAAGAAAACATCCAACCTTATCAAAAAATGGGGCGATGAAATGAATAGAAACTTTCTCAAAGAAGAAATCAGAATGGCTAAAAGGCACATGAGAAAATGCTCTACATCATTAATCATCAGGGAGATGCAGATCAAAACCACAATGAGATATCATCTCACACCACAGAGACTGGCCCACATCCACAAGAACAAAAGCAACCAGTGCTGGTGCGGATGTGGCCAGAAAGGGATCCTCCTTCACTGCTTGTGGGAATGCCGACTGGTTCAGCCCTTTTGGAAAACAGTACGGACGATTCTCCAAAAATTAGAAATTGAGCTCCCATTTGACCCAGCAATACCATGGAAATATATCCCAGAGAGGCAAAAAAGTATAGTTGAAGTGACATCTGCACTTGTTTGTTCATTGCAGCACTCTTTACAATAGCCAGAATCTGGAAAAAACATGAGTGCCCGAGAACAGATGACTGGTTAAAGAAACTTTGGTACATTTACACAATGGAGCACTATGTAGCTGTTAGAAAAGAGGAAGTCATGAAATTTACATACAAGTGGTACTACATGGAAAGTATCATGTTAAGCGAAATGAGTCAGAAAGAGAGGGATAGACATAAAAAGATTGCATTCATCTGGGGAACATAGAGTAACAAAATAGGAGACTTAACACTCAAGAATGGCCGAGATTAGTACCAGGAATTTTGCTCCATGGCTTGGAGGCCAGCCACACATGCTAGGGGAAAAGGGAGCTCAGTTAGAGAAGGGAGCACCAAATAAAGGGTGTTGGGAGGATCCTCCCAGGATGGGAGAAGCATGCTGAAAGTAGACTATAGACCAAACATGATTGCCACTCCGACTAAAACCTCATGGGAAGGGGGGCATTCCGGTCCGTCCTTCACGCCCTACCGAGGTCACCAGTTGCCCCCCGCGAGCGGCTCTCCAGCATGGCCACAGCCCCAGAAGCACAGGGACTTAATGCAGAACCCGGCAGCTTGGAGCAGAAAAGTGAAAGGACTATGCGTTAATCCACGCCATCATGTCTGTCCGGAGGGGAAAGGGTGTTGCCCCAGTCGCCTTCTCCTCTCTGGAAAGAAAGATGGCGGCCGCATGGGAGCTTTGTGGACAGCAGGTATGAGCCGGGGGAGTGGGGGCGACTAAAACCTCATGGGAAGGGGGGCGTTCCGGTCCGTCCTTCATGCCCTACCGAGGCCACCAGTTGCCCCCCACTAGCGGCTCTCCAGCACGGCCACGACTCCAGAGCACAGAAACCAATTTCTTAACTATCTGACTTTCAGTATAAATACTTCCAGGGTCAATAAGTAAAATAGCAGAAATCCAAAACCAACATTTAATTCTTGAACCCAGCTGTAGAAAGCAAATCACTTCACAATGCTTTTTCAGCATGTCTGATTTGGGGAGGGGTAAACTCTAAATAATAGTGGTGAATCTTTTATTGAAACAACGAATCTAATCAAAGCAGATAGAGTGTTAACTAGAATTCATCTGCCCCACAGGGACTGGGAGGGGTGGGGGGTGGGGTTTTATTGGGGTTCTTCATGGTAAAAAAAAAGTATTGGTAAAGGGAAATGTGTTTGATATTTGCATGACTGAGACCTAAACCTGAAAGCTTTGTAACCTTTCCCACAGTGATTCAATAAAAAAATAAAAAAACATGATTGCCACTCAATGCCTCTTTTGCAAATCACAACACCCAAAAGGAGAGAGAGAACAAAAGGGAATGCCCTGACACAGAGGCAGGGTGGGATGGGGGGAATGAGGGGTGGGAGGGATACTGGGACCCGTGGTGGTGGGAAATGGGCACTGGTGGAGGGATGGGTATTTGATCATTGTATAATTGAAACCCAAGCACAAAAATTTGTAAGTCTACAACTGTACCTCATGGTGTCTCACTAAAAAAAATTTAAAAAAATCTCTCATGGAGAATAAGAGGGAACGTTCCTGCCACAGAGGCAGGGGGTGGGAAAGGGTGTGTTGGGGGAGGGATACTGGGAAACATTGGTGGTAGAGAAGGGGCACTAGTGGAGGGATGGGTACTTGGACATTGTTTGACTGGAATGCAATCATGAACGTTTGTAAGTCTGTAACTGCATCTCATAAAAAAACTCTCATGATTTCACTCTGGGCACCTGTTTAATCAATCCTCAGCTGTAATTATTGTCTTCTATCCACTGACTTTAACTGGTGCCCTTGGGCCAGATGAGGGAGGTACTATTTTGTTTCTGGAGATAAAAACATCTATTTATTAAAAACAAAACAAAACAAACCCTTGGGTGTGGAGTCTGCCCCCCCCCCCCCCCCCCCCCCCCCGTGGCCTCACACCCCAGTGTCACTTCACTCAGGTGGATCCTGGCAGGTGTTGGTTACATCACTTACTGATGCAGTGACCCCAGAAACTGTGCTTTGGTGTTTCCTGACCTCCCTTCCTGTCCTTGAAATGTTCCTTTTGTTCCCCAGACCCAAACAAGCAGCTGTTTCAAGGACAAAGATGGGAGATAACAAAGACCGTCCAGATTGGCCATGAAACCGAGCCCTATTAAAAGCCCTGTTAAAAGCATAAACTTTTAAGATCCAGGCAGGCAGATGCGGGCTGTGCTGGTCTCGTCTGAGGCCAGCCCTGCACGGGCATTCCCTGGGCCGGCCTTGGACAGACCTTCTCCTGTTTATTAAAACCTCCCCCCGCCCACCCATCGCCGTGTTTGCGTCTTCCCTTCTCTATCAAATCAGTTTGCAATTTCACCCTGAAACAGCTCCTGTTTCATCCCCCCCCACCCCGACTCTCTCTTTCCTTCTCAAGGCTAACAGTTGCTAAGAAACCTCACTGAAACCCCAAAAGCCACCTGATGAGGGTGATTAGCAAACAACCACTAGCCAGGACTATGGCACAAATAATCAAATTTACTGGGCTCTTGGACAGCGGGTACAAGTCCTGACTTCCCTAATGAGAGGGCGCTGGCTGCTGCCCTTCCCGCCCGCTGGGACTGCAGGTGGGCATAATGAAGGCGAAAGAGCTTCTCCTTTCATTATGAAAAGTTCTAGAGCTGGAAGTAATAATAGCACCATCTTGCTCGCAGGAATCGCTGTCATTAAAAGCCGCATTTTTCATTTCAACCAACTTGCTTGGCCACATGGGGAGGGTTCCCGGGGACCGGGCAGTACCCGATGATGAATTTTCATCGTCACGGAGTTAGCCAAATGTTTCAGTGAAGACGTTGACCAATCTCCCTGCCACGGGTCCTGAAAGAAACACCTTCTCCATCACCTCTTCTGGACAGAGGTGGGTTCTGGAGAATCACACTTTCATGAGGAGTGATGATTCTTATTTACTGGCTTGATGGAGCCACAAGAAATAGACTTTCCCCTTTAATTTTTGGTGTTTGGGGCCATACCTGGCGGTGTTCAGGGGTTACTCCTGGCTCTGCATGCAGGAATTACTTCTGGTGGTGTGCAGGGCACCATAGAGGATGCTGGGGATGGAACCCGGGTGGTGCTTAGTGCATATAAACTGCAGCGCCCGGGTCAACATGTTGAAGAATAAACCGAACCAAGAACCTCCATCTTCGACAGTTTTCAAAAGCCTCGGGGAACCATCTGAGGGGGCGGGGTGCGAGGTGAGTGTGTGTGTGTGGGTGGGCGGGGATGAGCCCAGGTCAGGAGTCTGTTATGTTCCGCAGCCCTGAGCTGTCGCTGAGCTCTGTGCCTGCTTGCAGTGTCTGCTTCCTCTCGCACACAGGGGGCAGTCTCCGTTAATTAAAGCCAGAGCTTGTCTTGGAGAAACTGGCCGAGGAGAGAGCACAGGCAATATTTTACCGAGCCAGGCAGCACATCGCAAATGGACTTTTCTGTCCAGAATTTGTCTCTTGGCTTTCTTCTTTTTTAAAAAAGGAAAAAAATCGAAGGCTGCCTTCCATCTCGTAGCTGGCAGGAAGGCATCTGTCACCTGTTCTTCCTCCAGAATCATTTGGCTCTGGTGCCTGCTGGGAAGAGCCCCCGTCGGGGTCAGGGGTGGTGTGTGTGTGTGTGTGTGTGTGTGTGTGTGTGTGTGTATGTGTGGTGCAGTGGGGTGGGGTAGCGGGAAGCTGGTGGTCTGCGTCCAGCCCCGGTTTTCTCCTTGACTGCCCCCTGTGACTTTGGACTCAGCCCCTACTGTCTCTCTTGGACTTTACAAAGCAGGCAGCCCTTGGCAATGACGACCTTGGGTGGTGCTGAAATTGCCCATTCCATATTGCTGATGCCGTAAACCTCAAGGGCTTTGTCCCAAAATGTCCCTTTGCTTTCTTGAAGACAGGGACTGTCCATAAAAGATCTTTGTTCACGAAAACAGCCCGTCAACCCCGCTGGAGTGCTAACCAGCCCGGCATTCCGAATGCGGGGACTCCTCATTTCATGTCTGCCGGAGCGTTTACATTGCAGGGCTAGGAGAAAGACCAAAAGACCCAAGGCACAATATCACACAGGTGACAAAGAACCTAAAGCCTGTTTATTAATTTTTTTTGGCCTTTTGGGTTACACCTGGAGACGCTCGGGGCTTACTCCTGGCTCTGCACTCAGGAATCACTCCTGGCAAGCTTGGGAAACCATATGGGATGCCGGGGGTCGAACCGGGGAGGCTGTGGCAAGGCAAACGTCCTCCCTGCTGCACCATTGCCCTGGCCCTGGGAATATTTTAGAAAGGTGCCACCCCCCTGGATTGCATTCAGCCCCTGGAGCCACATTTCTGGGGTCTGACGCTGGCGGCACTTCTTTGCTGACCTACCTAGGCAGCCGGTTTAATTGCTTTGGGCCTCAGTCTCTCCCTCTGTTGTGTGGGCTGGTAAATGTGACCTCGTGGAGACTGTCAAATGAGAACAGACATGCAGTGGCTCAGCAAACAGTCCCCAACTGGCCACCGTCCCCCAGGCCTGCCTGGGACTGGATCGAGGAAGGGGACTGTTTTGGGAGGGAATTTTCAGTCATGGGCTGTGGGTCACCCTGACATGCACCGGCGGTAGGGGACACCCTGTTAGAGTGAATCTGATGGATTTGGGGACCAGCTCCAGCTGCCCTGCACTCCTAGGGCTCTGCCGGGCTCAGGGACCCTCGGGGGGTGCCCAGTTTGTATTTATTTATTTTTCCAGACGCTGTCCTCTCCCAGTTTTTGGAGACTCAAGGCAGCGCTCCCTCAAAGCGAGGGCACAGTTAAGACCCTTCGCTCTGCTCCTGAAAGTCCTAGAGTGCAGAGAGGCCACCCCCGTCCCCCACCGCGCAGCCCAGACTGCACCAATGAAGGGGTCTCCAGGATGTCACCGTCCCTGTGACCCAACAACTTCTGGGTTCTTTTGCAAATATCCCAAGACGCCCTTGTCTGCAGCCACACGGGAAAGGAGCACGATGGGAAAACAGCATTTCCCAGGGACTCGCGCACAGCCCACTGCAAAGTGTATACTTAGTTAATGCAATTAAAAAACAAAAACGCAGGGGCGGGTGGAGATCTAAATTTGGTGTAGCCGCCTTGGTACAAACCCTGTTTTGGGGGTTCCTGAAGTCAAATTCCAGCAGAGGCGAGGAAGAAGTGGGGGAAATGGGAGAGGGCCCCCGAGAAGGCTGGGTGCGACCAGCGGACGAGGAGACGAGGAGACCGGACAGACTGGGAAACGCGGCGAGGGGACGCGAGGCTGGAAGCCGGGGCCGGGGGCTGCCGTCCCGGGTGAGGATGAGAGGGGTGGGGGGTGTCGGGGACTCCGTGGGGACGCGGACCAGCCGGCGCCGAAGGCCGGCAGGGCGGGGAGGGTGGCTGGGGTGGGGAGGCCGGGCCTGGCAGTGCCCCGGGTCGGGCGCGGGGTCCGCCCTCCTGTGGAGCCCAGGGAACGCGCGACAGCCCCTAGAGAGGGGCGAAAAGTGGCGGGTCCCGGGATGCTGGCGCGCCCCACGGAAAGGACCTCGCGGGGCGCGGCCTAACCCGCTCGCCCCTCCCAGCGGCACTCGGCGCGTCTTCGGGTCGAGTTTGACCCCGAGCATCCTTCGCGGGGCCTGGTCAGTCTGGGTCCGGCTGGAGCGCTCTCCCCGAGGGGCGGGCCGGGCGGCCCCGCGCACCCAGAGGTGGGGAGTGGGTGCGCCGCGATCGCTCCGTTTCGGGACCCCGAGGGCCCGCCCCCGCTCCCGGCCGGCCCGCGCGGCGCACGCACCCCCGCCGGAGGCACGCGCCGAGCCGCGGGCGCGCGCGGGGGTCGGCGGGGGGCGCGGGCCGGGGGTCCCGCGGCGCGGCGGGGAGATCGGAGCGGCCGGGAGCCCGGCTCGGCGCGCCCCCACCCCGCTCGCGCCCGCCCGAGTCACCCCTCCCGGGCGCCCGCCCCCTCCGCCCGCGCCGCCTCTGCCCGCCCCTCCTCCCGCCCCTCCCCTGCCGCCCGCCCTTCATTCCACAAGTGTCGCTCGCTCGCTCCGGCGCGCGTGGCGAGCGGCTCCGGCGAGCGGCCGCGGAGAGGACGCGCGGGCACCGGCCCCGCCGGACCTGCCCCCGCGTGGCCCGCCGGGCCCGGCGCGCTCCTCCCCGGCGGGTGCGCGGCGCGCGGGAGGCGATCGCGGCCGGGCCGCCGACCCCCGGGCGCCCGCGCGGTCCCCCTGCATGTGCGGCCCGCGGGGCGCGCAGCCCCCGGCAGCGGCCTCGGCGGCGTCTCGAGCGGCGGCGGCGGCGGCGGCGGAGCCCGGGCCGGCGGGAGACACGATGCGCCGCGTCCTCCGGCTGCTGCTCGGCTGCTGCCTGGCCGAGCTGTGCGCCCGCGTGTGCCGGGCGCAGGAGCGGGCCGGGCACCCGGGGCACGGGCAGCTGGCGCAGCTGGGCGGCGTGGTGCTGCTGGCGGGGGGCAACCGCTCGGGGCCCGCCGCCGGGGAGGCCGGCGAGGGCGCGGGGGTCTCGGACGCGCCGCCCACGCGGGCGCCCACGCCGGACTCCTGCCGCGGCTACTTCGATGTCATGGGCCAGTGGGACCCGCCGTTCAACTGCAGCTCGGGCGACTTCGTCTTCTGCTGCGGGACTTGTGGCTTCCGCTTCTGCTGCACCTTCAAGAAGCGCCGGCTGAACCAGAGCACCTGCACGAACTACGACACGCCGCTCTGGCTCAACACCGGCAAGCCCCCCGCGCGCAAGGACGACCCCCTGCATGACCCCACCAAGGACAAGACCAACCTGATCGTCTACATCATCTGCGGGGTGGTGGCCGTCATGGTGCTGGTGGGCATCTTCACCAAGCTGGGGCTGGAGAAGGCGCACCGGCCCCAGAGGGAGCACATGTCCAGGTGGGTCGCCTCCCCCGCGCCCCCCGCTCCCCTCCCCCCGGGCCCCGCGCCCCCTTCGCCCACCCTCCGGCCTCCCCTCCCGGGCGGGCGGGCGCTCGGGAAGCCAACTCGGGCGGCGCGGAGAGCGCGCGGGGGGCGCGGGCCGAGCGCAGGTGCGGGGCTGGGCGCGCGCGCGCGCGCGGGGCGACCCCCGTCCCCCCGCGGCGCCCTCTCGCCTCGCGCCTCCCGCCCCGGATTCACGAGCACTCCCCGGGACGCGGCGTTCGGGCTGCGCCCGCGGTCCCGCAAGTCTTGGGTTTGGGGGAGGGGGCGGTCCAGTCGTGGGATCCCCGAGCCGAGCGTTTCGGTAAACAGGGGCCGGCGAGCCCCAGCGGGGAAGGGGGGCGTGTGTGAGCCCGCGCGCGCGCGCGCGCCTCTGTGTGTGTGTGCGTGTGTGTGTGCGCGCGTGTGTGTGTGTGTGTGCGCGCGCGCTTGCGTGTGTGTGTGTGTGTGTGTGTGTTGGGGGGGAGGGAGCGTGTGCCGCCTGCAACTCGTAACGACTCGCGAAAATGAGGCGAGGGAGGTGGCGAGGAGAGGAGGCGAGAACAAAAGCCTTGCCTGCAGCGGCCGCCTCGCTCCCCCCCCAGGGGGACCTGAGTGCACCCCCGCCCGGCCGTCCTCGTCCCTTTCGCGGGTCCCTTCCCCTTCCTGCGGCGGTGGCGGTGGTGGTGGGCGCAGTGGCATCCCTGGCGCGCGGCGCCCCCCGCCCCTTCCCGGCCCGGCGTTCGCGGGGACTCCAGAGCCCCCTTCCCACGCGCCTTCACCCCGCAGACACCCGATTCGTCAACTTTCCCGTTGGCTTTATCCATTATGCAAGTCCCCGCACGAGCCAGGAGCGGCAGATGGGAGAAGGCATTTGGGGGATTCATGGGGGCTATTTGCCTTTTGCTGTTTTTGTTTTTTTAAGCGTCCCAATCAATTCACACTACCCAGAAACTTTGGATGGCGAGGACGCGACCCCCTGCCTGCGCCCAGCCCTGGGGAGTGGGGGAGGTCGGGACCAGCGGGGCTCAGGCAGCCTGCGCGCTGCGGGAGCGCTGGTGGCGGTGGTCCCCGCTTTCTGAGGGTGGGCCCCCGTGTGGCCAGACAGGCCCCCTCCGCCCCCCTCACCCGCCACCTTCGCCGCGGGACTGTGCGCGCGCGCTCGTGTGTGCACACGCGTTCCGTGCGCCTGCCTGCAAAATCGGAACAAAGAGACCCACCAAAAATAGGCGAAGGAACAGCTCCACCTCACTAGTAATTATTTTCTCCTATTTATACGAGAGTATCCGATGACACCCCCTTCCCGCTTGCAGGGGAGAGATTTGGGGGGCATAGGAGAAGAAGTTCCTCTTGGTCAGGGTCAGCAGGGAGGTGCGGAGGGAACTGGACCCGGGGCTGGGGGGCAGAGGGAGGACTGGGGAAATTCTGACCTACTAATGGAGTCTGGCGCAGGCCCCGCCCACCTCCTGCCCCTCCCCCCAGCTGCCCAACTTGGAGGTGGGCGCCGGTATGCACTTCCTGGCAGCCTCTGGGGTCGTGGGGCTTAATGCTAAGGTGAGCGGGACTGCGGCAGAGACCCTGGACAGGAAGGTGGAACTCCTTCCCCAGTTGAAACCATCACGCAGACCTCTGCTTGCAAACTCCCCCCCCCCCGAAAAAAACAAAACACACACCCCAAAACGTCTCCCAAGACCGCTGTTGGGTGTGGGTGTGGGGTGCAGTGGGTGGGGAGGAGGGAGGCAGGGAGGTTTCCTGGAGCATCGACCTTCTGGGCACCTCCTGCAGGAGGAGAAGGTGGTGGCAGCCTTGGGCGCTCTCTGCCCTGGATTTCCCCGCCCAGGAGTCTCCTGGCCAGCCAGGGCTGAGAACAGATGCTCCATCCTGGGGCCTGGGCCCACCCTTGCAGATTTGCTGTGGAGGGTGTGGGGTGTGGTGGGGGGAAGAAGCACCCGGACTTGAGGGAGAGAGGTGTGGTCACATGCTTCTACGAGGATCAGGAAAGATTTGCTCAGAGAGCATCTCATCCTGAGGCTGGTGGGGCAGAGCCTCTTTCTGTTTCTGGAAATGACAGTGAAGTGGAAGCAAACCCTCCCCAAAGATTGGATGAGTTTTACTGGCACTTTCGAGGGCATGGCTGTGTACCCCACTGGCTGTGTGGAATGCCAGCTGGGCTGCTTTAGAAAAAAAAAAGTCTTTTGCCTGACTCCAAACCACTTGATTTACCTCAGAATTTCTCCAACGAGGTGATCTGGGCTTTACCACGTTCTGTTACTGCAGGAAAAGGCTTTACTTGTTGAGTAAGGATGTTAGTACCAGTGTGTGTGTGTGTGTGTGTGTGTGTGTGTGTGTAAACATTCTCTCATTTAGTCCTCAGAACTTGTGGTGAGTCAGCACCGTTTTAGCGCCTCTGACATAGGAGGAAAAATCGCCTTTCAGGTCGACTTGCCCAAGGTCACGCAAATAGAAAACAGGGTGACTCCCAGTCCCTGGGTTCCCCCCTCCCCGGGCAGTAGGATGCTAATGGAGTCAGCATCCCAGTTGGCCGAAGGGGGTAAGCTTCTTTACATGCACGTTGGTTGAGTTCTAGCCTCAGAGGTTGTGAATCTTTAGGTCCAGGATGGACCCCAGACATCTGCTGCCCGCTGATGGCCCCTTTAGATCTAGCCGCATTGGGAGAAGCACCAGCTTTGTGTCTGGTGTACAGTGGGGTGCAGGAATCTGGGTGACTCGCACTCCACGTCTGGCTTCCCCCATGGATAAAGCCCCTGTGTGTATTTCTTGGGGGGGGGGTGGGTTGCACCTGCTCCCGGCTGCCCATGTCCTGTCCAGCCCCAGGGTTTGCCAGCAGGGGTGAATAAGGGTTGCTTGGGCGGGGCTGGTCTCTCCAGTTTGGTCACCCAGAGGTGCCCAAGTGGCCTCCAGGTGGCCCCGGGCTCGGCTGGCCTCAGCCTCTTACTCTGTTCTGTTTTGTTTGGGGCTTCAAGGCTCACGGAGATGGGGGTTTTCCCTCATCCCGTCTGAAAGCACCAGCTCCTCCGGACTCTGCGCCCGCCTGTGGCAGCTTGCCGGCCACCCCCCGACGGCTCCGGTCATCCCACCTTGCTTCTGCGCACTCCCAGAAGAGGCCACCAGGATGCCAGGTTTCGGGCTCAGTCATGGCTTGTTCCCGCTTCCCGTCTCCTGGGCAGATTAGGACCGGAAACAGGAGACAGTCCTGGTGGGAGGTGTCCCCTGCATGTGACTCGGACAGCATGTGCCTGAGTGCACCCAGCCACTGTGTGCCACTGCGTGCCACTCCTGCCCATGGCAGGCAGGGCCGAGGCCAGCGAGGTGTTTCTGTGCTTCTTCCCCTGCGCGTCCTGTGTTCCTCCCCACTTCTTACTGTGGACCGACCACGAAACCCAGGGACCAAAGTGACCGACCTCCTGAGGACAATAAACCAACACCCGCATTCCCTTGCTCTGGGGCAGCTTCTTATCTGGGTCTCTGGCTGTTGGGGGCGGGGATGGGGATGGGCTGTGTCTAGTGGCCTGCTGGAGGCTTCGCAGCACCCTTGGCTTCTACTCACTAGGTGCCAGTAGGCACCCACCCCACACGGCAGTCGTGACAGTAACTGTGTTCCCAGGATCTGTCACATGTCAGGGGCCAGAGATAGCCCCAGCTGGGAACCCTCACAGATAGGGCGCAACATTGCCATTCCTTTCTTTCCTCCCTCCCTCCCTCCCTCCCTCCCTCCCTTCTTCCCTCCTTCCCTCCCTTCTTCCCTTCCTTTTTTCCCTCCTTCCCTCCTTCCCTCCTTCCTTCCTTCTTTCCTTCCTTCCTTCCTTCCTTCCTTCCTTCCTTCCTTCTTCCCTCCCTCCCTCCCTCTGTCCCTCCCTCCCTCCTTCCTTCCCTTCCTCCCTCCCTCCCTCCTTCCCTTCCTCCCTCCCTCCCTCCTTCCCTTCCTCCCTCCCTCCCTCCTTCCTTCCCTCCCTCCCTCCCTCCCTCCCTCCCTCCCTCCCTCTCTTCTTCCCTTCCTTTCTTCTCTCCTTCCCTCTTTCCTTCCTTCCCTCCTTCCCTCCTTCCTTCCTTCCTTCCTTCCTTCTTTCCTTCTTCCCTCCCTCTGTCCCTCCCTCCCTCCTTCCTCCCTCCCTCCCTCCCTTCCTCCCTTCTTCCTTTCGTTCCTCTCTTCCCTCTTCCTCCTTCCTTCCTTCCTTCCTTCCTTCCTTCCTTCCTTCCTTCTTCCCTTCCTCCGTCCCTCCCTCCCTCCTTCCTCCCTCCCTCCCTTCCTCCCTTCTTCCTTTCGTTCCTCTCTTCCCTCTTCCTCCTTCCTTCCTTCCTTCCTTCCTTCCTTCCTTCCTTCCTTTCTTCCTTCCTTCCTTCCTTTCTCCTTTCCCTCCTTCCTCCCTTCCCTCCTTCCCTCCTTCCTTCCTTCCTTCCTTCCTTCCTCCCTCCCTCCCTCCCTCCTTCCTTTCCTTCCTCTCTTCCCTCTCTTCCTTCATCCTTCCTTCCTTCCTTCCTTCCTTCCTTCCTTCCTTCCTTCCTTCCCCTCCCCACCCTTCTTTCTTCCTTCTTTTCCTCTTCTTCCTATTCTCTCTTCCTTTTCCCCCCTTTTTTGAGAACAATTCACAAACCTGACACCAGGTTCCTAAATTCCTCAGCGTGTATCTCCCAAAACACAATTCTAGAATCCTGCCCAATGGAGAGGTGAGGGCGGGGGAAAGAAAACAAATTCCCTATTCTCCTCAAATAACATCAAAAGTTTAATTTTACACCACGTTTGGGAGCTTGGTGTTTCAAAGCAGCAAGAGAAACTCGCCTTTGGATCCAACCCTCCCCGTCTCTGACCGTTAGGCTGCATGGCCTTGGAGCAGGAACGGGCAGTACCAGAACGGATTACTGCCTGATCAGATCCCCGAGAGATTCTGAGACAGCGTGAGGGGCGTGGCCAGGCCCTGGAGCCGCACTCAGACCAAGACCAGGACAAGTTCTGCCCCTGCCCCTGGGCTGCAGCCTTGGGGACAGTTGGGAGGCAGCTTTGTGTGTTTGCAACTTTCCACCCAATGCCCCACACCTGCTTGGAGTGTGTCCTTGTGTGCTTCAAAGAGAATCAGACTCCTCAGTGACATCCGGCGTGGCCCAGGTCCTGTGTGGCTCAGAAGAGCTGGTGGCCCTTGCAGAGAATTGGCAGCCAGTGACAGATGTCTCCCATTTCCCATTTTTGTCTTTTTTGTCCTTCCACCTTCCCCTGGACTCCCGTTTTCTCCTGCCCTGTTGTGGGGATTGTGGTGTTTTGCTCAGCCCCGCTGCCTGGAGGGGCACCAACCCACGAGAGAAAAAGCCTCGGAATTCCCTTTTCTTGAATGCATGCCTCTCTTTGGGAACCGAAACCCACTTTACTGGGGCTTGGGTGGCATTTGTTCCACAATGACTTGTGCACTTTTTAAGTGTCTAGCATGTGTTCTAAGTGTCTAGTCTGACGAGCTCTGAGGAAGGGTTAAAGTTCCCTCAGGCCCTCGGACTTTGCATTGGACCTGAAAAATAAATGATGCTTCCCGAGGGTGCCTGAGGGAAGGCTCTGGAATCCTCTTCAGAGTTGAGAAGCCTGAACGTGCTTTCAGCCTTGGCACCATCCCTTCCTCCCCAGGGAAGCAAGATCTAGTGCTCGGAGCTGTTTGGAAATGTCGCCTTCACAGTGTTTGGCTTTGGTTCTGCGACCGAGCCCAGGCTGTGTGTGGCCACCTGGGTAGCATCCTGTGGACTTGATTCTAATCCCCTTCCGCTGGACTTTGCATGGCTGGTCTCTTCTCGGAGGCTTCGCTCCAAAGCCACCATCTCCGCACGGCTGTTCCTCACCATCTGGGGGTGCCGCGTGCTCTCCCATGCCTCAGGCCCTCCGGGCGGTCAACCAACGCTCCTTCCTTCCTTCGGTGTTCCCGTGTGAGGTTTACTCAGCAACCCACTGGTGCATAGTCGATTGCTTCCTTCCCCGGCCGTTGGCAGCAGTGCGGACGCGGGCGACCTCTTCTACGCTGGGCCAGTGCAGCTTCTCACACGCGGAGGAGGAAACCCTCTCCGAGTCCGTCCCCTCGCTGCTACATCCCTCTATATTTAGTCCATGGTGTGTCCTTTATGGTGTCCCTGGCACTGCTGAGAGCTGGGACGGGAGCGTGAAGAGGACAAGTGGCCAGTGCTGGCCACAGGGAGCAGGTGATGGAAGGGCCCACAATGGTGTGGGTCCTCAGCCCCCCTTGGCTTCCCAGCAGGAGGACCGCACTACCGCAGAGCTAGTTCCACACTGCACTGAGGGGAAGGGGAGTTTCTTCCATACAGAACCGCAAAGCACTTGGATTCTTTGGAGAAGTAGGACTGGAGCTGCCTGGGATAGAGGTGGCTCTCTTCGATCAGGAGGTCAGTCTGGAAGTCCCATTCTGCGGACCTTGTGTCCAGGTTGGAAGAGAAATTCACTGAGTCCCGAGAGGCTCTGCTTTGAGGGCCTACTCAGCTCTTCGACTGATGGGACGGAGCCCACCTAAGAATTGCAGCCAATGCAACTGGATCGTGTCTGCTGGTGGACGTTTCATCACATCCAGGGCACAGTTGGGCAGAAGAACATTTGACCAGGTGGCAACCTCAGTCACGTGGAGGATCTTGCTACTCAGTGCGACCTGGCGATTAGCTGCTGGGAACTGAGCCTCTCAGCTGGGAGTGCCAGAAGCATCACTGGTCCTGGGTCAGACTCACTGAAATGGGATTGCTGTTTGATTTGATTTCTTTTTTTTTTTTTTTTTTTGGTTCTGGGGCCACACAGGACTTACTCCTGGCTCTAGTGTTCTGGGAGCACTTCGGGTGGGGCTCAGGAACCGTATATGGTGCCGGGGATTGAACCCAGGTCAGTTGCGTGCCAGGCAGGCACCTTCCCTACTATATTATCTCTCCAGCCCCAGGATTGTGGGTTTTTTTTTTGCTTTTTGGGTCACACCCAGCGATGCACAGGGGTTCCTCCTGGCCCTGCACTCAGGAATGACTCCTGGCGGTGCTCAGGGGACCAGATGGGATGCTGGGAATCGAACCCAGGTTGGCCGCGTGCAAGGCAAACGCCTTACCCACTGTGCTATCACTCCAGCCCCAGGATTGTGTTTTGACCAGCCCCAGAGGGAATGTGAGACTGCAGGAAAGTTTGAAGAAGCCACAGATTAGACCTGGGTATTAGCTTAACTTGGAGTTGGTTGTGTCCACCATTTAATTCAGGAAAACATCTTTGGACACTTCCCTATTCTTTTTTTTTTTTTAGTGTGCGTTTCAGTATATGCACGTATGTTTTGACGTGAAGTCTGCACCCACGGCCAACACTGCAAAGCACACATTTTGATGACTTATGATTCTGATGATTTCATGTGATCAAACACTGATGCCTCCAAAGGTTATGTATGTTGTGGGTGCGGTTCCCTGTGAATAAAGAGATCTGTATTTTGAATCCTGAGAGTTTTGATTCTTTTTTGGCTGATTTTGTTTGGGCTGGCTCTGTCCCTCCCTGTTTGAGTCTTGTGGGAGAAGACAGGAGAACCTGTAGGTTGTTTCTTGGTGCTTGCCTGTCGCTTTCTAGGCTGCTCTGACGCCACTTCCGGCAGTGCTGTGCTGGGATTCGAACGCGGGTCCTGGCTGCAACCATGAGCAAGGCTTACTCTTCTCTTCAGATGGGAGGGATATTTTTTAAGCTATGCATCGGCATAGTGAAGGCGAGTTTAGTGAGCACAAAATCACCCTCATTTCTGCACTTTCAGGTCACACACATCAAGCGCAGTGCCACCGAAGTCACCCTCCTGTGTCTGGGGACCAGGTTATCATCCAGTCTTCTGACACCCAGAGCACCAGCCTCAAGACACATTGTATTATTTGTTAATGAATTCCATAGCTGGCTGTCCTTTGGGCTTCCTCCTTGCTCTGTGCTCAGGGATCACTCTTAGTGGGGCCCAGCGAACCTTGTGTGGGGCAAGGAATTGAACTTGGGTCAGCCACCAACGAGGCGAGTGCTGTACCTGCTGTCCCAGCACACCAATCCCTCAATGCACATTTTCAAATCAATTTTCCAGTTTAAAAACATCTTGATTTGTCGCTATTGTTCTATAGACTGCAAGTGCATGGACATCGATATGCGTGTCTGTGTATGGTCCACTCTGCTTGTCACCATTTCCATCCGTAATCATACACTTGACCCCTTCCCCCATTCTTTCCCTTCTGGGGACCAGTTCTTTGCTCCTGTAGTCTAAGGGTTGACTTAGTTATTTAGTGATGATTATCACAAAGAAAAGAAATAAGTAATGGCAAGGATGCAGAGCATAAGGAAACCTTGGACTCTGGTGGGAATGTTAACTGGGGAAGCCACCATCAAGAACTGTATGGCGAGACCCCCAAATTTGATGCGCAAATACTGGATGGCCTGGATTTCCTGCTAAGGGAATTGTCAAAAGAATAAGAAAACACGATTCCAGAAAGCTAACCACACCCCCAGGTCCTTCCTGGTGCGCCCCACCATTTGTCACTTTGATAGACTACAGACCATATACTGGAACTCTCCAGTCCTCCCTCCTCCCCCATCAACCTCAAGGGGTGTAGGATATTGAAGAAACCTCCTCTCTGTGTGTTCTGGGATGGGCTACCTTGGAGGAAGTGAACTTTTTTTTTGTGGAGGGGGCCACACCCAGTGATGCTCAGGGGTTACTCTTGGCTCTGCACTCAGGAATTACTCCTGGTTGTGCTTGGGGGACCCTCTGGGATGCTGGGGATTGAACCCGGGTTGGCCGCGTGCAAGGCAAACGCCCTACCCGCTGTACTATTGCTCTGGCCTCTGAACCAGATGTTTTGTTTTCTTAGATGACTCTCCTGGAGTCTGGGCTTCAGGAACCATCCAGGGCCCTGTGGGGATGGGTGGTACTGGTTGAGTTTTCCAGCGCCATCCCGGTTACTCAGGGATGTCTGAATAGTTCAAGATTTGGGGAGGACTCCTCAAATCTCTGCGGGAAGCTATGCCTCGTTGAGCATGTTGCAAAGTTCCCAGTCAGCTTTGGGCATGTGTGCGCGGAGAGACCCTGAGTCTCAGCATGCAGAACCGGGCCTGTTTGGGGGTTAGGTGGCAAAGGAGGTGTCTCTGCCTCCAGCAGGCCTTCCGCAACCCCTTGGGGCTTCGGGTCATCACTTGCCTTCCCGAGAGGCAGAGCCCTGCTCAGAGACACTGCTTCTGAGCCCCATCTCTGTGGAGCCCGCTGGGTTAATGTGAGGACTTCCTCCCCTCTATCAAAGGGTCTGCTCGCTGCTGGCTGCCTTGGGATGTTCCTCTGCTAGTCACGACCCGAGAGCCCATTGGCTTTCTTAGTCTGGAACAGCTCAACCTTTGGCTCACAGCTTTTGCACTGGCCCAGAATGATTTTTTTAGTAGCATTTTATTTGGGGGGGGGTTGCTCTTTTTGGGGCCACATCTGGTGGTGCTTAGGACTTATTCCTGGCTCAGTGCTCTGGCAGTGCTCAGGGGACTGTGCAGTGCTGGAGAGTCAAACCAGGGTCAGCTGCTTTTAAGGCAGGTGCCTTACCTTTATACTATCTCTCTGGCCTCTTTTTAGCGTCTTTGTGTGTGTGTGTATATGTGTGTGTTTTGTGTGTGTGTGTGTGTGTGTCCACCTAGTGGTGCTCAGGGGTTACTCCTGGCTCTGTACTCAGGTGTTATTCCTGTTAGTGCTCAGGAGGCCACATGGGATGTCAGGGAATCAAACCCAGGTTGGCCGCGTGCAAGGCAGACACCTATCCATTATACTATCACTCCAGCCATTCTGTTAAGCATTTTTTTTTTTGTGACAGCTGCTCTTCTCCACTCAGGGTTCAACTCATGTTCCAACTGCAGAGGAAGGTTTTCCTGATGGACCCCTAGTTATCCTGCCCTTCCCTTAGAATGAAAAAGAATATGCAAGGCTGGAGAGATAATACAGAGAGTGGTTGCCTTGCCTGTGACCAATCTGGGATTGATTCTCCAGCATCCCATATGGTCTCCCGAGTCCTGCCAGGAGTGATCCCTGAGCACAGAGCCAGGAGCAAGCCCTGAACACTGCTAGGGGTGGCCCCAAAAGCCAAAGAAAGAAAAAAAATCAAGTCAGTATTTTTGGCGTATTCACAAAGTCAAATTACTGTCCCACTTTTTCGAGAACACTTTGATTATCCTGTAGAGAACATCTCACCCCCTAGCACTCACCCATCACCCCCAAAAGCACTCCTAGCCCCCGAGTACTATTGACCCTGTTTCTGTCTTGTTGCCTTGCCGACTCTCAACAGTTCCTTCCATGGAACCATCCGCCTGTGCCTTCTTTTCCTTAGCATGATGTTTTCGACTTTTATCCACGCCATGACATCTAGGACACTGACTTGATTTCTTCTCTTTGCCTGAATCACCTTCCACCCCAAAGAACTGTTTTTTTGTGTACCCATTACCAAGCAAGTTGGTGAGGAGCACTGCTCCTGAGCACACTCGCCTTTTGTTGGTGCAGCCCCGATGGATTCATGGGCCATGGCTCGTTTAAAAAAAAACTGTCTCTCCTGGATTATGAGCTGTTGGAAGGCAGGGCCCACGTACTTTGTCCTGGGATAGAATCTGGCATGTAGCAGGCAATGGATATTTGGGTTTTTTGGGGGGTGGGGGGTTGGTTGGCTTTCATTTTTGTGCCATATACAGCTCAGGGCTTACTCCTGGCTCTGTGCTCAGGGAATCACTGCTTGTGGTACGCTGGGGACCATGGGGGATTCCGGGGATTGAACCCAGGCTGGATGCATGCAAGGCAAATGCCCTCCTCACTGTGCTGTCTCTTGGGCCTCAGTAACATGTTGAGTGAATGAATGAATGAGCGATTGTTACATCCTCTCTCTCAACAGTCTCAGTCTTTGTCTCTATCAGCTGGGGTTCACGTGTGCTTCTTGGGTGCTTCTCCCCACTGGGGTTCTTGTCCCAGGACCCCTTAATCTCAGTCCCTCTCTCAAACCTCTCTTAGACTCTCTCACTGCCCTTCATAGAGTCTCTACCTCATTGAGTAGCAGCCTTGGATGGAGGAGGGTGGGCTGTGTGCTGTGAAAGATAGATTGTGGGGGGCCACGTCCCAGGAGCTGGCAAATGGCTGGATTCCTAAGTCAAGATGGGTCTGAAAATCCACATTTAGACAACTTGCCCTTGTTTGAGCCTCGTGGACATGACTGTCATCATCTCCTGGGGTACATTTCAGAAGACAGGGTGAGGGGTGATGCTGGGTGTTTAGGTACAATGTGTGGGCTCCTCACTGACAGCCCACCTTCCTTCTGTCTCTCCTGGTGTGATGTCTGAGGGTGCAGGTTGGCTCAGAGCATCTGGCGAGAGCACGAAACCTGGCTGCCTGGCTTGTGGCTGCATTTCCTGGAGAAGCTCCCCCTGGTCCAAGAGGAGGCCCGGCAGAGATAGTGCATCACGTATGACTTCCAGAGGCAGGACCTGGGGAGCATCTAGGATCACTTCACTGGGGAAGCAGATGTGCAGGGTGCTAGGTGTTGACTGCCAGGGTGCTGATTCTGGGTAGCTGCCTGTGGAGATGTTCACCCCTGCAGGTGAGTGAAGTAGGCCTGGCTAGAGTGGAATATTATACAGCGGTGGCAAGTGATGTTAATGATTCCCATTCAACAGATGGCAGTTGAGTCTATAATTACCATTTGTCCTCTGAGGTGTCTTTTCTCCACAAAGATTTATTGATATTCTGACTCCTGGTCCCTCGACCTTCTTTGGAACCAGGCTTTCTGTGGATATAGTGAGTTAAGAGCAGGTCAGACCAAACTGAGGTGGGAAGGCCATAATCCACTACAACTGGTGGCCTTCTAAGAAGATGTAGAAGAGAAGTCAGAGTCAGGGACAGGCTGGGGACTCACCAAGCAGCGCATGTCCGGAACATTCAGCCATGCGCTAAGCAGATGCAAGGCAGGAGATCCTGGAGCTTTCCGAGTCTGCTCCTTCTTGGCAGCAAACTTCCACCTCTGGAGCTGTGGGATAATCAATTGCTACTGTCTCTGGTCACCTCATTCATTAGGGCAACCACTTTTCTGTTTAAGAGAAAAAGAATAGAGAGAAGAATACGGGCCATGGGCTGAATGTCAGGGTGATTCAGCAGTAGGATAAATAGGAAAGATCTGAAGCAGACGGACACCTGCCCCCCTCCACTCTTCCCCTTGGTGCAGAGATCCTGGGCATCAGCATGAGCTGGATGGATTCCTGCACCCTCCCTTCGTACCCCAAACTAATCCCTTTGGGTTAGCTACAGGAAACCCAATCTCCAGTGGGCAGATGCAGAGGACAAAGAGGATCAAATCCTCATGCTTCAGCTTACTGTGTACCCGTGAGCTGGTGAATTCACCTCTCAGAAGCTTTGTTTGTTCATGTACGAAGAAGGCAAAAAGACTATGCAGATGGGATCTCGAGGTTGCTTAGTTGAATGAAGGCATGCATCGTGGTTAGCACTGAGCTGGCTAAGTGTAAGTACTTCATCACGTGAGTGTTAGACTCAGTCTTATGAAATGTTGGACACAGGCTATATTTTCATCCTCTTGTCCTCTGGATGACTTGCTGCGGTGCGAAATATTGCTGTCCCACGGCAGTTGTGAGAGACTTGTGACCTGCTAGGCACAGAGCCTTTACACTGGTGTTCTTCAACCACAGGTCTGTAGCCCAGTGTGAGTAGGCTAATGCAGAAAGGTCAGGGACAACTGGTCTACCCCCTTGATGATCACTGCCAGTTTGTGGGCCAGTGTGCTGGACAGGTGCTGATCTGCAGGTGTCGGAAGCCTGAAAAACACTGTTAGACATGACCTAAGTGTTGTGATTTTACTCCTCGCTCACTTCTTTCTCTGTATTCCCTCCCAGGCCCTCAGCTAGCCTAGCAGCTCCATGGAGAAAGCGACCTTGTCTCATGTCCACCAGCTCAGAGCACAGAGAGGGATGAATGGTTGCATTTGGAATGA
Organism: Sorex fumeus; assembly: GCF_029834395.1. Classification (NCBI taxonomy): domain Eukaryota; kingdom Metazoa; phylum Chordata; class Mammalia; order Eulipotyphla; family Soricidae; genus Sorex; species Sorex fumeus. Next base: position 932,552 of record NW_026606222.1, on the reverse strand, counting down.
ACAGACTTATATCCTTTATTCTTCCAGGGCCCTTGCGGATGTCATGAGGCCACAAGGTCACTGCAACACAGAGCACATGGAGAGGGATCTCAACATTGTGGTCCACGTCCAGCACTATGAGAACACGGACACCAGAGCCCCCATAAATAACCTCCGTAAGTACACTGGCATGATCCATTCCTAGTCCTGCAGGACGAATCCAGGCGACATTCATACTTGTGGCGTTCATGGGGTGTGCTCACTCGGGTGCATGCTGAACTTCTTGTGGCTGGTTCGAGTTTCCTCCGATTCCTCCTGGAGGAGGTCGAGGTTAGTCTGGATGGATTTCACTTGGCTGTTTCTCTGTTAACAAGCCATTCACTTGGTTAGTTTCTCACAGTTGGGTTTTCTGTGAATGAACGGGCCATTGGTCCATTCATTTTACCTTATTGACTGATGGTTCATCGGTCAGATCAGCAAAGTGGGGTATTCAAAGAACCAATGGCTGGCTTAATGATTTAGTTTAGGGAGTTCATCTGTGGGCTGGAGTGATAGCACAGTGGTAGGGCTTTTGCCTTGTGTGCAGCCAGCCCGGCTGACCTGGGTTTGATTCCTCCACCCCTCTCGGAGAGCCAGGCAAGCTACCGAGAGTATCTCGCCTGCAAGGCAAAGCCTGGCAAGCTACCTGTGATGTATTCGATATGCCAAACACAGTAACAAGTCTCAAATGAAGATGTTACTGGGCCCGCTCAAGCAAATCGAGGAACAATGGGAGGGCAGTGCAGTGCAGTGCAGTTCATCTGTTAGCCAGTGCCCCATGTTGTTGGTTCTGTTGACAGATGTAGACCTCTGCGACGCAAACCAGTTGTGACTTTCAAGTCCCATCCTGTTTTCAGTAAATAGAGTTGAGCTCAAGTGAATTAAATGTATTGTGCATAGAACTATGGTTTCATAAAAATTGCTCAGAAACGATTCTGTGCATGAATGTGTGTATGTGTGTGTGTGTGTGTGTGTGTGTGTGTGTGTTTGTCTCTGTGTGTGTGAGTATGCTTTTATGTGGGGGTGTTAAGTTGTGGTTATGTTGGTAGGGGTGTGTTTGTGTGATTCAACTGTGTGTGTCTGTGTGTGTGAGTGTGCTTTTGTGTGGGGGTGTTGAGTTGTGGTTATGTTGGTAGGGATGTATTTGTGATTCAACGGAAATTCTGTTCTATTGTTCTGCCAGGGGGGAAGATAGCTGAATTCACTGTTGTATTTCAATAGGTATTCTACAGCTGATAGAGCAAACGGGGATCTTGGTAAAGCTCCCAAAGATTTCCTGTCTCTTCCAAGGTTTGTGTACACAACACACACTATGGAGCCGATACCCTGACTAATGGCAGTGGGGAAAAACAACATTGTTTAGTTTTTGACAATAGTGTACAACTGTGGTTCTCCCCAGCAATTACGTTTCCAAGTATCCCCCACAGGAAAGTAATGCAGAGGGCTGATTTTAAGAGAACAAAACCCAGGCGGTTTAAAGGAAGCTTTTAGTTGTGACTGGAGGATGTGAAAGAAGAAAAGAAACAGTTGTAGCATTGCATGTTTTATCCACTGGGTTGAAATTCCACCCTACACTGTATTGGTGCTTTATTTGCTGAGTCACAGTTTATACTGTTGAGTTGCAAACTTGAACGCTTGAGGGACAAGAGGAAGGAACCTTTGGATTGTGGCATTGGTCACATGAATCCTCTGATTCTGTAGGTGATCCTTTCTCACAACAACCTCTGACAGGTCACAGCACGTTTCAGTGAAGTCCGTGTTCCCACAATTTAAACATGGTCTACGAGAGGGAATGTTTTGGGGTTGCTTTGTCTTTAATAATTGGGCTTTATTTATTTATTTATTGCTTTTTGGGTCACACCCGGCGATGCACAGGGGTTCCTCCTGGCTCTACACTCAGGAATCACCCGTGGTGGTGCTCAGGGGACCATATGGGATGCTGGGAATCGAACATGGGTCAGCCACTTGCAAAGCAAACACCCTACCAGCTGTGCTATTGCTCCAGCCCCTGGGCTTTATTTCTTTATGAACAAAACCATAAATTGATTTGAGGAAGAGCCACATTTCAGAGACAAAATACCCCAGCAATGAAAAGCTTCCTGGTCAGGGGCTGGAGTGATAGCACAGTGGGTAGGGCATTTGCCTTGCACACGGCCGGCCCGGGTTCTATTCCCAGAATCCCATATTGTCCTCCAAGCACGGCCAGGAGTAATTCCTGAGTGCATGAAGCAGGAGTAACCCCTGTTCACCCCTGGGTGTGACCCCCCGTCAAAAAAAAAAGCAAAAAAAAAAAAGCTTTCTGGCCAGATGTCACATTCCCGAAAGATTGGGGAAGGTGCAGTTGGGCCATTGCTGACTCCAGTTCTGACTTGAGCAGAAACAAGTCCATGTTCTTCCAGAAGTCCTGGTCACATTACTCGAGCTTGGCTGTCTGTGGGTTCCAGACATTGTGGGTGAGTGAATGTGCCTGATGTCAGGCCACTGGTTATTACAGGAAACTAGGAGCAAGTTTCCCATATAAAGCTCTGATCTTTAGGGCGAGTTTCAAATCAGCATGCACCCAGAAGTTCAAACTCACTGGAATACCCTCCATTTCATCATGCCATCAGGCGCCAGGGCAGGGCAAATGTGTGACATTTTCTTTGCCGTTGTACTCAGAGATGTGGGATTCTGACGAGCCGACTTGGTGCATTTCCGATTCTTGCCCTTTTTCTTTCTGAGCTTGCGTGCTGTAGTTTTTCCGACTCAAGTCGTATTGCTTGAGCACCGGTTTACAATACAATAACGTCTGGGGTGTAAGTGTCTGGATTATATTTCTTAACCTGGCTGGAGCGATAGCACAGCAGGTAGGGCGTTCGCCTTACAAGCAGCCAACATGGCCGACCCGAGTTCGATTCCTCCGCCCCTCTCGGAGAGCCCGGCAAGCTACCGAGAGTATTCGATATGCCAGACACAGTAACAACAAGGTCTCCAATGGAGACGTTACTGGGCCCGCTCGAGCAAATCGACGATCAACGGGAGGGCCTTTACCTTTACCTTTAACCTGCAGGTTGGCAGACTATCACACCCGCCCAAACAGTTCCCAGTGCTATCCAACTGAACCCCAGGTTGGAGGTTCCCCACTGTGTTTGACTGACCACCCTGGTTAGAGAAATGGATCCCTCATTGCCTCCCTGAGAATCTCCTTCCTTTAGGTGAACAAAGATAAGGTGCGCCCCCTCATTGCCTCTGAGGCCCTGGCCTCCACTCTGGATGGTTCCAGCACTTAGAGTTGAGGGAAGACATCCCATAATTGTCTTTCGCTTTCTGACTTATTTCGCTTGGCCTAATCACTTCTGGTTCCATCCATATTTGTTGCAAAAGGCAAGATTTTATCTTTTCTAATAGAGAGGCATTCTATTCGGTGGTTAGACTACAGCTTCGTAATCTTGTCTATCGTTCTTGTCTCCGTAAATCAATAATCTCTTTGTACTCACAAAAGTACATGTGTCTTGCACTATTCTACTGGGCGGAATCTTGTAAGGGCAGCAAGAGAGAGGTCCAGAGGTCCAGATGTTGTGCTTCAAACACAGAATTCTTGCAGAAAGTACTACTGACGTTCACTTCATATTAGGTTGAGCCTCATCATCTTCCCTAGAACTCTAGGGAACATCTAGAAACTGTGTGGTGTGTACCATTTCCTAGACTTTTATTAATGTGTTTTATTTCTATAATAAATTCAGTCATTGGTGGTAATCACAGGTCTCCTCAGAGTGCTGTATATTTTTATTGATTTGCAGGAGTTATTTGTGTAGGACAGACATAGGGGACGTGCGTCTGTTTGAAAGAAGGAGTAATTTGGGAGTTCTTGGAGAGAGAGGGACTGCGGATTGGTTATTGGGTATTCAGAAGTTAAGCAGTCACCAGAGCCCACTTTGATCAATAAGAGAATTATGAAGAAGCAATCTTCTCTGATCACTGGAAAAGTTAGACCGGCTCTTAGTTCTGGAAATAGAATGCATTCATGACATAGCAAACACTTTTCCAGACAGTACTGTGTACTAAGAAGATTTGCCATTGCCAAAAATTGTAATGGGGGGTGTTTGAGATTGGGGGCGGGGAGAGATGCGTTTATTTGTCACACATCAAGAAGGAGCACATCAGGACAATTTCAGGCTGACTTTTACCAGCCTTGACTGGGACTTCAAGAGCCTCGAGTTCAATGTCATTTTCATCTCTACGTGGTGAGCCACTCGACATTGCTTTACGACAGTAATCATCTCCATCAATTTCTCTCTCCTCATCCTCAATCACTTTTCGGGGCTTTCTCTCGGGCTTTGATCAAATAAATGCGAAGAGACTCAGAAGTCTAAGCCACTGTCTGGGTGTTTGGAAGAAAGGGAGTGGAGCAGGATCAGGGTAAGGGCTGTTGTGATAGAGACAGCACAGGCATGGGTAGTTTTGGGGGGCCACTTCCTTTGATGAATTTTCTCTGGCTGATTTTCTCCCTGTGATGCGCCCGACTTGCCTTTTTATCTGAAAATGGATTTTTTTCTCCTTCCACTGATGCCGCTCATGTTCTTTCCAGGCATTCAGGGATATTGCCTAAAAATATTTAGTCTGATAATCAAAAGGGCCTCGACCTCTTTGATTAACAGGATGTGGATTCAGTTGAGATAGTGATTTTCTGCAAATGCTTCTCGGTCTCTGTGTAATTATAGTTTTCTTTTGAAGGCACATCTTGTCCTCACGCGCTACGAGCAAGCTCTGTCTCCCCAACCCCAGCCTCGTTGCCTGACAACGGCATGCCCCTCACCCCTTTGGGGAGAAGGGGTCCCCCAGGATCTGGGTCATCTACAGGACAGGGACTCGCTTCCTGAGGATACAGGACAGGATCTCTATTTCTCAGCCACATGTTTTCTTTTCCTCTTTGGGAAAGAAAGACTTCACTTCGAAGTCGTTTCCTAGGATGGAAAAGTCGCGAAAATCGCACTCAGAAAATTGCATGTTCTTCACCCTTTTTCCCCTTGCACTGACCATTTTCTGCAGCTGCAGCCCATAGATCCGAGCAAAGATGTGACAAAGAGAGTGTGTTTGAGCGCAACAGCTGTTGTTTGAACTGCATTAGCTTCTTCATTCGAGCCCTTTTTCTTTTTTCTGTTCTAGAATCCCATCCAGAGGACTCCGCTGCATGGAGTCTAGCAGGCTGGGGAGTGGAACTGGGCTTGAGCAATATTGTTTAATGATGGGGTAAGGACAGAAAACTCCAGTAAATACGTCAGAGCAATGACAAAGCCTTTATAGCCACAGTATAAAAAGTGTCTCTCAGTGTCTATAAAACCATCCACATAAAAATTGTCACCGGGCTGGTGTTGGAATGGAACCCGTAGCTGCCCTGACTGTGCTCAGGGAACAAAGCACCCCCTTTCCCCTTGGCTGTTGGGTTCATTTACTTTATGGCATAATCTGAGCCCCTGACTCTCACTCCCAGGGGAAGTGGCATACAGATGGCCTTCCAGGTCACTGTTCCCTCCGGAAGACCACGCCATCTCCCCACCTCCCTAAACTTCCCAACTGGATTTTTTGGGGGAGCCAGATGAAAGCAAAGCCCTGGATTAGTTGAGGAAGAGGTTGTTGAATCTAGGGCTAAAGCATTTGCACTCACTTGCCCATACTTATCAGGGGCTTGGGGTGTCCCATCCTGATCTTTGGAGATACTTGCGGGGACATTCCTAGCTATTAAAAGAAGAACAGGGGTGGGGTGCAAGTGTGGTTGACATGGTAGAGCATTTTTCTTGCATATATGGGAATTTAGGTTAGATTTCTGGTACCCAAAAGCAAGCAAGCAAGCGTGTGTGTGTGTGTGTGTGTGTGTGTGTGTGTGTGTGTGTGTGTGTGTGAATTTCCTAAACAGATTGGGCCTAAATAGAAAGTTAGACATGAATAAAAATATAGTTATGGTCATACAAGTTTTAAATCTTTGAATAATTTAGTTTTTGGTATTAAGCTAGTGTGATGTTAGCAAATAATACCCAGGCAGTATTCTAATCGAATCCTTAAAACCTCATTTGGTGGATATTATTGTTTTCACCATTAGAAATTAAGGCTAAATGCGTTGGGCGAAAGTCTGCACAGCTACTCAGTGGCAGATCTGGTTTTGAAGTGGGCGGGGGCCCGGCGGCCAGGGTCTGGGGGCTGAGTTCATGGCTTGCACACTCCAAGGCTCCCCTTGTACTTCAGGCATTTTGCAGGAAGGAGGTGGGCCTCAAGGAAGGGAAGTTGTGGAAGGATGTTCTAAGGAAATCAGAAGCTCAGTGAGTGGGAGAGGACACACCCACTAACATCTATGGAGCACGTGGTCTGAGCACATGGTCTGGTCTTAGCTTTGTGTTAAGTGCTTGGGAAGAACGCGCTGACTTGGAGCTTCTTGCACCCAGACCCGCCCCTTTCACACCTGTCCTCCTTGCAACCTCATTCGCAGGGACTCCCTTCTCTGCCTCTGGCTTCCAAGTCCTCAATTCCCCAGGCCCCTCAATTTTCCTCATCACTTTGATTTTCTCTCTGGGATGGTCTTCGTCATTGTTGATGTTTCTCACACCACAATGCAGTTCCTCGAGAGTGAATGCCTTGGAACAGCAGTTACCCACAATAGATCCAGTTGGATCCACACCTTTAACCTCAGTCCAGTGTGTGTGTGGGGGGGGTTGTGGCAGAGACTGAGACAAGCAAACCCATGAGGACTGTCCAGGTTTTTGTGTCACCTGAGCTTTCAGGCTGGCCACTTTTTCAATATGGTATCACTCTCCCATTCGCCTCCACTTGAGCCATTGTTTTAGTTGACTGAGATGTTAGGGACAGTTATTAAGCACATCAACATTTAACAGATACATTAAGAGCAGAGGTTGGGGTGTTCACACAGCCCGTCAGCAGGCACCCTTAACGCACAAAATAAAATCATGACCGTTTCCTATTCTATTCTTGCCCTGGCCCATGTTTGCCAGACCGTTACTTAAACTTATTTTACTCAGTGGACTCTCATGAATGCAGCTAATCCCATGGCCAGATTCAACACCACCAAGGAAACAGGATGAGACAAAAAGGGGGAAATATAGCAGCAGAAGCATGCCCGAATACTGGGGTTCATTGGGCTCTTTTGTCTTGAAAGGACTTGTGCAGGTTATCACTGTGAATGAACAGAAGAGGCAGGATTCAACCCTGGGTCTGTGGGACTGGAACAATGAAAAATAACAGGGAGGGCTGGGCCTTTAGCTCAGTGGTAGAGCACTTTCCTGATGCGTGTGAGATCCTGGGTTCCATCCCAGGCACTGCCACAAAAACTCAACCAAATCAATAACAATGATGGAATTGGGGAGTTACCTCTGAGGATCAGTGCACATCTCTGCACGCTAGAGGCCTGGATTTGATCCTGGCATGGGCGCCCCTGCTCATAAGCACCCCTTCACTCACCACATTCCATGCACCCCTGGATATGGCCCTCAAACAAAACAAACAAAAATGGAGGAGGCAGGGAGAAGACCCACAAAGCAAAACGGTGGCTATGAATTGACTGTTGGTGAAGCTGAGAGTTGGCACCCAAGGGTTCGTTCCTCATGAGCTCAGCTGTCTTCACAATCACAATCATCCTGTTGTTCGTCGATTGCCTCGAGCAGGCACCAGTAATGTCTCCTTTGCCCTAGCCCCGAGATTTTAAAAAGTGTCATATTCAAGGCTCTTTCAGGGTTAGGAGAATGAGACCCATCATTGTTACTGGTATTTGGCATACTGGTTACACCACGGGGAGTTTGCCAGACTCTGCCATGTGGGCAGGTTACATTCGGTAGCCTGCCAGGTTGTCCAAAGTTAAGAATGAGATAACAAGAAGTCGCTTCCGGGAGCTGGGTTTTATAGTCTTTGGGTCTTGGCCGTTGATGGGATTACAGGGCGCGGGGGGTGGGGGGGAGGAGGACGACAGTTGGTGGGTGTGACCCCTGGTATAGACATCTCAGCTGTTGTATGCTGAAATTCCCCACAATAAGTGATTTCAAGCACACGGGGTGATTTATCACTGGAGTGCAATTTTATCGACTCGTAGGGGCTTTCTGGTTAGAGCTTTACAGGTGCCTCGGGGTGAGCTGGAGCTGACTGAGCCCAGAGAGGCTGGGGATCAGGACCTCAAGAGATGGCGTTCTGCGTCTTGGGAGTCCTATCCTCCTTGTGCTCAGTCACTGCCTCGAGCAGCTCATGTTCTCCAGAGAGCACATAGGAGGGCTTTAGAGCAGTGACAACCCCCCCCGCCTCAGCTGTCTGGCCTCAGTTCTCACAGGCGGAATGGGGGGCGGGGAGGAACTGTGATTCCTTTCCTGATCTGGAAGGTTCTCTGAGAAGGCCATCTGGAGAAAGGGGTGAAGGTTGCAGGTTTAAGTCCCCGGGTGTGTGTAGGGTGGGGTAGGGCGGGGAGGGTTTCATGTGTTTCATTCCCCATGTCATTCCACAGCCTAGAAATCACACTGTGCTCAATGGGTCCTTATTGCTCAGTGGATGCTCGTTGAACGAACCAATCCAGGCATGTGTGAATGAATCTTGACCACAAGCTCTGCACAAAACCCAGGGGAACCCATTAGTGGGACCCGTGGGATTCTGAGTTTTGGGGAAATGTGGCTATTTCCAACTTCTGTGCGGCTTCCGCTCTTCAAGGAAGGTGCAGATTTCAAGACTCATTCCTGAAGCTTCTTTTTCCCACATTGGGGACATTCATGGATCCGTCTGGAGATTTATGCTCGTACGGCTCAGCACAGGGGTTGGTTGAGTGACGAGCTTCTGGGGTGTGAATCAGAGACTCAGAGAACCAGAGAAAAATTTAAAATTTATTTATTATTATTATTTTTTCTTTTTGGGGTCACACCCGGCAGTGCACAGGGATTACTCCTGGCTCTGCACTCAGGAATTACTCCTGGTGGTGCTTGGGAGACCATATGGGATGCTGGGAATCGAACCTGGCTTGGCACCTGTGGTAGAATTGGTGTTGGGTCACTGAATGTCTAGAACAACAGTATTATGTACAGTTTTGTAAATCACAGTAGCACTGTAGCACTGTCCTCCCGTTGTTGTTTATCGATTTGCTCGAGTGGGCATCAGTAACATCTCCATTGTGAGACTTGTTGTTACTGTTTTTGGCATATCGAGTACATCATGGGTAGCTTGCCAGGCTTTGCTGTGCAGGTGGGATACTCTCGGTAGCTTGCCGAGCTCTCCGAGAAGGGTGGAGGAATCGAACCCGGGTCGGCCGCGTGCAAGGCAAATGCCCTACCCACTGTGCTGTAGCTCCAGATCAAAATTTATTTATTGAACGAGAGTTTCAGTCATACCATGATCGAACACCCATCCCTCCACTAGTGTGCATTTTCTGCCATCAATGTCCCCAGTATGCCCCATCTTGTCCCACCCCTCTCCCTGCCTCTATGACAAACCGTTTCCCTCATATTCTCTACTTATGAACCAGAGAAGTTTTGAGGCGTTTATTAGCTGGCAACTGCAATGGGTCCCAGACCCAAGTCCTTCAGCTCTGATCACTGTTTCTCATAGCCTTTGAAAGGGTTTGGAACAATTGTCAGGAAAACAGACAATTGGAGGGGGGGATTGCAGATATACAGAAGCAGATAAACAATTTGATTATTGTTACACTTTGTGCACAATTTGGGGTGCGGGTATTGTCTGTAGTCTGTAGTTTGGAAATTCCTGTCTCTGGTCTTTATCAATAATCAAAAGTGGTTATTTCTGATGTCCGTTGTCTCAGGAAAGCGCTGACACTGATCTTCAAGGTTATTTAAGTGTTGCAGTTCTGGTTACAGTTCTCAGGAAGTGTCCACTACTGCCACAGTCCCAGGACGTGTCTGGAAAGGGCTATTTCTGCTTTAAGGCAAAAATGAAAAAGCAACATGGTGGTCTGAGTACAGGTTGGTGCCTTAGCCCGCTGCTAATCTATTGCAAGAGAGGGAATATGAGTTAGGGTGCAGCTCTCAAACCTTCGGTCAGCTAGGCGTGGTGGCCGGAATTGACTTCCCGTGCGTGATTTTAGATCAAGAGCTTTGGTTTTTCTGAAATATTCAGGGTTGGAGCTGAGTCCCTGACATGTGAATTCGGTTCATGAAATCTGTATTTGAGTAATTCAGTAAGGCCATGGGGGACTTGGACTGGGGCGGCAGACGTTACTGGATTGGATATTTTCTTCGGAACCTGGGCAGACTTGGATAACAATGAACTCATTCTCTGAACTTCAGTTTTCAGTTCTAGGAAAGGAGTGAAGCAATAGCTTCCTTACCGGAGTCCTGGGAGGCAGAAATGAATGAGTCTGGACACTCAGCATCATGTCTGGTCACATAAACGTTTGTTGTTAAGGTGGTGATCGTGACAGGAGTGAGCCTGAGCGCTGAGGAGTGTCTTCACGATGAGTCTTTGGCAGAACTAGGGATCCACTGCAGTTCTCTTCCCAGCTGCTACTCTGGGTGCCAGTTGATAACACAATGTATGTGTGTGTGTGTGTGTGTGTCTGCTTGTGTACGTGCACGCATGTGTGTTTGTTACTGCTAATGTTTTTGATGCTAATGAGAACAGAAGAATCTGTCAATTCCTTCCCAGGAAATGCCTCAGATGGAGCAGCTGTCCCTTCTCAGTCATTTTCTCTGTCTTCTGTTTTTCTTGTCTTCCCACTAAAACACATTAGCTTTGATTCTGCTGGGCATATTGGTTTAATATTTGACTTACACAGACAGACCAGGCCATTAGGTATGTGCCAAACATGTCTTGTATTTCCAGTTAATGAGACTCTGTGTGTGTGTGTGTGTGTGTGTGTGTGTGTGTAGAAAAAAATGGGACTGGAGCGATAGCACAGCGGGTAGGGTAGGGCGTTTGCCTTGCATGTGGCCAACCCGGGTTCAATTTTCAGCATCCCATATGGTCCCCCGAGCACCTCCAGGAGCAATTCCTGAGTGCATGAGCCAGGAGTAATCTCTGTGCATCGCTGGGTGTGCCCCCCCCCCGCCCCCGACAAAAAAAAGAAAAAAAATCAAACCCAGTTCTTGAAAGAAAAGAAACTTCACCAATTTCTTTTTCTGGAGGGAGGGGCACCCCCAGGAGTTCTCAGGGCTTATACCTGGGTCAGTGCTCAGGGAATACTCCTGGCAGGCTCAAGAGATCATCTGGGATGTGAGGGATTAAACCCGGTTGACTTCGTGCAAGGCAAACACCCTCTCCACTCTCTGATCACTCCCTCCCCTGCCCCCCAACTTTCCGACTTTAAGCTCCTAGGTTCTTTTCAAAAATTGCTATGAATGCTGACTGCACGGCCTTGCCTCGTTAGACTTGCACGTCCTTTCCAAAGCGCTTCCCAGCCGCTGTAGGACGATTTGTAAAGAAAGCCAAAATGTTCCTCGCAGGAAGATGCCAAGTTCCATCCCTTCCAGACAAGGGAAAACCCTTCCTTGAGTCCAGTTTTTCTTTCTTTCTTTTTTTTCCTTTTTGGGCCACACCTGGCAATGCACAGGGGTTACTCCTGGCTCTGCACTCAGGAATTACCCCTGGCGGTGCTCTGGGAACCATATGGGATGCTGGGAATCGAACCCGAGTCGGCCGTGTGCAAGGCAAATGCCCTCCCTGCTGTGCTATCGCTCCAGCCCCTAGTCCAGTTTTTCAAGGAGAGCATTTCTCGGCGTATAGTGAGATTAGATACTGCAGCAAGCATGCCACACGTGATTGATATTTAATGTGAATTAAACAAGGAATAAAGAAAACAGAATGGCATTTGTTTTGCATCTGCTACGTGCTTGCCTGACAACTCCATCAAATAACCGAAGAAGCCACTGGCGCCACAGCCCATGATGAGAAGACTCCAGCTCTCTGCCCTGCAGGAGCTGTGGAAGGCCGCAGAAGCCCCCCGGGAGAGAGACTTGCAAGCCCAGCCTCTCTCTGTGCCCTTCCTCGTGCCTTTCCCCAGGACTTGTACAAGGTCGTGGGTCGGATACTGTCTCGTCTCGATTTCTTCTCCTTATCGATTCCTGCTCAGAATCTCTGTCTTGTACTGCACTCTCCTGTGAAAATGGCCCCACTGGTCCCCAAGCCACCATCTCTGTCCCAGAGGGCTCAAATGCTAGTCGCCTGTTCACATCCACGGGGGCCATTGTATTTCTACTTAATCAGGGGTCAACGTAAGGTATTAGTTTCTGGCAAAGTGTGGGCCGTGGGTGCGAGGGCTCAGAGGACTCAACGGTGAAAGAGACAAAAATAAAACCCTCCTCTTGGATCTGAGGATGGAGGGAGGCACAGGAAGAGGAGAAGGGGAATGAAGTGATTTTGGGGAGAAGCATGCAGGCAGTGCCCTCCAGACCTGGGGTCGAAAGGGGTGGGAAGAGAGGGGCAGAATTTCCAGAAGAAGAGGATACTTTGTTCTGAAAGGGAGGTACCTCCCCCCCTCCACACACACACACACACACACACACACACACACACACACACACACATCTTCCCAAGTTCCACAGAAGAAGCACCGATCTTGCACTGTTGTGTTTGCCTCTGACCCACAGGAGAATTATCAGTCTTAGGTCTTGGGTACAGGCATGATGACTTGATACCTATGGATTAAAAGAGAAGAGGGTTTATTTGGTTCGAATCCCACTGCTTTGGGGAGAGGAATACAAACACTACGTCTGGGCCTGATAGTACAGTAAGTCGGGCGTCTGCCTTGCACGTGGCTGACCTAGGTTTGGTCCCCGGCATTCCCTATGGTCCTCTAAGCAGGCCAGGGGTGATCCCTGAGCACAGAGCTGGGAGTAGGCCATGAGCACCACTAGGTGTGATTCCCCCCACAGCAAAACAAACAACAACAAAAACAAGAAGTTGTGGTGCTTGGCATCAGGAGACCAATATTTCAGACTCAGTTCTGAGTTTCTTCTCCGGGAACTGTCCGTTCAGTGTGTTGTTCTTCAAATAAGCATTGATCTTTTCTTCTTTTTAAATAATGCCAGCCAGAGGCTGGTGTGTGCTTTAAGGCTGACCTGGGTTTGATCCCTGACATCCCATATGATCCTCTGAGCACCGCCAGGAGTAATTCCTGAGCTCAGAGCCAGGAGTAACCCCTGAGCATCACCTGGTGTGACCCCCCCCCCCAAAAAAGGGGAAAAAAAGACAGTCAGTGGAAAATGAAGCCACATTGTTGAATGTTATAATGAATTTATTAAAATAATTCGTAATAAGGTTTTAGGAAGCTTCCCGGCCCAAAAAAAAAACCCAATAAGAATTCTCAATAAAGTCAATTATAAGTTGAAAAGGAAACACAGCACATTATGAATGCAGTTAATGAAAGTAAGTGTAATCATAATCTGAATATTTTATTAAATGGAAGCTTAAGTTCATTTATTTAGGCCTGAATTCCTGTGTTCACTGGGCTACGTCGAAGGCCGCTTGCATTTCATGCAGTTAAATCCAGCTTCTGGGGGAACCTCCAGCACTTCCCAGAACTGACCTTGCTGCTGTCCGTGCTTCTGAGTCCAGCCCAGATGTCCACCCTTCCCACCCTCCCACACACTGCCCAGGGAGAAAAATTTGCCTTGTAGAATGATCAGGTTGGAGGGAACTTCAAGCATCCTCTAGCCTCTGCTTTTTCATGCTTCCACTTTCAAAGATGATTTATAATGAAGAAGTGAAGACAAGCCAAAGAACAGGGAGCCAGCATAGTGTGCCACTGTTTCAGTGTTGCCAGGAAAGACAATTCGCTTCTTCTTTTTTTTTCTTTTTGGGTCACACCCGGTGATGCACAGGGGTTCCTCCTAGCTCTGCACTCAGAAATTACTCCTGGCGGCACTCAGGGGACCATATGGAATGTTGGGAACCGAGCCTGGGTCGGCCGCGTGCAAGGCAAACGCCCTCCCCGCTGTGCTTCTGCTCCTGCCCCTCATCAACTAACTTCTCTATGGATATAAACGTGCTCTCAAGTCGTGATGGCTAGTTCCCTACACACAAGGCTTTCATTTGATTTCAGCATGGGTGTGTGCTGAGTGGTCTGTGGACTTAATTCCATCCACTTGGTTCATGGCTCTGTGCTCAGTGCTCATCGCCATGAATGACACACAATGTCCAGCCCCAGCCCTATTGCTTGAATGAGTGAATTCATGGAATTTTGAAATATGTTCAGGGATGATCTCGCTGGTCACCAAATTAAGTTCTAACCAGTTACTTTTTCTCCTCTGATGCATAGTGGTCAATAATCTCTGATCTCTCTCCTATGACCAGAGTGAGTTTCTAACCGTCCTTTTTCTACTTCTTTTTTTCTTTTTTTGCTTTTTGGGTGATGCTCAGGTGTTACTTCTGGCTCTGTACTCAGGAATTATTCCTGGTGGTGTTTGGGGGTTCTGTATGGGAAGCTGGAAACTGAACCCAAGTTGGCCATGTGCAAGGCAAATACCCTACTCGCTGTGCTGTCACCCCGGTCTCTTTCTGACCTTTCTTAGGTCAATAAGTGAATTCTAACCACTTCCTGTACACACATTCTACTTTTTGGAATAAGGTGGTACTGAGTTATCCAGCATTTCCCCCCGCCCCAGTGTTGTTTGGTCTAGAGTGATGGGTTAAAGACCCAGCAATATAATGAGTAGAGACTATCTTTTTTTTTAATAACTTTTATTGGATCACTGTGAGATACAGTTATAAATTTGTATGATTACATTTCAGTCATACAATGCTCGAGCACACATCCCTCCACCAGTGCACATTTTCCACTACCATTATTCTCAGTGTCCCACCTGCCACCCCCACCCCATCCCACCCCCTGCCTCTGTGGCAGGTACAATCCTTCTTACCCGCTTTCTAATTTTGGGCATTATGATTTGCAATAAAGATACGGAGAAGCCATCATGTTTGATTCTTGGTCTTCTTTCAGCACACATCTCCCATCCCAGTCTTCCCTCCAATAATCATTTACTTAGTGGTTCCTTCTCCATCCCAACTGCTTTGTCCCCCAGCACGTGGGGCCAGCTTCCAAACCATCGTGTGACCTTCTTGGTCCTTATCTCTACTGTCCTTAGGTATTAGTCTCCTGTTATGCTACTTTATATTCCACAAATGAGTGCAATCACTCCATGTCTATTGAGTAGAGGCTATCTTAACTGCTTTGTCATTGGAGTTCCTGCTAGGATAGCTAGGAGTAGAGGATGATGGGTCGAATGTACTCTGGAATGACTCAGAGATGTCTTGTCCTCCTCAGGGACACTGGCCATGGATTCCAGCATTGCCAAGAAAGGCAGAAGGGCGAGGCGGGGAGAGGGAGCTGGGGTTTGAAGCTGTTACAGACTCACAGACTTTTGTGCTTATATTCCAGTTATACAATGATCGAGTACGCATCCCTTCACTAGTGCCACTTCTCCACCACCAAAGTTCCCAGTATCCCTGCCATACCCCCACTAAATTCTTTTTGAAGGGGAAAAGATTTTATTTTATTATTTTTACTCCCCTTAACTTTACATAAACACCATGGTTTAAAAAGTTATTCCTAATGATTTATTGCGGGCATTCAATATTTCAACCCCAATCCCTGTCACTGTGACCTTCCCTCCACCATGGTCTCCATTTTCCCAACCACCCCTCACACCTGCCCCAGTAGCAAGCCCACAATAATTTAGTTTAGATTGCTTGTTACCTCCGAATGGCCAACAGAAGGATCAAAAAATATTTCTGTAGAAGAAAAATTGTGAAAACTGCTGTATCTCATCATGGGGACATTAAGTCCTTATCTAAGGGTTTACAAAGATGTGGTTGCAAGTTAAGCCTTCTTTCTGTGTTAGTGCTTTTGTTAGTCTAGACTGGTTGGCTTCTATGTTGAGTCCCATCCAATCTGGTGTGCAACTACTGGGAGGTCAGTGTCATTGGTTTTGAAGATGTTGTGTGGCTGCAAATGTGGCCACACAATCCAGAGAACCCAGAATATTTAACTGGTTAGTCTGGCTGGAGGCATGGTGGTGGCAGGATGTGGACATGGCTCCATCCACTCAGTCAATAGCACAGCAGGCAGCCAACCCGGATTCAGTTCCTCCGCACCTCTCGGAGAGCTCGGCAAGCTATCAAGAGTATCCTGCCCACACGGCAAAGCCTGGCAAGCTCCCTGTGACGTATTCGATATGCCAAAAACAGTAACAACAAGTCTCACAATGGAGACGTTACTGGTGCCCGCTCGAGCAAATCCATGAACCACAGGAGGACAGTGCTACAGTGCTACTGTGATTTACAAAACTGTACATAATACTGTAGTTCCAGGCATTCAGTGACCCAAAACCAATCCCACCACAGGTGCCATTTCTTCTACCAATGTCCCCAGTTTGCTGCTCCCCACACCAACCCTGTCCCCTGTGTAGGCACAAACCAATTTACTTTGTATTGCTTGTTACAACAGAAAGGCAAATGGAGTCATTAGAAAATGGAACCATAAAAGCCAATTCGTGATAATTGTTATATCTCACAATGGTGTTACTAAAGTCTTTGTCTGAGAATTTACTGAGCTGGTTGACTCATGCTTTTTCTTGGTCAGTTCATCAGGGTTTCTCTCACGTAGACAAAGTCTTCTGTGTGTGTGTGTGTGTGTGTGTGTGTGTATGTGTGTGTGTGGTGAGCAGAGTTCCGGCAGAGTCGCATTCGAGTAGAAACCACACATATAGAAAAACCCGTAAATTCACTTTCCAGCACGGCCTGTGAATGATGAAATGTCATGCAGAGAGTGTATTCTCAAATCTTGGCGGTCAATTTAATCACAATTTATTATTATTTTTTCACTTGTAACCCCCCTTTCTTTTCTCTAAGCGTCTCTATATCGTAGATTGCTCCCTAATATGCCTTCTCCATGCTGACTTTGTTTCATTAGCATGAGTACCAACTAAGAAGGGAATTGAGAGTTTTTAATATTTATGAAACACTGTGTTGTGTGGATTGGGATAATAATAATAATAAAAAAACTCCTTAACTCTGGTGGTACAGAGTATCCTTAATAATCCCCTGCTTAGATCATAATATTGATCTTAATGTAATGCCAAGCCAACTCCTAAATCTTCGACAGCTATGTTGCACATTTAATTACTATATTTAAAAGGAAGTTTTAAGCCCAGAGGGAGGAGGTATTGGACACACACACACACACACACACACACACACACACACACACACACAGAAAGACCAAAACCCACCCCAACTCCCCAGATCCATTTTCATCCCCTATAATCAGGAGATCATTTACGACAAGCCCGAACCCCTGTCTTCTCTGGGGTAAAGATCAAGTACTTACTTACCCTCTAACTCAGAATTCCAAATTGCCCCCAATTGGCTATCGGATCTTCTAATCCTTACCCCTGGAGCAAAATCCGGTCAAGCTAAGAGAGAAATCCCTCCACATCAAAGAGGCAGTGTGGAGATTTTCATTTAGAGATGCTCAGAACATCCCCCCGCCCCACAACCCCTTCTGCCTCCCGGGATGACTTTTGGTAAAAGTACAGGCAGCAAATAGGATGTCTTGGGTCTTTAACAGAAAGGCTGAAGGGATGAGGAGGGCCTTGATTTCCTGGTTTCCCACCTTGTGTCCTGTCGCTCTTGCTTCCTTGAGGTCTCTAGCCAGCGCCTTCAATCAAGCAGTCAATATCGGTATCAATATCTATATCAATGAGGCTCTCAGTGAAACTCTGTTGGAGTGAAAGGAAGAGCATCGAACTATTGGCTGCCTGCAGAGTGCAGGTGTGTCAGTATGGACACAACGTCCTCCTCTATTCTCCCAACTGCTGTGCGATGAGTGGGCTGACCTGCATGGGTGGAGCCTCTGGTCCTGGTTTCTCATCTGATGCAGGGGTGAGGATGGGGAGGGACCCTGCTCCCGCCTCTGTCCAGGTTTCCTGTGGGGTCACTATGAATCTCCGATGATTGGCAGGGGCTGCTGTGTGTAAGAGCATTTCAAGAGACTTTGGGTCCCTCTGTGAGCTCTGCGAACAAGGGCTCTGTGATCCATTGGCCTCATCGACTGTGAGAGGAGGATGGGAAAGTAGCACTTGTGGGCTGTTGGACTTACAGAACCCCCCTTCTCTCCACTCCCATTTCTGCACAAACGGGGTAAAAACCTCTAAAAATCTTTATGGCGTGTCCTCTGAAGGGAGTATCTGCAACAGGGAAATGAGGGAAGATAGCCGGGAGTGGAGAGCTTGGGAAGGCCATAGAGTGTAGAGGCGGGTGCCGTGTGTGGGTGGAGAGGGAACTGGCCGGGCCAGTGTCGCCGGAGCTTGGGAACCTGTACAGAAAGGGAGGACATGGAAGCGCCCGATAAGCTTTTGTTTCCCTGGATTCTCTAAGCTGTTTATCTGCCTTACCCAGACTCCCATGATGCCATGTATCAGCACCGTCTTCCTTCTTTCTTCCAGGAACCATGGCCCAGAGATTTATTTGATTTTAGTTTATTTCAGGTTTTTCTTTTTTCTTTTTCGGGGTGGGGTGGGGTGGGGAAGACTTCCTCAGCAGTGCTAGTGTCCATCAGGGTGACACCTGGGGGTGCCCAGGGGGCCATACAGAGCTAGGACAGAACCTGGGTATGCCAGGCTTGGGTTCTGGGTCCTCAAACCATCTCCCTGCTCCCGGAACTGTATTTGAGACTCATATCCACAAGCTCAACAATCACGGTTGTGGGATAAGGGGCTGAGGCATGTAGCTTTGGGACAGAGTATGCGCCTTGTGTGGGGGAGGCCCTGGGCTTGGTCCCCATTAACCCACCCCCCTCTCTGTCCCTGCCGGATCCTGCTCGATGCAACAGGGAAACATGAAGAATGAACTTGCTTTCTTACAAATCTGTGGTTGAAAGTGGAGCACATCATGTCATTCAGTATCCTCGTAGAGAGCATGGCTTCTCTCTCCCACATTCGGCCCACAAATCTGCCTCTTGTTGCTGAGCAAAAGCCAAGCCAGAGGGTGGGAGCCATCGTACAGCAGGGAGGGCATTTGCCGTGCCCATGTTTGACCCGGGTTCCATCCCTGGCATCCCATGGGGTCCCTGGAACACCGCCAGGAGTAATTCCTGAGTAAGGAGTCAGGAGTAATCCCGAACATCTCCAGGCGTGACCCCCGCAAGCCAAACAAACAAAACAAAACCCAAGCCAGGTCTCTGACCTTGATGTCTGTGTTTTATTGTGGGGAAGAGTTCACGTGACTAGTAGACGTGCGTGTGAGAGGTGGTGGTGGGGATAAGTGTGGAGGAACAAGATGATACAGAGTCAGAGGCTGGAAGATAGGAAGTGGTCAGGGCACTAGGAGGGGGTTTGATTCCCAGCAGTTGAGTGCAACTGCCCAGGGCCTCCTTCAAGCCCCCCAGCCTGGCCAGGAGGCCTGGGAAACCCCCACACTCCAGGGCCCCAGCACCACCACCACTTCCTCAGGATCTTGCATGAAACCTCTGGCCCAGTGGGCTGTGATTCACTGCAGGGAGGGGGGAGCACGGTGGTGGTCTCCACGGTGGTGGTCTCCAGGCTTTTGAGTGCTGTTAATTGGAGGCCCATTAACAAAAAAAAAGAGCAGAAGACTGTTATCATCAAGGAAATGACATGTTAGGTAAGACATCCCTTTGTCCCCCCCCCAAATATGTGAGAAAGAACCATTCAAACAAAGAGCAGAGGGAAATGGCAGAAAACCTCGGCATATGCAAAGGCCTGGTGACAGACTTTCTCACATGGTGAAAGTCACAGCAGCTGTCTGGGGATGGAGTGTGTTGGAGGCGGGGTGGGGGGTGGGGGGAATGAATTTATCTTCATAGATACGGAGAAATTATCTTCAGAAATGAGAGCCAAGTGGGATACTGACTTCAGAGGGCAACTACAAGTTTCGAGCAGCTTCTCTAAGTACCTATTCCAGGTGACCGCTCTGTTAGATTGTGTGGCCCCCAGATAATACAATTCCGCAGGTATTTCACTGCAGATGTTCTGCAAAATTAGTTTCTTTTTTTTTTCTTTTTGGGTCATACCCGGCGATGCACAGGGGTTACTCCTGGCTCTGCACTCAGGAATTACTCTTGGCAGTGCTCAGGGGACCCTGTGGGATGCTGGGAATTGAACCTGGGTCGGCCGCTTGCAAGGCAAATGCCCTACCTGCTGTGCTATCGCTCCAGCCCCCCAAATTAGTTTCTTTGCTGAATCGACTGGGACTATCTACGTGCTCCCTTCACCTCCTGGAGATGCTCAGTTCCTACTGGCACACTCAAGTGGTGGACCACAAATTTGGGATTGTGCTTATTTCAGTGTTTTGCGAAATGGACACATCTATGAAACATTGTGCGGTGTTGCCATATCTGAGAGAGAAGACTGTTCTGGGGAACTGGCTGGGGACGTGCTGCCGTTTTTCTGCTTCCCTGGTCTGGCTGGATCACCCTACTAGGTGGTAAGCTCACTCCACCCCCCGGCAACCAGTTCTGCGTCCAGGAGGACCCTCTGGGGACACAGAACCTGCCGTGCGCCCTTTGCGACATTATCAGCCGAGACCCTCTGACAGGTCTGGCAAAGGAAGCGCAGGGCCAAGCTGTGGGGATGTTGTCTGTGGCTCCCTTCTCTGCCTGCTGGTCCCGACAGCCTCCAAGGGTCAGCGTGAATAATCCATGTCAGGGTGTTTGCTGACAAGCCACAAGAGTGAGAGTGATGGGACTGGAGCGGAAAGGGATCTCCTAAAGAATCTGGGATGGTTTGTAGGATTGAAGCTCCAGGCTTTGGGAGGCTGGGCCCTGGGGCCAATGACTTGGGTGGGTATCCAGGCTTCTGAAGCTGGCCTGGGTCTAGGAGTCACCGCCACCAGAATTTTATTTACTCCTTTTTTTTTTTTTAAAAGGTCCTCCTGAGGGGCTGGAGCAATAGCACAGCGGGTAGGGCATTTGCCTTGCATGCGGTCAACCCGAGTTTGATTCCCAGCATCCCATATAGTCCCCTGAGCACCGTCAGGGATAATTCCTGAGTGCATGAGCCAGGAATAACCCCTGTACATCGCTGGCTGTAACCCAAAAAGCAAAAAAAAAAAAATTACTCCTGGCAAGTCTTGGGGGACCATATGGGATGCTGGGAATTGAACCCATGTTCCTTCCATTTAAATGCCTGTGTTTAGACTTATTTTGTCCTAGAGGTATTTGTCTGAACCCCACTGCCATTTTTTTCAGGAGTGATTCCTGAGTGCAGAGCCAGGAGTAGCCCCTGAGCCCTGAGCATTGCCTAGTGTGACCCAAAAAGCTAAAAAAAAAAAAAAAGGTCCTGCTGAGTGGAGAAGACCCTGTCGGGCCTCTGCGGGGCCTGAGCCAGTGCTGGTTACCCCCCACCCCCACATCTCTGACCTGCAGCTGCATGGTCCCAGAGTGTCATCCTTAGAGAATCAGGGAAAGCGCTCCCAGCAGCCTTGAACGCAGTTGCAGCTGCCGCCTCCTTTCCCAGGAAGCCCTCCATCAACCCTTCCCCAAAGCATCTTCAGGGTTGCTAGGAAACGGGTGAGAGGGGAGGTTGTAGCCGCTGGGAATCTGATTATCAAAATTCTCTAAGTTTCCAGGGTGGGAGGAAGTGCTGGGCCAGTCCTGGGCCAACTGTTCTCACCTGCCCCGGGGAGTAGATGGAGGAGTGGGGTAGGGGCTCCCTCTCCCGAGGTGGGAGGAAGGGGATAGGGGGGAGGAGGAGCGAACGGGGGTTGCCACCCCAGCCCGGGGAGGTATTTCTGTCCCGTGTGCAGCGGGAGCATATGCTCCAGGGGAGACGGGAAGCGGGAGTCCGCAAGGCTTCACACACACGCACTTCCCACGAGCCACCGAATGCGATTCTAGCATTTAAAGATGCAGCTTGCACTCGTGCACCGGGGCCCTCGTTCATGCCACAGCCTCAGCTGCTGGTCCGCTGGGGGTCTGGGCAGAGCTGACCTTGGCCTCTCTGGCATGACCCGGACCTCATGCCCAGGCTGAGATGCTCAGGCTGACCTTGGGGGAACCCCTTCCTGGGAGGGGGTCAGTGGTCCCAGCCATGCATTTTTTTCTTTCTTATTTTTATGCAGGGGGAGGGGGGTTCCCAGCAGTGCTCAGGGCTTACTCCTGGCTCTGTGCTCAAGGATCCCTCCTGGTGGGGCTCAGAGGTCTATATAGGGCGCCAAGGATCCCATTTGGGTCAGCTTCATGCAAGAGAAGCGCCCTGCCCGTTGTCCTTTGTCCATCCGGAGCTGGTACTTTCTTCCAATAACTATTTTATTTGCTTATCTGACTAGGCCCCCGTGAACACAATAATAGAAGAATCAATACAAAAGGGATCTCAAGGTCAACCCTAGGGTCCACCCGTCACCACCCCCTTCTCCCCGCTGCCACGCCCCTCCAGTTGGCACTTCTCAGAGGCGAGCACTGTGGTGAATTTATTATGAGTTCTCCCAGAGAGACTGGGTATTGGTGACGCTGTGCAGACCTGGCACTTGGTGCATGGCTCTGCATAATCCCGGATGCGTGTGTCTCCCTGAGCTCCCAGCTGCCGCCCTGACTCCAGAGACAGCGTCGCTTTCACCAGCACTGCCAGGAACGTGCTCTGGAGAGGGGGTCGTGGTGGACTTGGTGGCCAGCCTCTGCTCCTGGCACCCACGCCGCTGCCTTCTCACCAGGCCTCGCCCAAGAGCTCTGACAGCTTTTTCTTTTCTTTTTCATTTTATTCTATTTTTTATGCAGTAGTTCACAATGGACTGGAGTGATCGCACAGTGGGTAGGGCATTTGCCTTGCACGCAGCCAACCCGGATTTGATTCCTTCGCCCCACTTGGAGAGCCCAGCAAGCTATCAAGAGTATCCCGCCCGCACGGCAAAGCCTGGAAAGCTCCCTGTGGGCGTATTCAATATGCCCAAAACAGTAACAACAAGTCTCACAATGGAGACGTTACTGGTGTCCGCTCAAGCAAATCCATGAACAATGGGAGGACAGTGCTACAGTGCTACACTGCACAATATTTGGTTGTATTCAGTATTTGAACACCAACTCCACCACCATGACACCTTCCCACCACCGTATTTTGGATGTTTCCATCCCGAACCCCAACCCCTGCCCCAAAGCAAAACCCAAATAATTTATTTTGTATTGTTTGTTATGGATGAACCTCTAAAAATGCTCCAAAAAGTTTCCTGAGAGGAAAGTGTGTGAAGATGGTTGTATTTCACCCAGGGGCCATTAAACCCTCGTATAAGAGGTCACTAACAAGTCCTTAAAGGTGGTGATGGCTCTTTCTCTGAGCACTTCCTGCACATCAGAGGGACCCCGTCCCCCTGGCCTCCTCCCGCCTCTGAGAGCCACCTGGGGAGCCAGTGACCACGACTTGGGCTCGAGTCTTCAGATAGTCACCTCTCTGGGTTTGGAAGTGAGAACAGACATAGTGTCTACACAGTGTCTTTTGCTCAGCCTGGGACAGACAGAGGGACTTAGAGGGCTGGTAGCAGGCGGCATT
This sequence comes from Sorex fumeus, assembly GCF_029834395.1. Lineage (NCBI taxonomy): Eukaryota > Metazoa > Chordata > Mammalia > Eulipotyphla > Soricidae > Sorex > Sorex fumeus. Next base: position 909,072 of record NW_026606222.1, on the reverse strand, counting down.
TGGTTGTATTAAAAATATTTTTTCGGGGCTTGAGTGATAGGGCCTTGCACGTGGCCGACCCGGGTTCGATCTCCAGCATCCCATATGGTTCCCCGAACACTGCCAGGAGTGATTCCTGAGTGCAGAGCCAGGAGGAACCCCTGAACATAGCTGGATGTGACCCAAAAAGCATATATATATATATATATATTCATTATCAATAAGGATTCTGCACTCAGGAATTATTCCTGGTGGGGATTCGGGGACCCTATAGGATGCCGGGGATAGAACCCGGGTGGCCTCATTCAAGGCAGATGCCCTATCCTCTGCACCATCACTCTGGGCCCCATTTAAAAAAAATTATTATGAATAAGGGCTGGATAGCACAGTAGGTAGGGCGTTTTTCTTGCGCGTGGCCGACCCAGCAGACCCGGGTTCGATTCCTCTGCCCCTCTCCGAGAGCCCTGCAAGCTACCAAGAGTATTCAGCCTGCACGGCAAAGCCTGGCCAGCTACCCGCGATGTATTTGATATGCCAAACATAGAGGCCTCACAAAAACAAGTCTCACAATGGAGACGTTACTGGGCCCGCTCAAGCAAATCAATGAACAACAGGAGGACAGTGCTACAGTGCTATCATGAAGGACACATGTTTACAACAGTGTTAGCATTTATAGTCTTAGTTACAGTTATGGCCACCAAATTCATCGCCACCAAAGTGGGTAAGTTGCCTGACCACCCTCTGCCCCTCACTTCTCCACTGTTCTTGTGTTTCCTCTTCATCCCCCTTCCTACCCTCTGCACGTGCATGCATGTACACGCGCGCGCACACACACACACACACACACACACACGCACGCACACACGCTGGCTGATTTCAGTTTTGTAGTCCTGGCCCAAGGGCTCGTCATCATTCAGTGTTGCCTCTTTCCTTATTTCCTCTGTCCACAGCAAACAAGAGAGGTCAGCATGTATTTGTCCTCTGACTTACTTCACACAGTGCCACCCCCAGCAGTTCCATCCATGGCACAGCCAACAGCAAGACCCCGTCTTTCCTTCTAGCAGCCTAGTGTTCTACTGGTGTGGGTGTGTGTCACAGCACACGACAGACACTTGTCCGGGGTGGATATTGGGGTGGCCGGTCGGCAAGCTGGCCGTTCAGGTGGTGAGCAGGATGGGGGGCGGGTCTAATCATGAATGGAGGCCTAGATGCATCCCCTCCCATTGGGTCCAGGTGTCTTCTGAGGGCCTCTGAGAGCAGCCAGCGAGGGGGACTCCAGCTCTGGGCTTGCGTCCTTCCTGGGAAGCGGCAGAACAAGCTGGTTCCGATGGGCTTGGCTGGACACAGGCCAGATCTTACTCTTTCTTCCCAGCACCCAGGGATGTGCCCTGTGCCCCTCCTGTGCCCCTGCAGCTCTCTCTGTGCCCCCTTCTGCCTCCTTGGGACTCCATTGCTCTCAGCTCTTTATCTATGTCGGCACTTCTCTGCACCCCCTCTGCCTGGGGCCCCTTCACTCCTGCTATCTCCAGTCAGCTCATCTGGGCTAGATTCTGGCGCTCGAACTCACCTGGCCTTTTGCGGCTTTGCCTGCTTGGTGGGATCCAGTCTAACTTCCTCAGCTGCATCTGGTCTTCTGCTGAGAACAGAAAGTCCTCGAGGGTGGCGGGGATTCTCTGATGGTCATCGGGGTCTGGTGGGCATGTTGGGAAGCACTGGGTGACTCTTTTTTTTTTTTTTGGATTTTTTGGGTCATACCCGACGATGCACAGGGGTTACTCCTGGCTCATGCACTCAGGAATTACTCCTGGGAGTGCTCGGGGGACCCTATGGGATGCTGGGAGTCGAACCCGAATTGGTTGCATGCAAGGCACATGCCTCTCCACTATACTTTCACTCCAACCCCACTGGGTGACTCTTGTGTGGGTACCTTTAGGGGATGCTTGGGGGTGAAGATGCAAGAGCCCATGGGAATTGGATGGTTCCATTACCCCCTGAAATGCATTGTTGGTGGAAGGCCTGTTTCTTTTTTGGGGGGTCTCCAAGTAGCACTCAGGGGATCCAGGGGCTACCTCAGTGGTACTCAGCTGGGCGGGACTGTTCAATGCCAGCTCAACTCGAGGATGTGGTGCTGTCCAGCCTGGCAGTGCTGGGGCAACTATGTGGGGTTGGGTTTGGACTTGGGTTTGGACCAAAGCACATAACACCCTTCATCCCTGAGATCCAGAACACACATCTTGCCCTGGCTACCAGCCAGAAAAGTGCAGCTCCATTCAAGGATCTGAAATGTTCTCATCCCACTTTCCCAACCACCATCTGGTTCTTGCCTTGTTGTGAACCCAGTGCCAGGATCTCTGAGGTCTAGGTGGCAGAACCGGAGGTCAGGCAAGGGCGGCCCTGTGGGTCATGTCATTGGGCTCCTGCCACCACCGGGTCCCTACAGATGTCCCCGGGCCTCTCATCATTCTGGTGTCCACTTTGGCCCTAACTTAGAAGTTCTCTACTAGGGGTTTTGGAGGGTGGTGGTAGCTGACATTGTCCTGGGATCAGAGGCCCAGACCCCAGAGAAGTAGAGCAAGGGATTTTGCTCCAACTTTGGGAGTAATGTTGGAGGGAGGGTGGGATTATCAAGTGGTGGCCACTTGGTGCCCTGCACAGCAGTGGGTCAACCCCACGGCTCGGGGAAGTGGTGTCCGAATGAGGCTGGGGAGACTGATGTCCAAATGTGGGGTCTCTAGTCCCTGTGGGGTGTGATAATATCTCTCACAGAGCACATCAGTGTGTCAATGTGTGTGTGTATGTGTGTGCACACGTGTGTGTGGACATGTTTGCATGCACACACATGTGATTGATGTCCTGAAGCAGATGTTCTTCAGGGAAGAGATTCTGAACAGACCCCAGCCATGAACCCAGACCCTGCCCATCCTGAGCATGTTGGTGCTGAGCCTGGCTCGGTGGGTGCTTGTGGGCCTGCATCCTCCCGCACCACCTCTAAAGGCATGCGGGAGGGGAAGACCCCACACCCCATCTCCTTACAAATGGGGAGCAGCCGGGGGTGAGCCTCGGCAAAGGGCACTCCAGGCTGAGCTGCAGAAGGGGCTGGTGGGGGGCTTGTGCTCCACTCCCAGAGCTCACTGACCCCTCTGTTCAGAGCCGCAGGGGGCCAGAGCTGGTGGTCCATATGGGAGATGGGCTTTAGCCTGACTGGCAACGTATGGGGCCGGCCCTGTACCTGTCTGTCCCCTGTTGGCTCTGGCTGATGCCCGCCGGAGGCTGAGATAAAGTCACCTTCTAGGTGGAGAACCATTAGCAGCTGGTAAAGGGCACTGAGCAGGACACAGTGAGTGGCCACTGGGGACAGAAGTCAGGAATCTACAGCCCTGGAGGTCAAATCCCGCTTGCCTCCTGTTTCTGTGACTGTAGTGCTGTAACACTGTCCCTCCTGCTGTTCATCGATTTGCTCGAGTGGGCACCAGTAATGTCTCCATTGTGAGACTTGTTGTTACTGTGCTTGGCATATCAAATTCGCCACAGGGAACTTGCCAGGCTCTGCCGTGCGGGCGAGATACTCTTGGTAGCTTGCCGGGCTCTCTGAGAGGGGCGGAGGACTCGAAACTGGGTTGGCAGGGCCAGCCGTGAGGAAGGCAAATGCTCTGTTTCTGTGAATAAAGTTTTATTAGCACACTCCTGTGTTTGTGCTTCTGAGGCAGAGTTGAGCGAAACGTTGCACCAGAGACTACTGACCCTTCGCCCAGGGCTGGACTCTCCCAGCAGCTGGTCCAGGGGACCAGAGAAGGGGAAGAAGTTTGGGGTAATGGCAGTGGTGGGCGGTTGGTTGGAGGTGGACTGGGGCTGGCAGGAGGGGTGAGATTTGGTTGGTGGACACGATCAGGATGACCTTCAAGCCCCAGCAGGTTCTATGGGCTTAGGGAGGCCGGGGGGGGGGGGCGGGTAGCAGAAAAACAAGTTCCCCAGGGGAACGCGGTCTGGTGCAGAATCTTCCCTCTGGAGGCCCATGTGGCCAGCTCTTTAGGCTGCGAGCTTGTCTCTGGGAAGAAATCCACTTAAGGCTCATTTCCAGTGAAGAATTCCATTTAGAAGCCCTTAATCAGAGGCGTGCGCTGTCTGGGGGGTGCTGAGCAGAAACGCTCTCCGTTGTAATTATTTGCAGCAGCTATAAACACGTCTGGTCACTTAAGATAAAGATGTAAGGCCCACGTCCTGCCTGGCTCAGTGCCACGGCAGCAAACACTGGACTAGCTGGTCCCTGACCCCCCCCCCCCCCCGTGAGTGCCCGTGGGACTCCAGCCCCCCCCCCGCCCCCCCTCCCCCCAAGGCAGGGGTCATGTATGGTCCACAGGGCCCCAGGGAACCGTGTGCTACTTTTTTTTTTGGTCAGAGGAGAATTCAGTTTTAAATATTCAGTGCCTTTAGGATAACTCATTAATCTCTGGGCCAATTTAAGTCTCATTCATCACTTCCAGGAGAGAGTGAGTGGGGGAGAGAATTCCCAGCGTCTCAAAGCTATGGGTGTGGGGCAAGGTGGGTGGGAAAGAGGAGGCTGACTCCCAGAGGAAGGACCCCCAGTGGGCCAGGCCCCCCTCCCCACACCCATGAGGAAACTGGTCCTTGATTCCGCAATGGCCAGTTGTGGGTGCCAAGTCTGGGGCAACCCACATCTAGAGGACGTGGCAGGTGTCCAACTGGGGTGACCTCTGTGGGGGAGGTGTCTTCTCTTGAGAATGGGCCACGGAGTGGACAATGTGCTTAGCCACCTGCACCCTAAATCCTCCCCCTGGGTCTGTGAGATCTGGGGCCTCGGGTCCCCTCCCAGATGTCAAGACCGAGCACCTTTGCCCCAGGTCCCCGAACTTGAGGGTAAGGAGCTGGGCCTTAAACCCCTGTTCGGCTGTTGTCAGAACAAATCCAGCTCTTGAATCACGGTACTGCGCTCAAGGCTAGCTATGTCTCCTTCACCCAGGAGCCCTGGCCTGGCATGGAAGAACAGGAAAATGCATTGCGGTCGAGAGAACCGAGAAGCAGCCAGCGCCCTGGTTTGTAGCATCGGTTGTAACGGGGAGGAAGTGGGGGCGAGTGGACTGCTCAGGGCACTTGAGTTTTCTCCTGGGGCCAACATGAAGCCATGGGATGATGCAAGGAAGGAGTTGGGGGCCAAGGGATTGTCCAACAGGTAGAGCACTTGCTTTGCACATGGCTGACCTGGGGTTTGAGCCCCAGCACCACACGTGGTTCCCTGAGCACAGCCAGGAGTGATGCCTGAGCACAGAGCCAGGAGGAAGCCCTGAGTACTACCAGGTGTGGTCCTTGAACAAAAGAAGACAAACTCAGGAAGGGGTGTTGGGTAATAGCTGAATGTGTTAGTAATTTTCTGGGCAGAAGGGTGTGTGTGTGTGTGTGTGTGTGTGTGTGTGTGTGTATGTGTGTGTGCGCGCACGCATGCATTTGTGTGCATAAGTATGTGTGTGTTTGTGTGTATATGAGGGATGGGGGGTGTTGGCCGGGAGACACATTATCCCACACTGCTTGACATCTTCCCCATCAGCCTGGTAGACACAGAACTTTCTTCTGAATTCTTGTATTTATGCTTATCACCAAGGTATCAGTTGATTCTTAGTGGACACCCATTAGGGCTGAGTAGAGTTTACACTGAGTACTGTGCATTAAAAAAAATCCTATTTGTTCCTAAGACAAAACGGTAGACCCGATATCCACATCTTTCCTATTTTCCAGCGGAGGCAGCTAAAGTTTCTGGGGGCTCCAGAACCTTTGTGAGTGTGTGAATGGGGCTGAGGTGACAGAGATGGTCCTCCTGGGCATCTAACATCTAGTGCGTGTCATCATCGTGCCTGTTCCTCTGTCCAGGCACGTGTCTTTGTCCCACAGCAGGAGGACAGGGGCTGAGTGGAGGAGTCAAGCAGCTGGGATGCAGGGAGTGAGGTGGGGTGGGGGGTTGGGGCTAGCACCCCCTTCCATTTGTGGCCTTTTTTCCTAATCTCAGGATATGCCTAATTGCCGGATGCACCAGGAGGAGTGATGCCCTGTTTATCTCCATGAATCCCCGCCTCCCAGCTGCCTCATTTTCCCCTGGGATTCCAGCCGGCAGCCCTGTGCCCTCAGACCCTGCTGCCTTTTCCCTTCCCGGGCTCCCGTCAGCACTGGCCGGATGAGCCCGGCCATCTCTCCAGACTGGGGAACATTGCACCTCAAGTCTGCTTCACCCGTCCAGGCTGCCGGGGGTCTGATCCCCAGGAAGGAGGTTCCCAGGGACCTGGGAGTGGGTTCTTGGAGGCTGACCCAGGTTCCATCAGACACCCTGTATTTGCTTTTCTTCCCAACAGCATATTTTACTACACATTCACACACACACACACACACACACACACACACACACACACACACGTCCGTGTATAGCACCTTGCCCCTAAAGCCATGTGTCCTTGTTCCTCCCTGGGATGTGTGATAGTAACGGCAAGGCGAGGTCACCCTGAGTCCTGCAAGAGAGCCAGGCAGGTGACAGAGATTGTCCCCTTGGCCTGGCCCCTTGGCCTCCTTCTCGTCTCCTTTCCCTGTGGACGCGGAAAGGACCTGGGACCTCCCATGGGGTCTGTGATCTGTCCCTCAGCTCCCTCGGCAGGAGGCACGTGGCTTTCTAAACCAGCTTTCCTGGCTTCAGCAGGCTGGCATGGGCTCAGGGAAGGGCTGAGAAGATGGACAGCAGGGCCACAACCATGAAGTCCAGAGCTATAGAGATGACATTCACTCCCCAGAGTTGGGGATGCGGCAGAGTCCCGAGCATGTCTCACCCGGGTTGGTTCTGGGAGAGCCTCGCCCTGACCGTTCCCAGCAAGCATGTTCCACAACATCATCGTGGCACTCCGCCCTCCCTCCCTCCCCCCTCCCCCCCTCCCTCCCTCCCTCCCTCCCCCCTCCTCCTCCTCCTCCCTTCCTCCCTCCCTCCCTCCCTCCCTCCCTCCCTCCCTCCCTCCCTCCCTTCCTTCCTTCCTTCCTTCCTTCCTTCCTTCCTTCCTTCCTTCCTCCATCCCTGCCTTCATCCTTCTTTCTTTCTTTCTTTCTTTCTTTCTTTCTTTCTTTCTTCTGACTCAATTTTTCTTTTTTAAAATAAAACTCCAGTACAATGTAGATGACACGGGGGTGAGAATGCTTCTCCTGTGAAGGCGTGCTGAGTAGCTTTGTCTAGGAACTGGAGACATTTTTTTTTTTGGTCGCACCCGGCGATGCACAGGGGTTACTCCTGGCTCTGCACTCAGGAATTACTCCTGGCAGTGCTTGGGGGACTATATGGGATTATGGGATGCTGGGAATCGAACCTGAGTGGGTCACGTACAAGGCCCCACAAGTTTTATTTTTTTCTCCATATTTCTTTTTTTCTTCTTAAATTTTTATTAGTGAAACACCATGAGGTACAGTTGTAGACTTACAGATTTTTGCGCTTGGGTTTCAGTTACACATCGAATAATATGATCGAATACCAATCCCTCCACCAGTGCCCATTCTCCACCACCACCAGTCCCAGTATCCCTCCCACCCCCCATCCCCACATCCCACCCTACCTCTGTGGCAGGGCAGTCCCTTTTGTTCTCTCTCTCCTTTTGAGTGCTGTGGTTTGCAAAAGAGACATTGAGTGGCAATCTTGTTCGGACTATAGTCTACTCTCATCACGTATTTCCCATCCTGAGAGGAACCTCCCAACACCCTTTATTTGGTGCTCCCTTTTCTATCTGAGCTGCCTTTTCCCCTAGCGTGTGTGGCTGTCCTCCAAGCCATGGAGTAATCCTCCTGGTACTTATCTTGGCCACTCTTGGGTGTTAGTCTCCTATTTTGTTACTTTATGTTCCCCAGATGCCCCACAAGTTTTATATTTTTAAATTTATTTATTTTGGGACGGGGGCGATAGTACAGCTGGGAGGGCATTTACCTTGCATGCGACTGACCAAAAAACCCCCCCTAAAATTTATTTATTCATTTAGGTTTTTGGGTCACACCCAGTGATACTCAGAGTTACTCCTAGCTCTGCACTCAGAAATTACTCCTGGCGGTGCTTGGGGGACCCTATGAGATGCTGGGAATTGAACCCAGGTCGGCTGCATGCAAGGCAAACGCCCTACCTGCTGTGCTGTTGCTCCAGCCCCAGAACTGAAGATATTTTATATCAGGCAGCTGTTAGGGGCCGAGAAGGCTGGATAACAAACCCCCCTGACCCTACCTTCTCTCAGCACTTGGTTTTCTTTTCCCCATGACAGTTGGATGTGGAGCTCGACTGATTTCAGATGAGCCAGTGCGACGTGGCCCAGGGGACCCAGGGAGAGCTTGACACTGGACAGTGCCAGAGAGGTGCCCTTGGACCTGAGCTCAGAGGCACTGCTCAGGGGCTTGAGTCTACCTTTGGGTGAATGGAGCTAGGGTGGTGGAGGCACTTTCTTGAAGGGCAGTGATGCAAGCTGACATATGGATTGAAAGACGGTTTGAACTTGCTTGTTCCGTGTTGGAGTTCTTCAGCCCCTGGCTCAGAATAGATGCTCCCTCCTTGCTTTGTTTTGCTTTGGGGCCACGCCTGGCAGTGCTCAGGGACTCCTCCTGGCTCTGCACTCAGGCTTCACTCCTGGTGGGCTCGGGGATCCCTATGGGATGTCAGGAATGAAACTTGGGGTGACCACGGGCAAGGCAAGCTCCCTCCCCACTGTGCCACCTCTCTGCCCCCGCACGCTTATTTTGTTGGTTTAATACTGACCCAGACTCCCCAAGAAAGCGAGTTGGGCAGAGACCTGAGGAATGGAGTTCAGCCCCACTGCTTGGCAGGAGCTTTGGGGAGCTGGCCGGCATCACTGCCAAGGGCCCATTTGTCACTTTGTTCATTCATTTTGTGTCTCATTAGACCACACTTAGGGGCTGCCCCCTGGAGGTGCCCACACCAGATGACAGACCTCAGATGAAGCCCCAACTCATCATCTGTCCAGGAATTCTCCACCTCTGATGAGGAAAAGCTCAGAGCAGCAGGGAAATCAGGGGCTTCCAACTCCTGAGATGGTAGGGTCCCCCTCGGGGGCTGTCTGAGAGCCAGGGCAAAAGGAGACAATCAGAAATGGGACCTTCTTAGTTAACCAGGACAGAGGGAGCCAATTAGCATTAGCGCTGGAACATTTTTGATTAAACAGCCAATCAGCGTTAGAACCGGACCATTCTTGATTAACCAGGGCAGAGAAAGCCAATCAGCATTGAAGCTGGAATATTCTCAATTAACCAGGGCAGAAGGAGCCAATCAGTGTTAGAGCTGAAACATTCTTGATCCAACCGCTCCTCATTTCTATTGAGGGAGGAGGAATCAGAGGCACAGGATTGGGTGGGGGATGCCCAGGACCACCCAGCCACTCTGGGCAGAGCCAGGTGTACCCCAGCCCTCCCCCGCCACCTCTCCCTCTGGAATGCTTCACTTCACTGTCTGCACCCCCCCATACACCCTCACACACATGCACACACACTCTCACTTTTAAGCCAAGAGTTAAATCTCTCTAAACCAGAGTTTGGGGGTGGGGGGAAGATAATAGCTGTGTTTATTTTGAATTAAAATGCTTTTTTGATTAAAAAGCAGCCACATAAATATAGTTTACATTTAGAAAGGGATGTTAAAGTGCAAAGGTTCCTTGCGGGAGGAGGAATTATGAGTTCTAATTATATAGCGCTTGGGACGGCGTATTTATGGAACCTTTGAAGAAATGCTTTATAAATAGGTCGGCACAGGGCTTGCTGCCCTCCTGTGTTTATTTGCCTGGTACTCTCTGTTGGCATTGATCTTGGCTAGCCTTGAACTCCAGATACATTTTCTTGAGTAAATGAATCATCTCCAGCTAAACTGCAAGCCGGTGCTCTTTCTCCCTCCCCTCTTCATCATTTCTTTAACCTTCTATGTCCATGTCTAGCCTAGTGCCAGATTCAGGGAGTTTGCTTGATAATAAATCCACTTCACGCCCTTCCCTTCCCCTTCCCCGCTCTTTTCCAACCTCTTCCTCTCTCTCTCTCTCTCTCTCTCTCTCTCTCGCTCTGTCTCTGCCTTACCATCTCCCTTTTCTTCTCTCTCCTCTTTTACATTTTTGCTTTTTGGGTCACATCCAGCGATGCTCAGGGGTTCCTCCTGGCTCTGCACTCAGGAATTACTCCTGGTGGTGCTGGGTGGGGGGGGACCCTATGGGATGCGAACCTAGGTTGACCGCATGCAAGGCAAACAAACGCCTTACCCACTGTGCTATTGCTCTGGCCCCCTTTTCTTCTCTTCTTTTTTGGGAACAAGGAGTTTGGGCCACATCCAGCAGTGCTCAGGGGCTATTCCTTGCTCTGTGCTCAGGAGTGACCCCCTGGTGGTGCTCAGACCACCATATGAGACGCTGGGATTTGAACTGTGGCCAGTGGGTTGCAAGACCAACACTCTTGTCCTGCCCCATCTCTCTGGTCGCATGCCCTCCTTTCCACAGACATTCCTGGTGGGTCAGTCCCAGCGTCTGTTGGTCAGAGCAAGGGGGCAGTGAGCAGGCTCTCTGTTCCCGAAGGGGAGGGTACAGGGGCCCTCAGACACTGGCTCCAAGTCTCGTCAAATTGCATCCGTGAAGCATGAAGGATGATTGACCCCATGAGAGCGTCCTGGGGGGCATTTGGCTGGGATCGGGAAGGCCAGAGGGCTCACTGCTGTGACAGAGTCCTACGTCTTTGCAGGGATGGTGGTGGTGGTGGCCACAGCAGAGAAGGCAGAGGGGTCAGCATGTATGGTGGCCGGGGGGGGGTAGTTTTGGCATTTTTCCCCCCAGGGCAGTGGAAACCCACAAAAGAGGCATATGCCGGAGAAGGCCACGGACTTGCCTTTTGAGAAGGTCACCAAGGAGGAGAGTGGCGGGTTCGGGAGACTGAGATGGGCACCCTACAGTGGCATTCTCTGCAGGGCTCACTACAAGGTCCCAGGAGAACAGGGTCGGGACAAAAACAAGGTGCCGAGAGAAGTGTCCGACACGGAGGGTGAAGGGCTGGACCCTGGGCTGTAGACCTGGAGGTTGATATGGGGTCTGGGCTGAAGGCAGCAGGGAAAGGACTGTTTCAGCATCATCCGTGGAACAATACCAGGAAGCCCTGAGCAGGGTTGACATTGTGGTCAGGGAGGGCTTCTGGGAGGAAGGGCCCTGGACCTAAGTTTTGGTGGTGGGGGAGGAACAAGCAGAGGGGACAGCTGGGACAAGGGTCCACAGGCGCGAGGTTATGGGGGTAGCTGCGGGGCTGGAGGAGTGAGCGGAAATGAGGCAGAGTGGGGAGTGGAAGGACCCCAGCCCTGACCCAGTGTGGATGTTTTCCAGTGAAGAGTAAGGAAAAAACGGGCACGGTCACACTTCTCAGACGCCCAGGCCTGCTTGTCCACGAGGAGGACTTGTGGGCCTCTTCTGGGAGTGCAGGGGCAGTGCCTCCTGTTAGAACTTTCCACTGGTTTTCAGCCGAGCAGTGCGTGCAGTGTTGTCACATGTGGCCTCACACGCTGCCAGGGCTGGCCTTTCTCTGCCAGGAGCTCGCCTGCTCCCCACTGGCCGGGCCTCAGCTCCAGGGGCCTGGCCCGTAGACCCTGGAGGAATAATTAAAATGGGATCAGCAGTGCCCGCGGTGGCGGTGGCGGCAGGCCACTCGGCAGGTGGCCTCAGGCCATGCTGACCTCGTTCCTGGCGCCCTGCCCGCCTTGCCTGCCTCTGCTAGGTGCACCCCTGCCAGGAGGAAGTGTCCCCCACCTCCTGGCAGCGGGGCCCCGCCTCTGCCATTGTCAAATTGGCCACCAGATCTCAGATTCTCAAGGCAATGGCCCAAGGAGGCAGAGAGGAGAAACAGGCTCAGAGAGGGAAACTGGGAGCCGAATTTGAGGTGTGAGCTGTGGTTTCTGAGAGTTGCTAGTTAATCTGGGTTTCGCATTATTATTTTTTCCAGTTTTGTTTTTTTGTTTGTTTGTTTGTTTTTATTTTTTTTTTGCGTCACACCCGGCGATGCACAGGGGTTATTCCTGGCTCATGCACTCAGGAATTACTCTTGGCAGTGCTCGGGGGAACCATATGGGATGCTGGGAATCGAACCCAGGTCGGCTGTGTGCAAGGCAAACACCCTACCCGCTGTGCTATCGCTCCAGCCCCTTTTTCCAGTTTTGAGAAGGGCACTTGCCTTGTTCATTTGTAAGTGTCACGGAACGTCTGTGTGTCCTGAAATTCAGAGTTGAATCTACCCAAAACATGTGTCCTGTTGTGTCTGCCTTTCTTTCTTTTTTTGTTTGTTTTTGGGCCAGCCCAGCAGTGCTCAGGGCTGACGCCTGGCTCTGTGCTCAGGAGTCACTCCTGGGTCTGTGCTCAGGGATCACTCCTGGCTCTGTGCTCGGGAATTACTCCTGGTGGAGCTCAGGGGACCATAGAGGGTTCTGGCTCAAACCTGAGTCAGCTGCCTACAAGGCAAGCACCCTCCCACTGCCATTTCTCTCTAGCCGTGGGTGTGGTTTTCTGAGACTTTTTCAAGACTCACTTTTTCAAGTGTCCCTGGGGCCTCTATCCCCGTTCCATTGATTGATTTATCTTTCAATATAGTTGACACCTCACACCAGTCATGGGTAGTAGCAAGAAAAACATAAACAATGCAAGCTGATGGGGATGTGGGGAGAAAGGGACCCGCATTCCATGTAGGTGGGAGAAGAAACTGTCCCACCTCCATGGAAAATGGTTCTCAAATTCTCCAAAATTAATAGAAGTCTCAAAAGAGTTCACAGAAACTTCCATGGGATGGAACGATAGTCCAGTGAAGAAGGTGCTTGCCTTGCATGGGGTCAATCTGAGCTTGATCCTCAGCACCCCAGAAGTGATCCCTGAGCACAGAGCCAGGACTGATCCCTGAGCACAGAGCCAGGAGTAAATTCTGAGCCCAGAATAGGGAGTGAACCCTGAGCACAGAACCAGGAGTAAACCCTGAACCCAGAGCCAGAAGTTATCCCTGAGCACAGAGCCAGGAGTAAACCCTGAGTATAGAGTCAGGGGTTAACTCTCAGCCCAGAGCCAGGAGGATCCCCGAACACAGAGCCAGGAGTAAATCCTGAGCACCACTGGTGTGGCATCTCCCAGTCCCCCCAAATGGGCAAGTGTCACCCTACAAGAGGGGCCATCTATTTCCTTTTCCCAGACCACAGGGTCCCTTTGCTGTGTCAGGGAGCTCCAAAAAGCTCCCGCTTTACAACACTGGGCTCTGATGCCTCCAGGACCCTGTGGTTTTTCCTTGCCAGCTGCAAGTGTGCCAGATGTGAAGAAGTGAAGATTCTTCATAAGCTGAAACAGAGGAATTGTGTGTGTGTGTGTGTGTGTGTGTGTGTGTGTGTGTGCGCACACACACACAGCATCTCCCTAGGATATAGGAGTTGGAGAGGAGGTGTATGGGGGTTCTCATCACGGCCCACTTGTCTATCAGTAAGAGTGGAAATTGAGGGTCAAGGTCCCTGCCCCCCACCTCCCGCCTCTGTATTCTGGGGGCCCAGGCAGACCAGGAGGGAGGTTTCAGGGGTCACAATAACTACACTGAGGGGGTGTCCTAAGGATGGGTGGGAGACAGGCTGGGGGGCAGCATTCAGAGGAGAAAGAAATTTTTGTGCCAGTGGGTAACGGAGGGTGAGAGGGCTGATGGGAGCGTTTCTGGGGGCCTGAGCAGGTGTCGAGTTGCCCCATGGTCTTAGCCAGGGGTGGCGTTCAGTCTCTGCCTTGCTTGAGAACATGGGTCCCTTGCAGTTTCCAGATGAGGAAAGAGGTACCGGGGGGGGGGGGTCCTTCCTCTGGTTAGGAAGGGGTTGGGTGGGGTTGAATATTTTTTTAAATTTTGGGGTCACAACTGGCAATGCACAGGGGTTACTCCTGCCTCTGCGCTCAGGAATTACTCCTGGCGGTGCTCGGGGGACCATATAGGATGCTGGGAATCGATCTCGGGTCAGCCACGTGCAAGGCAAGCGATCTACCCACTGTGCTATTGCTCCAGCTCCTGGGGTTGAATTCTTCATCATTCTGGCTGTACCCCACTTTGTTTCTCAAGGCAACCAGGAGAAGAAGTTCCTGGGGAGCCGTGAAGGGCTGCTGAGAAAAATCCAGGCTAGAGTCGAGTCTTCCCCTGGCACCAGGAAGCTTTAGAACAAGCTGGTTTTTGTCGACTGGCTTTGTTTTGCTTTACATGTTCTGACATTGTGTCCCAGAGAGAAAAATCATCTTTGTACTCCCCTTTTCCTGGGCCTCACCCAGGGTCTTCGCACCCCTCCAAGTAAGAGCGTTGTCAGGAAGGCAGTGAGAAGCTCGTTGGGAAATCTCCAGAAGGCTGTTGCTTACAGATGGATGACAGGGACCTGTCAGGGTTTTCATGGGGTCAAAGGGCTGCTGGAGGTCTGTTCCTGGGGGCTGGGGGATCAGACTCTGTCTAGATACAGCCAGAGCTCAACACGGAGGTAGCAAGACTGTCTGTGGAACCGGAGCAATAGTCCAGCAATGAGGATGTTTGCCTTGCATGTGGCTGACCCGAGTTCAACCCCCAGCATCCCATCGGGTTTCCTAAGCACTACCAGGAGTAATTCCCTGTGTAATTCCGAGTGTAGAGCTTGGAGTAACCCCTGAGTACCGCCAGGTGTGACCCCAAAAGCTCCCCACAAAAAGATTGTGTTTTTTTTCAGCCCAGACTCTCAGGACTCTCTGTGTTTTCAAATGCAGAAAAAAGATTCCAAGGGGGTATGGTGCCGCCAGCAGGTCAATCTGTACCTGTGAGGCGAGTGCATCAGCATCCTGATGGCACCTTCAGACTTCCAGATACCCCAAAATTGCTGCCGTGCCTTTGGCAAGACCCCAAAAACTTGGGGCAAAGTTTACCAAGAAAGTAAATGGCCAAAAGTTAGGTATGTTGGAGACACACCCACAAACCACCTCCGGCTCAGCTATGTAATTGGAGGCAAGGCCTCTCTGGTTCCTGATTGAACTGCTTAATGGCCATGATCCCAGAGACTCAGAAACAAATCTCGAAACCCAGTGGCTTTTGGCAGAAATGCGCCCAGACCCCGCAGTAGGTTACTGTCGCTGGGCCACCCCAGTGGGGAAAGGGTGTTGTCCCTCTGCCTGCTCCCCCTTGGCGGCTCAGTGGCTGTCACCCTCCAGAGGCCATTGGACAGTCAGGTCTGGGTCCTCAGTGATGAAACTGGTTGGACCTCACGGGATGGGGGTGGAGCTGGGCCTGTTCTCCCCACCCCAATGAGACCCCAAGTCATCGCCCACGAACGGCGCCTCTCTGACTCCCGACCAAGCTGCTTAACGGCCATGATCCCAGAGACTCAGAAACAAATCTTGAAATCCAGTGGCTTTTGGCAGAAATGCATCCAGACGATGCAGTAGGTTACTGTCACTGGGCCACCCCAAGGGGAAAGGGTGTTGTCACTCCGCCTGCTCCCCCTTGGTGGCTTGGTGGCTGTCATTTTCCAGAGGCCATTGGACTGGTCTGGGCCCACAGTGACGAAACTTGTTGGGCCTCACAGGATGTGGGTAGAGGTGGTCCTGGTCTCCCCGTCCCAGCGAGACCCTAAGTCATCACCCATGAACGGCCTCTCTGGCTCCTGATCAAGCTGCTCAACGGCCATGATCCCAGAGACTCAGGAGCAAATCTCGAAACCCAGTGGCTTTTGGCAGAAATCCCTCCAGATTTAAGTGTTAAAATTTCAGAATTTCAAAATCACATGGCCGTACTGCAGCCACACGACATCACATGTTATTCATAACCAGCAATAGAACACAAATTGTCTACTGTTGCCTTTTCAGCAGATCTGAGTGTTGGGGTAAAATCTCAAATAATAATGGTGGGTCTGGTGTCGAAATATTGAATGTGATCAGAGTAGAGAGAGAGTAATGTGGAAATCATCTGCCCCACAGGTAGGGGGAGGGCGTGGGTTGGGGGTATACTGGGGTTTTTGGTGGTGGAGAATGCGCACTGGTGAAGGTACAGGTGTTTCATTGTATGACCGAGACTTAGACCCGAAAGCTTTGTAACTGCTCTCACAGTGATTCAATAAATAAAATTATAAAAAAAGTGAAAAAAAGGTAAGGTGGAGTTCATGCACAATTCAATCAGCTAATCAGTGGCTGAATAAATAGCAGTACTCCTGCATAAAAGAAAAAAAAATCCAAAGTCTAGGGTTGGTTCTTGGTGTAGCATGAACTCAACAGGTGATGGTGAGTCAATCAAGTCTTGGGGTTTTATGCTTTTTTATGCAATAGAAATTCAAAGTGACTTAAAGAAAAGAGATTGGCTAGCTCATGTGTCCAAAGACCCAGTGGCCTTCAGGAAAGGTTTGATCCAGCAACATTGGCCATCACCAAGGTTCTAGTGTCACTTGTGAAAGCTCATTTCCTGGGATATTTAAAACAGGTGGTGTTTCCCCAACAACCCTGTTGGAAGTCTGATTTTGTGACTTGGTCAAGGGTAATGTTTTATAGACATACAATCTGGCCAGAGACAGAAGGAATTTACCAGACTGCCAAGTTTTTATGTAGTACTGAAGAGTCGACCCATAGAACTCAAGCTCGGGGCAGAGTGAGTTGAATTCCTTGCTGTGTTAACGTCCTACACAAGGTTGTAAAAATCTCCCTGACTTTGTGTTCTCTCCAGTAGACCTGAGGAGGAATTTTTGCGCTGTCTAATTATTGGAGTTGTCTGAGTTCTCCACTGAGAAAACAGATCTCGGGAACCTCTACAAACGTGCAGTGCCAATTAGAGATCATGGGAATCCCCTGATTATTGATAATGGCAATGTCTCCTAATAGGTGTTTAGGCTGAGTCATTCATTTCCATAGGGAGCCCACGGGAACTCAACAAGGCCACCAAATGGCTGGTTTTGTCTCGAAAAACTCAGCCCCTAGGAAATCCCAGAGGTGAGGTGCTTCAACTACAGCCCTGTTTGAGTTGATTTAACACTTGTCTTCACATACAACACCACACACACACACACACACACACACACACACACACACACGTACCTGAGTTATAATTTACATGGCCATGACATTTCAGCCCCACAATTCAGTGGTGTTAGTACATGTACACGGTCACTTAGGAAACCTGCTTCCCAGCTCTGAAGATGCCCATCTCCCTGCCTGAGCTTCGGATTTGGAGGGGGGGTAACTACTATACACTGTAGACATGGTGGGAAGCTTCTCCCATCCGCCCTGATATCAGGTGAACAAACCCCAAGGTAGGAGGCAGAAAATGAGTAGATGGGGCTCTTGGCCAAGACTGCTCAGCAGACGGTGGCCTCTGAGGGAGGACAGCAGAGACTTGAGTGCAAGGCCATTCTCTCAGGACCAGGCAGGCATGTGACCTTGTCCTCTTGACCCTCGGTATCTGGCCACCATCTGCCTCCTGAGCTGGTTTTGAGGAACAGAGGGGCTGATGGTGGGAGGTGCCTAGTGAGGACAAAGTGCCAAGTCCATGCACTGGCAAAACCCAGGGAGTGAATTATGCCCAAACAGATGTTTCTTCAGAAAGTTTGTCAAGGGAGAGGTGAAGAGCGAGGGTCCTTTCTTACCAAGTACCATATGGAAAGTGGGCTCTCTCTCTCTCTCTCTCTCTTAATTGAATCACCATGACAGACACAGTTACAGTTGTTCATAATTGGGTTTTAGTCATACAATGTTCCAACACTCATTCCTTCACCATTGTGCATTTTCCACCACCATTATCCCCCGTCCCCCCACCTCCGCCTTTATGGCTCTCTCTCTCTCTCTCTCTCTCTCTCTCTCTCCCCTTCCTTCTAGGCTTATGGTTTGAAATACAGGTACTGAAAGGTTATCATGTATATCCCTTTACCTCCTTTCAGCACTCAGTTCTTGTCCAGATGATCATTTCCAGCCATCGTTGTCATAGTGGTCCCTTCTCTGTCCTAACTGCCCTCCCTTTTCCCTCATCTCCACAATTGTGGCAAGTTTCCCACTCTGGGACAGTCCTCTGTCCCTCATTTCTGCTGTCCTTGGGTATTAGTCTCATACAATGGGAAATGGGGCTCTCTCGAGTGAGACACTGTTTCTGTCACGGGCTGGAGAATTCTCTGCAGAGGGGATGTCTGATCTTTTATAGGATGACCATTGGATGCCACAAGCATTTTCCAAGCTGTCGTTATTTGGATGGTTGCTTGACATTGCTAAATGTTCCCAGGGGGTCCAGGTAGCCCCTAACTTGGCCCCACTGACCCAAGTCTACTCCAGGGGACTCTGAAGGGCACCCGGCTTTCCTGCACCTGGGAGGATGTCCTGCTGGGGGACTCGCCTATCTCTAACCCCACTCAACACAAACCACACACTTGACCCTCAAGGTCAAGCCCCAAGCAGACTTCCTCCCAGTCTCCTCCCCGGGGAAAGAGTTTCCTCGGCACAAATCCCTAACACTCTTAGCCACACAGTTGCCCATGATCTCTTGGCTGTGCTTTCCCCCCTCACAATATTCCTATTAGGACGGTAGCACTTACTGTCATGGAACAGGGAGATGCGACTTGGAAAACACTGTGCAACGTTCAAGGTTACAGAGCTGGTGAGAAGCAGAGCTGAGACCTGCTGTGTCCTTGGGTGTTTCTGCTTCCCTGCTCTGCTTTGTGTAGCTCCTTGCTCTGCACCGGGGGATCTGTCTACATCTCTGAGCTCCTTTGAAGACCCAGAAGCTCTCCTTCCACCCCAGCACAGTGCCTGGCACATTCTAAATATTTAAAACTCTGGCTTCAATGAATGAATGGAAAGGAGATGTCTTTGAGGAGGCTGCCAAGGTTTGTTACGGAGCCTTTGAACCCGAGGAAGCCTCAGATCTCTCCAGGAGGATTAAATATTCATCTTCCTGTAGGAAGGCAGTTGGATTCTTGCCCGGTCCTCGTCATTCAGCAGAAGTTTCCCAAGTGCCTCCTGGGTGCTGGGTCTTGGGATCATCTTTAAGAAAAGAATAAGACATGATCCTATTGTTAGAAATAGTTCGGAGACCAGTTGGAACCATCTAGGAAAGCTGAAGAGGCTCCTAGTCTTTGAGCCAATAATTTCCCCCTCTCTCTTGGTTGAATATAGGTCTGAAAGTGGTATGGCCACAGTCTGGAGAAGTGTGAATAGTCCATACGCATGTGACTGGGAACTGTGGAGACATGGGATCTTGGAGGGTTCTGAACTTGTTGGTGCCTTGCTGTCTGTCACCTGGAGACTTGGAAGTCTAGTTTCAGGTTCTAGTCGGTGTGGGTCATGGACTCGGGGGTGGTATTTTCCGCTGTCATATTAAGGGGCATCCAGGTAATTCTGATGTGCAGATTGCTTTGGGTCTTACTGACCTAAATAGATTATCATGGGTGAATAGATATGTATATCAGGGTACATTTCTCTAATGGGCCACCTCGCCGTAATGACAATGTCATCAAAAAACATGGGGCTGTTTATTGCAGCACTATTCCTATTAGCTCCTTTCTGGAATGAGTCTAAACATCCGCCCGCAGTGGAATGGGCAAATAATTGGTGGTGTAATCATTCCGTGGAATGGGGTACACCAGCAAGCACAAGCAAAACACTATCAGAGGTATGAGTCCAGCAGACTTTTGAGTAAAAGACGTCAGACAGGTACAGACCATGCATAGGCCTCCACTTATGTGACATTCTAGAATCGGCTCAGCAAACTTTTCTATAACAGGGCACACAGCAAATGTTTTAGTCTTGGAGGTAATAGTATATATATATTTGTCAATAAGCCCTGCCGGATGCCATATAAATGCCAGTGACTGTGGCCCATGTGCTAATAAAAATTTATTTATAAAAAACAAGGTGGTGAATTCAACCTCTTATTGTTGGTTGACTTCGAGTCTACACTCTTGAGAGTAACCCTCAGCTCTGGGGAAACTCCATCAAACTCGTATGCTTGTGGGAGGGAGGAAATCGAAAGAGGCAGAAAACTCCTGCTGCGACTTAGGAAATGATTTTTTTTTAAGTGGTTGTTGATTATGCTGCTCATTGACTTGGTGGAAATTCATCTCTCTGTACTTGCTGGTGTGAGTGCTTGTCTGTGAGATATTATTCTTCAATGTGGAGTTTGCATTCAGAGAAGCAAATAAACAAATGAACTCAAATGATATGCATTAAATCATAATGTGCAAAAAAAAAGTGAGCTCTGGCAGCGAGGGACAGAATGGAAAGTAGTCTAGACAGTGTCATACACCGTGCAGGGGCCTTGCTGTGGACTCAGCTCCGAGGCTGCACTGGGGGCTGGAGAGATGACTCAATGAGTTAGTGTGCGGGCATGGCATGTGGGAGACCTGGGTTGGATCCCAGCATCCCAGGGTCCCCCAGCACTGCTGGGAGCAACCCCACAGCCACATGCTAGAGATAGCCCAGGAGCACTGCTCTGTGTAGCTCGAAACTCAAGCCCAAGCCCCCCAAAAGCTTCAGGGGACAAACATTCTGCAATAGTCTCTCAGAAGAACAGAGACAGAGACCGCCCCTCTCTTCAAGGGGTCTAGGTTTTACCATGGGTTCCAAAGATCCTGAGCTGGAAGGCTTTGGTTTGTGGGACTCAACCGCTGAACTCCAGGTGCCAGCACAGAGCCCGATCCCCTGAAGGAACCCATGGTTCCCTGGATGAAGCCGAAAATGAGGTGAACATCACATGAGCCCCAGGCAAGCTGGGGCTGAGTATAGGTGCTCCATGGGACTTTGGCAACCAGAGACTCTCTAAAGACCCTTGCTGGAGACCTGGGCAGGAAAGCCGGCCCTGCTAGCCCCTCCCCCCACTTTCTTCCAAGCTTCTAGTGTTCTAGCCTCGAAGGCAGGACCCACATCTTTGGGGGCAGGTCTTGAAAAAAGGTGACACCAGGGACTGGAGCCATAGTACAGTGGGCAAGGCACTCACCTTGCATGTGGCTGGCCTGAGTTCAATCCCTGGCATCCCATGTGGTCTTCAGAGCCCCACCAGGAGTGGTTCCTGAGCACAGAGCCAGGAGTAAGTCCCAAGCTCCACCAGATGTGGCCCAAAAACCAAATAGAAAAGGGAAAAAAAAGTGCCACCAGGGGCCAGGGCCATAGTACAGTGAGTAGAACACTTGCCTGGCATGTGGCTCTCCCAGGTTCGATCCCCGACACCCCATATGATCTTTGGTGCCCTGCCAGGAGTGATCCCTGAGCACAGAACCAGGGGTAAGCCCTGAGTACCACCAGCAGTGGCCCCAAAACCAAAAAGAAAAAAGGGAGAAGGGTGATAGCAGCCAATTAATTCCACCCCATCTTGAGCGCAGGTCGATGGCGAGTCTCTAGTCCCTGGCTTTTCAGGGTGGGCAGCCCCAGGGTGGGGGGCAGGAAGTGAGCTCATTTCTGCTCACAGAGGGGCCCGGGTGGCTGGAGGCTGGGGTGCAGAGGCAGCCGCTGAAGGCCGTTTGTCTCCTGGCTGGCTGCCCGGCATTCAGTGGGGAAAAGGTCCTTCCCATGGAGCGTGAGTCAGCCTCGGGAGCTGGCGGGGACGGGGCGGGGGACAGTGGCCTAAATGGGCATCTAATTGGGGAGGCGCGCATCGTCCCCGGCAGCGGGGAGGCTGGCATTGTTTAAAAAATTCATGACTCTCCTACTCACCCGGGGCTTGGAGTGTGGTCGTCGCTATTTTCCGGAGGGGGAGCATCAGCGTGTGGTGCTGTACCCGATTATTTTTATGATGGCCGTTATTATGAATACCATCATCGTGGTTCTTGGGAGGATCTGTGAGGCAATTAATCAAGACAGCCGGAGGAAAGGAAAGCCTGCTTCAAACAAAACAGAACAAACCAGGAGAGCGCGGGTTCTGGGGCTTGGGGGTTGGGGTTTGGCTCCCTCTCAGCTCTGCCTCAGCTCGGTTTTGGTGGCACCCATGGGGTTACTGCCCCCCACCCCCCCAGCTTGCCCTTCATAGGACCGGCCCATTATTTTGGACCTGTCTTGGCATTCAATTGAGTCATTTTTTGGGGCGCTTTTGGGGTCATACCCGATGATGCTTGGGGGTTACTCCTGACTCTGCACTCAGGAATTACTCCTGGTGGTGCTCAGGGGACCACATGGGGTGATGGGAATTGAAGCCGGGTTGGCCGCGTGCAAGGCAAACGCCCTCCCCGCTGTGCTGTTGCTCCAGCCCCTCAGTTGAGTCTTGTCATTGCACAGAAATCTCTCTTGAGTCCATGTTCAGTGCCAGGAAGCTTCTAGACACTCTGCATGACGGTGTGTAAGGAGAAAGGGTGTCTGCTCTGCCCTTAGGGACTGTATATTCTATCGTGTGTGTGTGTGTGTGTGTGTGTGTGTGTGTGTGTGTGTGTGTGTATGTAGGGCAGATGGGAGGAAATAAACAAGTCCATAAACACGACTCTCCAACAGCTGTCATCACTCGTCTGAAAATGATGCAGGACTCTTAAGAGTTGGGTTAGGACCTGAAGGGTAAGGGAAGAAACCCAGTGCACCACAGTGGATGAATACTTGGGCCAAAGAGAACCCGAGAGGCAGGCAGAGGAAGGATACAGGAATAGCTTGGTCAAGGCGTGGAAGCAAACAAGGGTTCTAATGTAGCACTTTCCTCCTGTTGTTTATCGATTTGCTTGAGCGGGCACCAATAACATCTCCATTGTGAGCCTTGTTACTGTCTTTGGCATATCTAATATGCCACAGGGAGTTTGCCAGATTCTGATGTGTGGGCTGGATACTCTCGGTAGCTTGCTGGGCTCTCCGAGAGGGATGGAGGAATCGAACCCGGGTCGGCCATGTGCAAGGCAAACGCCGTACCTGCTGTGCTATCACTCCAGCCCTAAACAAGGGTAGTGGGGCTGAAAACACTAAACAAACACTAAACAAACCAAGCTGATCGCTAACACTAAACAAGGGTTAGTGGGGCTGGAACCCAGAGAGGCAGCATGAGGGGGACATGCAGTGGAGTGAGAGGGAGGGAGGAATGGAGCTGCAGAGACTCCTTGAAGTGTCCCTTCTCCACCACACCCGACGCTCTCCCTGGGGGCCCACAGGCGAGCCCCAGGTTGCCACAGGGGAATGGCATTTTTTGGAGGGGCATAGCATAAGATTGGGGGCCAACAGGTGGGACAGGGGGGTCATGGGAAGGAAACCAGGTTAGAAGAGGTCATTGGGGAGACAGTTTGTTAAACATTGTGCTGAGGGCTCCGGATGACTTATTTTTAAAACGTGGAGCTAGTGATTTTATTCGAGGCATCATGATTGACAGTGCTGTTTATGACAGGGTTTTATCCGCACCATAGCACAGCGGTAGGGCGTTTGCCTTGCATGCAGCCAACAGGGCCGACCCGAGTTCTATTCCTCTGCCCCTCTCGGAGAGCCTGGCAAGCTACCTGTGATGTATTGGATATGCCAAACACAGTAACAACAAAGTCTCCAATGGAGACGTTACTGGGCCCGCTCGAGCAAATCGATGAACATTCCAACACCATCAGAGTATCTGCTTCCCTCTGCGTGATCCTGGGATTCCATCCCCTTCACACACACACACACACACACACACACACACCCTGTCCCGCCCTGTCCTAAGTCCAGATAATATTTGGAGGGCATTGCATGAAGTTCTCTCCAAGTTTCCTTCTGGGTTCTGGAGCCCGTGGCATGAAAGGGTGCCCACTTTCCTTATCCTGCACAAGTGGCATCAAGGCTACTACTGGGAACTGAGATGGGGTGCGTGGGGGAAGCAGAGTGGAGGGGAAAGCAGAGTGGTGGTCTCCAGCACCAACTAGCCAGGATTCTTTGGGGGTCGGCTATAGAGGCCAGTTCTGGATCACTTGAAAATCTTCAGTGTGAAGTTTCAGAAGGACCAGAACAATCAAGTGCTCCTCGGGGAGCTAAAGAAAGGCCACAAAACTCTTCTGAGGTTGTGACCTCCTGTTGATGGACTCAGGGTTGAGATTTGGCAGAGAGATCAATGGTGGACACTCCCGCCCTCCTCCTTAGCCTGAACCGGGCAGGGCTCTTTACAGCTCATTCTTCCTGATCCCAGGGAACAGGGTTGTCTTTTGAAATGGGTTCCCTCTAAGGATCATTGACACACTCTGAACAACAGAAAGAGACCAGGGAACCAGAATCCAAGAATGATCGTAGCACCCTAAAAACACAGACCAAAGTTGCTGAAAACATAGAGTGTGTCTGTTCCCCTCGGCTTACCTTTGGGTGGTCCCTGTTTTGTAACTGTATGCAGGTGGTAGAGACTGTACTTTTGATGGGGAGTATCCTGTAGTATATGCAGATACTGAACCTGAATCCTATATGATACTATAAACCAATATTACTTCCATCATTAAAAAATGTGAAATCATCATGAGATAGTGTTTCAAAGCTATTCATGGTCAAGTTTCAGTAATACTGTGTTCCAACACCCATCCATCCACCCCGTGTACCCCTTCACCAGTGCACATTTCCCACCACTAATGTCCCCAGTTTCCCTTCTGCCACCCTCCGCCAAGCCTGTCTCTAGGCACTTTCCTTCTTTCTCTCCATCCCCCTCTGCTTCTCCCTCTTTTCACTCTCCATCTCTCTCTCTCTCTCTCTCTCTCTCTCTCTCTCTCTCTCTCTCTCTATCTCTTTCTCTTTTTAGACATTAACTTCCATCATTTTTTTAAAGGATGTGCATATGGGCTCTGCCTAGCTAGTGATTTCAAGTTCTAAGTGAAATCTCTGTTCATTGGACACCTCAGTTCACTGGAATTTTTAGGGTATGTGGTATGAAAAGGGTCCAAACCCTGGGGCTCTATCTGTATTTGTTATCTATATCTAATCTATCTCAAAATTCTTGGGATTCCTGCAGCATCCTACGAGTTTGGCAGTTCAACCTCGTGTTATGTCATTCACCTCCCTGTACAATACTTGCATTTATTTTTTTATCTAGATATTTGTTGAGCACTTGGCCAAACCCTGTGCTCAATGCTGCTCAGAAGGAGTGTTTGGGTAAGTGTGGGTTGTTGCTGGGAGTGGGGTGTGTGGGGAGACAAATGAGCTAATAGATGAGTTGCCATATGTTGTGGTCAAAGCTATGATAATCCCATGAGCCATGTGATGCGTGTGGGGGTTCTGACATTAGAGCTCTTAGTCAGAATAGTTGGGTTTTTTTGAGTATTTGTATTATTTTCATATTCTACTTTGTTTTCTTTTTTTTTTTTGCTTTTTGGGTCACACCCGGCGGTGCTCAGGGGTTACTCCTGGCTCATGCACTCAGGAATTGCTCCCGGCGGTGCTCAGGGGACCATATGGGATGCCGGGAATCGAACCTGTGTCGGCCATGTTGGCTGCATGCAAGGCAAACGCCCTACCCGCTGTGCTATCGCTCCAGCCCCTATTCTACTTTGTTTTAAATGGATGCAACTGTGATTTATAAGAATATATATATATATATATATATATATATATATATCAGTGACTGGAGGGCTGGAGTGATAGTACAGTGGGCTGGGCGTTTGCCTTGCACACGGCCAATCTGGGTTTGATCCCTGGCTCCCCATATGGTACTCTGAGCTTTGCCAGAAGTGATCCCTGAGTGCAGAACTAGGAGTAATGTCTGAGCAGGTGTGGCCCAACTCTCCCCCCTAAAAACAGACCATGTTTAGGGATACTATTTCACATCTCTTCAAATATACAACCACATAACTTGCATACAAATAGTCTATTATAGTCCATTACTGTAAAATTACATTTTAGTAATTAAAAAGTCTGTTGCTACTTTCTCTCTGATTTTCAACTCTGCTTCCACTGGTAAGCTCAGTTCTTCCCCTGTGTTGAAAAGGTTTTTTTTTTGTGGGTTTCTTCACTTTCCTTCTATGTATCCTACTCATAAGTGAGAACTGCCGATATTTCTCTCTCTATCTTTCTCTCTCCCTATCTCTCCCTCCTCCTCTCTTATATTTCACTTCTTCTGGCCTTCTCTACTTCCACCCTAGTAGCAAATGGAAAGACTTCATTTCCCCCCTAACAGCTGAGTAGCAGAATCCGTTGTGCATCTATATCACATCTTAAGAAGAATTGGGATTTATGGGAGTTAGGTGCTTCTGGATATCTAGGCTAAGGAAGGTCCAGGGAAAGCACTTAGACCTTGATAACAGAGGACCATATGACGTGAAAGAGAGGCCCTCATCAGAAATTTTTGAGTTGGTTGGAAAGGTGTGGGTGAGGGTGTATGCAGGAAGTGAATGAGAACCCCCATCTTTGGAGGGGTCCTTAGTTATCCACGAGGGACTTGAAAAATCATACGCAGAATAGCTTCCTCTCTTTGAGCAACATGCCCAGGAGTGAACACCAGAGCTCTGGGCATGACTGGTTGAATTTCCATTACTTGATCACTTGACATCTCGTTACTCATCGTTTTGGTCGAGCGGGTGCCAGCAACGTCTCCATTTGTCCCTGTTGCGTGCTAATGTAGCCCAATGGCATCTGCTCATTCTAGGAACACACTGTCACTGTAACTGTTCTCCCGTTGTTCATCGATTTGCTCGAGCAGGCCCAGTAATGTCTCCATTGGAGACTTTGTTGTTACTGTGTTTGGTACATACATACATACATACATACATCGACGAAGATCAGAACGTCGGATTCTTTCTCTCATTTGGTGATACTCCAAGCATAGCTCTTTTGATTCCTCTTTGGGAGACCCAAGTAGCGTTCTCGTCCTGTTTTCATAGGGCCCAGGTCTCTGAGGCATATGTTAATGCAGGAAGAACAGTGGAATCGAAGAGATGTGCCCGGAGCTGGAGGTTCTTCCCTCTTAGCTATTTCTTTGATATTCTTGAAGGTGTTCCAAGCTGCTCTCTTCCTCCTGTGCAACTCAGGTGCCAGGTCATTCGTCATGTTGACTTCTCGACCTAGGTACACATAGCTGTTGCATTCGGAGATGGTCGTTCCGTTGAGAGTGAATGGAACGTCAGGAACAAGACCATTTCTCATAAACATTGTCTTTGTGAGATTCAGCTGTAGTCTGATGTTTCCACACTCACGGTCGAAGTCAGCCAGCATTTGTGCCGCTTGACTGATGTTTGGTGTTATAAGAACGATGTCATCAGCGAAATGGAGGTGGTGTAGTTGCCGACCATCTATCTTCATTCCTTCCCATCCCAGTCGTTGCATGACGTTCTCGAGGGTGACACTGAAGAGTTTCTGTTAAATAGTATCACCCTGCTGAGCCCCTCTCTTGACATTGATGATTACTTCTTTGTAGAATGGTGAGATCCTGGTAGTGAATCTGCAATATAGCTCATGGAGGATCCTGATGTACTGACTTTTAATGCCCTGATTGGCTAGGGCCTCTATGACCACTTCAGTCTCAACAGAATCAAAGACCTTCTTTAAATCAATGAATGTTAGACAGAGCGGCATCTTGAACTCCCAAGAAACCTCAATGAACTTGGTTATCGTGTGAATATGGTCGATGGTGCTGAATGCTTTGCGGAACCCAGCTTGCTTGCATGGTTGTCCTTCATCTAGTGTTCTGCCAATCCTATTCAGGATGACTCGAGTGAACAGCTTGTAGACGACAGACAACAGGCAGATCAGGTGATAGTTGCCAATGTTGTGGATGTCTCCCTTCTTGTACAGTAGTACAGTCCTGTTGGTTTTCCATTGGGACAGAACCTTGCATTCAGACAGGTAGCATGTGAAGAGCCGAGCCAGTGTATTGATGAGTACTGACAGCAGGTTCTTCAGGTGTTTGGGTCTGACCTTGTCTGGGCCGGGTGCTGTTCGCTTCTTTACCGATGAAATGGTGTGTCAGATTTCGGAAGGGAGAACGTTGGGAACGACATATCCATCCTGCAGAATTTGGTATGTGGGCAGGTGGATGTGGCTATCGAAGAGATCTGAGTAGAAGTCATGGATAATCTTCTCAATTGCCCTTCTGGAAGATGTGATAGATCCATCAGGACGTCGGAGGGCAGTCATCTTGGTCTTGTAGTTGGCGAAGGACAGGCAGGCGTTGCGAATGCTTTTCCCAGCTTCTGCCGCATCTGCCAGCACTGCTGCTCTTCTCTCTTTGAGGTCTTCCTTTATCACTTCTGCACTGCTTTGCGAGATTGGACGTTTGTTTGCGTTTGTCTGAGGCTTGTGCCAAGCCATGTTGGCAAATAAGCTTGAGAGTTTTCCAAGACAGGCGTCTTTTTGTGGCTATCTCTCTTGGCGTTCTTCGCACAATCATGGAGGTGCTGAACCAGTTGACCGTATTCCTCATCAATGTTGTCAACGACGGTATCTTTCCATGTTGCTGTAATAGTGCCAAAGAGCTCCCAGTTGGTGGTCGTTCTGGGAGTTCTCTTCTTAGACATGAATGTCCATGTGTCAGAATATCTGATGACCCAGAGCAGTCTGACTATATGAGGTCTGCTGTGATTCTCAATTAGTTTCACTTGCCAACATGTGTGAGCCCATCACCAGTAGCATTGCCTTCCTCACTGATTGCTGCAGAAGGTGCAGTTCATTAATTTTTTAAGCATGTGGCCCTTTGTGATTCATTTATGGCCCCCTGTGACTGGTGACACATGTGCCTCACTTGTCTCCTAGCTGAAAGTCTGCATTGCCCCTTACAAACACATTCTAATTCTGCTACTGTCTCCACAGAATGGCAGGGATTTGGAAAAATGCAAACTTCATCCAAGATTCAGTTATCCTATTTGTTTGGATCCAAAATATCCCCCATCCCCACCACACACACACACACACACACACACACACACACTCCTCATCATCTCTCTGAATCATGTCCAAAAGTATGGATGTGGCTCTCGTGGCAAAATACCTTTTGGGGATTGAGTAACAAGTATTTTTTTGGGGGGAGTTGAATCTTGTGAGAGAAAGTCTTGCATCGAGGCTGAGGTCAGATGACTTGGTGCCAAGCTTGGCTTAGTGGCATGTCACTCCAGGCAGAGAAAATAAAATAACAGATGTACTGGGGACAGCTGAAGTAAGGGAGTGAGGATTTTTCGAAAGAGATGACATGAGATGATTCAAAAAGATGTGTAGGATTTGATAGTTTCTTTGGAGAGGAACAGAATGAGATGAGTGATAAAGCAAGTGAGGGAGGGATATGAGCAGACGGTACTTGGACATTTTCCTGAAGATCAAGTCTCAGTTGAGTGATTGTGTATCAGTCACCACAACTGGATTGTGCTACAGTAACAAGCATCACCTTCCATGCCAGTGGCTTAAAGGGAAAAGTTTTATTACTCATTTGTGCTGTGAACTATTGCAGGCAGGATCTGTTGCAATGCCAGGATTAGCCTGCCACATTGAGGCTTCCATCAATTGGGAAGTTGCTTAGTTTCAAAGACAGAGGGAAGAGAGTTATGGAAAGCTAGGCAGTGACTTTTAAAGGCCTCCACTCACAGGACAAAAGCAGGACCCAGGCGTACGCCTAAAGCCAGAGGATTGTAAAGTCTCAGCTGGCCTGGAAAGAAAAAAACAGGGACTCCTAGTGCGTAGGCAAGAGACTCCAGAGATATGAAAACAGTTTGGAATCAATGGGTTCTATGTTCTTACATAAAGAAGACCTGTTTAAGATTTTTGTGCTGGAGTGGGTGATACTAATTCTAGTAGTAGATATGTCCTTTTGCAGACACTATATCCAGGGGCCTGACAGTGTTTATTATTTCCTTTTGTTTTACCTTATTTGCACTAGAAATTGCATCTTCATGGGGGAGGGGAGGGAGCTAGAGGGAGGAGGAAACTCAGGTGGAGGGAAATTGACACTAGTGGTGGGATTGGTGTTGGAATATTATATGCTTAATATCAATAACTTTGTAAATAATGGCTCTTTAACTTCAGAAAAAAAACCAAAATTGTGTCATCACACCCAAAAGAGGGTTTTTATCACAACCCTTTTCATATAGAAGAAACCAAGGAGCCCCCCCCCAAGTAGCTCATTGATAGTTGCTCAAAGCTCTATGTTTAGTACATTTTCGATTCCTGACCAGAATCCATGTTTCTCTGTCCTATTTCTAGTTGACAGGGAGGTGGGGTTCTTCTAGGATCGCGAGAGTGTGTGCTCTGTTCTGTATGTGTGACGTTCCTACTTGACTGTGGGCTCACCAAGGCCGGGCGATTCCTGTCTCCTCGCTCACCATGCCCTGAGCCTGGGAGAGCTCCTAGTAGATGCTCAGCAAATCTCTGTGAGCCAAGGAGCAGGGACAGGAGTGCCCTGCCCCTTTGGACTCAATGGTCAGTTTCTGCTCAGGAAATTGATGAGAGCGGGAAGCTTGTGGACTGTAGAAACGGTCCAATTTGGAGGAATCCAGGAGGCTCTTTGCCATTGGGGAAAAAACACCTGAGCAAATCAGAAGAGGGAGAGAGTGAAGAGAGAGGGAGGAAAGAGAGAGAAAGGAAGGGAGATATGGACAGAGAGATAGAGAGGTAAAGAGAGAGGGAAGAGGAAAAGAAAGGAGGAAGGGAGGACATCAGCCACAGGGAAAGGTCCTTTTTCATTTTGCTTTTTGGGTCGTAACTGACGATGCTCAGGAATTATTCCTGGCAGTGCTCAGGGGGGCCATATGGGAGACCAGGGATCGAACCTGGCTTGGCTGCATGCAAGGCAAAATTCCCTACCTGCTGTACTATCACTCTGATCTCTGAAAGGTCATTTTTATTCACAAAACAAAAAGAAGCCTGGATCCCTGAACTTGGAGCCCACCTCAGTCACAGCTCAATGGCCCTGCAGACTTGCTAGAGGAGAAGCTGGTCATAAACCGCTTGTTTATTCTGGAAGAAGCAAGTCTCGCTTCTGTTCCCTCTTGGGGGAAGC
Organism: Sorex fumeus; assembly: GCF_029834395.1. Lineage (NCBI taxonomy): Eukaryota > Metazoa > Chordata > Mammalia > Eulipotyphla > Soricidae > Sorex > Sorex fumeus. Next base: position 878,256 of record NW_026606222.1, on the reverse strand, counting down.
GTTTTCATAAGTGCAACCCTAAATCATCAAATTACAACCGCTGATTTATATAGAGAAGGAAGGGCACTTGGTAACCCAAGCAGTCAATTTTGATGGCAACTGACGTCTCAGTATTATTGGAGGCACAGGGAATTTAATTACGCTCCACGTAGATGGTAAATAATTTGAAATGCGAGGCAACGAATGCGTTTCCAAACCCTGGACCAAATGCCAGTAATGCAAATTGCCACCTCATAGAGCTTCCATAAAGAACAATTAGAGACAATCCTCTTTGTTTGTAGAGAAATCTGTTTAATATCGAATGGTGACAACGTTGCTAGGTGAATGTCCCCGAGGACTGTGCTCACCTTAGGTGGAGGGGAGGCTGAGAGCTTTGCAGGAGACTTGGTTTCTGTGTTCAAGGCACTGAGAAATCACCTATTTGGGTTGATGCCTTCCCATTGCCACAAGAGGACCCCTGGAATGAGCCTCTTCTGCAAATAAAAGAAATACATAAGAATGAAGAGTTCTGGGGGAGGTGGGCAAGCAGGATAGATGCCAGTGATGGAAAATATATTCGCACACAGATGATCGCATGTCGGCAGGCAGTGGCTATCGGGGGAGGTTACACAGTGCTCTGGAGAACGGAGAGTTTCTGTAATGAAATATTGGGGGAATGAAAGAGCAGGATCCAATTTCTTTTATTATGGGCTAACTTGTCATTTTGAGAGGGGGGGGGTCCTAAAAGCTGTTCCACAATTTTACTTCCTCTCCTCGATCAGTCGTCGAATATCAGTCATTGAACCCTGTGGATTCCCTGTGGCCTTGGAAAGTCAGACGAGGTCCTCTCATGGACGTTCTCATCCCTTCGCATCTCCATCACTTCTTCTTTTATTGAATCACTGTGAGATAGACCCTCACAAAGCTGTTCATGATTAGGCTTCAGTCATACAGTGTTCCAATACCCGTCCCTCCACCAGTGCACATTTTTCCAGCACCAGTGTCCACAGTTTCCCTCCCATCCATCACCCCCCACCCCCCACACACACACCATGTATGCCTCTGTGACAGGGGATTTTCTTTTCTCTCTCCCTTTCTCTCTCTCTCAGGGGATTTTATTTTCTCTCTCCCTCCCTCTCTCTCTCGCTTGCTCTCTTTCTTTCTCCTTTTGGGCATTGTGGTTTGCAATACAGATACTGAAAGATTGTCGTGTATATTCATGTACCTCCCTGTAACACTCAGATCTTGTCCAGTGTGATCATTTCCAACTATTATTGCCATCCAGGTCCCTTCTGTATCTTACCTACCTTCCATCCCCACACACTGTGGTTGATTCCAACCCTTCACCAGTCCTCCTCACCCTTTTTTTTTAATTTAATTTTTTTTATTAGTGAAACACCATGAGGTACAGTTGTAGATTTACAAATCTTTGTGCTTGGGTTTCGGTCATACCATGATCAAATACCCATCCCTCCACCAGTGCCCATTTTCCACCACCATGGATAATATCCCCCCATCCCCCCCTCCCACCCTGCCTCTGTGGCAGGGCACTCCCTTTTGTTCTCTCTCTCCTTTTGGGTGTTGTGGTCTGCAAAAGAGGCATTGAGTGGCAATCATGTTTGGTCCATAGTCTACTTTCAACATGCGTCTCCCATCCTGGGAGGATCCTCCAAACACCCTTTATTTGGCTCCTCACCCTTGTTTTTCTTGGCCGTGGATTAGTCTTGTGTGGGTGATCAGTTCTTGTCTGGGTGATCCAGCTGCCAGCCCTACCTCCTGATGGTTCTCTGTCATCTCATCTTCACAGGGCTGGAAAGTCGGTTTATTCATGAAGCGCCTCGTTCACAATCTGCTCTATGTTGGGTACTGTCCTGGGTGCTGAATTGACCCAAACCAGAATCGGGCAGGTTCCATGCAGGACTTGTTTCAGTGAATGCTCCTTAGTTGTTACATTAACTACCTGAAAGAATGCAGCAGGTACCTGTAACTTTATGTTCCTCCATGTCGGCCACACGACATCTTATCATCTCATTCCTACTTTGGCCAAACTGGCAGGCTACCGAATGTAACCTGCCCACACGGCAGAGTCTGGCCAACTCCCCGTGGCGTACCCAATATGCCAAATACCAGTAACAATGAAGGGTCTCATTCTCCTAACTCTGAAAGAGCCTTGAATATGGCACTTTTAAAAAAAAATCTCAGGGCTAGGACGAAGAGACGTTACTGGGGCCTGCTCGAGGCAATCGACGAATAACAGGATGGTTGTAATTGTGATTGTGATGAAAACTAGAAAGGGGGGGCGCTCAGGGGAGTGGCTCTCTTACAGCCCCCTGACCCTCCTGCCAACAACCATCCCCATCCCCTCAATCACTCCCTTGATTTCTTTTTACTGGCTCTGTAGAGTCCGAAATGTTTATACTTTTGGTTGTTGTCGATTTTGTAAAACATGGCACGTCGTAAGTCATGTTTGGGGCCCTCTGTCCCCTCCTGTGTGCTCAGATGCATTCATCACGTTGTTTGTGATTCTGGTTTCTTTGTGTGAATGATTTATGCCGTTTCTTTCCCTTTGGACTTACTTTCCTCCTCATTTTTATTTGGGTGCCGTGATTTTCAGCACTGTCAATAAGAACATTTCAGGAGGGCTCGAGCACCTCTTTCTCCCTCCCCCAGTATCAGCACCCAACCCTGCTTCAACTCTGTTCTGTAGGCTGATGCTTAGGTCCTGAACTTTGAACTTTTGTTATTTATTTATTTAGTTATTTATTTTTTGATTTTTGGGTCACACCCAGCGTTGCTCAGGGGTTACTCCAGGCTCATGCACTCAGAAATTGCTCCTGGCGGTGCTCGGGGGACCATATGGGTTGCTGGAAATCGAACCTGTGTCACCCATGTTGGCTGCGTGCAAGGCAAACGCCCTCCCCGCTGTGCTATTGCTCCAGCCCCGTTATTTTTTTTATGGCTCACACCCGGCGGTGCTCAGGGCTGACTCCTGGCTCTCTGATCATTCCTGGCAGGGCTCGAGGGATCCTATGTGGTGGTGGGAATCAAATCCGAATCAGCCATGTGCAGGGGAAGCGCCCGACCTCCTGTCCTAGCTCTCTGGCCCATTCACTTACCCTTTGCTATTTCCTTACTATGTTTCTTTATGTCCTGTCGCGCTTCTGGCATGGGGTGGTGATCACCGGCCAGGCTGTGGTGACCGGAGGCTCCTCTGGGTGCATTCAGGGCTGATCACAGTTCCCCCACCTTGGCCGGCCGACAGCAACAGTTGAATGAAGGAGGGAATGGGGCCTACCAGGCTGGTAGTCAGTGGCCATTTAGTCAAGTCTCACAGTATTAGTTATAGGGAGATCATGAAGGGTTGGGTATAGTTGAACATTATCATAAACAATGAACAGATTCAGGGGAAGCTCCTCTAGGCAATACTTAAGGACAAAATCTCATCCTGCTGAGAACTCTGCCCAAGGGTGGGATTTCATCAAAAGGTGTATTACTTTCTCCTTTCCTTATCCCATATCCATTTAAACAGATCTTAAATTTACTTAACAATATTTCTAGTCATTTTGTATGGACACAGTAAGAGATTTTTTAAGCTTAAAGGGTGACTCTTCCTGGAAACATCTTGCTATATATTCCAGACTACAGTCCTTAGGCCAACTTAGTCTTTCCTTAACCCCAGCAGGGTCTTTATACTAGTTACTTTTTTACTTTTTTTTTTTTTTGCTATTTGGGTCACCCGTGGCAATGCACAGTGGTTACTCCTGGCTCTGCACTCAGGAATTACTCCTGGCGGTGCTCAGGGGACCATATGGGATGCTGGGGATCGAACCAGGGTCGGCCACATGCGAGGCAAACACCATACCTGTTGTGCTATCACTCTGGCCCCTAGTTATTTCTTTTGGGGTCATGACAGAGTTTATTCCATGACTATGCTCTTAACTTCTTATACTTCTCATGGCACTTTTCCTTTTTTTATGACAGGGTAGCTTGTGGCTCGCCCTTGCTGGTCCCACCACAGCCTTGCTGGGACCCTTCTTTTGGGGTATTAGGAACTAAGGGCAACTGAAACTTAAGTCAAGTAAGTATGTTGGATTCCCAGGAATAAATATTATTTGGAGTCAACTACCAAGTTACGAAAGCATAGCATTAATTGTCTTGCTGTGTCTGTACAAAAAGAACATGGCTCTAAAGTAAACTATACAAAGGACATAAAGGAAAGAGGAAAGCAATATTTTACTTACATATATAAAATCCAGAGTCCTCAGAAGAATTTGACTTTACAAGTCACAGGGACTGATCTTGGATAGAAGTGATTGACAGATAGGGGAAGAAGAGCACAAAGGAGAGGTTAAGATAAACACCTGATTGGGAGTTTCTGATGGAATTGGGCATGCCTCAGGAGCACTGTGGTGGGAGTTACTCAATGAACCTTAACCTCCCTGCAGGGGAGAAAGGACAAACCAATGTCACCCAACAATGTCCCGCTGAGGAAAGAGAATCCTGTGTCTGCCCTTCTCCCTCTGACTTTACTCACCATGACGTCCGTGAGTTCCATCCACGTTGCAGCCAATCAGAGGACATTATCTTCTCTGATAGCTCAGTTAGATTCATTGTGGATACAGACCACAAATTCGTTACCCAGACCTCCACTGGCAGGTTCTGGGCAGCTTCCAGACCTTAACCACTTATCACTTAATCACTTAATCCCCGTTATTCATCGATTTATTCGAGCGGGTGCCAATAACGTCTCCATTCATCCCGGTTGCGTGCTAGCGTAGCCCAATGGTATCTGTTCGTTCTAGGAACATGCAGAGCCTCAAACCGATCATTTAGGGTCTTGACGAAGAAGTCTGACCATCTTATAGGTGGGCGTCCACGTGATCTTTTGATGTCCCGTGGAATCCAATCAGTAATGGCTCTAGTCCAGCGGTTGTCTGTAAACCTCATTACGTGTCCAGCCCATCTGATTTTTGATGTCTTGGCAAATGAGACAGCGTCCCTGATTCTGGAGCGTTGACGAAGATCAGAACTCCGGATTCTATCTCTCATTTGAGTGAATCGTGATATTCCAAGCATAGCTCTTTCGATTCCTCTTTGAGAGACCCGAATAGCGTTCTCATCTATTCCAGACCTTGGCTCTTGAAAATAGAACCTCAATGAATTCAGGAGTGCAAAAGTCTTTAACATTCCTTGCTTTCTTTATACCCCTGGTGGATTTCTCTAGCTCTCCTGTAAGAAAACAAGAACTGAACTGGTCTTTCCCACTTCCTGTTCCCCTGTCTCTGCACCATAGCACTGACTACATCAGAGCTATTCTGGCACTAGAAATCCCCCTGGGATGTGTCCACTTACCTGAGAGCCACAAAGAGGTAGAAGTGTGTGGGCGGAGCCTCAGGGAGCTGCTGGTCCAGGACCACACGTAGGTTGGGAGCTGGAGACGTCAAATTCTGTGCAATCACGGATGTCATTTCTCAGTTTGATTGGCCTTAGCTACTTCTTAAAGATAGCTTTACAAGACATTCGATCACTTTCGTCTCTCTGTCTGGTGCTATCTCCTGGATATGCCTTTCCTCTGATTTAAGTAATTCATCCAAAATTGTTTTCGATGTGGCTTTTGTGTGGTAAATCTTTGAGGTCTTCTATACCTGAAAATATTTTTATCATCCCTTTATATTTGAATGACAGCTTGATTGAATATAACATTTGAAGTTCTATGCTTTTTCATTTAATGCCTTAAAATATTACTTCATGTGTTCTTGTATCCAAGTTTGCTGATTTAAAAAATTCTGATGTCAGTCTGATATTTTAAGAAAATTTGATTTTCCTTTTTCTTTTCCTTTTGAAAAAGAATTTCCTCTTTGCTTTTTCCACTACTTTTAACTTTTTATTATAATATTGTCCAGATGTGGGTTTTCCCCAATTTCTCTCTCTCTCTTTTAGTTATATAGACCCTTCTTTTAAAATGTTACTGAATTTTGTGTTTTTGTGCATGGACTTTACATTATTTAGTGAGCCCTAAACACCTCAATTAGTAGATATTGTTACAACAGACCAATATATATGGACAAAGGTACGTTGCTTAAAAAAACTCAACTCTAATATAATGTACAGGCATGACACAGCTTCAAGGGGGAAGAGTTAGACAGTGGAAACAGTAACCAGGGCCCCAGACCAATAGTACAGCAGGGAGGGTGTTTGCCTCGCACCCGGCTGACCTGAGTTCAATCCCGGCATCCCACATGGTCCCATGAGCATTGCCAGGAGTAATTCTTGAATGCAGAGCCAGGAGTCACCCCTGTGCATTGCCGGGTGGGGCCCAAAAAGAGTCACACAGTAAATAGTAACCGAAGACTCTTCTTCAAGTTAAAAGAAACGTGTATCCAATATCTCTTCAAATACTCACTCCTCCTTACTTTCTGCTATCCATTTTTTTAGTCTCCATATTGCTTAATGTTTGTTTGCTTTTGTTTGGGGTTCACACCTGGCGATGCTCAGAGCTTCCTCTGGGCTCACTCCTGCGGGGGCTCTGGGGTTCAGGTGGAGTCAGCTGAGTGACAGGCAAGTATTTCTGTCCTTTCCACCTCGGGGCATTGTTGCCTGATTACTTGGCAGGAACATCTGCCCCGGAGGGTGGAGTCCATCGTGCCGTCCTCAGAGGGGACCAGGTGGCCCTGTCCCCCCAGTGTTCCTGCCTCACCCCTGCTTTCCCACACTGCACCCTTGTCCCTTGGTGGCGGCCAGTACACCGATTCCCATCTCTTTAAACTTCCTCAATATCAGAGCCTGGAGCATCAAGGAAATGAGTGGCGGGCCTCAGCCGAGCAGAGCTGAAAGGAATGTTCTCTGTCTGGCCTGGGTGAAAATGGAAACCCCGGTAATATATTCAGGCATCTTCCTCGCAGGAGGGTTTCCTATGAAATCTCAGCCACCCAAGAGGAGCTTGTTTGCTCTGGTTCAGGGACTGTCGTTTCCTCGCTCGCTTCCTGTTGCCCCACGTGGAGAGCCAAAGGCTGAGGGGCCCAAGCCCTGACGTGTGGTGGCTCTGGGGACCCTGTGCTAAGCGCAGGGTGAGATTCTCGGGGAGGAAGTGGCTCGCTCTGACGCTACATCTCTGTCTCTCTCTGAGGCTGCGTCTCTGTCTCCCTCCTTACCTTCTCCATGGGATTCCAAGGCTGTGAGGCTTGGGGGCTCCTCCATATCTTCTTCCAAGTCCCCAGAAGCTGTCTGGGGTCTGGCCTAGGGAGGTGCTACCCAGAGGAGGCAATTGTCGCCAGAGGCCCGGAGAAGCCTGGGACACTTGGGGAGTCGGGACGGGGCAGAGACATTAAAACTCTATCCTTTGTGCCTCTGTCTCTTCATGGACCCCAGGTCCAAACTTTGAAGGGGGGTGCTTCTCTTCGAGGGGAGGCAGGTGGTGGCAGGGAGGAGCTGTCCCAGTCCCCTCTGGCACTGCTCAGGGGCTGTCTTAGCTCTGTGTTCAGGGGTCTCTCCTGGCAGGGCTTGGGGGACCCTATGTGGTGCTGAGGATCAAGTTGGGGTCAGGCCGGCAAGGTCAGCATCGTCCTTGCTGTACTACCTCTCGAGATGAGGCGGTGAGGTTGGCACACGCTTGCTGTGACCGCTTTCCCGCGGAGCTGAGCTCCTCCACGTGGCAGCCACTGCTCAGATCCGGCAAGTACGAGACAGCCCAGAGGTCCAGCGAGGACTCCCAGAGACCCTCAGAGGTTCTCCAGCAGAGGGTTGGTCCCGAGACACTCCCGCTTACACACGGAGCTATTCCGTGGGCTTGAGGCACCAGGAGTCAGGGGCTCAGAGGAAAAGGAAGTGGCAGGACAAGGCAGCCAGCTCAAGGGACTCAAGTGGACGTGCCCGTGAGAGTCCTGGGTTCAAGCCCCAGCACGCCGTGGCTCCAGAGCACCCCAAGTGTGGCCCCTCAAACCCTTTCCCCTCCAAAAAAAACTCCCTCTTACATGCATCAGGCCTGCGCCCCATCTCCTCACCTGTCCGCCAGCAGGGGTCCCCTTGTGGACAGCCCCGTGTTAGGACACATTGGTTAGCCTGCAGTGGCCCCTGAGCACTGCTGGGTGTGGCCTCACCCCTGCACCCCCCCCAAAAAATAAAGGAAGCTGTATCTGGAGCCTGGGGGTTGTCGCCCAAGGGGAGAGCATTTGCCTTGCATGTGTGAGGCCTGCTTTGATCCCCGCCATCAGCCCTTCTTCCCATGAGCGTCCCATGGCCGCTGAGTGCCGCTGAGTAATGGCCCCCAGTAGAAGAAAAATACAAGAGGCGTTAGTCAGAGGGAGGATTGGAACGTACAGGGGTGGCATTTGGTAAGGATTTTCAGACTGAAAATTCCATCCTTGGCCCTTCTAGATTCAAGAGATGTTGAGAGGCGGGGGTGGGGGGGTGGGGGGAGGAAAGGAAATGAAAGACTGCTTTTTAATTCCCACACCTGGAGATAATTGCAGCAGACACTTGCTTCCTCCTCACGGTCTGGGCTGCTCTCCTGAGCACGTGTGGCTGATCAAATGCTTTCATCATGCTTAGGTTCCTGTGCCATTTTTAGCGTTTTAGCTCCTTTACAAAGCCACATTTTAGACGAATACATAGTATTCCGCCAGATGAGCTGACCATAAGTCATTCCAATGCTTTTTTATGCTTAGAGATTTATCTAAGGGGTTTAAGAGTGTTTGACTTGGGCCAGGGATGTGGCTTAAGTGGTCCACCCCAAGGCCGGCATATACACGGCTCTGGATTCGATCCCATTGCAACCCCCAGCCCCTGTGACTGCTGGGTGTAAACTTGGTGGCTCCTGAGCACTTTGAAAATAGTCCTCTTGCTCCCTCCCTTTTTTGCTTTTTGGGTCACACTTGGCAATGCTCAGAGGTTACTCCTGGCTCTGTGCTCAGGAATGACTCCTGGCGGTGCTTGGAGGACTATATGGGATGCTGGGGATCAAAGCTAGGTTGGCCGCATGCAAGGCTAATGCCCTCCCGCTGACCCCTCTCCCCCATTTTTTATTCTTAGATCAGAGGTTCTCTGTGGGGGCTTTGCCTGCTGGGAACAGTGGGGAGAATTTTGATGAGCTATCACGGGGAAGGGAGAGAATTGTGCTCTTGGCTAGAGGATGGAATCTGGGGGTGTTACTAAGGACTCCATGCTGCCCCTCTGCCCCCCAGACACCAATGCAGGAGATTCCCCATCTGAGGTGTTCCGTCCTGTCCATGCAATTTAACACTGAGATGACCCTTTCTCTGTCTTTCTCATGATGGATTCCAGTGTCTGAAATAAGGATCTTGAGACATGACACCCGATTTGCTTTCTAGAAATCCAGAAAGAATATCCTTGTGCCCCCCCCCCCCCCACCCCCTGCAGTGCCCAGAGCTCAGGAGAGCAAAGTCTGGGAAAAACTCAACCTGGGCCATCCCTCATGAATGTCCCAAGCGACACAGACCCTGGTCCACACTCTCTTTGATTGAAGGACTGGCTTCTCTTCTGCTTGTGAATTGTTCGTGTTTCTTTTGCCTGTGAATTTGCAGCTCCAAGCCTTCGCTGATTTATTTTTTTTTTTCTGTTTCCTAAGGAAGTTATAGGGGTTTTTGAAAAATTGATTCGTGAGAGAGCTGTCCCTTCCCAGCCCGTTGCGCATATAAAAGGCAATCAGAGCCCCTGCATGCTGGCGTTGACGATGCCTCTTTATTCATTACCGTGTAACAAGAGCTGTGTGTCACCCGGAGCAGGGTTCGGGAGATGGGGACCTTCCCCCTGTGCCCGACAGAGTCCTTGCAAGTTGCGAATCTTCTTTGAAAAGGAAAACATTTCTGTGGGTGTAAACACTTGTCCCCTTTGGCTCGGGAGATGGAGATGAAAGAGTCTCAAGTTTGGAGTGTGAATTGGAAAAAAAAACACCCCAGAACCAGGAAGTTCAAGAATGTTTTCCAGCTGACAGCGCCAGAGTCGCAGACTCAGAGGGAAGAAAGAAAGTTCTTGTAATTGCCAAATAATTACTCAATTAACGTCACTCTGCACAGTGCTCTCAGAGTGGGCTGCTGGAGAAGCCGCGTCAGTCTTCCTTCTGCCAAATCTGCTGCAGTTTCATTGTGAGTTTCCAGGGGGGAGTTTTAAGATCTTCTCTGAGTGCCCACATGGAATGCACCAGTGTTCCGTGGGGCTCTGGCCTGTGACCCTTTTGGGATTATGCATTCATTATCTCAAGCGCTGAAAAAAACCATCTCTCCACCTTATTCAGTCCCATTTGCTTAGGGTGACTTAGGACTGTGGGGGTTGAAGGGGGGAAGCAGATAGAAAAGTTCCCCCAGAGTCAGCTGGAACAATCTCCTAATGCCTGCTGGAGTATCTAGCACCACTGAGGTGGAAGAAATGAATGTCAATAAAAATACCTTTAGGCTATTCAATTGCGGGTGGGCAGGGAGACAGCACCCCATGAAAGTGGGGGAAGGAGCAGGACAATGAAAAGTGGGGGCCGGTGAGACTCAGGTCCCTGACCCCAAAACAAAACCACCCTGGGCTGGAGCGATAGCACAGCAGGTAGGGTATTTGCCTTGCATGAGGGTGCCCGGGTTCGATTCCCAGCTTCCCATATGTTCCCCCGAGCCCTGCCAGGAGTAATTCCTGAGTGCATGAGCTAGGAGTAACCCCTGTGCATTGCCGGTGTGACCCAAGAAAGCAATAAAATAAAATAAAAAAATAAAAAATAAAAACCAAAACCACCCAAAGTGTGCCCAGTGCTCAGGGTCTTGGGGAAAAAGCCCAAGTTGAGGTTCAATCAGTGTTTCTGTTTTTCTGGGATCCTGCTTCCCCCCCTCACCACTGTCTCCCAGAAGAGACCGTTTCCATGCCACAGGGGCCCCACTGTGTTGTCCACTTCGCAGAGTGACCGGGGCACTTTGCCTGTTGCCAAGGGCACAGCTTTCCAGGGGGCCGTTCACATGCCAGGCTGCTCACCAGGTGTTGGGCAAAGCCCCATGCGTGCCCTGCCTTTGTTGGGGTGTTTCCCATGCTTGGCATCGTTGGCCTCACCCTGGTCATTCCATTTCATGGCTGGGAAAACTGAGGCTCTGGGAGGTTCCAGCACACGGGTGAGTCCGCTGCTACAGTTGGCTTGTACACGCCCTGCCTGTGCCCACCCTCTCGTTTCTACCTTGGGTTCTGGAGAAATTCATGCTTGTGTGGATTCCCGGCTCCTTCCCTCAGAGGGGCTAGCCGAGTGAGGGGGTGCATGCTGGAGAAAGAGACACCACACTGCCCACTTTCAGTTGTGCATTCTTTTTGTTTTTCCCGTTTATTTATTTTTTGACCTTGGCAGCATACTCTGTGTTGGTGGCTTTGTGGACACAGCGCTTACACGGAGTAGGAGCCCACACCGATGGTCTCCTTTACCACATAGCCATTGCTGAACACCAGGTTCTTCCCGTGTAGTTGCTGAACCACTACAGTGCAGTGGTGCCTGCGTGGAGTGAGGTTTGCCGTCATCATCCATCAGGACAGTGGCCACGAAGCTGAAGCCACGGAACAGTTGATGGGCGCCCGCGCTGGGGGGGACGCCTGGGGAGTCCCTGGGGGTGCGGGATGTGAACTCAGTGTCAAAGTAGAAGGTGTCGTCGGGCTGAGCCACAGCTGGCTTAAAGGGGGGTTTGATCTCCCGACGGTACAGCTTGTTCCAGTCGATGGTGGAGTAGAAGACATGCCGCTTGATCTCCTCTGCCCCATCAGGCCCAGAGCCAAGCTGGTTGGCAGGATTCCGCTTGAAGAGAGCCCGAGGAGGCTCTGGGCTTCTGTGCTCAGAAACTGGGGCATGCCTAGTTTCGCCTTCAGATTCAGTGTCATAGTCTCCTTCCGGTCCTTCCCCTGGAAGGGCAGGGAGCCTGTCAGCATCTCAAACATCAGCACCCCATAGGACCACCAGTCAGCACTGTGGGTGTGGCCCTGGAGGCTGACAACCTCTGGGGCCATGTGCTCCACCGTCCCGCAGAAGGAATAGGCCTTCCTCTCGTGGTCAATGGCCTCCTTGCTCAGGCCAAAGTGAGTGAGCTTGATATGGCCCTCCTCATCCAGAAGGATGTTTTCAGGCTTCAGGTCTCTGTAAATGATGCCCAAGCTGTGGAGGTGGTCCAGGCCCAAAGCCAGCTCGGCTAAGTAAAACTCCTGCCCCCGCGCCTTGCCCTCCTCACTGGGGCCCTTGGAGGGGAGCGGGTTGAATTTCCCTCCCCGCCCCGACCAGGGCTCTGGCAGCCGAAGACCTCCAGAACCAGCCACCACCATGCTGAGACCACTCTCCACATGCATGAAGGTACTGGCAGAGGAACAAAGGCATGTGGGTCCTGGGACTGAGATCTCTAAGCCTGCTCAGATCGGGGCTGAGCATTCTCCACCCAGATCCTCCAAATTCCAGTAGGCAGGGGTCACACCCACCAACTGGCCCCCTGGTGCTGTGTAATCCCATCAGCGGCCAAGACTCAGAGACTATAAAACCCAGCTCCCGGAAGCGCGTGGCCGCATTTGCGGCCTCGCGACATCTTATTATGACCTCTTATTGCGATAGCACAGCGGGTAGGGCGTCTGCCTTGCACGCAGCCAACATGCCCGACCCGAGTTCGATTCCTCCGCCCCTCTCGGAGAGCCCGGCAAGCTACCGAGAGTATTCGATATGCCAGACACAGTAACAACAAAGTCTCCAATGGAGACGTTACTGGGCCAGCTCGAGCAAATTATCTCATTCCTACTTTGGACAATCTGGCAGGCTACTGAATGTGACCTGCCCACACGGCAGAGTCTGGCAAACTCCCCGTGGCATACCCAATATGCCAAATACCAGTAACAATGATGGGTCTCATTCTCCTAACCCTGAAAGAGCCTTGAAGATGGCACTTTTTAAAAAATCTCAGGACTAGGATGAAGGAGATGTTACTGGGGCCTGCTCAAGGCAACCGACGAACAACAGGATGGTCGTGATCATGATCGTTTATTTTTTTAAGTTGAATCACAGTGAGAAACACAGTTACAAAGTTGTTCATGGTTGGGTTTCAGCCATATAATGTTCCAACACCCGTCCCTTCACCAGTGTACATTTCCCACCACCCATGTCCCCAATTTCCCTCCCACAGGGAATCGCTTTTCACCCATTTTTTTGGTTTGGTTTGGTTTTGGGGTCACACCCAGCAATGCTCAGGAGTTACTCCTGGTTCTGTGCTCAGGAATTACTCCTGACAGGGCACAGGGGACCATATGGGGTGCCGGGGACCCAAGCTGGGTGGGCCACATGCAGAATTAACACCCTCCCCACTGCCTCCAGCCAGGCTAAGACAGTTTTGAAGAGATGACTGCTGAGATTCTCTGGTGCCATCAGGCACCCGCACGGCGTCCTGAGGGATAGAGACACTCGACCTGCACACCCTGGGTCGGTGCAGCCCCCAGCAGCCAGATACAGAGTTAGAATCAGTGGAATTCAGGCAGTAAACTGCACCAGGCTTATGAGGGAGCCTCCGCAGAGCCTCATAGAAGCCACGTCCCTTGTCACCTTGCGAATTCCCTTCTACCTGCTTATCGCCAGGAGTGAAGTCCTGGCCTGGGTTCTTGCCCCACGGGTTTTTTTTTTAACTCATTCTAGAACATTCTTTATGGAATCAGAACAGGAGCAATTTTGGTCTCTCCTCTTCCTCACTAGCTGGTCAGTCCCCAGGCTCCTGGGTGGAGGGTTTGGAAGGTTTGAAGGCTTCCCGCATTTCTCTGGGTTTCTCTTTCTCCTCTCCTTAGATCAGGTGCTGGTCTTGCCTTTGCTTTGGAATCTTCTGGATTTTGCCTCTAGAGCTTTGGCTCTGACTGAACCCCCAAACTAAAGTAGGTTACAAAACCAAAACAGAGGAGTGGGGAATTCTGGGCCCTGGAGAGGTGGGGTGACTGAGAAGTCGGAAGAAAGAACCTTCAGGGCTGAAGGGTTCTTTGGGAGAGAGCGGGGCTGGCATGGGGTCCCTGCATCACATGGTAGACTTCGAATGTGCACATTGTAATCCCAGGGAGTTTTACTGCCACAAGTGGTAATTAGAGAGATCCTGAGCTAATAACATGACAGGCAAGCTCAAGTTTTAAGGACGAAATGAACGGATGTCTCTAATTTTCTATGAAATGTTAGAAATTAGGGGAGGATGGATAGATGGGCGGATGAGTCCCGGGTGAACAGGAAAACACTCGGTATCCATGGGCATGCTCAGTGTGATAACGGGTGGTGGGTCCTTGAGGGCTCACGAGGAAACTCGACTGTTGTTTTGTAGCACTTAAGATTGCTCATAATAATAGTTATGAAATTTGCTTATAAGTGGATGGTCATGGAGCGTATCATGCTAAGTGAAATAAGTCAGAAAGAGAGGGACAGACATAGAAGGACCGCACTTATTTGTGGAACATAAAATAAATGAGACTGGCACCCAAAGTCAAGTAGACACGAGGGCCAGGAATATTGTTCCATAGTTGGCAGCCTGCTTCATGAGCTGGGGCAGAAGGCAGCTGGAATAGAGAAGGACCAAACACGATGGCCTCTCAGTATCTATATTGCAAAGCATAATGCCCAAAAGTAGAGAGAGAGAGAGTATGGGGGAAATTGCCTGCCATAGGTGGGGGGGGGGAGGTTGGAAAACGGAGGTGGTATACTGGGGATATTGGTGGTGGGGAACGTGCACTGATGGAGGGATGGGTGTTCTATCATTGTATGACTGAAACATAGACATGAAAGTTTTGTAACTGTATCTCACAGTGATTCAATAAAAAGAAATTTTAAAAAATTGCTCATAATAAAGATGGGAAAGCCCCAGCCTCTGACCCTGATGAATGATTTGCTTGGACCGGGCTGGGTCGTGACCCTCTGTACCCACCAACTCTTCTGCTGACCTGACTTAGGGCAAAGGCCTTTGTACTTTGTGAACTTCGAGAACAAAATTTTGTTTAATCCTTGGGGGGATCAGAGGGGTGCCTGTTGTCTACATTCATCTGGGTCCTTGGAGCCCCCAGGCTTATGGTCCCTGAATGGTGTTGGGTCCCCAGTGCAGGGACTTTCACAGCTTCTCCGGAAGTCAGTGCACCGTGGTCTTGTTTAGCCTCACTGCAAAATCAGGAGTTCCTGGGGGTTCATCCCTGAATGTCCATCAGTCGTTTATTGGATTGATAAACATCCGAACAACTGGGCCCAGGGCTGGGCGCCAGCAATGGTCACTTGGTCATTTGGCTGCTGGCCTCATGGAGCTTCTATTCTCACAGAGGGAGGTTCTGAAATGCTCCCCGCTGCATTGTATAATGACTCCACTCCTGGTACTGCAGAAATTGTTGCGCAGAGCCTCACTCAGTGCCTGAGGCTGGTTCTTGCGTGATCTCAGCTGGGGGTGGGACAGAGACCCAGAGTGGTGGGGCTCATTCCAGAGCACTGAGAATAGGCCAATAGAGTCCGTTTCCATTGCAAAGTCACCCACCAGGGCTTATGTCTCCGGGCATCTCCTGTTACAGACGGGCAGGGTTAGGCCCTTCTATTAAAAAATAAGAAGGAAGAGGAGAGAAATCAGCAGTTAAATTTTTGTTTCTGAGTTTTGGGGCCCCACTGCAGAGCCTCTGTGTCACTATTAGCCCTGTGCTCACAGCCAGTCTTGGGTCATGCTCTGGGAACTCGGCTGTACTAGGGATCAAACCCAACTTCCTGCCTGCAAAGCGTGTGCTCAGCCAGCTGAATCTCTCCCAGCCCAGCAGTCCAGTTTTCAGAAGACAGAAAATAGCCCCTGTTTTAAATACCAGCAACAAATTCATCTCAAAAGAAAAACAACCCGGGGCTGGAGTGATAGCACAGTGGGTAGGGCATTTGCCTGGCATGCGGCCGACCCGGGTTTGATTCCCAGAATCCCATATGTCCCCTGAGCATCGCCAGGAGTGATTCTTGAGTGCAGACCCAGGAGTAATCCCTGAGCATCGCTGGGTGTGACCCAAAAATCAATCAATCAATAAAATAAAATATAAAATAAAAATGAAAAAGGAAAGCAACCCCCGTGTGGGCTACCATTGAGTACGTCCTGTGCAATGTGTCTCTGGATCTGAGTTGGTTCCCAAAGCCCCCTGTTGAGGACCCCCTTCAGTCCCTCGATGGCAACTAATGACATACTTAGTATCGCTGAATCCATTTCAGAGCCATGAAGAGGAAGAGACTCAGCTCTGGGTGTGTCTGTGTCCAAAGTGGCTTGGGCTGTGGGTCATTGGCATTGCAGATACAGAATATTTCGTAGCGTGGGTTGGTGTGAGTTTGCAGTGTCCTCGGCAACCTCTTCCAGCTTCGAATGCAGGCCTCCTGGGACCTGACACCTGGGATCTAGCCCCACTCCCAGCCACGCTTACGCTTGCTGAGTGCACATGCACTCGCTCAGAAGCTCCCGCTGACTTCTCCCAAGAGCATTTTCCCTGAGCACCTTGCCTGGGTATTTAGGAAGCGGAGTCCCCACACCTGCTGCCATGGGGCTCCTTTGCTGCTCAGAAAACAGATAAAAGGGAATCTAAGGAGCAGTGACCATTTCTAAGGAGCCCCGGGACAGAAAGTAACCTAGTGGCTTGAAGAAAAGATTTGACCGCCTTCAGCGGCCGGCCCTCCTTTGTGAAGAGAGGGTAGAATGGGAGGAGGCAGCCCTGGGAGGAGCTGGCAAAGGAGCCCTATCCCAGCTGGCATGGCATATGCAAAGATCCTGCGGTCAGCAGCTTGTGTGGCAGAGAAGTGAGAAGGACCCTGTGCAGGAGGGTGGATGGGGGCACCCGAGCTTCCTCTCATATCAAGTAAAGGATGAGAACCCCTCCCTCCCCCCAAAATAGAGGTCTGTTTTCCCTGCTCCCTGCTCCACAGAACCCCTGGATGGGTTTGGGTGTGAAAAGCAGGTCGTAGAAAATGAAGCGTGGTGTGGACAGCACTGACCGTAGCATCATGCGAGGCTTTCTAGGGAGCTCTTGCCAGGACTTTGTCAAGAATCCCCTCTCTGTCTCTGTCTCTGTCTGCCTGCCTGGTGTCAGCCTGCACGTCCCCCCTACCGGGCGTTCTGGGGTCCCTCATCTCCATCAGTGAGGACTAAGTGGGGAGGAATCAAGTTCCGGAAGGGTGTGTGTGAGCCAGCCCAGCCTTTGTGCTCGCCATCTCCATGGTACCCAGACGGGGACAGTCTCATTAGGCTATTTCCAGCACCCGGAGGGAGGGGGCATGGACGAATTGGGCAGAAGGGCCCTGCCCGCCCCAGCCTGGCTCTCCCGCTCTGAAGTCCTCATTGATCAAGCGGTCAGGGGCCGCAGAGCCACGACCTGCCAGTGCCCCACGCGGGCCTGGGGTGAGCCGAGCCTGGGCACCGGCCGGGCCAGCAGCAGCCGCGAACGCTCAAGGCCGGGCTCCAGGAGCCTGGCGCTAATGAGCTCGGAAGCTGACAGCTTTGACCAGAAGAAACACACCCTCCCGGTGGGCTGTCTGTCCTCTGCCGGAGCCACAGGGATGAGGGTGGGAGGGGCCCCACAGGGTTGGTTGCCCCTTTGTTTCATTGCCTCGCGCTTCAGGCATCCTTCAAGGCCTGGGCTGGGGCTGCCCGGAGCCCGGGCAGGAAGATGCCCGTCTGCTGTTGGCAGTGCATGGCCAGTGGCTTCTGAAAACAGTTCACAGATGGGAGCACCACAGAAACCCGCGGGTGTCGAGGGCTGAGGAATTGGGGGTCCCCTCTGGGGTGCTTGGTCTCCATTGGGCACTAAAGGCGCTGGACATTTCTCCCCCAGAGGGCCAGCTGCAGCTCGGAGCAGGCATCCCTGGTTACCTGCCCCAGCGGATGCCAGTGTAGCTCAGTCAGGTTGGGAAATCTCCGTTCCAGGGCTGGGGGAGCCAGCCCAAGGGGAGGTGTCCAGGCTGTGCTGACCTCCCGGGCACCCAGGATTGGACCCCCGAGCACTGAGGCTGGGGTAGCCCACAGCACTGTCGGGGTGGCCCTAGGCCCGCAACCCCACGGCCCTTTCCTAGTTCATCCAGTTCCACACAGGCTTAGCAAAGCAACCCCATTTCACAGAAGAGGCAATGGAGGCACCAGTTGGTTAAAGGCGCCACAGCCAGGACAGCCCAGTAGGGGCCCCCAGCTGGCCTGACACCTCCGCTCACCTCTGCACCCGCCATGGGGCTCCTTTAAACACTGTTCTCCGGGGGCCAAGACACCTCTGACTGGGCCTGAAGGTGGCTGTCCAGAAAGGATCATTTCCTGCCGTCCACCGACCTTTCTAGCTTTTATTTTCCAAGCACACTTGTTAACATCATGTCTGGGAATGGTGGCCAGGCAGTAGTGACACCGAGCGGTTGTAATGTCCTCAATGGGATGACTCCTCCTCCATCATCACAGCGTCCTCCCTCCCGCACTCTTGCACTCTTGCAGCAGGGGCCCTTGAGCACCGAAATCCCCAGGGAGTCCCAACTCCAGAGAAAGCATGACCACACACGCACATGCTTGTACACACACGGGCATAGACAGCCACACACCCATGAGCACACACTAACATGCACGCACACCCAGGCCTAGATACTCACACTGAACCACATTTATGTCCAATCACACACTCATGCCCACATGCACATGCACACGCAGACATATATATACACTTAAATACTCACACACATGCACGCACAACACACACACAGACACATGCACAGAGACAGATACACAGACACAGATACACACAGACACACACAGACACACATAGACGCACACAGACACACACAGTCACAGAGACACACACAGACACAGACAGACACACACATGGACACATATGCAGACACAGATACACAGACACAGATACACACAGACACACAGACACTCACACAGACAAGAGACACACACAGAGACAGACACACACACGTGCGTACACACACACACACACACACACACACACACACACCAGTCCTTTCAGTTCTTACAAGAGCTTCCCACTGCAGACAGGAGAAGATCAAGGTTCCAAGAGGTTAAACCACCAGCCCTGCTGGCAAGTGACTGAATCAGCCTCCAAACCCAGTGGTGCAGTCCCAGAGCCAACCGTTCCTTCCACGCTCTCCTCCCCGGCCCCCGTCGGCAGCTCACTGAGGCCAGATGGACTTCCCCCCCTTTATTTTTGAACCAAAATTCTGAGCACCTGGTGTGAGTTCTGTGCGAGGCTGAAGGGCACTCCAGCCCAACATCCCTGAGCAGGCAGGAAGGATGCCCTGCTAGTTGGTGTGGAGGGGGCTGTTACTCTGCTTCTACACCCAGATTTCCTCCTGGAGATCAAAGGTGTTGCAAGCAGCTGATTCGTACACACCTTTGACATCTGGTGTCAATTTCACAAAGACAAATTAATTTCTTGGGCTTCCCAGTGGTTGTGGTGGTGGGGGAGGGGGCTGGCTGGACTCTCCTTGTATTTTCAGCTGGAAAGGCTTCCAGGCTTGTGCCACATGGCAGAATCCTTGAGCATCTGGGGCTTCCCTGACTTGTCTACTCATATGGACAGAGAAAGCTCAGTGAAGTCCAGGTGCTCGGCATCCAGGATGGGGTGAGGGTCAAGAATGTTCTCACACCTGGAAAGAAGAATTAGTGTGTGTTCCAGATCCCAGTTCCCCACCTTGTGTGTGGGATTTTTTTTTCTTTTTGGGTCACACCCGGTGATGCTCAGGGGTTACTCCTGGTTCATGCACTCAGGAATTACTCCTGGTGGTGCTTGGGGGACCATATGGGATGCTGGGAATCAAATCCGGATTGGCCACTGCAAGGCAACTGCCCTACCAGCTGTACTATTGCTCCAGCCCCATGTGTGGGATTCTTTTTTTTTTTTTTTGTTGTTGTTGTTCATTTTTTAAATTTTCCTTTTGACTCACACCTGGCAATGCTCAGGGGTTACTCCTGGTTCTACACTCAGGCAGTGCTCGGGGGACCCTATGGGATGCTGGGGATCGAACCTGGGTCATCTGCATGCAAAGAAAACACCCTACCCACTGTGCTGTCGCTCCAGCCCTGTGTGTGTGAGATTCTTGCTCCACCTCCCCCCTTGCTCAGAGTTACCCCTTGAAGAGGGTTACGCTGGAGACAGATGCCTGAGGTGATGTAGTCAGACTGAGAAGTGGACAGGAGCCGATCCACGGTGTACACAGGGAATGTGGGGACACTATGTGTGGCCCCTGTGCCTTCCCAGACACCTAAGCGGGCTTTCCACTCCTGCTGCTTCTCAGTTGGGAAGGCCAGGTTTGCACCAGACAATGCCGCCCGTGTTCGTCCAACCTTGGGAACACAGATGAGCCTGCGGGTGCTCGGCCTGGGAGATGGTTCTCAGTCTTCTTGTACTTCCTGTGAGGGGTTTCTGGCAGTAGCCAGAGACACCCTGGAATTGTTTGCTTGTTGGTTTTTTATTTTCTTTTATTTTTGGGTCACACTCGGCGATGCACAGGGGTTACTCCTGGCTCTGCACTCAGGTCAGGAATTACTCCTCGCAGTGCTTGGAGTAATGTGGGATGCTGGGAATCGAACCCAGGTCGGCCGCGTGCAAGGCAGATGCCCTGCCCGCTGTGTTATCACTCCAGTCCCTGCTTGTTGGTTTTTGAGTCACATCTGGCAGTGCTCAGGGTTTACTCCTGGCTCTGTGCTCAGAGATTGACTCCTGGTGGGACTTGGAAGAGCCTGTGTGGTGCCAGGGATGGAACTTAAGTTGGTTGTGTGCAAGGCCAACGCCTTACTCGCTGTGTGGTCGCTCCAGCCCCTGGAGACATTTTTTTGAT
This sequence comes from Sorex fumeus, assembly GCF_029834395.1. Taxonomy (NCBI): domain Eukaryota; kingdom Metazoa; phylum Chordata; class Mammalia; order Eulipotyphla; family Soricidae; genus Sorex; species Sorex fumeus. The sequence goes on along the minus strand of NW_026606222.1, from coordinate 857,489 downwards.
CTTCATCAGAGAAAGACCGAGTCAGGGGATGTTTCTCAACATCATCCCCAGCCTTAGGGCCCTCTCCCTCGCCCCCCACTGTGAGGAAGGATCTGGTCCATCCAGTAGGATGAGGTGGAAAGACTCACTGAACACTGCAACACGGATGGAGTTCTAGAGAGGATCTGACTGGGTGAAGTCAGTCAGTCAGAGGGTGGAGGTCTGTACAACGTGATCTCTCCTGTGTGGAGTATAAAAAGCCCAGTCATATCACCTAAGGACAGGTGCGGGGAGCACCTTGCTGGTGTCCTCCTGTCTCAGGAGGGCGCAGCCTGGCTTCCCCCAGGGTCTGGCTTGTGGCCCCACCACTTCATCTTTTACCATGGGCTGCCCCTAGCCGTCTTCCTTCTGTGACCCTGGGTCCCCATCGCCTTGCCCAAGGACACCCATCCCTGCATTTTGAGCCCTCCCAGCTGCTCCAGAAGGAGCTCCTCTTGAGAGCCTAATTTCATTCCATCTGGAAAGATCCTTTGTCCAAAGAAGGTCACACGTATAAGTTCTGGGACTGAGAACTCGGAATGTTTTTTCGGGGGAGTGATGGGTAAGGATCCAGAGTACACACTGGAATGTCATTGACCCAGCCTGAGGGAGCTCACGGAGAGGCCGAAAGCAGGAGGGAGAGGAAATCACGGCCATGGGGTTCCCCGGAGGCCCCGGGAAGGGGCTCCAGCCCTCGGGCTGTGCCCTGCTGGGCTGTGTGGCCATCTCCATTTTAAAGAAGGGAACAGAAGCTCCCAGAGCAGTGGCATCTCTTACAGCTCCCTCAGCCGCCGAATCCGGGCCTTCTGTGTCCAGAGCCCCAGCGCTTTCCAGGAGAAGGGAAACATTTTTCACAGCCTCCCCGCAGCAGCTGTTGGGAAAGGCCAAGCCAGGAGCCTTGGTTTGCCGCTGGGGTGAGGTGTCTCCTCTCCTGCCCTTTAGCGCTGGCCTCTGAGAGCAGGAACCTGGCCGACCCGCGGACTCCCGGGAGTGGGTATGGGGGGGAGGTCATATAGGTGGGTTGGGCTGGATTTGAGGTAACTCCTGGCATCTTGGTCCCTTGGCACAAGGGAGTGCCCGTTCTAAGGAGTAACATTTAAGTGCCTGGATCCCAGGGCCTGGGTGGGGACCAGCCAGGTGGCATTAGCTAAGCCAGTGTCCTGTGATGCAGGGGAAGGGTGCCAGTAGCCAGATCCAGGGGCTGTCTCTTCGATGCTGTCAGGTTCAGCTCCTGTGCCCCCTGCCAGTTCCAGTCTAGGAGCCTCTACTTCCTCTGGCCCCCGGGGGTGGCAGTGCCTGTCTTTGCAGAGGTGCATGAAGAGCTCCCTGAATGATGGATCCTCCAAATTCCTGGGGTACCGGCCCTTATACTTTGGGGGGGAGGGGGTTCTATAGGGCTGAGCAGTCACACTTGGGGAGCAGGGGAATCTCACTACCGTATTTCACTGCATAATTGTCACAGGTTTTCTGGCAAAACTTTTTGCACAAAAGTGAGGCGTGAATATTGTGCATAATCGTCACAGGTTTTCCAGCAAAACTTTTTGCACAAAAATGGGGTGTGAATATTGTGGGAAGCTTTTCTTTTCAAAATCGGGCTCCTATGAAAAACGGATGCAGGTCCCTCTGATCATGTGGTGGTGGTGATTAGTCAGTGAAATGTGGTAATTTCTGGGAGCCAAGGCAAAGGTACCAGTGGTGAGGGGTCAGTGACTCCCTGGGGTCAGGGGGTAGGTCTGAGCAAATCTGTGGGTGGTTCAGGCCTCAGAGTAGCTCCTTTCCAGAAGACCCTTTGCGGGAGAGTCTGTGGGACCGTGGCCAGGCTGTGCAGTCACCCCAGGCTAGTGCCTCCCACCAGATCTCAACTCTCCTTTTTTCTATTTTTTTAAAATTTTTTGCTTTTTTTTGGGTCACACCCAGCAATGCTCAGGGGTTACTCCTGGCTATGCACTCAGGAATTACTCCTGGTGATGCTCGGGGGACTATATGGGATCCTGGAAATCGAACCCGGGTCAGCTGTGTGCAAGGCAAATGCCCTACCTGCTGTGCTATCACTCTGGTCCCTCAACTCCCTTTTCAAGCAGCATTTGAAAAGGGGCCCTTGGGACTCAGCACACCGTCTTCTCTTGGCATTGTCTTTGAACCCCTTTCTCTGAATTCCTAGGATATACTGGCTTCCCTGATCCGGACACTCCCTGTTGTGTCATAGTTCGGGATACGATCCAGGAACAAATGCAAAGACAGATCCTGAGATCCCCACCTTGGGCGGAAGTTGGAACATCAGTTTTCTCTTCCGGTTACACTTGGCCAAAGTCATAGGCAGTGAAAACCTGGGGACTTTCGCTCCTGCAGCCCCAAAACCCTGACCTGCAGTTCTCTAAGGCTTTGAGGAAACAAATGTAAAAGAGCAAGAGCGAATGATTCTTTTGGGGGTCCTCCCTGGATGTGGCCCCGGGAAGTCATGCTCCTCAGGCTTTTGGTGCTAGGGATCTTTAGTTCTCCCCTGTGGTACTGGGGGCCTCCAGGGCCACACATGGTGAAGCTCAGGGCACCTCCAGGCACCCCGGGCGCAATGGTAGGCAGACACCTCAGGGGTGAACCATATCCCACCCCCAAGAATAAGCTATTCTTAACTCAATGCACAGTTTGAAGATGAAAAAAATAGAGGGAATGTTGCCTCCAGCTCCGTTCAAGGGAGTAGAGGAGTCACAGAGAGGGGAGTTCTCGGGAAATATCGGTGGAGTGATTGATTCGCCTGCTCCCAGCAGCAGTTCTAGAATGAACCCACAGTTCCATTCTCCAGTAGTCTGCTGTTGGGCTCCTGCATCGATTCCGTATCCTAGCATTGTGCTGAGTGCCGCAGCAGATAATGGGCGTATGTTATATGTTCGTTTGAATGAATGTTCTTGTGTTTCTGCAGGTAGATACCACGAAGTGGAATGGCTGGGTGGTCTGCTAACTCTATTTTTACTTCTTTGAGAAACCTCCATACTGTTTCCCACAGGGACTGAACTAGACGACATTCCCACCAGCAGTGGAGGAGTGTTCCCTTTTCACCACATCCCTGCTAACATAGATTGTTCTTGTTTTTTTTTTTTTTTTGTTCTATTTGATGTAGGACTCTCAAATTTTAACCCCTCTCCTCATTGCCTTCTGGTGTGATCTGGGTGAGTTCCCCGCTGTCACTATGTCAAGCTCCCTCTTTTGGAGAGGTTTACCTCCATCTGCTCCTGCTTTGAGAACCACCATGTAATTTCATCATTCCTTCTTCCTGAAGGGAGGGCAGGGGTGGAAGTAGATGCAACTCTACCGGACAGATGGAATATCTGGACTAGAGTGGCCGGGACAAAGCAGATGCCACTAACTCTGCCAAGGTTGTTTGGTTTTTATAGCTCAGTAGAGAATCTTACATAATTCCTGCAACTTGCCAAGAAGACCGTCCAAGGCAAGGCCATGGACACCCCTACCACAGGAAAGCCTGCAAGTGCAGGAGGTGTGAGCGCCCTGGGCCCTGGCAATGTGGACGTGAGTCTTAGGTCAGTTCACTGGCTTTTGGAACCTCATTGCCTTTGGCTTCAAAACGGGAAAACTCCATCATTAGGTTGAGGTTCAGTGTCTCTGAGTTCTGGGCCCATACCCTTGTCCTGACACACAAATTTATTCCGGGGAGATTGACATATTAGGAAGCAATTGGAACATTGGGAGAACTTCACCTGTGATCACGTGCAGTTCATCTGGGAAAGACAAGAGAAGCAGGCAGGAAGGTGCATTCCATGGAGCTGAGTCATGGAAGAAACCCCCAGGTGCTCACTTGCACTTGCCTAAAACATCCACCAGCTACCCACGTCTGAATGCTATTTTCCATCTGATTTGAGATCATTTTTCTTCCACCACCTCACAACTCAAAGCAGAGGCTCTTCCAACACCCACCTGCACTAGCAAAACTCAAGATCTATTCCCAGCTATCATATTTGTTAAAGTCAGTCTGTATTTGCGGGGTGGGGGGGCGGTTATTGAACCACACCTGGTGGTTCTCAGAGGCTGTGCCTGGCAATGCTCCGGCTACTCTGTTTGGAACTGAGGATCAAATCCGGGCTCATTGCATGCCAGGAAAGGGAACAACGTAGCTCCTGGCCCTGTGTCTATATTTCAAAACCTTTTAAAACGTGCAAAGCTGTGCTATTGTTTTATTAGTTTCCTGCTTTTTCCCCCCGATTGCCTCCCTGATGAAGGATTTGATTGTCGTGCTTTTAACCTCATTCCCCCACAAACTCTGCCGTTTTTATTGTATGGTTTTGCAAGGGGTGATAATTGTTAGGGGCGCATCTGCCTATAACAGCACCAGCTGTCTAAAGTGAAGTGAAATGTTTACTAGGGGGCATTCTGGTACCCATATCTCCTCCTCATTTCATCCTTGTGTGATAGAAACAGCCTGAAGGGTCCTAAATAATAATGACCACGAGCAAGAGAAACTACTTAAACTTCATAAGTAGAGGAGAGAAATGCGCTCAGAGTCTATGGGGAGCACTCGTGGACAGGAAGGTTAGCTTGTCCTTAGAGAATAAGAAACAGAAAACCCAACTTCTGCTTGCTAAGACAGAATGTACTGACTTTTATTATTATTATTATTAATAATAATACCAGGGCTGGAGCGATAGCACAGCAGGTAGGGCGTTTGCCTTACACGCAGCCAACATGGCCGACCCGAGTTCGATTCCTCCGCCCCTCTCGGAGAGCCCGGCAAGCTACCGAGAGTATTCGATATGCTAAACACAGTAACAACAAAGTCTCCAATGGAGACGTTACTGGGCCCGGTCGAGCAAATCGATGATCAACAGGAGGGCCTTACTTACTTATTTACTTATTATTATTATTATTATTATTATTATTTAATACCTACTTGCATGTATTCTCTTATATTTATTCTCTGTCCCTCTCGGAGAGCCCGGCAAGCTATTGAGAGTATCCCACCCTCACAGCAGAGCCTGACAAGCTCTGCGTGGCATATTTGATATGCCAAATACAGTAACAGTAATGGGTCTCATCCCCTGACCCCGAAAGAGCCTCCAATATGGCACGGTTGGGAAGGACGAGTAAGGAGAGGCTGCTAAAATCTCAGGGCTGGGACGAATGGAGACATTACTGGCACCCACTTGAGCAAATCGATAAACAATGGGATGACAGTGATACAGAGACACAGTGATGATGATGATGATGATGATTTTGCTTCTTGGGTCACACTCAGCAAGGCACAGGGGTTACTCCTGGCTCTGCACTCAGGAATTACCCCCGGTGGTGCTCGGGGGACCCTGAGGGATGCTGGGGATTGAACCCAAGTTGGCCGCGTGGAAGGAAAATGTCCTACCTGTTATGCTATCACTCTAGTCCAATGTACTGTATTATGGCTGAAATACTCTCCCAAACTCTTTTTGTTGCTTTTGGGGTCATGTCCAGTGATGCTCAGGGCTTCCTCCTGACTCTGAGTTCAGGGATATACTCCTGATGGGGCTCATGGGACCCTAGGGGGAGCTGGGTATTGAACCTGGGTCAGATGTGTGCAAGGCAAGTACCCTTCCTGCTGTACTATTGCTCTCGCCCTCCAAAGCTTTCTTCACAGCTGGATTGGGGAACTTAAGCCCCACAATGGCACTGGTCTTCATTCTTCTCCCTTCTTCTTGTTCTGCTGTATTGGCTTCTTTTTCAGGTAAGCTCTCTCAGTGCTGGTGGGAGGGTTACCATCCACTCCTGTCTTGCATCGTGCAGCTTCAAGTCTAGTGGGAAAGAGAGGATACTTATTCTCTTCTCATCTCATCTGTCTCAGTTCTGAGGTTAACTGAATCTTGATTGGGTCCAATTCCAAGTTCCAAAATCATAACTGGACCCAGAGGAAGGTGGTGCCTTTATTTGACCTTTCATGGAATAGGGTTGAATTACTGGGGGGTGTGTGTGGGGGGGGGGAGTAGGAGTGGCCAACTCTTATGCTGATGATCTGGACTGACAATGGGAAGCAAAAGGTTCTTCAAAGGAAGTTCAAAGAATTCGTACCGAAATAGAAGGAGAACGAATATTGGACAGACAACCAGATGCTCTAGATGAAGTTACTCCAGACAAGAATTTGAGATTCACGTAGGTTTCCTACTCTCTTCTCTTCCCAAGACATTTCTTTTGCTTTTCTAATCTACATGATTCTTCCAAATGGACATCACCTGCCAACCCCCACACTCCCCATAGCCTGGGCACCAGAGGGGGTGAATTTGAAATTCTAAAGAAAGCTTTCTCTTTTATACATTTTTAAAAATTGAATCACTGTGGATAGACCCTTACAAAGCTGTTCATGATTAGGTTTCAGTCATACAGTGTTCCAACCCTCATCCCTCCACAAGTGTACATTTCCCAGCACCAGTGTCCCCAGGTTCCCTCCCATCACTCCCTTCCTCCCCACCACCTGCCATTACGACAGACAATTTTCTTCTCTCTCTCTCTCTCTCTCTCTCTTGGGCTGGAGCGATAGCACAGCGGGTAGGGCGTTCGCCTTACAAGCGGAACAACATGGCCGACCCGAGTTCGATTCCTCCGCCCCTCTCGGAGAGCCCGGCAAGCTACCGAGAGTATTCGATATGCCAGACACAGTAACAACAAAGTCTCCAATGGAGACGTTACTGGGCCCGCTCGAGCAAATCGACGATCAACGGGAGGGCAATTCCAATTCCTCTCTCTCTCTCTTAAAGAAAGCTTTCTGACTGAGCTTGGTGTGTGTGTGTGTGTGTGTGTGTGTGTGTGTGTGTGTGTGTGTGTGTGTCCCCGTCCGTCCACATCCATTCAAATGACTAAACTCCAGCTGGGCGACTACTTCCGTTCTTCTGCCAGGAGCTGGCCATTATGTCTGTAGATTGGAAGGACCAATACAATGACTTTTGTGTGTAGGCCTCTGCTTCTGCCATATATTCTATGCCAGACAGCTCCGCTTAGTCGACTCTCAGTTATCTTGGCTACTCTCAGGATTCCTGCCCAATCTGGCTCAGCCCACAGTTACTCAAGGGAAGCAGGTGCCCTAGGATGCCTCTAGAGGAGGTCAGAGTCCTGCCCCAAGAAGACTCAGCAGAATGGAGAGGAGCAGAGAAGGGCGTAGGTAGAGGGAGGGCGGTGAGGACTGTCAGCCTCTCCTTAGGAACGAGTGACCCAACTTCTCAGCTTCTCTTTCACCTCTTGGCCCTGCTAGACTTGCTAATGAGCACCGAGGCTGACTCACATCTCACAAAAGTCAGGACATTGAGATGTGCTTTTTTTTTCCTCCTTTTTACCCTGGGATGAGGGAAATTGGATCATAGCTATGCAGCCTTGGTCTAGAATTAGTGAACTCTGAGAGCAGGAAGTAATAGAAGTCAATCTTCTTGGTCCTCTGGGAGTTACTCTGTGTGGCAGGTTGTCAAGAGAGAGACCGAGGGATGCAGCCCCGCCTCTGTGCACGCTCTTTCCCAGGGAGCTTTGCGTTATCTGCATTATCTGCGTTATCAAGTGGGACTGTTTTCCCCACTCTTCCCTTGGGTCAGGGCTGTGCTGTGCTCTGTCCGGCAGGATTGGGCAGAAGGGACTATGGGTCAGTTCTGAGCCAAGAGCTGCAGAGCCCGTGTGTGATTCTCTTTGTTCTCTGTGACCTCTCCTGTGGCCCAGAGAACATGCTGGGACTAGCAGGTTGGAGGACAAGACAGAGGAGAAGCAGAGTTGGAAGCCCAGTGTTTGACTGGAGAGTACTGGTCAACTGGCCAGAGAGATGAGCTGCGCTGAGGCCGGGGCCTTGGACCAGACTATGTTTCTCAAAGTGGACAATATTGCTCCCTGGGGATGCTGGAATGATTCCAGTGGTTTAGCTTTAAGTACCACTGTGGGGAGGGGGTACTCTAATCTCATAAAGGATTTCCAGTGGGGCTCCTCGTAGGTTATAGGGGGCTGGATGATTTTTATTTTCCTTTAAAGGAGGTGGTAGACTAAATTTTGGGAACTTCTCATCTGAATGATACTAGCTTAAGTCACTGATTACGGAATTGGGAGATAAATCCATTTTTTTTTAAGATTCAGTGTTTGTGAGGTGGGATGGCTGGTTTTTAAAAGCAGCATTACTGGGGAACAGATAACCCATATATGTGGAAAAGAATTAAGAACTCCATATAGCACAGATCTGCTCATGATATATATATATATGTTTTATTATGTATATTATATATCATGGGGGACTGGAGCGATAGCACAGTGGTAGGGCATTTGCCTTGCACGCAGCCAACATGGCCGACCCGAGTTCGATCCCTCCGCCCCTCTCGGAGAGCCCAGCAAGCTACCAAGAGTATCTCGCCCGCACGGCAGAGCCTGGCAAGCTCCCCGTGACGTATTCAATATGCCAGACACAGTAACAACAAAGATCGATGATCAACGGGAGGGCCTTTTATTTTATTATTATTATTATATATCAAAACTGACAACTTATGAATACTGGCATCAGTCTTGAAGGGTTTAGGAAAGTTGTATTTAGGTAGGTTGTAGATGATCAAGATGAGAATTGTGGAGGTTAAGTGAATCACATGAGGTCAACTAGCTAGTAGGGGGTTAGTTGGTTTGAGGTGTTAAGACAATCATTTCTTTCCTGCCATACCAATCTGACTTGTGTAGTAGGGGAAATAAATCTCCCTCTAATCTTGTAGTTTCTTGACCAAAGATGTCCCTGTCATCATAGACAGCTTTACAGGAGAAAACCAAATGTGTAATGATATTTATATCTCATGCAAGATACTTTAGAACATCTGGAATCACTCTCCCAAATGATCCCAGCCGTCACCTTGAAGGTCATCTTCAACTAATGACAAAAGAGAGATGTTGGTGGGGGAGGGTGGGTGTGGGACAGAGGCCACTTAGGAGGTTACCTTGAAAAACACAAGTGAAAAATTAGTATACAAATCTAAGTTGTTGCTTCCTTCACTGTGCAAAGGGTCTAGAGATTTAATGATTTTTTTTCTAGTGGATAAATAAGAGAAGCCCTTAGAAGTGGAGGTTTCCCTCATAAATGTAAAAAGGGGAATAGAGATGGACTGGTCTTCGGTTGAGTGTATACGAATAGCTGCGCTCCCCTGCTAGAACCTCCAAACAAGGCTTCTCATGTGCCTGTGTTTTTTTTAAATAATCAACTTAGTTGTTCCCAAATGTACCAGGCTACTGCCTCCTTTTCAGAGAAAGAAATTACTCAGCATGCTGTCCCCAATGTACTTTCTTTAATCAAAACATAAAGTACATCTGCAATTGTGCCTGAGGCTCCATATTGTTTCAGGGATTGTTTAATATCTCTGGGGACAGTATCCCCCACTTTGGGAAACACTGAGCCCAAGAGAATCTTGTTCCAAAGAGACATACTTGAGGGTGACAGGTTTGCCTGATCTTTAAGTATTCACATCCAGAATCTCACTGACCTATTACTCTAAAGGGTTTCAGAACGTCAGAACAAGAAGATGCCTCTCGTGGATGATGTGGTACCCTAAGTTTCCTGCTACCTTCCTGTAACCTTTCCCCTGAATAACATCCGTCAGCTAGGTCTTGGGTTTATTGAACAGATGAAAGTCAAATTTAAAAGGATAAGGATTTGTTCAGATATTTCATCAAAGAAGACATATTTCCGGTCAATGAACCCACCCAAAGGCACCCAGTCTCACAGGTCATCAGGGAAATTCGAAGTAAGACCACAAGAGGCACCCCTATCAGATTGGCTAAATCAAAAAGACCACCCATGACCAATGACACTGAGAATGTGAATCACATAGAACTCTCAGATACTGCAGTTATCAAATGATGCAACCAAAAAGATAGGCAGTTTTTTTCCTTTGTAAAGCTGAATCTGTACTGGAAGGAGGGGAAGTTTCCCCAATCCTCTTCTGAGATGGTCAAATGATCCAGTCAATGTTGGATTGATTAGTAGGAGAGAAATATCAGGAGTCATTTCCGGTGTCAGGGATGTCTACCCAGGCATGTCCACTCCAAGGACAAGGCAGCAGAATATTGATCTAAGTCATGAGATGAAGATGCGGATATATCTCAGAGCCAGGGGACACACATGCCATAGGTCTTAGGCCTCCAGTTCTATCCCTGGCACTGCCTGGTCCCTGGAGCACTGCCTGGGGTGTCCCTGAACACTGGAGGGCCTGAGAAGCTCACATCACCAGATCCCTGCATTTTACCAAATGGCCTAGTTGCCCAAGTATTGCTAGGGATGGCCCCCAGTTTCCTGAGCTCTTCTTGTGAGTCCCTTCCCTCACCAAGAATGGGGAAGGGACCAAAACTTCAGAGAAAGAGGAAGACGCCTCCTCTAACAAAGAGAAAGTGATGCACACTTTCTCTTTGGTGATATGATGCACACTTTCTCTTTGGTGATAGCAGATGCTCTGGAACCAGATGCTTTCTCAGCCATTATAAAGCAATTGTGTTCAAGCAGAAAGGTTATTATTGGTAATAACCTAATTGTAGGTAAGACACCCCTACTCCCTCCAATTTTCATTCATTCCAGAGTTGATTTCATTCATGCCAGAACTAAGGGAGTGGTACAAGTATTTCCCGAGCTTTGGAAGGCCACCTCTAGAACCTCAGCTAGGAGTAATATGTGTCCCAAAGTGGCACATCTGGGGCCAGAGAGATAGGGTAGCACATAGTGCCTGATATGCGTTCAAATGGGATTTGGTCCCCATCACCCCATATGGTCCCTTGAGCCCCACCAGGAGTGATCCCTGAGTGCAGAGCCAGGAGCAAATCCTGAGAACTGCCAGGTGTGTCCCCAAAACAAAACCCAAAGCAAAGTGGAACCTTTTAGAGAAACCCTCTTCTTTGGGGGCATGGAGTACAACAGTCAGTGCCAAGATTTGTATATGAATGTTCATGGCATTTTTTTGACCATTGAGGAACTGAGTTAGAAGTGACTCCAAACATATAGATAGGTGGATAAACTCCAAAAATATAGGCATTGATATGGGAAAACACTAAAGAGTAAACTGAGATGAAGTAGGCAGATATAAGTGAGTCCATAACATTTAATTCAATTTATGTGAAGTTTAGAAATGGAAAATTGAATCTTCAGTGACTGAGGGTAACAATTTTATTGTGTATCTGAGGGTGGGGAATTTATTCAGGTGGGACCCAGGAGAACTTAACTAGATGGATCAAAAAGTTCTTTATCTTGGTGGGGGCAGGGGCTTAACTGGTGTGTAAAATGGTCAGAATATCAGAATGTACAGTCGAAATGGATGCATTCACTTTGATATAAATTGTGATCAGTAAAGTTTTATTTTTCAAAAGAGACTAAAAACAGTGTCTTCTAAAAGTCATGTGAGTAGGAATTCCTGGGAGATTGGAGAGGGGTTGGCCCCATCGGTTTCCTAGAATCAGGAGAAAGAAATCAGCCCTGAGCTGCCAAAGATAATTCAGCACCACGGTCAGAGGACAGCGCCTCAATATTAACAGAGAGGTAGAAAGTGAGCTCCGAGCCCGGTACTAGGCAAAACACGCCTGAGAACAGTGCAAAAGAAAGCTTGGATGCGTGCCTCCCGTGTGCCAGATGTCAGGGAAGACCCTCGTTAGCAGCATTATTCTGTTTCATTCTCACCAGCCGCTCGCATGCTCTGGATTACTGTGATTCTCGCTTTGCAGTTAATCCATTGTTTTTTTCCCCCTCCGTGCTATTTTACAGGGAGGCGATAGGGGAGGGTGGGGGCGAACAGTGAGCGGAGAAACCACGCAACGCCACGCACACATGCACACACGGGCCAGGGTAAAACTTGGAAAGGTTGAGCACAGGTTCAGAAAGGGGGAAGAGACGCCGGCAACACTCTTGTATAATCAGGCTCTGCTTCCAGAGGGTCTGAAGGCAGAACCTGTCACCAGATGCATGCGGAGAAATTCCAGCTACTTTTCCCCTGAGCCTCCGCTGGCAGATTGTTATTTTTTTTAAATATTTTTTTTTACATACAAAATTACTTGTCAGGCAGACATTCTGCCCCCCACCCCCCGCCCACCCCCCGCCCCTCGATCTGTAGACTAGGAACAACAGTGTTACATAACACACATGGCAGCAGTGCCGTGTTTGCAGAGCATCTGACCAGCATGGAAAGGTGGGCAGAAGCCAGGCAGCTGCGGGGGGGGAGCTGGGTCGGCCCCCGGGCTGAGTGCTGGGTTGGGGCGTGGGGGGAGTGGCCTAAAGGGAACCGCATCTAGGGACCTTCGCCCTGAATTCTCCCCATTCCTCTGTGATCCCTGTGCTTCTGGCTTCCCATTTCTTGCCCGACCCCCTAAGGAGCTTCCCTCCCTTCTCTGTCTTCCCACTTCCGGCCTTTCTCTGTCTGCCCTCTTGAACCTAGTAGATGCTTTATCAGATGAAGCTCCTCTGTCTTCCATCATCTTTATTGGACACAGTTCCAGACTGAACTCCCTTTAGGGGTGGAGCCTTTCTGAAGCATCAAGTGACTCCACGCACCTGGGTCCCGATGCTTGCAGAGCCTCTTTCTTGCTCCTCTGCACCCCCTTGATTCCCAGGAGTCGTTGTTGGGCTTTGCAGGTGTCATGCTGTGCTCTACCCCTCCTCCCTGCCTCCCACGACACTCCGTGTTTCCTGCCACCCAAAGCCCTTTCCTGCCCCCCCACGCCCTAATACTCAGGTAGCCTCAGTCAGCCTCTGAGTCTCTCTCAGTCCTCTGGCTTCCCTCCTAGCTGGATGGGAGACCCCTTCTCTACTCTTCCAGCACCCCCAGGGCTGTTCAATCACTCTGAAGCTGTCTTTTTTTCTTTTCTTTTTGGGTCACACCTGGCAATGCACAGGTCACTCCTGGCTCTGCACTCAGGAATTACTCCTGGTGGTGCTCTGGGAACCATATGAGATGCTGGGAATCGAACCCGGGTTGGCCGCATGCAAGGCAAACACTCTACCCACTGTACTATAGCTCCAGTCTCTCTGAAGCTGTTTTTTCGCTCTTCATCTCTCAGGGATGGAGTAATGCAGTGGGGAGGGCGCTTGCCTGGCACACACCGATTCTGATTTGATTCCCCCACACCACACAGGGTCCCCTGTCCCTGATTGGAGTGCTCCCCGAGCACAAGGTCAGCAGTAAGCAGGAGCCAGGAGCATGACTGGATGTGGTCCAGTCTCTACCCCTCTTGCCCTCTCTCTCCCATTCCCTCACTTCTTCCGGAAGAACAGTTTGTTGGACTGTGGCCCGGAGCACAGCCTGATGGAGTGCTGACATAAGGCTGACTCTGACTCTATCTCATCCCGGCTCTTGTCACTCTGTCCCAATGAGCCCTGCTTCGAGGTCCCCTGCCAGGCGGCACCCTGTACCTGCTTGCCGCGGGCTCTTTGCATGTGCTATTGCCACATACCGGTTGATCCCCTCCTGCCCCACAGGTGCCCACATCATGGTCCAGTCCTACACCTCCCCCCGCCTCAGCATCCAGCTCATGTATTTTCCTGGACCCCTGTCTTTGCTCTTGGACATCAACCCGAGTGTTGCTCTCCTTGAGCACTGAGGCTGTGGCCATGTCTGTTTGCTAATATGATTAATTCTCATCCCCATTTGACTCCGAGCTCTGTAGAGGCACAGACCACCTGTCCTGTCCCTAGTGTTCAGTGCTTACCTGAGCTCAGTGCTCCTTGGACGCATGACTCAACAGCTCTCTCTACTTTCTTCTCTCTCTCTCTCTCTCTATATATATATATATACACACACACACACATATATATATCTCATCCTATAAAACAGAGGCACAAGTGACCATCCTGACATGCAGCATCTTTCATGATGCAACTTGTACTTTCCAAGAAGGACGGGGCTGACCCCTGGTCCCAGTTTTCCAGAGGACAGTTCTGTGCAGCTAGGTGACTTGTCAAAGATCATGTCGCAGTTGATGCATCTCCACCTCCTGCATTTCCCCTTCTCCTGCCCCCAGATTCTGCATCACTGGGGGCCATGCCTGGCCCATGTATCAATGCCACAGGCTTGTTTATTTCTCTACTGCAGGAGATGCTGAGAAGGGAGTGGGGGGGCACAGAGTTAGAACCCAGAGATTCACAGTATAATTCAGGCCTTATCACATTACCCTCTGGGAGATGAATTGGAGCTGCCAAACACTTGCCTAAATCAATAAGCGAGGTGGCATTAACTAGTGCGAGGTTCATTTTTTCGTCCCCAGCAGAGGAGCAGTTGGCATGGAGGGGCTAACACCCCGCCCCCCCCACTGCCACACACACACACACACACGTACACACACCCCTATTCTTGGACAATGACCAACAGAGCGGAAGCACCACAAAATCAAGGCAGAACGGATGGACTCTGAAGGGCCCCAGAAACACAGAACTGCCTCTGGCTACTGCCCGTGGCCATGTCCAGTGTGGGAGACCTGGACCTCGGCTTCCCTACTTGAAAACTAGGTGACAAGGCATTCCTCTTCCTCTCCGTGCTTTCCCTTTCGCATCCTAGCCCCGGCCCTTAGATCGTCTATTCTGAATCTCTCTGTTTTTTGGTGCCATCTTGGCTGCTCATCAGTTCGTCCAAGCTGTCCGGCTTCTGGCTCTCTCCCTGGGCAGCCAGAAGGGTCCTTTGGAGCACATCAGATCATCGGCGGCCCCCCTGCAGACCCCTTGCTGTACCACCCCTGCAGACCCCTTGCTGTCCCCACACCGTCCCTGCTTCGGCTGCCTGTGTCCCTCATTGGGTCACAGGATCTCCCCCTCTGCCGGTTCCAATCCTTCTTCTTTCTGCAACTCCGACACATGACACTTGTTTCCAGCCCAAGTCCTTCGGCCTTGCTGTTCTCACCGCCTGGATTTTTATTCTCTCTGATGTCTGCAAAGCAGCCTCCTGATCATTTCTATTCCAGCTCCAAGGCCCCTTCTACAAAAGCTCCCACCACAGCCCGCCTCTCTCTTGCCGCTCTGTTTCAATTTTTTATAGCAGGGATCACATTCCTTGTGATCTCATTCATTTGCATGTTTCCATGTTTATGACCCAGCTCCTCCATTAGAATATAAACGTCAAGAGCCAGGAATCTGACCTATTTCCTCCCCAGCTCTACCTCCGGAGTCTTATGCAGATGCATAAACCATCCCCACAGACCTTTTTCTAAATAGAAAAATGAGATGAGCTGCTCAGTCAAACTTCGTTTCTTTCTCCTGATCCTACTGAGATCCTACTGAGATCTGAGGCAGATGCTGGGTGCAAGGAAATAATAAATGTATCATTTTTAAACTCATGAGCAGACAATGCCTTCTTGGTGTTCAGGGATTATTCCTGGCTCTGTCCTCAGGAATGACCCCTGACGATGCTCGTACAGTTTGGGGATCAAAGCAGGGCTGGTGGCGTTGCAAGGCAAGTCAGTGCCTTGTGCCCTGGCATGAACCCTCTTACTCTCTATCTGGCCTGAAAAATGCATCTTAGGTGGCCCGCTGGATTTCCTAAGCCCCTTTTCTTACTTTGTTGGTTCTTGGATTGAGGAGAAGTGTGAGATTTGGACCTCACCCAAGTGACTCCTAAATTGGAAATGTGTCGTTTTGCTTTTGAGGCAAGAATAGGGAGCCTGTTGTAGGTACAAAGACAGCCTTCCTTCCTTCCTTCCTTCCTTCCTTCCTTCCTTCCTTCCTTCCTTCCTTCCTTCCTTCCTTCCTCTCTCCCTCCTTCCCTCTCTCCCTCCCTCTCTCCCTCCCTTCATCCCTTCCTCCCTTCCTCACTCTTTTCCACCCATCCACCCACCTAACCACCCATCCATTCTTTCGCCAACTATCGTGAGGACTGACTCTCAGCACAGATGCCCTGGGTGCACCCCTGACCAGCACACACACTCTCTCATCCAATCAGTCACACTTATTCAGAGCAGTGTCGCTGTCCACAAGAGGAGTGCAGGTCCCCAAAGAAATGCCCATTCTCATCATCTTTTCCAGCAAATGAAGTCTGGCTTCTTGGTCCACCCGGCCTCCTGTTTCCTGCTGTGCGCCCCATGTCACTTGAAGACTTGAAGACACAAAGTGTTTCCCTCTCACTACAAAATATCATGGTGGTGCCTGGTTAGGGGTTCACAAGCTGAAGAGTGCCCCAGGCTTCTTGAACAGGTGTGTTGAAATAGCAGTTCTTGGGGTTCACCCTCATGAATTCACACTCAATGTGTTTTTGATGGGACCCAGGAATGTGCAGTTTTTATAAACACCCCCTCCTAGAATTATGATATTGGTCCAGAGGTCATTTAAAAAACATACAACTCTGGGGCTGAAGTGATAGCACAGCTGGTAGGGCATTTGCCTTGCACGTGGCCAACTCGGGTTCGATTCCCAGCATCCTATATGGTCCCCTGTGCACTGCCAGGAGTAATTCCTGAGTGCAGAGCCAAGAGTAACCACTGTGCATCACCAGGTGCGACCCAAAAAGCAAAAATAAATAAATAAATAAATAAACATACAACTCATGTTATGACATAGGAAGACCCTCTATCAGCATCCAGCGAGGGGGCTTGGAGCTGACCCTCAACTCCTCACCAAGTGCCTGGCTTGACTAGCAGGTCTCTGGATTGGGCACAGGGCTAGGGCTTTGGAGGGCGGGAGTGTCGAATCTGGGTCAGAGGGAGGGAACTTAGGGTTCTCGGGGCAGTGAGTCTTACCAAGAGACCCGCGGTTATTTCATAGTTTCATAACTGAGATGGGCGCCAAGCCCCTCTGGGGGGCAGAGGGGTGGAGAAGGTCTGCAGAATCATCCCCAGTTATGCAGGAAAGCATGGGGGCTTTGCTGGAAGCTTCTTCTTCCGTCCCTGTTCATTGTCACTGTGGCCTCATTGACCAGGAGCTGCAGGGCTCACTTACCTGCTACCTGACAACACATCCAACCCACGCTTGCCACTGCTTTCTTTTCATTGACATTGTTGGTTTCTCCTCTTTATCCTTCATTACCTGCTATGAGGTGATGCTGCCAAGGCCCTTCCTCCATCCTCCTGCCCACACAGCCAGTTATGAATGCCCCAGCACCCCTGCAGAGAGGGTGGACACACATCTAACTGCTCACATCTAATTGACTGTGGACACAGGGGTCTGGAGGAACCAAAACACCCACCTCCAGGACTGGTCCATTTCCACCTCCAATGGGACCCTCCACTCCTGGGTTCAGCCACACGGGGTCAGCCCAACACCAGCTGCTGTGTTTCCCGGGTCCCTGAGTGACCATAGGGAGGGAGTGTCCCAGAGTGTTCCCTCCCAGCAACTGCCCAGGAAGGCACATTGGGCTTCACTTGGACACAGAGTAAGTTCCAGTTCTATGAAGCCCTGAGATTCCGGGTGGCTCCGTTGTGGAAGCTGGCTTTGCTTAAGCCAATTTACAGAACCTTGAGTGCATTTGTGCCACACTTTCTCAGCAGGAGCCAGAGCTGCTCCTGGGCATTAGTGATATATAGGTGAAACAGGACAGGTGGGTGCCCTATAGCCTCACACTCAGTCTCAAGAGAGGGACTTGTATGAAGGGAACAGTGAAGAGCGTTTTAGACTGTGATAAGAGCTATCAAGGAAATGAAAAGGGATGTGAGCAGGGGAAGGGACAAGGCACTTATCCTCGGTTGGGACCATAATTTTCGCCTCCCTTCTGAAGCCTAAACACCATTTCAGTATCCACAAGCATTCCAGATGCCCAAGGACCAGAGAAGTATCCCCAAGGGGTCACTCTGAGATCTCTACTGTCAAGACATTGGCCACCTAGGTGATGATGCTGGGCATCTATCCCACCCTGGGCTCAGTGAGGGAGGCATCACTTAAAGCCCACTGGGTGCTAGCACAGAGTCTGGCTTGGGGCCTCGGACTCGCTGCGTTTCACCCGACATATTGCTATTGTATTTCCCATTAATTACAATAAAAGCCAAACTTCCATGTTGCTAATCCTCTATCAGCCCTCCTGGAAACCAATGATGTCAATGAGCAGAAAGCAGTGGCAAGTGTGGGCTGGAAGTGTTACCAGGTAGCAGGTAAGTGAGCCCTGTGGCTGCCAGTCAATGAGGACACAGTGACAATGAACAGGGACGGAAGAGGAAGCTTCCAGTACAGCACCCTCACCCCCACCCCAGGCTTGCCTGCATGACTGGGGATGATTCTGTGGAACCTCTCCCCCCAGTTATGAAGGAGCTTTGTGGCCATCACAGTTATGAAACTATGAAATAACCGCAGTCCTTTTGGTAAGACTCACTGCCCTGAGAACCCAAGTTCCCTCCCTGCTGACCCAGATGCTACACTCCAACCCTCCAGAGCCCTAGCCCTGTGCCCATTCCAGAGACCCACCAGTCAAGCCCAGCTCCAAGCCCTTTCGCTGGATGTTGATTGAGGGTCTTCCTATGCATAGCATGAGTTGTATGTTTTTTTTATCTCTATCCTCTGAATCATAGGCGATTTAGAGAATCCATGTTGACTTCCTGCAGCTTATCACAGAGAAGCAAGCTGCACACAACCCTCCCTGGCCCATCTCTGAAGGCCCAGGGAGCGGCTGTACAAAGGCTGCCTCAGAGTCCCTCTCTGTCCCCTTCATGACTTTTCTCTCTCGTGAGCTTATCTGGGTCTGAGCTGATTTGGTCTGGGTCTGTGTTTCCTGAGGCATCGCTGGTAGACAGGAGCCCAATGTCTGTCCTTACCAGCGTCGGAGGACATTTGTGGTTGTGGGGATCAAACAAGGGCCAGTCACAAGCAAGGCACGTGCTTAACCTCTGTACTCTCTCTGGTCCATAATTTCCAACTCTCGTCTTGAAGAGCTCCGTTTCCTTTGCTGGCCCCATCTTCTCCTCCAGGACTTGGCACGGGACCAAGTGATGCTGAGATGATGAGTTAACATCTACTCGCTCTAGCAACTCAGATTTGGAATGTTCTAGAAAGATAAACCGAGGGAGGTAGGAAGTTTATTCTGCAAGGATACCCCCAACTCCCAACTCTTTTCACTGGCCTTGATTTACTGACCCATATTTTGAAATTGTTCCTGGCACTTTCTCCAGAGTGTTCAGCAATTCTCCACCTCTTCTGCCCGCCCGGGAGAAAGGGTGCGAGCTCATGCCCTGCACTGGCCAGCAGGACACCTGCCCCTCGTCTGTCCATGGGGCCTTGTCCATTTGGGGAAAGTCAGGGACTATTCTTCGTGTCCTTGGAGTCAGGGCCAGCTGTGACTTCACCTGCTGGGGTCTAGCCCATCTGTGACTGTGGCCCCTTTGAAGGTTTTATTTTAAACAAACTTTCCCAGGCCATGGAGAGCAGCCGGCCTTCTGTCTGCCCACCCAGAGCTTGGGAGTCACCTCTGTGAAAGTAGCTTTCTGGAGAGTTTCTGGCTGTTTATAGCATCAGGGATCTGCCCTGCAGGCAGATGGACCAAATCCCCCAAATCCCCTGTGAAGAAGTGACAAGAAAAGGATGTATGTTCATGCCAGTGCGTGTTTGAGACTTGGCAGCCCGTGTCCCCCATCCCTCGACACTTAATCCGACTCTGGCTGTCCGAGCATACAGTTGAGAAGAGCGAGGAGGGCTCACCTAGCTCTAGACCTTGTTCTGGCTGCTTCTAGCCATCGCCACCTTCCTTGAAGTGCGGGGAAATTAGTCACAGCCCTTCCTGCAGAGAGATGTGGAGGTTGAGCAAAGCTAAAATCTCTCCACACCGGGAGTTTCTTGGGAAGGACTCAGAAGGCTCAGCTTGGAGGGATCTTATCTCTGACATCTGCGGAGCAAAGAACTTATCCCGTATTTGTTTCCCCACACAGGCTGTTATTTTCATCTGTGGCACATCTCAAAGCATGATGATCAAGTAATGTCTCTGATATATTATTTTTTCCATTTTGTAAAGGTCAAAAGCTAGATAAGATCACCAGAGAGTGATCAGCACGACAAGGAAGTGTTCAGGTAATCCCAAGTCAATCCATGCCTCTCTTGAGCTCTTGACTGGGAAATTTCTAATAAGCTTTTTGAGCCACTGAAAATGGTTTCTGGACTTAGAGAATTAAAAGAAAAAAGGAGTGGAGCTCTAAGTCTCTACGAAAGAAACTCTTCTATGCTTCAGACTTTAAGGACGGCTTCATAGTAGATAAAGATCATGGGACAGAATTGATCAGTGATGTGTGGTTTTCATCGAGGTGGTCATTCAAGCCTGAATTAATTATTCAATGAAATACATTTATTCACTCACTTAATATTTTATTTCTTTTGTGACTTCTGGAATAATTTATGTCTTTTGGTTCATTAAGCCTTTTAGCCACTCAACAAGCGTTTCTGATCCAGTGTGGGGTAGGTTGTCATCTCCGAAAGGAGAAATAACCCAAGAAGAACATCTCTGTTTGGGTCCAGGTCCAGAGGGTACCAGGAATTATTGGCCAATTCAAAGACTTGGGCAGTCATTCATATTTTGGGTTACAATTGTAGATATGTATGAGTGCATCAGTGTGAGTGTGAAAGTGTTGTATGCATGTTGTTTTTATTTTTAAGTTTTTGAGCCACCCTGGTGGTGCTGAGGGTGAACTCCTGGCTCTGCACTCATGGGTCACTCCTGGCGGGGTTTGGGGGATCATTTGTGGTGCCAGAGATGGAACCCAGTTCAGCCTCATGCAAGGCAAGCACTTGCTGTACTTGTGTACACTCACTGTACTTCCGACCCCCCCCCCCCTTTCTCTCTGTGTGGTGTAGCAGGGGGTGGGGGTGTTGCAGGCTCAACTTGGTATTCTCCCGAATAGGTTTCTAAGTCACAGGAGTGTTTCATGCCTATGAAAACCAACTATTCTGGATTGCATGTTTGCAAATCTGGGGGCTAGGTAGATAGCTCTGGGGCCAGGGGTAGAGACCCAAGTTTTATTCTGAAACTGCATGCCTTTCTCCCACCACACCAAGAACTGCTACACATGGTCCCAGTGACTGCTAGTGCCATCACTGGACTTGAACGACATCTCATCAGAGACCTGAGCATTGAACTGTCTGGTTCCCTGAGTATCCCCACAAAAGGCTCCTGGCTCCTCTTGACCACTGATAAGGAGTGTCTCCCCCCACAAAAGGAGGTTAGCCTTTCTGGGAACCCCCCTGTGCCTCAATAACAGTGTCATTTCTGCTGAGCAGAGGATGTTACTTCGTCTCACTTTCCTCATCTGTAAAATAAGCGGGTTGACCAGATGGCCCAGGCATCATTTTGTGAAGTACCAGCCTTGTGCTTAGCGGGCAGGCAGCACTCAGTAGGGGATGTCTTCCTTTGCTTCTCTTGCACAAGTTTTGAAATGAGAACATCCAGGGGAAATGACCCAGTTTTGCTTTTCTCTTTTCATGAGGAGGGGGGATTTGAGTTGTCTCTGCTCTCTACCCCCTTCAGAACAGAAGACTGTGGGGCTCAGCCACATGTGTTGTTACCGAAAGAATCATTCTTGACAACAAGGATTTCTTCTCTATCTGTAGCTTATATCTTCCTTGTCAAAAGGGGAAACTAGACAACAAAATTCTGAAAGGATAATGAGTCCTCTTTTCTTGCTGCTTTTCCTCCAAAGCCAGTGTAGTCAAACTGTCCTGGCTTTCCCTTCCTACCTCTACCTCAGTGGCTGCTTCTGGATGTTTCTCCCCTTGCTCTGTGCTCACCTTAGCAAGGGGTTGACATGGGCATCACATTCTCCCTCCTCCCCCACACCTCGTGGTATTTTCTAGTACCTGTACTCTTATTGATATATATATATATATATCTGTACATATATATATATATATATACTTTTTT
The DNA here is from genome assembly GCF_029834395.1 of Sorex fumeus. NCBI lineage: Eukaryota > Metazoa > Chordata > Mammalia > Eulipotyphla > Soricidae > Sorex > Sorex fumeus. The sequence goes on along the minus strand of NW_026606222.1, from coordinate 835,725 downwards.
TCTTTGCTATATTTTCTCATTTGTCCCTATTCATGTTGGAAGCCTTCAAGAATAAAGGTTACACATCTACTCCTCTAAAAGAGAAATAACTTCGAGGAATTTATACTCAGGAAATCAGCTTGTATGTGTCAAACTAAATGCTCAACAAGGAGAATGCTGCATAAAGGAAATATCATGATGATGTAGAACAGCATTTAACATGCAAAGGTGCCTTTGACACACTGGCCCACGGTTTGTCAAAGTATGAACACAAAATCATATGAATAATATAACCATACTTGTGATATGGATAGAGATAAAGATAGTGATGGAGATATGTTGATATATAATAACATGTCAAGGGTAATCTCTGTACGAAGAGCTTATAGGTACATCCAATTTTTCCTCTTTCAACCTTGTCCATAATTTAAAAATATTTTATAGAAGTGAGTTTTATTTTTCATAAACTGCAGTAAATACAATTTTAGGCTGTAACCAGGTGCCATTTGTCTCTCCTTAAGAAACTCCTCTCAGTGGCTTGTCTTTCCGCTGCCAGTCTCGAGCACTCATGGCATGACACCCTGTCTCCCTGAAATTCATCCTGAAGAATTCACTAGGGAGACATCTGGTCCTCACTGTGTCTACCCTGAGTACATCCTTGGTGTGGCTGTGGGAAGCCCGGAGCTCTCTGGAGTCTGGTGTCCGCCCACACACCTTAGTTGTGCTGGGTCACTCTCTTGTCATCTTCAGAAACAAAGGCATTAATAGAAATTCCCATCTCAGAGGATCCATGAGCTGCTGTGGCAAACAGTGCATAGCCCAGAGTTCTGGGGACTGAGCTGGTCCATGTGAGTGACTGCTGGGAGTCCCCCCATGTTACAGTCTGAAGTCCAGAAGATACAGTAGCAATGCTCAAGCCCTAGCATCATCCTGCCCATTTTAAGTCCCAATGATCCCCCAACTTTCCCAAAAAGACCTGAGAAGTAGCTCTGCTGGGGTGCTGTGACTGAAACAAGCCAATGATGGGTTGGACAGTGTTGGGCTCTCGTCTGTCTTTCCAGAGGAAGGACCACTTTGAAGGAAGCCCAGGTCGCCCTCCACCACCCCTCTTCCTATGTGATTTTGTGCTTTAAAAGCATTTTTAGGCATTTAGGAGACCCAGTTTGAATCCTTAAACTCTTCAGGAAGGACCAAGTCATCGGGACGATCCAATTAGGCTACTCACTGTTGGTCCTTATAAACCCAGGAAAGAAGGGAAGACACGAAGCTATCTTGTCTAAAATCCCATGCCAGAACCCATATCTCCCAAGGACTTTCGATTTCTTTCAGTGATTTAGAATCCACTGCCCTTCTTTCTGAATATACTTCTGGGCTGTGGGGATGAAACCGTTTTTCAGTAATAACCCTTGGTGATCACGTCACCCAAATGTGCTCTTTGTCTGACTGTCCAGTCTTCGGTTTTCAAAGGCGAAGGGAGAGATAGCACGGGGGAGGGGTGCAGGCAGGACCAGCACTCAACTCCCTGTTTCACACAGACCCCCAGCATTGCCCGCTGTAACTCTAGAGGCTTCTGTGGTGTGGCGTCAGTGGCAGAGGAAGGACCAGTGGGACACTTGTGTGTGGGGCTCACTGTTGGCTGTGAACCCCCTTCCAGGCCCTTCCACGGTGTTTGTGTCTAAGTTTCCTAAACTGCAAATGATGCTCCAGTTTAGGCTCCCCGGTATTTTGGGTAACTGAGAAGCCTTTTAAGTCATTTGACAACAAACACTGCCCTGGAATTTTTGTTGGTGAATCATGGAGCATGCCTTTAACTTTCCATCTTAAGCTCTTTTTAAAAATAGCTGACAAATTTGACTTTTTTTCCCCCAGGTGACAGTGGAATTTGCTAAGGGGGCTTGTAAAATGCCTCCAGGGTGGTCTTAGAAAAAGACAACTAAGGAGTCACAGGTGTGTGTGTGTGTGTGTGTGTGTGTGTGTGTGTGTGTGTAGGGGGGCGTTAGATGTGCCCAGAGGCAGAAGCTTTGATGAGGGAAGTCCTCCATCTCAGCTGGCCCCTCTGCCTGGCCTTCGCCTGCACTTCCTTGAGACCATCTCCAGCTCAGAAACCCTCATGTTGCCTTCTAGTCATGCCATCCTCCTTTCAATGCCTGCAAATTCCCATGCTCCCTCCTGCCCCCAGCCCTTTGCACGTGTCTGTCCTCCCTCTGGTTCACTCCTATCTCAGTGTGAGTCTGGTGAGCATTCCCTGGCCCTTCAGATTGCCAAATAGTTTCTCCTTGGGAGGGTTCCCTGACATTTCCCTGTCAAGTCTCATGCTCCCGTGCTCTCAGATCCTCCCAGTTATCCTGGCACCAATTGACATTTATGCATCTCATGGTTCCTCCCCCAGCTCAGCATCGCCGTCATCATCATCATTATCATCATCATCCTCGCACTGTCCTAAACCCTTGTCATTCTTTTCTCCCCAGAGACGCTCCACCCATTTTACAGAGGAGAAAACCAAGGCACTGGGATGATATAAAATGCCCTAAGAGCTCAGTGCAAGAAAGTAGGCCGAGGCTTTGTGCTCAGCCTCCTCCTCCAGGGTCTGCGCTGGCAAGCCAGGATGGTCTATTTCCTTTCAGCTCAGCCTGAGCTAGGGCCTGGGCCCCTTACTGACTCCTCACTCAGCGTTGTACATACCGGAGGGGCCCCCATTGTGTTCGGGAAGGGACAAATGACTCGTGTCTCCAGGGCTCGGCCTCCAGTCCCTCTGTTCTGGAGATGATCTCTCTGGGCCCTCCCTGCGAATCACGGTTTCCCGAGCACTGTAACGCGTGTTGGTTCAACCCATTGAAGAGTGTGCCAGCTTCCCACGGGGCTTGACAAGAACTGAGCAAGATTCTAATTCTTCTTCCCTCCCCACCCACCCGCTCCCCTCCCAGAACTCCAGAGGCTGTGAAATGATACAGAGAAATACCCTAATCCATTCTTTTAAAAACAAAACCAAAAAAAAGGGGGGCCAGGTCTAGCAGCACCAGGGGGAAGGAGGGGGTCAGCCCAGTCTGGTGAGGCTCAGCCTGGTGGTCCCAGTTCTACACTTGGGCTGGGTGATGCTTCAGTGCCAGGTGGTGCCAGGGGTCAAGTTTGGTGCATGCAGGTCACACCCCTGGCTCCCAAATGTGGAAGCAGAGAGATGGGCGCAGGAGCGAGTCTGCAGCGAAGTGGAGGGTCTGTTAATCCTGACTCCCCTGAGCCCTTCCTCAGAGGAACATCCCTTGTGCACAGCTGAAAAACGACCCACAGATCCTGGTGATAGTTAAGGTGCCCTCGCTCTGTGGAGCTCGCAGGACTAGCTCACAACCATCTCAACCGGAGTTTCCCCGAGTGGCTGATGCTCGGCACCCAGGAGTGTTTGCTAGTGGCCTCGGGTGTAACTGGGGCTGTGTCTATTCTGTTTGTTGGCTTGGAGTGGGTTGATTCCCAGGGGAGGATTTGTTTCTGTTTTTTCTGGAAAGGGGGCAGAAGACCCACTTGGTTTGGCACTCTCTCACAAACCGCCAGACACTGTAGATGCCAAAATATGTGGTTTGCAGGGTGCCTGGGACCCAGATTAGTTCTGACTCTGGTAGGACACAGACTGGGCTCAGCTCCCAGGGGCACAGAGCAGGACTGGAGACACGGCAGAATGGTGGGAGAGATGAACTCTGTGTGTGTGTGTGTGTGTGTGTGTGAGTGCATGTGTGCGTATGTGCATGTGTGCGTGTGCGTGTGTGTGCGTGTGCGTATGTGTGCGTGCGTGCATGTGTGTGTGTGTGTGTGTGCACGCACACACTCTTAAAGGAGCTGACCCCTGGATTCTCTATGTGAGGGAGCAAAGAAACCAGGACAGTGTGAGGTGGATTCCTCACCCAGTGACCCACGTATGTGCACACGTACGCGTGTATGCACGCGTGTGCTGGGGAGCTGTTCCTACGGAAGCAGGCGCTGGTGAGCAACTGAGAGAAGTGCGTTTTCCAGACTGGAGATCCAGCCTAGTCTACAGAAGCTCCTGTCCAGCTAATTGTGCCCCACAGGTAGAGACTCCAAATCCACACTCCAAATCCAGCCCTTCTCAACACCAAGGGCAGAGGTGTAGACTGGAGGCAGGGTGGGATTCTGGAATCTCAGGGAGAATTTCCCAGCGTTGGTTATGGGAGAGCAGCAGGAAGGGTTGGACTCTGTGCCTCAGTTTCCCCATGGTGAACCAGGCTTCCTTCCTCCTAATGTCGTGGTCGAGCATGAACCAAGTTCATCTACACGGACTTCCCAGGCACCAGGTTCGCTTCAGGCAGGCACTGAGTCATTTGAGGCTTGTCAGCGCTCAGAGTTATAGGGGGACATAGAGGAGAAATAAGGAGGCCTGGAGAGCCAGTGAGAGGGCAGGTCAGTTGCAGACCGGCTTGGTGGCACATTAGCTACACGACTGGCAAAGGGGTGTAGGGACTTTGAAGTGGGGGAGCTGGGGCAAAGGGCTGAAAACAGCAAGAAAATACAACCCACTGAGTCTTCTTGGGCCCCAGGTGGCCGCCAGCAGAGGGTGCTCCTGAGAGTGTGGGTCACTGCCTCCTTGGGGTGGGCCTCTCCCAGAGGGCGTGGAGTTTGGGCCAACTCCCCCACAGAAGGCCGGGCGTGGGGTCCATTAGGGGGTCAGAATTCAGGAGCGAATGCTTCCTGGACACACAGGCCCAGTGCCCTGGAGGCAGGTTAAGAGACACTCTTAGCTCCTCCCCCAGACCACTGGTCAGGATTTGGGGACGGAGGCCTGGAAGGCATCCTATTTTCTGGTTTAATTTTCGTGGCACTAGGAATCAAACTCAGAGCCTCACACAGTTGATGCATGGGCTTGAGCACCTGGCTACAGCCCCAGCCAAGAAACTGCATTGGAACTTGAACTTTGGTGTATGTGTGTGTTGGGTAACTTCCCAAACCATGTCCAGGGGCCCTGGGGGTCACTTTTGGCAATGCTTATCCAGTTATGGTCCTGGGGGCCACCAGGGCTATACCTAGAGGTGCTGGGGCTCCCCAGGGGGTGGTGCTGGCGTGGGGCTGAGCAAGCTCCCCGCTCCTAAGCCTGCATTTGAAGGACTGCCAAGGGGATCCAGTCCACAATTTGAGAACAGCTGCTCCAACCCAGTGATTCTTAATCCAGACGGTACCCCAGGACTGCCCGGGAGCTATTTCCAAGTCAAGATGTGCAGGTCTGGCCTCCCAGGAGATTCTGACTCAACAGGGCTGGAGGTGGGGCAGGGCCCAGATACAGGATCTTTTTTTGTGGATGGGGGGAATGTGTCACCACTGACAGGGTGGATACCAACACGCTGGGCTTGTCACCTGCTGCTGGCCTTCCTGAGGACTGGCTACACAGGCCGCGTGCTGGGCCTCGCCCTCAGTGGCAGGGCCCCTCTGGGAGGGTTGGTGAACACCCTCTAAATGGGACACCTGCTCTATTGCCCTGTGCCCGTGACTCAGGGTTCCCTGGTGGCCTCAGCCAGGGGACTCCCAATGAGGGCAGTTCCCGGCTGCCCTTCTTTTGTCCATGCCCACCAGGGTCCTCCAGGGACTTGTCCCCCGTTCCATCTCATGGGTAAGCGAAGTTGAGGCCTCAGAGGAAAGCCCAGCTGCTGGGAATTGGCGAGGAGCAGTGCTGGGGTCAGGAACAGCCCCAGGGAACTGTCATGCCTGGTCCCTACCAGCTGTGAGTGGCAAGTTCCCATGAGTGAGAGCTTGGGCGATGGAGGGCCACTACATGCCACATGGGGCTCAAGAGTGTGGCGCTGCCACTGGAGGGAGATGGCTCCCACTTCCAGGAATCCAGGATAGAGCGAGTGCACCCTTGAACTATCACCAGTATGCCCAGTGGCTCCCCCAAGAGGTCCCCTGGCCCGGGAAAGTGATGACTGTGTGCTGGGCCACTGGGAAGGGTTTCAACGTGGATCTCCTGTACAGATAGCCATCACCTTATCTTGTTTTTTTTTTGGGGGGTCACACCCAGCTATGCACAGGGGTTACTCCTGGCTTTGCACTCAGGTATCACTCCTGGCAGTGCTCGGGGGACCATATGGGATGCTGGGGATCGAACCCAGGTCAGCCGTGTGCAAGGCAAATGCCCTACCCGCTGTGCTATCGCTCCAACCCCCAGCCATCACCTTCTTGGGAGGTTGTTCTATGGGTTGAATTGCATCCCCCTCACTCAGCCACCCCCAAACTCAGGAAGCAAAGAAAGTAAAGTGAGAGGTTCATACCCTGCAGGACCAGTGTCCTGACCAGCAGGGCCATCTGGGCCCACATATGCACAGCAACCAGAAAAGGTCTAAGGACAGAGAGGCCAGTGACATGCTGGCCACCTTGCATCTGGATCCTGGGCTCCGGGGGTCTCCGGGGCAGGGAGAGCAGATGGTTCTGTGGGGGCACACTCCCCTTTCTGGGGCACTTCACCTCTGCAGGCATTGACCACTTGGTGCCAGGTACCGCAGGCTGCGTAAATCTATGGAGACCGCAGTGGGGGAGGAGGAGACCTCCAGGCGAGTGGGCAGGGCAGCACAGACCCCTATGTTCGAGAGTCTTAGGGGTACTTGGAGGATTCCCATTTTGCAGGCAGCTCTCCAGCTTCAGGCTGGCTGTGGCTCTCAGCCCAGGTCACAGACCAGCGAAATGCACAGGGCTCCTCCAAACCGCCTCCACTGGGGTCTGACTCCAGAGCCCCTCTGGCCCTGTCCCCCTCTGGCCACATGGATTCTGCTGGGACACATTCCTTAGCTGGAGGAACATCAGCCCCTGCGCCAAAGAGCCAGCTCCTGAAGCCACCTCTGCCAGGGACTGGGGAGGGCACAGGGATGTCCTAGGCAGGACCTTCCCAGAACACCCTAGGGCAGCCCCTCCCAGCATACCCGGGTTTGGACCTTCCCAGCATGCCCCGGGCTGGACCCTCCCTATATACCCTGGGCTGGACCCCTCTCAGCATGCCCTGGGCGGGCCCTCCAGCCTGCTCATCTGTCCCGGATGGAGCACGCATTTGTGGGACCTCCCTGCCCGGCTCCTCCCGCTGGCTGAGGCTCTGTCCTGGCTCAGGGTCCTTGTCTGGGGAGTGTCTGGGGAGCCCACCCAGAGGGCCCTGCCAGCTGCAGCCCCTCACAGCGGTGCTGACCAGTCCCAGAGCTGCACTTCTCATCTCAGACCCCCGGGCCCCCTTCCAGGCTCAGTGTATGTGGGCTTGTGCCCAGAGGACCCCAGCAGCCCCCCTCTGCACCTCCCTGGGGTCCCCCCAGACCGTGACCGAGAGAAAGGAAGCAGGTCGCCCGTGCAGCCTGCACCCCCAGCAGAGAAGCCTTCCCCAGGCGTCCGCCCAGGCGCCCGCCCAGGCCACGGAGTCCCGGCCGCTGGGCTCGGCTCGGGCTCCAGCCAGAGAGGAATCCGCCAGGCACGACGTGCAGAGTGTCGTCCCACAGCCCACACAAATGTCAAAATAATAACAGGATGATGCGAGCCAAAGAGAGAGTTGTAATAACGCTGCCCCATGCGGGATTATATAATACTTTCCCCTTGGTGTTGTTATTGCCGATGAACACACTCGTCAATGAAGACGGGGCCGCCCACTTTCGGGGCAGAGCTGCCTGCCTGGGTCGAGAGGAGTGTGTGTGTGTGTATGTGTGTGTGTGTGTGTGTGTGTGTGTGTATGCATGCGTGTGAGTGTGTGCGTGTGTCCGTGTGTGTGTGTGTGTGTGTTGGGGAGGTCCCTTGGCTGCGTGACTGGGGGTACCCAGCAGGGACATGGACCCAATCTTCTCTTTTCTTAGAGGGGCTCCCAAGCGGTGCTCAGGAGACTGGGCGGGGGGGTGCCCATTGGAGATTCTCAGTTGCTGGGGCTGGAGGTTCCATTGTACGGCCCGAGGAGACGATGCTGCTTCAGCTTTGCAGGTTCAGGCCCCCCTGGTGCTGCTCAAGGACCTCCAGGACTGTGCCTAGGGATGAAACCAGATCCCGGTACGTGTCAGGCGTGTGGCTGTACCGCTCTGCCAGCTCCTGGTCCCCTGCATGTTTCTTGCATCTCCCTGTTGGATGCTGACCGGGGGTCTAAGGGGACCTGCAGGGGCCCATTTGTAGAACCGGTCGTCTATTATGGAGACCCCCAAGATTAAAAAGAACCACAGTGGGTTCAAGGTCTGACTGTCAGAGAAACAAGGCAGGGAGGGGGACAGAAGCAGGGGAGGTGTTCGGGGGTCCCTGGGGAGAAGGTCGAAGCCAGGAGTCAGGCACAGACAGGGAAGAGGGACCTGGGAATAGCGGGGGAAGGACTGGAACATGGAAGCCGAGGAAACGGCTAGAAGGCTGGTGGGGCTGGGCCGGAGGGAGCCGGGTAGGGCCCAGCTACAGGACCCTTTTTTACATCTGATGATTTATCCCCAGTTGAGCAGCGGCTTAAGTTGCCAAGTCAAATACAGGATGGATAAACAATAATCAATCCAGATCCACCACAGATAAGCTTTGTGTCTCAGTAGCTCTAAGACGGCACTGGGCTTTCGGCCACAGAACGCGCCTGTGTGGCCAGGGACTGATGGAATGAAGGTCCCTGCGTCTGTCCTGCTTTTGGGCAGCCCTGGCTGCCCTCGACGGGGAAGGACAGTGCCAGGGTCCAGATGGCCTCTGGACAGAGCGTGGATAGTTCGTTCGCACCTGGAAGCTCTCTGGGTCCAGGCACCCCTGTCGTGGGACTCAAGCTCGCTGACTTCTCTCTCTCTCAGCTGTCACTGCTGAGGCTCAGAGCTCCCCCTCATTGCCTGCACCCCTTGGTTTGTTTGCTGGGCTTTGCTTGTCTACAAGCACTGCAGGGTCCCAGCTTTCTGAGCCTGGATGGCAGAGCTACGGCCTCTGCCGCTGACGGCTCTCAGGGGTCCCGACACAGCCTGAGTCCTTCCTGGTTTTCTCTTTATTTTACATTTCCACATGGTTTCCCTTCCTCCCTCCTTCCTTTTCTTCCTTCTTTCCTTCCTTCCTTCCTTCCTTCCTTCCTTCCTTCCTTCCTCCCTCCCTCCCTCCCTCCCTCCCTTCCTTCCTCCCTTCCTCCCTTTCCTCCCTCTCTTCCTCCTTTCCTCCCTTCCTCCCTCCCTTCCTCCCTTTCCTCCCTCCCTCCCTTCCTCCCTCCCTCCCTTCCTCCCTCCCTCCCTCCCTCCCTCCCTACTCCCTCCCTCCCTCCCTCCCTCCTTCTTTCCTTCCTTCCTTCCTTCCTTCCTTCCTTCCTTCCTTCCTTCCTTCCTCCCTCCCTCCCTCCCTCCCTCCCTCCCTCCCTCCCTTCCTTCCTCCCTTCCTCCCTTTCCTCCCTCTCTTCCTCCTTTCCTCCCTTCCTCCCTCCCTTCCTCCCTTTCCTCCCTCCCTCCCTTCCTCCCTCCCTCCCTTCCTCCCTCCCTCCCTCCCTCCCTCCCTACTCCCTCCCTCCCTCCCTCCCTCCTTCTTTCCTTCCTTCCTTCCTTCCTTCCTTCCTTCCTTCCTCCCTCCCTCCCTCCCTCCCTCCCTCCCTCCCTCCTTTCCTCCCTCCCTTCCTTCCTCCCTCCTTTCCCTCCCTCCCTCCCTCCCTCCCCTACTCCCTCCCTCCCTCCCTCCCTTCCTCCTTCTTTCCTTCCTTCCTCCCTCCCTCCCTCCCTCCCTCCCTCCCTCCCTCCTTTCCTCCCTCCCTTCCTCTCTCCCTTCTCCCCTCCCTTTCCTCCCTCCCTCCCTCCCTCCCTCCCTCCTTTCCTCCCTCCCTTCCTTCCTCCCTCCTTTCCCTCCCTCCCTCCCTCCCTCCCCTACTCCCTCCCTCCCTCCCTCCCTTCCTCCTTCTTTCCTTCCTTCCTTCCTCCCTCCCTCCCTTCCTCCCTCCCTTCCTCTCTCCCTTCTCCCCTCCCTTTCCTCCCTCCCTCCCTCCCTCCCTCCCTCCCTCCCTCCCTCCCTCCCTCCCTCCCGCCTGCCTGCCTGCCTGCCTGCCTGCATTTACAGCATTGTATTAGAAAAGGATCACATCAAACTCTTGTTTCTTGGCCTTTGGGACCACATTGGCTGCATTCACGGCTGCTCCTGGCAATGCCTGGAGGGAACTCAAACCCGGTGTTCCTATCTTTTAGGTCTTCCCTGGATGCCCCTACACGAAATAGTCTTTTTGGGCCACACCTGGCAATGCTCAGGGGTTACTCCTGACTCTGCACTCAGGAATTACTCCTGGCGGTTTTGGGGGGACCCTATGGGTACCTGGGATTGAACCCAGGTTGGCCGTGTGCAAGGCAAACACCCTCCCCACTGTTCTGTCGCTTGGGCCCATGAAGTGGTTCTTGATCCTGATGACGGAGATTCTTTGACAAGGCGTGGGACTCTCATGCTTCTTCTATGTGGCACACATACTTTTGGGATGTTCTTCCAGAACCTCCACCTAACTGCTTGGCCCTGGCTCCTGGTGCCTCGGTTTCCCTCTGACCCATGTCGGTTCGTGTCTTCGTACACTTTTCTCAGGTCCTGGAAAGCATCCAGTCTCGTGCCTAGAAGAGCACTGGTGAACACGTTTACGAAGAGCCCCAGATGCCAGCTCTCCTCTCCCCCGTACCCTTCTGGAACCCTAATTCCCTCTTCTTGAAAGTGAGGCCCAGCCGCTTCTCCCCCAGCCATCGAGGACGGGGTGTCCTGGAGACATTCCTTCTGCAGGCTCTGTCTTGCCTCTGCCGCAGCAGCCCGTGTCCTCTTTCCTCCTGGAAAACTTTCTTTTCATCCATTCATTCCATTTTCTTACACTTTCTTAAACTGCCCCTTCCCGTCCCAGCTCAGAGACTTGAAAGGCTTGTTGCGAAGCTTTAAGGCTGCTGGCTGGACGTGGAACTGGGGATGTGTCTCTTCTGCCTGGAGCTAGGGTAACTTTGAGTCACCCCACCGTCCTCCCGGGGGGCCACGGTAGGACTTTTCAGGGAAGCGCGTGGGAAGGGGAGGCTGGGGGCCAACACTGGCGCCTCCCATCTGTTGGCCAAGACAGGCAGCAGCCTGGAGGTGACCCCCGAGGCTGTGGGTTGGGCCTGTTATGAGGACACAGGGGTTCCTCTAGGGGCCCGGCTCTGGCATGGGTTGAGCCCAGGATGGGGTCTGGTGCCCCCCACTTTGCCCATTGACCTCTTTGCTCTGAGCCTTGGGGGCATTCGGTCCTGCCTGGCCCCGCCTACTCCCAGTTGTGCTTTGGCTGTACCCCCAGTTCTCCCTAAGACCCCAGGGGCAGTTCCTGACATCCTTGCATGCTCCCGACCCCGCCCCCACCCCACCCCAGCCCTTTCTCCACACCCAGGGGCCATTGTTGTTTCGCCTCCAGGCTGGCCAGGGAGCTGAGGGCGCCTCCCCTTGGCTCCAGACTGGGCTCTCTGGGGGGGAGGTGTGGGCCTGTGAGGGAACCTGACCCTCCTGTCCCTCAGTTTCCCCCTCTGCTAATGAAGCCATGCTTGTGGGCACACGCAGCAGCGAAGGGGACAAGGTGCTCTGTTGTCTGGCTCCTGGGAGGGCCAGTGGACGCTGGATGCTCTTTCTCCGCTCCTCGCCCTGAGGGACAGAGTGTGGGAAGTGCCCCCCCCCCCCACCCCCCGGGGCCCTGGCAGCCTGGTGCTTCTGTGGCCTCCCCAGCTCCCCGCCGCCCCGAACCTGGAGCTGCCACACTGACGCCCACGGACAGGGCAGGGCTGTGGACCGCCAGAAGGAAAAAGGGTTCAGTGTGGGTGTGGGCATCTGTGTGTGTGCGCACAGCTGCGTGTGTGTGCTGGTTTTGGGTGGGTTTGTACGTGTGTCCACCCAGGGTTGTCCCTTATGGGCACGTGTCTAAATGTACAGATGGCATATGTGGATCTGCATGCAAGTGCTGATGTGTGTGCGTGTGGGTCTATCTGTTTTATGTGTTTGTTGTATGTGTCTGTGTGTGCCCCTTTGGGTATATCTATGACACGTGTGTATTAAGTATGTGTGGATATGTTTATGTGTTTGCATGCACGTGTGTGTTTGTGTGTACGGGTCCGTGTCTGTATGCCTGCACACCCGTGAAGTGTGTGTTTCTGTATTTCCATGCGTCTGTATCTGGAAGGCTGTGCGCATGTGTGTATTTGATGTGTATCTGTGGAGACCTGTGTCTGTGTGTTTGCACATGCCCTAAGTGTGTGTTTCTCTATTTATACGCGTTTGTGCTGTAAGGCTGCATGTGGGTGTGGGTGAGTCTGTGTCTGGGGGAGCTGGGGCTCCCCGTCCCCTCCCTGGTCTCTCTCCCTCCATCTCTCCACACCCACACCATGTCCTCTGCCCCCCCCCCCCCCCACCATGCCCCCTCTCTTCCAGGGCGGCCACTCCTGGGTCTTTCTCTGTGTCTTCCCCGCGGGGTCCCGGCGCCCAGCACCCAGACAGTGCTGGCTCAGGAGTACCAGTTGCCAAGGAAACCGCAGCCGGGCAAGCCCATGTGATTGGCCAGCCCGTGGCTCGACTCTGGGTTGGCGGGCAGATTTGGGGGGAGATTCTTGTCCTCATTCCCCTCCAGGGGGAGGGATGTTCCCTGCCACACAGAAGGAGCCCGAGGTGTGTGGTGCTGAGCGTGGGGCTCACAGCCCGGGAAGGGATTTCTGCCGTAAGGAGGGCTGCAGAATGAGGCGCTGTGTGCACATTTCCAAAAAAAAAAAAAAAAAGAAAGAAAGAAAGAAAGGGGGGGGGGGAGGCAGCAGGCTGCTGGGGGTGGGGCTCGTAATAATAGCTCCTCTCCTGCTCAGCCAGCCCTGAAGCTCTTTCTATGCATTTGCACAGCCAGGCTGGAGGGGTCCCCACACCCCATCTTCCTGTTGCAAGGGGGGAGGGAGGCAGAGGGCGAAATCCCTCAGCCCAGGCTGATTCAAACTTGTCAGTAGGATTCTCCAGAGCCGCCTTTTCCTGGGGACTCAAAAGCGACAGGTGCCGGAGGTGGGGGTGGGGTGGGGTGGGGCCCAGTGCGAAGAGCAGGGGCAGGGGGAGAGGATGTGGGTCCCGGGTGGTCCCGGGTCCCCACTGGCTTCCTCTGATCTCTGCAACAAGGAGCCCCATGGTCCTGAGGAGCGGCCACCCCTCCCTCTTCGCTCATCTTCCCAAGTGAGCGGCCAGCACGGTGCACCCCAGCACACGCGCTCGAGACCCGGGCTCTCCCTCCCGGCCGGAGGTCCTATGCATTTACCAGAGTGCTGGAACACCCCTTCCTGGGCCAGGTGGGTGGGTGCTTTGGTGAACAGGCGGTGTGAGTGGTTTGGCGGGAGCCCCTCAGACCCCACCCAGGGTCTGCCCTCCCCCACTCTGCCGATCCCATGTCTGCTGCCCAATGCAGCCCTTCCTGTACTCCACACAGCTCACTGCCAGGCAGCCTGGGTGCCAGTGGCTCTTTTGGCCCCCGTGCGTCCTGCCCACTGCTGGGCCAGCTCTGTCCCTCCCACGTGCCCGTCAGTCTCCCGGCTGGCGGCAGCAACCACGACGGGCTCAGGCCTCTCCCCAGTGTCCCCAAAGTGTCAGAGCCACTTCTGTGATGTCGCCAAGTGGTGGCTGGAAATAAATGTGGGACCCAGTGCAGGGAACCCCGTCCCCCACCATGGCTGGGCTGATCGCGGGGCTGGGCAGTGGCTAATCGGGATGGGAGGAGGCTGGTGAGGAGGTGTGGGGGGCTCCCTCGCCCTCAGACAGCAGAATTGGGGTCAGTCCTCCCGCTCGCACACCATCCTCGGCCCAGACCCCCTCATCCATCCGCAGACACCACCCAGGCTTCTGAGCTCATGCTACACTTGCTCCAGGTGGCCTCTGGGATGGATGTCACGTGCGTGCCTGGGTGCTGGCTGTCCTACACGCGTGATCTCGTTCAGACATGACCCCGCCATGCTTGCTTGTCTGCCTCCACTCCTGCCATCCATTGACGTTCTCGGTGCGCCGTCATCCCCACGTCCGTGCACGGGATCTTGCGAGACATCAGATCGAGACTTTTGAGATTCCTTTGTTTTTTTTTTGTCTGGGGGGCTCACAGTGTGGAGCTCTCATGCCTGTCTCTGTGTTCTAGGGTCCCTCCTGGTGGGGCTCAGGGGGACACCAGGTAATGCCTCCGATTAAATCAGGGTCTGCTGTAGGCCAGGCCAACGCCTTAACCCTGGACTATCTCTCCGTCACTGTTAAGATTCTTTTTTTTCCCTTTTTGGGTCACACCCGGCCATGCACAGGGGTTCCTCCTGGCTCTGCACTCAGAATCACTCCTGGCAGTTCTCCGGGGATCATATGGGATGCTAGGAATTGAACCCGGGTTGGCTGTGTGCAAGGCAAATGCCCTACCCTCTGGGTTATTTCCAGGTGCAGCAGTGGGCAGGACGCACGGGGGCCAAAAGAGCCACTGGCACCCAGAAAGTCCCGAAAGATTTTTCTTTTCTCCACCCCCCCATATTAAGATTCTTTTTTTTTTTCCAAAAAACTTTTAAATTTTATTTTATATTTTGCTTTTTGGGTCACACTCGGTGATGCTCAGGGGTTACTCCTGGCTCTGTGCTCAGGAATTACCCTGGCGGCGCTCAGGGGACCATATGGGATGTCAGGAATCAAACCCGGGTCGGCCACATGCAAGACAAATGCCCTACCCACTGTGCTGTCGCTCTGCCTTCCGCATTAAGATTCTTAATCCCACTCCATGGAGGGGAAAACCGAGGCTAAGAGAGATAAAAGGGCTTGTCTGAACCCACATGCCTGGCTAGATGCAGAGCCAGGCTTGGCTAAGACCCCACACACCCGGCTCCCTGGCCCATGCTCTTGGCCTTCCTGGGTTATGAGGGTTAATTGGGGTCGCTGGGGAGTGACAGCATGTGGCGGCTTAATGGACAGGAGGTTATGGAGAAATGCTGGGGGTGACGCATATCATTCCACTCTCAGTGACCTCTGCCTGGCACCAGCGAGCCGGGCACACAGTGGGGGTTTTACCAGGCTGCGGTTCTTCAAGCCCCATCCCTGGACCAGCTGCACCAGCTCCTGCAGCTTCATGAGTCTTGCCCCAAGGGGCTCAAGGATCTTCCGAGTCTGAAATGCTGGTGGGCAGTCTCAGCCAGGCAACTGGGCTGACCCCTCCAGAGACCCTGGAAAGACCTTTGTGGATGAACTGCAGGTTTGGGCGTGAGCTGATGTCACTCTGATGAGGCTGCGCCCCCAATCCCACCGTGAGTGGCCTTCCTGGAGGAGGGAAGGGTCCACAGAGCATGGGACATGAAAGCCAGGCCTGGGCCATGCATCTCTCAGCGCGGGGACGGCCAGCAGCCCCCAGTAGGCAGGGGGGACGGGGATGTTCTGAGCTTTGTCAGAGGGAACCTGACCCATGGGCACTGGGCTTGGGGCACTGGCTGTCCACAGCTGGGAGCAGTCTTCTGGCCCTGGGTTATGGTGGCACAGGGGCTGGATACCCAGAGGCTTAGAGAGCCCTGGCTCAGAATGGCTTGAGGTGCAGGCAAGGCTCCAAGCCCGTGTTCAGGGTCCATTGGCTTCAGGACCTGGGGGACCAGGCTAGGTTCTCTTCTTGCCACCAGGTGCTGGGACATCCATCCCGGAAGTCAGAGCCTGATACATCTTGGAAACTCCTCCGGGAGGTAACTACGGGGTGCACTGACTCCATCACACCAGCCAAGTAGATTAGAAACTTTCCATGAACTTCCCTTTCCCACCCATCAAAATTGACCCCCAAGGGCCGATGTCTTCAGAAGCACCTTCAATGGTTTCTCCGCAGGCTGGAGAGGGGAGATTCTGTTAGCAGAGCTGTTAGCAGTTACCAGCAGTGAGCAGTGATATTGCCCCCAGCCCTTTGGTTCTGTGAATGAGGACAGCAAGCAGGACACTTCGAGGGGTCTGGTTAGCACCCCTTGGTCTTTCCCAGCCTTGTGGCCTTGCTTTATTCCAGACCCGGGAAGAGCCTGGGTCAGTCTAACATAAGTCAGATTTGTGTTTGCTCTTTGCCTGGGTCGGAACTAGGAGACTTGGTGATTGGAGGTTTCTCAAGCTCTCTGTGTGTGTATTTGTGTGTGTGTGTGTGTGTGTGTGTGTGTGTGTGTGAGAGAGAGAGAGAGAGAGAGAGAGAGAGAGAGAGAGAGAGACAGAGAGAGTTTCTATATGTGAGGGCACGGGGTGTCAGGTTTTCTCAAAGAAGGGTCCGCGTGACAGGCATGGGGCATGATGTATCCATGGGATCCCCCCTTCTCTGGGTGGTCACTTCCCAGAATCCCAGCTAATGTTGAGCAGATATTGATTAATGTCCATCTTTAACCTCGTATCGACTAAACCTAGCAACAGACACGCCGTGGAGGAGGGAGTCTGGATTAGAGATTCTCAGAGCCCTTCTGGTCTCATTCTGTGACGTTCAGGAAGTTCTTGGTGTGTGAGTGAATCCACCAGGAGGGCTGGAGCCATAACACAGCAGCCAGGGTGCTTGCCTTGCCCGCTCTTGCCGATCCAGGTTTGATCCCTGGCACTCCATGTGGTACCATGAGCCAGCCAGGAGTGAACCCTAAGCCCAGAGCCAAGAGTAAATCCTAAGCATCACTGGGGGTGCTGCCCCTCAGCAGAGAACCCCCCCCAAGAATGCATTGGCAATGTGATTCCCCAGAGCTGGGACCTCGTGTCTAAACAGCATTCTCTTTCACTGGGGGAGGGAGGAGGTCTCACGTGGTGATGCTCAGGGATTACTCCTGGCTCTGCCCTCAGGAATCACTCCTGGAGGTGCTCAGGGGACCAAATGGGATGTCGGGGATTTGAACCCAGATCAGATGCACACAAGGCAAAAGCTGTCCCTGCTGGACTATTGCACAGGCACATAAACCACATTTTCTGTGGAGATGGGAGCAGGACTTGTCTAGGTTTATCCCCAACGCCCTGGGAAGGGCTGAACAGGGGGAAGATGAAATGGAAAGATAACCTCACAGCGTTCATCAAGGACGTACCAGGGTCAGACGAGGCTGCTGGGCCAGCCTTGGAGGCTGGAATTGCAACATGAATAATTTAGGTAGAGCATGGGAAGGACTCTCACTGCAGGGGCAACTTGTCACTCTACCAGCCTGGCATTATTTGGCCCAGGTTGGTCAATAGGGCCTTAATTTTCAGGTCTAGAAGGTCTCTATCAGACCTGTCCCCTCTTCCAGGCAGCAACCTGGATTTCTCACCCAGCACTCTCCTAATCTACTAGATTAGTGAGTGGAACAAGGCAAAGGATGGCCCATGGTCCAGATGAGGCAGCAGGTTCTGAGTGCCGCCACAGGCCACACTAAACATGTTTTTCATCCGTTACCACCCTTAGGTGTCACTGGCTGCTCATTAGGTGCCTGGCAAGGTGACAACTGAAAACTGGGGGGAGGAAATAAAAAAAGTCAGACAAGGAATCTTGTGGTGGGGTGAATGTTTCGTGCAGATATGGGGGGTGAACCTGAGTTTAACTCCCTTGGGAACGCACAGAAACAACAGCATTTTTTTTTTTTGCACCATACACAGAAACACAGATTGTTAAATGTGTAGAATTTATTATGAACAAACAAGATGGGAGGAGAATCGAGACACAGGATTCAGGCCCAGCTTGGCCTCGCGCCTCGCAGATCTTCTGGCTTTGCACTTTGCCTGGCCGTGGTGGCAGCGCTGGGCTCGCTACGCCAACTCCCAGACAGCCGCAGACTCTGACCCTGCACACACCAGGTAGTGAAGAAAGACTCTCTCCAGCAACCGGATGGGTCCATCCATCCCTCTCTCTCCTCTCTCCCTCTCTGTTCTTTTCTCCTCTCTCTCTTCTCTCCCTCCTCTCTCCTCCCTCCACTCTCCTTCTCTCCTGACTCTGTCTCTCCTCTCTCTGTCTCTGTCTCTCCTCTTTCTTTCCCTCTCTCCTCTCTCTTCTCTCTCCCCCCTCCTCTCTCCTGTCTGCCTCTCCTCTCTCTCCCTCCCTCTCCCTCCCTCTCCCTCCCTTCTTCCCTCCTCCCTCCCTCCCTTCCTCCCTCCCTCCCTCCCTCCCTCCCTCCCTCCCTCTCTTTCTTACTCTCTCTTGTTCCCTCTCTCTCTTGTTCCCTCTTTCTCTCCCTCCCTCTTCCTCCCTCCTTCCCTCCCTCTCTCTCCCTCCCTCTCTCTCCCTCTCTCCTTTCTCCCTCTCTCTCCCTCCCTCCCCTCTCTTTCCTATCTCCTCTCTCTCTCTCTCTCTCTCTCTCTCTCTGTGAGATAAGTGGCTCCTGTGGGGTCATGTGCACGATGTCCTGTTGGTCGGGGGGCTCGGATTTATGTCTGCTCTTGGATTGACTTAGGACTTTTGATGGCACTTTCTCCAGGCTGTGTATGAGGTGCGTGCGTGTGTGTGTGTGTGTGTGTGTGTGTGTGTGTGTGTGTGTGTGTGTTTCCTGACCCAGGGGTGCCCTGGAGCAGGCATCAGGTTCCTCCCGAGACGGAACTGCCACGTCATCTCCACGTGCTGAGATTGGTGCTGAGTAAATTCACAGGGTGGCACTGAGAGGGGAGGGCGGATGCCCAAGGGACAGAGACATTTTTGGTGTTGGCAGTTTGACGGGGATGGTGGGGCAGGGCTAAACTCTGCTTTTGTTCTTTAAAAAAATCTTTTTTTTTCTGAACAGTTATTTCTTTCTATTTATTTTAGGATTTTCCCTCCTTTTTTGTCTTTTCCATTATTTTCCTAATTTCCCTCCTTTTATTTGTATCTACTTTCTTTTCTTTTTTGTTTTCATTTTTATCCTTCTATGTTTTTTCCCCTATCTCTTGTTTAGAGAGAGCTTCCTTCCTTCCTTCCTTCCTTCCTTCCTTCCTTCCTTCCTTCCTTTTCTTTTTTTCAGAGGGGGTGGGGACTGGAGGGAGAGATTGTCCTTGCCTGACATGCAGCCAACCTGGGTTTGATCCCCAACACCCCCTATGGATCCCTAAGCACCACCAGGAGTGATCCCTGAGCACGTAGGTGTGTCCCCACCTCCCCAAAACAAAGGAAGGGATTGAGGCTTAGACAATCAGGACATGAAGGGTGGAGCATGACACCACAACCTATTGGCTGGAGTGGACAGGTGTGTCAAGGCCCCATAGGCAATCTGGCACCCTGGATCTGGCTGGGGCCTTGGGTGGTGTGGGCACTGGCCTGGCGGCTCGGCAGCCAGACCCCTCTTCGTCCGGGTCAAGCCCGGGAGCTGACTTCAGCCTCAGGGGAGGGATGTGGGTAGCAGTCCAGGCCCTGTGGGTGGCAGCAGGGCTGATATCCATCTAGATGGTTCCCTTCTGGCTCTCCATGAGTTTACTCTGCCAAGTGAGGCTCTGGTGACACTCAGCTTGTCACCCTTTGACCAGAGGACCCGAGAAACTCATCAAAGGGCATATGCCATGTGACGTGTAGAACCCATGAACTCCTAGTTCTTTTTTCTTTTCATATTTGGGGGACCACACCTGGCAGCGCTCAGGACTCACTCCTGACTCTTCACTCAGGGATCACTCCTGGTGACCAGGGTCAGGAGACCATCTGGGGTGTCCGGGATTAAACCCAGGCCGGCCACGTGCAAGGCAAGTGCCTTCCCCACTGTGCTCTCTGTCTGGCCCCCAAACTCCCGACTGTTTCTGGGTGCATGCCAGAACTCAGGATGGGAAGAGCCCTCAGAGGTGGTGAGCAGGGATGCTGGGAAGGGGCTGAACTCAATGATGAAAATTCCCAGCGTGCGGTGGACACGAGGGGCCTCTGGGATGCAGGCAGATTATAAATCCCAGACAAGCCAAGCTGGGTTGGGGAATCCTATTTCCCTTTGGGTCTCCAAGCCTCCAATTTAGCCCAATTCTCCTTCTGCTGCTTAGTTATGCTATGAGAGTTTCTTGGGGAGTGTTGTATCTTTTTTGTTTGTGTTTTGGGTCACACCCATCAATGCTCATGGGTTCCTCTTGGCTCTGCACTTAGGAATTACTCCTGGTGCTGCTCGGGGGGACCCTTTGGGATGCCTGGGTCAGCCACGTGCAAGGCAAATGCCCTCCCTGCTGTACTATCCTCCCTGCTGTACTATCTCTCCAGCCCGCATTTTCTTTCTTTCTTTTTTTTTTTTTTATTAGTGAAACACCATGAGGTACAGTTGTAGATTTACAAATTTTTGTGCTTGGATTTCGGTCATACCATGATCAAATACCCATCCCTCCACCAGTGCCCATTTTCCACCACCAGGATAATATCCATCCCTCCCATCCCCCCCATCTCCCCCATCCCCCCCTGCTACTGTGGCAGGGCATTCCCTTTTGTTCTCTCTCTCCTTTTGGGTGTTGTGTTCAGCAAAAGAGGCATTGAGTGGCAAACATGTTCAGTCCAGTCTACTTTCAACCTGCATCTCCCCTCCTGGGAGGATCCTCCAAATACCCTCCATTTGGTGCTCCCTTCTCTATCTGAACTGTCCCCTCCCCTAGAATACCCGGCTGGCCTCTAAGCTATGGAGTAATCCTCCTGGTGCTGATCTCAGCTATTCTTGGGTATTAATCTCATACTTTGTTACTTTATATCCCCCAGATGAATGCAATCTTTCTATGTCTATCCCTCTCTTTCTGACTCATTTCGCTTAGCATGATACTTTCCATGTTGTACCACTTGTATGAATTTCATGACTTCATCTTTTCTAACAGCTACATAGTACTCCATTGTGTAGATGTACCAAAGTTTCTTTAACCAGTCATCTGTTCTTGGGCATTCAGGTTTCTTCCAGTTTCTGGCTATTGTAAAGAGTGCTGCAATGAACAAACAAGTGCAGATGTCACTTTGACTATACATTTTTGCCTCTCTGGGATATATTCCCAGGAGTGGTATTGCTGGGTCAAATGGGAGCTCAATTTCTAATTTTTTGAGGAACGTCCATACTCCAGCCCGCATTTTCTTTCTCACTTGGCATTCTACCTTCCCAGTCTTTGTGTTCTTCTGGATACTCTGCATAGAGAGTGCTCAGGTGTGAGGGCAGAGAGAGGGCCAGGACATCCTAACGGGGATGCAGTTGTCACTGACTTGGCACCTGGCTCCTCTGGCCGGGGAGAGACATGCCACATGGGGAGGGAAACCCAGAGCTGCCTGGCCGGGCCCTCCTCTGCCTTTCCAGAGGCTCTGCCTGGCTCTGGGCTCCACCCAAGAAAGCAACCTCCACCTCCAACAAGCCACTCCCGAGTCTTCGGGTTCAGGATCCTGCCCGAGCACCTCCTTCTGGTACTTTTCCATTCTCCCTTTTGTCCTTTTACCAGGCGGCAGCAGGAGGGATTCTGGGGAAAAAAGGAAAGAAAAAAAGGGATGGTCATTGTCTCAAGAACTGAGCCAAGGCAACAGGGGAGCTTGGGAATGGAGGTGAGGGGAACAGGATGCTGAACCCTAAGTCCCATTATCCTACAAAGATGACTTTCAAATAGGCCCATTAGAAAAAAGTAAGCTAAGAGCCAATTTTGTGCTAAATATACCCATTCTTATAAAAATCTGCTATTTTTGAGTTAAATGTTGCGGAAATTACTGAATTTGCATTTAATTATTTTAATAGAGCTTGTTTACAGATGACTAGGCAAAAAAAAAATATATATATATATAAAACCCCCTCCCCCCAAACTAATTCTCTTTGACTCCTCTGGTTGTAGCGTTGCCTAATATAGAAAAACTCTACAAGGATTCTTATCTTGAAGTGGGAGGGAAAGCCAACTTCCATGTGGTTTTGTCTCTGTGTCAAGAGTGCTCAGAATTGAGTCCCTGTGAAATGAGACTCATTCTTTTGAAATTGGGGATGGACTATTTTTCCTGGGGGAGGAATTTTTCAGACCCGTGTCAGTGGGCCTGTGGACTTTGGTTTGGGTAGAGGGAGGAGTAATCCATCCTCAAGAAGCCCACAGTCTTGGTAGGAAGCACCTGTGAGATTGAGTTCATGCGTTGCTTCTTATTAGCTGTGTGTCCTTAGGTAAGTCACTTCACCTTTCTGAGTTCCTCCTGGTTTGTTCTGAACTAGTTATTTTTTTTAAATCGAGGTTCCATAGCTTATAATGATATTAGAGCTATTATTTTAGAGCTGCGTCAATCTCTCCACCATTATCCCATGACCTCTGTCCCCACCCCACCATCCCCATCATCATTACGTAAGGTCTCAGAAAAGTGAGATCGGGAAAATGGAGAACAGCATTCGGGTAAAGCAGCTAGCACCTCCCCGGGGCTCAGACCATACGTGTTCCTCCTCCTCTCCTCCTCAAGCAGTGACCTATGGTGCTAGATAGTCTCTTTTTCCAGTCATGTGTTCCTGGTCATTTGGGGTGTTTCCAGACAGTGGCTATTGCAGAGAGTGCTGCAGTGAACCTGGAAGTGCAGTTCTGCTTCCCAAGGCTGGGGGGAGAGGAGGTGGTGTGGGAGGGGCAGGCTGCTCAGGATGCAGCTGAGGGGACCCTGAGACAGTGGTCCACAGGGCTCACTCCTGGCAAGCTCAGGGATCATCATTTGAGACGTCAGGGATCAAACCTGGGCTGGTTGTGCACAAGGCAAGAGCCCTATCTGCTGGACTATTTCTCCAGTCCTTCAACTTGTTTATTGATTTATTTGTTTATTTTGACGTTGGGGGCTCCAGGCAGTAGTGTTCAGTGTTGACTCCTGGCTCTATGTTCAGGGATCACTCCTACATGGAAGACAAGTGTCCTCCCCATTGCACTATCTCACCCCTATCCCTCAACCTGTCTTTTCAATTTTTTTCTCTAAATACTACAGAAGAAGCAAATGCCCACAGCGGGTAGGGCGTTCGCCTTACACCCGGCCAACATGGCCGACCCGAGTTCAATTCCTCCGCCCCTCTCGGAGAGCCCGGCAAGCTACCGAGAGTATTCGATATGCCAGACACAGTAACAACAAAGTCTCCAATGGAGACGTTACTGGGCCCGCTCGAGCAAATCGACGATCAACGGGAGGGCCTTTACCTTTACCTTTTTTTACTACAGAAGAGTTAGTTCATCTGGTATTTGTCCTTATTCTTTTAACTTATTTTGCTTGACATGACATCCTCTAGTTTCTCCCAAGTTACACAGAATCGCAGGATTTCATTTTCATAGCTTTATAGTATTCCACGGTGTGTCACAACCATGGAATACTATATAAACTTTGTCTGTTAATCTGTCACTGGACCTGTGGGTTTCTCCTACACTCTGGTAATTGTACTAGGTACTGTAGTGCACATAGGTATATGTACAGATATTTGCAAATGAATTTTGTGTGTTTTGGGTAAACGCCAAGAAGCAGAATTGCTGGGTCATAAGGAAACTCTGTTCTTCCTTTTTTGGAAAAGTCTCTTTTCCCTAGATGCCCAACCAGTCAGAATTCCCACTAGCAGTGAGTGAGGCCTCTGCTTTTGTGACTTTGGCAACATCACTGGTGGTTTTTAAAATAGTGTTTTCAAATAAGTTTAGACACCATGATTTACGTAGCTGCCAACAATAGTATTTCAGGCCTCCAATGTCCCACCACCAATCCTACCCCGGGTGTCAGGGGCCTCCCCAACGTCCCAGGTCCCGTAGCCTTCTCCTTCGAAGAGACCAAGAGACCATTCTCACTAGTGTGAGACCAGATCTCATAGTCATTTTGATTTGTGTATTTGTATTTCCCTGATAAGAAGGGATGGGTTTTCACATTAGAGAAGTTCTTGTTCAACTTATCTCCCCTTTTTTGGAATGGGTTTATTGTTGTAATGTTGTTGAACTTTGTGAGGGCATGATATAAAATCAGTATTCAAAAATCGTTTATTGAGTCACTGTGAAATATACAGTTACAAAGCTGTTCATGATTGGGTTTCAGTCAAAGGATGCTCCAATACCCATCCCTCCACCAGTGTACATTTCCCACCACCAGTGTCCAGCAGTGTCCAGAGTTTCCCTATCACCCTTGCCCCTATCCCCTGCCCCCTGCCCAAGTCTTCCTAGTCTATGGCCCTCCCGTTGATCGTCGATTTGCTCGAGTGGGCCCAGTAACGTCTCCATTGGAGACTTTGTTGTTACTGTGTCTGGCATATCGAATACTCTCGGTAGCTTGGCGGGCTCTCCGAGAGGGGCGGAGGAATTGAACTCGGGTCGGCCATGTTGGCCGCTTGTAAGGCGAACGCCGCCCTACCCGCTGTGCTATCGCTCTGGCCCTATCCCCTACCCCCTGCCCGAGTCTTCCTAGTCTATGGAAGGCGCTTTATATTCTCTCTCTCTCTCCTCTCTCCTCTCTCTCTCTCTCTCTCTCTCTCTCTCTCTCTCTCTCTCTCTCTCTCGCCCTTGCTCTCTTTCCTTCTGGGCATTATGGTTTGTAATACAGGTACTGACAGGTAATCATGTATATCCCTTTACCTACTCTCAGCACTCACTTGTTCAGAGTGACCGTTTCCAACTATCATTGTCATAGAGGTCCCTTCCACATCCTAACTGCCCCTCTCTGCTTGTGGCAGGCTTCCAACAGTGGATCAGTCCTCCTAGGCCTTGTTTCTACTCTCCTTGGATATTAGTCTTATACTGTGTTTAGTTTTTCTTTTTTAGATCCCACAAATGAGTGCTCAGTCTATGTCTGTCCCTCTCCTGACTCATTTCACTCAGCATGACGCTCTCCAGGTCTATCCATTTATAAGCAAATTTTATGACTTCATTTATCCTGGTGACGGCATAGTATTCCATTGTGTAGATGTGCCATAGTTTCTTGACCCAGTTGTCTGTTTGGGGGCCACACTTGGCTGTGCTCAGGGCTCTTACTCCTGGCTCTAGACTCAGGGATATACTCTTGCCTGGCTTGGGGAACCATATGGCGTGTTGCGGATTGAACTTGGGTCTTCCACTTGAGAGATAAGTACCCTCTGTCTCTCTGTAGTACTCTCCCATCTCTCCAGCCCTCAAGCAAATCTTTCAAAATAATTACTGGTTTTGGAACTCAACGTAAATTTGAGATTTGGAGTTCAAAGAAAATTCCAGATTTGGGGTTCTGAGACACCAGGGAAGTTTGGCCCCTCCTGGCCCAGTTCCAACGGGGAGGGACATCTGGATGATGCTGAGAATGGCCATGTCCTTATGCTGGGGTCTGGGCTGCCAACTCACCCCAGACCAGGTCTACTTGGCACGTTCACACCCCATTCACATCACCTTCCTGTTCCTTGCCTCCAAGTTCTCATGATACGGGAATTTTCACTAGGGGGGAGGGGGGAGTTCTATCTTCTGTGCTGGCCCCAGGCATCAGGTCCTAAAGTGCCCACCAGGACCCAAGTTATCATCTCCTTCTTTGTAGGTGCTTTCCCCAACACCTGGTGCTGTTTTTCAAGCTCAACCTTCAGGGCAGATCAGCTTCCAGAAGGAACAGAAAGAAAGCAGAATAAGGATGGTTGGAGTCTGACTTGTCCCACTGTGTCCCATCTCTGCCAGACCTCTGTCCTCACCTGGGCCTCCAAGTGGTGGTACCTGGCTTCTGAATGTGGCCCCAGTGGCCCCGCTGAAACCCCAAAGGGAAAGAGAGGGATGTTTCCCGCCCACACACGCGTGGTCTGACTGAGCCTCCCTGAGCGCGTTGATCATGCACCAAAGTCCAGGGATCGCCTGGACCTTGGGAAGCCTTTTCGATGCCATAATTAATTGTATTCCTTTGCACTCCTTCCTCCTTTCCATGCCTCCCTTACCCATTTCTTTGCCACTGGGGGGGAGTGGTTTGGGGGTGGGAGTTCATTAATTTCCCTTGCTTCACAGGGGGGAGAAATCACTCTCCAGGACTTGTGTTGTCCCTGTTAATCCCCAATCAATATGTGGCATCCGATGGAGGCACCGTTCAATGGGAAATAATGATCAGTCTGCCCGGGCTGGTGTCATCTTCATTTCAAGGAGAAATTGCTAAGTCGACTCCCAGTTTCTTCAATCTCAAGAGAGATGTTTGGGGTTGGCAGAGGATGATGTCAATTCTTGGTAGTCTGTTCCAAAAAGGGCACCATCCTGTCTCAAAAAATATTAAAAAACCTTTTTATAGCTTTTTTTTGGAGGGGGTGCTCCCCAAGCAGTACCCAGAAGGCCCCTGGGGATTCTCTGCCCCCCCTGCACAATCTCCCAGCCCTCTTATTTGTAATTTTATTGAGGTCCGATAGCGTACAAATCCCAGACTGCTTTGTCTGTCCACCCCATAGCCCACGAAACCACTGGTTCTGTTACCACAGGAGGAAACTGAAGTAAGGAAATGGTAGGACCTGTCTGCAGTCATGGAATCAATCAATGGCAGATCTGAACTTAGAACTCACGTCCACCAGATTTCAGGCCCTCCCTGTGTCCTGGTCTCTGTTCTTCTGCCTTTCCACCTTGTCGCTCTTCTGGGTCGTTCTGGGAGCTCCCTCCTCCAGGTGCTCTTCTTGTTATGAAGGGGATCATTTCTCTTCCTCCTTCAGAAATGATGCGTAGGGGCTGGAGCAATAGCACAGTGGATAGAGCATTCGCCTTGCATGCGGCCGACCCGGGTTTGATTCTCAGTATCCCATATGGTCTCCTTGAGCACCGCCAGGAGTATTTCCTGAGTGCAGAGCCAAGAGTAACCCCTGAGCATTGCCAGATGTGACCCAAAGAGAAAAAGAAAAAAAAAACAACCAAAAACAGGACTGATGCATAGTGTCTGGACTCAGCACAGGAGAATGGCACCATGCTTCTGAGGTGACTGACTGCAAGTCACAGCGGTGTCGTGGATGTCCTGTGAGCAGAGGCCTGGGAGAAGCAGGGGCTGGTGGGGAGGAAGTTGGGTGCAAGGCATCTCCAGAGCAAGAAGAGTGGAGTTGACCGTACTCGCCACCCACCGACTTCCCCCATTTCTCTGCCCCTGGGGAATGGGGGAATGGGGCAGGGAGACGGGGACTGCCCATGTTTTCTGGCTGATGGTTTACTTTCTTAGGCCCTGGGCAACGTGTTTCCCTGTGGAGTTGGGGAATTCCTGTGGCTGGTTCACGGTGTCCTTGAAGTCGGGGGATTCACAATGAAACAAGGTTCACCATGTTCTTGTTTCTGCCCAGTTGCCCAGGTGTCCGCCATCTTCCTTTCCCCACACCCCACTTGGCCTCATTGTCTTTGCAGTTTGAGATGCTCTGAGGATGTTCAGGTAGTGCCAGGCCACAGGGTCTGTCTCTGGATGTTCACACAGACACCGACTCTGAAGATTCAAGGCTGGGAGGATCATCCCTGGCCTGCTCTGGCCTGGCCTCTCCTGTCCCATTCCCTCACCTAGGCTGTGCAAACAAAGCCTCAGTTTCTTCATCCATTCTGTTTCTTTTTTTTGTTTTGTTTATTTATTTATTTATTTATTTATTTATTTATTTATTTGAGTCACATCCGGTGATGCTCAGGGGTTACCCCTGGCTCTGCACTCAGGAATTACTCCTGGCGGTGCTTGGGGGACCATATGGGATGCTGGAAATCGAACCCGGGCTGGCTGCATGCAAGGCAAACACCCTCCCCACTGTGCTATCGCTCCAGCCACTCCATTCCCTTTCTAGATTGCTTCAGTGCTGTGATGCTCCTGGCCCTGGCTTCACCCCCTCTGTCTTTCTGGGGACATGAACGTCTAATTCTTTCTTCTTCCCTGTCAACCAATGGACCTGTGCAAAAGCATTGTCCTGGGGGGCCTGGCTCCCCAATTCTTCACACTTTCACATATATCTCAGAGCAGTTCTCCAAGGTTGCATGAAATTTTCTGGACTTGGTTGGGAGGACTCGAGCTGTCTCGACTAACACAGGGCAGCAGCTTTGGAAAACAGTTTGACAATGACTTCAAAAGGTAAGATGAAAACTCAGAAGCAATCTGGTGGTCTGACTCCTGGGAAACTACCCCAAAAGAAATGAAATATGTGTTGATGTGTTCATCACTGTCACTCACTGTCCCCCCATTGTTCATCGATTTGCTCAAGCGGGCCCAGTAATGTCTCCATTGTGACAATTGTTACTGTGTTTGGCATATAGAATAAATCACAGGTAGCTTGCCAGGCTCTGCCGTGCGGGCGAGGTACTCTC
The DNA here is from genome assembly GCF_029834395.1 of Sorex fumeus. Classification (NCBI taxonomy): domain Eukaryota; kingdom Metazoa; phylum Chordata; class Mammalia; order Eulipotyphla; family Soricidae; genus Sorex; species Sorex fumeus. The sequence continues at coordinate 807,750 of NW_026606222.1, read as the reverse complement.
GGTAGCTTGCCGGATTCTCCGAGAGGGGCAGAGGAATCAAACTCGGGTCGGCCATGTTGGCCGCGTGCAAGGCAAATGCCCACCGCTGTGCTATTGCTCTAGCCCGATGTGTTCATATCAATATATATTTACATTTATTTGTAACAAGCGTTATTAATAAAGCTCCTGGCATGGGATCAACCCCAGTGTCCATCAGTCAGCAAATGACTGTACAATGTGGTCCCGTCCACTTACAGGGGTACAGGTCAGCAGCAAAGAATCAGTGGAAAGCCTTCCCTCCGACCACACGGGTGAAACTCAAATGTACAGGCTACATTAGGCATTAGTCCATAATTGAATGTTTTAAAGAGACAACTCCTTTTTTTTCCCCTTTATTTTATTTTATTTTTTTTAAAGTTGTAGATTTACAATTTTTTGTGCTTTGGTTTCAATTATACAATGATCAGATACCCATCCCTCCACCAGTGCCCATTTTCCACCACCATGGATAATATCCCTCCCACCCCCATCCCCCCATCCCCCCTGTCTCTGTGGCAGGGCAATCCCCTGTGTTGTCTCTCTCCTTTTGGGTGTTGTGGTCTGCAAAAGAGGCTTTGAGTGGCAAACATGTTCAGTCCACAGTCTACTTTCGACATGCATCTCCCCTCCTGGGAGGATCCTCCAAACATCCTTTATTTGGTGCTCCCTTCTCTATCTGAGCAGCCCTTTCCTCTAGGATACCCGGCTGGCCTCTAAGTTATGGAGTAATCCTCCTGGTGCTGATCTCAGCTATAAAGAGACAACTCCTTCGAGACAGCATGTAAAATAGGAATTGCCAACGGTTAGAGATGGGAACAAAGATTACTAGCAAGTAAAAAAGGATTCCCCTACTCTCCCTGAGGGAATGGGTTCTGGAAATTTCTAAAACTGGAAGGTGATAATGACCAAATTTCTATTTGTTTGTTTTAAGAAAAAAAATCACAGAATTGTATCCTTATGATGAGTGAATTTTATGGTGTGTAAATTATGTCTCAATAAAAGCAGTTTTAAACAATAGATGAACTCAAATTTAAATAGACCTTAATTTCAACTTCCACACCATTGCGAACTGGGCTACTTTAAGATTACATAACTTTTTTGAGCCTCAGTTTCTATTTTTTTTCTTTTTGGGGTCACACTCGGTGATGCACGGGGTTACTCTGGCTTTGCACTCAGGAATTACTCCTGGCTGTGTTCGGGGGGCCATAAGGGATGTTGGGAATCGAACTCAGGTCAGCACTGTGCAAGACAAACACCTTTCTTGTTGTGCTATTGCTCCATCCCCAAGCCTCAATTCTATACCTATAAAATAGTCAGAGATTCAACCTCCTTGGTCTGGGGGTGAGGATAAAAATCGGTTTTGCGCATGTGAAGTGGTGAGCATCAAGGTTAAAAAAAAACAATAAAATAAAAAAAGCTATTAGCCAGCAAAGTGGTGCTTGTAACAACTGAACATGTCTAGAGAACATTCTCAGGAATGGTTAATTTTTATTGTTAGTGTCTGGGTACCAAGAACAGTTTGGAGAGGCTGTGTCGGAGAGTAATTGGGTCTCCGGCGCCTGGAAGAAGGGTTTGGGAGCCCGTGTTCATCTGGGAGGGAAGGCATCTATGGTTGTCAGGATCACCTGCCAGGCCCAGGGCAAAAACACGCGACTCCCTAGCAGCCCCCCCGCCCCCTGGCTCAGCACCCCAGACCCCCAGGGGCTCCTGCCTCCTCATTTTGCTTCCTGGAGAGAGGCTCCTCAGAGGATGGGCCAGGTGTCCCGTGAAGCTCCCTGAAGCCTCCCAATTAGACTGGGTGTGGGGAGGGTTGGGCTTGTGCCAAGGGGATGGCGGCTGTGCCAGCGAGGCTGTCGAGAGAGAAAATAGAGCGTGGAAAGGGAGCTGAACTTTCTCTGCAGCCAGCTTCATTTCGGGCATGCCAATTGCTGGTGCTGTCAGGAGTCATCAGGCTTAGCTGCAGAAGGGAGCTGCCGGCGGCTGAGAGCCGGCATCCTCACAGGTTCGCCGGCTCCTTGGGGACTGATGCCACCTTGGCCCTGCCAGGCACGGGTGGGGGCCGCTGCAGAGCGAGGAGATGGGAAGGTTGAAGCCAAGAGCTTATTTCGAATGACAAACTGGCTTTCCACGTTGTCATGATTGGGTTTCAAGGGACACGCTGGGCTTTGCATCTGTTTGGATTTTACGGGTTTTTTTGGGGGGAGGGTGCTCAGTTTGGCTCACACCCTGCAGTGCTCAGGGAGAGATTGATGGAGGGAGATAGAAGGCAGGTGAGCTGTGCGCATGGAAGTGCCTTACTCCTGTACTATCTCTCGGCCCACGTCTGGTCCAGCTTTAACCTCTCACCAGGCTCTTGTCTCCGTTTCCACAGGGCCAAGCTCTCTCTGCCTCTTTCCTTGGCTCACTGCATGCAGCGTTGGCCCCTTCTTTTGGCAGTTGAGGGTGGGCAGCCACAGACCCTACCAACCACTCGTTCAAGGTCACACAGCAAACCAGCGGGCAGAGTCAGAGTCAGAACCCAGGGCCCATGACCCCAGAGTACGAATCCTCAGCCTCAAGGGCCCGTGACCCCCAACGCGTTTGGCATGAGCGGCCATGATGGGGAAAACTGTCTCCCGGCTGAGCACAAAGGCTGTCTTCCTCATTTCTGTGTCTCCTGTGCTCAGGACAGAGCCTGGCATTCAGGAGCTCAGGGCAACGGTTTCTAAATGACTTTGCTTCCACCATGTCCTGGCTTGGAGGTTTGTGGGCACCTCATTTAAGCTTTCTGAATCTCAGTTTCCCCATGAAGGGATCTTTCTAGTGACCCAGGGCATGTGTAAAGATTTGGTAAGTGGAGGATTGCAGGGTGCTGCCAACGCCTGATACTAAATGGGCTGGACATTTGCAGTGCTGATACTAAGTGGGCTGGACAGTTTTGTTTTCCTCTGGACACCCAAAGCTGTTCATTGTCAGTTTGTTCAGTTCAGATGCTGGTTCACCTTAATCTTTGACTCCAGGGACAGCTCCTTGACCCTGATTGGCTGAGATAAATTACCGTGGTCATGGGGATTGGGTGAGGGGCAGACATATGACCTCATTGGACCAATCTGTGCCTTCTTTGAGACTCTTGTTAGAAGTACCAGGAAGAGAAATATTACCTCTTCTAGTTGATTGAAGGTCATGTCAACAGTGAGAGGCTCTTGCCCCTGGAAGGAGAGAGTATTCCTGAGGATGAACCCGCAGGACAGAACTGAGAGAAAGGGTGTGGAAGTGAAGGTTCTTTATACTGTTGGAGATTCTGGATTCAGTCAAACCTGAACATTTTTCCTTCCTTCCTTCTTTCCTTCCTTCGTTCCTTCTTTCCTTCCTTCCTTCCTCCCTTCCTTCCTTCCCTCCTTCCTTCCTTTTCCCTTTTATATTTCCTCTTTCTGCCTGCCCTTCCTACCCCATCTAACTTAAGTAGTTAGATTTTGTCATTTGCAAGATAAATTTTTTACATGGTAGGTGTTTGGAAAAGCGTAATTTTAATTTGAACATTGAATAAATCATCACTGTCATCATCACTGTCCTCCCATTGTTCATCGATTTGCTCGAGCAGGCCCAGTAACGTCTCCATTGGAGACTTTGCTGTTACTGTGTTTGGCATATTGAATGCATCACGGGTAGCTTGCCAGGCTCTGCCATGAGGGCGAGATAATCTTGGTAGCTTGCCGGGATCTCCGAGAGGGGCGGAGGAATCGAACTCGGGTTGGCCATGTTGGCTGTGTGCAAGGCAAACGCCCTACCACTGTGCTATCGCTCCAGCCCATTGAATAAATGAGGGAGTGAATTAAATCATGTATGTTGATAAGATGATTAGAATTGGAGTTAGATTAGCAAACTGAGTTCCTTAACAAATTGAGTTATTTTCTTGTATGTGGGCCACGGTGGGGACAGGGCTTAAGTTAAGGAGGCATAAATGCCTTGAAAAGCCTGTGATGGCGTTGGTGGATAAATAGTAGAGGGTGAAGACAGAGACCTGGAGATCATTGGGAGACTGAACGGGATGAATGAAGTGGATGACTTCATTGTAGGAGTCATTTGGTTAGTCCTAAATCTTCTGCAATCTCTAACCAAATTGGGCGTCACAAATCCCACACATAGAAAGTCCTTGCCATATATGTTGTCTTAATTTGATTTCTTTGCGAGGAATTGAATTATATCGTTATATAGTCAGTTTTCTTGCATCTGAGGTTTCATTCACTTCATTTATTCATTCAGCATGTATTACAGAACATCGATCACAGGTCAACTGCTGTACCTGAGATTCCCAACCTCAGTACACCTGTAGGATGTACTGCTTGCTCATGGTATAGTAAATATATGGCAGTTGGTGAGCTGCATGGAGGAAAAGAATTGGGGTGGAAGGGTGGAAGTTTCGGAGCAGGCGTTATTTGAGGAAGTGGGCTGGGGAGGCTGATCTTCAGGAAACTGATTAAGGAACCCGATCTAAAGTTTAAGATCCATGGGAGGGTGTGTTGATTCACTTCTGGGAAAACGCTCCTACTGCTTAGGAGTAAGTGGAGGGAAAAATTAGCACGTAGGGATTAATAACCGGATTTGGATAGGGTTCGGTCGCTTCTACCCCTGGGGAGAAGTTGGATCCCATCCAGTCTTTCCTGGCTCGGTGTGAGGCAAGTCATTTCAGATTTTCATCTGTCATTTTAGATTTTGAAATGACTCCTCTCCCGACTGAGTCAAATCTGGGAGAATATCAGTGTTCCTCCCGAAATGTCAGATTTTAAATGGACTAACATCCTTGGGCAGGCTTGGAGAAGGAGTGTTTTATGATGGTGGAGCCGCTGTGTGTGTGTGGGGGGGGTGTCCTCAAGAGACGATTGTCCCCATATTCATTTCTCCTGATGGCAGTCATTTGATATTGATGAGCAACTCAGGATTCTAAACATTAAATCATTATATTTTTTAACCAAACCATGTCCTTATGTAATAACTTTGATAGAATCGTTGAAACTTTGGCTTTAAATGAAATAATGTGTAATAATGAGATGGGGCCCTGGATTAATGTTGCTTCCTTAGACAAAATGCAGGGATTTCTTTGTTGGTTTCATCCAGGTTCTAAGTCAATGGCATTGAACAAAGCCTTGTGATTTCAGGATTGGCAGTCTCTTGGGCTTTGTGCCCTAGTTCTGACCTTTGGGGGGGGTCAGCGGGCAGTGGTCTCTACCTCACCCCAAGACTCCTCATGCTCAGGGATGGTGTGAGGGTGGCAAAGTGGGCAGATGTCGGATATTTAGAACATTGGAATGGCAGATCCAAAGAAACCTGAAGTCTATAATTTATAGACCCTGAGATTCCCCTATTTTGAGATGCAATTCAGGGATTTTGAGTAGAGCAAACAAGTCAGGCAAATATTCCAGGGGCCACTCATCACCCCAGGCAAATCCTCATTCTGGTTCCTCCTCTCTCTGTTGGCCAGCTCAACTCTGATTCCTGTGGCTTCCAACATGCCGGAATGTCTTACACGGTCTGGTCTCTGTCACCAGCTTCCTTCAGTTCTAGCCCGGGGTTGAGGCTCACCTCCGTGAGCAGTAGGTCTCCAGGCTTCCTGTTTGATTGTTGCATTTGATTGTCCAGTGCTCAGAGGGAGTCTCCGCTGCCATCCCTGGTTGGGCATTTGGATTCTTTCCTGGGAGAGTGTATGATTGATGTTCTCTGACTATACATGGAAGCCTTTGTAAGCAGATCAGTTTGAATTCATCTAGGTAAATATCCAGGCATAGCTTTATGGAGTCTGCGAATATGATGATTATTTCTTTTCAAGAAATTTATGGATTTGGAGATTTAGGGGAGGCTTCCAAATATTTCCTAGAGACCTGGGGACCATCCCCAGAGATCCCTGGCCATCCTGGCTGGTCACTGTGCTCGGGCCACATTGGCTACACCCGGAAGTGCTTGGTCTGGCCTCCCTGAGGCAGCCTTGTCAGGGCAGGTGGCCTGGCGTTGGGTAGGAGCAGACAAGAAGCCTTGGAATCCAGCTTGCTACGATGCTCATTACTGCATCCAGGCAGGGAGGTCAGAGTGAGGATGCTTAGTATTCTGAAAAGGGAAGTTCCCAGCCAAGGCATTGAGAATATCCTAAAAATTACTGGCTCATTTGTGTGTGTTCTCTGGCTGTGTTCTTGGAACCTGTGGAGGAGGGGGAGGGTTGAACCTGATGCAAACTGGAAAAAGTCCCAGATGAGCTCTAACACAGGAAAATGACTCTTTGGCCATGTGCGAAAAAGGATCTTGATTTCCTGGGAGAAATCTGCAGAGAACTAGGTAGCCTTGTTATTACCTTGTCATCATCCACCACCCATCCTCCCCTCCACCTATTCATCCACTCAATCAACACTTACTAACAACCCTTTGGAAGCCTGGAAATGTGCCTGGAAAGAACTTGGCGATTACCTATGTTGGTTAAATTATTCCTCGAAATAAATGACGGTGAGCCTTGGAGCACAGAGCTTTAGCAATTTGCAATCACATGACTGAAGTCTGTCCCACTTCCAATTTCCTTAAATCATCATTCTTCTGTTGAAGAAATGAAAATATGAAAGAAAATTATAAAGGACAAGGCTTTCCAGAACCCAGAATCAATAATCGTGGGCTTGGCCTCTGTTTCTCCAGTCGCTTTTTGTTGGATCTCAGAACGAGAATGTGACCTGATATTCTTGAAATTCTGCCTTCCCTCCTGCTGCCTACATCCTGCCTGCTCCCAGCCAGCCAGTTAGTGGCATGAATTTTCTTTATTCATTTTCCTTCTTATACTGAATCCTAATAACTTTTCACTTTAAGGGTTTAAAAATGGGGACTGGAGCAGTAGTACAGTGGGCAGGACATTTGCCTTGCACGAGGCTGACCTGGGTTCTATCCCTGGCATCCTTTATGGTCCCCCGAGCACTGTCAGAGATAATTCCTAAGTGCAGAGCCAGGAGGAACCCCTGAGCATCACCAGGTGTGACCCAAAAAGCAAAAACAACAACAACAACAAAAAAACCAAACCCAAACCCCCTTCCCCCCAAAAAAATAAAATGAAAAACAAAAATGATCAGATTCAAATTGTGGCGAAGTGTACATAGCATCTTCATTATTACACATGTCTAGTTCTAGGATACAAAGCACATTCCCATTATCATACGACCATCCCACCATCCATCACCAGAGCACTTTTCATTTTGTCTAACAGAGGCTGTGTACCCACTTAAACACAAACTCCCCATTCACTTTCTCTCCCAGCCTTGACACTTGCAATTATATTTTCTGTCTCAATGACTGAGTTTTCGAGGACCTCATATCACTGTAACAGACTAGGCGCTATTCCAGTCCTGTACCTGTGTGCATGTACTGTGCTGATCCATTCACCCACACAAATCCTTGCCTTGCTTCGCTTTGTGACCATTGTGGATGACATAGCTATGACCCTGGCCTTCAACCTTTCTGTTGAAGGCTCAGCTTTGAATTCTTTGAAGTAATGATCCAGAAGTGAAATGGCTGGTTCATATGGCGATTCTTGTCAAAGAGAGCCATCAAACTCATGTTTTGACATGGCCACCAGCCATGTACAAGTTTTCTCTCCTTGCCAACACGTACTTATTGTCTTCTTTCTAGTTTTGAGAGGATTTTATGGGTATTAAAGAGCGATAGCACAGCGGGTAGGGCGTTCGCCTTACAAGTGGCCAAAATGGCCGACCTGAGTTCGATTCCTTCGCCCCTCTCGGAGAGCCCGGCAAGCTGCCGAGAGTATTCGATATGCCAGACACAGTAACAACAAAGTCTCCAATGGAGACGTTACTGGGCCCGCTCGAGCAAATCGACGATCAACGGGAGGGCCTTTACCTACCTTTACCTTTACCTTATGGGTATGAGATGGTAGCTTGTAGTCTTGATTTGAATGTCTCTGATGCTGGATGGTTTGGAGAAACTTTCCATGTGCTTAAAGGCCATTTGTATGTCTTCTATGGACACATGTGTAGCCAAATTCCTTGCCCATCTTTGAATTGGATGGTTCACTATTTTATGATGCTGAGTTGTCAGATTTATTTATATTTTCTGGATACTAGAAAGCCCTTGTGACATCAGAAAAAAATGAATGGTGGAGTCTCTGTCAGGGGTGATGTGGGGGACAAGAGGAAGGAATCAGGTCTTGGGTTTCTCATACCTGGAATTTCCCTCCAGGTTTCTCAGATGGGAAACACACACCAAGTGTGGCTGTTGGAAGCCAGGAGTGCAGTGGACTGACCACATCTCAGGCTTTGGAGCCAGAGACGGTGTGGATGGATGGGATTGAACCGTGACCCACAGGGAGATGAAGCTAAATCAGATCTGAAGGTGCCAGAACTTCAGAATATGACCTTATTTTTTGGGGGGCGGGAATGAAGTAAAGAAACTTGAGTTATGGAGGGCAACTGGGATTATTTGTGGAAGCCCTAAATCCATTGGCAATTAATAAGTGTCTTTATCAGAGACATAGAGGAAGCTAAGCCAGAGGCATAAGAGGGTCCACTCCTGGGGCCTGGTCTGGAGAGATCTGGCATTCTGTATGGGAGTAATACATTTTTTTGGGAGGGGGAGGGGAGTAATACATTTCTACGGCTGTGTGCCACCGAATCACTGGAGGCTTATTAGTAAGGTAATAGGTAGATTCTGTGCTAAAATTCCAGTTATGCTAGCACCATCAGTCCACTGTAGGGGATTATTAAGATTCCAGCCCAGAGAGCCTCATGCACAGAAGCAAGAGACCCAATTCTTGTCTTTTTCTCTCTAGGGAAGGGACCTGCAGGGCTGCTTCTCAAATAACAGGGATCCCACAGTCTGGGAGGCTGGTTATGGTGCAGCTTCCGGTTCTGTCTCAGAGCTTTTCCTGATGTCCAGGCTCCTAGGAGACGCTGTCTCCAGATGGTACCTGGAGGAGCAGGGTTCCGCATGCTGGTGTTCGCAGCATTTTGGCCCAGGTCCTCCACACGTGAGCCTCCACCCCAGCCCACAGTCCGCCTGCCCTTCCTTTTACTGCAGTGGAACCGAAAGCTGCAAAGGGCAAGCGACTTGGCCAAGGTCATACCAGCCTTCAAGACAAGCTTTCTGATTGGATCTGGTGCTTTTCAGAAAACAACACATCCTGCCACTTATTATGACACCGATCTAATGTTTACAATTGCATGCAAATGAGGGTTTGATTTTGGTATCTGCACCTGGCCTTTTCCTTTTTCTAGAGAGACTTTCTCTTTGACTAGATTCTTGGATACTATTCTCCCTTCTGGATGGAATGGGCTTGTTTATTACTCACTGCCTTTGTTTCCCATTGGGGTTTTATTCTTTATAACTTCCTGACTATTTTTGTGTCCTTGACAATTTTTTTCTCTCTGCCTCCTCTGAGCACTGGAACCTCATACAGGGCTCCAGTGAACTCAGATGTCTGCCTCTCACCCGATATGAAGGTTTATTTGCTGTGGCATGTGACTTACATCAGAATGTAAAAATAAAAAAAGTCACAATATACTTTGATATATCTTGGCAAGAATACACTTTGTCTATAGCCATTGCAATTTTTTTCAGCATTCCCCCTTTACACTTTTTTTTTAACCAAATAGATGTAAAGAAAACAAAATTCATTTTCTTCATTTGTCAATTAAAAATTTTAGAATTTATTTCCCCCATTTTTATGGAGGTTCCATGATTGTCCATTCATGACTGGACATTGTCCAGTCCCCACCCCTACCCCAGGGTGCCTGTTTCCCTCCACCAGTATCCCAGGGCCCCTTCATTATCTTTTTATTTGTTGGTTTGGAGGCCATACCTGTCAGTGCTCGGGGTTTACTCCTGGCTCTGAGCTGAGGGATCACTCCTGGCAGAACTCAGGGGGGCAGAGGAAGCGCTGGTGGGGTGGTGGGAATTGAACTCAAGTCAGTCATGTGCAAGGCAAGTGCCTGCCTGCTGTACTGTCTCTCCGCACCTCCCTGAATGCACTTTGAAAATGGATCTTTGTGCAGTTTCCTTGTGCCATGCAAACTACCTTTTATGTCCTGACAACCTGCGATTCTCTTCCATTGAATAGGTTGTTTATACATCCTATTTCCACTGACTGCTGCAGCCTGTGTGGCTATTACTAACGAATAATGATCATTAGGCACCTTGCATATCATTAAATAATTACATTAGATAATAGCAGGCGATAATTAACTCATTATTACTCATCATTATCTCTAATGATTGACAATTAAATTAATTATGATGAAACCACCTCTCTTCCTTGTCACCTGAATGGCATAAACAGCTGTCTCAGTGCTATTTCCCTTAGGGCCAGTGACCGAGTGGGGTTGATTACGGGATAAACTGGATGGTGCCCCAAGCAGCTGCCCTCCGGAACAGAACCTCGAGTTCTATAACATGAGTCTTCTACTGAACTCCACGTTTTGGAGATCTTGGCCAGGAGGAGGAGAGAGCACAGGAGGTGCTAAGTAGCTCTTGGGACATGCCCGGAAGTGTGTGCATGGGGCTGGAGCCATAGCACAGTGGGTAGGGCATTTGCCTTGCATGCAGCCAACCTGGGTTCGATTCCCAGCATCCTATAGGGTCCCCTGAGCACCACCAGGAGTAATTCCTAAGTGCATGAACCAGGAATAACCTCTGTGCATTGCCGGGTGTGACCCGAAAAGGAAGTATGTGCACCCAGATTTCAGGACATTTAAGCCACCACGTGTGTCCAGTCTTCCAGGGGAACATTGTGAGGGGCACAGGCTTCGGAAGGAGGGGTGTGAGGGCAGGGGATCGAAGGGAGGAGAACGTAGCAGAGCTGAGTGGAAGTGACGTGGGTAGAGTGGTCTTAGAGATCAAGCAGATATGGGGTGACCGCGGCTGACAACATGTTCAGGATGGTGCAGTGGGGGGAACAGCGGGGACAGGGAGCTGGAGCGTGTCTGTAGACAGTGTTGAGAAAGGACACAGGAGGGAAGGGTCCAGGTCGGCAGTGAGAGGGATGGACTTCTTAACTTGGCCCCAGCGAGTTTATTGGAAAGCGTTGGCCGTGGCCCATCACTCCCGGTCTCCGTAGGATGATATTGTGGATACGAGATGCATACACAGGAGCACGGCTGCTCTTTGGCGCCTCAGGGAGGACTTGTCAGGGGCAGGCTGACGTCCAACATCTGCTCCCTGCAGTCCTCAAGATGAAGGCTTCTGTGGGTTGTGTGGAGGTCCTGTGTGAGCCATGCCCCAGAGAGTTCACCTGGTAGGCTGGAGGCCAGAGGAAACTGGGGATTGGGAAGAACATATTTTTGGCCCATAAATATTTATGTCAAATGAGCTCTGCTACAACGGTGGCAGAACAAGGCATGAAAGCACAATGAGCCAGAGAGCCTGGCTCTTTGCAAATATTTATGGGAGAGAAAGAGGGAGGGAGGAGAGAGAGAGAGAGAGAGAGAGAGAGAGAGAGGGAGAGAGAAGGATAAGAAGAGGGAGAAAGGGAGGGAGAGGGAAAGATGGAGCGGGGGGGGGGGGGGAGGAGAGAGCAAGCCCTGGGAGGCTTGCAGAGAAGGAAAGAGGCATCCAGCGGGTGCTGAGCACCGAGAGAGGAGGCAGGGAGGCAGAGCTCATCAAATAATAATGCTGGGAGGAGAGGAGGACCATGACCTTTGCACTCTGCCCTTTACCACAGTCCTTTTGCTCAGCACTCTTCCAGTTAAGCATGATGAGCTCATTTTGTGGACAGGAAAATGAAGACAAAGCTAGGAAGCATTTTTTTCCCCATATTAGTGAGAAAGCTAGAGCCCTGGGATTCTGTTCATATGTGGATGTCTCCAGTGGCCTAAGTCCCTGAGACGGACCAGGCAGGGACCCTGTCTCAGCATCCTGGGAATTGTGAGAATTGTGAGAATGACTTAGTTCATCCCTCACAGAAGCATGAATAAAGGTCTAGGGACCTCTCAGAGAGGAAAGATGGGGCACAGGAGAAAGGGGAGTCCCTCAGGCACTTTGGTACTCTAGGTGGCAATCGGCAGCCACAACACACAGCATTGCCCGTCTGCGAGGGGAAGTCATGGGGACCAGCTGGCAAAGGTGGCATTTGGTTGCCTCCATGGCTGTGTGGCAGGTTTGCTGCAAGCATTACAAATTCCATCAGCAATCATTAAGTGAAATGTTCACACACACACACACACACACACACACACACACACACACACACACACACTGCAGGTCTCGATAGCAGACAGAGCCAATACTTCCCACCATCATGCTTGCGTCCTGGTTGGTAGAATGAGAAGCCAAATCCGGTCTCCTGGGCTTTGGCAGACTGCATTGCCCTGAGGTTCTCAATCCGCGTATGATTAGCGTTTGTCTGTAGCCACTGGCCCCTCGAGACAGTGCGTGGAGTGCTCCACTTATGGTAGGGGATCGATGATCAGGATATTGTTGCTGATGACACACACCAGAACTGGGGCTGGGTCCGAGAGCATGAAACTGGCCTTCCGCACTGCAATCCAGCTGTCAGTCATTACCAGCCCAATTTTGTAGCTCCTCTGCCTGAGTCCTCTTCTGTCATCCCCTTAGGATGTGGCTGTTTCTGGCCAAACCAGCAGCAGGTGTTTCTCCTCCAAGCAATGTGGGTTTCCCGCCCTTCCTAAACACAGAGAGAAGGACGTGGGGCTTCTCTGTCATGCAGGATGCCAGCCGGGCTGAGATGGTGGAGGAGGAAGGAGTTACCTGCAGGAGTTTGGCCTTTTTCTCAGGATGGAGTTGAGGGAGAAGCAGGGAACCATTTTCTTGTCTCTGAGTTTGGAGATCTTCTTCCCTAAATGTTTGGGTTCTTTTTTTTTTTAACCCCTGTTTATTGATTCATGGAGCGATAGCACAGCAGGTAGGGCATTTACCTAGCACGCGGCCGACCTGGTCCACCCAGGTTCGATTCCTCAGCCCCTCTTAGAGAGCCCGGCAAGATACCAAGAGTATCTTGCCCACACAGCGAAGCCTGGCAAGCTCCCTGTGACATATTTGATATGCCAAACACAGTAGCAACAAGTCTCAAAATGGAGATGTTACTGGGTCCGCTCGAGCAAATCGATGAACATTGGGAGGACAGTGACAGTGACAGAGATACAGTTACAGATACTTCTATGTTTGAGCTTCCATCATACAGTCCTCGAACACCTATCCCTTCACCAGTGCACATTTTCCACCACCAAAATCCCCGGTATCCATCCCCCCCCCCCCCCCCCCGCCTCATTCCAACCCTTCCCCTGCCTGTGTGGCTGACAATTGGCACAGTCTCTCTCTCTCAACTTTGGTTACATTCGATATTTCAACACCCGTCACACCACCACTCAAACCTGCTGAGAAGGCAATGCTAGACAATTTGTTTTGTATTGCTTGTTATGGGTAGAATATAATGTTGCCACAGCTGCGAAAGGAGCCGCGCACTCTAGGAATTCTAAAATTTTAATAATTAGGATCTGGAGAGATCTCTGCAGTGAGAGCTGCTCAGTTCTGAGATTCATGTGTGTGTGTGTGTGTCTGGATCATTAAGTAGCTGGTGACTGTTTGTGGGCATCATCTCAGAGTCCCATGAGGGTTGGGGGAAGAAGGAGAGCCTGCTCCTCTCCTGTCTTGTGAGGCCTGGTACCTGCCACCCCTGCCACCGTGCACCTGGAGCTTTCGTTGAGTTCTAGAAGATGGCGGCCACCAGGATTCCTAGGGGGCAGGCGGAGGCATGGCACCTGCTCTCCTCTGGAGTGGACAGGTGAAAATGTCTGGAGGCATCTCTGCAGTGAGCTGTTTGGTTCCAAGATTTGTGTGTGTGTGTGTGTGTGTGTGTGTGTGTGTGTGCAGTGTTTGGGTTCTAAAGGATGATGCCAACAGGTGTAAGGGTCAATTAGCAGCTGTGACAGAATTGGGCCTCCAGAGTGAGGTGATCTGGTTCTCACGTATAGGAAGGTGTATGGAATTGGAAGACAGAAGAGATGCGATAAGGAAAGGAGCCCCCGAAAATCCAGCCCACTTGGGTTTCTGCTGTCTTGGGAGGTGGGGGCAGACAAAAAGCTTTTGCTATTTAAATATGAAAATTCATGAGGTTGGAGAAATAGCACAGCTGGTAGGGCGCTTGCTTGCCTTGCATGTGGCTGGCCTGGGTTTGATCCCTACCATCCTATAGGGTAGGATGCCAGGAGTGATTCCTGAGCACAGAGCCAGGAGTAACTCTTGAGCACCATCCAGTGTGGCCCCAAATCTATGCCTCCCCCCCCCTTCAAAGAAACCCCAGCAACAAACAAATGCAAATGAAAATTCAGAAATTTATTTAGGAACCTTGATTGACTTGGGCCACGGATGACAAAGAGATGATCTTTTGGCGCCTCCTGGTCTCTGGGTAGTGATGCTTGGTGGGAAATCGATTAGCAATGCCTGCCATGGATGCAGGCTGGGACAGTGGTGGCCCACTGACTATTTCTTTGAGACCTACTCACTGAACAGAGAAGGGTACTCTCTTGAATGGCACTAATAAGAGATAGTTGACAGTATTTTTCTTGAACAAAGATAGGAGGTGACTTGTAAATGCAGCTGGCAGAAACTGAGAATCCATGGATTGGGGAGAGAGAGAGAAAGAGAGAGAGAGAGAGAGACAGAGAGAGACAGAGAAACACACACACAGAGAGGGGGGGGGCTCCTTGTTTGTTATTCCAGAGAGAGTAAACGTAGAACCCTTTCCGCTGTCTCCCAGGGAAGCAGCCAAGTCTGGGTGAATGAGAGACATTAGGAGGCAGACCCTTCCTGCAGCCCAGTGGCGATCATTAACCAGGCAGCTCTGGAACTTGACAGGCCAACTTCATAACTCCTTCGCTTCTGCACTGCGTGACTGATTTTGTGCCTCTCCATTCCCTTGAACATTCATTCTAAGTTTGGGTGGTCTGCTGAGGATAAAATTCTAAAGAGTTGGTGGACAGTTAGCTTTCACTGCATAATTTTTTTTTTAAAAAATCTTTTATTTAAAAATTGAATGACTTGGGCTAGAGCGATAGCACAGTGGGTAGGGCATTTGCCTTGCATGTGGCTAACCTGGGTTTAATTCCCAGCATCCCATATGGTCCCCTGAGCACCACCAGGTGTTATTCCTGAGTGCAGAGCCAGGAGGAACCCCTGTGCATCGCAGGGTGTGACACACACACAAAATTGAATGACTATGAGATACACAACTACAAAGTTGTGCATGACTGGATTTCAGTCACACAATGTTCCAATATCCATCCCTCCACCAGTGTCCATTTTCCACTTTCCCCAGTGTAATGTCCCCACTTTCCCTCCCGACACCCCCTACCCAGCCTGACTCTGTAGCAGGCACTTCCCCTCATCTCTCTCTCTCTCTCTCTCTCTCTCTCTCTCTCTCATTCTTTTTGGGCATCATGGTCGCAATATAGGTACTGACAGGTTATTGTGTATGTCCCTTTAGCTCCTTCCAGCACTCGGTTCTTGTCCAGAGTGATCATTTCCAACTAGCATTGTCACAGTGATCTTTTCTCTGTCCTAACTTCCCCCGCCCTCCTTGTAGCCAGCTTCCAAAATCATGGACCAGCCCTCTTGGCCCTTTCTCAATACATGGTTGCCCCTTTCTCCACCCACGCCATGGGGATGTGCTTTTGGCCACACCCAGACTCAGTCCCACCCTGGGGACCCAGGTGCCAGGAACGGCCCTTCCATGACTGAGTTTCAGGACCCTCTTGATTCCCCTTCTTTCTATTATTGGAAACTGTGTTCCTAATTCCTTCCCCGCTGTGCAGTCAATTTACCTCTTAATGCTGAGCAGAGGCAGCCTGGAGGAAGATTGACAACATTGTTCGCATTGTTTAAAGGGTCCACTGTGTGTTGAAAATTATCTAAATGGGGGGATAATGAACAATCACCAAATTGGAGTGTTCCCAAGCTGCGAGCACAGAAAGACTTGGAGAGAGGTTGCCTGTGACCCAATGTATTAGCCAGGGAGGGCGGGGAGAAGTGTCAGCTCCCTGAGCCTAAGAGGGATGGAACCTCTTTGAGCATGTAGCCTTGGGAGCCAGCTGCAGCTGCCAGGTCTCTGGTAACTGTCCAGGCACCATCAGGAAGGAGGGAGAGAGGTCCAGCAGGCGCTCTCCGCAGAGATTGGTGGGATCACAAGGAGTGCCCATTGTTCCCCTTTCCACACAGTGCCTGAATTCCCTGTTGATTTCCTTATGGTCACTATCCAGACGGGGCGATGGGCCCCGGGTGGAAGAATCTCACATTCCATCAGATTAGAGCTATGCCTGTGGGTAGGTGACTTCATCCCTTGCAATTTATTTCCTGATATAAAGCTACCTAGTGGAAGCACAAGACTTCATTTATTCATTAATACTCAGGATATGTAGAAATCCGGGGCCTTCAATGAAAGTAGACACAAGGGCCAGGAAGATTGCTCCATAGTTGGAAGCCTGCCTCATGAGCTGAGGGAGAAGGCAGCTGGAATAGAGAGGTGATCACTAAGTCAGTGATGACTGGAAGAATCGTTTGGGATGGGAGATGTGTGCTAAAATTAGATAAAGGACCGAATGTGATAGCTTCTCAGTATCTGTATTGCAAACCATAGTGCCCCAAAGTAGAGAGTATGGGGGAAGTTGTCTGCCACAGAGGCAGGAGGAGGCCTGGAAAGGGGGTGTATACTGGGGACATTGGTGGTGGAGAATGTGCACTGGTGGAGGGATGGGTGTAAGATCATTGTAAGATTGAAACTCAAATGTGAAAGCTTGAAACTGTATATCACGGTGATTCGATAACAAAAAATTAAAAAAAAAAAAAGAAATCCTGGGTCTTGGCTTTGGTTTTGCTGGTCTCCATGTGGACCCATCAGCAGCGTCAGTGCTCTTCCAGATCGTTGAACTTTGCCTGGGACTAAGCAGGCGGCTTGGATCTGAGGATCCAGAGAGAGGAATTCCTGTGTGTTACTCCAGAGGAGAGTAAACTGAGAACTCCTCTGATGGCTCCCTGGGGAACCAACCTGGGTGAAAGAGAGACATTAAGAAGAATTCAGGAAGCAAACACTTCCAATGACCCCATGGGCAGTAAGGCAACTTGAACTTAGATGGTCATTTGGACAGTGACTTAGAGGTCACTCCACATGCTCTTCTGTGCTTCCATTAAGCCTTGGGACCCCGCCATCTCTCATTTTAACCCTCCCTCCACGGTTAAGGTCATTGGTCTGTGCTTTACTCCCACCCCCCAGCTGAGGGCAGGTGTCAGGAGGACAGAGACTTATCTGAGAGTTTGCACACCACAGCCATGACCACAACCACCAAACCACCAAGACTTGCATGCTTATGGGTCCCTGGTGGAAGCAGCCAGCCCAGGTTTCATCCCTGGTATAGGGTCCCTGGAGTGATTCTGGAGCACAGAGCCAGGAGTGAGCTCGGAGAATCGCCAGACGTGTCCCCACACAAACAATGGACTTGCACACCTGACAATGGCTGTGATCAGCTTCCCAGACGCAGGCTACAGGGAAGCTGAAAAACTTTGCTCCAGAAGAGCCCAAATCTTTACTGTGAAGGAGCTTAACTGGAAAACAGGTAAAAACCCCTAAAAAAAGAGCTTCAGGGGACAGAGCGATAGGACAGCCAGTAGAGCATTTTTCTTGTACGTGTTTGATCCGGGTTCAATCCCTGGCATCCCTTATGGTCTGATGAGCACCACCGAAAATGATTCCTGAGTGCAGAGCCAGGAGTCACCCCTGAGCATCCCTAGGTGTGACCCCAGAACAAACAAGAGGGAGCCTCGGGAGCGCCCCTCTGCCCAGGCTGGCCGGCGGCCTTTCTGGCCCCGAGTTTGCAGTCTCTCATCTTTTCTTGGATGCTTTGCTCTGGCGTCATCAGCCTGCATCTGTTCACAGGACCTTTACTGGGGCTTGGGGTGGGGCGCCCAGACTACTATTTTTGAGTTCTGCATCATTAAGATAATTAGGTGCCCAGACGGAGCTGGAATACCATTAGGGCTTTGGTGCACTCTGGCTGGTCCTGGTGGTGGAGTCATTTGGGGACGCGGCTTCCACATGGGGCTGATTTTCAGAGCCCAGAACTTGGGTGGGGGAAAATGTCCACCCCCTCCCTGGGTCAGGAAGGGGAGTGAGTGGAAGAAATGTGGCCTCCCTCATCCCCTGTGATTCTGCTCCTTGCCAAGCTCATCCGGGAGTGCTCCATGCAAGGTAGGACTGAAACTGAGATTCCCGTCTGGACACGGTAAATGCGTAAAGAGAAGAGTTGTTTGAGTGCAGCTTGTTTGGGTTCTGAGAGAAGCAATAGAAACCCTTGGTGCATTGCCCTCATTCATGTCCATTTTGGACCCTGCCCCAGGCTGTCCCTGGGGGCCTCAGGAACCTCATCTTATTGGGTTCCACCATCTCATAGGGCCTCAGAATCTTCCACTGGGTCTCCTGTGCTGCCCAGCAGGCAAGAAGAGATAAGGAGTAGGAATCAGACAGCACTTTGACTAGCAAAGGCCTTGAAGTGCTGACATGGCTTCTCTCATGGTTCCATGGGCCAGGTGACTAGATGGTTAAACCAGGGACTGAGAGGCTGGTAAAGGGGGGGCAGCTGGTTTCTGGGGGACAAGGAAGTCAGTTCAGGGCTCATCCAATGCTCTCTGCTGCAGTACGTGTACGACTGGACAATTCTCTGGGAGGTTTTTGCAGCTGCTGGTGGAAGCCCTCCTGCCTGGGGATTGTGGTCCTCTCCCTGGCCCATGCACACTGGCCTGGGGGCTGTTGGAACTCCCAACTCACCTTCCCATCTGGTCCTTTTCTCCTCTTACCCTCTCCAGGACTCTGTATCTGCCTCTGCACCTTCCTTCTCCCGTCCAAGAGACAATCTTTCACTCCTGTGCCTCCTTCTGACTAAAGCTTATTTTTGGGGGGAGTTTAGGTCGTGCCAGCAGTGTTTCAGGGGCTATTTCTGTTTAGTGTTCTGGAGTGACACCTGACTGTGTTCTGGGGAACATATGTGGTGCCAGGGACCAAAGTAGGGTCAGCTGCGTGAAAGGCCAGCACTGTAACCCATGTACTATGGCTCTGGCACCCCTTTTCTACCAAAGGCTTTTTTTTTTGCCGGGAAGCCGAGGTTCTTTATTGGAACTTAGGAAAGTTCTCACCCATGAGAGTCTGGCACTCACTACACTTGCATGCATTTCCGGTGACTTCCTTGGCCTGAGATCTTTTGCTGATGGCCTGTCTAGGATTCCACGGGCCCCTATGTGCCAGAGTGGCAGGAACACGTGTCCTCTCTGCACCTCTGGGGACTATCATGGCTCCTGGCCCCCAGTATAGCATCCATAGGGTAGATTTAATTAATACATTACAGACTGGATTTAATCAAATCATCCCAGCCACCTGAGGAATAGAACACAATTATCACCCTCATACAGTCCAACTCCCACGTTGGTCAACACTTTTAGCTTCACTTAAGAATTCAGACACCCCGAGAATGGAAAGATCAGCCACAGATCACCACAGTCCATGTGGACTGAAACCTGGGAGAGTTTGAACCCCATCCCAGGAGGCTGACTGTCTGTCTGTCTGTCTGTCTGCCTGTGCATCTGTCTGTCTGTCACGTTTTCTCTCAAGGTTGAATTTCCACCATGTGTTGAAGTAGATCTGTTTCTCGTGTCTCAGTAATGGGTTTTCTCAGATGACATTTTCATTAGAACTGCAGGGCAGGTCACTGTGGTTTGCTGCTCAGGTCTGAGCGTTGATCTCCTCATGTCACTGACCGAGGAAGAAAAGAGACCAAGAGATTGCTCTGTGCTACATCTGTGCCTTTTATTTCTTTCTCTTTCTTTCCTGAAGGAATAGCAGTTTGGTGAGTTAATGGCCTGTTAACACTTAGGTGGGTCTGAGGCAGATACTTTCTGGGATCTGGTTTTGTGCCCATCACAGTGGGGCCTGGACAAATTCACATTGTCCAGTCTGCATTGCTTCCTGGTCTTCACGGCTTCTCTGCAGCCCTGGTCACTTGCATGGATGGGGACTTGGAGACAGAGCAATTTCTCTGTCCCCGCAGCCGAGGTTATGAGTTGATGCAAAGGCCCTCAGATTTGCATACTGGATGATATTCTTCCTCTCTGGAATGCCAGGCCCATCCAGCTGGGTTGGCTGGTTTCCCCCCAATTTCACCCACATTCCCCAAGAGAGGCAGCATGTCAAACGAGGCAACGGGCTTTGCTGTAATTGAGAGTCATGGCAGTAATTGGCTTGTTCTGTGTCAACAGCTACGTCTTCATCATTCTCATTATCACTCATTCTATCCACTAGTTCATTTATTCATTTAGCCCCTATTCAGTGTTGCATCGAGGAGGGTGGGAGATGGAAATGGTCCATCTTGGCCCATATTTTATCCTGACACTTTTTAGAAATGCAGCACTGTTGGTGATAATGTGAAGCAGACCACATTTGAGTTCATTTTATTATGGCTTTTAAGTGTCCTATGGACAACATATTGTAGGCCCCCTCCAAACACCCGCACCAGTTCTACCACTATTATCACAGATTGAGTGTAAGCAACTTGGTTAGAATCTGGTTCACGGGGATTGCTACCGAATAGCACCAAGGTTACAAAGTCAGGGAGGAGAACTGGACTATTGAGTGTGGTTGTTGCCAAATACCAACTCAGTTGCTTAATCTTTCTTGCCCCATTTATAAAATGGGGAGCAGTAGTAATGCCTACCTTAAATGAAATTTAGTCCAACTGGATATGGCATTTGGTATACCCAGGAACACCCTGGATACATTAGTTAGGATACGGTCAGTGTCTGGGCCAGGGTTCCTTGATGACACATTTCAATATTTTCTTCTTTCTTTCTTTCTTTCTTTCTTTCTTTCTTTCTTTCTTTCTTTCTTTCTTTCTTTCTTTCTTGGCTTTTTGGGTCACACCCAGCGATGCTCAGGGGTTCTGGCTCTGCACTCAGGATCACTCCTTGTGGCACTCAGGGACCATATGGGATTCTGGGAATTGAACTCAGGTCAGCCACGTGCAAGGCAAATGCCCTACCCACTGTGCTATCGCTCCAGCCAACATCCCAATATTTTCAAGCTTAATTTCACTTTAACTTCTTTCCCCTGCCTAATTTTATTCCCACCCTTCTCTTTCACAGATGTTTATTACCAGCAAACTTATATTTTTGTTATTATTGGATCACATCCAGGTGCTCAGAGCATACTCCTGGCTTTGTGCTCAGGGATCACTGCTGAGGGTACTAAGGAATTATAAGGGGTGCCGGAGATGAAACCCTGCTCAGCTGCAGGCCAGGCAAGTACCTTACCTGCTGTACTATGTCTGCCCTTAAATTCCATCTCAGTATCAAATTCTGGATAACCCAAACTGTTATAATAGTATAATAGTTATAACTTACAGTATTAATCATTATATGATATTTCTAGTATCAGCATATCACTTGTTACATCGTGGATTATCTATATTATTTTATATGATGTTATTGCTGGAGCGATAGCACAGCGGGTAGGGCGTTTGCCTTACAAGCGGCCAACATGGCCGACCCGAGTTCGATTCCTCCGTCCCTCTCGGAGAGCCCGGCAAGCTACCGAGAGTATTCGATATGCCAGACACAGTAACAACAAAGTCTCCAATGGAGACGTTACTGGGCCCGCTCGAGCAAATCGACGATCAACGGGAGGGCCTTTACCTTTACCTTTTATTTTAAGATTATATGCAATAATGGTTCTCACTGTAAAAGAATGTTATTTGATAATATCAATAACACAAGATCAGGGCTGAAGTAATAGTACAATAGATAGAGCTCTTGCCTTGCATGTGACCGATTCAGATTTGATCCCTGGCACCTGATATGGTCTCCCCAAGCCTCCCTGGAGAGATCCCGGAGTGCAGATCTAGGAGTAAGCCCCGAGCACTTCTGGGTGTGGTCCTTTAAAAACAAAAAATGAAAGTAATGCAAGATTGATGTAATGATTGTATAATGTTCTTCACGAAGGCCAACAAAAGAAATTAAACTAGTGAGCAGAATTAGAAGTTGACACCCAATCCTTTGTCTGAAAAGTTGACGTTTGGGGGCTTTGTTTGTTTTGTGATATACCCTGCGGTGCTCAGGGCTTCCTTCTGGCTCTATGCTCAGGAATTACTCCTGGTGGGTCTTAGGGAACCATAGGAAGTGCTGGGGATGGAACCCCAGTTGGTCTATGCAAGGCAAGTGCCCACAGAGTCATATGCAGCCCATTACAATGATCATTTTATGGCCTGGGTTATTGTGTGTATCGTATACAAAATGTTAATGAACTTTAAGTTATTTTAGATTTTAGTTTTTGAATATTTAATTTAAAAATAGTTTAGATTTACAGAGGTTGCAGGGAGAAAACAGAGGTATCTTTACATCTCGTTGTTCTGTTTTTTCATTGAATAGTCTTTCAGTTAATTGAGGTTCCATGCCATTAATGTTAGCCAAATAAGAAAATAGGCAAGTCATGAGGATGAGTCTAAAAACATAATGGCTGACTACTGCCTCCCTTCCTGTAAAGCTGGACATAGGGGCCTAAAGTTCATCCCGAGAATACCCAAGGGACACATCTGTAGATTTTTCCATGCTGAAACAGGAAATGAATTCAGATGGTATGAAGAATGCTACCACCCCCATGTTGAAATACACAGAGCTCTTTGGTCTAACTGTTAAAGGGTGGCCACCTTGCCACTCTAGCCCTATTTCTGATGCTCCTCCCACAGTTGAAGGATTCCTTGCTGGGGCTGAATTTTCCAGGTCTTTTTGGATGGGATGGGATGGGAGTGCAAAACTCATGACAGTTGTGCTGGAAATGGGGCATCCGGCATGAGGAGGGGGCCTGGGGAGCCACATCGCTTTAATGTTCCTTTCTGCAGTCAGACAGTTCCAGTCTTCCAAACTACCTGAGCATGCACCTGCTTTATTTCAGTGCTGGGGATGGAACTGAGGAACTCGCCAATGGAAGGTGTGTGCTCTGTGCCCGAACACCTCCCCAGCACAGAGCTGGCCCATTGGTCCTGGCAGGTACCTGTCCAGTTTTCCCAGCACCACTTGTTAAAGAGGCTTTCCTTGCTCCACTTCAGATTTCTTGCTTCCTTATAAAAGATTAGACGATAGTATATATGAAGGTCTGTGCCAGGATATTTAGCTTGATTCCATTGGTCTGCAAGTCTTTCTTTATTCCAATACCACTGGACTTGATCACTTGACTTCCCGTTAATCGTCGATTTGTTCCAGCGGGCACCAGTAACATCTCCATTTATCCCTGTCGCGTGCTAGTGTAGCCCAATGGCATCTGTTCACTCTAGGAACACGAAGAGCCTCAAACCAATCGTTCATGATCTTGATGAAGAAGTCTGACCATCTGGTAGGTGGGTGGCCACGCGGTCTTTTGACATCCCGTGGAATCCAGTCGGTAACAGCTCTAGTCCAGCGGTCGTCTTTAAATCTCATTACTTGACCAGCCCATCTGATTTTTGACACCTTGGCAAACGAGACAGCGTCCCTGATTCTTGATCGTCGACGGATGTCGGAACTCTGGATTCTTTCTCTTATTTGAGTGAAACATGATATTCCAAGCGTAGCTCTTTCAATTCCTCTTTGGGAGACCCTAATAGCATTCTCATCCTGTTTGTGTAGGGCCCAGGTCTCTGAGGCGTATGTTAATGCAGGAAGAACAGTGGAATCAAAGAGATGTGCCTGGAGCCGGAGGTTCTTCGTCCTCTTAGTTATTTCTTTGACGCTTTTGAAAGCGTTCCAAGCCGCTCTCTTCCTCCTGCGCAGCTCGGGTGCCAGGCCATTTGTCATGTTGACTTCTCGACCTAGGTACACATAGCTGTTGCATTCAGAGATGGTCGTTCCGTTGAGAGCGAACGGGGCGTCAGGAACGAGGCTGTTTCTCATAAACATTGTCTTCATAAGATTCAGCTGTAGTCCTACCTTTCCACATTCACAGTCGAAGTCGGCCAGCGTTTGCGCCGTTTGGCTGATGTTTGGTGTTATTAAAACAATGTCATCAGCAAAGCGGAGGTGGTGTAATTGCCAACCATCTATCTTCACTCCCATTCCTTCCCATTCCAGTCGTTGCATGATGTTCTCAAGGGTGGCACTGAAGAGTTTCGGTGAAATGGTATCACCCTGATGAACCCCTCTCTTGACATCAATGATTACTTCTTTGTAGAAGAATGGTGAGATCCTGGTTGTGAATCCGTAATACAGCTCACGGAAGATCTTGATGTATTGAGTTTGAATGCCCTGATTGGCTAGGGCTTCAATGACTGCTTCTGTCTCAACAGAATCAAAGGCCTTCTTTATTTTTTTTATTATTATTTTTGTATTTTTTTTATTAAAATTTTTTTAATAGTGAGACATCATGAGGTACAGTGGCAGACTTACACATTTTTGTGCTTGGGTTTAAATTATACAATGATCAAATACCCATCCCTCCGCCAGTGCCCATTTCCCACCACCACGGATACCCGTATCCCTTCCACCCCCCATCCCCCCCATTCCACCCTGCCTCTGTGGCAGGGCATTCCCCTCTGTTCTCTCTCTCCTTTTGGGTGTTGTGGTTTGCAAAAGAGACATTGAGTGGCAATTGTGTTTGGTCTATAGTCGACTTTCAGCATGCTTCTCTCATCCTGGGAGGATCCTCCCAACACCTTTATTTGGTGTTCTCCTCTTTATCTGAGCTCCCTTTTTCCCTAGTATGTGTCGTTGGCCTCCAGGTCCTGGTACTAATCTCGGCCATTCTTGGGTGTTAGTTTCCTATTTTGTTACTTTATGTTCCCCAGATGAATGCAATCTTTCTATGTCTATCCCTTTCTTTCTGAGTCATTTCGCTTAACATGATACTTTCCATGTAGTACCACTTGTATGTAAATTTCATGACTTCGTCTTTTCTAACAGCTACATAGTACTCCATTGTGTAAATGTACCAAAGTTTCTTTAACCAGTCATCTGTTCTCGGGCACTCAGGTTTTTTCCAGATTCTGTCAAAGGCCTTCTTTAAATCAATGAACATTAGACAGAGTGGCATCTTGAACTCCCGAGAAACCTCGATGAGCTTGGTTATCATGTGGATATGGTCGATGGTGCTGAATCCTTTGTGGAACCTGGCTTGCTTGCATGGTTGTCCTTCATCTAGTGTTCTGCAATCCTATTTAGGATGACTCGAGTGAACAACTTGTAGATGACAGACAATAGGCAGATCGGGTGATAGTTGCCAATGTCATGGATGTCTCACTTCTTGAACAGTAGTACAGTCTTGCTGGTTTTCTATTGGGACGGAACCTTGCATTTGGACAGGTAGCGTGTGAAGAGCCGAGCCAGCGTATTGATGAGTAGTGACGGCAGGTTCTTCAGGTGTTCAGGTCTGACCTTGTCTGGGCCGGGTGCTGTTTGTTTCTTTACCGACGAAATGGCGTGTTGGATTTCGGAAGGTAGAACATTGGGAACGACATATCCATCCTGTGGAATTTGGTATGTTGGCAAGTGGACATGGCTATCGAAGAGATTTGAGTAGAAGTCATGGATAATCTTCTCCATCGCCGTTCTGGAGGATGTGATAGATCCATCAGGACATCGGAGGGCAGTCATCTTGGTCTTGTAGTTGGCGAAGGACAGGCGGGCATTACGAATACTTTTCCCGGCTTCTGCTGCATCTACCAGCACTTCTGCTCTTCTCTCTTTGAGGTCTTCCTTGATCGCATCTCTGCACTGCTTTGCGAGCTCAGACATTAGCTTGCGGTTGACTGAAGCATGTGCCAAACCACGTTGGCGAATATGCTCAAGAGTTTTCGAAGACAGGCGATTTTTTGTGGCTATCTCTCTCTTGGCGTTCCTCAGACAATCATGGAGGTGATGAACCAGTTGATCGTATTCCTCGTCAATGTTGTCAACAATGGCATCTTCCCATGGTGCTGCAATAGTGCCAAAGAGCTCCCAGTTGGTGGTCGTTCTGGGAGTTCTCTTCTTAAACTTTGCAGCCCTTTCTCCCCGCTCTGTGAAGTAGAATTTTGCACGAAGGAGACGGTGGTCCGATCCCATTCAGAATTTTGGGACAACAGCGACATCGGTCAGGTAAAACCATCGATTGAATATTATGTGGTCTATTTCATTGTGGAATCGTCCACCGGGAGACTCCCATGTCCAACATTTAGATTCGGCCTTCTGGAACTGTGAGTTACCATGAATGTTCTTGGTCGACATGATGAACTCAGACAGTCTCTCACCCTGTTCGTTCCATTCTAGGCCATGGGTCCCGATGTGAAGTTCTTCAGCTGCTCTTCTCGGTCCTATCTTGGCATTAAAATCACCCACAATGATCTTGTAGAAGGTGTGGTCTTCTTTATAGAACTTCTCCAGCTCCATGTAGAACTTCTCAATTTCTCCTTCATCATAATTAGATGTTGGTGCATAGACAACAAAGATAGAAACTGCTGGCAGTGAGCCACATCTATTCAAATGTAAACATCCGATTTGGGTTGTTAGGCATTCGAATGAATCAATGCTCATGGCCAAGTTTGTGTTGATAAGGACACCAACGCCTCTGACACCTCTTTTATCGCATGTTCCGAGGAACAATTCTTCTCCAGTGTCGAAAACGGCATGATGAGATTGATGCCTTCTTGTCTTGGTCAGACCAATGATGTTGTACTTGATCTTTCCCGCTTGTACCATCAGGTCCTCAATGGATGCATCTGATGCTAGCGTATGTGCATTGAACGCTAGCATCAGACAATCATTTTTTTATTCCTTCGTTGTGGCAGCCTAGTTTGTCCTTGAGATTTTATCGGCCTCTCCTTTCTCATCCTTCTCAATGCTGCCATATTGGTGAAGCCTTCAGGGTCAGGTGAATGAGACCCATTGTAATTACTGGTTTTGGCATATCGAATACACAACAGAAAGCTTGCGAGGCTCTGCTGTGCGGGCGGAATACTCTCAGTAGCTTGCCAGGCTTTCCGAGAGGGATAGAGGCTTTTGGGGCGACCTCTAATCGCCTCGTAGGTGTTACCATATTTGAACCCTATCAAATATGGTACGGCAATTCTGGAAGATGGGTATTTAGTGTCTTATAATGTGTTGCGTGACTGCTTTGCGGCCCCGCGGGTCCGGAAAGCATTCTGGAGTGTGGCGGCAGCTGGGTAGTGTCGATAGTGTCGGTAGTGGAGGTCTGCCAGTGAGGTATTTAACTGGTCCCGGTTGGGGTAGGGTGGGTCTTCTGTGCGCAATCCAATCCCTGGGTCCCTGGTGGTTGGTGGAAGCAGACAGGGCAGGGTAGGGTGGGGCTCCTGATTATAATCCCTTCGACACCTGTGGTTGGTGGGAGCAAGCAGAGAATCTCTGTCCCTGGGTCCATTGAGCCTGGAGTCCAAGGTCTCAGAGAGTTCTGCTTATCTTGTTCTGTTGGGCTTCAGTCTTGTGTGAGTCTCAGCCGGAGTGGCCATGCGGGTCCGGAAAGCGTCCTGGAGTGTCGCGGTGGCTGGGTAGTGGAGGTAGTGTCCATTCCAATACCATGTTGTTTTAATTATTACTGCTTTGTAGTACAGTTTGAAATTGGGAAAGGTGATGCTTTCCACCTTTTTTCCCCCAAGGATTGCTTTAGATATTCATGGGGGGGCTATTACTCCATATGAATATCAGGAGTGTTTGATCTATTTCTTTGAAAAATGTCATGGGTATCCTTATAGGAACTGCATTGAATCTGTAGAATGCTTTGACATTATCTTGCTGTTTTGACAATGTTAACTCTCCCAATCCATGAGCAGGGGGTGCGTCTCCAGGTTCTCGTGTCCTCTTTTATTTCTTGAGGTAGCGTTTTGTAGTTTTCTTTGTACAGATCCTTTACCTGTTTAGTTAAGGTGATTACAAGGTACTTGATTTTCTGCGTCACAATTGTGAATGAGATTTTTTAAAAAAAAAATCACTTTCTTCTCTTCCATTATTTGCATATAGGAGAGTCACGAACTTTGGGGTATTGATTTTGTAGCCACTCTCCTATAGAAATCTATTGTTTCTAGGAGCTTTTGGTAGAGCGTTAGGGTTCTTGAAGTATAGATTCTTTTCAGACCCTGATTCCCACTGAGTCTCTTTGTTTGTGACTCTGGCTGAATGTGTGATGCATCAGAACCCAATAAATTGTGTGGGCATAAAGGGGCTGCAATGGGGGGCCATATAAGTAGAAATCAGCAGACTGTCGTACTCAAATTCCAAGTCTTGACATTAGCGTGTATAGCCTTCTGTTGCCTAGCCTGTGAGCCGACAGCCAACACAGTACCAAGCAGCTCTGTCCATTGCCTGTATCTGGCTCCGAGGACCTCTGCCTCTTCCAGGAGACTCTGCCGCTTGTTTATTCCAAGTTCATTATTTTATTACCATCTCATTATTAACTTTATTTTATTGCCGTCTCATTATTTCTCGGAGGGGGGGATGTTTCCATGGCGATGCAGAGAACTTACCACTTTGAACCAAGTTAAAACACATTAGAGCACCGTTTAAGAATTTATTTTGTTCTCAAGGGTTAGAGAGCTTGTAACAGGCACTTTATGGCCTTTCCTGGTGCTTTTTTTTTTTTTTTTAAATCTGTTTTAAAGAAGAAGAATTAGTGAGGATGAACTTAGCGGCATGTGGGATGCACCAAGTCAGTGTTTCCTTTATCCAAATCAGCCTGCTGAGAGAGAATGTTAGTGAAAGTTTTCAGCTTCTTGCTGCAGTGTACCAAGGATAAAGCTGTTCCCTTCCTTTCTTTCTGAAACCCAGAGTGTGTCAGAAGACTGGGAGGAAGCAGTAGACAGAATAGAGGGTGAGAAGGTCAGAATAGAGGGCCAGGGAAGATCAGTGGGCCCGCAGGAGAAAATCACAACGGTCTTTCACTACGACTTCCTGGATTTCTCCTCAGGAAACCATAAGCAGTGTCAGGAATCTAATCAGGGCTGGCCACCTGCAAGCAGAGCACCTAACCCTGTGTTCGAGCTCTCTGGTCCAAGAATTATGCTTATTAAAAAGCCCCTGTGGAAAACCACACTGCAGTCTGGTTCTCGTACTCCCACTCTGCTCTCCCTTTGGGTGCAATCTGGCCCCAGTGTCTGACTCCACTCAGCCGATACATAAACTCCCATGAAGATGCCTCTATTGTCATGGCAGGGAAGTGTTAGTGGGCAAGCAAGATGAGGTTAATATGTGAATTATGACTCAGACCACCCAGGAAGCTAACTGGCAATCATAGGATTTCTAAAGAAGTCATACTGAGACTGGGTTCAACTTTCAAAGCCAACTCTACTCTCTTTCCTCAAATCTAGATGAACTGGTTTATACTTATCTGGGATTTTGTTGCTTTTTTTTAGCCACACCCAGCTGTGCTCAGGTCTTACTTCTGGATTTGCGCTCAGGGATCATGCCTGGTGATGCCTGGGGAACCATACACAGTGCCAAGAATCCAGCCAGGGCACCTACATACCATCTCTCTTGTCCAAGGTTTATACTTATTTGTACAGAGAAAATTGCATACATCTCTTTCCCAAATGCAGCATTTCTGCTGGTTTCTTGCAGTTGGGCATGGTGGGAATACTTATGCCATGGAAATTGGCAAATGTTCCACATTGAAATTTCTCCACAGGAATTTGTTGGCTGTCATTTTCCAGCAGACCACTCGAGATACTAGTGCATGTAGCATAAAATGCAGATGAAATTTAAGTGGGCAGGGTAGTCCCAGACTCTTCTGGAAAAGATGTGGTAATGGTTATTGTCTTCTGCCTTTTCACCTCTTTTTTCTTTCTTTCCACCTCTTATTGTATGTTACTGGACAAGATTCCTTTCTATGGGTGCATCAGCTATTTCCTAGCTTGAGTTTTTTCTATTTCTTTATGTTCATATTAGTCCTTTTTAATTTCTAGTGTCCATCTGGTATTTAGTGTAGATGGCCTGGTTTCTCCAAGTATCTGGGGGCCACCCCAGTATTATTCATATATACATTGTTAGGGAGGGAGTATTTTTGTTTCCAAAATCGAGAGTGAAGAGAGGGTGGTCATATTTCTAGCCACTGCTGCTTTCCATCATTAAAAGTCCTTCTTAGAACAATAGAAATCAATTTAATGGACGTTTACATTTCAGGCTACAACTGGCTTTCTGTAGCCCGGGAGCTTCAGTTTGGACAAATGGAAGGCAGCACATGTGACCTCTAAGTGGATTTTGCTCTACTTAATGAGGGATAGAGTGCCAAAAATATTAAGTTTCTTTCATTAGTGCAAACGAGGCTCCTTCATCAATGTTCACATTATACAATGAAAGAAAGGGGGGGAAATACAAGCAGAGATGGAGCCTAGACAAAGTAAACAATTATTTTTGATTTATTGATCCCTGCAAGAAGACGGAGCTCTTGGCAGAACGAAGGGCATCTTTCTTAATTAGCGTCGTGTATTTTCAGCAGCTCCTGACAATGCCTCTTCTTGAGCTGTGTGTTTGCCTGCCACCAGCCTCACCCACTGTGCTCCTCACCATCTAGTTTGATGACTCCAACAGAGGATTGGAGGGAGAGATTTTTTCTTCCCAGAAATCCACGGTAGTATATGAACAGCAATAGAATGCAGGGGTGTGGGTCTGGAGTGGTAGCACAGCGGGTAGGGTGTTTGCCTTGCACGCAGCCGACCTGGGTTCGATTCCTAGCATCCCATATGGTCCCCTGAACACTGCCAGAAGTAATTCCTGAGTGCATGAGCCAGAAGTAACCCCTGTGCATCACCGGTGTGAACCAAAAAGCAAGAAAAAAAAAACAACTAACCAACCAGCCAAACAAACAAACCCAACCCCCCCCCCCCAAATGAACAAATATCAACAACAGCAAGAAGAAATGCAGAGTTGGCATGGGAAGGGGGGCGTTCCGGTCCGTCCTTCACACCCTACCGAGGCCACCAGTTGCCCCCCATGAGCGGCTCTCCAGCATGGCCACAGCCCCAGAAGCACAAGGACTTAATGCAGAACCCAGCAGCTTGGAGCAGAAAAGTGAACGGACTATGCGTTAATCCAGGCCATCAAGTCTGCCAGAGGGGAAAGGGTGTTGCCCCATTCGCCCTCTCTTCTCTGGAAAGAAGGATGGCGGCCGCATGGGAGCCTTGTGGACAGCAGGTATGAGCCGGGGGTGTGGGGGCAACTAAAACCTCATGGGAAGGGGGGCGTTCCAGTCCGTCCTTCACGCCCTACCGAGGTCACCAGTTGCCCCCCGCGAGCGGCTCTCCAGCACGGCCACAGCCCCAGAAGCACAGGGACTTAATGCAGAACCCAGCAGCTTGGAGCAGAAAAGTGAAAGGACTATGCGTTAATCCAGGCCATCATGTCTGTCCGGAGGGGAAAGGGTGTTGCCCCAGTCGCCTTCTCCTCTCTGGAAAGAAAGATGGCGGCCGCATGGGAGCCTTGTGGACAGCAGGTATGAGCCGGGGGAGTGGGGGAGACTAAAACCTCATGGGAAGGGGGCGTTTCGTTCCGCCCTTCACGCCCTACCGAGGCCACCAGTTGCCCCCACTAGCGGCTCTCCAGCACGGCCACGACTCCAGAGCACAGAAACCAATTTCTTAACTATCTGACTTTCAGTATAAATACTTCCAGGGTCAATAAGTAAAATAGCAGAAATCCAAAACCAACATTTAATTCTTGAACCCAGCTGTAGAAAGCAAATCACGTCACAATGATTTTTCAGCATGTCTGATTTGGGGGGGGGGGGTAAACTCTAAATAATAGTGGTGAATCTTTTATTGAAACAATGAATCTAATCAAAGCAGATAGAGTGTTAACTAGAATTCATCTGCCCCACAGGGAGTGGGAGGGGTGGGGGGTGGGGTTTTATTGGGGTTCTTCATGGTAAAAAAAAATGTATTGGTAAAGGGAAATGTGTTTGATATTTGCATGACTGAGACCTAAACCTGAAAGCTTTGTAACCTTTCCCAAGGTGATTCAATAAAAAAAAAAAAAAGAAATGCAGAGTTGGGACCCATCTTGGATCTGTCTGTCTGTCCTCCCGTTGTTCATCGATTTGCTCAAGCGGGCCCAGTAACGTCTCCATTGTGAGACTTCTTGTTACTGTGTTTGGCATATTGAATACTCTCGGTAGCTTGCCAGGCTCTCTGAGAGGGGCGGAGGAATCGAACCCGGCTCGGCAGGGCTGGCTGTGCACAAGGCAAACGCCCTACCACTGTGCTATCCTGGATACAAGTCTCAATTTAGTTTGAGAGTTCTGTGCTTGGGGGCAAGTTGTTCACCTCCTTTCCTCTTTGATGACTTAGTTTTCTAGAGTGAGGAGCAGGCAAACCTGCCTCAGGATTTTTGTCAGGAAAGCTATAGGACACATCATACATCCGATCTGGAAGTGGAAGTTATTAATAATAGTGATGTTTGGACAGATCAATTTCTGCAGTTGGTGGATGGGTGTGATATCCATGGCTTCCTAGGAACTTACTGAGCAACTATTGTGTTACAGGGACTCTTGCAGACACTGCAGTTAGAGCCATGAACAAAGACGAGAGATGTCTGAATTTGCAGAGCTTACATTCTAGCTTCTCATTAAAAGTGGACATTGCAAATTGTTATTGGAATTGAGAAGCTATTGGAAGGTTCAGCCCCATGGAGAAGGCTCTTAGGAGTCTTCAGTCTCTTTGTAAAGACTCCTTCTGGCTTTAGGAAGTGAAAAAGCAGCATCTGGGCCCAGGAAGAGGAACAAAGTAATCGATATCCAGAGTTTGGGAAACTTGTTCGATGCGCATACATCATACCAGAGTCAGGTTTCAAACCCAAGTGTGTTTAATCCTAAATTCACATTCTTAGACATGAATAATGAAACGGCCTCTTGATGGATGGGAAGGGATCTTTCCCTCCGTCCGTCTTTGGGAACAGATAATGAGTCTTCAGATGGAGGGCCTCGTTCCAGGACTGGCTTTCTGGAGAAAGTCTGATTTCAGCTCATTTTAATTGATGACCTTCCCAAAGGTCGGGGGTGTTCCTTTTGGTTATATTGAGTTAATTGAGTTCCTGGAAGTTAGTCACTGCTCCCAAAATATTTTGAGCAAATGAATGAATGAATCAATGAGTGAGTGCAGCTGAGGTGTCCTTCCTGGTTCCATATGGCCTTTGCACAGACCTAGAGAAAGTGTACTTCCTCAGTGACTTACTTTTCTTCCCCATGTGACCATTGCCATTACATGACCTCTCAGATGCAGGGGCAGGAAATGAGGGCAGGAAATGAGAAATGAGTGGATTTAGGTCTTGAAGGGGCTTGGTTGGCAAGGCAGAAAGTTTGGACCTTATGTCAGGACTCCAGGGGATGAGTGGAGGGAAATACCTGGTTGGGGTGGGTTACGGTTAAGGCAGCTCAGGGAAGCTCAGGGAAAAGGGTTTGCTCACTTAATGCTGCCAGAGCAGAAACTAGAAACTTTTCACTTAAGATTGACCCCATCAGTCACATTGTTTTCTTAATTCTCCTGGCACGGTGTGAGCTGGGATCTGATTCTGGGCTATCTCTGTTCAGAATGGCTTTTTTGGCTTTTGGTTTTGTTTTTCACCATCTTCATCAGCTAGAAAATCTCGACTCATAGAGCAGAGTTTGAAAGATCCCCTAGGTATCAGGAAAGCTGGCTGGCCCCAACATTTTATGCCCTATCAAAGGGACTGGGGTCCGAGTAACAAATGAGAGGAGAGAGGGAGTCAGAATTCTGGAGAACATTTGAAGTCATTTTCTGCAAATATATTGGAAGAGGGTTCTAGAATGTTTGAAATATTGGGGGTGGATACCAGAACCTTGTTTCTTTCTCTCCTGGTGTCTTTAGCCATGGTACATGGGCACACACACAAACACACACGCAAACACACACAAACACACAAACAAGCAAACACACAAACACACAAACACACAAACAAGCAAACGCACACACAAGCAAACACACACAAACACAAACACACACAAGCAAACACACACACAAGCAAACACAAACACACAAGCAAACACACATACAAACACACACACAAACGTAATATACATACCCATCTCTGAAAACACCTGCATTTAACTCCTACAAATACACAAAAGCCCCCACATTCCCACAAAAGCTGAAAACCTACATACGTACTCCTTACACTTGCTTTCTGGAGAGCCTTAATTCACACTTCCTTCCGCACCCCTGCAAACACATAAATAATTCACACATCCTGCACCATCTCCACAACACCCCCACACTCCTCGTTCTCTTAGCCACAGAAATAGACCACACACCTCTACCCAAACCTTCCCACCTGCAAATAGACCCTCCATTCCTATCCACCCAAGCTACACAGATAGTCTCTCCCTTTCCACCTCCTCACAGCCCAGAGTCTGTATCGAGAGCCATGTTTGACTTCCCTACCTACACACCCCCCCTCACACATCTATAGATGCACAAGGAGTCATGAAAAGACCATCCCATGTACCACATACGCCACATTTATATTCTAGGGAATCATAATTCATCAGTGAAAAAAAAGTGCCTGGGGCCAAACACCCTGCTCACCTAGGATCACTCAAAAGTATTATTTAAAGCTTACCATTTTTATGGGGAAATAAAATTCCATTGGCCTATTTTTATCTCCTCGGAGGTTAAAAAGGGCTTTATTCGGTGCTCAGGCAGCTTCTAGATTATGTAACTCCAACAGCTCTGATTTCTGACGTCAGTACCTCCTCTACTCCTGGTGATGAGAGTGGATGGTCCCTTCACCCCTTGGTAACACTGATTCCTTTGAAAGACAAAAAGATAGCTATTGCTCTGGTTCACTATATCGCTGTCATCCCGTTGTTCATCGGTTTACTTGAGCAGGTGCCAGTAACGTCTCTATTCCTCCCACCCCTGAGATTTTAGCAGCCTCTTCTTACTCATCTCTTCCCAATGATTAGAGGCTCTTTCAGGGTCAAGGGAATGAGACCTGTTGTCGTTACTGTTTTTGGCATATGGAATACTTCACGGGGAGCTTGCCAGGCTCTGCCTGTGCAGGTGGGATATTCTTGGTAACTTGCTGGGCTTTCCGAGAGGCATCTGTTTATATATTTCTCTCTATGATTTGTTGCCTACTATCTGAACCCCTCAAATATGGTGTGGTAATTATGGAAAATGGGGTAGGAAGTGTCTTATAATGTGTCGTGGCCATGCGGTCCCGAAAGTGGCTTGGAGCGTTTCTCTGGTTAAGGGGTGAAAATGGGCCTCCTCTGGGAATACTTGGTCTTCTACTTGGTCAAGTAGAAGAACTTCCTGGGCCAAAGGGCATCCTGCTTAGTGAATGCTGATGCCTACATCAGCAAAGGAAAGCTGGTCTGTCCTTGCCTTGCTCCTCTTCCTGTCTTTGGTGATGGGAGGGGTTATGGCTGGGTGGAAGAATGGACACTGCAGCTGGTCTGCTTCAAGTCCTGAGCCTGAGTGTGGAACTGCAGGGGTTAGAGATGAGGGGGTCCTGTGGAAAGCAGTGCCTTGGACCTTGCTATGCATTTGCACTGGGTATGGGTTGACGCAGAATTCCTGGGGGTGCAGTCAGTGGCAGGGCTGGAGTAGCTCCAGTATCAGGAGTGACATTGCCCATGGTCCCTGGAATCAGGTGATCTGGCATGAAATCCCAGCTTCCTTTTTTTATGAGGTTCCTAGGTGGTTACTTCGCTTCTCTGCAATGGGGGTTGTTGAATGTTTATAAGAAAGCCCCGTGGAAGTAGCTGATTACAGAGATCCATGCCCAGGACACGCTGGGGGGTGGGGTGGGGGAGTCGTTGAACCATCACTTTCCAATAAAAACATCAAAAATAAAGAGTCTCCTTATCAACTCTGGCCAGGACTGAATTCTAAGGAAGGGCTGCTCCTTTATTTTCCCATGGAGGCAGGCGGCACTTTCCTCTCCGGCTATATTGATCTCTTAGTGATTTCCCAGACCTGGTTGCATTTGATCACACCTCTGCATCTTTTCTCATGCAGTCTCGGCTTTATGTACCATCATTTTCTTCCTGGCTGCCTGGGGATATTTACACACCCTACAAAAGAAGGGACTCACTTGCCGGATACCTCAAGTACCTCAAGGCAGATTTTGGTTCTCTCTCTTTCCAGTTTCTGTTCCTGGTGTCCCCTATCCCCCATCCTTCATCCATATATATATATATATATATATATATATATATATATGTATATATAATTTTTTAATGTAGTTAGGTAACACGGTTACCAGTGTTAACATTTATGGTTTTGATGTACAAAGTTACTGCACCTTTACCGCCTTGTAAGTGTCCAAGGCCTGAACAACCCTTGTCCCTGTGTTCCTCCTTGCCGACCTCTTCCCCACCCTCCCCACGCTACTTGGTAATTAAGTTTTCTTTTTCTTTTTTGGGTGATGCTCAGGGGTTGCTCCTGGCTCTGCACTCAGGAATCACTCCTGGCGGTGCTCAGGGGACCCTATGGGATGCCGGGAATTGAACCCGGGTCAGCCGCATGCAAGGCAAACGCCATCCCCGCTGTACCATCGCTCCAGTCCCAAGTTTTGCAATCAAAGGCCAATGGTTTGAATGGTTTGTTATTGTTTGGTATTGCATATTCCCTTATTTTATTTCTTGGGGTGCCACAAATGTATTTACCTTTCTTCCCCGAGTTAATATGCTACCCTCCAGTTCCCTACACATTGTGGAAAACTGCCAGATTTCATCTTTTCTTACAGTTGGGTAGTGCTCATTTGTGTCTATAAATCATTCTGTCTTTAATCACTTATTTGCCGTTGGACATTTGGGTTGATTCCATGTCCCAGTTATTGTGTTTGGCGCTACAGTGAACATAGGTGTGCATCAATCTTTTTGAATTAATGCTTTTGTGTGTAGGGGTAGGTGCCAAAAAGTGGAATTATTGGGTTATAAAGAAGTTTGTTTGTTACATAGTCTTGCATGTTTGCCACACTTCTTTTTTTGCTCTTTTGGGGTCACAACCGGTGATGCACAGGGGTTACTGCTGGCTCTGCACTCAGGTCCCCTAGCGGTGCTTAGGGGACCCTATGGGATGCTAGGAATCGAACCCAGGTTGGCTACATGCAAGGCAAACGGCCTACCCGTTGTGCTATTGCTCAAGCCCCAGTCTTTCATGTTTTTGAGGCTTCTCCACACTCTTTTCCACAGAGACCAAACCAGACAACATTCCCTGCAGCAGTGAACTTTTCCTGCCTCCCCGATGACACTTATTCTGATATGCCATTTTCATTTTGATTTGCATTTACCAGATAATAAGTGACAATGGACACTTTTGCCATATACCTCCTGGCTATCCGTAAGTGACTTTAGGAAGGTGACTGTTTATCTCCTCTCCCTATTTTTTCGGAAGCTGCACCCTTTTTTTGTTACTGGGGCTGATCAAGCAAATCGATGAATTTGGATCGTGACCGTGACCGTGACCCTTTTTTTTTTTATTGGTCTTTTCACCCTTACTCTACACTTTGTCCTCCAGTAATCTCAGCTTTATTGCCAGCGTCCATGAGTTCATTTTCATTTTGTGTTTGTTCATTTGCTTTGTTTCCTTATATTGTACACAGAGATGCAATCATACAATATTTGTCTTGAATTGTTTTGCTTTGCATAACTCTATAACTCTCTCAGTTCCTTCCATTTTGACCAAGGGAAAATTTTTGCCCTTCTTTTGTAGCCAAGCAGGACACCATTGTGTGTGTGTGTGTGTGTGTGTGTGTGTGTGTGTGTGTGTATATAAATATATATATATATAAATATATATATATATATATCACATCCCTGTATTGAATCACCCATGGATGGGTGCGGAGGTGGTTTCTTTATCTTACTTATCATAAATTTGTTACAACAAGTATTGAGATATATCAATGCTCTGAGTTAATAATTTCTTCTTATTTTGGAGAAGTACCCAGAGGTGGGATTGCTGGATCATGTAGCAGTTCTATTTTTAGTTTTCTTTTCGGAAGCTCCATACTATTTCCCATAATGGTTGCATCATTTCCACACTGGTTCTACTCTAGTGTGCAGACATGATTTTTTTTCTGCATCCTTGCCAACACTTGCACTTTTGCTTTGTGTGAGGCTTTCCCAGAGGTGTGAGATGTTGTCTCATTGAGGCTTTGATTTACAATTCCCTAATAATAGGGGACGATTAGTTATTTTTTGTGTGCCTATTGTATTAGTATTTTTTTTTATCTGTGCATCCTCTACTGAGAAGTGTCTGTTCAAATCTTCTCATTCTTTTAAATTGGGTGATTTTTTGTTGTTACTGAGATGCATAGTTCTTCTTTTCTTTTTGGTGAAGCAAGGTAGTCTTTTATTTAAACTTCCTTAGAAAGGTGTGAGGGGGGGACAGAGAGGAAGTGTGTGTTTGTGAGTGAACAGTGGCTTCTTTGGAGTAGAAGAAGCAAAGATGCATAGGCAAGCAAATGAGAGATGTGTTCAAGGGAGAGCACGGGCCTGCGGAGTAGCCTGGGTTGCGTAGTTCTTTACATGTCTTGGATGCCGAATCCTTATTGCAGAAATCATGTGCGATATCTTTTTCCGAGCAGTAGGCTGTCTTTTCTTTCTGTTGATGTTCTCTCTCTCTCTCTTTCTTTCTTTCTTTCTTTCTTTCTTTCTTTCTTTCTTTCTTTCTTTCCTTCCTTCCTTTTCTTTCTCCTTCCTTCCTTCCTTCCTTCCTTCCTTTTCTCTTTCTTCTTTCCTTCTCTCTCTCTCTCTCTTTCTTTCTTTCTTTCTTTCTTTCTTTCTTTCTTTCCTTCCTTTTCTTTCTCTTTCTTTTTTCTTTCTTTCTTTTTCTTTCTTTCTTTCTTTCTTTCCTTCCTTTTCTCTCTTTCTTTTTCTTCTGTCCTTCCCTTCCTTCCTTCCTTCCTTCCTTCCTTCCTTCCTTCCTTCCTTCCTTCCTTCCTTTCTCCTTCCTTCCTTCCTTCCTTCCTTCCTTCCTTCCTTCCTTCCTTCCTCTCTCTCTCTCTCTCTTTCTTTCTTTCTTTCTTTCTTTCTTTCTTTCTTTCTTTCTTTCTTTCGCCACACATGGAGCTGCTCAGGGGTTACTCCTGGCTCTGCATTCAGGAATTACTCCTGATGGTTTTGGGGGGACCATATGGGATGCCGGCAATTGAATCCAGGTTGGCTGCATGCATGGCAAGTGCCCTACCTGCTGTGATATTCTCTCCAGTCCCACTGTTGATGTTTTCTTTTTTTGTATAAAAGCTTTTTCATTTGACATAGTTCCATTTGTTAATTTTTTTACTCCCATTTCCTCTGCTGCTGGGATCAAGTCTCCCCAAATATCTCCACTGCTGATGTCATAGAATGTAGCGTATGTTATCTTCTGTGTATTTTATACTTGGGGAGGTCTTACATTAAGGTCTTTGCTCAAGCTCAAGTCGGCCCAGTAACGTCTCCACTGGAGATTTTGTTGTTACTGTGTTTGGCATATCGAATATGTCACGGGGAGCTTGCCAGGCTCTGCCGTGTGGGCAAGATACTCTCGGTAGCTTGCTGGGCTCTCTGAGAGGGGCAGAGGAATTGAACTCGGGTCGGCCATGTTGGCTGCGTGCAAGGCAAACGCCCTACCGCTGTGCTATCACCCCAGCCCATTAAGGTCTTTAATCCATTTAAATTAAGTTTTGAATATTTAATTAGAGAGTTATATTTTATTCTTTTCCATGTGGTCATCCAAATTTCAAGCATCATTTTTTAAAATCTTGTTTTGTTTTGTTTTGGGGGCCACACAGTGGTGCTCAGGGGTTACTCCTGGCTCTGCACTCAGGAATTGTTCCTGGTGGTGCTCAAGGTGCCATATGAGATTCTGGGGATTGAACTTGGGTCGATCGCATTGAAGGCAAAAACCCTCCCCTCTGTACTATGTCACTCTGAGCCCTCAAGCATCGTTTGTGGAAGAGATTTTTCTTTCATCATTGTATAGGCATGGTTCTTTTGTCATTGATTAAATGTCGAGGTAGATGTGGAGACATTTTCAGGTTCTCATTTCTACTCTGTTGTTCTGTGTGTCTCTTGGCCCCTTTGTACAATAGCAAGAGATAGGGAGCATTGCTAAGGCAGACTCACATTGTCTCCAAGGTAATGAGATCATGCTACAGAAGTTGTCCTAGGGGAGCAAGAGCTTCATCATCCCCTGAGCGCTTGTTCGAGAAGCAGGAGTTCAGCCCTTCTCCAGACCTACAGACCCAGGATGTTTTAATAATGTGATTAATCTGTATAAGAAACCCTGAGAGGCATTGTCTTGGGCTCTCTCCATGCAGAGATGGAGGCAAACAGAGCAGGTGAAGTATGTGCACATGAGAACACTCCGTTTCCTTAGTTCATTTCAGTCATGACAGTGGAAGGCCCCAGACAGATATCAGATGCGAGACAGCGAGCCAGAATGCAATTTCTCTGTCACTTTTATTAAATTCCCAAATCCTTCTCCACATTATCTTTCTCTTGCCTTCAACTTGAACCACTCCCAGCTGCTCTCTCAACCTTTCTAAGGAGTAAGAAGCTAACTCTAAGTTACTTTGTGTTTGGTTATTATTTTTTCATTGGCACATGAATTTTTTTGGTATTATCATTACACAGAGAGGGAGCTCTCCAAATAGAGCAATGAGGCCGGCACCCAAGCTCTTTGATTTTCAATGTGCTATATATTTCCTCCATTTATTTGACTAAAGAATTTAGCTTCCACTCATGGACACATGAATAAAAATACTGTAGGTGTACCCTTTTTTTAAAAAATATATCATACCCTCCAAGATGGGCTGGAGCGATAGTACAGCAGGTAGGGCGTTTGCCTTGCATGCAGCTGACCCAGGTTCGATTCCTCCGTCCCTATCGGAGAGCCCAGCAAGCTATTGAGAGTATCTCGCCCGCACGGCAAAGCCCGGCAAGCTCCCCATGACGTATTTGATATGCCATAAACAGTAACAACAAGTCTCACAATTTGTTGTGAGACATTACTGGTGCCCAATCGAGCAAATCGATGAGCAACGGGAGGACAGTGCTACCCTCCAAGTTGTGTTTGCTCAAAATGTCTCAGTATTTGTCTCTATTGTTGTTACAGAAAAACATATCTCTAAGTTTACATGATTGTATGATGAAACCTTTACAATGCTTGAACTAAATGTTTCATAAGGTAAGGTAAAGGTAAAGGTAAAGGCCCTCCCGTTGATCGTCGATTTGCTCGAGCGGGCCCAGTAACGTCTCCATTGGAGACTTTGTTGTTACTGTGTCTGGCATATCGAATACTCTCGAATACTCTCGAATACTCTCGGTAGCTTGCCGGGCTCTCCGAGAAGGGCGGAGGAATCGAACTCGGGTCGGCCACGTTGGCCGCTTGTAAGGCGAATGCCCTACCCGCTGTGCCCTACCCTCTGTGTGGCATATGAAAAAATGTTTCATATGCTTACTAATTAGCCAGATACACTCCTCTCATTCAGGAAAACAAAAGATTTTCTTTGCCAGTCTCTCTGCACAAATGTCTGTGTTAGCACTCACCTCCGGTCTCCAATCTCCCTGAGAACAGAACCATGGATTAGTTCACACCCTCTACCTGCCCCAAGGTTCCTCAAACAAAGTAGGTGGTTTCACTTTATTTTGAATGAATGGAAGGACAGGAACAAAAGTCAGGCATTGCAGCTTTTGCCGGTAGGGATCAATATACTTTCCTAGATTCAATTATGGGGGGTGGGGCGGAAAGCATCAGAGCATAAAGCAAAACAGAAACCTTATTTCATGCATATTATTATACTCCTTTTTTCATCCCGTGTGACTGGATGAAAAGGGCTCCTTCCAACAATGGAACTGTGAAAATACCCAGAGATGCATATAACAAGTCTACCACTCCATAGAAATAAACTCATCTGGTCGAGCTATTTATTTCAGACTTATTTTTTCAAACCTAAAATTAATCTACTGTCCTTCATACCAGAGGGTTGTGTGCCTGGTTTTATTTAGGCTCCATGGGTTTTGTTGCCTTGCCCCTTTTGGGGAACAGTTTTCCCCCAATCTGCCCAGACATGCTGCATACCGGGTCTGGGCAGACATGGCGCAAAGGATGATGGTCGCACAGAGAAACCACTTTGGGAGAAAGCTGGATGGCCGCTCACTTTATTGCCAAATTCACACATATTTTAGAGTCTCGGCTTAAGAGGATGGTCCAATCACATAAAGTTTAGCATTACTGACCTATCACCTAACTCTTCTCTTCCCCCGGCCAATCCCAGTTCGACCTAGATGCTGCTTTAGGAATGGCTCTTGAGGGGGAAGTGACAATTCTTGGGAGGTTGGGTGAGATTCAAAGCCGGATACCGGTGCTTGTAAAATGCACCCTGACACTCCCTACTGGGTCGCTATGCAGGGACAGGTCTTAGATGCTATGCAGGGACAGATCCTATCTGCTCTGGTGCCTGTTGCCATGCTCTGCATGTCCCCATATTGCTTTTTTAATCTAATTGTCCTAGGGCTTTTAGGTTGCAAGCAAAAAAAGGGAATTTTAGGTGACTTAAATAAATAAATGATGTATTTCGAAGAAAGTAAGGACTAGCTCACAGAATCAGAGAACACACTGAACAACCCCACTTTAAGAAAGAAAGAAAGTCAAGTTTTAGATGACTTCATTCAGAAAGGGCTTTGGGGGTCATTCTGCCCCTGAGATCATTGGATTTCAACCATTTTTTGAAACATATGATTAGGTCGCAATTCAAGAATCAGTCCCTATAGAATGAATGATGGGTTTACTTTGGGTCACATGATTAGTCCTTGACTAGGCCAGGATAAAATACACAACTGGATGGATGGATGGATTCATCAAGACTGAATCAAAACCATATATATGTGTATATATGTGTATATATACACACACACATTTTATATATACATGTAAATGAAAATAAGCATTTTTTATATTCTGTTAAATAGTTTTAATTTTTTATTTACATAGGTCAAAATCCTATAGTAATCACTAATTGGCCCTCACTGATTTATTTTCTGATCATTCTATTTCCCAGCTGGAGCGATAGCACAGCGGGTAGGGCGTTCGCCTTACAAGCGGCCAACATGGCCGACCCGAGTTCGATTCCTCCGCCCCTCTCGTTGAGCCCGGCAAGCTACCGAGAGTATTCGATATGCCAGACACAGTAACAACAAAGTCTCCAATGGAGACGTTACTGGGCCCGCTCGAGCAAATCGATGATCAACGGGAGGGCCTTTACCTTTACCTTTACCTTTACCTATTTCCCAGTTTCCAAAATTGGAATAAGCAACATAAAGTAAATTTGTTTTGTGCCAAAGGGGACAGCTTGCGATTGGGAGGGAAACTGGAGATATTGGTAAAGGGAAGGTCACACTTCTGGTGCTGGAACACTAAATGCTTGAAGGCCAGAGGCAAAATAATTTTTCCTCCCTCCCCAAGAGCTCCATGTTCAAATCTTGGAAACTGAATATTATGGACCATCACAAGAAAGATCAATGCTATTAAAAATTTTGTACAGTTGACTTTGAGAGGATTAGACTGGGTTACCCAGGTGACCCCTTGCAATTACAAGGTTTATTTAAAGGTGGACATGTGTGTCAGAGTGATGCATTGTTAGAACAACTACACCAGCCAGTGCTGATTTTGACTATGGAAGAGCTGAAGAATGAGCAAAAATTCTAGAGGGCAACAGTGGTACAAAAACGATTCTCTCCTAGAGTGTCTAGAAAGGAACAAGCTCCACAGACATGAAATCCCATTATGGAGATTTGGCCTTGAGACATGAAAGGTACTGTGTGGTTTTAAGCTGCCTGGTATATGGTAGCTTGCTATTGTGGCGATGGGGAATGAACACAGATATTCACGAGTAAAACAACATAAGGCTAAGGTTCGAATGGCCTTTGGAGGTGTGGTTCTTTCTGTATTGGGCTCTTCATGGAAAGAAGCTTAGCAGTTACAAC
The DNA here is from genome assembly GCF_029834395.1 of Sorex fumeus. Classification (NCBI taxonomy): domain Eukaryota; kingdom Metazoa; phylum Chordata; class Mammalia; order Eulipotyphla; family Soricidae; genus Sorex; species Sorex fumeus. Next base: position 763,790 of record NW_026606222.1, on the reverse strand, counting down.
CAGCTTAGGGTGAAGAACCATTGTTTTGAACTCAAGCGCAGAGGAGAAAATTGTTTCCTGTTGGCTTCCTAAGTTGATAGGCAGCAGACGTTTCTTGTTCTTGGCTCTTCAAGTTGTGATATTCCATGGGTTGTTGAACCGTCCTAGAATGTGGAAGTGGAGTTCCAGCCCTGAGTTCCCCAAAGGTAAGAGGGCCATCAGATCATTTTTCCCCCAAGGCCTTTGAATGAAGCAAAACCTGGCTCTGAATATCGCTTCTACCCATTAAAAATTCCAGCAAGGAGAGAAATATGGTCCTCGGGGAGGGAGAAAATCTGATGTTCTTGGGTGTTTGCCAGTCATCTCTGGAGCAGGAGAAAATATTGTACTTGATGATCGCTCATTTTGATGACTCTTCTGCTCTGGGAAGTGTGGTACTTTGTTTCTGCAATGTTTGGGAATGAAACATCTCTGGATACTGGTCTGTGCCCATCAGAAATCAGTGTTGTGATATAATTCCATTTGCCAAGCAGATGGATCCTCAGCGAGCACGTGGTAGAAGCTCCTGTCGCAAACAGAGGCAACAGATCTGAGGGCTGGGGTGGGGGTGGGGACCAAGAGCCCCCGCCTCGTCCCAATCACAGCCATCCAGCTTGCATCTCTGCAGCTTTTGAAAAGGATGGGGGCAGAGAGATCTAGGCAGGAGTTCAGGGACGTACATTCTTAGGCATTTCCTGTGTGCTGAGTCCATGCGCTCTCACCGAACACTGGCAACAGATGTAAGAGGTCAAGCGCAATGACCTCCACTTTCCCGGTAAGAAAACCCGAGACTCAGGAGTAAAGTTAGGGGTATCCAAGGGTATGGTAGTTATGCTGTGCCAGAGTTTCAGATCCCCAATTGCAGAGAGACCACGTCCATACACGATAATGCAAAAGCAAAGGAGCTTTACTGCTAGCCCAAGCCAGTGCTCACTTGAGCTAGGGTCCAGGTCTCATCCAACACAGTGGAGTCTTGACAAGAACCCCGACTCCAAATCACACGCAGTTCATATAGGGTTCAGAGGTAAGAAGCAATTCATGTACTGGTTTATTTTTAGCATCAGCCCTATTACAATGGTGGTCAGCAATTAGGCAATGGCTAGTAACAGTTTCTAAGGAGGATGCAGTGACCCTTCATGACCAGCCAGACCCAACTGCCCAATTCCTTATTTTTTTTCTAGTTAACACTCTATCTACTAGATTTATTGTTACAATAAAAGATGCACCATTATTATTTAGAGTTTACGACCCCCCCCACCCCCAAATCAGACATGCTGAAAAAGCGTTGTGAAATGATTTGCTTTCTACAGCTGGGTTTAAGAATTAAATGATGTTGCACGGCCACGATAGCGGCCGTGCAGTTTTGGATTTCTGCTATTTTACTTATTAACCCTGGAAGTATTTCTATTAAAAGTTAGATAGTTAAGAGATTGGTTTCTGTGCTCTGGAGTCGTGGCCGTGCCGGAAAGCCGCTCGTGGGGGGCAACTGGTCACCTCGGTAGAGCGTGAAGGACAGACCGGAACGCCCCCCTTCCCATGAGGTCCCTGCCGCCCCCACCCCTGGCTCAAACCTGCTGTCCACAAGGCTCCCGTGTGGCCGCCATCTTTCTTTCCAGAGCCCAATTCCTTATTACTCAAATTACTCAACTGGGAGTTTACCAGAAACTGCTTTGGGGAAACAGAAAAAAAAGTCCTGCTTTGGGGAAACAGACACTGAGGCCTAGTAGAGATTTAATGTCATGGCATTAGGTTTTTTTTTTTTTCTTATGTTGGAGTACTGTTATTTATTCAGCCACTGATTAACTGATTGATTTGGGCATGAACTCCACCTTACTTTTTTCCCCATAGTTTTATTTATTTATTTTTCTTCTTATATTTATTTATTGAATCACTGTAGGAAAAGTTACTAAGCTTTCAGGTTTAAGTCTTGGTCATACGATGATCAAACATTTCTCCCTTCACCAGTACTCATTTTTCACCCCCAAGAACCCCAACATACCCCCCCACCCCTCCCAGTGCCTGTGAGGCAGATCATTTCCACTTAACTCTTCTCTACATTGATTACATTCACTATTTAGACAAAAGATGCACCATTACTGTTTAGAATCCCCCCCCCCCCCCCAACAATCAGAATTGCTGAAAAGGCATTGTGAAATACTTTGTTTTCTATAGGTGGTTCTGAGAATCATATAATGATTTTGGATTTCTGCAAAGAGCCAGATAATTACGAGATTGGTTTCTGTATGTCTGGTGTTATGGCTGTGCCCGAGAGCTGCTCATGGGGGACAACTTGTGACCTCGGTTGGGCATGAAGGACAAGCCGCTACCATTCCCCTTCCCATGAGACTGCAGTTGTCCCGTCACTGCTGGCTCACACCTGGCTTTCCTATAAGCTCTGAGGCGGCGTCCATCTTGCTGCTGGGGGTGGGGGGGAGGAGAAAGGCGGAAGGGAGCAACACCCTTTCCCTACTGGGGAGGCATGGCACCGTAGTTTACCGCATGGTCCATTCACTTTTCTGCCGCAAGCTGCCGGGCTCTTTACTAAGTCCTTTTGCCTCTGGAACCATGGCCGTGCCAGAGAGACGCTTGTGGGGGGCAACTCGTGACCTCAGTAGGGCATGAAGGACGAGCCGGTACCACCCCTCTTCCCATGAGACTGCAGTTGCCCATCACCGCTGGCTCATACCTGGCTTTCCAATAAGTTCTGAGGCGGCTGCCACCTTGTATGTGGTCCAGATGCATTTCTGCCAAAAGCCGCTGGGTACTGAGATTTGTTTCTGAGTCTCTGGGATCATGGCCATTTATCAGCTTCATCAGGAGCCAGAGAGACCGTTTGTAGGCGGTGACTTGGGGTCTTGCCTGGGTGGGGAGGAAAGGGCTGGTTTCATCCCCATCTGGTGAGGCCCCATGTGTCTCGTCACTGCAGGCCCAAATCTGACTGTCCGGTGGCCTCTGGAGGATGGTGGTCACCGGGCCACATGGCATCAGTTTTGCCCTCACACTTATTAGATATGTACATTGGATATCTCCAACTCCTCTCTCAAGCACATGACAATTTCCCCTGGCCATTCTCTTTCCCTACTTGCAACTTCTCATCTCTTGCCCTGTGAGTAGATAGGAGGATTTAGAAACAGCGACAATGAGTAGAAATGGAGTGGATCACCTCTACGTAGAAAGACTTAAGAGCAAATACATAATTTGCCGTGTGGTTTTCCCCTCCACTATAGGGGTAGACAGTGTTCCCGACAGAGGCTGCTCTGTCTGTTTGTTTTTGCTCAGTGAGAACACCATGCATCAGAGACTGCAACCAATATATAAGAGACACGAATCAGGAATCAGAAATAACACTATGGTTCAAGCCACTGAGACGTTCGAGGCTATTTGGTGCTCTGTACCCTATCTACTGTAGCCACAAGGGAGAAAGTCTGGAAAGCGACCACTTAATTGTCTGGCTTCAAAGTTTAATTAAGCCTTAACATCTGCTCCGCACGGCACAGAGGAGCTGGGCTTCTTACTGGTGATCCGTGTAGAGAGGATGTCAAGCTTTCTGTCTGTGATTCTTGACTTAACTGGGCTTGTGAAGATGACAGTTTGGTTCCATGATTGTGGAAGGTTGATTTTAGTGATCCACAATAGATCATAATGATGGGGACTCTGTTCTCTCCATTCCCCTTGGGGACAAGACTTTTTATGCACCGAAGTGCTGAGAAATTACTTTTAGCAGGAGTAGTTTGAAATCTGTGGAAATGGCTGAGAAGACCATAAAATAATTGAATGGATGTAATGGAATGATATGGGATATGTGGCTTGAAGTGGAACCACTTGAGACGTCCCAACAAGGCAGAAGGAGAGTAGGGCAGAATGGATGCCATTGGAATGAGTTGGAACATGAAGGGACTGGAGTGACTGAGGATGATATAATGGGGAATAGAACACGTGAAATGACGTGGAGTAAAATCCTAGGATAGAATACACTGGAAAAAATGAAAGGCACAGAATTTTGTATCGGAATAAAGGCACCCAGTGAAAGGAAATCGGTCTGGATGGAAAGAGTTCTTTCATTCTAGTCTCCCAGCCTTGATCCTGGAGATCATTCTGGAGACTGTGAGGAAGTCAGCATGCTGTTGAGAACATTCCATGGTGAGTGAGCTGCCTCCTCTCTGAGAGAAATAACTGCAATTTTCTTCTGAATCCACCAGGCCATTTCTGGAATGACTGACATTTTAGCAGTCTGTGTGTACTTGTGAACAAGCACTGCACATTCAGGAGAAGGAGGACCCGATCCTAGTTGGAGCAATCAGACTACAGCCTTTGAACAAATATTTGGGGGGCACGTTTCTGGGCCAAGGGAGCATTTGAAGAAGACTTCTACCTGTACCATCAGCATCTCTGCCTGTTCTCTTCTTCCTCTATCCCTCAGCCCTGATCTGTGTTCCTTGTATAGTAACAGGAGGCTTTCCCTGCTTTTTTTCTTTCCCAGAATGAGAGAATGTGCTTAGAAACAGTTGCTGGGGGAGCAATCTTGTTTTTGAAAAAGAGACTGTTAAAAAAAGGGCGGGGGGAGAGACAGAGACAGAGAAACAGAGAGAGAGAGACAGAGAGAGAGAGAGAGAGAATGTTTGCAGGAACACCAAAGTGATTAAGTGTGTGGGGGTGGTGGGAATGTGTTTACACAGCAAGAAAATGCAGGCGGCTGTCTGCTGCTTCTAAACTGAATGGTATTTTGAAAAGACTTTCTTGATAGGTCTTTGAATTCGTTGTTACTCCTTCCAGTCCAGGAAAGTGTGCCTTCCTGGCACTATTCACGTAGCCTGGGATAAGGAGCAGAATCCTGCCGGTCTGAGCCTGCACTTACCTAACACAGAGTGACGCAGCTCCGACAAGAGTCGCATCCACGTGGTTGACTGGGTGCGCCTGCATCACGGCGCGGGACTCGAAGTGTGCTATAGGGCCTGACACAGGGTAAACTCAATTTCGTGGCATCCCATTAGTAACTCCTCGCTAGAAATGCTCTGCTTCTGCAAATACTCCCTGAGATGTGCAACAGTACGTGAACATACACAGAGAGACGGAATTCGAGCCTTGTGCACATGTGGGTTTTCTACTGTAATCCATGGACACCTCTGACCACGAAGAGGCACTGACCTCTTCTGCACTCAGCGTGCACAATTAAAACAACCAGACACAAAGGAACTGGACACGTCGGAAGTAGCGTTTGTTTGGTTGTCTCCCCCCGCCCCCTTTTGAATAGCCCTAGAGAGAAGCAACTTGCAAATTTCCTTTGGAAATCTGGCTGTGGGCTTCTTTGTGCATGGATCAGAGGATCCCCATTCAGAGCTTGCTTTCTATACACTCCTCTTTCTTGCTTCCAAAAATCTCTCTCCTCTGTGTTTTTTTTTTTTTGCTGCCATCTGAGTTCTCATGGTCCATATGCATTCTTCCGTCCATTCATTCATCCTGCTAGCCTGCTTAAAAGCCCCCCCCCCCCCCCGTCTGTTCAACATAGGACGCCAAGGCAGAAACCCATCCCCCTTTGTGACAGTCTTTCACCTACCTTGCCATTCAGTAATTTGCTTGCTAAGATGCATAAATTCCCTTGCAGAGCTGTATCCCACACACATTCTGCTACTGGATTAGCAGGTACTAGACTGAAGCAGCCCAAGTGTAGAGCTGGAATACTTGGGGTCAACTCCCAGCTGTACCAATTACCTGCTGTCACTGGACAAGCGTTTTGGCCTTTCAGAGCCCCACTTTCTCATCAGTAAAACAGAGATAATGAAAGTCCCGTCTGCATGAGGTTTAGATGAGGACTGATAGGATTTACATAGAAGAAGTCCTTAAAACACGTGACACATAGCAAATGCCACAGGAATAAAGTGTCTCTAGATGCATTGATGACATTTTAATTGCTGAGTTGCTGCAGAGACTGTGGGGTTATCCCCTTTTGCATATATGAAAACAGATGAGAGTTCTTTAGGGTTTCCCTTGGAAGACGATTGTTCCCTCTAGACTGTCCTTCAATCTCTCACAGGAGGGAGACCCCCCACACCTACCATTGATCACTTATTTACACTCCCAGGATCTGGTGGCAGATGCAGATTGGAATCTTAGTCTGAGAAGAAAGTTTCAAGCACAGTTGCTTCAGATCCACTGATTGTCTCCAATCCCTCTGTTTGGTCCCTTGTGCTGTCAAGGGTCTCAGTCCTGCTCATGGGAGCTCTTGTGTTTTATTGAATTAGATTTGAGGTTCTGAAGTGGCAGTGGTAGTGGGGAAGGTGTTGGGGTAAGAGGTGAATTGCGGGTCATCAGGAAAAACTAGAGTTTATAGCCCACACCCAATCATCATGCTGGGTGGTCAATTCTGCTGAGGATCTACTTGGAAGGACTGGAGTGATAGCACAGTGGTAGGGCGTCTGCCTTGTGCATGACCAACCTGGCTGACACTGGTTCGATTCTTCTGCCCCTCTTGGAGAGCCCAGCAAGCTACTGGGAGTATCTTGCCCACACAGCAAAGCCTAACAAGCTGCCTATGACGTATTTGATATGCCAAACACAGTAACAAGTCTCATAATGGAGATGTTACTGGGCCCACTCGAGCAAATCGATGAACAACGGGAGGACAGTGCTACAGTGCAGTGCTACCTATTGGAAAATGGGATGAGAATCTCCCCAGCAGCGTCCTCTCTTGGGAAGTGGAGAAAAGGCAGAGAAAGCCTGGCTTCATCTGCATCCTCCCAGTGCAAACCTCGCTGGCTCTGTCTCGCCCTGGCTGGGACTTTCTTATCTTTCCTGAGACTGAATCAGTTCCCAATTCTTAATGACGAATAATAAAAAACACTTGGAATGATTCTAGCAGAGAATATATTTATTGAAAGGATGTGGGATAGCACGAGGTTTTTCTAAGATTCTTGGAAACTTAGTTGGAAAACAAGTCAAGAAAGAGACCTCCTCCACCAGATCGATACCATGAATATGGCGCAAGAGATATCCTTCAAATTGCATTTACAGGACACTGGATGTTGCCACGGTGTTTATCCTCCAAAGCTTTACCCTCCCTTTTTCTAGATCCATCCACTCACGGTTCACAGTCTATGACTGAGGCATCTGATTGGCCAAACCGAGGTCACAGAATCTTGCTTGATTTGCAAGGGAGGTGGAGAAAGCAAGTAGAAAGTATCTCCTCTTTTCAGCATCTAGGAAGTAAACTTCATCTCTCCCGAAACAGAGAATGAACGCGATGATTAAGATGAGTGAAAGACACAACAAAAACCAAAACAAACTCAACACAAATCACCAACTATACAATTTTTTTTCTTCCTCTGGGGAAAAAAGAGCCATTTCTAAGAATTATTGTGGTCCCGTATGTTAAGTGCTCGTGAAGTACTTGCACATGAAATGGTTAATGAGCTCAATAGCCATCTACTCTTAGAGAGTTTTCATATGCCAGTAGGAAAAAAAATAAACGGAGAGATAAAGTCATTTCCTATCTAAGTGTGTGAGTGTTGAGGAAATGAAATAAGAATGTAGAGATGCTTGGAAAATGTCAGTGCTGACCCATCCAAGGAGAAGAGTGAGTCAGGTGAACACTGTTGGGAGAGAGTAGAGGTAGCCAGAGATCCACACGCCCCTGAGGGTGGTAGCTGGAATGTTCTGGGAAGAGTAGAGTGCATGAAGGAGAGTCTAGTTGACAGACTTGGGTTTTCTGTTCCTACTATTCATGTCTGTCTCTGATTAATGAGAATATGCTCTTCATAAATGACCTGTTGATTGATATAGGTCCTTCCTGGTGTGTATTAGGTGATTAGGTGACCAAGGGCCATATAAATTGTCCTTTCCTATTGTCCATATAAATTCTTTGTGACATCTCTGATAATAACTGCCCCCAACAACTGTCCTTTTCTACAAAACTGGAAAGCTCAATGCTGACTATAGGTCCTAAAGTTGGGTCGTGTTTTACCAATGATATCAAATTAGGAAGTCCCAAACCAAGCACTGGATAAGAGACCTAAAACATCTGATGAGAAAATTCTACTGTGTGTCGTCTGGGGACAGTTTTCACATCTCTAGGGACAGTTTTTACACTGTCCCTAGAGATCTCTAGGGACAGTTTTTACACTTCCTCGGCCTCCATTTATATATGCAGTTCTCTGAACCTAACACTTAACAATTTCCTTGTCACATGTGCAAGATCTATCAGAATACTTTCACTGGAACATTTGGATCGGATGGAGTCTATATCTCCCAGAAGCCTCCTCATTCCACTGCCTTTGACTTAGATGAAGGATGGGGGATAATAACACTCTACCTCTCAGAAGAACGGCTCCAAGCTAACAAGTGAATTCTGAGCCTTGGGGTAGATATTGGTGTTGAAAGGACCCTGGCGGCTCTCCCTAACCCCGTTCCTCATGGCAAGAGATGGAAAGGTTGAACTTTGAATCAAAGATTCACACATCATCGGCTAGAAAAGGTGAACAAACCCTGGGTAAAGCCTCTGGCACATATATTTCAAAGGAGTGATAGAAACTCTCCAACTTTTCTGTCTTGGCTGGTTCCAGGCAGTTCTGAGTACAGAGAATTATGGGCTATAGGGAGCTCTGGTCTATCCAGGGTCCTCTGAAAAAAAGTTGAACATCCTAGAATGGTCAAAAATCAATGAAGGGGAAGCTTAATTCTTTGTGACATCTCTGATAACAACTGCCCCAGCGGTCCCGGCCTTTCTGTTAACAGACTTAGTGGCTCCTGTGACTCACCCCATATCTACTGGACCCTTTCAATGCTCTGGTGTATTTCTCTGAATCCACCTTACAATAGTTTTACCAAACAGTTTCTGAAACAGTTAACTTTCTCACATTTTGGAGTCAGGTTTCTTCTCTTTTCCCATCTCCTTTTCAGCTGTCCTAACTATAGCTAAGATACCAGATTCTTTTATTATCTTTTATTTATTTTTTTATTTTTTATTGAATCGTCATGAGATACAGTTACAAATCATTCATGCTTGAGTTTCAGTCATACAATGATTGAACACCCATTCCTCCACCAGTGCACATTCTCCACCACCAATGTCTCCATATCTCCCTCCCCACCCCAGCCCTCCCCTGCCTTCATGGCAGATAATTTCCTCCATACTCTCTCTCTACTTTTGGGCCTTCTTGATCACTTGATATCCTGTTACTCATCAATTTGCTCGAGTGGGTGCCAGTAATGTCTCCATTCATCCCTGTTGCATGCTAGCATAGCCCAATGGCATCTGCTCGTTCTAGGAACATGAAGAGCCTCAAACCAATCATTCAGGGTCTTGACAAAGAAGTCTGACCATCTCGTAGGTGGGCGTCCACGGGATCTTTTGACGTCCCGTGGAATCCAGTCGGTAATGGCTCTAGTCCAGCGGTCATCTCTAAATCTCATTATGTGTCCAGCCCATCTGATTTTCGATGCCTTGGCAAACGAGACAGGTCCCTGATTCTTGAGCATTGACGTAGGTCGGAACTCCGGATTCTATCTCTCATTTGAGTGAAGCGTGATACTCCAAGGATAGCTCTTTCAATTCCTCTTTGAGAGACCCGAATAGCGTTCACATCCTGTTTTCTCGCTCTCAGAGAACCCGGCAGGTTACCGAGAGTAGCATATCAGCACATATGCCTGAATAGGAACACCTGTAAAGTTTATTTGTGCTTTCAGTCTACTGAGAATATCCCACCCACACGGCAGAGCCTGGCAAGCTATCCATGGTGTATTCAATGTGCCAAATCCAGTTAAAAAAAATGGATCTCATTCCCCTGACCCTGAATACGGCAGAGTTGAGAAGGATGTGGAAGGAGAGGCTGATAAAAAAAATTTGGGCCTTATTGTTTGTAATACAGATACTGAGAGACTATCACGTTTGGTCCTTTATCTACTTGCAGCACATATCTCCCATCCCGAGTGATTCCTCCAACCATCACTGACTTAGTTATCTCTTCTCTATCGCAGCTGCCTTCTCCCCCAGCTCATGAGGTAGGCTGCCAACCATGGAACCATCTTCTTGGCCCTTGTCTCTAGTCCTTGAGTGTTAGTCTCATATTATTTTGTATGCCACAAATGAGTGCAGTCCTTCTATGTATGTCTCTTTCTTTCTGACTAAGATACCAGATCCTTTTTTTTCCTTTTTGGGTTACACCTGGCGATGCACAGGGGTTACTCCTGGCTCTGCACTCCCAAATTACTCCTGGCAGTGCTTGGAGGACAATATGGGATGCTGGGATGCTGGGAATCATACCTGGGTCAGTCATGTGCAAGACAAATGTGTTATTGCTGAAGCCCTAGATACCAGATTCTTAAAGACATTTTCTCCCCAGCTGCCCAGTGTTGGCTTAGATCCCAGGACACAAGCCAGACAACGAGGAACCAGTCAACCTTCCTTGCCTCTGAACTGGCAATGCTTCCAGACCCTGACTCTTAGAGCTTCCAGCCCTTTTTATAGGCAATGGGACATTTGGGTGCCCACCACTTTCAATACAGAGTTGGGGGAGGCCTGAATGGTAGAGAGTTTGGTACCTTACCTAGGGATGGAAAAAATATCTGGTTATTTTTCCCTGCCAGTTTTAAAAAGTAGTAGCAAGGGGAAATATAAAGATTAGTTTCCTTGGAAACTTTACTGGGAACAGGGAAAATGTGATGGTCAAAGTGAATCTCAGATGTGGCTCTCCATAGGTAAATCGACCCATTCAGTGCCCCAACATTCACAGTAATTTGTGGTTTCATAAACGTAGCCAGAAGGTACTTGAAGATGATGGGATAAAGGATTTTCTTGGAGATATGAGGTACATAGAAAGTCATGGTTTCTTGGAAGACATAGTTGATACACAGAATTAAGGAGAATATGAATTTTTAAGATTTATGAGTATATATGGATATAATTATTTTTTTAGGAGACAGAGAACAGAGCAATTAGTTTGACTAGAGCAATCATTAAGATACAAATGAAACACAATTTTCAGGTAATTCTTTGAAGGCTGTCAAGGAAAAACAGATGAAGAGATATTGTTTTAGGATGTTGTCATAGCAGCCATCATTTGCTGGGTGCCATGTGCTACTTTAATATACAGCACTGCTAGAGAGAAAAAGAGACCAAATTACATTAGAACAAATTCAAGTCTTGTCCAAAGTCTCTTGTTTTTGGTTTGTTTTTTGGTTTTTTTTTTTTGGGAGGGGTCACACCCAGCAGTGCACAGGAGTTACTCCTGGTTCATACACTCAGGAATCACTCCTGGCAGTGCTCAGGGTACCATATGGGATGCTGGGAATCGAACCTCGGTCGGCTGTGTGCAAGGTAAATGCCCTACCCGCTGTGCTATTGCTCCAGCCCCTTGTCCAAAGTCTCTTGGATGATAGAACTAGGTTACAGCCATGGCTTTGGAAATAAGTAGGCTACTACTTAGGTCTCTGTGATGGGTTACACACAGGGTTTTGTGATAATGCCACTTGATGTAGTGGATGGTTCTTAATCATGTAGTTGTATGATCAGTGTCATAAGAGAAACCGGGAGAGGATCTCAGCAAAATCAATGTCAGAACCTTTGAAAACGACTTCAGCAATAAGTGCTCTGGAAAGAAAAGCAAGCTGAGTCATTTACATGCAAAAGACTGATAGGAAGAAGAGGAATTAGGCTGGAAAATAACTGTTTAATCACCTTGGAGTAGTTATCCTGTCAGAAGTTGCCTCTTCTCTATCCTAGTTCTTCTTTTAAATTGTAGTTTAGGTAACCATGTTTATAATGAGAATAACAATGAGACTAACGTTTATTTATGGTCTTAATGTACAGTTCCTGTACCTCACCACCACCAAAGTACTCAAGACCCTTCGCCAATGTGCTTATATTATGTCTAGTTCACCTCTTCATTCCCTCCTTTCTCCCTGCTTGCTGTTCTGAGTTTTGTAATCTGAGATTGAGGGTTTGTCATTGTTTCATACTATTTCCTTGTTTTGTCTCTCTGAATACTCCAGATGACTGGGATCACCCAGTATTTGTCCATCTCCCTCTGACTTCTTTTCTTTTTTGGGGGGGGGGTCACACCTGGCGATGCACAGAGGTTACTGCTGACTCTACACTCAGAATTACTCCTGGCGGTGCTCGGGGGACCATATGGGATATTGGGAATTGAACCTGGGTTGGCCATGTGCAAGGTTAACGCCCTACCTGCTGTGCTATCGCTCCAGCCCCCCTTCTGTCGACTTCTTTCCATAACATGATGACCTGACTTCTTTCCTGAACATAATGACCTCCAGTTTCAGCCTTACTGCAGCAAATAGCAAGATTTCATCTTTTCTTACAGTTGTATAGTATTCCGTAGTGGATCTATACCACAGTTTCTTTGTGCATCTGCCATTGGACATTTTGGTAGTTTTCATATCCGGGCTGTTCAACTGAAAGCTGCAGTGAACAAAGTGGGACAGATACTTTTCTGAATTCATATTTTTGTCTTTGAGATGTCAGGAATTATCCATTGTAATTCTTAAGGGAAATAGGTGAATGTGTTATTTATAATAGTCTCGATTTGAGTGGAAAACAGAGAAAGGGAGAAATTTTAAGTCAGTACATATCCTTTTTCTTTTCTTAAAGACAACTGATTTTAAGGACCTGAAATCTGTTGAACAGAATCTAGGTGGCCCTGAGCCAATGATCCAAGTTACCTGAGTGTCAGATTCTTGTCTACAGAAAGCTGATGTTTCTAAGATCCCCATCAGGAGTCAAGGAAAAAAATTCTGCTTGCAAAGAAACTCTACATCACACGAATCCCAGAGGAATAAAATGAGCACCTCCTAAGACCCAAACATCATATGGGGATAGAGAAGGATGAAACTCATTTGACCTCAGATTATCATTTAACATCTCTAAGCAAATCTTTTTTTTTGAAATCTCTTCAAAGTTGCTTTGACTATTATATACTGCTTAAATTATCATCTGAATTTTAGAAACTACTTGTCATTTCTATTTTTAAAAGTCTGCTTGGATTTTGAATCTATACATTAATTTGGAAAAAAATGGTATTTTAATAGTACCAAGTATTCTAAAACAACTATGTGGTACATCATTTCATTTCTTGATGCATTTTTAACTTTCTGTAAGGTCTTTTTCTTTTCAGTGTACTGGTCTCTCATGCCCTTTGTTAGATTTTTTTCTCTAAGTATTTAATATCTGTATACCTTGCAAGTGGTATTTTTTACCTCCTGATTTCCAACAGCTCATTACTAATTTATAGAAATACAATCAAGTTTTTATTATTGATTTTTTATCCTCTAACCTTGTTAAAAGCATTTATTTTACTAAGGTTATTTTTTGTGGGTCCCAGGGAAGTTCCTACATAGATGATGATCTTCCTTAAAAATAAAGATGGTTTTAATTTTTTTCTTTTATAGGTTTTGTTTCCTTTTTGTGCTTATTGTTCAGACTAGAACCTGCAGTAAAATGTTGACTAGAAAATGAAAGTGGTTATATTTTTGCCTGGCTCCTGACCTTAGGGAGAAAGTGCTGAATGTCTCACCATTCCAAAGCTAATTCTCTATTTTTTCACAGATGCTATTATCAACTTAAAAGATAATCTCTTTTCTTTGCTGGCTGGGCAGTTTTAAAAGATGCTTGATTTCATCAATTTTTTTTTTTTAAATCCGTTGAAATGGTCACACTACTTCTTTTTATTGTTACTATTGAGGGAGGTAGTCTTCCAAACAGTGCTTCCAAGCAGTGACATTGGGGGCATCTCCTAGCAATTATCAGCCAATCAGGTCAGTGGACCAGTGTCAAGGCTTAAGGATGTGGGTGTTACTCAGACCCTGTAGTACTGGGAATTAATTACTCAGGACACCCCGGCAGTGCATGAAGGGCTTCGATCTGCTGCTGGAGATGCTCAGGGATCTATGGGGATTGGACTGGGTTGACTCTTGGAAGATGAGTGAATTAGCCTCCACACCATCTCTCTGCCCCCGTCAGAGGGTTAATCTTGTGAATCACATTTATTTATTTATTTATGCTTTTTGGGTGACACCCGGAGATGTACAGGGGTTACTCTTGGCCCTGAACTCAGGAATTACTCCAGGGCGATGCTCGGGGGACCCTATGGAATGCTGGGAATCGAACCTGAATTGGCCACGTGCAAGGAAAATGCCCTCCCTGCTGTGCTATAGCTCCAGTCTCTCACATTTATTTTTTAAAATTTTTTTGTTTTTGTTTTTTTTTATAATGTTAATTAACAAGCTGTTTTTATTTTTTTTCTATTTCATTTATTTATTTATTTATTTTTATTAGTGAGACATCATGAGGTACGGTTGCAGACTTACAAATTTTTGTGCTTGGGTTTCAATTATACAACGATCAAATACCTATCCCTCCACCAGTGCCCATTTCCCACCACCACGGATCCCAGTATCCTTCCCCCCCCACCCCCACCCCCACCCCCATCCCACCCTGCTTCTGTGGCAGGGCATTCCCTTTTGTTCTCTCTCTCTCTCTCTCTTATTAGGTGTTGTGGTTTGCAAAAGAGGCAATGGGTGACAATCATCACATTTATTTTTAAGTGGCAACTTTTAGATTGTGGGATAATTACCATGGGGCTACTGTCACTGTCCTCCCATTGTTTATCGATTTGCTCGAGCAGGCCCAGTAACGTCTCCATTGTGATCATTGTTACTGTGTTTGGCATATCGAATACACCATATGGGGAGCTTGCCAGGCTTTGCCATGTGGCCGAGATACTCTTGGTAGCTTGCCGGGCTCTTCGAGAGGGGCGGAGGAATTCAACTCGGGTCGGCCGTGGTGGCTGCTTATAAGGCAAATACCCTACCCTTTGTGCTATCGCTCCAGCCCACTATGGGTCCATCATGTATTATTTTTATATACTTTTGAGAGAGGTTAAGTGGCTTGCTTGAAATCACTCAGAAAGCAACCCAAATAGGACAAGAGTTGAAAGAATGAGATTTCCCTTCCCGGAACCATACCGGCTATTCTTCACTGCCCCACCAGAATTCCAGCTCAATTTGTGTTCAACCCCAAACATGTCTGCCCCCAGGTTAATGCAGAATGCTTCCAGGGGGATACAGATGAATCTATCAAAACTTCAACACTATTGGAAAAGAACACAACTTGCTGGGGACGTAGCTCAATGGGAGAGCACTTACCTTGCATGTATGTGGCTCTGGACTTAATTCCCAGCATCACACCACCAACCCACCAAACGAAGCGACCATCATATAAGCTATTTGGTGAGTGTCACTACTTAGAACGAAGCAAAGGTCGTGATATGGGGCCTGAGATTAGGAAGAATCTTTTAGAAAGACTATAGGGAAATGTGTTAATGATTTCATATGAAAGCAGTAGGGCTGGAGCGATAGCACAGCGGTAGGGCGTTTGCCTTGCATGCAGCCAACATGGCTGACCCGAGTTCGATTCCTCCGCCCCTCTCGGAGAGCCCGGCAAGCTGCCGAGAGTATCTCGCCCGCACGGCAGAGCCTGGCAAGCCACCCATGATGTATTCAATATGCCAAACACAGTAACAACAAAGTCTCCATGGAGATGTTACTGGGCCCGCTCGAGCAAATCGATGATCAACGGGAGGGCCTTTACTTTACTTCACTTTACTTTACTTTATGAAGGCAGTGAGAAAATTTGGTTAAAATTAGGATGAGTCTTAAGTTTAGGAAAATGTTGATTCTGTCCAACTGGATTGATAAGGAAACTGCTAGGGGGGGGGGGGGGGGTTCCAGTTGCTCTGACCATGGACAGAGAAAGTACTTTACAGAGTCTTCTGTCTCCAGTAGGTTCATTGTCCACAACAGGTGGACAATGGAGAGGTCATCTAGCATCTGTTGGTCAGTGAGCAAAGCTCTCTTTGCTGTGAATTTATTAAGATTAGTTTACTAGGGTGCCCGGAGAATTTGTTGAGCACGTAACAATGCTAATGGACACCGGTGCCAACTAATCAGGCCAAGAGATCTTTATAAAAACGGTGGGGAACTTTTAAAACGAGGTTCCAAGAAGCAGCACTGGGTTGTGTTCAACCCCAGATAGGTGAAACACAACCTTTAAGACAACGGCCCGTAGGACCAAATATTCAGCATCTGGAGATGGCAAGTTCTCAGCCTCAGAATGCTCAATGAGAAGTCATTTGCATCATCATTGCTATCACTTCTGATGCCGAATGGTTGTGACAGTTGTTTCTCCTTTCTGCTTCTGGGACACGCCTGGGTTGCTCAGGGCTTATTCCTGGCTCTGTGCTCGGGGATCCTAACCAGAGGTAGAGATTGAGCTAGGGTTGGTTGCTTGCAATGCCAGAGTCTTTCCTGCTCTACCCTTTGGCCCTGGTTGTGGCAGTTTCCCGGTTGTGTGCTTTCTCGGATCCTGCCATTATCAGTATCACTGAAAGTGATACTGTCTCTCAGTAGAGATGCAGGAATCGAATCCAGGACCTGAGAAGTGAAGGCCCAACAGGATGACTTTCCACCAAGTCTCGCTCTGTCAATCTCAGGCTCCACAGGGCTCCTGACTGTTCACACACTGTACACAACTCTCTCATGCCTCTGGCTTTTTAGCTCTTTTCTCCATTCAGCCTGGCGCACTCTCTCCTGGGTCACCTAGCCCTTCACTCTCTCTACTCTTCTGAGAAGACAGACCTTGGGGCCAGGATTGTAGCTTAATGGTAGAATCCGCACTTGGCATGGATGAGGCTACTTCACTTCGCAGTCTTTGGCGTGCCAAAGGCACACTTAGGGGAGACCTTGCTCACTCCCTTCTTCTTGACACCCTGTATTTCCTTGACTCATTCCTCTCTCTCCTTTTCTGGTCTTTTCTTTTTCTGTTTCATTTCCCGAATTTCCTATGCTGTTCTGTGTCCAGTAAGTTTTGTTCTTCCTGTGATTAATGCTTCCACACGATCAGCACCCAGATTGGTAATAACCAGGTTTTCTAGTTTCTGTGGTGGATGTCTCAACATATGGGGATCTTGCTGGACCTTGATGGGGCTGCTCATCCTTGCATCAGATGATTCTGGAACACAATGGGGGTCTCCCCTAAAGTGTGCCTTTCATACATACAAGACAGAGCACACAGAGCCAATCCCCTTGGACCCTTCCTTAAATTTCAGGTCACTTACTATGGCTGGAGCGATAGCACAGCGGGTAGGGCATTCGCCTTACAAGCGGCCAACATGGCCGACCCGAGTTCGATTCCTCCGCCCCTCTCGGAGAGCCCGGCAAGCTACCGAGAGTATTCGATATGCCGGACACAGTAACAACAAAGTCTCCAATGGAGACGTTACTGGGCCCGCTCGAGCAAATCGACGATCAACGGGAGGGCCTTTACCTTTACTTTACTATGTCCCTGTCTCTGTCCCCCTCATCAAGGCTCTACTACTAGCAATAAGTCCTCTTCCCTGAAGGCCACCTCCAAAATGACTCCAGATAACCATGTTGCAGTTCCTTTGCTCCATTTGCCTATTGCTTCTTGCAGAATCCCAGCATATCATCTCTCCCCACCCACTTCCTTCTCAGGATTTTACTTCTGGAGAGTCTTTTCCGGATGGGTCATACTCCATCTCAGCAGACTTGGTTTCCCTCCTAGAAAGCACCTTAGTTGTAATGGTGCTTAATTTACATTACTGTCTATTTATTATCTATTTATTTACATTATTGTCTATTTTTTATCCCTGTGCCTCCTCCAGGCTCTGGGTGTGTTATTAGTCAGGGATCAGCAGAGATCCAGAAACAGTACAAAGCATACCTCTCTCTCTCTCTCTCTCTCTCTCTCTCTCTCTCTCTCTCCCTCTCTCTCTCCCCAATCTGTTAGAAGTTCTGGCTCAGTAGCCAGTAAGCTCCAGACCCGAGGAGTGCTCCGTGTCTAGGCTCAGAAGGGAGCCAATGCTCCAATGGGCATCTGCAAGATGTAGTCTTCTTTTGTGCCTAGGTGTGGTGTCTCTCCATTCAACAACCTCCAAAGGAACAATGCACTGCAGCCTCAGGGGAAGCTCACCCAGAAGTAGTGAAGGCATAGAAGCAGCTGGAAAACCTTATTTATTTATTTATTTATTTATTTTGTAGATGATTTTTTTTTTCCTTTTTGGGTCACACCCAGCGATGCTCAGGGGTTACTCCTGGCTTTGCACTCAGGAGTTAGTTACTCCTGGCGGTGCTCGGGAGACCATATGCGATTCTGGGAATTGAATCTGGGTCGGCCGTGTGCAAGACAAATGCCCCACTCGCTGCTCTATCGCTCCAGCCCTGACGATTTTTATTTATTTATTTTTAATTTTGTATCGAATCACTGTGAGATATGGTTACAAAGCTCTCATGATTGAGTTTCAGTCATACGAATACTCATCCCTCCACCACTGCACATTTTCCACCCCCAACGTCCCCAGTATCCCTCCCACCATCCCCACCCAACCCCAACTCCTGCCTTTATGGCAGATAATTTCTTTCTCTCTCTCCGCTTGGGCATTCTGCTTTGCAATACAGATACGGAGAGACTATCATGTGGTCCTCTATTCACATTCAGCACACAGCTCCCATCCCGAGCCATCCCTCCAGCTATCGTCGACTTAGTGATCCCGTCTCTATCAGCAACTAGAGAACTTTAGATTGGTCCCATCTCCGATTTCTCCTGGTTTCCCAGATCTGCCAGCAGACTAGCAGCTGTGGTTAGGAAGGGTCAAGGGCGTGCTCCCACTGACCAGTGCTGAGAGCAGGTCTCAGTGCCTGCTTCTGGGGATGACTGAGCTCATCCTTCCCAGCTCCCACCGTGCTCTGCCCCTCCAGACACAGCTGGCTAGATTGAGAGGAGGTCTAGCCAGGAGTACGAAGCTTCCCCGGCCACCCCCCCACAGATGACCCCACTGCTGCTTGGGGGGGCCTGGGTGGGGTCTCTGCTGCCTTGGGTTGGAACATCTGCGCTGCTCCCAAATCAAGTTGGAAGGTCCACACAGTGCAGCCTTTCCTAGGGTGCTGAATGTTTATTGCAGACACAATTAGTAAATCCGCCGTTGATTTTTTTCATGATGAACATAGTGAAAACAGCACCATTTGTGGTGGCAGGGGCTCAGGGAAGACAGATGTGGGCTTCCTTCATTTTTTTTACCAGTTGGGTCAGAGTGCCAGGAAAGTTAACATCTTCTACCATAACATTAAGCCATTTTAACACTGAAAGGCCATTATGTTAGGAAAAATTGTTGCTCCCCTGGGGTATTAATTAGAGAAATCAGAGCTTTTTTTTCCATTTGAAAAACTATCATAATCTCATTAAATTCTTCTCTTGCAGTCATTTTCATAAAGAATCTTTAAGGCGTGCCACGGACAGGGAAATGCAAGTCTGGCTGAGGAATTGTTGAAAAGCACCGAGCTACGGATCTATCATTTTTAAGGAAGAGAAAAAGAAGAAAACATTGTGTCAGATTCCTGGTTTTGGGTTTTCTGAGACAATTACGAGCTGTGTGGATCAGAAGTCAGGGAGTGAGGCAGTGTTTGTCCCCTGGTCGCTGGCATCTCTTCCACCACCACCGAACTAATGATGATGAATGAGCACTTGGGGTGGAACTGATGTTCTGTGTCCCAACCCCGAGTCCATCTCTTCTCTGGGGACCACACCAGGCCTCGGGCTGGCATTATAATCTCGAGTTCTAAATTCCTGCACCGGGGTGTAAACGCCGCGGCTTGGAAAATCTCTATCCATCTTTTCGCGTGCTCGTCCCTTTGATAAATCTCTCTTGCGCCACTCTGCCTGCCAGCTACGGTTCTGTGGGGATCCCGTGGTGAAGCGCCGAGGGGTGGGGTGGGGGAGGCGAGTCATCCGTCAATGCGTTACAGGGTGAGATTGCAAAAGAATTAGGTGTGATGGATGAGAGAAGATGCAGCCAGTCCTTGCAGACATTTGTCAACAGTTTCTCGGAGGATGAAGTTTTAAGGACCACAGAGGTGCTCGGAGGGCTGGAGTGCGGGTCTGGCGTGCACCAGACCCTGAGTTTGATCCCCCAGCACTACGCGGCCCAGCCCAGGACACTGCTGGGTCTGACCCTTGTCCCCCAGAATCCCTGGAGCATTGCTGGGTGACCCAATTCAAGGTCCCCAGTGCCATGAAGTGCTTCTAATGGTCGGTGGTCGTTTGCTGTCATGCATGGATTCTTTTTCCAGTAGAGGGACATGGTTGAGCAGATGAACAGGGACAGCTTTTAGCCAAGGACCTCCCTCCCTCCCTCCCTCCCTCCCTTCCTTCCTCCCTCTTTCCTTCCTCCCTCTCTCTTCCCTTGCTCCTTTCTTCTACCTTTATCAAACTGATATGCCCAGAGAGAAAAAAACATAAAAAAAACCAAGCACATAATGTTTGTTCTAAGGATATTAAAGACTCAAGATTCCTTTGTAACTCCTCAGGGACTCTGTTTTGCCCACTGCCCACATTAAATCAGTGGGTCAGTAAGCTGATGGACCAGAAAATGGCACTGGACCCTGGGCCTCAAGCTTGGTTCTACCAAGGAACCCTGAGGCTTGGGAGGTGGCTGAGAAATAACCCTAGTCACCAGATGGCAGATGGTGGGAAGTGCTTGCATAAAAGAACAATGGCTTTGGAGCAGGAAGCTGACCAGAGGTGGGGAGGGGTGGGGGTTGGCTGCCCTGTCTGGGCATGGGGGGCAGGACCCATGCATTAGTCCCAGAATTAAAATAACCAAAGGGGCTTCTCCCAAGACCCAGAGTTTTCTTGACTCTGGCTTGAGACCTCATGCCTTCTGGTGGCACCGTGCTTGGTGCCTTCATTTTGGTTTTTGTAAAGTAACAGTGTACCCCCTGCCCCCCCCCCCCCCGCTCCCATTTCTTGTGGCATCACCACACAGCCGTGATGCCACAAGAGGCTCCTGCTCGCGCCTGTCTCTCCAGCTCTTAGCAAAGTGGTTAAAACAATCCTGTGGCTTAATCACCTCTCACTGATCTTGATAATTTTTTTTGTCCTTTTGGTAAATCAAGTTGATATAAATTCTGGTGGGCCAGGAGAGAGGAGGCGGGGATTTTAATGAACTGGTGATGAAGTGGAAATATTTGGAAATGCCAAATAATGTATTTTGCTTGTCATCTAATTACTTATCTGCCGCCTGATAGCACATTTCATAATATCTTACTTCCCGATCTGTTCATTCGCAGTAAAAGCCCTTCTTGTGATTGCCATGTGCTCCGAATAAAGACTAGTGCATTAGAAGCTGGGTATATAACGATGCTTTAATGACCTGATAATGTCTCTTTTATGGAACCCAGAAAGGCTTTCCTTGTTTCATGGAAATTTCATTTTCTTCTGCAAGTGAGTATTATTTGAAAGGATCTGCTATCAGTCAAAAATGAAACACACACAACATGAACACACACACCACACACACACACACACACATACACACACACTCCAATCCAGAAACAAAGGGCTGTTCAATTTTCACTAGCACTGACACTTTTGTGATTTCATTTAACAGTGCAGTGTAAACACATGCAAGTGTTGAATCCATCCTAGAAGAACAGCAACCAAAATATTGTATCGTTTGACAGTTTATTTTGGAAATGGCAATGTTGAAATAGCATTGCACATGTGTGCACGTGTGTGTGTGTGTGTGCATGTGTGTGTTCTTCTTTAGTGTATGTTGTCTGAGTGCCAAGCACTGTGCTGCTGAGTAGACCATAACCAGCTGTCTCTGCCTCTTCCACCTCCTCCTCATTGTCTTAGCCAGGCTTCTTAAACTTTTCCCATTTGGGGTCCTCTTTTGGCCCGAGCGATGCCAGAAATCTTTCAGATTCACAGCACATAGATTTGGAATGAATTTGGGGGTCATTGCACATTTAGAAACAGTTCACTGTGGTCACATGTTTTGTGACCCTCACAATCAGCTACTTCACCCCATCAAAGTTGTGGTCCACAGTGTACAAAGCTAGTCTTGGGGCCAGCAGTTCTCTCCTGAGGGTAATTTTGATTTTCTACCTCAGTTTCTCACACTAGAGGACATTTGGCAAAATCTTCAGGGAGTTTTAGTTGTTCCGGCTTCTGGGGAGAAGGCTGCTATTGTCTCTAGAGCACTAAGTCCAGACATGCCAAGACCGGAGCTATAGGACGGTAGGGAGGGCTCCTGCCTTGGAAGTGGCCAACCCGGGTCCAATGCCTGGCATCCCCTATGGTCCCTGGCAGGAGTGATCCCACAGCACAGAGCCAGGAGTAAGCCCGAGCACTGCCGAGTGTGGCACCCAAACAAGGCTGAAATGCACAGGAAGACCCTCACTCCTACAAAGAATGACCCTGCCCAGCAGGCCAGCTGGCCACGAGGAAAAGAAGTCTAGTGGAAGAAAAAGGAAAAGGAAAAAAGGCAGCCATGAAAACTGAGCTTGGAAAGTGGGTTCCACGTCAGAGGAAGTCTTAGGTTGCCTTGGGGGTCAATGGACAGGACACCCAACCTGGCTTGGGAGATTGGGAAAGGCTTCCTGGAGGAAGTGACTGCTGAGTCTTGAGGGTCCAGCAGGAGGACATGAAGGAGAGCAGTACATGGGGTAAAGATATTTCGGGAACTATCCCTTGGGCTGGAGATGTTAGCCGCCAGATTTAGGGCGTGGTGAATTACCTAACCTCCCCAGGACTCAGTTTCCCTCCCCCCAGAGCCAACTGGGGTGGGGTGGAGGTGGCGGCGGCAGCCACTCAGGGGTTCAGTCGTCACATCTAAAGTACTGACAAGAGGGAGCAAATAACTGGGTCCCAGACCCCATCACTGAGCTGGGACTTTGAACCAAGGCAGGTTCCGAGTCTCTGCCCCCTGAGGCAGCTTGGTAAGGCCACATGCGAGGTCTGGAGTTGGATGAAGAGAAGGCTGTGGGCAGGAGAGGGAAGTGGGGGAGGGCCTGGGGATGCCAAGTTCTCAATACTCACGGCCGGAATAAAGAGTGCATCTCAATTCTGGGCTGCTTCAGGCAGGATCTGGGCTTCTGGGGGATCCAGGTCTAGTGTTATCTAGGGCACAGATCTAGCCTTTAGGTCGTCACCTGTTTATACTGGCAGCCCCTCACCTAGTCTGTGATGTGGCAGAATGTGCCATGGCTCCTTCTATCATCAGAGCTGCCCTCGGCTTCCTAGAGCTGCCCACAGGCTGTGCCTCCGTTTGTCCAAAGTCCTGCTGTGTCCTTTGAGAACCCAGTTGTGAACCATTACCTATTTCTGTACCCTGGCTCTCTTGCGCCAGCCGGTACCCAGTGCTCCTGAGAGGCCCTGGATGGGTAGCCAGACCCAAGGACCAGGCGCCACAGTTGTGGGGTGGGGTGGGGGTGGGGGTCATGTTCTGAATTGCGCCCCAGACTTGGTCCCTCCCACTTACATAAGCAGAGGGTGCCAGTGCCATCTGTGGGCTGGCTTTTTGACTCACCATGATTTCTTTCCCCAGTGAAATATAATTGCAGGCTTATTGTTGTATTATAACCTCGCACGGAGGAGTGAGGGGGGATGAGGGGAGTGGGGGGGACCGCTGCTCAAGACAGATAATGGCCTTGCAGCCTGCAGCTCCCCAAGCCCCCACATCTCGTCTCTCCTTCCTGTTTCAGAGACAATAGTTGTGCCATGATGTCAACTCATGGTTGTTCATCCTTGTGGTTATGCCGAAGTTGGGCGGGGTGGGGGGTGTGGATGCGGGGGCAACGGATGACTCCAATTATAGACTCTTGCCATCCTTTGACCTTTTTGTTTTCTTTTTGGAGGACCAGGGCTTTCTGTCTGGGAGACATGCGCAGCCCACCAGCTGGGGAAATCTCTGATTTTGCCGGCTTGGGGCGGGGAGGGGGGATCTTCGTCTGGTTACTAGCACAGGTGGTGTGCAGAGTCTCGGCTCTGAGGAAGTGCAGTAACAGCAAACTTATCCTCTGCCAGAGCCCAGAACTTCTGGTTGCTTTGGGATCATAAATCAAAACCAGCTCAGTAAGTGCTGCTCTGTGGAAGAGCCACTCAGAAGCCTAGAAGCCAACTCTTTGGATGGCTGACTCCATTCTGCAAAGCCTCTAGCATGACTCTGACTGCCCTGTGGCCATCTGCCCAGGGAAGGGAATTCACTGGATGACAAGAAGGATTGGGAAAGCAGAGCAGGAAGTTCTTTGTGATGCCTCATGGTTTGTGAGTTAGGCACAACCAAAGCCTGTTACTTCTTCCCTGCAAGGCCGCCGCAGTGGGTCTCTCTGCATGTGTTCATAGGATCTTCGATCTACCTCAGAGCCGTCTTACCCACTAACTGATGAATCCCCTGAAACTGGACTAGATCCATTTGTTGGTTTGTTTGGTTTGGGGGCCACACCCAGCGGCGCTCAGGGCTAACTCCTGGCTCTGTGCTCAGCAATCACTCATGGAAGGGATTGGGGGACCATATAGGGTGCTCGGGGTCAAGCCTGTGTCAGCTACATGCAAGGATGCCTTATCCACCGACCATCTCTCCAGCCTCATTGTTGGGTTCTTGGTGCCCACGATGCTGCCTTGCACCTGGAGACACTCTCCCAAATATTGATTCGATGAGTGGATGCATGTGGAAGTGGGTGAATAAAGTGGGGAAGCAAATGAACAAGAAAATAAATGAACATGCTAAGAAATGGATGAGCAAATGAATGAATGAGTGGATGAATGAAGGAACCAGAGAGTGAATGAAGGAATGAGATAATAGAGGGAGTGACTGCATGAGTGAGTCCACGGGAGAGTGAATGGAAGACTGAGGAGCAAATGAATGGATCGTTGAACGATTCACGGTGGGCGGATGGATGGATGAGTGAGAGAATGAATTTGTGAGTAAGCAAATGAATGAGTGAAGGAATGAGTGGGGGAAAGAGTAAGTGACTGAATGAATGAGGCAACGAATGAGTGAGTGAATGAATGATCAGTTCTACTCCGGCCGTTAGAGAATGGAAGAGGTGCTTGCGCCTGAGTTCTGGAGTATAGACGAGAGAACGGGGTGTTTCGTCTAAAGGTGCTCAGGGTACCTCCTGCACCCATGGGTGGGCGTGTGGGGCTTGACCAGAGGCTGGGCTCCTCCTCCTTGTCTAATCTGCTCCACCGGAGGAGAGACGGGCAAAGTCTTCCAGGGGCGTGTCCAAGCAGCTCACGAGTCTCCTGCCTTTCACCGTGGTCTCCCCACGTTACACACTGCCTCCTCCCGCTGCTCTCCAGGTTCCTGGGAGCAGATGGAGCGGGTGCCCACCCACGTCTGACAGATGAGCCGCATTTACAGCCCTCAACATTTAACCAGTTGACTATTTGGCAGATTCGTCTCGCTCTGAGGCGCAGGAAGGGGTCTGCCTCCCTGTCCCCCAGGGACACAGACAGTCCTCTTCTCCCCCCCCACCACCCGCTGCTCTCTCGGTGTCGGGGTCCTGGACTAGGGGGATAGACACAGCTTCCTGCTGTGGGCGCTGAGGCAGAGCGCTGAATGTGCCGGGCAGCAGGAGACGTCCGGGCCAACACCGGCTTCTGTGATCTATTTCCAGATTCTCTGTTCTCAGGGCTCAGTGCAGTCACGTTTGCTGCCCTATTCAGTCTTATTAGCAGGGCTGCCGGAAGGGCCTGGGTTGAAACGCCACCTGATGTGAGAATAGACACAAAGCGTCTTCCTGTCTCGTTTACTGGATTTTAGTGAAGGCTTCATAGCCACCCTCCTCTTTGTGGTATGCCAGCTCTGTGTTCGACACAGACACCTTTGCAAGCTTTAGCTTGTCCACAGTGATACGACTCTAAGACGGGTGCTCTAGTGGTCAGTGTTTCAGAGCCAAGGAAATGGAACCAGTGAGGTCAAGAAATTTTCCAAAGTTGGGACTGGAGTGATAGCACAGTGGGGAGGACGTTTGCCTTGCACACGGCCAACTCGGGTTCGGTTCCCAGCATCCCATATGGTCCCCAGAGCACCGCCAGGAGTAATTCCTGAGTTCAGAGCCAGGAGTAACCCCTTTGCATCGCCAGTGTGACCCAAAAAGAAAAAAAAAGAAAAAAAGAAATTTCCCAAAGTTATACAATGATACAAGGCTGAGCCTTTGTAGTCACCACCCACCCACCAAAAAAAACCAAGCCCACAAACCCATCTTTTCTTTCTTTAGGTATTTTTTAAATTCTTTTTTAATTATTTATTTATTTTATTTTAATGAAGCACCATGAGATGCAGTCACAGACTTACAAATGTTCATGACTGTGTTCCAGTCAAACAATGTTGGAGTACCCCTCCCTCCATCAGTGCCCATTCTCCACCACCACTTTTCTTTCCTGTAGCCTTGAGTCCAATGATGGATGATGGGGTGGGCGGAGGAGTTGGACAAAGAGAAACGCTCTTTCTATGAGTCTATGACCCTTCTATGGTCTGTGTGGAACACCAAAAACCCACGGTTGATTGGAAAATTAAAGGCCAATATGAAACTCTTGAAGGAAACAGCCTCCTTCACTCTAAGATGGTGGTCCAGCTCAACTGCCCCCCTCTCCTGCCTGATTGCCAGGAGGGACACTGGCTGAGGAGTGGTCAGTTTTATGGGACTGGAATGTTTGTTGTGTCTCTTTCTTTGGGTGCATGTTGAACCAGAACATTGCGGCTTAGAATGTCAACATGACCTGGCAGTCAGGAGACTCTGCTGAGAACAGGAGGCAGAGACCTTTGGTTAAGTTAGTTTCTAACTTCCCAAGAGCCCAAGGCTTGGACTTCTAGGGGCTCATGAGTGATAGACCTTTATCACTGGTCAGCAGTGTTGGTCCAAAGACAATTCAGATTGCTTTTATGCATTGAATCCAGAGATTTAGATGAATCCCACATGAACATCTAAATCACTTCAGGGTACCTGTCTGCTTTCGCTATCTAAGATCAATGTATTGCCTAAAATTTAAGGTAGGTGTCTTTGATATTTCAAATCTTATGTGACTATAAGGTGTACCAAAACAGAGAAGTCTGGGCTAGGCGTGGACATCAACCCCAGAGGTGTCCTGTGCTGACCTCTGACATCAGAGAAAACCCAAATTAACTGTTCACTGGAGACCCCAGATTCTAAAATGTTTGGAAATGGGAAGCTGAGAGACTGATCAACACCACCCAGAGTGCTATGTTGTCTATCTTCCAGGAAGCAGATTTGGAGGACCATGTCCTTAACAGATGCTGACTTCTTCCTGCTCCAGGGGGCACCTAATGGACTCAGATCAATTGTAGGAATTCACAGGACCTTGCAGTCCATGTTAACTCATTCTTTCCTAACTCCCAGTCCTGAGCAAACACCAAAGGCTAGACAACATAGTTCTATTGCAACTCTGGTAGGTGTGCTTTGGGGGTTGGTCTAGATATTATTCAATAACTATGAAGTAAATCTGTTTGTGTGAACTGTGTGATTAGAGAAGAAAAGAAAGGGGTGTTGCTGTTGTTGGAGTTGTTATTACTGTGGGTCTAATTATTTTGATTATTACTATAATTGCAAGGCCAGATTTATATGGGGGAGGAGGCCCAAGAAATCCATTCCTTAAAAAGGAGATGCAAGGCTAGACCAAATTAAAAAAAGATGAATGAGAAATCAGGAGAAGAAAGAATGTTTTGAACAAAAGGATGGCTCTTCGTGTTGTTTGTAAGGATGGAGGGCTAAGTGGTCATTTGACAGGTCAGTGAGGGCCTAGTTTAGCTGAGGGGAGGGGCAGCAGAGTCCAATGGGGGATGCAAAGGCTGGATAGAGGGTCAGCTCTGGTTCCTGCAGGGCGTTGCAAGTGCTATGAATTTTAAGTAACTCCTAAGCCCAGTGGGTATGCATTCTTGAAGGCTTTGACAGAGAGCACTAGGATAGCATGCCTCTTCAAGTGACTCCGACTTGTAAACATTCGTAGACTGGGAGTGGGTGGGCAGGCGCGAGGTATCTCATTAGGTCCAAGGAGGAGACAATGATGTGTTGTTCTAGAAGAGGGGGTAAAGGTGAGGTGGGGGATGCGGAGACGTGGGGTGAACTGAGAAATATTTTGGAGGGAGAAACAGAAAGAGAAGACTCAAAATTCCCAGGAGCTAGGCTGGAGATATAGTACAAGGCTTTAGGTCCTTGTTTTATCTCCTTATCTCCAGTCAATCCTGGTTCAGTCCCCAGTACCATACAGGGTCTCCTGATCACCACCAGAAGTGATTTCCTGAGCACAGTCAGGGGGAAAGCTCCACAGGTTAGCCCACCTTCCGCCCCCCACCATCACCTCCAAATTCCATGATCTGAGAAGCAGGGATTCATAATTCACTTAGAATTACTCTAAGGGAACTGGCAAGAGTGAGAGAGCATCAAGTGGGAACCCAAACTAGGCTTTGTCCCTCCCTGTTGGTGGTAACTGTATTCCCAGCTACCACTGGGAATGAGGGGGCTGGGAGGGGGTGGCAAGGATGTCCCCTCCCCTCCAGAGGCAGTGATGGCTGGGAGCTGTGTAATATTGAAATCATTAGCAAGTTGAGGGAAAGCTTATTTTAAAAAATGACTCAGTCTGAGACATTCCCTCCCAAGTTCTGACCCATCCTAAGGTAAAGCTTTAGTTTGACCTAACATGCCCTGGCAGTTCTAATTTACTTAGCCATCTGCGTTCATTTTTTTTTTACCAGATATTGTTGAGGATGCAAAAACTATAGGAAGAAATATAATTTCTCTCCTTTGTAGGTGCACGCGGGGAGGATCAGAGAGATTAAGCCACTTACCTCAGGTCACACAGTCTGAACGTCACGGTCAGAGCTCATTATACAAAACCTTCCTTTCCCCCAGTGTTTAGAAATTCTTAGCTGAAAGAAGTTTGCCTTCCTCTTTGAGTCTGTGTCCATATTCCTTGTGTGTTCTGCCCCACCCCTTGTTTCTCAGTAGGCCTCACTCGGGTGCTACTAATGACATAAAAGGGTGGGTAGATAACACCTAGTCTCGGGTGTTAAACTGTGCCCCTCACCTGCATTTTCATCCGATGGCTTCAGTGGGAGCCCAGGGGGAAGACGGAAGAGTAAACTTCATCTCCCTTGATTTGCTATCGTTGTACGGAAGTAGAGATTATCTTAAAGAAATGCAAAAGGTGTTCTTACAAGCACCGGCTCAGACGCGTTCCTAGCACCTGAGATTGCACTGAATCAGGCCACAACTTAGGAGCCAAAAACTAAGAACAATCATGGAGTGCTGCTGGATGCTGTCTGCACCCAGCCAGCCAGGGCTGGTTTCAGGTGTCGTGCAGGTGGTGGCAGGGACAGGTGCTGTCCTGAAGGTTCTTCACTTAGATGTCTGGCAATTGATTCTGGCTGACAGCTGAATGTGTCCCAACCTCACGGGAGAGGTTCATGTACACACACCATGGAATCACGTGCACACACCACAGAATCATCTATACATACCATGGAATTATGTACACACGCCATAGCATGTACACATACCACAGAATCACATATCATGGAATTACATATACACATTGTGGAATCACGTACATGCACAATGAAATCATGTACACAAACAGAGCCATGTACACACACCACAGAATCATGTACACACACCACAAAATCATGTACACATACCATGGGATATGTAGACACACCACAGAATCATGTACAAACACAAAAGAATAATATATACCTACCATGGAATTACATACACATACTATGAATCATGTACACACAACAGTATAATATACACATATCATGGAATGACATACCATATAATCACACACACAGACCACAGAATCACATATGCATACCATGGAATCATGTATGTACACACTGCCTGCAGAGCCCAGGTTCCTCAGAGCATATCTAGTTGCATTCTGAGAGCCGGCGCCCAGACCAAGTGAGCACAGTGGACATAGCCCTAGAACCCACAGAGCTTCTTATTGCTTTAGTGTGTGAGTTGGGGCAATCACTGGCATCAGCCTGGGTTTAACAGGAGGAAGCACATCCTGGAACTAGCAAGAAGGCTCTGCAAAGCATCTGTGGGGGAGAGAGAAGCAAGTCTGGAACATGCCAGTCTGTCCGAGAGAGGAAACGGGGAGAAGGTGCGGGTGAGGGTGTATTGGTGTGCTCGGTGCTGACTGTTTTCAGGGCTTGTGCCTTGATGGAAGGCAGAGTGATGGGGATGGAAGCCTCTGAGCGCTTTCTGTCCCAGAAGCCTCTGTGTGCGTTGTGTCCCAACCACACGGAGCTTCTTAGATGGTGCTGTTTCAGGGTTCTTTATCTCTCTCCTTGATGTTTCTTCTGATCAAAATTATCTCTAAATTGTGAATGGGAAGCGAGACAAGGAATCTTCCAGATGCTGGAAACAGGCTCTGGTGAATAGGGTTGAAGAAGGGTCACCGCAGAGGATTAAGAAAACGAGACAGAAATTAGAGGGAAAAATAAGGTCTGAGAGCTGGACTGTCCCTCACGTTGGTTCTTTAGTTAGTTGCCTATCCAGTGCTTATCTAACTGGGCTAAGCTTGTGCCCATCAAAGGGGCAAAGACCATCTCTAAAGTGGCTTTATCTCAAGGGACGTTTCCTCAGGGTTCAGTTTTCTGCTCATTTTGCCTTCCTCGTCTTTCAGTCTTACCTCTTTGTTCCAAAAGTATAACCACATCCAGATGTGGTTAAACTTTTATAAAATTTATAAAATCATCATCCCAGTCTCAGCAATTATGTTTATCTTTTTCTCTTTCTAAGGACTCTGGTTCATTTTTCATAACCACTTTGTTGTTGTCATTATAGTTTTGTGGGTTTTTTTGGGGGGTGCACACCCAGCAGTGCTCAGGGCTTACTCCTGGCTTTGCACTCAGGGATCACTCCTGGCATAGCTCCAGGACAATTTGGGGTACCAGGTACACAGGTCAACCACGTGTAAGGCACTCTCCCAACCTGCTATACCAAACTTATCTATTCTCAATTTACATTTTCAATATTCTTTCATTTGCCTAAGAATATTAATTACACATTTTATTTTATTTGGATTTGGAGGGGGACCACCCCCACCAGTAATCGGGGCTAAATTCTTGGCTCTGTGCCCAGGGATCACTCCCAGTGATGCTACAGGGACCTTATGGGAAACAAACCAGATTGGTCAAACCAGATTGGTCACAATGCAAGATAAGTGCCTTAACAGTAGTACTATTTCTCCGGCACCATTAATTACACACTTATTTAAAAGACCTGATACGATGATTCTTTTGGTTCTACTTCAGATTTCGAATCTTTCATTTTGTGTGTGTGCTTCTTTCCTATTTCATGGTGTTGATATTTGTCTATGTCTAGTGCCTCTAAATTGGGTACTAACCTTTGTGTCTGAGATTACTTGTTAGACAAGACTGGAGTTGTTAGCGTGGTCTTCTTGGGAGACGGATGGAAGAGACTGTTCTTAGTCGCAGTTGCTAATGTATGTTCTAGGAAGAGGAAGGGAAGGGGCTTGTTACTCAGTGGACTTCTTAGGGAAGTGGGCTTCTGGGTGGCATATCCTCAGCACCCACTCTACTTGGGAGCACTGTTCTCTTCTCCCAGCCCAAGAGAGTTGCCTTGCTAAGGTGAAGAAGACAGAGAGTTTGGGGAGAAGAAAGGTGGGCTGAGTTCCGCTGGCCAAACAACTACTACTGTAGCACAGCGCTAAGAACCTCTTGATTAGGGAATTCCCTGCCACAGAGGCGGGGGGGGGGGGGGGGGGGGGATGGGATGTGGGGGGGGGGGAGTGGAAGGGCTACTAGGATCACTGGTGGTACAGAATGGTCACTGGTGGAGGGATGGGTACTTGATCATTGTATAACTGAAACCCAAGCACGAAAGTTTGTAAGTCTACAACTATACCTCATGGTGTTTCACTAATAAAAAATAAATAAATTGATTAAAAAAAAAAGAACCTCTTGATCCCTTCTTCACTTTCTGCTCCTACTAACAACTGCCTCTGGGTACCTGAGGGGTTCATAACCACTTTGTTATGAACAACTCTCAGGCTCACATCCTGGTTTGTAGGATCCGTTTTTTACCAATTCCCATTTAGGCCCTGATGTTTCAGAGCCCTCAAAGTTACTGCTTTGCTGGCAATACTCTTTGTTTCCAAGCAGACAATGCCTTTATTGTACATATATTTAAAATCTTTAAAACTAACTATAAGGTGTATATAGTAACATTTATTCTTTTTGGAGATCTTTACTTTGGGTTTTCACAAATGCATGAATGGAATCATGCCCCATCACCACCATAAGCAAGGATATAATTATTCCATTCCCCTCACCCCAACTTACCCCCAGACCCAATCAAGGATGCCCATTACAACCAGCCCTTAGTAAAGACAGAGTAAGGAACTGTTTCCTGCCTATATAGTTCTGCCATTTCCAGATTGTCCTATAAATGGGATTCTTTAGTATCTGGGTTTCTGTATCTGTCTTCTTTCACTGAGCCTAGTGAATATATAAATAGTCTGCTCCTTTATTTTCCTGAGTGGTCATTTGGTACATAGATGCTCTGTGCATTGTTTATCAGTTCACCGATTAAAGAACATTTGGTTTGTTCCCAGTTTTCTCAGATCTTACCGGAGATGAATGAATCGTGTGTATGTGTGTGTGTGTGTGTGTGTGTGTGTGTGTGTGCGTGCACGTGCACAAGTCTAAGTTTTTACTTCTTTTGATCAAATGTATAGGAGTGGGATCAGAAGATCCTATTGTAATCAATAGTTTAATTTTTAGAGATGTGTCTTTTTCCAAGGGGTTTGCGTCTCTCAGTTAGTGGTTAGTGATGAAGGAATGTTCTGGTGGCTCCATGTCTCGGTCGGATCTTGGCTTTCTCAGGTTTCTAATTCTGTTTCTGTTCTGGCTACTCTTATTTATGTGCAATGATACCTACCTGGAGGTGAAGGGATGCAATGGAAGTTCATTTTGCATTTACAGGGGAGTTAGGAATTTCGTTTGGGAGGGATTACTCTAAGTTATCTCTTGAAACAGAGGCTGCCTCTGGTCTTTGCACGTGCTTCTATTGTCAAATGTGTGCGAGGGAAGGATTTACCTGTTTGCTTCTTCCACTGAACTAAGTATTTCTCAAAGGCTGGGGTGGGTCTTATCCATTTCTCTTTCCCCAGTACACAGAAATATGACTGGCCTAGGGTTGACCATGGTGATGATTTGATAAGTGGATTATCTAATGAATGATTTTCCCAGACTGTTATTAGGAAGAACTTGGATTATTTGAAGATCACCATTTTGAATGTTTGTGGAATGAGATAAAATGGTTAGGCTGTATTCATTGGGACTTGATTTTCTAAAAAATGGCAATGTTATGAAGAAAAGGTCTAACAATTCAGACTCTTAATGAACTAGGCGACCATGGAGGTGTTTGGGGATGTATCTGGTTCTGCTCTGCCCAGAACTGTCCTCTAATCAGTTGTGATAAAATAGAATTTGGATAAAACTGACTTGGTCTCTGCTGCCTGTGACCTTGAACAAGTGGTTTGCAGATCCCCTTTGCCTCAGTTTCCTTAGATGTAAAGTGAGCACAGCAATCCCCAACTTAGGATAGGTTTAGGTATAATGAACGATGAACATGGAATGTACCTACCATGTACTTTTCCTTCCTTCTTTCTTTTTTCTTTCTTTTAAAAATGTGATAAATATTTTTTACCATAAAACTACCACCGTACCATTTCTGACTGCACACATCAGCCGTGTAATGCGCACTTACAGGGTGGCGCAACTCTCTCCAGAAATCTTTCATCTAGCAAAATGGGAAAAGTAATTCCCAGTCCCCTTCGCCACCAGCCCCTGCAACTACCCCAGGACTCTCTGGCTTCTTCATATGGGTCACATAGGACATACTGTTTTTGTGCTTTGACTTATTCCATGAGTTCAATATCTGCAAGATTCCTCCATGAAAGTTTGTGTCAGGATTCTCTTCCTTTTTTAGTTCAATGATTTCCCACTGTAATAATGTGTCACGTTCTCTGGAAGGACTCTTGGTTTGCTACCACATGGGGCTATCCTGATGGTATGCTGACAGCTCTTCAAGAACCTGATTTCACCTCTTGTTGGCTTGTGTGTTGCAATTTAGTACAACATTAGTTTCATTTCTTCTCCCTTGTATGCAATGAGGAAGATGCACTGGAAGGAGGGAGGTAACTTTTCTTAAAGTCTCATAACTGGCATGAGGATGGAGCAGGATTTGATCCTAATAGCTATCTCTAATATTTGGTTTTCGGGGCCACATCCATCAGTGCTCAGGGCTTACTCCTGGCTCTGTGCCCAGGGATCACTCCTGGTGGGCTCAAGGTACCATATGGGGTGCTGGAGATCAAACCAGAGTCAGTTGTGTGCCAGGCAAGAGTGTTGCCTGCTGTACTCTCACTTTGAGCCCCGACAGTGTCTCTAGAGAATCTATTCTCCACTCTCCTTCATAACCAATATACAAAAGGAACAGTCTAAAATTGATAGTTAAAAGGTCATCTTTTGGTAGAACACATCAGCAAACATATATATATATGTATATATATACATATATATGTATATATATGTATATAGATTAGGGTTTGTAGAGGGACTAAATTCTCTTCCAATTTTTGCTTCAAATTGTTCTGTTTAAGATTTGGAATGCTAGTCCAGCTAGGAAGGTGTTTGTCTTGCACCCAGCTCAGTTGTATATCCAAAGTACAGACTGAACATAACTCTAAAAACACAAGATCTAAAATACAACCTTGAAGTTAAAGAGATTGTACCATGGGTAGGACACTTACCTTGCATGCAGTCAACCTGGGTTCAATTCCCAGAATTCCATATGCTCCCCCGGAGTACCTCCAGAAGTAATTCCTGAGTGCAGAGTCAGGAGTAAGCCCTGACCACCACTGAGTGTGGCCCCCAAACAAATAAACAAACAAAAAATTACAACCAAATTTGAAATGTGCCTGTTCAGGGAGCAGGAAGCAGGGTGTGGCTGGGTGTGGCAAGAGGGAGCAGAGGAACAATGGTGGAGGGAAAAGGCCTTGGTGGTGGGATGGGTTGGAATATTGTATAACCTAAGACTCAGCTATTAATAACTCTGTAAGTCATGATTCTTTAATTAAATAAAATATTCTTAATTGAAAAAATAAAAAGAATCTATTCTCTCTCCATGACCTCACTTTGCTCTCCACTATTTGGTAGCTTGAGTGATAGGAGATGGTGATAGTGGGGATTTCAGAAGCTCAGGAAAAGGGGGAGAGAAATCATGGTGTCTACTGTTGAGAATCTCATAACCCTTCATTTATTCACTCTTGTAAGAAGCCCATAAAAATGGAACTTTCAAAACAGATAATTAGTGCAGGGGTTAAGGCTTTGTATCCTATTGACCCAATACCACTTATGGTCCCCCAAGTACCACCAGGGGTTCTCCTGAGTCCGGAGCCAGGAATCATCTCTGAGCACTGCTGCTGTGACCCCCCTACCCCATAGAACTCCAAAGCACTGAGGTCTGCACCCCAACTCAAGTGTGCTCTTCAGTAGACAAAAGCAGGGGTGATCTGAATCAGAGGAGTAGGTCTCCAAGCTTGGAATGCTCAAGGCGTCAACCCAAGCCAGGTGTCCACCCAGTTCTTGCTGAAATGACCCTGAGTAAGGTTGCTGGAGGGTCTTTCAAGCCTGAGTAGACCTGTTTTCTTAGAGACCATGTGATGAGACTGTATTTCAGGTACCTTCATGCAGTGTCCCCACTCCTGCAGAGCAGACAGCACCCCCCTCTGCGTGCGCACGCACACACACACACACACACACACACACACACACACACGCACCACGTCCTGTGTTTGCTAATGCTGTGTTTAGCCTTCTTTCTTGCCATAGTGCTGACTTCTTTGTTGAAATGTGTGGTCCATCCTGGGTATCAGTTGGTCTAGAAACAAAACTCCTATCCACCACACACAGGCTCCCCGAAAGAAAACAAATCCCAGAGCCACTAAAGTAGCTTCCACTAAGCCTCCAGGTTCACTGTATTTTTCTTAGAGATAAACCTGAATTTTAGGTAAATCACCTCGTGTTCCTGCCTGTCACCTTGCAGCCTCTGATAAATGTTTGTTTTTATTCCCTTGCCATTTCCTGTAGTAGACTTCATTTCCATGCGAGGAGCCAGGCTGCACCCGGGGAAGGAGGGGAGGAGGGAGGAACAGATTCTCTGGCTGCAGAGGTGTGGCCAACAGGAATGGAATAGAAGGTCTGTGGATGAAGAGAGGAAGTCAAGGGAGTCTGGGGAGTGAATTGTGTCTCCCAGCTCCCTGGTAGATTGCTCTGTGGAAGCCCCAGCCCTCAGCGTCTCAGAATTCCCTCATACTTGTGAATAAAGGGGATGCAGAGGTCATTGTGGTGTCCAGGTGGGCATCTGAAATGGTCAGTGTCCAGATCAGAGACCCTGGGATCCAGGTATGGACCTGGGAGAACACCAGATGCCGATAGAGGCTGAAGCTGCTGTTTTGCAGTTATAGGCCAAGGGATGAGAAAGCTCCCAGCATTTCCAGGGCCAGGAAAGAGGCCGTCTCTCCCATCCACCAAAGGAACTAACCCCACTCAACTGTTTGTTTGTTTTTGATGTTGGACTTCTAGCCCTACCTCATCCACCCCAAAATGCAAGATGATTTTTTGTTATTCAAGTCCCGCTGTCCAGTCTCCAGCTGTTGGCACTGGTGTGTTTAGCAGATGAATACAGAGAACTATAAAACGGTTTAAGATATGATGGGGTCATGGAAGTCCCTTGGAGGACACGTGAGTCTTGCTAAAGCTGGAAAGATGATTCAGGGTTAGCTTGGGAAGGATATAAGGAAAGGAGATTTTGCATTCTGCAGAAAGAAAGAGGATTTTTTTCTATATGGTGCTTTGTAGCTCTGTTGATAATCTCACTTCCAACCCTCCCAACACGGTCAGACCCAATACACTAGGGCTAAAAACCTAAGAGGAGAGGACTGGCTCTGTTCACCATCCAGATGGTACAAAAGAACCACCACGATTGAGGAGAAAAGAAAATGATTCAATAAATTAAATTAGGAGGAGGTCAGCATGGGGGTGGGGTAGGGTGAGGATGGAGAGGGAGGAGAAATCAAAGCATAGCACCTTCTGGGCTCTTAAATGAAGTGTCCAGGGTCTGGAGCGATAGTACGGTGGTGGAGAGTGCTTACCTCGCAGGCGGCGACACAGGTTCAGTCCCGGTATCCCCTGTGGTCCCCCAAGCACTGCTAGAAGTAACCCCTGAGCATCACCAGGTGTGGCCCCAAAATAACAACAGCAAAAAATTAGGATTGAGCTTGCTCTGTTACACCATCCCATGCAATGAACTTCTGGGGGGAACGCTTCTATCCCAACAACCTCTAGAACTTATGATGATGATACTGAGCTGTCAGAGGTGAGTTAAAAAAAAAAAACTCTTAGGGCTGTGCTCAGGTCACATGAGACTAATGCAACACAGACACGCGCTCTGTATTCAGTAGTTCCCTTCTGTTGGCAGTCGCCTTATGTGGACTCTCTTGGTCAAAATGTAGATGAAGCTCTTCTGCCTTCTGACTCTGGATGCGTGCCCTCTCCTACCAGAATTGCCACCGCTTTCTTTCGCTGTGTCCCAGCATTCCCAGACTAGGCTGGTGTCCACTACATTCTCTACCTCACTCCCTGCTCTTCCTCCTTTTTCTAGACCACCATTTCTTTGGGATACAACCTGAGATGTTCTGCAAATTAGGCTCCAACCTGATCCAAAGTGAACCTTAAGTCGATATTTCCCTAACAACTCCCATTTAAAGAGAGTCCGATCGGACATGGTCAAAAGCAAAGAATATCTGCAGGCTCCATAGAGATAAGGCCCCGAGTAATACAATCACCTCATTTACCAAAGGTGATACGGCTACATATGCATATATTTTTTTCTTCATTGCAAGTCCCCGCTGGTCCCTCCGCCACCAGGATTCAATCCAATAGATTTGACTCTCTTTCACATAAACCTTTTCTGGTGAAGACCTAGCCTGCTATCTTCTCCTTTGACAAATCTCAGGCAATTTTGAGTTGGATTTGATTTTTTTTCTTCTTTCTTTCTTTTTGGCTTGCTGGTAGCCAGAGAGAAATCTGTATGGTGTTTCAAATGATAATTTTTCTGGTTGTACTTCTAAAAAGAACGCTGGGAATAAAGGTTTGAAAAGAATTGGGCGGGGGGGTGGAGGGGGGAGAATCAAAGGTGAAAAATGTTAAGATTCCTGAACACCTATTGTCTCTCTTGGGGGAGGAGGTCATTAGGAGAATTGCCTGTGCAGTTGCCCCCACCGGAGTCTCTGCTGCCCGTGTCTTCTCATATTTCCAGTTCCTTGACAACCTAATAGTGTGGAATATACACAAGAATTCAGAGTAAGAAGCAGCCCAAAGGGCCTTATGGAAACCTAACATGCTCCTCTTCCCTGGGCTCCCCATAGTGCTGTCCTAGTTTCTGGATAATGAGAGGCAACTGAGCGTTAGCTTCAGCATGTTAGGTGTTAACGGTGCTCCATGTGTGCCTCTGAGTACATGCACCTGCTACCCGCAACCTCAGGAGGGCATCACCGTGGTTCCTGTCTTAAAACTGAGGAGGAGGAGACCCAAATGGGCTTTGCCCCCAAATGCCAGAAGCCAATGGAAGAGTCAGACTTTAAACTCACGACCGTCCAATTCAGTCTTCACTCTTAGGTCATGAGGTTTTCTAGAGAGCGTGGATATGGAAATAGCCCGAGACGAACCAGGTGGGGTGTGTTGGAAATAGAGGCACTGAAGTAGGATCCTGGGCAGCCCCACCATGACCTTGTTAGTCAGACAAAAACTCAGGAGCTTTTGTACCTTGATATTCTTTGGGAAAGGTGCATGAATTCCTTTCATGAATAAGATTTCGGACTTGTGTCCACTTGTGTCCACTGTGTCCAATCTACACTGTAGACACTCAAATATGAGAGAAAAGAAACACAGATGAGAAGAGTTGGAGTCATCAGAGCACAGATCACTGACAAAACAACATCATCAGATATATGGTAGTTGGGGATCATTCTACAAAAGATCTGACCCGTTCTGCTCCAAAGCACAAAAGTCACAGAAAACAAGTTAAGACTGAGTAACCCTGTCACCCAATTGGAGCCTCGTGGGATAGACAGTAAAATTTCAAGTAGTACCTAGATGGAATTCTGGAAGAGAGAAAGAATGTTAGGTCAAAACTTAAGAAAATATGAATGATGGGGCTGGAGCGATAGCACAGCAGGTAGGGCGCTTGCCTTGCACGCGGCCGACCCAGGTTCAATTCCCAGCATCCCATGTGGTCCCCTGAGCACCACAAGGAGCAATTCCTGAGTGCAGATCCAGGAGTAACCCTTGTGCATTTCTGGGTGTGACCCAAAAAGCAAAAAAGAAAAAATATGAATGAATAGGTAGTTTGGTGAATAGTAATGTATCAATATCGGTTTGTGACTTGAAACACAGCTATCATATGCATAGATGTTAGAGGAAGCTGGGTTCTGGTAGGTAGGAACTCTGCACCATCATTGCCATATGCTGGGAAGTCTAAAAGTATTCTACAGCAAGAAGTTGATTTTAAAACATGTTATCCTTAGAGCACTGACTTAAAGGGTTGGCATGGGAGGTAAAGGAGCTAGATAATGAGAAAGAAGTCTTTACCAAAGGGATAGCACGTTCCCTAGATGTGAAACAAAAGAATGCCCTTGACCCCTCATCTGTGCTGTATTTCCTGGTGATGCCCCCAAAGACCCCCCATGTAGCCTTTCCTCCGAGATGATCTAGACTGGTCTCATTCTATTATTTCTCCTCTACTGAGAGGACCTTGACGCATCATCCCAGGATTGTAACTGAGCATTTGAACTTGAACTGATGTTCTGTGAATCACATTCATTTCATTTCTCGGTTAAGTGAGCACCATATCACACATAATAATGGTGCATATATGGTGGCGGCCCTTGGGTAAATCAATCTCCCAAATGCTTCCCATTGGAGGAATTATCTCGTAGATTTCTTTCAAAATGGTTGTGCAGCATACAAGGTCCCCTCTCTGTCTCGGGAATGAGAGCGCAGGGAACTTGATGGAATGTGACCCAGAGCAATAGGTCCTCATTAGTTGTGTCTGGGGCCCAAATAGACTGAAGGTGTGTGAGTGAAAATGTTTTCTTGCAACATTGAATGGGGAGCATCTTTCTGAAGAGGGGCACTGGGTAAGTTGGATCTGGGCTGAGGAATGTCTCAAAGAGAACTTATCCTGCTGAGGACATTGTTGGTTTTATTGGATCTTCCTATGGTCATGTGTGTGCCAAAGGAATTATACATATATACATACCTTTGTGTATAAAATATTTAATGTACATGAGAGTATATATTCATACATAGATATGCATACATATTACATATATATGCATATATTCATGTATTTAACTCTAAAGCTATGTGCATATATTCATATATCTAACTATAAATCTTTTCCATGTATATACACATGTAAATATATAGAGATATAGCTCTATACTTTTTCTCTCAATCGGAAATGGCAGAATTTAAAGCTTATAACCCAGACTTTATCCACTCTTCACTCTACCTGTCACTTTATTTTTCTCAGATGCAAAGCTTGAACTTGCCTTCCACATGGACCTATATTTCTCCTCTTTAACTGGATAGATTTCTGGAAAGTTTAACTCAGAGAGACACAGGGTGGCCAGGTCTGGACCATTGTCCTAATCAGGAAGATGAAAATAACATTTAAGAAAAACTCAGTCACCCATGTCTGTTGAATAATTCTGAATTGCTGCCCTGGGACTGGATTTCAATCTGTGTGAGTGCTTCTTGATGCCTGGAAGGCAGAGCAAATTGGCTATCTGAGTCTGCCAGAATGTGCTCCCCGTGGGTCTGAGTGGGGAGAAGGAGCCGGGCATCATGCAAAGGAAAGCCTCGCTCCTTTTCTCCTTTTTTTGGTGAAGAATTCTGGTCAGACCCACTCACATTAAGTAACTACACTCTGCCCCGGAGGAAGTGCAGGGCTTGGAAGAAATGATCCCCAAGCAAGTATTTTTTAATGGAATAGTAAGTATTCTGCATAATAAACTAAAAGGCTGTCCCAAGTGGAGAGGAGCCTTTCTACAGACTCGTATCTTTTCTTTAATGGCGAGTTTAGCATTTCCCCAGGGCAGGCTCAGAATGGGAAGGACCTGGGATGGAGGGAGCAAAGATACAGGAAAAAAGGCTCCCGCAGGACCATGGTCCACTGTGGCGTCAGCTCTTTAGCCAGGCTAATGTTTGAGCTTTATTTCCAGAAAACAAACAAACCAAAACAACAAACCTACAGACCTTCATTAAGACATGCGTTAATTAAGAAATTTGCAATAACACCCAATAGGGGAGAGAGAATAAAAGGGAATGTGCCTGTTACAGAGGCGGAGGGTGGAGGCGATGGGGTGGGGGTGGCGGGAGGGTTACTGGGAACATTGGGGGTTGAGAATGGGCACTGGTGGAGGAATGGCTGCTCAATCATTGTATGACTGAAACATAATCAGGAAAGTTTGTAAGTCTGTAACTGTATCTCACGGTGATTCATTAAATAAATATAAAAGAAATTTGCAATTAGAGCCAGAGCGAAAGTACAGCTGGTAGGGTGTTTGCCTTGCATGTGATCGACCTGGGCTCATTCCCCATCCAGCATCCCATATGGTCCCCCAAGCACCGCCAGGAGTAATTCCTGACTGTAGAGCCAGGAGTAACCCCTGAACTTCACTGGGTTTGACCCAAAAAGAAAAAGAAAGAAAGAAATATTCAAAATTTGTGATTTTGCAATTCAAAATTTCTACAGAAGCTCTGTAGACCTTGGGCCCCACCAAAGGGCCCATCATGTTTGTGCAGAGGTTCCTGGGTGCCTTGCCGTGTCCATTCCCTTAGGTGTGTCCAGAGTGGGGGAGTTGCCTAGAGGACCACAGGCCCACCCTGCCTCAGATATTGACAAGGAACCTTTGGCAGGAAAAGCTTGCTGACCCCTGCTCCAAAATGTCTCAATCCACAGGAACTGGGGGGCATAGGTGTCTCCATAACCTTATCCTCACCTTGATGAGGGGCTGGTCTTGGCATGTGAGGTCATCGGGGCAGCCATTGTCAAATCCCTGTCTCCTGGCCCTGTAGACGGTGAGGGACAGTGAGTGCATTGAGGCATTGAGCCAGGGGCTCAGAATGGCTGATAATTCTATGAATATGGGATGGCATCGGGATAGCTGGAAGCTCTCACCATCC
This sequence comes from Sorex fumeus, assembly GCF_029834395.1. NCBI lineage: Eukaryota > Metazoa > Chordata > Mammalia > Eulipotyphla > Soricidae > Sorex > Sorex fumeus. The sequence goes on along the minus strand of NW_026606222.1, from coordinate 721,599 downwards.
ATCGCTGCTGCTGGGAAATGAGTGATGTCCTCAGAAAGGGGATCTTTGAGACCCCTCCAGTGGTGACTGCCCTGTGGTGCTTTAGGAGGCAGGACAGAGCCCCCGTGTCCTGCCTGATAGTGAGCCGTCATCATCCCCTTGAGCGCCCTCTGACCTCCAGACTCTCTCTCCCACAGCTCTCAAAGCGAGCAAACATTTGCCTGAGTCATGCCAGCCTCCCCAGCCCACTTGTGTGCTCTTGGTACCCTGTTCCCTAGCCATGGCAGCCTGGATGCCAAGCAAATATATGGGCGGTCTCCAGCTTCCACGCATTTGCCTTTCTCTCTCTTTTCTCTGCTGGGAACCCCCTTGCCATGGCTTTTACTTTCTGTTACACTTTGGGACATCTCGCTTCCCTCCAGGTCCCAGCCTACACCATAGGGTCTCTGATTTCTCAGGACCTCTCCGTCTAGGAACCCCATTTCCTCCAAGTAACTATTCCTCAGCTTGTGTGTCATGACATAGGTTTTTCTGTCTTTGCCAAGCACGAGACACCAAATATGCATGGATTGTCTTTTCTTTAAGAAAACCACTATGTCAGGACCGGAGCAATAGTACAGCAGGGAGGGTATCTGTCTTGCATGTGGCTGACCTGGGTTCCATCCCCGAATCCCATATGGTCCCCCAAGCACCGTGAGGAGTAATTTCTGAGTGCAGAGCCAGGAGTAACCCCCGAGTATCACCGGGTGTGACCCAAAAACAAAACAAAACAAAAATAGAAAAAAGGAAAAAAAAAGAAAACCACTGTGGTATTTGCCTTACTTCCACTATAACTTTTTACTGAAACTATCCAGGTTGAAAGGGAGAGAGTTAACTCATTTCTCATATTCCCCCCTAGCATCCAGCTGCCTGATATTCCGTCTTATATAGGTGTGTGTATAAGACACACGTACAATAATTTGTTGAAGAATCCCCATGCTAACAAGACTTCAGATTTTTCTCGGTGTCTGTGGACTTTGCCTCCACTTTACAAACAATGCTAGAGAACAGAGTTCTGAACAAATACCCTCGAATTCCAATGCTTCCATTTCTCAAGGCTCAACTCTCGAAGTGGGATTGTTTGCTCTACACATTCATGCATGTTAAATTCAATCTACAGTGCCAGAGCCCTTTCTGCAGATATTTCCATCCATCTAGGAAACGCCTTCCTTCTGTCTTCTTTGCATGGTCCTTTTGTCCTTTACATGCTGGCAAACTTCTCCACAAAGCTGGTGGCTTCTCTCGGCTTCTTCTCTGACTTGCATGTCCTCGACTAGGACAGGTTAAAAGGTAAAGGTAAAGGCCCTCCCGTTGATCGTCGATTTGCTCGAGCGGGCCCAGTAACGTCTCCATTGGAGACTTTGCTGTTACTGTGTCTGGCATATCCAATACTCTCGGTAGCTTGCCGGGCTCTCCGAGAGGGGCGGAGGAATCGAACACGGGTCAGCCATGTTGGCCGCTTGTAAGGCGAACGCCCTACCGCTGTGCTATCGCTCCAGCCCTCAGCAGCACATATACTAAAATTGGAACAATACAGAGAAGATTAGCATGGCCCCTGCGCAAGGACAGGTTAATCATCTTTTATTAAAAATATTTTTTTGGCATTTTTAAAAATTTTTATTAGTGAAACGGGCTGGAGCCTGTTACTTATCTCAGCTATTCTTGGGTGTTAGTCTCCTATTTTGTTACTTTATGTTCCCCAAATTAATGCAATCCTTCTATGTCTGTCCCTCTCTTTCTGATTCATTTCGCTTAGCATGACACTTTCCATGTAGTACCACTTGTATATAAGTTTCATGACTTCATCTTTTCTAAGAGCTGCATAGTACTCCATTGTGTAGATGTACCAAAGTTTCTTTAACCAGTCATCTGTTCTTGAGCACTCAGGTTTTTTCCAAATTCTAGCTATTGTAAACAGTGCTGCAATGAACAAACAAGTGCAGATGTCACCTCGACTATACTTTTTTGCCTCTCTGGGATATATTCCCAGGAGTGGTATTGCTGGGTCAAATGGGAGCTCAATTTCTAATTTTTTGAGAATCATCCATATTGTTTCCAACAGGGCTGAACCAGTCGGCATTCCCACCAGCAGTGAAGGAGAGTCCCTTTCTCGCCACACCCTTGCCAACACTGGCTGCTTTTTTTCTTGTGGATGTGGGCCAGTCTCTGTGGTGTGAAATGATATCTCATTGTGGTTTTGATCTGCAGCTCCCTCATGATTAATGATGTAGAGCATTTTCTCATGTGCCTTTTAGCCATTTGGATTTCTTCTTTGGGAAAGTTTCTGTTCATTTTGTTGCCCCAATTTTTGATGGGGTTGGGTGTTTTCTTCTTGTGGAGTTCAACCAGTATTTTATATATCCTTGATATCAACCCCTTGTCAGCTGTGTATTGGGTGAATATCCTTTCCCCTTCTGTAGACTGTCTTTGTATTTTGGTCACTGCTTCTTTGGAGGTGCAGAAGCTTCTTAGTTTAAGATAGTCCCATTTGTCTATCTCTGTTTTCACTTGCTTGGACAGTGGTGTGACATCTTTGAAGATACCATTAGTTTCAATGTCATGGAGGGTTTTGCCAACTTTATCTTCAATGTACCTTATGGATTCCGGTCTGATGTTGAAATCCTCAATCCATTTCAATCTTACTTTTTTACATGGTGTTAGGCAGAGATCTGAGCCCATATTTTGCATGTAACTGTCCAGTTTTGCAAGCACAATTTGTTAAAAAGGCTTTCCTTGCTCCACTTCACATTTCTTGCTCCCTTATCAAAGATTAGATGATCATATGTTTGGGGGGAGATGTCAGTATATTCAACCCTGTTCCATTGGTCTGCAGCTCTGTCTTTGTTCCAGTACCAAGCTGTTATAATTATCACTGCTTTGTAGTAGAGTTTGAAGTTAGGGAGGTTGATTCCTCCCATTTTCTTTTTCCCAAGAATTGCTTTAGCTATTCGTGGGGGCTTATTGTTCCATATGAATTTCAGGAGTGTTTGCTCCATTTCTTTAAAGAATGTCATGGGCATTGTTATAGGGATTGTATTGAATTTGTACAATGCTTTGGGAAGTATTGCCATTTTTACAATGTTAATTCTCCTGATCCATGAGCAAGGGATATTGTTCCATTCTCACTTGTCCTCTTTTATTTCTTGAAGTAGCGTTTTGTAGTTTTCTTTGTACAGGTCCTTTACTTCCTTAGTTAAACTAATTCCTAGGTAGTTGACTTTCTGGGGCACAATTGTGAACGGGATTTTTTTTTATATCACTTTCTTCTCTCTCACTATTTGCGTATAGGAAAGCCATGGACTTTTGGATATTGATTTTTATAGCCTGAAACTTTACTATACAAGTCTATTGTTTTACGAGTTTATTGGTAGCGGTTTTAGGGTTCTCTAAGTATAGTATCATATCATCTGCGAATAGTAAGAGCTTGATTTCTTCCTTTCCTACCTGGATGCCCTTAATATCTTTTTCTTGCCTAATCGCTATTGCAAGTACTTCTAGTACTATATTGAACAGCAGTGGAGAGAGTGGGCATCCTTGTCCCGCCCCTGATCTTAGGGGGAAAGCTCTCAGTTTTTTCCCATTGAGGATGATGCTTGCTGTAGGCTTGTGGTAGATGGCTTTTGAGAGAAGTTCCCTCTATACCAATTTTGGCGGGGGTTTTGGATCTTGCCAAATGCTTTCTCTGCATCTATTGATATGTAATATGGTTTTTATCTTTTCTTTTGTTGATATGATGGATTATGCTGATTGATTTCCGAATGTTAAACAATCCTTGCATCCCCGGGATAAGTCCCACTTGGTCATCTTTTTGATGAGTTGTTGAATTCTATTTGCTAGTATTTTGTTGAAGAATCTTCGCATCTGTCCTCATCAGGGATATCGGCCTGTAGTTTTCTTTTCTTGTGGTGTCTTTGTTTCCTTTTGGTATTAGAGAGATATGGGTTTCATAGAAACTGTTTGGGAGAGTTTCTGTTTCTTCAATTTCCTGGAAAATCTTGAGAAAACTGGCAATAGTCCTCTTTAAATGTTTGGAAGAATTCATTAGTGAATCCATCTGGACTGGGGCTTTTGTTTTTGGGAAGACTTTTGATTACAGTTTCAATTTCCCTGATGTTAATAGGTCTATTTAGGTACTCTAGATCTTCTTGATTCAGTCTTGGGAGATGATACGAATCCAGGAATTTATCCATTTCTTCTAGGTTCTCTCGATTGGTGGCATACAGACTTTCAAAGTAATTTCTGATTATCTTTTGCACTTCTTTGTTTTCTGTACTGATATCCCCCTTCTCATTTCTGATTCGGTTCATTAGGGTTCTCTCTCTCTCTCTCTCTCTCTCTCTCTCTCTCTCTCTTTGTAAGTGTTGCTAGTGGTTTATCTATCTTATTTATTTTCTCGAAGAACCAGCTCTTGGTTTCATTGATCTTTCGGATTGTTTTTTGGTTTCCATGTCGTTGATTTCTGCTCTAAGTTTTATGATCTCTTTTCCTCTTCCTGATTTGGGCTCCTTTTGTTGATCTTTTTCTAAGATCTTGAGCTTTGAAGTCAATTTGTTTATTTGGGCCCTTTCTTCCTTCCTGAGAAATGCTTGCAGAGCTATAAATTTCCCCTTAACACGGCTTTAGCTGAATCCCATAAGTTCTGGTAACTTGTGTCTTCGTTCTCATTTGCTTCCAGGTATCTTTTGATTTCGTCCTTGACTTCCTTCCTGATCCACTCATTGTTCCACATTGAGTTGTTTAATTTCCAGGTGTTTGATTTGGTTCTCCGTGTCTCTGTGTGCTTTACTTCTATCGTCAGTGCATCATGGTCTGAAAAGATTGTTGATCCTATTTTATCTTCCTGAGTCTATTGAGGTATGATTTGTGTTCTAGCACATGGTCTATTTTGGAAAATGTTTTGTGTGCACTGGAGTAGAATGTGTATTCTTTTTTGGGGGGTGTAAGACCCTGTATAGGTCTATAAGCCCTTTTTCTTCTATTTCTTCTTTCATGCCAATGTTTCCTTGCTGAGTTTTGTTCTTGTTGATCTATCCAGAGGTGATAAGGCGATGTTGAAGTCTCCAGCTACTATTGTGTTGCTAGCAATGTCCTCCTTAAAATCTATTAGCAGTTGTTTTAAATATTTAGCTGTTCCCTCATTAGGTGCGTATACATTTAAGAGTGTGATTTCTTCCTGTTGTACGTATCCATTGATGAATAGAAAATAGCCTTCGCTGTCCCTTCTAATCTTTTTCAACCTGAAATTAATGTTATGGATACTTGTATGGCCACCCCAGCTTTTTTTGAGGGAGCTGCTTGCATGCAGGATTGTTTTCCATCCTTTAACTTTGAGTCTGTGTTTGTTCTGACTGTGAGATTAGTTTCTTGTAGGCAGCAGAATGTTGGTTTCTGTCTCTGAATTCATTTTGCCACTCTGTGTCCTTAGTTGGTGAATTTAGAACGTTGATGTTAAGAGAGATTATTGTTATGGGGTTTTGTGTCATCTTCCTGTAAGGGTCTGTTGTGCTTGTAGGGTTTGTCTTGTCTTATAGTCGCCCCTTTAGCCCTTCTTTTAGGTTTGGTTTTGAGTCTATGAAGTTCCTGAGCTGCTGTATATCTAGAAAATAGTGTACCGTTCCTTCGAGTTTGAGTGAGAGTGTAGCCAGATAGAGTATTCTTGATGAAGCATTCATTTCAGTGAGTTTTTTCACTATATCCCACCATTGCCTTCAGTCTTGGAGGGTTTCCTCTGATAGGTCTGCTGTGAATTTAAGGGGTGCTCCTTTGTATGTGAGTTTGTTCTTTGACATTGCTGCTTGCAGTATTGAGTCGCTATCGGTGGCATCAATCATTCTAACTATGATATGTCTTGGGGTGTTTTTGTTAGGGTCTCTTTTTGCTGGGACCTTTCTGGCTCCTTGAATCTGAATGGCTGCATTTTCCAGCTCTGGGAGTTTTTCAGCAATGATTTGGTTTTTTTTTTTTTTTTTTTTTTTTTTTTTTTTTTTTTGCTTTTTGGGTCACACCTGGCGATGCTCAGGGGTTACTCCTGGCTCATACACTCAGGAATCACTCCTGGCCGTGCTCGGGGGACCATATGGGATGCTGGGAATCGAACCTGTGTTGGCCATGTTGGCTGCGTGCAAGGCTAACGCCTTACCCGCTGTGCTATCGCTCCAGCCCCAGTAATGATTTGTTTAACCGTGGCCTTTTCATTGGGATTGTTTTCCTGAGCTTCTGGTACTCCAATGATTCTAATGTTCTTCTTGGAATCATCTTTTAGGACTCTGATTCGCTTTAGAGCTATTTTGATGTCTCTTGCCATTGTTTGTTGTTGCCTGTTGGCTTGGTGCAGCTGATCTTCCAGCTCACTGATTCTGTCTTCAGGTGTGGTCATTCTACTGTTGAGTGCACAGACTGAGTTTTTTATTTCATCTATAGAATCTTTTATTCGTGACATTTCTGCTATCATTCCTTCCCCTAATTTCTTGATTGTTTCTGTCATGTTACTGGATATCTTTCTGATTGTTTCATTGAGTTCATTGAACATCTTCATGACTTCATATCTAAATTCTTTCTCAGAGAGGTCCTTTAGGTGAGTAGCGCCAACTAAGGCTTCTGGACTCTTCTCATCTTCATCCCCACTTGCTGGGGATTTGCTTTGTTTCTTCATGTTTTTGTGTAGGTATGGGAATTGAGATGTTACACTAGATTTCTTGGTATGAGTAAACTACCTGAGGCGTGAGCAGCTGCCCACCTAAAATCAGGCCACTCCCACTTCTACAAAAGCCACGCCCACTTTCGAAGAGGCAGGGCCCCAAGGGAACCTGGTGTATATGTGTGTGTGTTGGGGGGGGGGCCTGTTAGCTGGGAGGGGAAGAAGACTGGCACTTTGTTGGGGACGAGAGTAAGAGGCTCAGGGTTGCTTTTGTCCCAGGGTCCTAGAGGATGCCTGTGGTGCTGCACGGAGAAAGCCAAGTCCCGGGTTTGAATACTGGCGGGTTAACTGACCTGGGAGGGGAAGAAGACCCTATTAAAAATAAGTTTGAAACCATGCTCAAACACTCTCACACAAAGACACTTCCATACTTACACCATTTAAAACTTTTTTTTAATTTTTTTTTTTTTTTTTTTTTTTGGTTTGGGGGCCTGGAGCGATAGCACAGCGGGTAGGGCGTTCGCCTTACAAGCGGCCAACATGGCCGACCCGAGTTCGATTCCTCCGCCCCTCTCGGAGAGCCCGGCAAGCTACCGAGAGTATTCGATATGCCAGACACAGTAACAACAAAGTCTCCAATGGAGACGTTACTGGGCCCGCTCGAGCAAATCGACGATCAACGGGAGGGCCTTTACCTTTACCTTTTGGTTTGGGGGCCATGCCCACAATGCTCATGGGTTACTCCTGGAAATATCCGTGTACAGACACGGGTATTTCTCCTGGTGGTTCTTGTTGGGGTGGGGGAGTCGGGGGGCATTTGGGATGCTGGGGATCCAACCCAGGTTGGCCATGTCCAGGGGACTGCCTTCTGTGCTGTACTATCTCTCTGGCCCACTAATGCATATATTGTTTCTGTAACAAAAGAAGCCCCAACTCAGCCAAAAAACAAAGCACAGGCATGTTCCTTGTTTGGGACATTTGTGGTAACCGGGGGCTGCAGGATCAATTACCAAGTCTGTGAGTTGGTTCGTGAAACCACCTCTAGGTGCCCATGGAGAGCTGTGGGCACTCAAGCACGTGGAGCAGGAGTCTGTCTTAGTTCTCTTCCCTCCTCGCCCTCTCCCCTGCTCATTTAAGGGAAAGGAAGTTCTGGAGATGGACCGTGCCCTCCGCCCACCTTCCTTAGTCCCATGTTCCAGAGGCAGCTGTGCATGCTCTGCTGCTCATGCTCTAAGATTCAGGGGTCCAGAGAGGTAACAGGAGGGGTGGTGAGAGGGAGATTCTGTCTCCTCTATGACTAATGCCCTCTGTCTCTTCTCTTCCAGACCCCACCCAGATGAACAACGCAGTCCCCACCTCCCCTCTCCTCCAGCAGATGGGTCACCCCCACTCCTACCCCAATCTGGGGCAGATCTCCAACCCTTACGAGCAGCAGCCACCCGGCAAAGAGCTGAACAAGTACGCCTCCTTGAAAGCAGTGGGTAAGTAACCCCTGCTCCCCCTCCCCGCGGCTCTCTTCCTTTCAGCCCTTTCTCTCCAATGTCTTTCTCCACTCCTTTCTCTGTTTCTCCCTCCTTCTTTGCTTCCTCTTCTTTCTCCTCATCTTCCGTCTCTTTCTTCTTTGTCTCCTTGTTTCTCTCTTTTCTCTTTCTTCCTCTCCTCCTTCCTCCTCTTCCCCTTGTCCTTTGCCTTTTCTTATTCTTTTTGCTCCTTTTCTCCTCGTCTCCCTCCTCCTCCTCATTCTCTTTCTCCTCCCCTCCTCCTCCCTCTTGTATTCCTTTTCCTTCCTCTTCTCCTCTTCTTCCTTTCCTTTTCCAGTCCTCCTACTCTTCCTTTCCTTCCTCCTCTTCCTTGATTTCTCCTCCTTATTCCTCTCCTTATTCATGTCCTGCTCCTGTTCTTTCTCTTTTGTCTTCTCCCATTCCTCCCCTTCCTCATTTTCTTCTTCCTCTTCTTATTCTCCTCTTTGTCCTTCTCATTATCCTTCTTCTTTTCCTCCTCCTTTCTCCTCTTCACTATGTAGATATCTCATCTCTATATAACATATATCACATGTGTTTATGAGCTCTGTTTATTCTGAGTACCTCTCTCTGGAATACAGAATAATTCTAGAGACCCTCCATTGCTTTCCTTATGCCCAGATCAAGTGACCATGTGTGTGGTAGGGTGGGTGGTGAGGGGCATTTTGAAAGGGGATGCTATGTTTTGGGGAGGACCTGGATGCCCATTGGGTCCCTCAATCCTTTTCACATCCACCTTCTTCCCAGGTAAATTAATCTCTAGAATCATGGATCCTAGACCTAGAATTCAAGTCCCTCAGTCTCCCACGTATTGCCCCTTCAAAGCTCATCCTCCACTTCCACACAGCGCAGCCCTCTCTGGGAAGTCAGCACTCAAACTTATTCCTATCTCAGGCAGCTTCTGCTTTGCAGGGTGGAAATGATTCTTCGGGTGAGCAGCTTGGGTCCCTTAATAATTAAGTTCTCACACAGTGCAAGACATTGCATCAGATGCTACATATATTCTCTCCTATTATTTCACTGCTGTGAAAGCACAGGTTCTTGTCCTGATTTTCAGACTGGGAATCTGACACTCTTAGGAGGTTGATTTAACTTGCCTCCAATCCAAGCAACCTGTGAGCAGCAGAGCTGAGACTGGAGCCTGTTTCTTTAATCACTGTCCCCCTGATAGTTCCTCCCATAGCCTTGGTTCTTCTCCCCCCCCCCCAGTCTCCTTCCCAGGACATGAGGGAATGTCACAGTGACCCTACCTGTACCCAAGTTGACAGCAGCACGCTCATGGAAAAGTTCTATTAGACAGAGGCAGCAGCACTGCAAAGTGGGTGGATCCTGATTGGCCGTGGCTACCTCAGGAGTCCTTGAGCCAATAGTTCTCTGTGGTAGATGTGGAGGATTTGCATCACCTCAAGTCGAAAAATGCCAATGCCCCATCCCACCTTAGAGAGTTTGATAGAATTGGACAAGTGGGGGTTCTAGACAGGCCCATCAGAATTTTCTAGATGATCACATGTGAAGCTGAGGCCAAGAGTCGTGGAGGAAAATCATGGCATCAGTCCCAAATTTGGGACAATAAAATCCCATCTCAAATGCTTGCTTCTGAACCCCCTCTTGGTCATCAAGGGACTTACTCTCCCTTTTTCTGAAGTGCTCTTGCAGAGGGGGATTCCTTTCTCCCATGGTGTCCTGTGAGTTCTGCTTCTCTTCCTTGTCTCAGAGGCAATGTCGTCAAACCTGAGTTTCTATGTACAATGCCTCATTCCTGAGCATTGTGAAAGATGCATTTTTGGAAAGCTTTCCTGAGCTTATTTGAAAAGAGCTGGGAAGAGCCAGACCAATCTGGATTCATACCTTACTTGTTCGCAGAATCGGACAACACAGAACTTTTCTCTTTTCCTTTAGCCAGTAGACACAGTCGCTCATGCATCCTAGGACAGACCAGAAAAGAATATTCCTCCCATCAACAAGCCCCCTCCTCCTCTACTGCTCCTACCATCCCTGAATGGACCCTTTTCTGACTGCCAGCTCAAAGCATGCTCAGGTCCCCCAGAAAGATCTTCTTTTTAAGTGTCTTCACAACTTCTCTCTCCAGTGTGGAGTGAGTGATCTCATTCCTGGTAGAGATGTCAAAGCCCCAGCATTGGAAAACAATTCCATGGGCCAAGATGCCCTTAATCACACGTGATCATCTTTCTGCTTTTGTTTCTTAGAGCACGACAGCCCTAGTCCTGCTGGCTTCTGGAAAACCCTGGACAGCAGGAGACCCCAGACCTTAGCCTCCCCTTATTACCCATTTTCCATCTCCTAATCTGCCTCCCCAAGCCCTTTCACTACAGTTAGGAGGGGACACATTCACAGATCAATTTAAGCATGAGAAAATAGGGCTTCAGGGCTCGAGTGATAGCAATTTGTAGGGCATTTGCCTTGCCTGTGGCCAACCCAGGTCGATTCCTCCATCTTTCTTGGAGAGACTGGCAAGCTACCTAGAGTATCCCACCCGCACAGTAGAACCTGGCAAGCTCCCCGTGGGTATTCGATATGCCAAAAAGAGTAACAAGTCTCACAATGGAGACGTTACTGGTGCCCACTCGAGCAAATCAATGAACAAATGGGAGTGCTACAGGGTTTCCATTCTGAACTCAGCCAAGAAACCAAAGCAGAAACATGTTCCATGTTTGGGACATTTGTGGTAACCGGGGGCTGCAGAATCAATCACCAAGTCAGTGAGTTTGATTCATAAAACAACTTCTAGGTGCCCAGTGGACAGGTTGCCCACACCTGGAGCCTGGTTAGTTCTGGGAGCATATAAAATCTATCTTTAGGAATTCTTCTCCAAGGACACCCAGACAGAAACATTCTGAGAGAGAGGTTGCAGCAGATTGCAGAGAGGAAAAAAAAAAAGACACTGTCGCTGCAGGTTGTAGACTGCACTCACACTTGGCATGTTGAATTTTAACCCCCTGCTCCACCCTCATCTACACCCGGGGCTCACTTGGTCCCTCTGTATTCTCTACTGTGCATTTGCATAGCAGGTGCGTCCAAATGTGTTCTATCAGAGTCATCTATTCCGAGGAGGACACGAACGTTGTTGCAGCTCATCTATTGCCTATGAGAGAGGGAGTCACTGCCTCTCACTGCAGAAGTCTTCATGCACTGTTAGGTAGCACATCTGCCTTTTTGAGTGTCACACCGAGGTGAGAAATCGAGTGTGCTCGTAGATTTAATACTTCTCTTGGTACCAAAAGAAAATATTGGCCCAGACATCCTTTTATCTTTGAACTGGTCATCTTACTCTAACAAACTCTTTCATTTAACTTAGACCCACTGTATCCCAATACCTAAAGTAGCTCACTTACTGAGTGACAACTGGTATTTCCGACAGTCTCTTCATTCTCCCCAGCATTTAGACAGGGACAGGGAAAGTGTCTTCAGTTTCTTTCAATTAGAGTTAGGAATGAAAATTTATTTGACACTCCTGGCAGAACCCTTTCTTCCAAAAAGCAGACTCTCCTGAAATGTTGGCTGAATGAATGAATGAACTTGGCTTTGCCAGGAATCAAAGAAAAGCTTTGTCAGAAGGAAACACACCAATGTCTGCCAGAAATCTCTGATACCTCTCCCTTGGGGATCCCTCCCCAGCACTGGATTTGGTTGACATGTCCCTCTTGTTCTCCTGCCTTCTCTGTTGAGAGACTCCAGGCTTTGTCTGCATCGTAGAGGTTCTGGTGATCCCCTAGCTAGGGAAGTCCAATGAGGAGCAAATTGTCAGACTGTTTAACCCAATGTCTTACCCCAGACTCCAGAGTCAGCCTACAGCAGTGAGGTTCAAATCCTACAGCAGTGAGGTTCAAATGTTCTATCTATCCAGGGTTCTTTATTAAGGTCTAATGTGACCATGGTGTGAATGGTGAAATATATCATTGATGAAATATTACCACCTAAAAGAGAGGAGTGTTTGGGAAAAGGGTCTGCTAGTGAAAGTTTTGCAGCCACTCATATCCAGGCTCATTTTCTCAAAATTTCAGCGCAGTCACAGACAGGGACAGGTTTTAGGGTTAACTGCCAAATTCAAACATGCCTCTGGAAAGTACATTTCTCTTGGCAGTTTTCATCTCTAGAACGTTGGGTGGGTTCGAGCTGGTCACTGAAACTCTGACATCAACTTATTTAGGAGAAAATGAAGTTGCCGAAATAGATGGTTTCCAAGCTCCAAGCCCCAGCCTATCTTTAAAATGAGAAAATTAAACAATTCTTCCTCATTTTAGTTACTTAGAACACCCACAGGCCATTAAATTTGTGGAATCCATTTTCTCAAAGCTCAGGAGAAAGAGTGGTTACCAGTTGCTTGGTCTTCATTTCTATCTCATTTTGCTTCATTTTGTTTGGTTGTTGGAATCACTTTAGGTTAAGTGGAAAGAGAATTCCTTCCTTTCTGCAATTTAGACTTAGGATTCATCCCTAGCATGTCACTGCAGAATGGTTTGTCTTACCAAAGGGGTCCCCATTCAACAGTGGGGGGAGGTGCGAGGCTAAAGTTGATTAGATTCTATACAGAAGGCATTGATAGGGATCGAGTGACCATTTGTTGAATTGATTTATTCATCTTCCAAATATTTAATCTAGTGTCCCTTAATTGTAGGTCCCGATGAGACAGGAAACAAATATATTCCCCTTGTCAATATCTCCCTAGCTCAATTTCAGGGACTTAATAAACACGCCCCCAAAATATACATTTTGTATTTAGAAATCCAGTGAATTATAAACTATGACAGGCACCCCAGAGTCAGGAGATAGGCATGCAAGTCACAGATCAATGAGCTCTACAGTCACAGAAGACCTGATTTAAGAGTTACCTGAGATGTTTGCCCAGGAACGACAGAAGTCGTATAGCCTCCTAGGGTCTCAGTGTTCCCATCTTTAAAATGGAGAGAAGAATAAGGCACATCTTTAGTGGCTTGGGGCAAATTTCATGATATGGTACTTAGTCTAATACATATCAGCCCTCAGTAAATACGGAAGCGTGTGGAAATCCGTAGAGTAGAAATGGCAGATCCCTGCTTCCAGAACTAGAAGAACCCCTCTTCCTTGAATTGCAATTCCCAATGAGATTTTCAAACAGGAAATCGGCATTTCTCTCCTATTTGTTTCCATGTCCAGTTTTCCAGCACCTAGAGGTGCCTGAGAATGTAAGCCTGGGACAGCCAGAGGTTCCTGACCATGTGCCCATTAGATGTTTCAATGCAACCTGCCCACTCCGTGAGGGAAAGAAATAGGATGCATCAGCACTAGGGATAACATGCTGTGGTGCCCTTACTTTTAACTTAAAAGATATTTATAAGAAAATATTTTCTCTAATCCTGTTGGACAGACCAGACACCCTTTGCCAGAACCATGTTGCATTTTCCAAGAACGCTTGCAAAACCACAGGAGCAATACACTTCCTAGGATACACTCTGGGAAGTACACTTCCCAGGAGGACCTGGGATACACCTCCTGGGATCCACCCTGGAAAGCACACTTGCTGGGACCCCTTCCTCTCTTGCTAGGAATCACGTGTATAAAACCTAAGTTGGGCAAGAGGCCTCAGCCGCTGACAGCTTTCTACCAGTTTCATTTTTTTCCCCTTTATGTTTTGACAGAAAGGGAGCACATACCACCACTCAAATCCCTACCTGTCATCTTTTTGCATCTGTGGGAAATTTAGTCCCACCTGTGTGCAGGCGGGCAAATGGAACTTTAGTAGAATTCAGTCGTTTCTCCAGAATTCACATTTTCAGTAAATGGCAGAGCTAAGGGTTACATTGAAGATGGCCCGATTCAGAATCCTATGTTCTTTCCAGGAATTAATTTCATCTTCCACAGAATAATTTCTGACATTGAAATGAAGCACACGACTGACCTCCCCACCTGCAAAGATTCAGGAAACACATTCTCATTCTATTTCTGAGGGGTTGCTTACTAAAGAATGAATTGATTTTCTTTGAAAACAAAAGTTTTCCCATTATGCTGGATAGAACCATGGTAGGAGACACATAAAGTCTACGATAATTGAGGTACAACTTCCCACAGTGGAATAAATACACAGGTTGCAGTTTTACAGTAGCTGGTGGAAATACCCATGCACTGTTCTAACTGGTGCCACAGTATGGATAAGAGTTGTTTCAGGGTCAGGACGCTAGTACATCTGGGAGGGTATTTGCCTTGCACGTGGCCTTCTTGGGTTCAATCCCTGGTCTCCTCTAGGGTCCTTCAAGCACTGCCAGGAGTAATTCCTGAGTGCAGAGCCAGGGATAACCCCTGAGCATCACCAGGAGTGACCCAAAAAGAAAAGAGTTATTTTAATCTCAGAAAGTTCCCTTGTGCGTGCCTCTCCCACACCTAGGTCCTTTGGATGAATATTTAAATTTCACCTTACAAATCTGTATCTACAGTCCTCTAGTCCTGCCATGCTCGCTGTAGGACTTTCCTGAGAAATTTGATAGCTCTCCACCCTCTTATTAATTGCTATTCCTAGAATAGACCTAAGGAACTAGTTACTGACCTTCATTGTCTTAGGTATTGGGGGACAGAGATAGCCCCCAGGTGTTTCTTGCCTTCAAGACCAGTGGAGACAGATTTGGCCAGGGGAGAAGATGGGGTTAAGATTCTTTGGGTCAGGGATTGAGTTCTGTCTGTCTCCACCTACGCAGGGGAGATGGCCTCATGTTCTGCAGATGCCAGTGAGACTCGGAGCGAGCAGAGGAGCTAACACATCCCGGGCGGGTCCTCCTTAATGTTAACGTTGTCACCCTGCTCCTGTCACTCCAATTTCCCCTCTGCAGTGTGTGATGAGGGTGTACAGTTCACATCCGCAGGGGGAACATGGCAATTTGAGTGTCCTTCGGCACGACTGGGAGGCCAACCAGAAATGTTTAAATGGGGCCGGATCTGTGCCCTGTAATCATTCAGATCACAGACTGTTCCCTGCCTCTGCTCTCAGCTGGCAGCCCGCTCCAGAGCACTAAAAACTGCAGACGTGTTGAGGAGTTGGTCCTTCCCTGGTAGATTCCCAAGGAAGGAAAATGGATGGAGTGGTCCACCTGATTGGCTAGGCCGGCAGCCAATGGGAAGAGGTTGCTGTGCAGACACGTGGGCAGGTTTGCCTCACTTTGAGAAAACCCCATCTTGCAGAGCCATTCTCTGCACCTTTTGTGAAAAGGGTCACCATGGGGCCTGTTATCATTGGCTAGACGGCTCCCTCCCCCAGATTTGTTCTATGCACTAAAACAGAATTCCATGTAGAGAAACATATTTATAACCTGCTTGAGCTGGTAGAACACCTCCATTCTTTAGGAATGGTGACTCTCTGGAGAAACCAAGTCATTCATTAGTTCAGCAATGTTCTGCAAACAAAGATTTTGTGCAGGGGCGGTGGCAGTCGTTGCCCTCCTTTACTGCCCAGCACTCCAAGTTGCAGGTCTCAGAGCCTGGCCCAGCCCTGACGTGGGGGTCTCACAAGGCGCCTGATTCTTTCCAGCGAAATGGGACCCACATTCGTCTATTCTCAACAGAGCATTATCATTAGCCAAAGTGACCTTTTGTAACTCAGAGATTCCTTTCTTTTCTTCGAGGGTTGCAATTTAAATTCATGCCAGAGAATCCTGCCCTTACAGAATGGGAGGCAGCAGCCAGGTCTGTCCCCAGGGACTTCTTTTGATCTTCTGTTGGGTGTTGCTTTCTTGACATGCTCCAAGTCTTGTACAAAATGCTGCTCTCATAATTGCACTGGTCCTGGGGTCTTGCACCTGGTTCTCTGGATCCCCTGGGGCCTGGACCCCTCCTTTCCTTGGAGTCTGCAGATTGCCTGGGGGTAAGGAAAGGGTTCTGTGGAATGGGGGAAACCGTGAAACAGATCAGCATCTCTTGATTATTATTTTTTTAGGAAGTTCTGATGGTGACTGGGCAGTGGCGACACTTAAGTCACCAAAAGGTACCGTATAGATTCTTGTAGCTCTGTCGTCCAGGTGTTGTCAAAGTTGACATTGCTCAGTGCGGGCCCAGTGTGTCCTGGTGTCTGTGTGATCCAGTGCACACGTGTGTCTGTCTTGGGTAGACCTGCAAGTCTGTCTCAGCTCAGTATGTAGGTGTGTATGTGTTTGTGTGTGCGCACTCATGTGCACACAATCATGTAGCTGTGCTGTACTCCAGCGCCAGTTGAAAAACTGTCCTACTCTTCACTTGCCAATATCTGGTGTCTGAAGGAAAATTTTGTGCAGAAAAAAATCCCAGGTAAGAGAAATGGAAAGTTTGACATTTGCTTTTGTGTGCTTGATGACCACCAAAGTGACCCTGAAGGACAAGCTGCTGGTAAGACCTGAACACAGTCAAGTGTTGCTCAACCCACACCTCCCCGCAAAAGACACAATGGGGAAAATGGAAAAAACACATAGTCCATGATTGCAGGGGAAAATCACAACTCCCAAGGGAGAGAGCAACAGAGCTTGTTTGAGTCTTGGGAAGGATCTGCCTTCAGGGGACAGAAGGTGAGTTTGAACTTTCCCAGGGATGTCTGTGAAGCAGCAGAAACCACCACCGTGGTTGACTTGAGTCTAGGGTAGGGGATCCACTAGCTGGGTGAGAGGGTCTGAAGGTAACTCCCCTCTCTACTATGTACCTGATAAAAGGCCAGGAGCTTCACTCATCTCTCTTCACATCATCTTCTCACTGAATTCTCCAGGGACCATGCAGGGTAGTTATTGTCATTGCCATTTAGAGATGGTGACATGGCATTTGATGGAAGATAATTCTTGCTTGTTTATATTCATATGCCTGCAAAGTGGCAGGGGAACAATTTGAACCCATTCTGTCTGCCTGTCTGTCTGGCTCCAAGGTTGTTAATCCCCCTGGGGTGCTCAGGGAACAGTTCTTTCTGGGACAGACCAGAAACTTGATTCTTTACTTCACTTCTGTGCTTTGTTGGATTTGGAGGTAGGAAGGATGTAACTGACTCAAGCAGGTGAAGAGGTGGGGAGTGCATTTGAGTGACTTGAACTGGAACCAATGAGAAGATGAGACAGATTTCTAGGCAGGATACTTGGCATGGCCAATTTTGTTCTCATTAAAGATCGTTCTGGATACCAGGTAAAAACTGGATTTGAGGGAGGATAGACTGGAATTAGGGACACCAATTGGGGGTTCTTGCAGTCATCCCAGGGAGCCGAGTCCCACAGTGGGGTGGGTAGAGGATGGAGAAATGACAATGGACATATGGGTCTGTAAGAAACTGAGAAGGCAGGGCTGGAGAGATAGTTAGCATGTAGGACACTTGGCTAGCACAGAGCCAACCCAGTTTGATTCCTGGTACCCCATATGGTCCCTCTGTGGAGCATGGTGACAGGCACTGGAGCAGATGAGACCCGACCTTGCAAAGCAGCTCAGAAGCGAAGGCTCACAAGAGGGAGTATCTGGGGAAAGTTGGCAAGAACAGGCTGTCAGCCAGCACCAGGTGTCCAGCCTTGAGCCTCACTCGACCTCCTAGTCACATAAGCCCTAGATACAGAAACTGTCATGTACGCTTAGCAACTCATCCTAACTATAACATCTAACCTTGATTGGGATTGGACTGGGGCAAAGCAGACCTGGAGAGGTGATAGGTCAACAATACTGAACTTCATGTGATTGGACTTTCTTGTAAGCTGAGACCCTCTATAAAAGATGTGTGTATTTGGCAATAAGGTGAACAGCCATCAGCTGCTCCCAGAGGGTGTTTCTCCATGTGCCCATCATCCTTCGCCCCATGTCTGCCTGGACCCGGTGCACAACGTGTCCAGGTACATTGGGGAAAACTGTTTCCCAACATCCCTCGAACCCTGCCAGGAGTGATCCCTGAGTGCACAGCCAGGAGTAGTTCCTGAGCACTACTGGGTGTGGGCCCCCAACTATAGCACTGTATAGCACTGTCCTCCCGTTGTTCATCGATTTGCTCGAGCGGGCCCAGTAACGTCTCCATTGTGAGACTTGCTGTTACTGTGTTTGGCATATTGAATATGTCACGGGTAGCTCTCGGAGAGCCGGGCAAGCTACCGAGAGTATCTTGCCCACACGGCAAAGCCTGGCAAGCTACCCGTGATGTATTCAATATGCCAAACACAGTAACAACAAGTCTCACAATGGAGACGCTACTGGGCCCGCTCAAGCAAATCGATAAACAACGGGAGAACAGTGCTATACAGTGCTAGTGGTCCCCAATGGAAAACAAACAAAATAAAACAGAAACTATTAGTACAGGGAGTAAGTGCAGGAGGGCAGGAAGTCTGGAGCAGAAAGCCAGTTCTTTTCTCAGCCTTGAACCTTACATCGTGAGCTCCTCCTGAAGGGTTGTTCAAACCGAGATTCCAAAGCCAAACTCCCAAGTTGCTGAGTCATGGGGCTTTGAGATGGCATGGACTGTCAACAGGTTCCCTGCCAGGGTAGTGCTTCCGTTTTGGGGACCATGCTCTGAAAACTGCCCCAGTAGGAAAGTCTTCCTGGATAACGAAGACCCTTTGATTGGGTCTCTCCATGTCTTTCTTTGGTGTGAAGGTTCTGAAGAGGGTTATCTGCTCAGGGTCTCAGAGTCTCAGAGGCCCCCTGTTTTCTGTGGGTGCAGGAGATGTGAGGTTGTACTGGGTCTCCACCAAGAGGCCCCTAATTACCAGCTTACTGTCTCGAGAGAGGCAACTTTCCAGGTCTTGTGTTAGAGAATAACTCTTCACATGGTATTGTCCATTTTTAGAAAAGCAAACAATGTGCAATGTGACAGACCTACTAACTTGAGGCACGTATTCCCCCCCCCCCCCCGGTAAAAAAACAGACATTGTGATTCCCGTGATAGTGTCAGGGGACAGTCAGCAATTTCCTTCTACCCGCATGTTGTTGGCTGTTGCATTTGGAAACCATTTCAAGGTGGGCAAAAAAACGAGGTCTATTCTTCAAACCAGAGCTGGGCTAGCTCTACCCACTTCCCTTGCTCTATGTGTCTTGATATGCACAGCTTTGTCCAAAAAGATAAAAGGGTCTGAGAGAAGGCAAACCCAAGTTCCCCAGGGTGGTTGTGCCTCTTCAGGTGCTCTCTCTCCAGCCTCTGTGAGTCTCTGTGAGGATGGGGTTGCAGTGGGGACTTGAATGGCCCCAAACTTCCACCTCCTGCCATCTTTTTTTTGGGGGGGGGTAATAGCCACACGCAGGGGTGCTCAAGACTTTCTCCTGGCTCTGAGTTCAGTGATTAAAGGCTTGGAGGACCATATGGGGTGCTGGGGATCAAATACGGGTTGGTCATATGCAAAGCGAATGCCCTCTCTACTGTCCTATTGCTCCTTCAGAGACTTTAGATGTCACTTATCTCTCAGAAGGATGGACTATTATCTTAACGGGATGCAGGGTACCAAGGATGGACTATTATCCCAGGATGTAGGGTACCAAGATTTCTGGAAAACCATGTTGGGTAGAAGTGGAGAAGAAAGAGGAGTTGCTTCCCAGGACAAGGGACAAGGGCCTTGAAGACACCAGGTTCCCGCTGCCACCTGAACTGATAGAACTCAATTCTGATGGGGGGGATCCCTAACTGCTACAGATGAAGTGGTAACAAACCTACAGGTTGGCTCCACTTTAGGGTCCCGTGTAGGGCGCCCCCTAGTGGTCATTGTTGTTGCTGCACTCCTGACCAGTTCCAAGATGGAAGCCAGTACCTTGTTATGTAATTCCCACATCAGAAGAAGTTCGATGTTGTTTGCCGGAGGAGGCAGGTGGAGGTGGTTTGTGTCACACTAAGGGATGCTCAGGGGGCCATTTCCGGCTCTGTGTTCAGAAGTGGCCCCTGGAAGTGCTCAGGGGATCAAACCTAGATCAGATTTGTGTGTGCCAGGCAAGTGCCTTGACCCCTGGATTGGCTCATTGACTCTTCAACTAAAGTTTAGGTCAACATTTTTTTCTAATGGATTATGGGTACTAAAGCCGGTGTCCCTGTGCTATTCTCCAAATGTGAGTGATTACTTTTGTTGCTTGCAGAAATCAGACTGTTTTCTAGGTTGGGACTACAGCTAGTGGTAGAATGCTCAGTGGGCCATTGTACGGGTCCGGTGTCCTGCTCTAACTGTGGTTTGGAGTAATGTGGTAGCCAAACTGAGAGAGTGATTCACATTTGTCATAAAAATGAAAATAAAAAGCATTACTTGTTTGTTCCCTTTCTTTGAGAGTGTTTAAGTGTACATGAAATGTCTGAGAAAGTGTCTAGTAAATAATAGATACTGAATAAATCCTTGTTACTTTCCCCCTAAGACAGTTGATATAGTTTGGGAATAAATGTCCATCTAAGAGTTGCCCATAAGGCACAAGATAAAAACAAATATGTGATGTGGGTGGGTGAGGGGTCTGTTGGACTAACTAAAAGCAGCTTTAAAATATGACTTTACAGGCTGGAGTGATAGTACAGCGGGGAGGGCGTTTACTTTGTATGGAAACAACCTGGACTGAATTCCCGGCATCCCATAGGGTTCTCCAAGCACAACCAGGAGTAATTTCTGAGTGCAAATCTAGGAGTACTGCCTGAGCCAGGAGCATCTCTGAGTACTACTGTGTGTGAACTGTCACAGTCACTGACACTGTCCTCCCGTTGTTCATCGATTTGCTCGAGCGGCCCAGTAACATCTCCACTGTGAGACTTTGTTGTTACTGTGTCTGGCATATCGAATACGTCACGGGTAGCTTGCCAGGCTTTGCCGTGCGGGCAAGATCCTCTCGGCAGCTTGCTGGGCTCTCCGAGAGAGGCGGAGGAATCGAACTCAGGTCGGCCATGTTGGCTGCGTGCAAGGCAAATGTGCAAGGCAAATGTGCAAGGCAAATAGCCCGCTGTGCTATTGCTCAACAACAACAAAAAAAGCAAAACATATGATTCTTAAGGGCTGAATCGATAGTATAGTAGGTAGGGTGTTTACCTTGCACGAGGCTGACTTGGGTTTGATCCCTGGCATCCCATATAGTCCCCCGAGCACTGCCAGGTGTTAATTCCTGAGTGAAGTGCCAGGAATAACCCCTGAGCATTGTTGGGTGTGACCCAAAAAAGCATATATGTATATATGCATATAGATATGTCTTTATGAAATTTAGGGTTTTGCAATTTTCTGATTTGGGTTATTGGTTTTCTGCTGCGTGGTAGGGTACAGAGCAGGTAAAGAATATGGAAGTGATGTATTTTTAATAAAGATCAAATCCCACCAGCTCCAGGGTTCAGCCTCTTTTGAAAAGCACACGGCAAGTACCGGCATTTGGATGAGCTTCCTTGGGCACCCAGAGGGCATGAAGAGGGTTGGTAGTGGGACTTTCTGCCATGGAGAGATTCATAGCAAGATTGCAATCAACATTTTTGCTAGCACAGCGGTAGGGCGTTCGCCTTACAAGCGGCCAACATGGCCGACCCGAGTTCGATTCCTCTGCCCCTCTCGGAGAGCCCGGCAAGCTACCGAGAGTATTCGATATGCCAGACACAGTAACAACAAAGTCTCCAATGGAGACGTTACTGGGCCCGCTCGAGCAAATCGACGATCAACGGGAGGGCCTTTACCTTTACCTTTACCTTTGCAAGTAGACCCTGCAGAGGCTGAGCCCATTAGATGCCATTCATTCCAAAGGTTTCTAGCACTTTGCAGGGTTTTCTTTTCCTTTTTTTCTTTATTGAATCACCGTGAGATAGTTACAAAACTTTCATGTTTGAGTTTCAGTCATACAATGATCGAACACCCATCCCTCCACCAGTGCGCATTCTCTACCATCAATGTCTTCAGGATTACCACCCCCCCCCCCATCCCACCCTTCCCCCTGCCTCCATGGCAGACAATTTTCCCCATACTCTCTCTCTACTTTTGGGTTTGCAATATAGATACTGAGAGGCTATCACGTTTGGTCCTTTATCTACTTTCAGCACACATCTCCCATCCCGAACGATCCCTCCAACCATCATTGACTTAGTGATCCTTTCGCTATCCCAGCTGCCTTCTCTCCCAGCTCATGAGGCAGGCTTCCAACTATGTAGCAATATTCCTGGCCCTTGTGTCTACTATCCTTGGATGTCAGTCTCATATTATGTTATTTTATATTCCACAAATGAGTTTGCAGGGTTTTCACCACAGCCCATGGTAGACACAAAACACACTTTCTCTTAACAAATGATTTGGTGGAACCGGTCACCGCATTTGGAGAGGATCCTCTTGCCTTTCCTGCCAAGTGGAGAAAAGTAGAAAAATCAAGCAGACAGAAATCAGGACAGCTGTACTCTATGCCCAGGGCTGTGTCAAGTGAGTTGGGAATTTTGAGTCCATCACTTCAACTGCCTCTCCTAGAAGATGGCATATTTGGAGTCATTGATCCCGTTGCCCCTCTGTCACCAAAACCCCCATCTTCATAGGCAGATACCTTAGACTTGCTTCTGATTCCTTACCTTGTATCCATCACCGCACAGGTCACCCAGGTGAGGGCAGTCAAATGTAGGGAGTGGACTGTCTGTTGCTGCTTGTTGGTGCCTGGGAGTTCAGAGCACTGAAGAATCCTTCAAACCATGTGGATGACGGCTGGGGAGGGAGGGGGGCACCTGAAAATGGGGGATCAAATGGTGTTTGTATCCATTATTTATCTCTCACCTCAATAATGCCATGGAACAAACAACCCTCAGATCTCCTGGCTGAAATGGATTTCGCTTGGGATGCACTAACACCAGGAATGTGAGTGATGGATGATGTGGGGGAAATGTCTCATCTCGGCTGAATCCACCCATAGAGCAGAGAGTTGGCTGGTCTAGACTGGGTTGGGTTGGAATGTCTGGGGGATGCAGCTCTGTTCCAGCAGTCTCTCATGACAGTCTCTATGATGACGGCAGAGGGACAAGCAGACACCCCCCAGAGTAGCCTGTTTGTCCTATCTCAGAATACTCCTATGTCAGTTCAAAGCTAACTCCCAACAGCCAGATGGATGAACCTGGAATCTCACAATGGGGAAGCAAGAATCTCCTTTTATTTTTTTATTGGGGGTGGTGGGGGATCGTAAATGTGCTCTAATGAAAATGTAAAAAAAAAGATGAGATCATTCATGCACTAATCTATCATGCAGTCCCCAATTTTGTGAGTATCTAGCAGGACTTTTGCTACAGCAAAGTGGAAGAAAGTGAACAGGACGCAGGCTCGTTAACCCCGCTCTGCGGCATGTGAAGAACCCCTCACCCTCGTACGCACAAAGTTGAGCCCAGGAGAAATGTCACAGTGCAGGCAAAGGCCAAGAGTCGTGCGCACTTCCATCGGGGCTCCTTCTGCAGCTGACTGCGCTGTCAGCCTTGGCCTGAGCAGGAGCCCATGCACCTTTGTTCCATTGCCTTTCAGAAAGTGGGAACTGTACAGCGGGGCTGCCTCGGGGAAGAGAAAAAGAGCCTGAGGTCTCAGAAGCCTGCTGGACACTCACAGAGCCTACAGCCACCACAAAAGGAGGCTCCTGGCACAGACAGGGCCACTGCCGTGCAGAGCTCAAGCCAGTCGTTGCTTCGTAACCCTTCCGAGCAAAGGCTGCCCAACTCCCTCCTGCCAGGAGCCCTCAGGCAGAAGGCACCGAAGGGCCAGGATTCTGCACTCACCTGCCCAATTTTCTGAGAGCTTTGACTCCAGCAAAGATAGGGGAGCCCTCGGGGAGAACTGAGGGCTTCATTAGGTCTTGGTTCGAATGGGATTTCTGCCCACTTGTTCTTCTGCAGCGAGGCCTGGAGCCAGGTGAAATGGGGCTCATTCACCAGAAAAGTCCACCTTGAGCTCTCTCTTCTCCTCTCTCCTATCTGGGAAAAATTTGCCCTTTATCCTTATTTCTGTCTCTGTCTCTGTCTCTCTCTGTCTCTCTTTTTGTCTTTTTGGGTCATACATGGCGATGCTCAGGGGTTACTCCTGGCTCTGCACCCAGAAATTACTTCTGCCGGTGCTCCAGGGACCATATGGGATGCCGGGGATTGAACCCAGATTGGCCATGTGTAAGGCAAATGCCTTCCCTTCTGGACTATTTCTCTACCCCTCCCTGCCTTTCTCATGTTTACCTGCTGAGATACCTCTATGAACGTACGTCATGGAATAGTATACTTCTCTCTCCCTCCCTCCTCTCTCCCTCTCTCCATCCTTCTCTCTCTCCCTCTCTCTCTCCATCCTTCTCTCTCTCTCACTCTCTCTCTTTCTCTCTCAACATGAACTGTCCCATACCTTCTACTCTTTGAAGCCAATCTTAAAGGGAGAGGGAGAAAGAGTAGAAACACAGAATGCTTCTATATCAGTAAGAAGTAAACCCCGAACAACTGAACTCAGAGACCTCAAGGATAATAAAGAGTGGCTGAAGGGGAGATAAGTTCTATTTCTCTCTGCTCTGACCTGCCACTCTGGGCCAGGTTCCTCCTTCTGGGCACCAACCTTCCGCCAGCTGCCCTTTCTGCTCTGTTAGAGTAACTGTCCAAATCAAGGCAAGTTCTTTATTTTCAGTAGAGGTGGGGGTGCGAGTCTACTTGTGAGCTGTGCTCTGGAGTCCCAGGGTTCCCACCTGGAGGTTCTCGGCCAATCGGGCTGACAGTTCAATACAAGGAGCTGAGGATGTTATGGTGCTTAGTCCTGTGGTGCCAGGGATAGTCTGGACCGACCCCATCCGCCCCCCCCCCCCCCCGTTCAAGCAGTTCTCAGGTGTTTCCAGGCCTTCATCGTCCAGTGTGATGCTCAGTGGACCCGTGGTGCTGAGGATAGGCTCAGGCCTTAAGCCCTGTCCTACCTCTGTGGCTCCGGCATTTTCTTTGGAGTCAGAAAGGTGAAATGAAAATGGGAGGCACTGCTTCCACTAACCCACAGAGGGCTGGAAGACGAGCCTGTGGTCAAGCTGCGCTTCTGAGGGGGCTGGGGAAATGGAGGTTGGGAGCCACATACCCTGGGAAGTGATGGAAGAAGAGAAGAGATTAGAGATGCAGGGAAAGAGCTGGAGTGATAGCACAGTGGGAAGGGCATTTGCCTTGCACGCGGCTGACCTGGGTTCAATTCCCAGCATCCCATATGGTCCCCCGAGCACTGTGAGGAGTAATTCCTGAGTGCATGAGCCAGGAGTAACCCTTGTGCATCTCTGGGTGTGACCCAAAAATTTAAAAAAAATAGAGACGCAGGGAAGGCTTCCTTCCCACATCTGCTCCAATGTGGGTTCACATTCAAGGATCCCCAGCACGTGTCCTGAAGACTGGACGGTGCTTTCAGGTGCCCTGTGTCTTTGACTTCCCCACTCTACTCTGCAAAGGGGATTTTTGCTCCAATATTTTGGGGTCCACACCTTGTGGTGCTCACTCAGGGCTGAGTCCTGTTGCGCTCGGGGAACCAGATGCAGTGCGGTGCCAGGAGATCCAACTGGGCTGGGGGGTGTGAAGGGCCTTAACCCTTAGACTATTTCACCAGCCCCTGCCAAGGGGTTCTTATTACTCTAATTTACCTCATTATAAATGTATGTGCATAACATGCATCTATTTATTTACTTTCGGACAAGGCTAGAAATAGCAGCTAGCATGTCCTCAATATCTAGGAGTAGGCAAGGCCATTGGTACTTTCCCTTATTCGAGGAACTTTATGGGATTCTCCTCCCCTCTCCAATCTCCAGCCCCCCTCAGTCATGCTGCTTTCAGCTTTTCCGAGAGGCTTCATGAGTCTGGGTGGCCTGCCCAGACTCATGCTTCTACAGAAATGGGCTGGGGTGCTAGGTTCTCACCCGGTCGGGCTGGCCGGGACCTGAGGATGTTATGGTTCTCTCATAGCATGCTCTCTAAGGCAGATTGTAAGGAAGATGTTACCATCACACACACACACACACACACACACACACACACACACACACACACACACCCCAGGTGTCCATCTTTCAAACTTCGTGGCATATTATCTGAGCCTGGTGCTTGGAAGCCTTCGAGTTCTCATCCTTGAGCTAATGTGGGTTAAAGACCTCCGAGAGGGCCTGAGTGAGCGAGAGCCATGCTGGCGGACCCTCAGCCTCAGGTGGCTTTTAATCCACACAGCTCTGAAGGGGAGCCAAACACTCACCTCACCCCCGTTGTCATACTTCCAGTTAGGACATTTTCTTATTTTCTCTGGAAAAGTGGATATTACATGTGTATGCCCGGATTCCTGACTTTGAAAGGAGGAATCCAGAAAGGTGTTTTTCCTGCATGATAGCCACTCCATTG
This sequence comes from Sorex fumeus, assembly GCF_029834395.1. Lineage (NCBI taxonomy): Eukaryota > Metazoa > Chordata > Mammalia > Eulipotyphla > Soricidae > Sorex > Sorex fumeus. Next base: position 695,195 of record NW_026606222.1, on the reverse strand, counting down.
ACTTTAATTTGGGGAGACTATGTTCCTGTCAGTAGACCCCCCACACACACACCCACACAATCTTTTTTTTTTCTATCTTTCTTTTTGGGCTGGAGCTATAGTACAGTGGTAGGGCATTTGCCTTGCACACATCCAGCCCGGCCCAGTTGGGTTCGATTCCTCCGCCCCTCTTGGAGAGCCCAGCAAGCTACCGAGAGTATCTCGCCTGCACGGCAAAGCCTGGCAAGCTACCTGTGGTGTATTCAATATGCCAAACACAGTAACAACAAGTCTCAAAATGGAGACATTACTGGGCCTGCTCGAGCAAATCAATGAACAATGGGAGGACAGTGCTACAGTGCGACAATGCTTTTTTGGGTCACACCCAACGACACACAGGGGTTACTCCTGGCTTTGCACTCAGTAATCACTCTTGGTGGTGCTCGGGGGGCCATATGGGATGCTGGGAATCAAACCTGGATCGGCTGCGTGCAAGGCCAACGGCCTACCTGCTGTGCTATCACTCCAGCCCATCCCTCTTAAGGAAATGAGGCTGTCTGCAATCAAGCAAGTTCTTCCTGAAGTGGGGAACGTCAGAACTACAGATATGGCCCTGGACTTGGACTGAATGTCCTGGTTCAGATCCCATCATTGGAACAAGTTGCCAACACTCCCTACTCTCAGCTACCCGGTTTCTTTCTTTCTTTGGTTTTAGTTTTATTTATTTATTTAGTTAGTTATTTTATTGAATCACTGTGAGATAGTTACAAGCTTTCATGTTTGGGTTACAATCACACAATGATCAGACACCCATCCCTCTACCAGTGCACATTCCCCACCACCAATATCCCCGGTATACCCCTCCTTTCTCACCCTCCCCGTGCCTCCATGGCAGACAGTATTCCCCATACTCTCTCTACTTCTTCTGGGCATTAATGTTTGCAGTGGGAAGTAAATAATGGACCTGTTTCTAAAATGAGCTTGGTCAGAGTGTCCTCCTCATGTACAGAGAGAATATTTAAGAGTGAATTCTCTCGTCAAGGATTTATATCAGAGCAGTCAATAAGGGTGAGTTTTCACTCAGTTTTTAGCTCGAGGAATGCTGGGAGGGAGACGTTAACATGCCACCTCCTGATCCATCCAAGTCTTCTCTTGCTCTCGCTCCTCCTGGCCTGACTTTGTGCCAAGATGCTGAGCACTTCTTAGTCACACAGCATTCTTGTCTCTGCAGGGAGGTGGAACTGGATGGTAGCCTGGTGCTGCTGTCTCAGAAATACAGGAAATTAACTCGAACCTTATCCTTCTATCCCTATACAGGTTGCTTAATCTTCTGTGCTATGGACAATATGCATTAGTCGGGCTTTTCTAGATAAACAGAACCTACAGGACACATATAGAAATATCTCTTGTTATAGTTCCTACTAAAGAGCCTGAATCCAGGGAAGTCTAAATCTATTTCAAGTCGAAGGCCTGAGACCAAGGGAGTTGATTTTGTAAATCCACAGGCAGAAGAAAACTGTGGTTCCAGCTCAGGAAGGAACTGAATCTTTCGTCTGTTATTGTATTCAGGCCTTCCATGGGTTGGATTATGGCCCCCACATTGCGGAGGGCAGTCTACTCTGCTGATCCCACCAATTCAAATGCTAATCTTGGCTAGAAATATCTTCGTCTTGGGGGAGTTTCATCTGGATGCCTCATGGACCAGTGAACTACACACACAAAATTAACCATCCCAGAGGGCAGGAAGATAAGACATCCGTTTCCATTTCTAATCTTTCAGAGAATGTCATTGCAATTGAAATATCTCCAGAGCTTTCTTTGCTTCAGCAAAAACACATATTATTGTTTCTCTCCTGGGCGCCTGGCACTGGGTTAATTGTTTGGGACACGGTAGTCAGTGAAGCAGGTATAATTTCTCCCCTCGGTGGAGATGATCTCTAGTCAAAGGAGACAGGAAACACACAAATAACTGAGAATGGAATTTAAAAATAATGCCAGCTAAGATCACATCCAGATAGGGAGGTGATGAAAGAAAATAGGGGACTGGAGTAAGAGCATGGGGGTTAAGCATAACCCTTGCACTTGACCAATGCTAGTTTGGGGGCCTCACCTGGTGGTGTTCAGGGCTCACTCCTAACTCTGCTTAGGGACCACTCTTGGAAATTCTCAGGAGACCTTATGTGGTGTCTGTGATTGGACTAGGAGCAGCTCCATGCAAGGCCTCAGCCCCTCCACTATCTCTCCAGTGCACCCAACCTTGATCTGATCCCTGGATGCCACATGATTCACTGAGCATTTCTGGGTGTGATCCTGTTGGCCTCTGTAGCACCACTGGATGTCCTGGGTGATTCTCAGCACCACTGGGCCCAACGGCATCATGTCTTCATGCCCTAGCATTGAGCCATCAAACTGGACAGCCCAGAATCACCAGGAAGGATCCCCAGGTATGCTAAGTGGCACTTGGGAGCTCCTTCACCACCCAAAAAAAGCAGTTTATCCCATATCCTCATCCTTGTCCTTGGAAGAAGAGGGGAGGACTTGGGGAGAGCGGGGCTTGTGGGAGGGAGATCTCTGCGCCGAACTAATGTAGTTAAGCCAAGGCAAAGTGCATGCAGAATTGCTACAGCCAGCAGAAGTCAAGGGTCCTGGCAGGCTCCTCACAGAGTTGGGAAGGGAAGAAGCCTAACCCCATTAATTCCAGGCCCTGTGAATCCCATTGATTCCAAACTCTGGCTGCAAGAACTGTGAGAGAATTGGTTTCTATTGTTCTAAGCTACCCCATTTATGGCCGTTTGCTGTGGCAGCTTGAGGGAATGAATATCCTGGATGGGTATCTATTCATGGAGGAAACGTTGAAGGGGGGAAAAAATAACCCCAGGCCAGGTCATGTCATCCTTGGGGACTACCGCATGGCTTTTATCCCCATGTGCAATGAGGCGATACATCACTCCATGTTAAGTATGTCGTCATATTCTTGGACCAAAGACAGAGTTAAACGAGGCATCGTGGGCTTTAGCAGCTGGGCCATGGCTTTGCAGGTAAACACCACCTCCTGTATCCAACAAATATCACTGGGTGAGGGAAGAATGATTTGCAGGAAGTTCTCTTGAAGGTACCCTGGGTCCGAGGAAGGAAGGTCAGGGGTAGGCCACCTGCTGAATCCCTCCAATGTGCAGCTCGTTCTGAAAACTGGTTATTACCTTAACACATTCCATTTCCATGGAAGCCAAGCTCCATCCACCCCACACCTGTACAGCGTCTGCCACTAATTAAGAAGGAGACAGATGGAGGACGGCACAGTTTAATTTTACAGCCTTGGTTCCTTCAAGGCAATTAGGCTCATTGGAAAGAAGGCAACTTTTTTTTTTATTCTTTCTTCCTCTTTTTAAATGAAGAAAAATCAAACCAGGGAAGACCAATGCTGTTAAAAGGCTCACACATCTGTTTCCTGGTCGGCCTGTCAGCCATCTGCCCACTAGGTACCGGAGTTGATTAGGTTAATACATTTATTAATGGGCCTTACAAGGCTGCTCAATGGATCTGTTGTTTATTTCACGGGGAGCTGCTTAATATACTCAGACAGGAGAGACACTGCAGAAAGCTGGGAGCAGTTGGAAAGGCATTTCTTGCCCTTCCCCTGGATCTAAGGCAGAGGGGGCCCAGAATACAAGGGGGCTAGGAAAAATCGCATTTCTTTTTTCCAGGAACAGCTCATCATCTCCTAACCACCAGCCACCTCTTTGGACCTGAAATTATCTTGAAAATAACTCTGAGAGGGGTTGGAGTGATAGCACAGCAGGTAGGGTGTTTGCCTTGCACGCAGCCGACCCAGGTTCGATTCCCAGCATCCTGTATGGTTCCCTGAGCACGGCCAGGAGTCATTCCTGAGTGCATGATCCAGGAGTAACCCCACCCCTGTGCATCACCGGGTGTTACCCAAGAAAGCAAAAAAAAAAAAAAAAAAAAAAGGAGACTGAGGGCTGGAGAGATACCACTGCACTAAGGCACTTGCCGTGTGTGCAGTTAAACTGACTTTGATCCCCGGCACTGCGCATAGTCCCTGAGCATCACCAGGAGTGACCACTGAGTTCCAAGCCAGGAGTAAGCCCTGAGCACCACTGAGTGTGCTGCTCACCTCCCAATAGAAGACAATAACTCTATTTTTAAAAAACTTTAAAAAATGGAATCACAGTGAGATATAGTTACAAGGTTTTTCATGATTGGGTTTCAGTTATATAATGTTCGAACACGTGTTCCTTCACCAGTGTACATTTCCCACCACCAATGTCCCCAGTTTCCCTCCCCCCCCCCAACCTAAGGAAATAACTCATTAAGGACTGGAGAAATAATACAGGGGAAAGGGGGCTGGAGTGATAGCACAGCGGGTAGGGTGTTTGCCTTGCATGTGGCCTACCCAGGTTCAATTCCCAGCATCCCATAGGGTCCCCTGAGCACTGCCAAGAGTAATTCCTGAGTGCAAAGCCAGGAGTAACCCCTGAGCATCACCGGGTGTGACCCAAAAAGAAAATAATAATAATAATACAGGGGTAAAGTGCTTGCCACTCACCGTGACTCAGTCATTGGTTCTTCATATAGAAATTCCAGGAGTTATCCCTGAGCACAGAGCGGGAAAGCCCTTAGAATTGCCTGATAAGGCGAAACAAAGAAAGAAAGAAAGAAAGAAAGAAAGAAAGAAAGAAAGAAAGAAAGAACACTTTTACTTTATAGGCAGCAATGACAAACTCATGTTGGAGCAAAGTCTAGTGGATGGAAATGGGCTAGATAAATAAATAAATTTGAAGAACACAATCCTGCCTAGAGGACATTAGATCATCTGGCAACCAGAGACTGTCTTCACTCTACTTGATAGGCTGTCATTCACCTTCTGGAAGCTTCCATACCCACACACTCTAGAAGTTTCCACAGTCCCTCCTGGTAAATGCTGTTCAGTGTCTGTTTTCCACTGCTGTGTAACAAATTCCCCCACTGCCTCATGGCGTCACAGAACAGCTCCAGTGGACTCATGTTTCAGGGTCAGTTGAACATTCTGAGGGCGGGGATCAATGGGTTGCTGGATCAGTCTCCCTCAAAGCCGATGCCAGTGGGCACATGGGCTGTGTTGCATGGTGAGGTAGTTTCACCCGGTTCCTGGCAGTTAACAGGCTGTGGAGACCGTGAGCATCTGGGCAGTAGGACTCTGCCTACACAGGGCTGGTCAGTGCTTCCTTCTTCACATTCATCCAGTGGCAGAAACTGTCTCTGTGGTCAAAATCTCTGCTGCAGCTTGCAGTATCAGACCAGACTAAAGATTAGGGACACAGAATCTACCTCATGGGGGAACGAATTCCCCCAGAGTCCAGCTGGGTTCTTAACCTGTTCCCTCTTCTGGAATGCAGATCTTGTTCCTCTCCTCCGCTTTGAATTATCTTGAAAGAAAATCTTCCAGCTTCGAGGAAACCTTCCTTATCCATCTTCTCATCCCAAGCACATCCAGGCCCAGTGGAATGCTGTGTGATAGGGCAGACAAGGCCCCCAGCCTGCAGAACAGCTGGAGCAGAGGAGAGAAAGAAGAGCAAGGGCGGGTTAGTTTGGACACAGGCCTTCTTTGTGCCGAGCAGGCTCTCTGGCAGAGTGGCCTCCCAGTAAATGTTGGATTTTATCCTGTGCTTCTTTAGTCATCCCACTACTGTCCTCTTAATAGACCCCGTCCTGATCAGCCACACGGTTCTCTGAGCTGCCTCACAGTGCTCTTTGCTGCCATGTGGTGATTTGGGACCAAGTCGTAATAGCTGAGGAGTGCTGTAGAGGGGTATGAGCTAAATGCCATTCCTGAGATCTCCTAGACTCAGGTCTGTCTGATTCCAGAGCCCAGGCACCTTCCAGTCTGCTCCATTCATGGCCCCAAATCCGATGTGTTTCCTCTATTCAGAGCGCCCATGGCCACATTTCCCAAGTTACCTGCTATGGGTTGTTGCGTGGAGTAGATAATCGGGGGATACTCAATAATTCCTTCTAACAGGTGCCTCTTTCTGCATCTGCAATGACAGGACAAGAGTCGAATGACTCTGTGTCTGCTTTCCCTTAGAACCCTTTGAGAAGTCATCAGCTATCCCAGCTGTTGTGGCCCCTACTGCCTCAGCAGTATGTCAGGACCAGAAAGAAGAATCTTCTCATGCGCCCTTTGCTTTGAGTAGGCGTGAGACTAGTCTGTTGTCTGAAGAAAGGATCTTGGGGATGGAGGGTGCTAAGTCCTGGGGATGGGGGATGCTGAGTGATGGTGTTGGGGACACTGATCCATGGGGGTGAAGGATGCTGAATCATGGGGATGGGTAATGCTGAGTCATGGGGTAAAGGATGCTGAGTCATGAGTATGGAGGATGCTGAGTCATGACAATGGATAATTCTGAGTCATGATAATAAGAATGCTGAGTTATGGTAATGGAGAATGCTGAGTCATAGTAATGGAGGATGTTGAGTCATGGGGATGGAGAGTGCCAAGTCATGCTGGGGCAGAATGCAGTGTGACTCATAGTAAGAGACTCCTGACCCATGTTGTTTTACTCAGTCATCTGTTCACTGGATATTTACCGAGTATCTCATTGCTGCAAGGAACCAGAGTGCTCAATGCAACAGGGACAAAACAAATCTAACACATCTTGCCATTAGGAAACTTCACTGGGAGCGACAGACCATGTAGAAACAACCGCATCAATAGATGGGACGTGGCAGCTGGCAGGTGAGCTATGGAAAGGCATTAGGCTCGCTGTGAGGGGTCCTGGTCACAAGGTCAGGGTTAGAGGGGAAAGGCAGGGGGTCACTTCCCTTCGGTTCTCTGACAAGGCGTTTGCTCCAGCACCTCCTGTGACTCACTCCAGTTGTGTGTTGCAGTCATCAGCTCAGGGTCTGGCTTGGAAATTTTGGATGTGGGTCCTACTCGCTGAGATTCAGACTAAATTCCTTTGGGGGAAAGATGTAGGGATCTTTAAAAGCTTCCCCTGTGTCATATTATCACCCAGATTGATAAGTACAAGGAGGGAGAAGCAAGAGACCGACTCAAAAAGCACTCAAAATCTAGTAGGAAGATGTCAAAGTGGAAATGGAAAATTCTAAAACCGCATCACCAGGGTACATGAGAAATAGGGTGCAGAGGGAAGCCCTGGGAGGTTGGACTGTGGGATGAAGTCAGGTGAGACATCTCAGCTCCAACCTCTGCTTCTCACACCAGCCAGAGACCTGCTCCTGTGTTTTTTCACACCAGACAGAGTTTTGTTTATCCTTCAATTTAATATGTGGGATTGTGTAGCCATTCTTTGTGCCTCCCTTAAAGAGTGTCCAGCCTGGAGCAGGGTGAGTGGGGGCTGTCCGGGTAGCTCCGTACATTTCTGGTATGTAACCCCTGGCCTGTGCCTGTTTGATGGACAATGAAATGGCTGAACCTATTGTTTGGAGGGGGTTGGTCAATGAAAGATGCAATTAATGTCACGTTTCAGAAACTTCCCTTCAAGTGCCGTGGACAGAGTAGAGCACAGGAGGTGGAGCTCAGGGCCAGGAGGCCAGTTTGGTGGCTGGAGCAGAGAAAGACTCGAAACGGGGTGGGGGTTGGGGAGCAGTGAATTAGGCTCGAGAAGATTTGTCAGATGGAGCTGGAAGGGCATGGTGACTGAGTGTTGTGCTGGATGACTGGGGAGGGTGGGGGGAAGGGGCATGAAATCAACAACGGTCACCGTGTGTCTGGCTTGAGTGACTCAATTGTGGTCCCATGTTGCGGGGAAGAAAGAGCCTGACGGGGAGCAGATCTGAGTATGTTCAGGGGTACAGATATGGCTACTTGGACTCTGTCCTGGGTTAAGCATACTTAGCTTGAAGTTCAAGGAGGAAGACCAATTCACCCTTCCAGAACACTAGGGCACCAGCGACCCAAAACACCACCTCCAGAAAGAAAGAGGTGCTAAATTTGATGCTAAGCCCGACCATCTCGAGGGATGCATGATATTCCAGGCAGGTGTGTATCCTTTGCAACCTCCCTCACAGGTTCCCAGGATCCTTTGGACTTCAACATGCCGTGTTTCCAGGCAGGTCTAGAATACAGATAAAGACAAACTTTCACCTGAAAGACAGAATCATCACGGTGATTCAATAAAATTCAAAAAAAAAGAAAGAAAGAAAGATGGAATCAGTTCACATAAGGCACATAAGGCACATCCACAGGGGTAGACACTCGATGGTGTGCAGCTTGACAAATAAACACGTGGCTTCGTGGGGGGCTGGGCGGTAGAGTCTGGACAGAGTCGGATCAGTGAACTTCTGCTCTGACCCAGCACAGCCAGGCAGGGAATGTTGACCCATTTAGTTTCAGAGTTTAAAGCTGTCCCTCGATGGCCTTTCAAAAGTACCCAGTCTTATACCCTGGAGGGAGGGTCTAGTTGTGGATCACCTTAGTGAAATCATGGCATGGGTCTGAGCTTTAGCCTCCTCTAATCTGTCAGGCTGATGTTCTAATTCTCACCTGCCCTGCCTCTTTCCTGAGGGTGTTGTAAAGATCTATTGAGAGAGGAAAAGTGGACTTTTGTGGTCTCCCTGGACGTCTCACCCCTCTGACGGTATGGGGCATTGCACTAGTGTGTGAAAGAGCAGCAAAGTTTCTGGTCTCCCAGGAGATGTGTGTTTAAGGAAGTGTCCCCAAAAAATAAATTTCACAACTGCAAAGGAGCTTATCATAAAAGCGCTATGGAATAAAATAAAGTTCTTATCAGATGATCAGAAAAATACAGAAGGAAGGAAAAAAAGAAAATGAGGAAGAAAGAAACGACGAAGAAAAGGAAGGTCCAGGAAGATAGTTCAAAGGCTCAGAGCACATGTTTCGCATGTAGCAAACCCTGGTTTCAAACCCCAGCATCTCAAGTTCCCTGGCACCTCACCAGGTCATCACTGGCCTGAGGATGAAGCTTTCCTGCCCACCCAGCCGGACTGAGTATTTTTCAGGGAACTTGGGAGCTCAACTGCCCCTGGAAAGAGGAAGGAAGGGAGGGAAACTAGATGGGGGAAGGGATAAAAGGAAGAAAAGTAAATCATTCTAATTTGCAGTGTGAAATGGAATGGAAATAGATACAGACTTAGCATCGTTGGTCACATGCATTACTGTCTTATTAATGTTTACATCCTTAAGCAAAGTAATTCCACACCAGGTAATTCATTTCAGCGCTGGATGGTAAATATTTCAGGCTCTGTGGACCATGCAGTTTCCTTCCAAAGTTCTCAAATTCCTCACACCAGAACAGAGAGCAGCCATGACCCCAGACACCTAAGAGTGGGAGATGCCAGTCAAATATGGTTTACAAAACCAACAGATGTCTGATGTGGTCTCTGGACCATAGTTTGTCACCCCTAGTGCAGATGAAGGAAATCTTATTAGTGTTCTTCCAAATCCTAAAATGTACAAAGAAAGTTTTAACCTAGAAGATGCCCATCCTAGCTTTATTTATATTGGCACATAGGAGCACAATCAGACCTTTCAACAGGAAGACTGATTTTTACATTTCCATTCAATGAAATATTATAGAGGCATTCAAATGCTGTCTGTGAGTCCTGTATAACATCATGGAAACATATTTGATAACATGTCTCATGAGAAATTAAGCCATTATTATCATGACAATGAGGCTAATGATGGCCAGGAAGGGCTAAGCACTTTTTCCTTGTCATCTCACCTAATCTTCCAACCCACCCATTGGAACATTCCTTTTCATTGTGAGGATTTGCCTCCTGCAAAAGCCAAGGAAACCAAGTTGTTTAGCCAGAGGGATATTACCACTCGGGTGACAGAGCTTGGGGGTTGAACACAGGTCTGCTCAACCGCCAAAACCAAAGACAAAAGCAGACACTAGAGCTGATAGCCGTCTGTGTTCGCTTCTCTTCCAGGGGAGGAGCAAAAGAAAATTTATGCAAGTGTTGGACAGAGAGGTGATGAGTAGGAATTTCCCAGCATCGTGGGGAAGGAATCTTCCAATATGGTTCTCTCCAAGGAGAACCCACTCTTTCAATCATGGAGACACGGGCCTTGGGTCTTCTAAGGAAGCTGTGTAGAGCAGAGCCCCTGTGTAGTTGGGGTAGGGACATGTTTTTCTCAGTGGTAGGGGGCTCGAGATTCTGTTAGGGAGCACTCCCCCTCTGGTTCCGGCTTTTGTCTGTGGGAAGCACATGCCTGCCTTTATCTGTCTGGTCCAGCGGGAATTTGTAGTGTGCATATGTGTATGCTGTGTACCTGTCGGGAGGCTGTTCTTGGCTTGAGGACCTCTTTCTAACTCTCTCTCTCTTTCTTTCTCTCTCCTTTCTCTCCCTGTCTTGGCTTCCCTCCTTTACCCTCCGCTGTCTGCCGGCCTACACAGCTGACAAGGTGAACGATGACTTCTACACTAAGCGCCGGCATCTGACAGAGCTGGCGGCCAAGGGCAACCTCCCCCTGCAGCCCGTGCACCTGGAGAATGAGCCACGGGCCTTCAGCCCAGAGCACGGCCCTGCCAAGCAGAATGGACAGAAGTCCCGTGCCAACAAGATGCCTCCCCATCCCCTGGCCTACAACTCCTCCACCGCCAATTTCAAGGGCTGGGACCCCAACGAGCAGTCTCTCCGGCGTCAGGGCTATGGCAACAAGACCAAGCTGGGGACAGCCGAGTCAGGCTCCGGTGACCCCTTGGGACCTCGCCCCCAGCACTATCCACCCCCACAGCCATACTTCATCACCAACAGCAAAACAGAGGTGACTGTCTGAGCTCTCCTGCTGGAGAGCATCCTGGAGACCACACTCAACTGAGAGAGGCAAAAAATATTAAAGAATAACCCAGTCCACTCCATCCTCATCCCCCAGTCCCCAATGTCAACCTATACACTCACCCTCCACATGATACACCTACCAGTGACGTGAAATCGCGTCTTTCCTGGGTCCTGCCTAACCTGTGATGATGGGCAACCGAGCAAGACTGAAGCCTGAACGTTGAGCAAGACAGCCCAGGGGGAAACTGAGGCTTGCTTTTTCCACCGCAGCCCCCATCCCCATCCCAGGTGGCTTGAGTACCTGCCCACTCTGTGGGGCTCATTACTCTTTTTCTTCTGCGTGAGGGGCATATGGCAAGGGGCACAATTGAGAGAAATTGCCCTCTGGCATGTCCCAGCATTGGACACACATCAGGCTGAGAGAGATGGAGAGTGAGAGAGGACCCGCAGAATATTCTGGAAAAGAGCAGTCGTCGGGGGAGGCATAAGTGTATCGTCAGCCTCATTCCAAGAAGAGATGCAGACCCCAGATTTCCACGAGCTCATGAGACTCTCCTTGGACTCTGAGCATTCTACTGACAGTGATATTCACATCGCCAGTGTTGGAAGCAAAAAACAAAACCACACACACACATACACACACACACACACACACACTTCAGCTCACAAAAGCATTCATAGACCCTGAACTCTCCGAATGGAGTTGGAAAGGAAGCATGTGCTAGAGAACATCTACAAAGAGATTGGCCAGGGACAGGGGAGGAGGAGCAGGTGCTGGTGTTGGAAGGAGGGGCCAGGGTCCAGAGACTTTCACATGACACTTTTTTTTTGCAAAGAAAAAAAAAAGAAGCCCACTACAAAGCAGACAAAAAAGAGCAAATTAATCTCTGACCCCGCCACCCCTCCATCTTCAAGGCAGGAAATCAACCACGATATTGACTGCCACTTTTTTAAAATCACCTTTGAAAAGTTAACTAGAGGCAAGATGAGGCCCAGAGCTTTCGTGGTTTGGAGATTCCTTCAGTGTTCTGGAGATTTCTTCGCTGTTCTGGAGATTCCTTCTTGCCTCCCAGACAAGTCAGGACGCAGAACCAAATCCTCTAGGAACTGGTGATCCCCGACCCTCTGCCCCCTTTCAGCTGCCGCCGCCGCTGCCAATCTTCAACTGCTTTGGACTGAAAATGTCATAAGCGTGGGTGGTGCCTTCAATGTGTTTCTGTTCAATGACTGTCCCGTGCCCGTGTGCAGCCTCCGTCCTTTCAGCCTTTCCTCCCTCCTGTGTTTCTGCAGTATTGTTGGTGATCCCAAGTCTCCCCCACACTCCAAGGGGTTTGCTGTAATGTCAGGGGGGCCCCAATGTCAGAGATTCCCCCCTGCTGCCCACAGGGTCCAAAGGCCTCCCATACTTTCCTTCTTATTGAAAAAGACCTTGTCTTATTGATAAAGACCAATCGAACATGTCTGGGTCCCATACTTCGCTCTGTCCCTCAAATCATCTCCCTGGATACATCAGTGCATTCACACACATCCCTTCCGAAACTCCCCAGATTGTTGTCATAGCAAGTAAGTAGGTCTCAGGGGTTCCAACAAAGACCGTTTCCTGCCAGTTCTATGATTAGTGGAAACCCAAAGTCGGGGGCTTGAGAACAACGAGATGACATTGAAGGGGAGAGATTTTCCTCCATTCTTTGCTGATGATGGGGTACTTCCTGGAGACCTCGGCTTCCAGGATTGGAAACTGCACACCCTCTGGTCCAATGGTACTCAGAGCACAGAGCTTGTGACTAAGATTTCACATTTTTATCAAGGCTGTCTCTGCTTGGTTGAGCAGTGCAAGGGTCAGTACCCACTGTCTCAGCTGCTTAGCTAGGACCCCTCCGACTCCCCAGAGTGGAGCGAATGCCAATGACCACTGTCTCTTGACCTGAGTGACCTAACTACTCACACACTCTATGAGTCCAGGTTGCAGTGTTGGTGTCTAAATGGCTTCATTTGAAATACTTTTAACTTGTGAAAGAAAACCTCCCAGCATTGCACAAACAGAAAACCAGTGTCAATCCCCCTGACCAAAAAAAGTAAGGATGAAATTAAGTCCAGAAGCAACAAGGCAGCAACAAAGTCCTAGTTAAATGGGTATAGAAGGATCTGAACCTACAGCCTGGTTTTCTCTTCTCTTTTGCTCCTCCTCCTCCTCTTCCCTTTCTCCTCTTTCTGTATTTCCTCCTGAAATTATAGCTCAACCCTCTCTTCCTCCTCCCCCTCCTCCTCCTCCTCCTCCTCCTCCTCCTCCTCCTCCTCCTCCTCTTTCATTCCCTCTCTCTATGAAAGAATTTGACTGGATATAAAGAGGTGTTAAAGATAAAACAACACCCAGTGGAGACTTTCCCTGCCATTGTTGCTGATGGGCTGACAAAACGGAAGGGGAAATCCTTGAGGAAAGAGGTTGAATTGAATTAGCACTAGATGACTTATCCCTAGATCCACCCCCCCCCCCCCCCCCCCGTTCAGTGCACTGTGCACACACTTGTGGTACACAGCTCCTACCCCAGGAGAGTCTGCATTGACTTCTCCAGTCTCCATCACTCACAAGCTCTGATCTGGGCTCCCCTGTAGCTCACCATTAAACTGGGCCCCCACTTCTGCTCTCCCAGCCCTGATGCAGGAACTTCTTCCGCCTCTGAGTTGACAGGGTCCCACCACCTCCTGACTCCCTCCCCCTCGGAGCTTGCTGCTTCCTGTGAGTTTCCTTGGTTAGAGTCTGCAGCGGGGGCGTTGGCAGAAGAGCTGCTGTGTGGTCAAGATGATGAAGAAGGAAGACACCCCGGTGGGGGTGGCCCCTCCCAACTCCTTACCCCTCACCCTGGGCTTTAGGAGCTGAATGGAGGGTGGGAGGGGACAGCGGGAACAAGAAAGTTACTTCCTGATCCTCCTCTGGGAGGATAAAAAGGCATATCATGGCATGTGATTTATGGAACTGTCTGGAACGGTCATGGCTCCATGGAGATCCTGTAGCTAGAGTGGAAGGATGGAGAAGAGGCAGGCCGTAATAAAGCAGAGACACTCTCTCGTGCCTCCAGTGGGCTTCTTCTTGCCTTTAGCTTCTTGCCCCAACCTCCAACCCCCACGGGACCCGAGTCTGCCAACCCCTTCTTCCCCTCCCAGAGTGACTCAGCCTCCATCTGCCTTGGGCACTGCCTGGCATCCTCCTTCCAGCTCCACCCCCCCCCCCCCCAGTTTTTTTTGTGTGTAAATGGAGCATATTTTACGTGCGAATATTTTAGTAACCGTATGTTCTGCAAGTAAACCTGTGTTCATACTTGTCGACAACTACAGAGTTTATGATACCAATAACTACTTCCTACAAAGAAGAAAAAAAAACATTTGTTTGTTTTCTAAGAATGTTTATTTGTAAACATATGTATTCACTATATTAATATGAATTTCTTACCTGGCAATAAAACGAATTCTATGTGATGTGGTTGGGGGTTGCCGAGTCTCTTTCTAGGGCCCTGTATCCTCTTTTGTGCCTTCACCAGGGTGCAGCCCGATGAGCATGGGATCACTCTTTGTCCCCAGAGGGATGAGGAGATGTTTGCAGGGAGAGAATGTTCCATGGAGATTGTAATTCATACACATCTGCCAAAGGACTTTTTTTTAATGGGAAGCTGGGCTGGAGCAATAGCACAGTGGGTAGGGCGTTTGCCTTGCACACGGCTGACCCGGGTTCGATTCCCAGCCTCCCATATGGTCCCCCGAACACCACCAGGAGTAATTCCTGAGTACATAAGCCAGGAGTAACACCTGAGCATCACCAGGTGTGACCCCCTCCCCAAAAAAGGGAAAAAATGGGAAGCCTAATGGGTAAGAATCTATCCCACCTCTCTACGTTCATGTCCCTGACTTGGAAAATACACATATCTGTGGTGTGTATGTGGGTTCCCAGCATGGCTCCACTTATTCTTCTCCATCGAGAAATTTGCTGAAATTTGCACTTGCTACCAGGGGACCAGGGTTGCAACAGGCAATGCTACAGAGAGGATAGGAAGTCAGCTTCCACCTCTACTTATTAGATCGTTTCTACATCTGGATTCTTTGAGCATTGTATCAGGATTGTTTGCAGGTAGGAACCTGCCTGAATCTGGGCAAAGCATGTTTAATATGGTTGAAGCTCAGAAGGAGGTGCTGGGATGGAGGTGTGAGAGCAGGGGGGTTGTTTGAGAAGTTGCGGGGACACTGCAGCAACTGGCAGAGGGTAAGCAGGGGGAGCCACAGAGCAGCAGAGGAGTCTTTGTGCCAGCAGCCACTCTGAGGGACGGTGGACTTAATACTGCCATGAAACTTCAGGGGTGGGCAAGGAGCACGCATTCAGGATTCCCACCCCAGGGGAGATAGAGCCGCGGTGTTTGCTCACCAACCCCTCTTGGTGGTCATTGGAGCCTTATGTCCAGGGTGTGTTCATGCTCAGACACTCCCAGTGGGTCAAGTGTGAGGGGAGAAGGAGGCTCGAGGACTGGGAAGAGCCTCCAGCACACTGAGGTAACTCCAGATGATTGGAACTTAGCCATTGTGTACTGATGCCCTAAAGACATGGGGCTCGAAGTGGGTGGCACAAAGCCAGAGCCCCCAGGTCTACAGGAAGAAAGCTTCCTCTGCCCAGACTTGGAGAAATCATCAGTGCCAGAGAGAGAGAGAGTGGACAACCATCTGCTGGTCTTGGCACTGAGATTCAGAGATCCTTCACTGGCACCAATGCCATTGGTGTCCCTCTGTGTTGAGTCTTTGAAGTCTGTCTGCGACAGGTATGTCTCTGGCTTAGTTCTGTTAGCAGAGAAGTCTGGAAGGCAGGATATGGGGTCAGAGTGCTTGGGAATCATTCAGAAGTGGAGAAGATCGTGTGTGTGTGTGTGTGTGTGTGTGTGTGTGTGTGTGTGTTGGGAGTGTAACAAACAATTTCATTTGTGAACATGTGTATCTGGTTACAACTCGTAAACATCAACAATTGCATGAAGGCTAGTTTGCTAAGCACAATTTAAGACCTCACAACTCTTTAAAGGTGGGAGACTGGGGCTGGAGCCATAGCACGGTGGGTAGGGCATTTGCCTTCGCCTGAGTTTGATTCCCGGCATCCCATAGGGTCCCCCGAGCACCACCAGGAGTAATTCCTGAGTGAAGAGCCAGGAGTATACTTGTGCATCACTCGGTGTGACTCAAAAAGCAAAATAAATAAATAAAAATAAAGGTGGGAGACAGCTGGAGCTTGAGCCATTTTACACAAAGGGATTCATCGCTTAAGTGGTGGAAGTAGAGTTTGGGTTCCAGAACTCCTAAATCAGCTACCATGCTTGTGGTCTCGATGAATAGATTTGGAGATGTGACAAAAATGCTGATTCCCAAGCTCCACACCCTCCAGAGGAGTGAGGCCCAAGCAGAGGCCCAGGATTCAGAGTTTGTAACACACTCAGGACCCACTGTTCAGCATAGTGGTGCTTGTGCCCTGTGAAGCTCTGCACAATTCCTGTCTCCCATCAGACCACACACCTAAGCTCATCCCAAGGACCCCGAGATGTAGAAGGAAATGGGAAGGACGTGTGTTTTCCCAGGGAGAAGGACTTCCGTGTCCACGTTGGGAAGGTCCCTTCCTATCAGATACAGAGGGTTGTCTCCTGAAGAGCTGGAAGGTCCCATGGATTCCAACCCTACTTAACCTGTGTCCCACCCTTCTCCATGATTGCTTTCCTTCCTCCCCCAAAGGGGGTACCATCATAGTACCCCAGGCTTCCCTCAGCTCCCTCCTGTTTAGTGTGCATGGGGAAGCATCAACACAGTCTTCTTCCTACTACTTCCTAAGGTCTCTTCCTGGATGACCAGGAATTTTCTGAGTGCAATGTTAGTCATTTATGAAATATGTCATATACCAGACTTCATGCTAAAGACATCTCAGTGCTCTGGAAGATTTGGACTAGTTTATTGGAGATTCTTTTTTGGGTGCTGGGGTATTCCCAAACAGTGTTTGGTAGCTGAGGGCTTCTCTTAGAAATTTCAGCCAACTAGGAAGGAAGTTGAATGCGGGAAAGGGAGCAAGGATGCAATGTTGCTTTAACCCTGGGTGCTGGGGGTTATCTGAGTGACCCCAGTGATACCCAAGGGGCTCAAAAACTGAATTGTGTCCAGTGATGCTTGGGGAACCAGGTGGACCAGTTAATTCCGTACGCTGTCTCTGCACCCCAAGTTGGAGTTTTGTACGATTTTCTTTTTTCTTTTCTTTTTTCTTTTTTTGTTATATTTATTTATTGAATCACTGTGGGAAAAGTTACAAAGCTTTCAGGTTTAAGTCTCGGTCCATACAATGATCAAACACCCAAATACCTTTCCCTTCACCAGTACTTATTTTTCACCACCAAGAACCTCAATATACTCCCCTCCCACCCCTCCCAATGCCTATGAGGCAGATGATTTCTACCTAACTCTCTCTCTACTTTGATTACATTCATTATTTCGACAAGAGATGCACCATTATTGTTTAGAGTTTCCACCCAAAAATCAGAACTACTGAAAAGACATTGTGAAATAATTTGTTTCCTATAGCTGGTTATGAGAACCATATGAGGCTATCGCGGCCTCGTGATTTTGGATTTCTGATATTTTACTAATTAAGTCTGGAGGGATTTCTGCCAAGACCCACCCAGATAATTACGAGATTGGTTTCTATGCCTCTGGAGCCATGGTTGTGCTGGAGATCTGCTCATGGGGGGCAACTCGTGGCCTCTGTAGGGCGTGAAGGATGAGCTGGTATCGCCCCCCACCGCCTTCCCATGAGACTGCAGTTGCCCCGTCACCACCGGCTCATACCTGGCTTTCCAATAAGATCTGAGGCAGTGGCCACCTTGCTGCCGAGGGGGAAAAAGGTGAAAGGGAGAGATACCCCTTCCCTCCCGGGGAGGCATGGCTCCGTAGTTTAATGCATAGTCCATTCACTTTTCTGCTGAAAGCTGCTGGGCTCTGCATTAAGTCCTTGTGCCACTGGAGCCATGCCCATGCAGGAGAGCCGCTCGTGGGGGGCAACTCGTGGCCTCGGTAGGGCGTGAAGGACGAGCCGGTACCTTGTATGGTTTTCGTGTCACGGATATTTTTCATTGTATGGGGTTGGTGATGGATGGATCCCTTCTCCAAAGAGTTATTTCAGATGTGTAAAATAGAACCCATAGAAATATCAAAGAAACCCATTATTTTGAAATACAGTGATGAAAATATTGTAAAACCCAGTCTCTCAATATGCTCACTCCAGGAGCAAGCAGATACCATTGGGCTACACTAGCATGCGACAGGGACGAATGGAGACGTTACTGGCACCCGCTCAAGCAAATCAAAGATTATGGGATGACAATTGATACAAGTGATACAAGTCTCTCAATATGGCAACAGATGTGCTCTTAAGTGGACACATTTAATAATAACATCTAATTGTTTTTTGTAGTAATGACACAGCAATGCTTCAAGCTATCTGCTGGAGCCACAACTTGATGCGATGCGACCTTTGATTCTCTTGGCACAAAGTCTCAGGTCAGTGGTGAAATCATGCTGGGTGGTTGCCGAGTGTGTCACTGAGGGGCGTGCTAAATTTCTGATGGTGAAACTAAAGATGCTTGTGTTTAGCATCCACATTCCACACTCTTTGAATCCTGATGCTCTATTCCCTGGAGGCTCTGTCCCAGTTAGAAGCATCCAAGTAAGACCTAGAACTAACGACCTCTTCAGGTGTTTCTTCTCCCACCTTCAAAACATGGATAATAACAGTGTCTCTGTCATCGGCTGGTAGGAGGAAATAAAACAATGCATTAGAAGCTATAACTTGACTCCTAGTTTAAAATTTAGCACTTAGCTTTGTTGTCTTAGCTATTCTTTGACCAAGTTCTTATGATAGCTCTCCGAAACAGCATTTTTATGACCCCTTAACTTCCAGAAGAACATAGACACAGAGAGGTAAAACTCACCCAAATTAGCCCATTGAGATGATTGAAATATATATTATTTGGCTCTGAGCAAGTCCTAAGTTGCATATGGCATATGTAACACATGAAATATATAAGATATATCATCGCTTTTGTAATATATATTCTAGCATATTCAATAAGTAATCTAATATATAATAATAGCAACCCTTATCATCAATGGTCAATCTTTCATTATGTGCCAAGAACTTGCTTATCTAATTTTGGCCCCATTTCTTCCTCTCCTGAGAAAGAGAGAAAGAGACCATCTAATTTTCAAGATAGGGAAAACTGAGACTTAGAGAAATAAAACATCTGTTTCATCCAAGCTCATTCCTCTAGTGCATGGCAGAATTGGAATTCAAAGCCTGATTTCATGATTCCTGGAGAATCCCAACACAACCCTCCATTCTTGTGCAGCCCATTGCTTTGGATCTGCCTTTGGGGCACATCATTGGAAACGGTGGTGTGCAGCCACAGAATTCAAGGTCAGGAACAGGAGATGCCAGGTGAGCAAGTAAGATCCCCTGGTGTGTGGCCATGGCTGCCAGTGGTTTTCCTGGAATTCTAGAATTGACCTCTGACACCCTCCATCACGGAACTGCTCTTTGCCTACTTCACACATGTCTCTGAGAACATACAGGTCCTCAACGCACAGACTTGAGCTTTGGAATGCTGTAAAAAAAGGTAAACCAGCAGAGAGGGAAGGAGGACTTTACAACCAGCGTGCCTTCCTTCTGTGTGACCTTGGGAAGGACACGTCGCGTGCCCAGAAGACAGCACAATCTTTGGGCAAAGAATCAGAGGTCTGGAGCCAGAGGGTCCATGTATGAATCTAAGAGGGGAAAATACGTCCAACTGGGAATGAAATAAGACAATTTACATCCTGCTCCGAGCACAGTTCCCAGACAGCACCGGTTTCAATATTTTAAAACCTCATTCAGAAATCATCACGTACCTCAGGCTCGAAACACTGAATTTCTTTGCTTTAGGTGAAATATATCTGCACTCAGCAGCACCTTTCAGTTGCCTTTAAAAGCAGAGTCTTTTACTGCAGACCCTGTTATATATAGTTTTAATGAATATATAAAATGGGAAAGAAAAGACTTTCTCGCTCAATGAATATCGTTTACTTAATAAGAATAATTTTGCAGATTGAGAAAAGCCTGTCTATAGAAAAAAAAAACCCTGGAAGTCATCATTAATGAGCCCTGTGGTTTAAAAAAAAAAAGTGGAGGGCTTTGAAATCCCAAATTAGGCAGCTTGTTCGTTTTCTCTTGCTGCCTAACTCTGCAATAACTCTACGACATAACCATTTTTATCCCCGGGGTTGGGAATCTGAGCCTGGCTGAGCGTCCAAATCTCTCCCGAGCCTGCAGCCAAGCGCCAGGGTGGAGGATTCATCAGAAGTCCTGAGAGCGGAAAGCTGAAGTTGGTGGTAGGACTCGATTTTGCAGGGAGGGTGGGATGGAGGGATGGGTTCCTGCTGGTGCTTGCCCAGACACCTCCTGGTGGTGAAAGCCTCTCAGGTGCACACGGCAGCTGCTTTCCTCGGAGGCAGCCAAGGAGCGTTTCTGCAGCAAGTCCCAAGCCACCTTCTCTACGACCCAACGGCAGGGGCAGCAGCCTGTCAATATGGACTGAGTTAGAAGAAAGTTGCCAGGGAAAGATCATACAGGGTGTGTCACCAGAAGGGGCAGAGGGGTTGGGGGAGGGTGTAGGACTGTCTTGGAGGCTTCTGACCATAAATGGTGTCTATGACCCCCTAGGACAGAAATCTGAACTATTCTGCCTTTGATGAGTATCTGAGCACAATTGTGCTGGCTGGAACACACAGACACACAGACACACAGACACACACACACACACACACACACACACACACTGTATTTATTAAGGTAAAAGGTAAAGGTAAAGGCCCTCCCGTTGATCGTCGATTTGCTCGAGCGGGCTCAGTAACGTCTCCATTGGAGACTTTGTTGTTACTGTGTCTGGCATATCCAATACTCTCGGTAGCTTGCCGGGCTCTCCGAGAGGGGCGGAGGAATCGAACTCAGGTCGGCCATGTTGGCTGCTTGTAAGGCGAACGCCCTACCCGCTGTGCTATCGCTCCAGCCACTGTATTTATTAAAAAAGTCATTTACTTCAGTTTACTCAATTTCTCATTTACTCCATTTCTTCATCTTAGCTACGTTGTGTGAAGCATTGACAAAGGTACACCTGAGTGGACAAACAGGTACTTGCCCCATGCAAGGATGTTACGTAAAGCTTTGATGCCCCCCCCCCCCCCCCAACCAATTAATGTTGCTTCCCAGCCCTGAGCCCTTCACCCTTCTCTCCTTACATCTGATGGGGGTCATGTGGTTTTGGATCATGTGGGTTGAAGTGATGTTGGCTGCTTTGAGAACCAATCAAAATCTCCAGCATAATCCTGTCAACTCTCCTGCCATCTGCTGGCAGACAGCATCACTCAGCTCCCGCCAGACATGGCATGTGGAACCTGATCCCTCAAGTCACTTCCTCAAACCTATTCCCATCATCCATGGGACATCCTGTGACGGAAAAATAAGCTGATGTCGCGTGAACTCTGAGAGGTCAGGCTTACCCTGTAATAGAGCAAGAAGAGCCTCAACAACACAACCCACCTTCGAAGGGTGTTGAGCATATGGAAACTCAGCTCACTAGGTCTCTCCTGTGCTCAGCATCATCTCCAGTCACCTTTGGCTGGATGTTTAGAACTTCCTGTCCCTTATCTTGAATTTTCCCAGCAGCCCTAAGCGTTAGTAACTCTTTCTGTCCAGAAGGAAATTGAGATGCCAAACAAGCTATGTCAGGTCACAAGACTGTCCATATAGAGCAGTTCTAATGACTAATGGTCTTGGGTCTGCCCCACCCCCTACCTCCACCAACAGAACCTGCTCAAAGTTGTTGATACTCTGGATCTAATGAGGGAGGCAAAACCTTGGTAGGAAAATGTCTGCATTGTCAGCGTGGCATCTCACTGATTTTCTTGTCAGAGTCTAAATCCCAGCCAATGCTGTGTTGTACAGTTCAAAGAATGTATTTCACATCAGAAAATGTCATGGTTGCTAGAAATAATTTCATCATCATCTCTTGAATTTTTTCCCTCGTAGCTAGCTAAGGGTTTCGGTTAGATTCAAATCTTCTAATGCCTCTTTAAACCATGTTTTAAAAGGGCACTTCATTTAAAAAGAAAAAAAATAATCACACCATCAAATAGCGGGCTGCATGGGTTTTATCTTAAAAGATAGAAAATGGGAAAATTCTAAAGAGGTCATGGGTGCACATTGTCTTATTTCCTGGTCATTAGAGGCTAAGTTTTAAAAAAATATTATTGTTTAGTTAGCTTGGTTATGATAGTGTTAGTATTGATGGTCTTCATGTGAAAAGTTACTGCACCCTCCCCCCAAAGTCCTGCAACCCTCTCTAACACTTCTCATTGTGTGACATTGAGGTGTGATCTTGGAGAGAATCACTGAGTTTTTTTTGAGCCTCTGTGTTCTCACCTCTAGAATGGGCACAATGTTAACTACTTTGCCATGCTGTTTGGGTATCTTTGATATGTATGTTGAACATCCATTAATTAGAGCTATAATGAATAAGAAGCATTTCCTTATCAGTGATACATATTCCTTGGATACCAAGTTATTCTTGGTTGGGTTGGCAGGGGTTGGTTGGAGTTGGGTTGGAAAACCAGATCCCAAGACAAGGATTCATGAGCAAGCAAGTAAGAAAGGGATTCTAGGCAAAATAGGTGTGTGGGGGGCGGGGGTTAGAAGTGAGATGGCAGAAGAACCAAGCCAGAGTGAGTGCTCAGGCCAGGTCCCACAGAGGCCAGCACTGGTAAGTGTTCAGTCTTACGCACCCACAGTTTTTAACCAAAGGCATGGAACAGAAGCAGTGCAGACTTCCCTAAAGTCTGTGGGGTGCTAGGATGTGGAGACTTAGAACTGAAGCTATAGGACCTGGCATGGCAGAGGAAAAGACATCTTCGAAGCCCCTCGCTCTGTTGGTCAGACTCTTTCTTCTGAATTCCAGTGGACCCCACTAAAAAGGACACATTTCCCTCGATTCACCAGCAAGAGAGTTAAGATGAACCTGTTCCAAGGCACAGCTTTGGGGACAGCCAGGTTGAATATAAACAGTGGGGTGGGTCCACTAGGGCAATCAATTAGCCACTCAGCTATACAATTTCTTTTCTTTTTTTGGAGGGGGGTGTCACACTCCGCGATGCAGAGAGATTACTCCTGGCTCATGCACTCAGAAATTACTCCTGGCAGTGCTCGGGGGACCATATGGGATGCTGGGAATCCAACCTGGGTTGGCCCCGTGCAAGGCAAATGCCCTACCTACTGTGCTATTGCTTCAGCCTCTCAGATATACAATTTCCTGTGAAAAAATCCTATATTCATTTTTTAGGATGTTTTCTAGATGCAGTTTCTTACGTGCACTGATTCATTGGACAAACATCTCACAGCCTTTGTTCTGTGTCTCAGTGCCACAGCACTAATAGCAATGAGTCAGTTCTGCCTTGAGGTCTAGTGGGGAAGGCAAACACCTTACACACGTCTGCTTCTGTCTCTCCTGTCTCATTCCATTTTTCATTTGGGAAGGCGGGGTTTAGAGGACACAAGGTGTGCTCAGATCTTGCCCTTGGCTCTGTTCTGGGATCACTTGTGTCAATGCCCTGGGCCCCTGTGAGGTGCTGCATATTGAATAGAGACAACAATGTAGAGGACAAACACTCTTAGCCTTCACGTGGAGTCTCTCACTCAGGAAGCCTTTACTTCTTTCCTCCTTTCCACCCTACTCCTCCCTTCCTTTACTCTATGCGTTTCCTTCTTGCCTCCACCTACCCTTACCCACATCTAATTTTCCTATCAGTGGGACAATGGCATCCAGCTTCTTGCCTTGATGGGTTCTTCTCCCCCTCCAGGTAGCCGCCGTTTTGCAGAGGGCCCTTCTGAAGACAGTGTGAAATTCTGTTGAATTCAATGCAATCCAGAGCTTCCTTGGTGACAGAAGACAGCTTGGAGATAAGAGAAAACCCTCCAGAGCACTCATGAAAGCCTGGGAGTGGGGGGGCGGGGAGGGGGGGAGTTAGGAGCTGGGGGTGGGGTTAGATGAATGGCCAAGTGCAACCAGCATTCTAAACCTCAGCAAGTAGCACGGGGAATCCAGGCTAGGACTGGAAGAGGGTAGTTTGCAGGTGGGTAGACGCCCAGGGGTCTTGAAATTTGTGGGGGTTTGGTTTGGTTTGCTGGCACTGGGGATCAAACCTGAGTAGTCTACTGCTGGGTCACAATCCTGGCCAAAGTTGGGGGTGGGGGAGGTGGTTAATTCTGGCTCTGTCATTGTTAACTTTGACGCTGAGAAATAGGGGCTGTGACTTGTGTTTTGACTGTGTTGTTCCTTCTGGAACCCTCCTTTCAAAGACTTTGGTGGGGGTGATAAATAATTCAGTGGGTTGAGTGCTTGCCTTGAATGTGGCTGATCTGGGTTCCATCCATATTGTCCCCTGAACCCTGCTAGGAGTGATCCCTAAGAACAGTGACAGGGTTAAGCCCCGAGCACAGCTGGGTGAGACCAAACAACATCTCTTTTACGGGCTGGGAAGATCACTCAGCAGGCTGAGCAAATGAGTGGGAACCGTTCCCTGAGCACCACAGAACATAACCCTGAAGCACAGAGCTGGGAATTGTCGCCAGAACTGTGCAAATATGACCCCCAAACAAAACAAACCATAACTACCCCTTCTAATTCCCCTTACAAAAGGAACTCCTGTGATAGCTCCTTTTGTTCATTCCAGAATTCTGGGGGAAGATTAGCTTTGGGCTGGAAAAGGATCTAGAACCAGGACTCTGGAAACAGCTTCTGTTGGTTGATGCCAGTTTGCAGTGGGACCGTGAGGTCAAGGGCAGCAGGGGGAGAGCAAAAGGTGTGGGACTCCAGTCAAACAGTGCTCAGGCTGAAATATCAAGGATTCGGTAGCTCAGGCAACCCTGGCACTGGTGTTCTGAGATGCACCGGGATGGAAGGAGTTCTGCTGGGGGTACCTGGGGTTTGGTGCGACACAGACACGGTGGCTTCACTCTGCCCCTTGTGCCTGTTATGGGAGGGGCAACATGATCAGGGTCACCTTTCTGCAGCTTTTCCCTGAACAACCAAATGAGAGGACTGATGGAAAAATCTTCCCAGCAGCAAAGTGGCCTCCTTCCTGCACCCCAAGCTCCCAGCTCTGGGTACTCAGAGCAGAGGGACCTAACACCAGACTGAGCACAGTGGACCCCCCTTGTCCACCTCCTGCACAGCAACCCCCCCCCTCCCAGCCCTGCTTCGCGCTCCTAGCACCTGTGTGTACTCCAGCTGTTGCCGTGACAACTGGCTGAGCAGGTGGACCGGACAGTGCCTGGCTCTCTGCCTCCTCTTTTCCACATGCCCCAGCGGGTGAGCCAGTGTCAGCCCTGCTCTGCCGAGATGGGATGACCAGTGGGCCTGGGCTGTCACAGAAATCCGGGATGCCTGAGTCTCAACTACCATTCTTGGACAGGCAGGTTTAATTCTGCTCTCTCAACCCTTGAGACCCACTCATCCGGACCCCCAGCATGGTGTAGGGGCTTGGGAGACAGTCAGCACAAAATCCATGGCAGCCTGGCAGCTGAATGGCTCCTCCAACGGCATGATATTTGGGACAGTGCAAAAGGAAAGGGTTATCTTGCCTTCAGCAGGACAGGGCCACCAAGGCATATGGGAACTCGGGACCCGGGGTCCAGGGGGCAGCAGAGATGGTGGAGCACCATGTCAAACAGGTCCTAAAAGCATCGTGTTTCTTGATCTGTGGCTTGATTCCGCGCCCAACTCTGTGCCCTTCTTTAAAACCAAGCCATCCTATTGTGGGGAACAGGATTCTTTGGCAGGGGTGTCAGCAAAGGAATTCACACTGCTCTTTGGCTGGCTGAAGCCTGCACTTCCAGATGGAGGGCAAAGCTCTGAGGAGGGGTCTTGTCTGTGGTACTTCTGCCAACCACTTCCTGAAACCTGCGCTCAGGCTCAGCCCAGGCTTCATCTTATCGTGTGCAGTTATTTGGGGGCTCGGTGGGGTCCAGCAGCTCTTTTTATTTTGATTGAATCACCATGAGACGCAGTTACAAAACTTTCATGTTTGAGTTTTAGTCATACAATGATTGAACACCTATCCCTCCATCAGTGCACATTTTCCACCACCAATGTCCCCAGTATCTGCCCCCCACCATCCCACCCCTACCCTTGCCTCCATGGCAGACAATTTCTGCGATAGGATCACTAATTCAATGATGGTCAGAGGATAGTTCCGGATGGGAGATATGTACAGCAGCTCTTGAGCTGGGGCAGCAGTAGATGATCTCCAGTCTAGCACTAATTATCCTTGGATGCGAGTATTATATTTAAAGAAAAACATGCCAGAGAGGTTAAAAGGTGAGCTCTGAAGGGCTGTTTCATCTCATTTTTTCTCACCACGCATGCAGCAAAAAAAGGAGACAAAAATGAGATGCTACTGAAAGTTACTTTTCTCTTCCCGTTTTTTAATGCCTCCCACTTCCTGTTTTCTCTGGGGAGATTGAAAAGTGTCTTCTCGCACATTTCTCATTATCGGAACTTAATGAGAATTCTAATTAGGGCTACTGCACACTTTGGTGGTAGTTTTCAAAATGTGGCTCTGGCTTCGTGCTTGTCGGGCTGCCAGTCTTGCCTCCTTGCCAGTTGCCTTCTCAAATAAGAATCCTAATAGCTATCATTTTATTGAAAGTCTACAAGGTGCCAGGAAATCTGCATACATTAGCATTTGTCTTCGTAAAAATTCCAGAAAAAATCCATTCTATGCGGTGGGAACTATGAGCCCTAATTTTGGGTGAGGGAAGGGGGACTTTAGGCTGAGGAAGTAATGGTGTTACTGAGGAAGAGACAGATCTGGAATTCCAAGTCCTGACCCTTCTCTGGGCAGACTGCAGGCAGGGGACCTGGATGACAGAAAGTGCCAGCATGGCCATCAGTCTCCATCAGAGTGTCTGTAACGAGCGATGATGTCTCCGTTTCTTAGTCTCTCTGGAAATAGTGCTCAGTGGAGGGGATCCCAGGAGAGCCAGGTGCCCAATTAGAAGGGCAGCAATAACCAAGCCAAGAATAGACCAATTGCTTATTCATTATTCTCATTATTTCTGAATCCTTCCATCCCTCATACAGAGGACTGTCAGCAGTTACTCTAACATTCTTCCCAGAGAGGGGCCCTTGCTCCTGCCAATTATCACACCCAGACAACAACCAGAGTCTTGGGGAAACTCTCCTTGATGTGACATCAGAACTGGAGTGGCCAAGCATGTTAGGGGGTGAGAGATGTGGGCCTTCGCGATGGACAGCACTGTCCTTTCTGGACTTGAGAGGTGCCAGCCTTCTTGCTGGGCAGCTGTGCCCAGGGGCAATGTGGTGTTGTATCAGATCAGCAGATTAATATCAGCTAATGGAGCGTTGGCGTGAGCCGAAACTGCCTGTGCTGTCAGAGAAACATTGGTCTCTTCTCAAAAGTCTTTCACTGTTTTTGCTTTTTCCGCTTCTTCCTCTGTCTCCCTCCCCTCCCCTCTTAATTACCCACACCCAAACCTAGCCAGGTAGAAGCTCCCCCCCCACACACACACCCCATATGCTCTAACCCCTCCCTAGTCCCTGGCAGTTTCCACACTTGCTCTCCCTCTTCTACTCTGCATCTGACTCTGTTTCTTCTTCTTGTGACTTTCATGCCTGTTTCTCTTCCTTTGCTTCACTTCTGTTTCTCTCTTTCTCTGATTCACCTTCACCCTATGCCCCTTCTCTCATTTGCTCTTGTTTTGGGTCCTTTCCTGATTCTCTCCTCTCTTGCTCTTTCTTTGCTCTCCTTTTTCAGACTCATACTAAAGGTTAGGTCAACCTACACCAAGCCCTCAATGCTGTCTTCTGTACCTTCTTGGGGTCGTTCCAAACAAGCACTATTCAAGTTCAAAAGACAAGTTGAAGTCAGATCTGGCTGACTCCAATACTTCTACCCTTCAAAGCTGCTGCCATGGTGCCAGAGAGTAGTACAGCAGGAAGGTGTTTACCCTTCTTGCGGTCAACTGGGTTCCAGCCTCAGCATCCCATATGGTCCCCTGTTGGATATTAGCCCTAAGTGTCTTAGGCTTCATCAGTGAACTTCCCCTTTTCCTCCTCCCAGAGAAGCTTACAGTGCTTCTGTAATCATCATCATCATCATCATCACCCCCTGGGTTTATCTTTAACCCTTTCTTTGTGTTTTACCTCTCATTGTCACATTCCCCAAGTCAGTCTTGCTTACTGATAAGCCAAAACTGGTAATTCTAGATTTTGTATTTGCAGTGAATTATCTGCTATTCTATTTCCTCTATAGTCTTTTCATATTTTACTATAGAGCAATGTTCTTTGATTAAACACAAGAAGACCATTAATGCTGTGCTCCTAATATTTGAGAGTTGATTTACTCTGAAGTATATCTACTCCTGGACATCCATTACAATTACTTGGCTTGGGCTTTGGTTGCTATAGTTCCTTTCACTGTCACTGTCCTCCCGTTGCTCATCGATTTGCTCAAGCCGGCCCAATAACGTTTCCATTGTGACACTTGTTACTGTGTTTGGCATATCGAATACGTCACGGGGAGCTTGCCAGGCTTTGCCATATGGGTGAGATACTCTCGGTAGCTTGCCCGGCTCTCCGAGAGGGGCGGAGGAATCGAACCTGGGTCGGCAGGGTCAGCCAGGTCGGCAGCATGCAAGGCAAATGCCCTACCCACTGTGCTATCGCTGCAGCCCTAACACCCCAAAAGGGAGGTCCCGGGGGTGGGAGGGATACTGGGATCAGTGGTGGTAGAGAATGGGCACTGGTGAAGGGATGGGTGTTCGATCATTGTATAACTGAAACCCAAGCACAAAAATTTGTAAGTCTACAACTGTACCTCATGGTGTTTCACTAATAAAGATTTTAAAAAAAAAAGAAATGGTCTGTGAAGCAGGAAAAAAACCTTGAAACTAGAAGAAAACTGGAAAACACTACAAAACTATAACAAAGAGCAAGTCAGATAAATTAAGATATACACAGTAATGAGAAAGAATGAAGTAGGTTTACAGTTTATTTGTGAAGGCAGTTTATTTATTTTTATAAAGTTGTTCACAATATTTGATTAAATTTTATATTCGAAACCAACCCCACCATCATTATACCTTCCTACTACCATATTTCGGATGTTTCCATCCCAAACCCCAAACCCCAAACCCTGCCCCCAATGCAATAAACAAAAACAAAAACAAAAAAAGGGTGGTCCCACTATGGGACTGGGATGGATCCTGACTGAGCGGCAAAGCTCCCCTGACATCAAAATGGAACAATCTAGAAAGCATAAATACCTGGTCCTGTTGCAAGCTAATATGACTTAAGAGACAGGACCCCCATGGGGAAGGACAAGCTGAAATGACTTAGTCTGGAATTTACAGTAAAAGCCTTGCTTGCTCTCGGAGCCCAGAGAATTAAGTTTTAGAAACTTTATCTCTTACTGTGTTTATCCAAACGACTGCAAGTATTAATAAGTAGACTCAAGTGTTTGATTAGTTGTTTGATTTAATTGTTTAATATATATACATATATATATATATATAGAGAGAGAGAGAGGGAAAGAGAAAAGCAATATAGATGCCCCTGGGAGACAGAGCTTCTCCTTGAGCTATTCTCCCCCAGAGAATTGCGTCCTCTGGAATGTCTTAGCTCTGTAAATCACACGGATGTGCAATCCTATACCTCTGACCCCTTCAGATGTTCTATAACTATGCTAGCAGCTCTTCATTAAATGGGCCATTTTCACCATCAGTCTGTAGTTCCCCATCTCTTTGTCTCTCTGCTGGGGGGACCTGGGGAGGAAGGGAGGTTGCTCTCAGTTACCGAATGCACATGTCATGCAGCATAATGTTTCGTGAAGTCATAGCTCCCCAAGCTCGCCAGGAGTGGTTTCTGGTGCAGATCCAGGAGTAACTCGTGAGCATTGCCAGGTGTGGCCATCACCATCACCACCATCAGGAGCATCACCACCACCACACCACCATCGGCATCAACAAGAATATCACCGTCACCATCAACACCACCATTACTATCACCACCACTATCACAGTTGTCACCACCAACACCATTACCACTACTCCCATCACCACCATTCTTAGTACCACCATCATCATTGCCACTATTGCTACTACAGATGCCATCATTACCATGACCATCACCTCCACCATGGTCTCCATCACCACCTCCAATATTCTAGGGCTCCAGTCTTTTGATCTGCTTTGCCTTTATGATACCATCTCACTTGAGCTCTCCTTTCCAGAAAGCAGAAGGATGCTGACTCATGTCATTTCCTGCAGGTGTTATTTTCCCAAGTTGAAACATTACAGTCCTAATGAACAGTTGACATATCTTGGGAGGTATTGTCACCTTCTGATGAGTGTCGCCATGAAATTCAACAGGTATTGAAGAGTTTCACTTGACCGTTCACAGTAGAATGTTGCCTCTTCCTTTACTATCCCAGGATCCCTATAGACTACTTCGAAGCTGATGAAAGGTAAAGGTAAAGGTAAAGGCCCTCCCGTTGATCATCGATTTGCTTGAGCGGGCCCAGTAACGTCTCCATTGGAGACTTTGTTGTTACTGTGTTTGGCATATCGAATACATCATGGGTGGCTTGCCAGGCTCTGCCGTGCGGGCGAGATACTCTCGGTAGCTTGCCGGGCTCTCCGAGAGGGGCGGAGGAATCGAACTCAGGTCGGCCATGTTGGCTGCATGCAAGGCAAATGCCCTACCACTGTGCTATCGCTCCAGTCTGATGAAATCTGAAATATTCCCAGCATATTCTTTGAGAAGCAAAACACAGTTTAAACCATTTGTTGGTGACTTTAACTTGTGTCTTTTCTTTGGAAAGACACTCGGATTTTCAAAGCAATCCTCTGAAAATAAAATTATCATGGCCAGCCTTCTCGACCGGCCAGGGCTGGGTGGATAGTTTTTCAAATGGAAAACATGTGCATTTTCTTGATTCTAAGTGGCTGAAATTTGAATAGAAACTTCTCAGCTCAGACGCCCTGTAATTTAGGGTTGCCATTTTCTCCTTCCACAGCTTCAGTGACTCTCTTCTGTCACCCCATTAGAAGGGAGTAAAACTTTGATTCCTTATATTGTAAAGAAGATTAGTAATAAATAAAATGTCTGTTTGATTAAAGAATTATTAATTCCTTAATTAACTATTAAGGTCGGAATAGTTTATTGTGTAGATCTCTAGTTAAGTACTACAGCGACTTACTTTAGAATCAACCTTCTTACCAGTTCTCTCCAATTTTCTGGACCGTGAGGAGTAAATCTGGGGCCCCCAACTCTTTTCACACCAATTCCTCTCCTTGACAGTGTCTTAAATTCTAACTCCTCTATTTTCAATATTTCCTGGAGCAAGAGAGAGAGAGTCCAGGGGTTAAGGTGCATGTGGCCAATTCTGGTTTGGTCCCTGGCAACACATGGTACCCTGAGAATCTTGGGGTGCAAGCCTGGAAGTTTCCAACACACCTCAAGGAGGTATTCCTGAGTTCCCGGCATCTCTGGGCATTTTGTTGTTCTGCCAGCAAGGTTGACAGCACATTATCTTTAGGCCCCTTCTGGGCGTCCTGAGCACTTCTTGGGTCACTCCCCACAGATATTTCATAATTTCACATAGAAGGAAGCTGGTGGATCAGCAGTGCCACATGTCTGCCAAATGCCACCTGCTGTTCTCAGGCATGTTGTCATGAACACTTTCTAGGCCTGGCATAGACACGGGCTGAGGGTCATTGATTTTACAAACCTACAAGGACTGACAAAGAAAGGAGGTGTGAATGAATGACTCAACTTCCTCACAGAGCAGCTCTCTAGGGATGAAACCTGAGGACCCAGGGGCTCAAAACCCATCTAGGTTCTGTGACCAAGGCTGACTGTTAATGCCAGTGGGCTTTAGGCAGTCATTATCCAGCCTGAGCCGTAGAACAGCTCTTCAAAGGTGGTGGGCAGATAGCACAGAGCGTAATTAGAACAGCCAGCCCAGGTGGGGTCCCTCTGAGGACACTCTGAACGTGGAGATAAGAGCCAGAAGTACCCCATGAGGTCGAGACTGAGAGGAAGCCAAGAGACACACCACCTTTGAATGCCCTCCAACAATCTGGCAAAACCTTCTGCCTGTCAATCATTTGGCAAGAAAAAAAGAGTCTGCAGAGTTCTCTGCCTGGGAAGAACGGAGTTTGTATCAACTCCATATTAAAAAGCAGTTTGAGAAGTTAATCACTACCAGTGTGTAATCATGCGACACCTTTAAAAGTCCAAATTCCTGAACCCCAGAGATCTCTTCTTTCTTGGAGAAATACACTGGACCGGTAGACAAAACAAACAAACAAACAAACAAAAAACCCAGTTTGAGTTCTGGTCCCACCTGCTGCCAGCAATGGGAGGCAGGGTAATCCACTTCATCTTCTTAGGCCTCGGTGCTCTTCCTTCCAACTCAGGAAGATAACACACACTTCGGGAACAGTCAGGAGAGGTGCCTAAAACAGGTATGAAGAGCAAGTTGCAGAACCCAAAGGCAGACAGCAATCTGAGAGATTGTTACCACCCAGGAGAAAGATGGGAAAAACCAGCCTGAGCTGGCATCTGGATATGCAAACTGTGCTCTGTCCTTGGAAGATGTCAGCCACATGAAGGATATGGACTTCCAGAACTGCAGACTCGAAACAGTTAGCAGAGATCCCTGTCATAGACAGAGGAGAGTGGACACATTGACTGCCTGAGTCCCAAGATAATTTGTCTCCCCCTCCCCTCCCCTTCTTCCACGTACCCCCAAACCTGCAGACCTGTGGCCTGCAGACCACATCAAACCATCAAACCATGCGACATATGTTGAATGGTTTGTGGAAGCCTAGCTTGGAACTTCTGTCCGAGAGTGCAGGGGTGAGTATAAGAGACAGAGTTAGCGGTTCTTTGTAGGGCCGAAGCCAAAGCCTAATCAACAAAAAATAGGCAGCTTCAGAGGACTTTGTTTTTAAGAGAGTGATTGCCAACATCCCAAGTGTTTTGGCCATCACTCTGTATTGCAATGTATCTTTCAAACCACAATGCCTCGCCATCTGTGGGCTTGGACAGTGAGCTGTCTGCTCTGAAGCTATGGCATCAGAAAAGAAAGCTTGCATTCTGTTCATCAGATAAGAAAGTAGGAGGACTTTTTTGGTTTTGTTTTGTTTTTGCTTTGTCATGTTCAATGGAGGCTTTTTAAGAGGTGGTTTTGATCGCAAAACCATCACCTACACAGAGCTACACTGATCCGTCAGACTTCTAAGTAAAAGCCAAGGTGCTCACCCTCACCCTTAATCTTTCCACTTGGCTCCTTTCCTGAAGACAAAGATACTGAAGGTTTGACTCTTTAGAAAGTTCTATCTAGCTGTGCCTGCATTGCTATTTCTTGGTGAATTTCTACCCCGTGCTTCTCTTCCACCCCATTATTTATTATGTCTGTCTGGAGTGGGGGCACACCTGGGAGTGTGCAGGGCTTACTATTGGCTCTGCACTCTGGGATCATTTCTTGCAGAATCTGGGCACCAGATGAGGTGCCACAATCAAACCCAGGTTGGCTGTGTGTAAAGCAAGAGCCCTACCCGCTGGACTATCTCTCTAGCCCCCTCATGCTTGTGTCTCTTTGGGGCTAGGGGAGGATTTAATTCTTTTACAGGAGTCAGCATTCTTGTCAGTGTTCTTATTCTGCTTTTCAGCAACAACAGAGCTTCTTAGGAACCCCGTACAGGTTGTTTTCACCTGGAGGTTGTCCAGGCCAAAGAGAGAAGAGTTAGAGGAATCTTGGCAGGGTCACAGCCACCAGCCTTGCCCTAGGGACTGGCTTCTTACTGTTTCCCAGTTGGAATTGCTCAAGGAGGGCCTGGCCTCCCAGTATGGAGGCTGATGCTGCAAAAGAAAAAAAAAGTCTTTCAAGATGGAAAATATTTGGGCTGGAAGTCCAAGGGGAGCTCTGGTTAACTCGGCTGGAGGAGACAGTGAGTAGGTGGTGGTGGGTGGAAGAAAGAGAATAAGAGCCTGTGGCACAGACCCTTCCAGAACACAGAGGAGAGAAGAATGAAAAACAACCAGTCCCAGAATCCAGAACTTAATATATGATCGCAAGCCACGGGAAGCCAAGAGATTACTCAGGTCAGACTGCTGGGAAAAATGTGAGTTAGCAATTCGGCAAAAAACAAAAACAAAAGCCAAAAAACCCTCAGGGTGATCCTTACATCAAATCTCACACCAAGGGGGAAAAGGATAAAGAAGGGAAAAAATACATTTTGAGATGGAGTGAAAGACTTAAAACTTTTAATAAAAATAAGCACCAGGACAAAATAAAATAAAGGAATATGCATCAAGTTGCTGCCAGGGAGACTTATGGGTAGAAATCACAAGATGAAAGATTGATGTATTTAATTAGATGTGGATTTTAAAAGTCTGAGGTTAAAAACTAAAATGTTAGGAGAAAGCAAATTAGGACAATATTCTAGGCAGAGATGACAAGCCAAGTCTTGAGATTCTTAACAGAAAAGAGCTTGGGAAAAAAATCATGAAGATCACAAGATCCTGGAAGCTAAAAATAGGCAGGAAAATAGAAAATCACCAAGAGGAAACAAAATCACTTGAAAAAATGTACTGGAAAATGTTCCACCTTACTAGTAATCAAAGATATGCAAATCCAAACATAGTATGTTCAGCTAGGGAGTGTGGGATAGTTTCAGTTTTCAAAATGCCCAATCTGGTGAAGGTGGGGCAGCGTTCATACCTACATGCTCAACAGGAGTTCGCACGGCCCTTCTGGAGTGCAATTTCGGCAGTGTGGATTAAGATCCCTCCAAATATCTCCACATGCCTACTTCTTTTGTTTCTGTTGGGGGCCACATCCAGCCATGCTCAGGGCTTACTCCTGGCTCTGCATTCAGGAATCACTCCTGGTGGGCTCTGAGGACCATGTAGGATGCCAGGGATGGACGCTGGATTGGCCACATGTGAGGCAAGTGCCCTCCCCGCTGTACTACTGTCACTCTGGCCTCCTCCATGCTTAATTCCACTGTCCTACCTCTGAGGGACAAAGATTATCCTGCCCGCACCTTTCATAGGATAAGAGCATCCGATGCAGTGATGCTTTCAACAGTTCCAACAACATTTTCAATGGTAAACTGCAGGTGAATGCCCAAGGAGAGGGGAACAGCTAAGGAAAGGCTGGGCTCCTGTGGCTGAGTTGTTTTCAGTCAACAAACCTGGGTTTCTTCCTACCTTCTTCAGGGCTCAGAGAATGAAACTGTTGGTTCTGATTGTGCTTCCTTATATGTACAACTAGAGGGGTCTCACTAGGTAAGAATCTCGTCTGGTTTGGGAGTCTTGGTGCACTGACTTAGAGGTCACTGTTTCCCTGTCTGTCTTGACTGTACATACTTGGCGATCTTCTTCCACGTGTTGGGTCGAGGCATTGCTACGATGCAAAGAATTTCTGTGATCCAAAGCATTTCATCAGCAAAAGCATCAGCAGAGAGAGAGAGAAAAGACAGAAGGAGCCTGCTTGCCTCCAACTGTTCCATAAACTGTTCCATGGGGAGAGCTCCAAGAACCTCTGAACCTTACCTGTTTCTTTCCTGAAACTCTGCAAGACCACCTGGAATGGAATGGATGCATTGGTACCAGATGCTGAGGACAGGGTTGAGTAGATGTTTGGGATGCCAAGATACATATGTCATTCTTACATTCAGTGAAAAACTTTCTCTTTGAAAATGTTGTGCTTTGCAGACTCCTTGCAGCCCTGGTATTCTCCATCGGTAGGAGGGGAGGCCCTCACTGTGTTTAACGACTTGGTTTTCATCCTGTCACATGGCTATAAGATACTCAACGGGATACACAGTGGGGCCAGAGAGATAGTAGAGTGGGTAGGGCACTTGCCCTGCATGCTGCTGACCCAGGTTTGATACATGCAAATGGTCCCTTAAAAACTACCAAGGGTGGGCTGGAGCGATAGCACAGTGGGTAGGGTGTTTGTTTTGCACGTGGCCATCCTGACTTTGATCCCTGGCATCCCATATGGTCCCCCAAGCACCACCAGAAGTAATTCCTGAGCGCAGAGTAATTCCTGAGCATCGTTGGGTGTGACCCAAAAAGCACTGTAGCACTGTAGCACTGTCCTCTTGTTGTTCATCGATTTGCTCAAGCGGGCCAGTATCACAACAAATTGTGAGACTTGTTGTTATTGTTTTTGGCATGCGAATATGTTATGGGGAGCTTGCCAGGCTTTGCTGTGCAAGCGAGATACTCTCGGTAGCTTTCCGGGCTCTCCGAGAGGGGTGGAGGAATCGAACTGGGGTTGACCGCGTGCAAGGCAAACACCTTACCCCCACTGTGCTATCGCTCCAGCCCACCCAAAAAGCAAAAATAAATAAGTAAGATAAAAATATTAAAAATAATAATAATAATTAAAAAAACTACCAAGGGGCTGGAGCGATAGCACAGTGGTAGGGCGTTTGCCTTGCACGCAGCCAACATGGCCAACCGGAGTTCGATTCCTCCGCCCCTCTCGAGAGCCCGGCAAGCTACTGAGAGTATTTCGCCCGCAGGGAAGAGCCTGGCAAGTTCCCCGTGACGTATTCAATATGCCAAACACAGTAACAACAAAGTCTCCAATGGAGATGTTACTGGGCCCGCTCGAGCAAATCGATGATCAACGGGAGGACCTTTACTTACTTACTTACTTACCAAGGGTGATTCCAGAGCCAGGAGTAAGCTCTGAGTACGATTGAGCATGAGCCCCATAGCCCCACACTAAGGACACTCAGTGTCAGTTACATCTATGCCTCTAGTGTCAGAGAAAGCAGCTGCTGTGCTTGCAATGGACAGATGCGGTCACAAATACAGTGTCGGTTGGCAGTGAGCCAAGATGCAGTCGTGGAAACTTCAGAGTCAAGGAATACTGTGTGGAACTCAAGTGCCTGGAGGCAGGGGGACAAGCCAAGAGCTCCCCAAAAGGACTCAGAGGGAGGTTTACAGGAAGCGTGGAAGCAGTTCCTTGGGAGGAGGAAGTGTGTGACGATCTGAAAGCAGAGCAGTGTGGGGTGTTGGGATCTATCTGCTCCCTCCTCAGTGACACAAGCCCCAGACGACCTCCCAGTCCTGGCCTGCGTGTTTAGATCGAAAATCCCCTGCATCTCAGTGAGCTTCCCTTTCCTTGTATGTAAACATGGCGAGGCATTGCTCATCCTCCGGGCCACAGACTGGAGTGCGTCTTTCTCCCTATTCCCCAATGCCCAGATTTACTTCTGATAAGGAGAAAGCTTGCTTTCTCCTTATCATAGGACAAGATGAAGGCTTTTGTTTTTCCTCTGCTCCTTGTCTACCCTATTTGCTTCTTTTTTCTTTAATTAGTGAATCACCGTGAGGTACAGTTACAGACTTACAAACTTTTGTGCTTGCGTTTCAGTCGAGTGCCCATCCCTCCACCGGTGCCCATTCTCTACCACCAGTGTTCCCAGGATCCCTCTCACCACCCCCACCCCATTCCCACCCCACCCCACCCCGCCTCTATGGCAAGGCATTCCTTTTTGTTCTCTCTTTCCTTTTGGATGTTGTAGTTTGCAGTAGAGGCATTGAGTGGCCATTGTGTTCCTTCTATAGTCTACATTTGGCATGCATCTCCCAGCCAGAGCAGGTCCTCCAAACACACTTTACTTGGTGTTCCCTTCTCTATCTGAGCTGCCTTTCCCCCCAGCATTTCAGGCCAGCTTCTAAGCTGTGGATTAAACCTCCTGGTTCTAATCTCTACTACTCTTGGATGTTGGTCTCCCGTTCTGTTACTTTATATTCCACAAATGAGTGCCATCTTTCTATGTCTGTCCCTCTCTTTCTGACTCATTTCACTTAACATGATACTTTCCATGTTGATCCACTTATATGCAAATTTCATGACTTCAACTTTTTTTTAATTAAAAAAATGTTTAATAGTGAGATATCATGAGGTACAGTTGCAGACTTACACGTTTTTGTGCTTGGGTTTCAATTATACAATGATCAAATACCATCCCTCCACAAGTGCCCATTTCCCACCACCACGGATCCCAGTATTCTTCCCACCTCCCTATCCCCCCATCCACCCTGTCTCTGTGGCAGGGCATTCCCCTCTGTTCTCTCTCTCCTTTTGGGTGTTGTGGTTTGCAAAAGAAACATTGAGTGGCAAGACTTCAACTTTTTTAACAGCTGCATAGTACTCCATTGTGTAGATGTACCAACGTTTCTTTAACTTTGTCATCTGTTCTTGGGCACTTGGATTTTTTCCAGATTTTGGCTATTGTAAACAGTACAGCAATGAACATACAAGTGAAAATGTCATTTCTACTATATTCTTTTGCCTCTCCGGGATATATTCCCAGAAGTGGTATTGCTGACTTGAATGGGAGCTCAATTTCTAATTTTTTGAGAATCGTCCATACTGTTTCCCATTTGCTTCTTAATAGGAGGCTTCTGCCAAGATACGTTATATGTTTACTTCACCTGATCTTTGAAAGCTTACCTCTTGAGGCTGGAGAGCTATAATAGTGGCAATAATGCATGTAGCTAACTCAGGTTTTATCCCCAGCACTGCATAGGATCCCCTGAGCGCCACCAGAAGTGATCCCTAGCTCTGTCAGGACTAAGCCCTGAGCATCACTGGGTATGGCTCAAAAACCAGGAGGGAAAAAAGCCAACTGTTTCACCTCTCCTCTGTGGACCTCAATTTCCTTGTCTGTTTAAAAGAAGGAAGCAGGGGCCAGAGAGATAGTACTTGCTATGCAGTAAGGCACTTGCTTTGCAGGTGGCTAACCCGGTTTGGATCAACATTATCCCATATGGTCTCCCGAATCCACCAAGACTGACCTCAAAGGGCAAGCCAGGAGTCAGCCCTGAGCACAGCTGGGTGTGGCCCCTCAACAAAACAAAATAAAACAAAACAAACGAGAACGAAGCAGGTGAAAAGCCTTCATTTGGCTGCACTGGGCAGGGAGTGATTTAGGTAGAAGAAAAGTACAAGGGCCTTGGGGTCCAGGTCCAGGCAGAAAAGAGAATGAGAAAAAATAAAGGAGGCAACGGCTGAGCTCAATCTCCAGGAGAAGGAAATGTGTGACCCAAAAAAACAACATAAACAACATGAACTGCCCCCCACCTTCTATGCCTTGTAAACAAGGACTCTTGGCTCTGATTCCGGGCTCCCCCAAGATTATACCCTGAGATCACAATCACCATGGGTCTGATGAGACTTGACTTTTTTTTTTTGCTTTTTGGGTCACACCCAGCGATGCTCAGGGGTTACTCCTGGCTCTGCACTCAGGAATGACTCCTGGCAGTACTCAGGGGACCCTATGGGATGCTGGGAATCGAACCCGGGTCAGCCATGTGCAAGGTAAATGCCTTGTCCGCTAGGCTATCGCTCCAGCCCTGAGACTTGACTTCTTAAAAGTCCCTTCCACTCCCCTCACCCTCCCAAAAGCTGGCTGGCGTTGGCGGAAAAGGCATTGGAATGAGACCCCTGGAAGCTGACCAGTTATCTTTCTCACCGGCCACAGAACCCTTAAAACCAGCCAGATTGGGAGGAAGTGTTTGCTGGGCTCTGATAAGGACTTGAATGGCCAATGCCTTGCCGTGCTCACCAGACTCCAGCAAAGCCAACTGTTTCTTGGGGGGAAAATACAGTTTGCTTTGACTTGACATCCATCTCCCCTCCCCCCCCCCGAGAGGGAGGGTCTGCGGGCTGCAGCCTGGCAGAGACTCCGAGCAGAATGGGACTGAGATGTCTCTAGGCTGCAAAACTCTACAGAACCCCAACAGAGGGAGGCACCACGGGCACCCTTGTGGGCAGCTCTAACTGGGCTTTTTTGGAAAGAGACTTTTCATCCACGGAAAAGCATATGGAGAAAGAGAATGTGCTTTCCTGATGAGGCTCTCTTAGGGGAAGGAGGAGAGCAGCAAATGAGGGAGACGGAATGAGCTTTGCAAGAATGTATTTACAATCAAACTGCATTTTAGAGGGTCTGGAGATCTTGGTTCTGCAAAGAAGCCAGGTGAAAAGAAGCCAAAACATCGCATTAGGAAGTTGGAGAGTGACACTGGCTTTGGAGATGAGAAGAGTATAGTTGAAGCGTTCATCAGTAATGACCAGTGGCATGGCCCGGGTCAGTTGACTGAGCTGGCTCTCAGCACCCGCTACTAAGGTTAGAGGTCTACAATTCTGATGGGAAAGATGGTGCATGTTTGGACATAGAAGTCAGAATCTACTTTTTTTCCTCTACTTAGGTTCTGGGGCTGGAGCGATAGCACAGCGGGTAGGATGTTTGCCTTGCATGTGGCCGACCCGGGTTCGATTCCTCCACCCCTCTAGGAGAGCCTGGAAAGCTACTGAGAGTATCCAGTCCACATGGCAGAACGCAGCCAGCTCCCCGTGATATGTTTGATATGCCAAAAACAGTAACAACAAGTCTCACAATAAAGACATTACTGGTGCCCGCTCGAGCAAATTGATGAACAACAGGAGGACAGTGCTATAGTGGACAGTGCTACTTAGGTTCTGAATATATTGTGCCTATATTTAGTAAAATGTGTGTATAAAAAACAAGAAACAGGGAGAGGTAGAGATCCTTGGAATCATAAAACTGGCCTCTAGGAGGCAGAGCAGAGTGGGGGTTTGCCTTGCACATGGCTGACATGGTTTCAATCCCTGGAATCCCATATGGTCCCCCCCACACCACCAGGAATAACCCTTGAGCATCGCTGGGTGGGACCCCTCCCCAAAACAAGTATCCTCTAATTCTGAATAAAGTTGTAATTTTGGAGTCATAGGATGAGTCTTGGTTAGACAGAAACCCCTGGTTCACTTGGAAAGTGGATAGAGTGGTCTTCTTCCTCGATCTTCTCTTGAAAGGAAAAAAGTGTGCAGAGTATTTGGAGGCTGAGTGCTTAACCTCAGTCCCTGTAATGGGGCAATGGAGGGGCGTTAGGATTCTGTGGGTAGCAGATGTATATCCTGAGGTTCCCAAATGAAATGCAGCGCTATGCTATGCAGCTTACATTGACGCATCCCTAGCCAAGCTTACTTTCGAAGGCAGGAGATTTTTTTTTTACTTTTTAATTGAATCACTGTGAGATAGACCCTTACAAAGCTGTTCATGATTAGGTTTCAGTCATACAGTGTTCCAACACCCACCCCTCCACCAGTGCATATTTCCCAGCACCAGTGTCCCCAGGTTCCCCCCATCACCCCCAACCCCCACCCCTGCCTGCCTCTATGGAAGGGGCTTTTCTTCTCTCTGTCTCTCTTTCTTTCCCTCCTTTTGGGCATTGTGGCTTGCAATATTGGTGCGGAAAGGTTATCAAGAATATCCTTTTACCTACTTTTAACACTCAGATCTTGTCCAGTGTAATCATTCCCAGCTATTATTGTCATACTGGTCTCTTCTCTACCTTACCTACCCTCTGCCCCCCACACACTTGTGGTTAGTTCCAGCCATTGACCAGTCCTCTTAGCCCCTGTTTTTCCTGACTATGGATATTAGTCTCCTACTATATTTTTACAGTAGGAAGCTGAAGACCTCCAGAACCAGCCACCACCATGCTGAGACCACTCTCTGCACACATGAAGGTACCCACAGAGGAACAAAGGCATGCAGGTCCCGGGACTGAGATCTCCAAGCCTACTCAGATCAGGGCTGAGCATCCTCCACCCAGATCCTCCAAATCCCAGTAGGCGGGGGTCACACCCACCAACTGGCCCCCTGGCGCCGTGTAATCCCATCAGCGGCCAAGACTCAGAGACTATAAAACCCAGCTCCCGGAAGCGACATCTTATTATCTCATTCCTACTTTGGACAAACTGGCAGGCTACCGAATGTAACCTGCCCACATGGCAGAGTCTGGCAAACTCCCCGTGGTGTACCCAATATGCCAAATACCAGTAACAATGATGGGTCTCATTCTCCTAACTCTGAAAGAGCCTTGAATATGGCACTTTTAAAAAAAAATCTCAGGGCTAGGATGAAGGAGACGTTACTGGGGCCTGCTCGAGGCAATCGACAATAACAGGATGGTCGTGATCGTGATCATGACTATATTTTTATATACAACAAATGCATGCAGTCTATATCTGTCTCTCTCCTTTTGACTCATTTCACTTAGCATGATACTCTCCATGTCCATCCATTTATAGGCAAATTTATGACTTCATGTGGGCAGGAATTTTTTTTTTAAACAACCACTAGGGTGCCTGAGGAGCTGCAGCATTCATATAGAGGAAAGATAACGACACGTATTAGACTCTGTAGAAAGTGATTCTCGGGGCCTGTGAAATCGCAAGAAACTGGAGTCTTGAGCTCTACCCCAGCTCAAAAAGCATCAGGTGTCATCAATCAGGCTCAATCACCACAGATGTGGAACTATTTTGAAAAACGTTTAGGTTATTTTCCACAGTAGATGCTGCAAGAATGAACAGAGCTACAGACACATCCTACATCAGGGGTGAGCCTCAAGCTCGGGACACGACATGAAAAAGAAACAGACACAGAAACCGAAGCCTACATACTTATGCTTAGAGGAAAGTTCACAGAAGCTACAAGAGAAGAGAGATGAGCGCTTCCTTGGAGCTGAGTGTGGGAAGAAGAATCTGTAAATGGTGATGAAGGGTCCTACAGTGTGTGTACTTTCGGAGACATTCAGGTGTTCACTGCATGTGCCATGTGTGAAAATATTCTCAAAGTAATTTAGGACAATGTTTCCACTGTTCAGTACAGTTGCCAAGATATTCTTTGTATGCGGAGAGGAAAAGGGATAAACTTCATGATATGTGAACTCCGTCAACAAAGTTGGTAATGGATGAGCGGTGGTCATAGAACAATGGTCGTGGAACATTGAAAATTCTGGCATTTTCCTGTCCCAGCATCTCTCCTGTCACCGTCTCTTCTGGCCTGTATACATCCGAGTCATTCCTGGTGCATGCACGATTGATGAGGAGACCCCTGAGCTGGCGATCAGGTGTTTCTGCCTTGCTAGTAGGTGAAGAAGCTAATTACTTGGAAGAATAAAAGGCGCTTCACCATATGTGAGCTCAGTTTACAGAGCAACTGATTCCAGTTATGTGAGGATTAAGGGAAATGACACGTGCACGGCAGAGCACCTCGGCAGATGGAAAAGGCACAAGAAGGATTAGTCTCCTCCATCTCAAGAGATGCTCTGGCCGGTCTCCTCCTCCGGATCTGCTCTCAATCCATTGTTTACCACCAGCCCCCTAGGTAGGTCAAATGGGATTTTCATTTCCTCCTCAGTTTAAGAAACATTCAAGCCTTTTGTGGATGCTGAACGTTGTCTTGACTGCCTAATATTCTCTCTCCCCAGCCTCTCAATCTCTCCCTCCCTTCTTGCCCCCATCCTCCACCTTTCCATCCTCCGATTTTAAGCTTTCAGGAGAATTAGCTCATGGTAGCCTCTCATTTTTCTGAACTGGTGGAGCCATGGAATCAGAGTAGCGATGTGGTTGTCCCCAGTTGGTTGCTATTGTCCTGCGACACTTGCTCAGCTGTGAATGGTTTATAGAAATATTATCAAGACCTCAGTTCTGACTGAGACCTCAGTTCTGCCCAAGATCTTTCCTACTCATGGGAACTTTAGTGATTTCCCTCAGGGCAGCATTCTAAGTGTCAGGTGGGCAATAGGGCCACTTCTGTGCTATGGTGGGAAAGTCGCTGACTTCTCTAGCCTTTGGGCTCTGCTAAGTGGTACAGCTTTATTGCCCGGTGCAATCAGGAAAACTTCACAAGGTGATTGATGCTAAGGGGCTACCAAGTGCGATAGAGACTCAGCAAATTTTTGTTCTTGCTCTCAAACTTCAGAGTGATGAAATGCCAGGATACTTTTGAATTGTTGAAGGCCATGGCGATGTCTCTGAGATTAGAAAGCATCCAATGAGTTGGGCTCTTGCAAGAAATTGGATTTTTTTTTTTTTGAGGAGTGAGTCACTTGCGCTATGGTCTTGAGAAAGTCACTTTAATGAGTTGAGAAAAAGATTCTTCATTTTCCCACTTAGGTGAAAGATATTTTTTCTGGGACAAGTTATAATGTAGGCCATTAGCCTGTTTATTTCCCACTTAAAAGCCTTTAAAAAAATCAGACAAAAATGTGTTTCTACCTATCTGCTCCTGGGCCATTTCAGAGTTGTTGGGGCACT
The DNA here is from genome assembly GCF_029834395.1 of Sorex fumeus. Lineage (NCBI taxonomy): Eukaryota > Metazoa > Chordata > Mammalia > Eulipotyphla > Soricidae > Sorex > Sorex fumeus. The sequence goes on along the minus strand of NW_026606222.1, from coordinate 651,113 downwards.
TGCTAAAAGGGGAAGATGATCCAGCCATCATTTTGAATTGCCACTTTGACACATTGGTGTTTTTCATTTAATATTCCAGCTTTTACTTTGCCCATATGGATCCATTTATTCATTTCGATTCTCTGGATAAATTTCCAATTGTTAAACGCAACATGATTGTTCTGTTCTAATGCCAGCTTTTATGTTTTGATCATGCACACACAGACCTAAATCCTTACACCACTGATAGATCTCCCCCTCAGAAAAAGTTTTCTTTCCTTTCCAAATCACGAATCACGCGCAATGCCTTGAGAAGGTAAGCCCACTCCTACAGTTTTGGGACAGAGGCTTGTTAATGGCTTTATTTTACATTTTAATGAATTAATTATTCTAGCTTCTAGCTGCTTTATGGTGGTTGCTAATTCTTCCTGCCTGAGATAATGGAGGCAGACAAAAAGGCTCCCAATTATCTGTTGGCTGGCCCAGAATTGAAGGGCTATGATTTAAGAAGTCTAGAATTCAACCACAACTCCAGACAGAATGGAGGAGCATCCACAGGGACTCCAAGCTGCGGAAGCCAGTTAAGAATGGCGGCCATCCTTTTGGGGGTGAAACAGTGGAAATCAAAGAGCGCCCGGCGCGAGATCTGGTGAGAAAGCTCTTTGTCAAATCCTCTTGTCAATTCCTCACCGGAAATTGGGTTCAGAGTGCTACTTGCTGGTTTCACTTTGTTGAAGCTATGGTTATTAGATGCCCTAGGAATACCTGTCACTCAACGTCAAGTGTAAATTCCTTAAAGCTTATATGACAAGCCATGGAGTCAAATATGCTCCTATTTAGAAGGAATGGGTTGGAATCCAGGTGTAGATTCTCTCAGCTGAGTTGACCAACTCTAATGTAGTTAGTTGAGCCTACCTCAAAGGACTGCAGTCAGGATCATGTGCAGTAAGATTTCTAAAAATCCCAACTCTTGGATTGGGTGAGTGCTCCACACACATTAATAGTCTGAAGCTTTTTGTGCATATTTTTAAACATAATTGAGATTGCACTGCCCATAATATTTTGTCTGGATAGAGAAAGGCGAGTTTGAAATCATATTCTATTAGCATTTAAGATGTAATTCTAGTGTTCCAAGAGGTAATAAATCAATATCGTTTCTAACATCTTTTTATATGAATGATCCCTCTATCTCTTTTTATATTTTAGCATTTGTTTTGAAAAATTTTTGTTGTCATAATGTAGTGTCGAGTGTATTGGAAATTAAATTAACACAATTTAAAGATATCTGTGCCTATGAAATGAACAGAAACTTTCTCAAAGAAATCCGAATGGCAAAAAAGCACATGAGAAAATGCTCTACATCATTAATCATCAGGGAGATGCAAATCAAAACCACAATGAGATACCATCTCACACCTCAGAGACTGGCCCACATCCAAAAGAACAAAAGCAACCGATGCTGACGCAGATGTGGCGAGAAAGGGACACTCCTTCACTGCTGGTGGGAATGCCGACTGGTTCAGCCCTTTTGGAAAACAGTATGGACGAGTCTCAAAAAATTAGAAATTGAGCTCCCATTTGACCCAGCAATACCACTCCTGGGAATATATCCCAGAGAGGCAAAAATGTATAGTCAAAGTGACATCTGCACTTGTTTGTTCATTGCAGCACTCTTTACAATAGCCAGAAACTGGAAGAAACCTGAATGCCCAAGAACAGATGACTGGTTAAAGACACTTTGGTGCATCTACACAATGGAGTAATATGTAGCTGTTAGAAAGGATGAAGTCATGAAATTTACATACAAGTGGTACTACATGGAAAGTATCATGCTAAGTGAAATGAGTCAGAAAGAGAGGGATGGACATAAAAAGATTGCATTCATCTGGGGGACATAAAGTAACAAAATAGGAGATTAATACCCAAGAATAGCTGAGATCAGTACCAAGAGGATTACTCCATGGCTTAGAGGCCAGCCGAGCATGCTAGGGAAAGGGCAGCTTAGATGCTTAGATAGGGAAGGGAGCACCAAATAAAGGGTGTTTGGAGGATCCTCCCAGGATGGGAGACGCATGTTGAAAGTAGACTATGGACCAAACATGATTGCCACTCAGTGCCTCTTTTTCAGACCACAACACCCAAAAGGAGAGAGAAAACAAAAGGGAATGACTTGCCACAGAGGCAGGGTGGGATGGGGGGGTGGGGAGGGATACTGGGAACCATGGTGGTGGAAAATAGGCACTGGTGGAGGGATGGGTATTTGATCATTGTATAATAGAAACCCAAGCACAAAAATTTGTAAGTCTACAACTGTACCTCATGGTGTTTCACTAAAAAAAAAAAAAAAAGATATCTGTGCCTATGTTCAGGAGTAATTGTTGTCTAATAAGTATTTAGGTAAAGGTAAAGGCCCTCCCGTTGATTGTCGATTTGCTCGAGCGGGCCCAGTAACGTCTCCATTGGAGACTTTGTTGTTACTGTGTTTGGCATATTGAATACTCTCGGTAGCTTGCAGGGCTCTCCGAGAGGGGCGGAGGAATAGAACTCGGGTCGGCCATGTTGGCCGCTTGTAAGGCCGCCCTACCGCTGTGCTATCACTCCAGCCTGGGCTGGAGCGAATAGGTATTTAAAATCAAATATTTTCTCCTAAGTAGTGCTTTAGCTATGTACCCCAAACTTTGACTGTGCTGTTTCTATTGGGTGAGTGGCCCTCCAGGCACTGCTCAGTACAGCTGGGGGCCATTCCCAGGGGTCAGCTTCCCACCATGTGGGAACTATGTGGGGCTGGGAATTTAACCAGGGCCAGCAACATGCCAGGAATATATTTTGTCTCTCTTGACCTTGATAATGTTATGTATTGTAACTCAGTTTAAAAATAATTAAAATTTGTCTTATGATTTCCTCTTTCTAACCTGTGGGTGAAAAATGGGGCTTTCCCCCTTATTTTACACGATTTGGAATTTTTATAGACACCTTCCAGTTCTTGATTTCAGTTTAATCCATTGTAGTGAGAAAATACTTTGAGTGATTGTGACTTAGGGTTACAGTTTGAGTTAACTGAGGCTTGTTATGTACCAACAAACCATCTGCTTTAATGAATGTGCCATGATTACTTGAAAATAATGTCCATGAGGTCATCTTTGGATATAAAGATCTTTAGACATCTGTTAGGTCCAGGGGAGGTTGTTGTTCACATATTCTGCATTGCCACATAATATGTCCTATATGAATCATGTCGTAAAGGTCTGTTTTCAGTTGCATCAACCGTTATGATGGTTGTATTCCTGATGTGCTGTGCTTTGATTATTATCAAATGACCCATTTATATCAAGTAATACCCTTTGCCTAATGAACACTTCATATGATACCATTTGGGGTAGCCCCTCTTTTGTTTCTTTTTTTTTTAAATTTTATTTGCACAGGATTTTATCAGTTTCTTTTTTTTTTCCTTTTTCTTTTTTTTCTCTTTTGTTTCTTAAGGAAGAAGCTTAGATAATTGATTTTAGGGCTCTCTACTTCCTTTTAATTATGGTTGTTACTGGCTACCCCAGTTTTGGTATGTTCTGGTTTTGTTTCCATTTATTTTAAAGTATTTTAAATTTTTCTCTTTAGACCCCTCGGACTTAAGTATATTTGTTTTCTCTTTTTTATTTCTTACTAAACTCATTTCTTCTTAAATTATGTTTAAAGAGAGTTAATGCTTTTGTTTATTAAAATTTATTGACAATAGGTATCCACATGAAAAAGAATGAAAGGTATCCTTACTTTCTGTCATATACAAAATGAACTCAGTGAATTGGAGATAAAAATTTTTAGAATTATGACTATAAAACTAGTTCTCTGAAGAAATCATAGGGTAAAATCAAGACATTTGGCAATGACTTCATGGAAATGACACCAAACACTTAAACAACAAAAGATTGTGGCTCTGGCTCCAGCTTACATAATAATTTGAATGTGTATGGTGCCACTGAACTGATACTTAAAATAGTTCAGATGGTAAGTTTTTTTTTTTATTAGTGAAACACCATGAGGTACAGTTATAGACTTACAAATTTTGTGCTTGGGTTTCAGTTATACAATGATCAAGTACCCATCCCTCCACCAGCGCCCATCTTCGACCACCACGATTCCCAGCATCCCTCCCCCCCATCCCCCCCCCCCCCCGTCCCACCCTGCCTCTGTGGCAGGGTATTCCCCCTTGTTCTCTCTCTCTTCTTTTGGGTACTGTGTTTTGCAAGAGAGACATTGAGTGGCAATCATGTTTGGTCTATAGACTACTTTCAGCATGCTTCTCCCACCCTGGGAGGGTCCTCACAACACCCTTTATTTGGTGCTCTTTTCTCTATCTGAGCTTCCTTTTCACCTAGCACGTGTGGCTGGCCTCCGGGTCATGGAGCAAAATTCCTGGTGCTAATCTCGGCCACTCCTGGGTGTTAGTCTCCCATTTTGTTGCTTTATGTTCCCCAGATGAATGCAATCAGATGGTAAGTTTTATGTTGTTTGTAAAACAAAAGTGATAGAGTGAAAAGATGAAAGTACACTGGATAGTATTAATGAGACATAATAAATTCACATGTAGAAAATATATTTTACCTTAATAAAATAATGCACAGCATCTATTTTACCTTAATGAATTTTTATGTCTTTATAAGAATATGCATTCTGCAGGATGAAATAGGTTTTTATATAAATGTTAATTAGATCAATTTGGTTTAGAATGCAGTTTTGAACTTCTACTATTTTTTTCTACTTATTTTATTAGTTGCTGAGAGAGGGTAGTGATTTGTTCAACAAAGAGTTTCATTTCTTTCCTTTTTCTTTCTTTCATATTTGCTTCCTAAATGGTAATGTCCTCTTATTTAGGACATACCGTTTTTGAGAGTAGCATGTATGCATGATGGATTGTTCCTTTTATTTGTAGGAATGCATCTGTTTATTTAAAACTCATTTTCTTGAAGATTATATTAATAATGTCACCTAATTTTCACCTTTCATTTGAAAAATATTTTTTCTATTATTTTGTACAGTTCGGCATACATTTAAAAGTTCATCACTCTTACCAGAATGATCTTTATCTTTTATTTATATTTATCCTTACCATCTTGGTGTGGCTCATTTATGTTTCATGGAATTATTAATTTAACTAAATTGAAGGATAAAGTAACATTTGCTCAATGTATACCAGGCCTGAATATAACTTCCATATCTTTATTTAATACCCTTTTCTGGAGGGTCTGACTTTTCTCACCAGTTCTGAGGAGACTCCTGAACTTCATATCCTATCCAGGGCCCGTCTTCCACTGTATTCATCATTGATGAAACCATTCATGTACTGAATATTAGCTTCTATTTGGGCAGCCATGGGTTTAAATCTTGGTGGTTTCCTTTTCCATTTCAGACTCTTCTTTTTCCTACTGATGTGATAAAATCACATCAAGGATAAATGTCCTTGGTTTTGCTATCTGAACTGTCCCCGCACACATCTTTTTTTTTTGCTTATTGTATTTTGAAATGATTCTTCACACTGTTAGGTGTCTCTAAATATATGATATTCATTGGTTTCTCCGAATATATGCTGTTCATTGGTTTTTCATTCATTGGTTGCTCTTTCTAATTACCCATGAAATTCAAACAAGCTGATGTTAGAAGCTGAGGAGTGATTCTTCAGACCAATTCAAATTCTATAATTTTTTGAGGAAAGAATGCAGATTTATTTCATAGGAACATTTGTGCTGATGTTTTGACAAGAAAAAGATATGGGGGAAGGTTGTGAGACTAAGTAAGCTTGGCTTTAATGCAAGTGAAATGGTTAAATGGAAGATTTGTTTTGAAGAAATTTTTGTGGGGCTGGGGAGGGGTGTTAGGTCACTCCCAGTGGTGCTTAGAGATGGTGCTGCGATCCAACTGTGACTGGCCTCATGGAAGACCAGCACCTTCACCCTTGTACTCTCTCTCCAGCCCTAGAATTTCTTATTTTGAATGTGTGATCTCTTTGACGTTTCTGAAATATAGAATGCACTTTGCTCCACCTGATGATACTCTGGGAGACTTCACCTAAATCTCAGGGTGTAAGATCTGCACATAAAACAGAGCCACCGGGATGAGTATTGAGAAAGCCATTCTCAAGGCTCTTGCATTGCTGGTCTTCCTTTCCCCTTGCCCAGGTATCCTCTGCATCTCTGCATCTCTGGACTCTCAGTCTTTCTATTCAGATCCCTCCCCTTTCCAGATGCTTTCCTTTTCCACTAGGCCTTGAAGCTAATCTCCCCCAACCTTCAAGTGCTGCTAAAGATTCTTAAAAGCATATGTATTCCTTTCTTCAGCCAACTTAGCTCTTTACATTAAACCAAATCTCCACGTACAATCATCTGCCCTATTTTCCAGTCGTCACCTGCATTTTCTTTGTCACCACATTTATTCACACCCATGTAAATGCCCAGTCAGGAGACCAGATAAAACATGCCAAGGAATCAGAGAGAGCCTCTTGTGAGTGTGAAATCTAACAGCCAGTACTCATTCATTCCACAGTGATGAGAAAACAGTGAAGCCAATATTAGAGAAAGAAGGAACAAGAAGGAACATGTCATTGGGAAAAGTCCATCTGGGAGCTTTCATGTGTGTTTATTTATCACCAGGCGATAATGGTTGGTAAAAGCAGACTTTCACCAAGGTCCCCCAGAAGAGCAGCCCTTGATGGGCACAAGAGATTTTTACAAAGCGTAGTGGAATTAGCATAGGGGACAAATAAACACTGTGCCCTCCTATCTCCTGCTGTAAACACAATCCTGTTCAGAGATCTCACTAACACATTTCCATGAAAGGTAAGGCTGTGATTATTTGCTCTGGTCTGGTTTTGTTGAGTGATGCAGGGCTGAATTTGGGTTATTCTGCCCAAGAAGTATGGGTCTGGGCTTTGGATATGTCCAATATAGTTTTCCCTCTCATTTCTTCAGTGATTCCCTCCCTTAGTAAGCACATGTCAGTCAAGCATCCACTACAGACACCAAGTACTCCTTCCACAACTACAGGATCCACAGTCTAACAGAAGAGGGGGAAAGTGAAGCATATCATTTAGAATATAAAAAAAGGAGTTTAACAACTGTTATGGCCAAGGAGCTCCCCTAAGAGCCTAGTTCATTTAGATAATGCAGCAGATAAGGTGCTTCCCTACCATATTACCAAGACAGATTCTCTCTCCAGAACCCCATATGATTCCCCAAAGCACAGCCAGGAGTAATCTCTGAGCTCAAGGCCAAGAGTGAGCACCACCAGATGTGGACCCCTTCCCCCCACGACCACCCTATCCCAAAAGAGCCTAACTCTATTAGGGTGGTGTGGGACCAAGAAGACTTTTCTAGAATAAGAACAACAAAGTGGAAACCAGAAGAACGGTAGCATCTCATTAGGTGAAGAGCCACGGAAAAGAATTTTTTAAGCTGAAGAGAACAAAGAGAGAGAACAAATGCTTAAATGTTTAAAGACCTTTGTGAGTCTGATGTGGTCCAGAGGAAATGGAAGTAGACCTGCCTGGCTGCAGAGGAGAGTGTGAGGGAGACAGCTGAGCAAGAAACCGAGCTGGAGAGACTATGGGGACAGATACCTGGGGACTCTCATTCATGCTTAATCCTGGGTCCAGTGGGTGCAGTAGCACCGATTTTAGCTGCTGGAGGGACTACACTTCTGAAATCAGAGCCAAAGTCCTAGGCAGTCTGCTTGTTCCAGAGAGACCTGTGGAAGCCCAGCTGAGCCAGGTTACTTGCTTCTCAGAGGTGTTGTCTGAGAATGTGAAGTTAAACAGAAGAACTGGAACTGCTTAGAGTCATGCTAAGTAGAATCGAGGAGTAGGCTCCTGTGCTGGGAAGGGGCAGAAAGATGATACCCGCTCTTGCTGTTATCATCAACAGTGAGCTGGGAGATGATTTGATGGGGAGGCAGCTCTGGGCACAGGTGATGAATGTGGGCCTGTACCAGTGGGTTCTCTGAACCAAAGTTTCTACCCTAGAAGTGTCTGGTGAGGCAAAGCATGAGTCTAGGTAAAAATCAAGCAAGAAACAAGCATCGAAGGACCAAGTGTCAGAGAAGTAAGAGGATAAGTGGACTAGATAGATGGTCAGTGCAGACTGCCTACAAAATACCACCAAACAGAAAGGACAGGAATGTGTTTTCTCCTGTTCTGAAGGTTGCACCTCCAAAGTTAAGGTTTCAGGCTGGACGACTGGTCTCAGTGAGAACCCTCCTCCTGCTTTCATGGAGGCGGGGAGAGGGGAGAGATTATCAGAGGAGAAAGAAGCAGGACTGCGAATTGATTTCTGGCATCATTGAATTTCAGAATGAATCTTCAAGCCCCAAGCTCTCCGATCTCTGCCTTTGATCACCATGAGATGCTCAACTTTCTTTTCCAGGCATAGAAAGTCCCTTTTCGCCTGTGCGTATCTGAGTTAGTTTGTGCTCCTTATAATTTCAGAAGCATCTTGACAAATACTGGTGTGAAGATGAAAGCAAGAATTCTGTAATTTGAGGGAGTCATAAAGAGCAAAAAAAATAGAAAAATGTAGCTGTTTTATAAGAGATTCATTTATTCTTCCAGTAAACATTGCCTATTCTATGCCCGAGAGATTCAGCCTTGAACATAGGTGCATAGCTGAGGGTGAATAAATCTATTTGATAAAAATAAATCCAACTTCTGTCAAAACTCAAAATGCAGAGCTAATTTTTAGTGTGACCTAATCATTACTTTTCCAGCATCGCATATGTAGCAATAATATTGAATTGTTATTTAATGCTACCAGGGCAAAACATTTTCGGAGTCCAAGTAGATGTTCTCCCTTAAATAAGACACAGGTCTGGGAAATAAAGATGTAACCAGAAACACATATACCCACAATGAATTCACCCCCCCCCCTTCACTCTCCCCACGGTGAGCACCCATCTCTGTGTGTAGCCACGAGATACCCTGAAGATCAGGAAATGAAATTATACCATTCATAGGACCTCGCTGGGGGCAGGGGAGGGGAAGGGGGAGGCTGAGAAGGATCCAGGTTCCGCACCAGGGAATGTGATGCCTCATCTGAGTGTCAATTAATTAGTGATGAGTTTGTCATGTTGCCTGTTGCCTATGATGATTAATCTGAGCCCGCATCCAACTAAACCATTAAAGAAAGTTCACAGCAAGATAAACTGTGAGTGACAATGTTACCCTTTAGAAGATGGGGAGATAACAGGATGAAATGCAGCCCCCAACCTCCCCCTCACTGGCTTCCAGCCCATCACGGTACAATCAATGGGCTCCCGTGGGGACAGCAGATGTGAGGAGTTGGGAATTAGAGTCATGCAGCCAGGGATGAGTAGGACTTCGAGGGAAATAGTTGTGAGCTTCCAGCCCCCTTGCCCCAGAGATGACAACCCTGAGGCCCAGAGAGGTCAAAGGACTTGCTTAGGACACATAGCATAATCTTGACTGGACTCTGTTGCTACGACCCTGGACCCCCAACCCTCCATGCGGCCCCTCTTCGTCTCCATCATTAAAGGTGGCCCTCCTGGCAACTATCTTCTTCCTTGGAGGAGAGTCTCTGTGTTGGAAACACTGTAGTGGACATATACTAAGAAACTGAGAGAGTTGGGACGATAGTATAGTGGGTAGGGAATTTGCCTTGAATGTGGCTGACCCTGGTTTAATTCCCACCGCCATATATGGTCTCCTAAGCACCACCAGAAATGACCCCTGAGCATAGAGCTGGGTTTGAGTCCTAATCACTGCATCAGAGGCTGAAAATGTATGCCTGAGGCCAGTTTCAGTATTCTGTGAACTAGTGGTTTCTATGTGGTTTGCTGGTACTTCAGCGGACTAGGTCATCTTTCTTACATGGGGCGAGGGGGGTGGGGGGGCAGAGAAGCATCCAGGAAAAGGAACATGGACAGAACAAGATCTCCAGGGACCTAAACTCCCACACTTGCTCAATATTATTTTCACCGTTTTCTGTTGATCCTTTGGAAAAATGCTAGATATGAGGAGATAGATTCAAGCTTTTCTGAATGACGTGGGGGAGGGCCAGGGGCCTCCTGTGCAGAGAGCAGAGTTCAGAGAGTTCATAATCCAGCCTTGCTGATGCATGATCAGCAATGCTCAGGTATAGAAGGGACCACTAGAGCCACACCCAGTAGTGGCTGTGGGTTGGGGCGGTGGGACACACATTGCTAGGGATCAAATTTAGCCCTCACCCAGTCAAGTCATAGCTCTTTGTACCATCTCCTGGTCCCAGATTTTAGCTCTTGGAGAGAGGAATGGCATGGTATTACCGAATGCCACATGGAATCTGTAGTTTGCAGCAATCTTTGCAAATTGCATCCTTCATCTTTGACAATCTAAAAATGTAATGCCCCTACATGGACAACAAAAGGACCCAGTTGTGATGACACGGTACACTCTATGTCTTTTCTCTGGTTTCATGTCTCTCACCAGTGTTTTTCAGTTCTTTCATTGCAGTGAGCAGAGTCAGGGGTGGTGTTCTGAAATAAAACCTGAGCGTGTTGTTTTTGGAGAGAGGGAGCATGTATGCACAAGTGTCAACGTATGTTCTATTGCATGCTTCCATTTGGTCAATACTTTCCTGATGTGTTTCTTTTATAAAAGATGCCAGGAACTCAAAGGATGATACTGTCTCAGAAAGGACAAATTCAAAATGGATGCAGAGTAACTAAATAAAGGAATAGCACTAAACCATAGAAACTGAGTCAGAAATGTCTCAGCAACATATCACAGTGTGTCCCGAAAACTTCCAATTTGGTTCTGAGCATCCCAGGATGGCGGTATGACACATGATCCTTTTATCAAGAGGTGGAGAAATACAGTGCCTCCTGTCATTATGTTCCCACCCATGGATTTTATACCCCACACATTATAAAACCCCCCTTTGTATTTTAGTAGATTGATTTGGTGCCTATTGTCTTGTTTTAGAATGTGATGTTTTTTGGGAAATGAGGGTTGACCAGATGTACTATGTTCTCTGTTCATGGTGCTGAAGCAGTGACACATCCCAGGATGGCTTTTGGGGGCGTTTGGATCAGTTTCTCAGGATTCGCCCATATCCTAGGGTGCTTGGGGCTACTCATGGCTCTATACTCAGGGGTCATCCTCCAGCAGTGCTCAGGGGACTATGCACTGGCAAATTTTTCAAGAGTCTCGAGGTTGTAAATGACAGCAGTTAATGACCATGCAAAGTCTGTCCCTATTTGTCCTGCTTGTGACTTTAAACTAGGTCACTCCAAACAGACTCTTTTTTCCAGAGCAGACAATTGGAAGTCCACAGTAAAGGATTTCGAGATCCATGCTCAGGTCACCAAAAAGAGTGTAGACTTTGTTTTATTCTCGTTCCTTTCTACCTTGTCTCTTGGAATGACGCCAAGTTTACAGTTCCCTCATTATTTTTATTTATACGTGTTGTCTAGCTCTGTGCTCATACCAAATATCATTGCAGATTTTCTGAAATAATTTTTTTGGTATTTTATGAATTTTCTCAAATATCCTGCTTGCTCTCAACGCTTACCAACTAGAATGTTTATGTGTGTATGTACACATATCCATTATGTATATAAAACATTTATAATTGAAAGTATATACTTATATAAAGAATATGAAGCGCTAGCACAATAGGTAGGGTGTTTGCCTTACATGTGGCCAAACCGGGTTCGATTCCTCTGTCCCTCTCAGAGAGCCCGACAAGCTACCAAGAGTATCCCCCCTGCATGGCAGAGACTGGCAAGCTACTCGTGGCGTATTCAATATGCCAAAAACAGTAACAACAGTCCTCACAATGGAGACGTTACTAGTGCACACTCAAGCAAATCGATGAACAATGGGACGATAGTGCTACAGGGCTAATCTGCTTGCACTGATACTTCTATACCATCCAGGTAACTTTTATCTCTGGTCAAATCCAAATTCCAGAGATAAATGCCTCATCCTTGAATGGGATCTTTGGTCACTCCCACATAGCACCTGGTGCTCAGCTGAGAAGGAATCACACAGAGGAGCGTCATGACTTCAAGACAAGAGTGGCTTGTGGGAGAAGGACTCTGAGGCATTTTTGCAGCCTGTGCTCTGGGGAGGTGTGGCTGTCTAGAAAGTGGTCTCTTTCAAAGGGCTTTTAAAATTTTGTCAAAAATCAAAATTTTTAGGTCATCCAGTTGAACAAGGACACCGTCTTTCCACTCCCCACAGCCTATCTTGAAAATAAAGAAAATGTACTTGCCAATGATAGCCACAAAGTCAGGATTGGTCTCTGTTCTGGAGAGAAGAAAGGGTACTACCCTTAAAACAAGGATGAGCTTGTTTTCAAGAACAAGACAAAGCCAGAAGTTCCCAGATTTTCTCCCCCCTCCCACTCCAAATGCCTCTTTTTCTTGTCAAGTATTGGCTGGAGCGATAGCACAGCGGGTAGGGCGTTCGCCTTACAAGCGGCCAACATGGCCGACCCGAGTTCGATTCCTCCGCCCCTTTCAGAGAGCCCGGCAAGCTACCGAGAGTATTCGATATGCCAGACACAGTAACAACGAAGTCTCCAATGGAGACGTTACTGGGCCCGCTCGAGCAAATCGACGATCAACGGGAGGGCCTTTACCTTAATATATTAACTAGAATAATCAAAAGTGGCAGAGCAATTCCAAATACCCCTAGTACTGCAAAAGATTAAGGCACCCAGCTGTGATAGACAAATTCAGAACAAGTTATCACACACTATAATCATGTGATTATTTTTAATAACTCCTCTCTCTCCCTTCTTTCCCCCATTTCTTCTTCCTCTGCTTTCTCTCTTTTTCCTGTTCCCTTCTCCTCCTGCTCTCTCTCTTTCTCATACCACCATTGGATTCTCCTGTTCATTTTTTCTGTCCACTACTGTAATTTTGAATCCCTTCGTAGAAAACTAACAGTGTCAGGTACTTCCGAGTCTCTAGGGAAGTTCATACCCTCCAGAGACATCCCAGACCACTGGAAGTTGTTCCTGTGTTTGAACCAGAGACTTTTCCCAGAAACATCTGCCTTTTGGTTTCATTTCCAACTGCTTGATCCCCAGAGAACAAGTCAGAACCAAAATATTTGACAATCCTCCAAGTGTGTGTAATCATTCTCCCATAGGTATTCTCTTCTTTAATCAAAATCCTACTCTGAGAGGGAAGGAATAGAACACTGTGGATGTTTTCTTGTTTCTCATTGTAAATATTCTCATTCTCTCTCCATCCTTCCCTCTCTCCCTTTATCTGGGGAAAAAAATGAAAACTGCATAAACCATGTTGTTTTGAATTGTTTTGAATTCCCTGTTCTTCACCTCCTGTGGCTAACCAGTCATTAGGTTCTGTTTCTTCTACCTCCTGAAATGCTCTGAAACAATGCAGTGGTGGAATCATGCAGTGGCTAAGAGCCCAGATGCAGAGGTTGGACTTCCTGGGTTTAATTGTGTCACTTGGCGTCATCACCTGTAAAGAGGAGGATGCAATAGTACCTAATCCAGACAATGTGATTAAAATGTATGTAATGTTCATGGAGCCATGAGTGACAACTCACAGGTACCCAATAATGATACTATTGACATTATTTTTATGATCCAGTCTGCTCACTTTCCTCCCTCCCCACTCTTGCCGTCTTTACTCATGCCGACACTCTCTTCCACTGCACCCTCAAATAACCTGTTACCTTTCTTCCCGGATCTGCCTCCATTCTCACATCCTTCAATCAATTTTCACCTTGGACAGTCAGAATGAATAAGTGAAACAAGAGGAAACCTGGGGATAGTGCGTGTAGTTGTAAAAATTATAGAGATAACAAGAACAACGGTGGGTAAAATACATGTGAGTTGGAAAAGGTCCATGAAAGGTGTATCTTGTTGTATCCAGGGTTCTTGTGTGACAGATTGGATCTCTCCACAAACTTGAACATTCCAGGTTTAAGAGTTCAACCCATAATAGGAGTTTTAGAGATCATCCTAGTTCTTGGAGAGATTCTGGTCATCTCTTATAGAGGTGGCATTCTCACTATACCATGGGGAAAAATGTGTACTCTCACATTTGGTGAATGGGTGGGTGCAGGGGCTGCTAAGAGATCACACATGCCAGCACATCAGCTAGAGTTTGCTGTGTAACAATCCACTCCCAAAAGCAGTGACTTTTGCATTGCAATTATTTTTGAATTACTTTTGAAATGCAATTATTGTTCCATAGATATCATATGAGTGCAGGCTTACTAGGGATTTGGCAGATATGGGTTGGTTTCAGCAAACTGTTTTCATGGGATTTTCTGCTACTTTCATGGTCACACGGGGTCCATGCTGAGTTCGGATCAGAAGCCTCGCACGGGAGACCCCGCTTTCTTCCCGCTCTCCTTCCTGGCACAGCACCTAATCTGACCTTTCTTGTCTCAATAGCAATAGTAACGGTATAAGACAAAACATGTGAAAGTTGGTTCTAGAACCAACGCATTTGTGCTTCATTCACTTGCCCGAACAAGGTCATGCCATAAAAATCAAGAGTTGAAAATAATGCCTCACTTTTTAAAAAAATTTATTTATTTATTTATTTATTAATAGTGAGGCACCATGAGGTACAGTTGTAGACTTACACACTTTTGTGCTTGGGTTTCGATTATACAATGATCAAACACCCATCCCTCCACCAGTGTGCATTTCCCACCACCACGGATCCCAGCATCCCCTCCCTCCCCAGTCCCCATCCCACCCTGCCTTTGTGGCAGGGCATTTCCCTCTCTCTCCTTTTGAGTGCCATGGTCTGCAAAAGAGGCATTGAGTGGCAATCATGCTTGGTCGACAGTCTACCCTCAGCATGCTCTCCCATCGTGGGCGGATCCTCCCAACACCCTTTATTTGGTGTTCCCTTCTCTTTCTGAGCTCCCCCTTCCCCTAACATGTGTGGTTGTCCTCTGGGTCATTGAATGCCTCACTTCTTGATGCTTACAAAATTTCCTGTGCCAAAAAGGTTGCTGCTGCGAAATGATCAAGCTGTTGGCCAGGGACATATTATCCTTACATAGTCTCCTCAAATGCCCTGTAGCACTATATCACTGTTGTCCTGCTGTTCATTGATTTGCTTAAGAGGGCACCAGTAATGTCTCCATTGTGAGACTTGTTGTTACTGTTTTTGGCATATCAAATAGGCCATGGGGAGCTTGCCAGGCTCTGCCATGCAGGTGGGATACTCTCGGTAGCTTGCTGGGCTCTCTGAGAAAGATGGAGGAATTGAATCTGGGTTGGCCATAAGCAAGGTAATCGCCCTACCTGTTGTGCTATTGCTCCAGCCCTCAAATGCCCTACATTAATGAATATTGTGTCTGCACTTGAGAGCCGTGATCACAAATTCAAATACGTAGAATGTTATGAGTGGATTGAGTGGTGCGGTCTTAAATAGAGAGGTTATGCTCGCCAATGAGTAAGGGTGACACCACTGCGAATGCTGCGCTGTGATAATAGCAATGTAGAGTAACCGCTACCCTCACACTTCCACACGGTGGGCACCGTTCTGAAAGCACAGTTTATATGAATTCATTGAACCCGAACAGTATGCATTTGAAGTGGGTGTTATTATCCCCACTCAATGAATGAGAAAATTAGAGCCTGGAAGTTTGGTAACTTGTCCCCAGTCACAGATCTGGGGTTCTGTTCTTGAGGGTTCAGAGGGTTGAGCCACACCCAGAGGGGCTCAGGTGTTCCTCCTGGCTCTGTACTCTGTACTCCTGGTGATGCTCAAGAGATCAAATGCAGTGCTGGAGACGGAAACAGGATTGGCTGCATGCAAAGGGAAGGGCCTTAAATTCTGTCCTATCTCTTCAGCCTAGGGCTGGGATGCTGAGCCAGGAAATCTGGCTTCTAAATTTATATCCCACTGGACAACCGAATCTTTCTAGTTGTAAGGGGGGCAAAAAAATCAGAAATACAGACTTTGGCATAGATTCAATCAAGTTTTCGATCTTGATTCATAATTTAAAAACAGAGCTGTCACTGACCAAGGAAAATCCACCACTTCCCTAAAATCGAGGGAAGCTGTCCAGTTGAGAATGATTTTTCCCATTCAAAGGAACAAAGTTGGCCTGATCAGGAGGACCTTTCAGGTGAATGCAGGGAAGCTGCAGTTACTACAGCCCTCCGCCCCTGCAGGAAAGGGACTTTCACTCAAAGTTTCAAGAATCAATGCCCACGATCCAGAGTCTTCGTGAAACAACTCGATTCTCCTGCCCTGGCACTGGCCCAAGGTATCGGATAGTCTCTGACTGACATTGGCCCTCCTTCTCGAGGGCATTAGGAGCTCATGCCAAGTCTGGCCTCAGCTGGTATATCTAGCTCCTGGCCAGTGAGTCTCATCACCTTGCTCAGGTCACCCTCCTTTGAAGGTCAGGGCAGACTACTGATGTCTCAGGTACTTAGCAGGTGTGGTCCAGCACTGCTGGGGAGAATTTAGAAGATGGCAGGAAGGTTCCTAGGAAGACAAGAAACTGTGAAAGCAGAGGTGAAAACTTTGTCACGCTATGCATGGAACAGGAAGTAAGGTCTCTGGGCAGCCAAGAGAAAGTCTGAGGAAGCGGATGAAGGATCGTGGGCTCGGAGGGCCTTTTCTTCCTCCAGGGATTTTTCTTGCATTGGGGTGGGACTAGCCTCCTCTCTGGAGCTCCTCACAGGCTCGCCACAGGCCTGGTTGTTGGAGACCAGATTTTCTCTACCTTCCTGCCAAATCTGAAACTGTCCTTTGATGTTTGGTCCATGTGTACCTCCTACCTGTCACTCTCATGCTGTAAGAGTCATCAGCTCTTTATTGTACTCAGAGCTGGTGATAGCTTAATTTCTTCCCCATCCTACTTTATCTTATCATCTCTTATCTTATAGGATCTTATCATCTCCCAGGCAGGGCTCAGGAAGCCACCCTCAACAGGAGGCCAGGAGAAGCCTTTTCAGGTCCTGCAGTGATGGGGGATGCCAGGTTACCCTGATGGTTCTCAGGAGGCCTCCAGGCAATGATGCTTGGGGAATCCTGTGATGCTGGGGATTGAAACAGGATCAGTCTACGTGCAAGATCAGTCTGAATCCTTAACCCCTGTGTTATCTGTGTATATTTAGTGTGGGATTTGGTTCCATGATCAACCGCACCTCTTCCTCTGGCAGTTTGAAAGAGCAGACTGGTGGGCTTTTTATTTTTCTGTCTGCAAAATTCCCCACCCTTCATCTTTATTTTTTTTTTTGGCAGGAACAGAGGCTGGGATTTCTGAAGGTGGGAAAATAGATGGTTACATCCTCAAGTTACATTTTTTAGCACTTTATGTAACAAATCTTGGCAATATTTACCCATTTGTATTATCCAGAGAGTTGTTATTTGGTGTGCCTGCTGTTTTTGGAACAGCATGGAGGAAAAAAAAAAGAAAATAAAAAGCAGATCCTCCCCATCTGTGTCCAGGAACACAGAGAATGTGGCCACTACGATTTCCCAGGAGCTGCCACATTCTGTGACCCAGACTGCCAATGGCTTCTCAGCAATTATGAGAATAATGAGAGTCAAAGAAACCCTCATGTAAATTAGGATGTTATTTCCTTATCATGGATGTACTCGGGGCCCATTGTAAACTAGCTGAGAAACTAGGAAGAAATAAAGAGAATAATAGCTCAGATTTCTTCTGCCAGTGATAAGTGGAACAATTTGAAGTTTAGTCTCCCATGCACCCATTCAGAATTATACTGTAAGTGAATCCGAATGTTCAGATTTATTTTTCTCGCTAATGGCCTCCCCACAGCATTCGGAGACTTGAAATGCCTACGTGATGTTCCAACACATCAGTGCTCAATAGCATTTTAGTCTACTCCCTTACGGCTGGAGATGTAGGTGATTTCCAACTTCTCACTTCTAAAAATACGACTTGGATGGAGTCGCTGGCTCACTCTTCTTGGTATTTCATGTGATTACCTTACCCTACTTCTAAGAATCAGTTCTGGGATATCACAGGGAATGAAGGCATTTGTTTTTTAGTTCTTGGTTCTTTGACAGGAAGTGGGTACAGACTGACATAGCGGGATCATCAAAGACCAGATTGCTGTCGACGTGTGTGTGTGTGTGTGTGTGTGTGTGTGTTTGTGTGTGTGTATTCTAGAAAAAATGGAAACGAGGGAATGGAATGTTGAAAAACTCCCTGGATAAGTGGAGATTTGAGATCTGAAATGGCACAGTCACAGGGATTGGGTGAGTTTGGGGGAGCCATGGTCTTCATTCCCACCCCTTCTCCATTCCTGTGTTGAAGTCCTACTCTGAAATGTAAAGGGGTGAGGAGGAGGGATCTTCGGGAGATGGCTGGGCTTTGACAGAGTTCTTGGTGTCTTTCTAAGCATCTCTGGGAGCTTGTATTCTCTCTGCTCTGAGAGAGGACAGTCAGAAATCCATCTTCTGGCAACCAGGAGCCAGACATGAGCTCCCTGTCCTTGATGTGTTAGGACGCGGATCATGATCTCCCTTTAATGACAAAGAGACTCCACAGACTGCAAACAGCAAGCAAGGTTTATTGTGAGACTGGCTAGCCAGGGTCGAGTCACCTACACAGACACGCAGGTCAGATAGGTGAGGCAAGACCCCGAACTTCTTCAAAGGGGATCTTATATAGGCCTTCACTGGCTGTTACAGCAAAGCCAGTGCATTTCATAGCCAATAGATTTTTAACAACATGTACTTTCTTAACCAATCCATTTAAAAGTACATCACTCCTTAGCCTATAGATTTAAAGATCAGCATTTATGTACATAGGCATTGTGGCTAGTGGGCATCTGGTAACTCGGACATTTGGTTATCTTCTTTGTTCCCTTTGATTCTCAGCTCATGGCTCCTGCATTCTGGTGGAGGCGGATAAGGAAAAGTTCCTAACAGAGGTAACAGATAAGGTAAAGGTAAAAGGTAAAGGCCCTCCCGTTGATCGTCGATTTGCTCGAGTGGGCCCAGTAACGTCTCCATTGGAGACTTTGTTGTTACTGTGTTTGGCATATCGAATACTCTCGGTAGCTTGCCGGGCTCTCCGAGAGGGGCGGAGGAATCGAACTCGGGTCGGCCATGAGGCTGGAGCGATAGCACAGGCTGGAGCGATAGCACAGCGGGTAGGGTGTTTGCCTTACAAGCGGCCAACATGGCTGACCCGAGTTCGATTCCTCCGCCCCTCTCGGAGAGCCCGGCAAGCTACCGAGAGTATTCGATATGCCAGACACAGTAACAACAAGGTCTCCAATGGAGACGTTACTGGGCCTGCTCGAGCTCGAGCAACAGATAAGGAAGAGCCAACAAATGGTTTCCAAATTTACATCCCAGCAAGGAAGAGTCAACAAATGGTTTCAGAATTTACATCCCAATAAGGAAGGGCTTCATAGCTAAGGCTCTACTAGGAGGGGGCAGGAAAGGAAGAGTTACTAATTAGCAGAGTTTAGCTCTGGAATTTTTCTCAGGGTCCCTAGGGACCTTACAGATGTACCCCCTGTTCTCTGCTCTTCTGGTTAAGACAATGACAGACACACGAAAGAGATAGAAAGGGTCAGGCCTATATCTCAGGGGAGGGCCTCCCTAAAAGCTTCTGACAGAACAAAGCCTGTCTCCCCTGCCCTCCTCCCCAGAAGGGCTTGACTTGCCAAAGAATAGCAAGATGGTGATCTCACCGTCAATTTTGGGCTTCCAAACAGAGCAAGAAGGACACCATGGGCTTGGGTCAAGCACCTCCTTGCAAACAGAAGGCTGTGAATTCTAGCCCAAGAACCTGCTCCCATGCAAAGTAGGATCCTGCCTCTTTGGGATCCCTAATGGTGACAAAGTGTGTGATCACCAAGATTTCAGCAGCACTTCTCTTGAGTCAACCTGCTAGGAGGCCAGTTCGACCCACAGGTGACTATGGTGGGCTGGAAGACTGTCTTCCTCCAGGCAGTGCTCCTTGCCTTACAGACACCTATGTACTTCCTGGACACAGTCCCACCTACCAGAGGCTTAGAAACTTTGATGGACCCTTTAAAGCTGGAGGGAACTGATCATAAAGTGCCTTTTGGCGTAACCCCTCCCCCCCCATACTCTGTTTTTCTGCGGACAGTTCACTCGCTCATAATTAGATCTCTGTTATTAGCAGGAACGGATACAAGGAAGGTTGACAAATACTAAGAGATTCTCTCCCAGACCCCGTACTGGGGTATTGCATGAATCACCCCATTGGAAATGTTGCAACTCTCTCTCCAGAAGTCAGTTCCAGGATTCGCCTGGCATTAAAGAGCAGGAAACCAGGGTGAGGACTGGTGAGGGAACTACTCTGGAGTCTCCGGGTGGACGAGGGGTGGAGCTGGGGTTTGAATTCTTTTCTTTTCTGTCTGGCTTAACTCTGCTTCCCAGGTTATGTCACAGAGAGATTTCCGGGCACAGCCCTACTTTGGCTGATGAGATGCTAATGGGCACGCCTTTGGAGGAGTTCATCCCGTTCATTCAGCCTGGGGAAGGAGGCCAGGGAAGGCCCCTCTTAACACATCCAGCCTCCACGCTGAGATCTGGCCTGATTCCGGCGTTGTCGTTGGTAGGGAGTGACGAGGGGTGAAGGACACATGCAGCCGTTCTGGGTGTGGGACGCTCCTGTCCTGGGGCTCTGTGGGCTTGTCCCCAGAGCTTCCTGGCTGAAATGGACAGTCCCTTGGCTACCTTTGCAGCAAGACCCTTGCGTGGTTTCTCAAAATGCTCATCTCTAGTGACTTCCTGCTTGGCTAATGGAAGTCTGCAGGCGGAACATGCGCCCCCAAGCTAAGTCACACCCTTTCCCACCAATATCCCCAGGTTTCCTCAGAACATCCCAGTTCATTTGACAAACTATCTTTTAGCACCTTTTCTTTTTTGCTTTTTGGGTCACACCCAGCAATGCTCAGGGGTTACTCCTGGCACTGGACTCAGGAATTACTCCTGGAAGTGCTTGGGGGACCCTATGGGAAGTTGGAGATTGAACTTAGGTTGGCCGCATGCGAGGCAAATGCCCTACCCGCTGTACTATCTTAGCACTTCCTGACACAGGGCTCTTAACGTGCCACCAGTACCCATCCAGAGGGGAGACTCTTGTCCTTTTGACAGGAAGTACTTTGAGGAATACACGTGCCAGTGTCCCAGAGGCTTGTCCCCAGAGCTTGTCACACCATGGGCCAGGGGGGTGAGCACATATTCAGCCAGAAGATGGCTGGCTCTGACTGGGGGCTGTGCTCTTTGCTGTGGGGGATACTGGGGATAAATAAACACATGTCGCTTGCCAGACCCATGCTCCTGGAGGGACCCTTTCTGCTCCTCCTATGTGCCTTTGTTTCCTGGCCCGGGAATGGTCCAGGGGATAGTTCTACTGTCCGAAGTCTGTGTGAGCACTGGGCGGGGCACAGCTGAGTCCTGGCTGAAACCTCACCTCACCTGGAGGGTCACCTCCTCCTCCAGAGGGCTTCCACTCTGGTTTCAAAGCAGCCATCACCTTCCCCTTCACCCTGCTGGAGGGAGGACGAAGAGGGGGCTGAGCCCTCAGGACCAACTCTCCCTCACTCCATCATCCTGCATCTCCAGATGTGCTGTCAGCCTAGACCCTACCTCTCTTTGCGGGGAGACCCCGACACATCTGCTGCAGAGAGGTCAGTTCCCTGGAACAGGGAACTCTTTTGGGGGGCTTCCCTGACGTTCAGCCCTGCTCCCCACTTCTCCAGTAAATGTGGAGTTACCATACCACCGAGCCATTGTGCTCTTCAGAATATAACACTACCACCCACCACCCCCCCAAACTGCAAAGAAATCCTGCAACTGATAGCTGGACACGCAGCCATGCCAGTGTTAGTCACGCAGCTTGAAAGCTGGACACAAGTGCACCAGAGGGTGAGTGGATGAGAACATGGGTCAGTTTCCTACAAGCCTTTCTGACCTTCACAGAGGTTCTGAAACTTGATCCTCGGTGGATGGACCTGAGAAGTGTCAGTCACCTGCAAGTAGCCAGCGACAGAAGCAGACACAAAAGTCTCTCATATCGTGAGAAATATCCAGAGGAGACAAATACATTCTTTTCCTTTTTTGGGGGGGGGGGCTGTCACACCTGGCGATGCGCAGGGATTACTCCTGGTTATGCATGCAGGAATTACTCCTGGCGGTGCTCAGGGGACCACATGGGATGCTGGGAATCGAACCTGGGTTGGCCGCATGTAAGGCAAATGCCCTACCTGCTGTGCTATTGCTCCAGCCCCCAGATACAGCCTTTTAATCTTTATTTATTTATTTTTAACTCAGGGCTGGAGCGATAGCACTGCGAGTAGGGCATTTGCCTTGCAAGTGGCCAATCCAGCCCACCCAAGTTCGATTCCTCTGCCCCTCTTGGAAAACCCGGCAAGCTACCAAGAGTATCTCACCCGCACAGCAAAGCCTAGCAAGCTGCCCGAGATGTATTCGATATGCCAAACACAGTATCAGCAAGTCTCACAATGGAGACTTTACTGGGCCCGCTTGAGCAAATTGACGAACAACAGGAGGACAGTGCTACAACTTAGGGGTCACAGTCAGTGGTGCTTGAGAGGCCATGTGAGGTTGGGGCTGAAGCCTGACTTAGCTGCATGCAGGGCAAATGGTTCAATCGCCGCCCTGTCTCTCTGGCCCCAGCAGGTCTACTCTGGGGTTTAGAGAAGGCTGTATATGGGTTGTTTGGGGGCAGCGGAGGGGGGATCATTGGGGATCAGCTACATAGTGACAGTTATTGACTTCCTACCCTTCAAGGGGATAATGACATTTGGGAGCTCAGGGTCACCATACAACAATGTGAATATACAACACTGTGTGGTGAATTGCTCCCTCCACAGTGCTACCTTTTCTGTGAAAAAGCCCCCAGTTATAAAAGGGGTGGGGTTAATAATTAATCAGCCCCTACTCCCCCATGTGTTTGGGTGACTGCTGGGATGCTAGGAATAGAACTCCTACTGCACTCTGCTCTGACAGTTGTCACTCAATAAATGCCACTTCCCTTCCCTTCTCAGACTCTTTCACAACTCTGGCCTCAGCTCCCTGGAGTCCCCAACAAAGGAATGAAGCTGACTCCTTCGGAACTTTTAAAGGGCCAGTCACCACCTAGGGCAGTCAGTGAGGATGCTTTGCAAGGCAGGAAATGTGCAGAAGGTCTCATTCTCTAGCATCTGCTTCCAACATCGCTTTGGGGGGTCTAATTCTCAGCACCCCCCTTCTGCCCCCATGCTTGCCTACACTTTCTTCCTGGGATTTTTAAATGTCTAGCTCTGGGAAGTTTTGTATGATGGCTTCTTTCCACCATATACTATAAGCAGTCACCTTTTAGCTCTCTTGCTCCCCGGAGACTAGTAATAGCAGCAATAACAGCCACAAACACAAATGCTTGCCTTTGTTTATTGAGCAGCTCCATTGCTTGGAGAATTAGGCAAAGGGTTTGGGGGCCCACTTTTCCTCCTCACTTTGTGTGCCATTCCTAGCCTCACTTTGCAGGCTGGTGACCTCTGGTGCACTGCTGGGGTTAAGGCTGGCATCAGGGCTGAACTTCAGACTGAACTTCAGAATATGGGCATGAATGAACTGAATGAAGAGAAGGACTTCCATTAATTGATGGCTCAGGGACATTGTTTTCCCTGTCTTCCTGGAAGGATGCAGGGCAGGAGGGGCAAATCTAGAAAAGGTTGGTAGGGGCTGGAGTGATAACACAGCAGGTAGGGCGTTTGCCTTGCACACAGCCACCCAGGTTCTACTCTTCCCAGTATCCCATATGGTTTCCTGAGCACCTCTAGGAGTAATTCCTGAGTGCAGAGCCAGGAGTAACCCCTGTGCATTGCTGGGTGTGACCTAAAAAGCAAACAAACAAACAAACAAAAAAAAACAAAAGAAAAGGTTGGTAAAGAATACCCAGGTTGGACTTGGTCGTAGAAACGGGTCAAGAGGTCCCAGGTGGGGGTCTCCTACCTGCTAGTGGCCTCTGCAGTCCCTCAGGTCATTATCTCCCTCTGAGCATAGAAGATCACTTGCTCCTACCAAGTAGATGGGAAAATGATAGCGGCTTCCTGTGATTTGGTTACGAAGCTGTTTCTCTTCAGGCTCACGCTCTCTTCTCCCTCTTGCTCTCTCATGTTTTCTCTTGGGTGAATCCAGCTGCTGTGCTGTTAGAGGTTCCAGGGAGTGGCCCACCCAGCAGTGAGGATGCACTGATGGACACAGGAGATCCTGGTCTGGAAGGGGGACTGTCCCCATATAGATGAAGATGGAAATCTTTCAAGGACCCAACTCCCTCCCCCGGGGATTCCTGAGCTTCCCTTCCCCACATCGTGAGATCAGACTTGTTCGTTGACTTAAGTAACTGCAGGTTAGGAATACCTTGTTTGGGAGGTGACCGGCGATACGTACCATAGTATTCTCGAAGCCCGGCCTTGGCTGGGCCCTTAGCGGAGACAGGAAAGGAGAGAGTCTTTGCTAGAATTGCTCCTGGGCTTGTAGGTAGAGAAGAGAATCATTGGAAAATGGTGAGCTCGAATGGATTCAAGGTGCAAACAAAGCTGGTGGAGGGGATCCCACAGGAAAAGATCATTCTGGGACCCTGACATAGGCATAGGAATTGGCTAAGGAAATCGAGAGGGCACCAGTAACGTCTCACAACAAATTGTGAGACTTGTTGTTACTGTGTTTGGCATATCGAATACATCACCGGTGGCTTGCCAGGCTTTGCCGTGAAGGTGAGATACTCTCGGTAGCTTGCCGGGCTCTCCAAGAGGGGCGGAGGAATCGAACTCAGGTCAGCTGTGTTGGCCACATGCAAGGCAAACGCCCTACCCGCTGTGCTATCGCTCCAGCTCCCCTAAGGAAATGCGACAAGCAATATATATTTTTCAGCAGATAAAGATGGGACAAGAGATCATTTGGAATACAGGAAGAGGGTTCTCATGGTGCAGTGATTATTCTGTAAGAAGCGAGGGGGGATAGACAAAGAGGTCAGGGCAGCAGGTTTGTTATTTACTGTGATGGGGTTGGCAGGATGAGAACCAAAGAGCAGGAATCCTTTGGAATTTGGGTTCACACTGCTGTGCTTTAGATTTCTCTGATCAATATTTGATATCACATACACGCATCCATCTTCAGAGAGTGCCTACTTACCTATCGCTAGGTGCACAAAAAAAAAAATGGCCTGGATTCTTTTTTTTTTTAATTTCGAATACCCATCCCTCCACCAGTGCCCATTTCCCACCACCAGGGATCCCAGTATCCCTCCCAACCCTCCATCCCCCCCATCCCACCCTGCCTCTGTGGCAGGGCATTCCCCTCTGTTCTCTCTCTCCTTTTGGGTGTTGTGGTTTGCAAAAGAGTTAAGCCTGATTTTCAGGGAGAAACGTTGGATGATTTACGTTCCATTGATTACTTTGCGTATAAGGAGAGGTCGCACAGCCGTGTAAGCGGCCACGCAGTTTGGAAAAAATGTCCTGGTACCTGCATGCCAGAGCTATGCTTGTAGAGGCTCATGGTCACCGGAGTTCCATCTGGAGAATGTGGGACGGCAGCACCTACCCCATCTGGGACCTCCCGATGATATTGGCTCTGTTTGGGACCTGGAGCATTCTCCGGGAGCTATGGGGCCCTCCAGCCGGTTTTCTTTGTTGCTATGTGCTGTAAGATGGCGCTGGGGGGCAGGTTGTGGGCGTGACCTCTGGAATCAGAGGTTGCCTGGGAGCCAGGGCGGCCCCATGGCAGCTTGGAAAAAATGTCCTGGTACCCACATGCCAGATCTATGCTTGTAGAGGCTCATGGTCACTGGGGTTCCATCTGGAGAAGTGCGGGGGGCCCCGCCAGACCACTCTCTGGCCCGCGGAGGTGGCCCTAGGATCCATAGGTGCAAGGAGGGACCAACCGAATGAAGACGCAAGACACAAGAGACAGAGTACAGTTTAGAAACAGAGATAAAGACACAGGACAGGACGGGACTTTATTCAGGGCAGCAGGGGTATTATATACTTTGCAACGCAGGAAACTATGCTTACATCACAGAAGGCAATTACATCACTAGGTCATATCATATATTGTTAGGAGAGTTACAAAAACTACATGTTCCATGTGCTTGATTAGTCAGTGTCAGTTACTTCTTATACTTGAGCTAGCTGTGACAAATGTTTTCTTCTAGACAACCATACATAGCTCATAGGCTGCGGTCAGAGCAGACGCAGTACCAGATTTGCGCTAGTCAGGACCCGCTTGTTCAGGGTCACATAGGCCAAGATAACCATACATAGCACAGGCACGTAGGCCCTTGGTCAGTTAAAGGGCCAGCTTCCCACAGAGAAGGTGGGATGGCAGCACCTAGCCCATCTGGGACCTCCCAGTGATATTGGCTCTGTTTGGGACCTGCATTCTCCGGGAGCTGTGTCTGGCCTGGATTCTTAAGGATTTGAAATAAGTCATTTATTGTGTTTCTGAAAGCCAGCACTCTGAGACTGGCTTAGGTCCTCAGGGTGTCTGTTGAAATTAAAACCACGGCTGCGTCATCTGAAGGCATGAGTGCAGTCAAAGATGCTCTTCTAAGATGGCTCATCCATGCAGCCCTGGGCATGAGACCTCACTTCTTCTCCCTGTGCATTCCCCACATGGAACTAACCTCCTCCAGAGCAAAGTAATCAAAAAATGGATCAAGAAGCCAGAGGCATTTTATCACCTAATCTCCTGAGTCACACACCATCACTTCAGTCATGAGGAGAAAGAAAGACCAAACTCTGGATACATCTGAAAACTAGTGTGTGTGTGTGTGTGTGTGTGTGTGTGTGTGCGTGCACGTGCACACACGCGCGCGCACACACACAAATTTGTCTGTATGCCAGTGCCTGGCTCAGAGTGGCTGAAATATTTATGTATAAAATAACCACCTTGTATGCAGAAATTTTTTTTTATCCCATTTCACTTAACATGTTGCAAACAGAGAGTTCCAAACATAGAGTATTGAGAGAGAAAGAGAAAGGGGCGGGGGGAGAGAGAAACTTCACAGGGTGCTGGTTGTGAGTTTGAATTTCAGCTTGGTCGTTGTCAATTCAGACTAGCCATTTGGCTGTTGCCAGGCTCAGTTGCCTCATTTAAAAAAGGGAAAAGCACAGCACCTACAGAGCAGAGTAGTTACGAGGACCGGAATAATCTAATCTCAGCACAGGACTCGTCTGCTCCCTGGCACTTGATAATTATTAGGTAAATGTCATTTCTGATCAGGCCTTGTGTGCTCCCGAAGAGAGCAGACTTTTATGTTCTTTCTCCCTGCAGTGTTTTTTTTTTTCCTGCTGCTATTTTCCCTTGGCTCATGATGGAGGCTTAGAGAATCTGGACATCCAGGGATGAATTATGAAAAGTACCTCTTGGTGCAGGCAGGGCACTGACCGTCTGTCCTAGTAAAGGACAGAGAATGCCTGTTTGGTGCTTGTAGGCATCTCAAGAGCAGGGGACCCGGTGGCAGCTATTCCGCTGACTGGAGACATGATTAATTGGCTCTCGGTTCCAAGCATTAACACTTATTCCCATGGATACCTGATTAAAATGACTAATTAAACAAAGGTTCTCTCCCAAGCCGTTTGAATTAGAGCTCTAACATAATGAATCTCTAAGTCTTTATTCAATTTGTACATGGTCTTTCCCCCGCTCTTTCTCTGTAAGGAATTGATAGGTTGTTTAGGTGCTTTTAATAGGGTGGGGGAGGAGCAGAAAGCAGGTTTTGGACACTTTATGACCATGTAAATACATTTTTACTTTTAAATACATTTTTACCTTTACAAAAAGATCGTCCCTTTCATCCACCCCAACGAGTGGAGATTTTTAGGAAATTTTAGGTTGGTTGTTTCCATGAATAAATGAGGATGGTCAGTGGTCTTGCTAGTGATAGTAGCTGGCTTTGACTGTTAAAAAGATGAACTTGCATTCCCGAGCTCCCTGCTTTTATTCCGAGTGCCATAGATGACAGTTCCGGGGCAATTTGTTTTCTCGTGTTGCCTTAGAGTCACCTCTAAGGCTTATAGTTGCCTCTGCTCTTTCTCGCTATTCCGAGTGCATCTAGGATGCTAAGTTCCTCTTGGAAAATAATTATTTTGAGTCAGCACATGAATGATAGGCTTGCGAAGAAAGGGAAGAGAATGTTCGTTCTAGGACTTTGGAGCATCTAGTTCAGCAGATTGTGTGAACTGCCCTATTCTATTCAGAAAAGCAGCCTTTGTTCTGGGCTCTCTGCGGGCTGGGGGAGAATCTTGCTCTGGTGCATCTATATGAGAATGTGGAAGAAATGTAGCATGGAAGCTTGGAGTTGCATTGTTAGGTGAGTGCAATGGAATGACAAAAAGCTGGCCCCCACTGCATGATAGCTGCTCTTCTGTTCATGAACCAGGACACTGAAGGTCTTGGGGGAATTATTCAAGGTGGGTCCATTTGGGCAGGAAAAGTTATGGCATTGGTTGATATCTACCATACAGTGTCCCGGAAGTATGGGTCTCCAGCAAACACCTTGGCTCCAAGGTACTCTAAACAGTAGTAACATCTTCCAAGTCCTCTGCTCATCCTGCCACACTCACAGAAAAGCTCCTAGAATCAAAATACTTTGCAGGCAAAGTATGTTAATAGTCTTATTAATGGTCTTGCTAGTGATAATCCCTGGCTTTTACTGTTAATAAGATGTGTCCTGTCTATCTATCTATATTGAGTCATTGTAAGATACACAGTTACAAAGTTGTTCATGATAGGATTTCAGTCAGACAATATTTGATCACGAGTCCCTTCACCAGTGTACACTTCCCACCACCAATGCCCCCAGTTTCTCTCCTATCCCCCCACCCCCAGGCTGCCTCTATGTAAACACCTCTTTCCCTCTCTCCCTTTCTCCTTCTCTCCCTCCCTTTCTCCCTCCTCCTCCAAGCTCCCTGCACTTATTCTGTGTACCATACATTACAGTCCTAGGGCAATTTGTTTTGTATGTGTAAGCTGAAGGAAACTAAACATGCAAGAAAGTTTTCCCTTCCTTTATATAATACATAGTGAACATATATCATGTACTAGGAGCTATTCCAGAAGCTGAAATATTAGTACTCTGAAAGTTAAGACTGTAAGTGGGTTGTGGCTACCAAACCTCAAAAACAAAAATAATCCTTCTCTATAGTGAGGTGAAATGGTTGCCTGCCTGCTCCTACATCTTCAACCCCACCCCCCTTCTACCAACACCCCCTGGGGAACCACTTTTCACTATTTATATTCAGAGTTCTTTAGACCATCCCTTCCATATGGCTAGCTAGTGCGAGACTTTTAGATTTCACATCTTCAGGGATTATCTGTTGATTTCCTGAGATGATGGAAGGCAATTGAATTTTTTTCTACCACCTCTAGAAACATCTTCTCTCCTACTTTGTCTAAGGAACAGGAGGACAGCAAAGAGATTTTAAAACTTTCTCACTTAATTCATGATCAGATGGTTCAAGAATTCAGAGCAGGCTTTTATGAAAATATTTACATTTCTGCTATGGGATGAGCTAAAATATATTTAAAGAATAATTTTGTGAACAACCAAGTATGTATTTATCACATCATTTAAGAAATGAAACACCCAGAATTCCATTGAAGTCCCTTGGGGTGTCCCTTCTTAGTTTATCCTGCCCTCTAAATCCACAGAATTGCTTTCTTGGGTTTGATGTTTATATTCCTAGAGGCATGTTTGTTTAATAGAGGTATTCTAACTCAGTCAGGTGTGATGAAAGGGAAAACATTCTGTGGAGTGGTGAGTTCAGTTGAACCAATTGGTCTTGAAGAATTCTAGCTGAAATAGAGAGCTAGATTTAATAGACTCTAAGCTCTTCAATACATTGTAGTGAATGACATTGACTTCCAACTTCAATGTTCACATCCTCTACTGGTGGATCATCTTCCAAGGGTCATTCGGTTTGGAAGTGGTGGAGAAAGCCCTGTAGAATACAAGTGAGAATCAGGAAATGCCTGGCAGGGCTTGCAGGTACATCTCTCTGCCTCTGTGAACCTTTTATCTCTCCATTTTATATCTTCTTCAAAACAAGAATATTCCAAGGGCCAGCAGATTTAGAGCATATATAATATATAAGGCTTCATATGTAATGTTTCATATATATATAATGCTTCCTAGATTGTATATTGTGTGTCTATGTGACATTTAATTTGATTTGGATAACTGATGGAAATAAAATGTTCCACACAATATTTGGACACCCACCAAAAAATTCTTGATTGATCATCAGAAATGTATACATCACTGGAAAATCTGCATTTTACCTGCTAATCCTAAATAAAAAGGCCCTCCCGTTGATCGTCGATTTGCTCGAGCGGGCCCAGTAACGTCTCCATTGGAGACTTTGTTGTTACTGTGTCTGGCATATCAAATACTCTCGGTAGCTTGCCGGGCTCTCCGAGAGGGGCGGAGGAATCGAACTCGGGTATTTGCTAAATACATGTTTCATATCCAGCCCTGTGAAGACATTGGCTTTTTTCTTTCTGTCTTTGCTCTTCCTGGGAATAAAAACAGCCTGAGAATGTGTAGCTCAGAGTGTGTGCCATGGTGAGGTCATGTCTGTTGATTAAACAGTGCCCCGAGGAGACCCTGTGTGTGGATTAGGTCAGCAAGGACCAGGATGACGATGAACTGGCATGACCCCAGGTGTCCACTTTCAGAAATCTATTCACTTCACAGTGAATGGAAGTGAGTGCATAGCTATTTGGCCCCTTCTCCTTCAGTTCTCAAGGGAATGGTGCAAGATGGCTGTTAGATAGCTCTGAAATCTGACTTCCAAGGGTCATTTATTTCTCTCTCATTTACCACAGGTACAAGTAACCTGACATGAGGGTCCCCAACTATAAAAATGAGATGGTGATGATAGCTGCTTACTACTTTATTCAATTGTTGGGGAACTAAATGAGTTGATAATACACAAAGACCTTGGTGCCCTGCTGGTAACATTGCAAAATTATGCAATTGTCACTAATTTTCTCTGCCATTAATTAGATTTCTACACATTGACTTTCTGGAAGTAAATACAGGAATGAGGTTATTCATTCAGTCTCAAGCCAGCCAATGCCAAACTTTGGCTTTGTTCTCCCCAACTTTCTAGTCTAGAAGTCTACTACTAATATTTATCTAAAGGTCCACTCTAAACATTTTACCCTCCAGAGAGTCCCAAGTTTTTGATAGAGTGACTCTGTGGTATGGCTGTCACCACTGGCAATTAATAAGCACAGAGGTGTGGGGCTGGAGAGATAATAAAAGTGGTCAAGGTGCTTGTCTGGCATCTGACTGACTTGGGTTCCATCTTTGGGCTCCATCCTTGGGACCATATGATCCCTGAGCATCACGTGGAGTGAGCAGAGAGCCAGGGATAAATCCAGAGCATGGCCAGGTGTGGCCCACAAAAGCAAACAAACAAAATTTAAAAATAAACGCAAGAATATGTCTGGGTACCAATAAAACCAATAATATTTAGAGTAGGCTAACCGCAACTTTAGCCTGTCCCATTTCATAACTCCTAGTTCCCCTCCAAGAAAGGAGTAAACATAACGTATTCATTTTGTCCCCATCCTCAATTTAGGAATTCATGGTGATGCTTTAAAATACTTGCTAGGGAGCGGTTTTACACTATCTCAAGAGCATTAAAACTGCTCAGACTTGCCACATTTAGCCTGCCACTTTGACAGATACTGATGAAGCATCCATAGTACATTGAATGCACTACTGACCACTGCTAGGACCTCTCACAAACCCTGAGAGCAGCAGATGAAGGCACAAAGAGAAATCACAGATCTTCGTTTTATCATAATATTTACAATAGCAAACAATTAAGAAAAATATCTAAAAATTCAATTTGCATTTGTAAAGGAGTTAGCAGTATTGGGTTACACAGTCAAACAGACCAGATTTAACAGACCAGTCAGGTTCACATTATTTATGACAACGGAGATGTGATTTGCAATGAAATTCAAGAACCAGCTTCAAGAGAAATCTTGATTAATGTCAGGAAAGAATATATAAACATGACCAAAAACAATGCAAAGAAAACCTATAGGCCACAGAAGTTGAGAAGATCCGGGAAAATAAGATTCTTCTAGAATGGTCAGTTTAACAAAAGTAACAATATAACAGAGACAGTGTGGTTTAGGTATTTCTTTATTTCTTCTTAGTTATTTTCTTTATATTTCTTCATTATAGTATAACCAAAAAAGAAATTAAAAAAAAATAAAGGCATGACTTTTGGGGGAAGAGGCAAGAAGAAGGTTGTATTTTTGAGGTTGTGGAGGAAGTGAGGCCAATTCTTTTCTATCATCACCGGAAATGAAGAGATAACTCCTGAAGTTGAAAAATTGCAAGGTCACATATTAGTTAACCATATGGAGGGAATAGTCTAAAAGTCTTAGTCTGTTTAAAAGTGGTTCCCCAGAGGTGGTCCATAGAGTGGGCTGGGGGGTGGAGAGGTGGAATAGGGTAGGGGGCCGTTCCATTTCCCTGTTGGAAAGGATATTGGTTCATGAAGAATCTGTAACAACATTGAACATATTTATAGTTTAAGTGGGAAGGCTGGTAGCAAATTGTATACACAGTTCATTCACAAGTATATAAAAACTAAAACCAAAACAAACAGCTACGCCCAGGAAGAGTCCTTGAAGGAAACATGCCAAATTACCCACAGCTCCCTGAGGTGGGAAAAAGGATCGTTCTATTTTTGTCTCAACTTTCTTCCTTTCTCTGTTTTCCTAGTTTTCGGTAGCAAATGTGCAGAGCTTTTGTAGGGTCAAAATTAAATTTCTGGTCAAGGACAAGACCAGAAGCTGTGGGGAGTGGTTCACTATACAGACTATGTCTATCTCCCACACACAGGACCTTTGGGTTGTGAATCAAAGTGGTGGGATTTGGGGCCGGAGCAATAAGACTCAGGCAGGACGCTTGCCCAGCACATGGCAGATACAGGTTCGATCCCTGTGATCCCATAGGATCTTCTGAGCACCACCAGGAAGAATTTCTAAATGCAGAGCCTCCTGGAACCAGTAACCTCTCAGGAGGCCAGGTGTGCTTCCCCAACCCTCCCCCCCACCAAAAAAAAGTGGTGGGATTCGATCCTGGTTCCACAGACAAGGGGCATCTCTGTAGCATGTCTCTAGACTCCTTTGGTCAACTGCTAAGAGAAACCAGGGATAAAAGCCTCATTCTCCCCAGCACTGCCTTCTACTCTGGCCTGTGTGTGCCCAAGGTAGTGCTGGGAACAATTGCGGATGTGATGATGGGGCTTCCCCACCAGCTTTGCTCTGTCTCCTTGGGCTGATCTCTCCATCTTGTCAGGTAGAACCTGTTGTTGGAGAAACAACTGGCTTCATGGAGAAAGCCCGGCCGTGGCCTTTGGGACCTACCTATGCTATAGCTGTGTGCCCCGAGGTAAGCAGCTTCTCTGAACTAGATCCTAGAATCTTTCCCTAAAGGAAGTACATTCTGGATCTGGTGGGGGGGGGGAGGGGACGAGGACGGCGGGGGGAGGGGGGGAGGGTGAGCACATTCAACACCATGGTCTGTTTCATGACTGTGTTGTCTTCAGGAATTTCCTTTACATAAAAATGAACTAAGTAGGAACTGGAGTGATGGTACAGTGGGGAGGGTGCTTGCCTTGCGCACATGGCCAGCCAGGGTTCAGTCCTTGACATCCCATATGGTCCCCTGAGCACTGCCAGGAATGATTCCTGAGCACAGGGGCGGGGCCTTTCCAACCATATTCACCACTCTTCCTAATCAAATCTAAATTTCTTCCCTGACGCCAGCATGCCAAGATCTGAGTCAGGTGTACAGGCTCTGCCTTGAGCTTCCAGAAGGACTCAGGTGGTCCCCGGGCACTTTCCACCTCATTTATTTTTGCAAAAGAAATATAGCTGCTCTGTGAGCAGTCTCTCCCGCCAGTTGCTTCTCCCCCGCCCCGAGAATCCTGTGGGGAGAATTCTCAGACAAATATTGTAGTCGTCAAGTGACACTCAGAGGTAAACCCTACATGAATAAGAGACGATAACGCTTTATCACATGAGAACGGAGTGGACGCTCTTCCTTGCCTGACGCAGATTTGAAACGGCACAGCTGAGGCTGGGGTTGGAAAGAGCCCAAGCTCCAAGGCGCATTCCTGCCTTCAGTTTTGGCTCCCAGGCTGGGGGTGAACCCTAGAGCAGGAAATTGTGTTGATGCTGGACACTCTTGTTCCAGCTGAATTTTGACCCTTTGTCCACTCCACTGGGTGCAGCCCGGCAGCTACTGTAGGGGACTAGTCTCCCTGAAATGGCTCTTTCCTGGGCCTTCTGGCTCCTTCCAGAGCTGTAATTCAGAGGTTCACGGAGCCGATAGAAAATTGGACCAGAATGAGAATGAGTGGAGCTTCCCCAGCAAGGATGGCTCTCATATGAGCCTTTGGCTTTACCTCTGCTTCAACAGTCGAGTGTGAAGCAAGGTGAGCAGAAAGAGAC
This sequence comes from Sorex fumeus, assembly GCF_029834395.1. NCBI lineage: Eukaryota > Metazoa > Chordata > Mammalia > Eulipotyphla > Soricidae > Sorex > Sorex fumeus. The sequence goes on along the minus strand of NW_026606222.1, from coordinate 616,628 downwards.
ATTTACAAATACAACGGCTGATTTAGCCCTGTCCAGATGCAGCTGTAAACTGGGACAGTAGGTCAGATAGGAGACAAAGCAGCCTCGGCTCTGGGATTAAGAGAATCAGCTTCCCGTTGCTTTTCTCTTTGTCTCTGGGTAACCTGGATTGGCTTAACTCGGCTCTCTGTGCCTGTCTTCCTTGAGTCTTGATGCCAATGTTGTCTGGGCTCATTGGGTTGCTGAGGAGGCTTCGAGAGATGATGTCTGTCAAGTTCACCTTCACCGCAAGATAGCCTTTCTTTATTTCTGCTGTTGTTTAGACTGATGATGACGAGCTCTGGGGGAGGGATCCAGGGGCGTCCCTGGAGAAGGGATTCTTCTAAAAATCAAGAGGCCCAGGTCTTACTGTCCCTTGCCCCACCCTGAACATGTCCAGCAGTGCAGCAGTGTACAATAGAAACTGCACCTCCCCCCCCCACCCCCCACCAAAAAAAAAAAAAACCCAAAAAAACACAACTGAGAGCTGGATTTTAAAATGAGAAACCAGCCACCCTCTGGCCAGGAACTGCTGAGAATAAAAAGAATATTTCCCCTGTTGATTCTTTTTTTCCCCCCCAAAGCCTGATGAAGAAGATAATGTGCAAACTGGCCCTTTCATCAGAAATCTTTCTTTAGCTTTACCAAGCCTTTGGTCTCAGAGAACCCACCTACTGGGAAATTCATTATCTAACCCGTATCCCAAGGGCTTGAATATCATCCTGTCTGAAAATAGGCATCTGGGTCTTTTCTTAATAGAAGGTACGTCTTGTGGCTATGTGGGTGAGATGGTTCTCCAGGATGTGACTCTGCCATCCTCAAGTCTACTAGCTTTTTGCCAATGAAGCTCTTTCTTGATCTGATATCTTGTTTCTCTGTTCCTTGGCCCTCAAGCTACCATAGAATTAAGCTTTCATGATTATAGAACTTGAGACCTTGATTGATAGAGGAAGATACTGAAGTTGGGATCAGCAGGATCAGGACAGAGATAATATTGATCAAAGGCACTGAAAGATATCAGCTGCTCTCAGCACAGGCTTCTTCTCTAGATACCCCTTCCTGGGGAGAAGTCTCAGTTTCACCTTCTGGACAACAAGGAGAGAAGAATTTCACTATCTCTGAACTGTATTCTTGGATGCCCCAGTCTTCTGCTATTTGATGAACCTGTCTGTAAATATGGAAAGATTTTACTTCTCTTTTACCCAAGATGGCGATTATTAGCCGCATGGAACTAGTGTCTTCCTTCGTTGTGGCAGACTAGTTCGGCCTTGAGATTTTATCGGCCTCTCCTTTCTCATCCTTCTCAATGCTGCCATATTGGTGACGCCTACAGGGTCAGGGGAATGAGACTCATTGTAATTACTGGTTTTGGCATATCGAATACATGATGGATAGCTTGCGAGGCTCTGCCATGCGGGTTCAAAAATGATCATCTGCACTTTCAATGCACATACGCTAGCATCAGATGCATCCATCGAGGACCTGATGGTACAAGCGCGAAAGATCAAGTACGACATCATTGGTCTGACTGAGACAAGAAGGCACCAATCTCATCACGCCATTTTCGACACTGGAGAAGAATTGTTCTTTGGAACATGTGATAAAAGAGGTGTCAAAGGCGTCAGTGTCCTTGTCAACACAAACCTGGCCATGAGCATTGATTCATTTGAATGCCTAACAATCCAAATTGGACGTTTACGTTTGAATAGATGTGGCTCACTGCCTGCGGTTTCTATCTTCGTTGTCTACACACCAACATCCAGTTATGATGAAGGAGAAATTGAGAAGTTCTACATGGAGCTGGAGAAGTTCTATAAAGAAGACCACACCTTCTACAAGATCATTGTGGGTGATTTTAATGCCAAGATAGGACAGAGAAGATCAGCCAAAGAACTTCACGTAGGGACCCATGTCCTAGAATGGAACAAACAGGGTGAGAGACTGTCTGAGTTCATCATGTCAACCAAGACCATCTATGGTAACTCAAGATTCCAGAAGGCCAAATCTAAACGTTAAACATGGGAGTCGCCCGGTGGATGATTCCACAACGAAATAGACCACATCATATTCAATCGATGGTTTTGCCTGACCGATGTCGCTGTTGTCCCAAAATTCCAAACGGGATCGGACCACTGTCTCCTTCATGCAAAATTCTACCTCACAGAATGAGGAGAAAGGGCTGCAAAGTTTAAAAAGAGAACTCCCAGAACGACCACCAACTGGGAGCTCTTTGGCACTATTGCGGCAACATGGGAAGATGCCATTGTTGACAACATTGATGAAGAATACAATCGACTGGTTCAGCACCTCCATGATTGTGCGAGGAACGCTAAGAGAGAGATAGACACACAAAAAAAGCCTGTCTTCGAAAACTCTTGAGCTTATTCACCACTGTGGTTTGGCGCATGCCTCAGGCAACCGCAAGCGAACATCCGAGCTCGCAAAGCAGTGCAGAAATGCGATCAAGAAAGACCTCAAAGAGAGAAGAGCAGAAGTGCTGGTAGATGCGGCAGAAGCCGGAAAAAGTATTCGTAATGCCCGCCTGTCCTTCGCCAACTACAAGACCAAGATGACTGCCCTCCGATGTTCTGATGGATCTATCACATCTTCCAGAATGGCAAAGGAGAAGATTATCCATGACTTCTACTCAGATCTCTTTGATAGCCACGTCCATCTGCCCACACAACAAATTCTGCAGGATGGATATGTCGTTCCCAATGTTCTCCCTTCCGAAATTCAACACACCATTTCGTCAGTAAAGAAATGAACAGCACCAGGCCCAGACAAGTTCAGACCTGAACACCTGAAGAACCTGCCTTCAGTATTCATCAATACGCTGGCTTGGCTCTTCACACGCTACCTGTCTAAATGCAAGGTTCTGTCCCAGTGGAAAACCAGCAGGACTGTACTACTGTACAAGAAAGGAGACATTCATGACATTGGCAACTATCGCCCGATCTACCTATTGTCTGTCATCTACAAGTTGTTCACTCGAGTCATTCTGAATAGGATTGTCAGAATACTAGATGAAGGACAACCATGCGAGCAAGCCGGGTTCCGCAAAGGATTCAGCACCATCGACCACATCCACATGATAACCAAGATTATTGAGGTTTCTCAGGAGTTCAAGATGCCACTCTGTCTAACGTTCATTGATTTAAAGAAGGCCTTTGATTCTGTTGAGATGTAAGCGGTCATTGAAGCCCTAGCCAATCAGGGCATTCAAGCTCAATACATCAAGATCCTCCGTGAGCTGTATTATGGATTCACAACCAGGATCTCACCATTCTACAAAGAAGTGATCGTTGATGTCAAGAGAGGGGTGCGGCAGGGTGATACCATTTCACCAAAACTCTTCAGTGCCACCCTCGAGAACATCATGCGACGACTGGAATGGGAAGGAATGGGAGTGAAGATAGATGGTCGGCAATTACACCACCTCTGCTTTGCTGATGACATTGTTTTAATAACACCAAACATCAGTCAAGCAGCACAAATGCTGGCCCACTTCGACCGTGAGTGTGGAAAGGTCGGACTACAGCTGAATCCTACGAAGACAATGTTTATGAGAAACAGCCTCGTTCCTGAAGCCCCATTTGCTCTCAATGGGACGACCATCTCTGAATGCAACAGCTATGTGTACCTAGGTCGAGAAGTCAACATGACAAATGACCTGGCACCCGAGCTGAGCAGGAGGAAGAGAGCGGCTTGGAACGTCTTCAAGAACGTCGAAGAAATAGCTAAGAGGACAAAGAACCTCCGGCTCCGGGCACATCTCTTTGATTCCACTGTTCTTCATGCATTAACATATGCCTCAGAGACCTGGGCCCTATGCAATGATTAGCTATTCAGGTCTCCCAAAGAGGAATTGAAAGAGCTATGCTTGGAATATCACATTTCATTCAAATGAGAGAAAGAATCTGGAGTTTGGACCTCCGTCGACGATCAAGAATCAGGGATGCTGTCTCGTTTGCCAAGGTGTCAAAAATCAGATGGGCTGGTCACGTAATGAGATTTAGAGATGACCACTGGAATCTATCCGTTACCAACTGGATTCCACGGGATGTCAAAAGACTGCGTGGCCACCCACCTACCAGATGGTCAGACTTCTTCATCAAGATCATGAACAATCGGTTTGAGGCTCTTTGTGTTCGTAGAGCTAACAGACGCCATTGGGCTACACTAGCACGCGACAGGGACAAATGGAGACGTTACTGGCGCCTGCTCGAGCAAATCAACGATTAACGGGAAGTCAAGTGATCAAGTGATGGAACTAGTGAGTGCTAGACAGTGCTAGTGCCACTAGGAATTGAAACTTTTAAAATTTTGTTTTTCTAAGTCTGGGGCCACACTCAGAAGGACTCAGCATTTACTTCTGGCTCTGCACTCAGGGATCACTCTGGTGGGGCTAAGGAGACTGTATGGGGTATTAGGGATTGAACTTGAGTCAGCTCTGTACAAGACAAATGCCCTAACCACTGTACTATAACTTTAGGGATTAAAAATTTAACTTTATTCCATTTTTTACATCGAAATCTATGAATCAATAGCCCAAGTAGCCAATGGCTAATGGATAGCATGGATCTAAGATCCTGAAAATTTACAATGATGATTCTAAATGAGAGAGAAAGAGAAAGAGAGAGAGGGAGAGAGAGGGAAGAGAGAGGAGAGAGAGAGTAGGGAGAGAGAGAGTGCTTGGTTAAGAACACTGTACCACCAGCATATTCTAACATTGGTAGTTTTCTCTCTAGAGTCATTCACAGGGCGTGGTACAGATCTTATCATCAATCAATCATTTTACACTTTGTGAATGAATGCTCATTTCCCAAGATTCTCTCTTGTCTTCCTACCAATGGAAATTCTCCAGACTTACTATTTCCTCAAGAGCAAATAATTTTGTCAGCATTCACACTCTGCTCTCTACAATTCATCTGATAAATGTAGCTATCCTGGGTCTAGTATAGCAATAAAGCCAGTTAGCAACCCCCTTGCATTAAACTATCAGAATAAAAGAACACTGAAAGTAAAAGAAAGAAGAGTATGTTACTAGTGGAGAAAGAAGGGGCTTTCTTTAATTCAAGTATCACTAATGTATGTGTTTCCCTGTGTATTCAGGTGAGTCTGAGAATCTCTTGTGTGTTTGCATATGGATATGATTTAAGCATTATGAGTTGGGACCCGTAGATACCAATAATAATAACTACTATCATCATAGGTATAAATAAGCCGCGTCAATTAATAGCTAACATGACCATGAGCAAGTTCCTAACCTTTAGTAGTTTGTAAAAAGTGGATTAGTAATAGGAATTATATCTTAAGGATTTGTAATAGTTAAATAGTTTTTAAGTACCAATATTTCACCTGACAGATCAGAGGTGGAAAACATGCTTTTATCATAAAATTGAGATCATATATTGTGTATGATTATATATGGTATGCGTCTTAGGGTTTATATTGCAAATAATTCTCTCCTGAAAATTTTATAACAGTGTTACTATTTTCCACAACTTAGATATGGGACTTGTCTTATTGGGGTGGAAAATAAATCATTCCATATCCTTCCAGTTTCTGGACAGATAGTCAAATAGATATCTTGACATGTTGATAAGAGAAAAAGAAGAAATGCATTAACAACACATATGCCTCTTGTTATACATGGGAGATGCCTATCCAAGATGAATGATTGTCACCTGGTCTTTGATGCCATGTTTAAGTAGATGAGGGAATGCAGCAGATGATGGGGGAAGATGGGCAGGTCAGTAAGGAGATTTCCAAAGGTAAAGCAAAGAGCCTCAGAAGTTAAACCTGTCTACTCCCTTGAAAACAGATGGGCTAATTATATCTCCTGTGATCTAATGTAGGGAAGAGAATCTAATCCAGGGGAAGTTTTATATGTAAGTACCTTTGTAAAAGATACTACCAGCTTACCATCTTAACTCCTGTGAAGTTAACCTTTGGCTAATATGTCATTAGCTGGAGCTAATGCACAGGGGGCTGGAGCGATAGCACAGCGGCAGGGCGTTTGCCTGGCACGCAGCCAACATGGCCGACCCGAGTTCGATTCCTCCGCCCCTCTCGGGGAGCCTGGCAAGCTACCGAGAGTATCTCACCCGCACAGCAGAGCCTGGCAAGCTCCCCGTGACGTATTCGAGATGCCAAACACAGTAACAACAAAGTCTCCAATGGAGATGTTACTGGGCCCGCTCGAGCAAATCGACGATCAACGGGAGGGCCTTTACTTTAATATGTCATTATATTAGCTAATATGTCATTATATTAGGGGTGATCATTCTTTTCTATTTATTTATTTTACTCCCTAAAAGCCTCCAAGAAACTGAGTGTTTTCACTCTTTTCAGCAAATCAAGCCGGGTTAAAGAATACTAGGAATGACGGTCCAATGATTAGCAGAAAATGAACTTCTGGAGCTAAACAGGCCCTGAGTACTGTTTTCCATCCTTCTCTCTGTGCTGTTAATTCAGGAAGTTGCTTATGGCTTCAGGCTCAGAACCAGTTGAAACAAACCTGTCAGTGGATTAAGTAGAGGAATTTCTGTTCCCTTCTTTTTGCTCCATGCAAAACGCAGGGTGTATGATTGATGGAGTGTATCAAGGGGACCCAGAGGTTCTTCGAGATCCACTTTGGATGTCAAAGGTGGAGATAGATAAGTTCAGGCGTGAACTAAGGAAACAGCAGTGGCTGCCTGTCTAGAGGAGCTTCTCTCTACCGACACTTCCAGCTCATTCCAGGGTTGTGCAACTCCGGATGCAAAGTTGTGTTTCAGTGAGGGGCAAAATCGAGGGGAACTTGAGACATGATTCTTATTGTGGAGACATGGAATCTTCATGAAACTGTCTCCCTTTGGTTCAACTTTGATCTGAAAATTGGTTGCATTCCTGTGTCATGAGAGATTTGTGGGATCAACAAAGTCTAACACTGTCGGTCGGTTTGTGTCCAGCCCTGGGGCACATAATTCTGGGTTCCCCGGCCCTGGGGAACATCTGTGAAGAGCGTACAAGTGATGGGGCATCCTTGTGGATGAGGTATCTGAGGGTTCCCAGAATCTTCCTGCCAGTGCATATTCTGGGGCTGGAGAAATGGTTTGAGAGACGGAGCACCTGCTATATGTGTGGGGAACCCGAGTTGGGTCCACTGTACCACATGGTCCCTTTTGGTACTCCTGAGAGGGACTTCTGAGCACTGTCTGAAAGAGTTCTCAAGCACCACTAGGTGTGACCCTACAACAAAACAACTAAGCTCTCATTCTGAAATTAGGTGGCTTGGGTTTAAATCTCAACTCCGGGGCCCGAGTAAAATCATTTGACTTCTTCTAAGTGGGGATGATGATGACGATGATGATGGCAATACTGATAATACTGATGTGATGACTACAGCAGAGAGTTCATGGGAAACATTTCAGACAGCGCCTGGCGCAAAGTAAGTGTTCAACAAAAACTGACTCATCATTCCGTAATGATTAATAAAACAAAATGGCTGAACTTATGCTAAGTGATATACAAAATAGCCAATGTCATGCTGAGTACTCAGAAATAACCTGGAGGTAAACATGTTTTGAACCTAAATTTGACACAAACAAGGGTGTCTGTGACCAGAGACATCCAAAAACAGCTGTTTGAGGGAAAACAACTTTTGGTGTAGACAACATGGAGCTAAACTGGAGAATTCCTTGGAAAAGATTAAAAACACAGAAGCCTGGAGGCAGTCTGCGCCCAGAGCAGCCAGCTGTGAGAGCCATCCTCATCCCCATCAGAACTCTTCAATTCCAGAGCTCCCTGCTGCTCCGTGCTACAGTACAATATGATACAGAACCCTGGGACATTTGGGGGTGACCACTGACATCCCCCCATGGTCAGACCCTCTCCCCCATGACATGCCTGAGAGCTTTTTATGTGTGTGAGTTGAGTGTTAAATGCCCATATTCCTTCCTGGCGCTGTCATTTGTTGCTTGCAGACAACATGAGTTGTGGTTCTGTTGGGTTCCCTCTGGTCCGTGTTGGATTCCCAGTTGCGGTTGGTATTGCAATAGCACCAACATGGCAGAAGGACAGATTTTGGCATGCTCTGCTCCACAACAACCCTCACAAGAAGCCCGCCATTCCAGACACATCCCATGTGGACCAATTGCCCTTTTGGAAATAAAACAGGGTCTGTCTGATGGCTGCAAGCCAGGATGGCAGTGCCCAATGGCAGAGTCTGCAGCAAGGGCGGGGTCAACACACCCTCCTTGCTCACAGCCTCCCATGGTAGAGTGCTGGACCCCAAGTTTGACACTTGGCTCAGAATCAAAATTCACAGCCTTTGATCTATGACTCTGGCATTTTCCTTGCTCTGTCTGAGGAATGTCCGCTGTTTCTGAGGGTAGCTATGGGTGAGCTGGTGAATAAATCCCCTTAGGATCTCAGAACAGCTTCTTTCCACCTTCTGATGGGAACACGAGAGACTGCAAAGAAAGGAATGCAAGCTCTAGACGTAGGCAGATCCAGACCCCGGCTCTACCACTCACCAGCTGGGTGACGTAATTTTACCTCCCTGGATGGCAGCACCTGTTTGTTTGTGCTCACCTTGAAAGAGGAATTGTCTCTTCCCCATCTATTTGGTCCTGGGCTGTGTGAGCAAAAGGAAAATATGCAGTCACAATAAAAAAAATACAGAGAAAACCATTCAAAATATCTGGGCACCTAGAAATACATGCGTGTGTGAGAGAGAAAGGGTAGGGTGATAAGCAAGGTTATGAAGAATTAATTCACAGAATTATAGAAAGAATCTCTTGGTCTTCCCCCTGCAAGCTTGAGAGCCCAGAAACTGGGTGGAATTCTAGTTTGAGTATGAAATTGTAAGAACCGAGAGAGCTGAGGGTCTGGGGATGGAGAGGAGGGAGGGAGGGGGAGAGAGAGAGAGAGAGAGAGAGAGAGAGAGAGAGAGAGAGAGAGAGAGAGAGAGAGAAGAGGAGAGAGAGGGAGAGAGAGAGGAGAGAGGGGAGATGGGAGAGAAAGAGGAGAGGATCAAGGGGTGAGGAGAGAGGGGCGAGGGAAAGAGGAGAGAGAGAGAAAAAAGGGAGAGGGGAGATGAGAGAGGAGAGAGGGGTTAGGGGCAAGGGCAAGAGGAGAGGAGAGGAGGGGAGGGGAAGAGGGAGGAGGAAGGGGAGAGGGAGACTTCCCCCTTCCCTGACCTTTTCTCTATGTGAGCCTTCGGTGAGTGTGAGAGAGCCAGATCGGGGAGTGTGGCTGGCTCATTCCATCCATCCACCCCAATGTTAATTCCAAGTACACTTCAAGACACACTCAGAAGAATGATTGACCAAGTGTCTGGGCACCCAATGGTTCTGTGAATAGAATGAATCTTCACAGGGACTCCAGGAAGGGAGTCAACATGGGAAGGGACAGAGCTCAGTGGTGTCTATGGTCCTTGCCTTATTGAAGAGTCAAAGTCTCAGGGAAGGTTCTAGTAGGTTGAGAGCACGCCCCATCCCGACTGTATTAGGACAGGTAGAAAGACCCCGCATAAACAAATGGACTCTGCAGATGGGTGGCTACTGTAGTTCTTTTCACTCCCCTCCTCTCTGTGCCTTATTAGCAGCAACTGAATCATCTCAGAATGCCTTTGTATCCTAGCTATCCTGAAAACAACCTCCACAACTCCCACCAGCCAAATTTGCTCCTTTCCCAGCAACAATACATACAATTTAGGTGTTAAACAGTGTGAAATAACTGTCCTTCCAGCTCTTACCATAGTGTTGTTACCAATGTTTAGCAGTCTTGCCTCCAGGAAATACCAGGCATTATCACTCTCTAAAAGTAATTTTCCGGGTTACTCTTCCTAGAATACCAAGCTACTTCCCGACCCTCCTCCCAGTCAACCTACATATAGACTCCAAACCCAGAAGGAGGGAGCCTAGGAGAGGAGGGGCCTGGAAAGGGTGGGGGCTGGGGGCGGGGCCTGGAATGGGCGGGCCTGGAATGGGTGGGGTCTGCAGGGAAGGGCCCTGTCTTTTGGTTAGCAGATCAGGGATCTCATAAGAAAGCACTAACTTTTGCCTTTTTGGGAGTTCAGGGCTGTGCTTTGATATTTGAATTACCTAAAACCAGCTCGACGTACTCATGATTGGATCTGAACGGGTAACAACAGAGCCTAATTCTGGAAGTTATGCCAGGAGGAGAGAAACTCTGTCTTCTGCTCCCCGAACTGCATTTCTGTTCCTTCCTGGTCGCCCTCCTAAACTGGGCAGTGCCTGGAGCAGATGTCCCTCTCCACGGCTCCCTAGAGCACAGCAGAAGCTCAGGCTAGTTTCAAGAACTTGGAAAGGGAAGAAAAATCTTACCTCCAGCCAGTATCTCTTCTCTACAGCTGGTACACAGAGGGGCAGACGGGCTTCAGAGGCACCCTCTGAGCTTGGTGCCTGGAGTCGGGGCTGGCGAAGCCACCAGACCCCACTTCCCAGGTGAGGGGGACATAGAGCCAAGGGAGAGCGTTGGTAGAGGCTGGGACATGAGAAGGACTAGGACAGTAGGCCACTGAGGACTGTACAAGCATAGAAAGAGAAGGGAACGATATGGGAGAGAGTGTGAGGCTGAGAGCACTGGCCTTGGGCAGGTGGATCAGCTGAGCTTTTCTGAGAGAGAGAGATGGAGGGAGAAAGAGAGAAGGAGAGAGAGAGAAGGAAGGAGGGAGAGGAGAGGGAGAGGGAGAGACAGAGAGGGAGAGAAAGGGAAGGGGAGAGGGGGAGAGAGAGAGGGAGAGAGGGAGAGAAGGAGGGAGAGGGGAGGGGGAGGGGAGAGGAGAGTGGGGAAGGAAGAAGAGAGGTAGAGAGACCTTAATGACCACAAATAGAAGCGCTAACATCTGTTAAAAAAAATAGAAAACTTGGTTGTAATAAGTTGTTTTTAAAAATGTTGGAATTTTTCTCCCAAAAAAAGGAGAAACTCTATTTCCCCAAATATGTTCTTCTTCCTATGTTCTCACATCTTTAAATACACCAAACATGGTAATTTTATGAGCAAACCACGTTATACATAATACATTTTTATGTTTCGAAGCTTACAGAGTGACTTAAGTTCCATAGAGAGTGTTAGAGTGTTTTTATCTTAAAAAGAGGATTGCATACACTTCAATTTCCCCACATTGCTGCTTCATCTGCTCACCATTACAGTAGGGTTCCCCCCACCATTCTTATCGTCAACATTTTGGAAAATTTCATAACTGTAATGTCTAAGTTGCTTGCAAGAGCACCTCTTCTCTCAAGCAGGTCTGGAGTCTGGTGACAGGGCTGCTCATTGACTGCACTGGGACTTCCAATGAGTCACTTACTGTCTCTATTCCTGGGTTTCCTGTCAAGGCAACAGAAACCATCCAATCACTTCCTCTAGGTCATGATGACAATGGTGTGCACTGAGTAGCTGGACTCAGAAGAACGAGTTCTGGATGGAGCTTCCATTTCTGACACCTTACCCAAATTTTCCCTTATCAACCTCCACCCCTGATCCTTCCTGCTACACTGGTGGCAGGGGGGTGGGAGGGGGTAGGAATTAGACAGTGGTAAGCGGAGGAACTGCTAACACAACATAAATCAAGGGAAATGAGTGGGGGTAGAGCCCAAACAAAAAGAAAAGCAAGAATTGGAGGGACTTGGAAATAGTGAGGAAAAGGCATTTCTATGATTCCACTTTGCCTAAAACTGAAGAAGTCCCAGATGTGGGACCTCAGGAATGGGACCAGGAAAAACCCAGGAAGGCTGTGGGGCACAGATGGAACAGCAAATATTTTAGATACTGGGGAGTCATCAAGATCCCTTCTCTTACCCAGGAAGCTCTGCTGATATGAGGACTGAGCAATCTCCTTGTTTTATAGGAGAAGGAGGAAGCATCAGTGAAGGAATGTGAGATTATAAAATCCTGGGAGAGGGAGGAGTAACTCTAGAAGGATGAGTCAGTTCAAATGGGCTCAGCCCATCCCTTTTTTTTCCTGGAAGATCCACTTATGTTCCTAAATAAACTCCAGATTTCGGGAGCTGGAAAGATAGCACAGCAGGTAGGTTGCTTGCCTTGCATGCAGCTAACCCAGGTTCAGTACCCAACCCCCTTCCACCCCTTTGGTCCTCAGAGATTGTGCGGCATGATTCTTGAGAGTAGAGCTAGGAGTAAGCCCTGAGCATCGTTGAATGTGGCCCCCAAACAAAACAAAAACAAGAAACTCCAGATTTAATTTCTAAGGACAACTCACCCCCAAGTCTGAACAAATAATGCCTTTGGCCCAGCACAGAAGCTGTGTTATTCATTCTGGGACCTCAGATTCCCTCAGAGGAGCTAATTCTCTAATCCCCAGAGAGAAGGAAGAGGAAGAAGGGAATGGTTCATTCAGTAGGGGGCTTCTCCCCACACAGCTCCTACAGCTCCATGTGAGGAGGGGGTTTAGCCACCAGTGAGTGAACACTGGCTTTGATGCATTCATAGCTTCTGCCCCTGGTGTGACTATGGCCTCTCCTGTTCATGGTGGAGACAGAGATAGACATGCTCTTCTTGTACTCAGTGCACATGTGTGATCAAATATGCATCCAAATACCAAGAAGCCCCTCTTTCAAGGGAGAGGAAATAAAGTGACTGCCAGGGGCCAGGTAGAACCATATGAGGTCCAGAGTATCCTCCCAAATGAAACCAGAAGGGGCTGGAGCAATAGTATATAGGTAGGGCATTTGTTTTGCATGTGGCCAACCTGGGTTTAATCCCTGGCATTCCATATGATCCCTCAAGCACCACCAGGAGTATTTCCTGAGTGAAGAGCCAGAAGTAACCTCTGAGCACTGCTGAATGTGATCCAAAAAACAAAATGGCAAAACCCAAATGCAGGGAGAGGCTCACTGGGGAATCTTGCACGGAGGAAGCTGGTGTGGGCCCATCCATGTAAAGTGTTATTACTTTGATAAAATCACTGGCACATCTCCAGATGTTCCCAGATGTGTATTTGTCTGAGATGCACAGAGATCAAGGACTCTTTGCCCTTCCAGCATCCAGGAGGGAATTTTCTCAACTCTAAAGTCTTTGTATCCTGTACATTTCATGGCCTCCAGGGTGAGTGAAACTTCTGGATTTCTTCCAAGAATCTCATACTTTCTGGCGCCCAGAGTCACATCACGCATTGGAAGAGGCGAGTTGTCTAACTTTAAGGAGATAATAGCCCTGGTTTCCATTTACCCACTTGAAGGTTTGGGAGAGAAGGATGAGGGAGATCAGCAGATGTCCTAAAAAAAACAAAACAAAATGCCAGGAACAGAAGGGGACTCGTTATGTAAATGTCTGGTACATAAACTACCTTGCCTTGAGGTTACCAGCCAGACCCTAGGAGCCAAAAAGAGGTAGGAGGAGGTGGGGCTGCGTTCCTCTGGTCCCCCTGCTGCCTGATGTTAACCTTCTTTCCCTCGTTCAAACTCTGTGATCTTGTGACACAGCCAAGCAAAGGCTGGTCCCTCAAAAGAGGTCATCCTCTCTAGCCCTGCAAAGTCTCTGTTCTGACTGCAGTCAACCACAAGGCAAAAATTTTATCAACATTGCATTGCAATGTTTGTGCCTTGCTGTACATTTTCCATGATGCTCAGGTCTCCAGTTTCCAGAGCAGGACCGTCCCCTCCCCACCCCACCCCACCCTATCCTACCCTATTCCTCCCCTACACCAGGTTTGGTGATCTTTGTCTTCGAAGACCAGTTTTGCAGTTGAATGGCCAATTTTACTGTCAAGGATAAAAATTCAAACCCCTTTCCCTCCTCATGGGGGTAGACAAAGGTTGCTGGTTTTGATTCCTTCTTTCTTGGGCTTTCCACACATCCAAGACTCTGACAGGATCACCGGACTGATTGCCTGAAGTCTTAGCTCTAGTTGCTCTCTCCAGCCAAGCTCCATGGAACCCGCCTTAGTGATGGATGGGTCACTGCTCCTGAGCTGGAATTAACAGCTCAGGAGCTTCCTTTGTCTGAGATTCACGTCTCTCTGCTGCCGGATGGAAGCCCCAGGGCCACCTGTCTTGCATTCCTGTGAAGTATCAGTGAATTCTTATGAAGCAGCATTTGCTCATTACTAACAGGTAAAGGTAAAGGTAATGGCCCTCCCATTGTTCGTCGATTTGCTCGAGCGGGCCCAGTAACGTCTCCACTGGAGACTTTGTTGTTACTGTGTTTGGCATATTTAATACATCACGGGGAGCTTGCCAGGCTCTGTCGTGCGGGCAAAGTACTCTCGGTAGCTTGCCGGGCTCTCCGAGAGGGGCGGAGGAATCGAACTCGGGTCGGCCATGTTGGCTGCGTGCAAGGCAAACGCCCTACGGTAATGGACATGCAGCATTTCCATCTTTATTTCATTCAACAGTAACTATGGAAAGGGTATGCTTAGGCCAGGAAGGCTCTATTTCTTCTCTAGACAGCAGGGGTTTAGAAGGCTGCTCAGCAGTAAAGACTCCCATATCCTCTCCCCAAGACAACAGGATATTTGGGGAGGAAACTCAAATTTGGGTCCGGGGGGGCATCCAGTGTAAAATCCAAGCCCTGCTCACCTGTGGTGTGGATATTGTCCAGTTCTGAACCTGTCAGATTAAAATATGCACTGTTCTGAATTTATCACGTACTTAGAAAGTTGACAGAGAATCTTTAAATACTGTGTCTGTGTCTGTATTGGGTGGGCAGTAGTAGGAACACCTTAAAGGGGATTATTAATAATGCAAGTGCCTGTATATCCCTAAAGAATGAACCATCATTCCTTGTCTTCCCTCCCCCCTCCCTTGCAGAGCGTTTTCTTCCTAATTGCAGGACTCATTAAAAATAGTTGCAAAAGTTAGAGTGAGAACCTAATGGCCTCAGTCCCCCAACTCCGCAGGAAGGATGATGGTTCAGTGTCTCTGTTCTCCTGATGCAATCATGAGCATGTTACACAATGTGAATTTGTGCCCATGAAGATGGATTTTCTCATGAAGCAGGAGGGGTTGCAGTAGAGTCATTCATCACGTGGTGGTGAACATTTCTATGTGTTACGGATCCCCCATCACCTCATTGCTTCTGGCCAACTGCAAGCTGTGACCACGGTTCTAGAGAATGCGATGATTTCAACTGGTGAAATCATCAGAGTAGCTATGGGATAGAGATTGGCACACTTCAGTCTGTGTTACGACAGACATTGCTAATCAATAACGGAATCCTTCCCACTGAGCCTGCTCCGGGACTGTGAATCCTAACAGCTCAGCTACTATCAGACAACAGTCTGTCTCTTGTGTAAAGGGTATTTGCTATTTCTTATTCCGGAAAAGCCCTTAACTGTTGTTTCTTGGGCGGGGGGAGTTGCAAAGAGGGGGTCACTCCCAGAGGTGCTAAGGGCTTACTCCTAGCTCTCTGCTCAGGGATCTCTCCTGGCAGGTTCAGAGAACCATATAGGGTACCGGGGCTTGAACCCGGGTGGAATGTGAAAGAGGCAAATGCCCTACCTGTTGTACATCTGCTGAGAATACCACCCTCTACTCCTTCATAAAGGGAACACAGTCCTTTCAAAGAGATTCATGTTCGGGGCTGGAGTGATAGTACAGCAGGTAGCACATTTGCCTTGCATGCTGCCAACCTGGGTTCAATTCCCATCATCCCATATGTTTCCTCCGAGTGCCACCAGGAGTAATTCCTGAGTGTAAAGCCAGAAGTAACCCCTGTGCATCACTGGGTGTGACCAAAAAAGAAAAAGAAAAAAAGTAGGTTAGCTTTCATGTACCTGCTCATATTTTGCCTCAGCAGATACAGAATGGGATGTCACCCTCTCCCCTTGTCCCGCCCCCATAAAACCAAGGAGAGGTCCGGACCTTGTTGCTCCAGGCCCTTTATCATCGGACAAACTACCTGGACAAACTCTGACTCCGACACCCCACCAGATCCCAGTGGCATGGGCTACTGAGTCTGGCAAGCCCTTCAGGGCTGGGGCATTCAGGGGAATACCTTAAAGGGAATTATTCATAATGCACAGGGGAAACATCTAGCTTCTTGTGGCCCTGAGTAGGAATAGCTTGGTATTTGTGCCCTGGACCCCCTGCTGCCTAGAGAAGAAATAGAGACATGTTATCAACCAAGGGAATGGAGATAAATATAGCCCTTGTTGGATTAATATCCCCAGGATTACTCATGTCTCCTTCAAAGTGAAGCAAAGATCATGTGCCGCCTGACAACCACCCATCTGGCCCAAAAAGAGTCGCCATATGGATGATTCTCGCTAATTATAGTTAAATACTGCAGGGAGGGGTTCCAGCGTGGCGCCTCCTCACAGCTGACGTTCCTTGGTTTCCCCCTTTCCAGGACTTGAGCAGAAAGTCTGGATGGCTTGTCCACTCAGACATACCCAGGTACATTGGCAGACTACGCAATAGTTCCAAAATCAACTTTCTCCAACTCAGAAGTGAAGGAACCCTACTTAGCCTTCCATGTGTTGCAAAGGATTAGCAGAAGCAGCCTCAATGCCAAATAGAGTCAATCAAGACCCTGGAGAAATCCAAGAGAGCAAATCAATCAATCGTTTAAATCATTTAATAAGTGCCCATTTAGGGGTTTCTAGCATGAACCTGAGACCTTGTTTAGATGTACCAGAATTTATACTAAAGATGTCCAATGGGAAGACTTTTTTTTTCCTTTTTGCTGGTCCTGGGCAAAAAGTACCCAGTGAATCATTCTGATCCCAGAAAGGAAGCTCCCTTGTTGAAAGCACATAGCAACCTACGGCGTTGCCTTCTTAAAATAGTTGAAGACTGCTTTCTCTCTTTCCCAAGAGGCTGACCAAGCTGGAAGAGGAGGAATGCATTTTCTGCATTTGGACAATCACCAAGCACCATCACTTTAGCTGTGGACCAAATGTTGGGCGAAAGACTGAGCCTGGCTGGGAAGGAGGTGGAATGTTCCACGAAAGGATAAAAGTGCATCAGCTCCTTGGTTCTGTCAGCATTGCTATGTCCACCTCTAGATGCAAGCCCTGGAAGCACAGTGAACTCCCCACCCACCCCATCACCAGAACAGAAACTGGTTTCTTGTAGAATCTCCTTCCTCCAGAAGTCATGCAAACAAGAGTCCTACGTCAATTGGAAGAGGTGGAGAGAAAAATCTCAGTTCTCGGTGTTCATGAATCAGCCCTCTTAAAGATGTGGCCACAGGGAACGGTTTCTCTCTCCTAGAAATCAGCATGACTGCTTGGTGATAAACGACAGTGGGTGCCTTGCACTAGGGCTAGGGAGGCAGCAGCAGTGGGTGTCTCTGGTGGGAAGGCTGATTTCATGCCTGGGTTCAAGGGGAGAACTCTTAACAAAACTGTCTACTTACTGCCAAAGGTCGCATAACATCCAACCACCTAATTTTTCAAGGTATTATCTCAACTAGGATTTTTATATGCAATGTTCTTGACTTGACCAAAGTGATAGGATGTGAACCAAACATTCTGCTGGCATTCGTATTATCCTATTAGGGAGAATGCTGATCTCAAACTACAAACGCACAGAGAGGAAAACAGTGTTAAGGAAGAGTAGAAATCAGAGGCATATGTCATTTGAACCCCTGGAACGGTCCATACCTGAAGCTTCTGATATCCCTGAACCATCTCTAATGCTTAGGCTAACAATTTCTTCCTTTTGCTAAAGTCAGTTTGAATTATGGATTTTCACTTGCAACTAAAAAGAAAAATCAATCACAAGAACCTCAAGGTCACTAATAAATCATTGACAACAGGATTGTTTGATAAGAACATGCCAACAGTCAGCTTCTGTCATTGGGAATGGCTGAAAAAGAAAGTGCACGGGGTCTGGGATAGTTGCACAGATAGAAATAAAAAACAGTCTCCTAAACATGATTTCCTAAAAATGTTATTTCTGGGTTCGAGAGATATTACAGCAGGTGGGACACTTGCCTTGCATGCAGACTGGATTTGATCCCCTGTACCACATATGGTCCCCCAGAATTGATCCCCAGCACAGAATAAGAATTAAGCCCCGAGAACAGTCAGATACAGACCAAAACCTGCCTCACACCCCCAATAAATTGATTTCTTTACCAAGAGGCAAAGGTAAGTGAGTGAAAGGTTTGGGAGAAGCCCCGGATTTCTGTGTTGGTGCATTGTTTGGAAGTTTGACTGCTCTAAGTAGTTCCTGGCTTTGCTTCTATGGCTTCCTCAGGCAGTTGGGGGACAAAGTTAGTGTGTGTATATGTGAGTGTGAGGTTGTCACCAGACAGTCCCTCCTGCCTGATGGAGTAGAAGGATTAAGCTTTATTTCCAGACTTTCTCTGAGCCATTCTGTAGACTAATTGGATTGGTCTCCATCCCTTCTTGCCTCCCTTTTTCCTTCTCTTCTTCCTTCTTTCCTTCCTTCCTTACCCACACCTTATTCCTGGCTCTGAGCTCAGAGAGTGTTCCTGGTGGTGTTCAAGGGACCATATGCAGTGCAGGGGAAGGAACTTGGGTCAGTTGCCTGTAAGCCAAGCATCTTAATGGCTCTACTAGCTCTTCAGCACAAGGACTGCTTGGTTTCATAACCAGGACAATATAGAGAAGGCAGAAGCACCCCTTGGAAATCAGGATGCAATGGAGCAAAATTTGTGACACTAGTAGAGTAAATGGCAAGCTGTTTTCCTAAGTGGGGGTTGAGGAAGGGGGGTATTAAAGGGAAGGGAAGCTGGCCATTTTCATGTGCATGAGAGCTTTCATCCAGCTTCAGAACATGCAGGTGTGATTCCTGGCCCCTAAGTGCATGACGGTGTAGTGGGGATTGTAAGTGAGAAGACAACAAGACAACAATATGGTAGAACCTCACTGATCACCTATAACCAACCACTTCCTACAACTTACAGTGACTGGTGGCTTCCAGAAATCTAATTTGTTTCTGTGTTGGAGAATATAACCTAAACAAAAACAAACAGCAGATCAAACCCATGTTGTGATTATTTTCGAGAGTGGGGACACAGCCCACTCTCAGCAGGTAGTTGTTACTGAAGGGGGAAG
This sequence comes from Sorex fumeus, assembly GCF_029834395.1. Taxonomy (NCBI): domain Eukaryota; kingdom Metazoa; phylum Chordata; class Mammalia; order Eulipotyphla; family Soricidae; genus Sorex; species Sorex fumeus. Next base: position 597,607 of record NW_026606222.1, on the reverse strand, counting down.
GGTATGAGTTCATGGATAATAGGCTTGTTTTTGTTTGTTTGCTTTTTTTTTTACCATTTTGGACTTTGATTTTATTTTTATCAAAAGGGTCCCCAGGTTCATTCAAGAGAGTCTGAAGTAGAACTAGTAGAGAGAAGATGAGAAATTGATTTCTGGTCTTAATATCCGTAGGACTCTGGGGTGAGACAGGCCTGGATGTGAAGGTTGATGCCTCCAGTTAGAATCTGGGCTGTCTGGGAGAAGAAGTTCATCTCTCAGAGCCTGGGCTTCTTAGCAGGGCCATGAAGGGAACAGTATGGCAATGATTTCATCCAGGTTGCACCAAGTAGATCCTCCTTTGTTTCAAAAAATATATTTAAGGAAATATAGTACAGAGACTAGGGCTCTTGCCTTTCATGCAGTTATCCTGGCTTCAATCCCCAGCACCATATATGCCCCACTGAACACCACCACCAGAAATGATCACTGAGAACAGAGCCAGGAATAAGCCTGAAGCAAAGGTGTGGTCCAGAAAAACAAAACAAAAAAATGTTCAATAAGAGTTTATAATAAGGGTCTGGAGTAGTTAGTACATCAGGTAAAGTGCTTGCCTTGCAGAGATCCAACCCAGGTTCAATTTCTGCCCTGCCCCCCCCCCCACACACACACACATACGCGTATGCCTTAATATCACATCTGGTTCCCCAGTACTGCTAGGAGTGATCTCTAATCACAGAGCCAGAAATAAGCCTGAGAACCCACCATATGTGCCCCTCCCCCAAAGACTTTAAATAATCAAAATGTTTGTGAGTTTTCCTCACCTTGGCGTATGTGTATATGTGTGTGCATGTGTGGATGTGTGTGCATGTACGTGCATGCACGCTGAGAAAGGAGCAAGAGAGGGGAGAGTGAATAGCAGAATGTTTAAATGCCTTGGTCCATGGTCTGCTTGCTGGGGTTCCCGTTCAGGCCCTGTTACTCATTCCAGTCATTTCTCAGTGTTTCTTAACCCCTATGCAAAGGGAAGTGATGGTACTAACAGGCTATCTGAAGACAAGTGAATGTATAGAAAGTGTTCAGAATGGTCCCTGGCAAGTCGTGTCCAGCAAGCCTTCATTTTCGGCAACAACTGCACTATTAATTGAACACGGTTATTATTTCTATGAAGAGTGAGAATGATAATAATTACTCATTTGATGAAGAGGGTCATAAAAGTTAGGAAAATGATGAAGGGTGTGTAGATGTTGAAGGAGTAAGTCCTGTTTTGAAATGTGCTCAACATTCATTTCTACTTTTATAAAACAGAGATGCTAGCTTCTATTCCTGGAGGTTAAAGTGACATTCAAATGAGATCATGGCATTACCAGCCAGGCCCACAGAGAGCTGCTGTGACAATCTCTCTGTCCACAGAGGAAGAAGTACGGAGGTTCATCCATCAGCCAGCAGAGACACAAATGATTTGGCTAAGCATCTTTCCCCAAATCCCTCTTTTCTTCACTCCCCGATGTTGCTTCTAACGGGCAGTGGGAACATTTAGGCTGCAGTGGTCATTTTTGGTTTTTAAATAATGGGGAGGGATTGTACTGTTTGAATTGATATCGCAGTTTTTTGGGAACTCTGAATAGTTGATTTTTCCTTTTCTGAAAACTTCCACAACAGCCAGATTCCCAGCAAGGTGACCCTACCTCCGGTTATATGGACCACAGCTGGGCCCTTGATCCTTGCTGGGGCCAGTCATTTTCATTCTCTGTGGAGTTGGGAGCCAGAAGTTGAATTCTGCTAAGCTTTGCCTTCTCATTCCCTCAGAATGATCTTTTTGAAAATTCAACATCATCTCCTTGCTTCTACACATATTCTTGCCAAAAGCTCTTGGAATCAGGGGCTACCTAGTCTGGCCTTAGACATCATGGACTGCCAGCCTTGTGCCCTCTCACCTTGGTCCACATTGCTGTCCCCTCATTGTCTTTCACTGACTTTTGAGACTACTGGTGTCTACTTGCTGTGGAGGCTCTGCACATACTCTTCCCCCCTCCTGGAACACCAGTCCCATTCTTCTTTCCAACTTCCAAGTATTAGTTGCATGTTTTTTCCTTAAGGAAGCTTTCCCTTATCTTCCTCATTGGGTCCAGTTTGTCTGCTGTGGACTCTTCCTTGTATGAGGTATTCTTCCCTGGGTCCAGTTTGTCTGCTGTGGACTCTTCCTTGTATGGGGTATTCTTCCCTGGGACATCAGCTGCAGTGCTGACGAGACATCTCTAGGTGTGAGTATCAACTCAGTGACTGAATCCCCCAGCATATGCCGAGCTCCAGGAGAACAGGATCATCTTATTTTCCTTCCATTCTGCCTTACCAACACTTGGCAGGGAGATTTCCCAGTGCATAATAGAGGATCAAAAAATACTCAAGGACCTAAAGAACATGCCCTAAGAATAAGCAGATCTATAGGGAGAAAGTCCACCCACTGTGGTTTGAGATGCACAATCCCAGCACGGAATTCCTGAGTTTTGTTTAGAGTTTTAGGGTTTTTTAGTTTTAGTTTTGTTTTTCCTGTGTGAGTGGGGGTTTCTTCTCTGTGCCCCCAGTAAGAGAGACCGAGGGAAGTTGAGAAAACCATAAGGTTTTCCTTCTTTCAAGATGATTCTAAGTTAGAATCCACATGCAATACACAACTTGGAGAGAAAGAACACATTTGTCACTTTGACCTCTTGTTTTATACCCTGGCTCAACTGACTTCCCAGTGCATCCCAGGAGGGCAACTTCCATCTTTTCTAGTCTCATAAGTTCTTAGCTTCTATTCCTAGGATGCTGTCCCTAATTTCTGTTTTCATCGCTTCATTTCAACACTCTTTCCTCCCACAGGCCCTCATTGAGTTCATTAGAAACCCCATCAAATGCAAAACTCTTCAGGATATGAAACATTGAAAACAACATCTAAGCATCCTGAGTTGATGAGAAAGTAGCAGAGAAATCTTGGCTAATTTTAAGCCTTTTAAATATTTCCAACTCTACATGTCTATCCTTAATTCATCAAGTGAATTTTTTTTATCCTATACCATCTTTTTCTTGAGACCGAACCAGTCAAGATTCACCAAGACATAGAATCTGGGTATTCCCTCTTTTCATTCCCCTCCCTAACTTCACACTAAATCCAATTCAGATCCCAGTCACTATTTACTTGCTAAGCTTCTTCTTAGTCCAACTACTTCTTGCCTTCATGTGCCCGCCGTACTCCCACCCTAGCTGACCTATCTTCATCTCTCTCCAGAATGATTGAGATTCTAATCCAATCATTTCCTGCTCACAGGCTGGCCCTCTCCCTCCCACTCATCTTCCTCAGCACAAATCTGACTATGTACAATATTTCACTTCCTCTGAACCTCAACTGGTCTCTCAGGGTCACTGAATATTGTCCTATCTACACACGTCAGCTTCCTGCTTTGAGGCTGCAAATATCCATTTATTCCAGCTTGAAGGCAACTAACTCTAATGCAATGAGTCTCCAGTTTCACTCAAATTCTGTCCTTGACATGGTTACTTCCTGCACATTCATTCTCCCCTCTTCTTGTCCCTTCTCTCCCTCTCACAGATTTTGTGACCCATGATTGCAGTTGCCTGCTTCCAGATGCCCACTTACTCAATATCTTTTCCTCCTCCTCTCTGCATTTGCCTGACCAAACCCGACAGTTTGCCATCACTAGGATACCCAAGCAGATAAAAATAACAGGGCCTGGGAAATAACTCAGAGGGCTGAGATCATCACACTTTTCATACAGAATATCTAGGTTTGAAACTTGGCACCAGAATGATCCCCTAAGCACTGCCAAGAGTGACTCCCCCAAACATAGAAGTCAAGTGTTGCCCCTGAATACAGTCAAGATTTCCCCTGAAAACTAAAAAAAAAATTAAATTAATATAAACGATAGCACAGCGGGTAGGGCGTTTGCCTTACAAGCGGCCAACATGGCCGACCCAAGTTCGATTCCTCCACCCCTCTCGGAGAGCCCGGCAAGCTACCGAGAGTATTCGATATGCCAGACACAGTAACAATATAAACAGAATGATTAAAATCTTGTCTGGCTTTTGGGAAGCACTAAATGAAAGTTGGTTATTGTTACATTGCTATTACTGTCATTAACACACTCTGCTTTTACTTGATGGCCTTGTCTCATACTTAATTGAGAATCTGGGAGAGTGCTCTAATCTTGCTATCATCAGTTATCCAATCTGTCTCAAGCTCTACTGATTCCACTCTTCTTTTCTTTTCTTTTTTTTTCGCTTTTTGGGTCACACCCGGCGATGCACAGGGGTTACTCCTGGCTCATGCACTCAGGAATTAATCCTGGCAGTGCTCGCAGGACCATATGGGATGCTGGGAATCAAACACGGGTTGGTTGCGTGCAATGCAAATGCCCTACCCGCTGTGCTATCGCTCCAGCCCCTCCATTCTTCTCTTTCCAAAGACAACCCTTAAATGTCTGTATAGCAGGTGAATTCTTTCATACTTTTGTAAGGCTTTCACATTTCCCTCTTTTCTCTTGGGTGTCATAAAATAAACCCCCTGCACTGGAATTCGAGTATAAAGTTACCTGATCTTAGACCTCAGTCGCTGAAATCTCCACTAAATTAAGAATCTAAAGTATATTTTCACAAAATCGCATCTGGTATCTGGCCTCTAAAAGGAGAACATGTAGAATATAAACAATTGAGAAAGACACCAAGAGAAAGCGAGAGAAATTCTATAATTTAAGTCCTAGTTGATTCACATATATGTGCCCTAAGAGACATTTCCTCCAGAATTGCAATTCATGATCCCAAAGTAATTTCACTGTAATACTTGCATGTCAGAAAGTGTAGGAACTAGCCTGAAGAAGAGCCGATGGCAGGCTATTAGGCATTGCTGTCTTTAATTAGATCAATCGGAGAAGAACATCAGTAAACATCTTGGGAAGCTTTTGCCATATTGGTTCTCCAAGGACCTCCAGCATCAATACTAATTCATAGGAAAGTGTGATGAAAAACACACTCTATCACAGTAAGCAAAGGGATCATTTGAATGAAATTAATCACCGTTGTCATAGTACGAAAGCAAAACTCAGTTTATAAAAATGAGTTCTGAGCATTGAAGAGCAGTTGCCTAATACCACCCAGCCATGGCTGTCCTCTCTAATCCACAGGCAGTGCCAAGAATTTCTATTTCAACAGGTGCCCCTTTCATTAGATGTTTTGATTCCTCCAGGCCCAAGGCACACGTTGTTCTTTCCACATTTAACAGTTCTAAAGCATACTGCAGCTGAAACAATTGGCCTGCACCTTCCTGCTTGCATATTCCTTAGAAAGGTGCTAAGGAAGTCAGAGAAATCAGGCAGTTTAGAATCAGGAAAGTGTGGTGATAAGCCTGACAGAGGTATGGTTCCTTTTGATTAGCTGAGCAGATGAACAGGTGTTGTCTCTGGTTTGGAAGGACAAGACATGGAAGGGCAAACTCACTGCTTAGAAGAGCTGCAGAAATGAGTAAGTTTGTTATTTTATGAGATTTTTTTGGGGGGAGGCAAATCTCGACACTGATATATGCACACATCTATATGTCCAGGACTGGGTCCTTGGAGAGCCTCAGCAGAGCTTCTAGTCTCCTGCATGCAGAGGTGCATGATCAGAATTGGCTCCTTCCAGTTGGTGGCTGGCTCGTGGAACCCCTCTGTAGCTGGCCAATGGGTCAGTGCTCATTGATTCAGAGAGCCGTGATGGGGCAGAGGGCAGAACTGAGGTGTTAACTCTGAATGAATCAGGTTGGGAGTCCAATTTTGAGATGTTTTTCCTTATAATGGAGAAACCGTCTTCATTCTCCAAATGAGGCTTTGGCCAAGTCACAATGAGGAAGACGTTTTTTTTTTTTTTTATTAGTGAAACACCATGAGGTACAGTTGTAGACTTACAAGTTGTTGTGCTTGGGTTTCAGTTACGCAATGATCGAGTACCCATCCCACCACCTGTGCCCATTCTCCACCCCCACCAATCCCAGTATCCCGCCCACCCCCCATCCCCCATCCCATCCTGCCTCTGTGTCAGGGCACTCCCTTTTGTTCTATCTCTCCTTTTGGGTGCTATGGTCTGCAGAAGAGACATTGGGTGGCAATCATGTTCGGTCCATAGATTACTTTCAGCAGACTTTTAATCTTATCTAGAAAAAAAGCCAGCTGCTCCGTGGGACCATAAGGCCCACAGAATCTTAAACAAACTGTTTGCAGGTCTTCCTATTGGCAATAAAGACCTCCACTTACTGAACTGTAAGGGGAAGGCATTGTGCTAAATTCCTAAAATAAATTATTTTTTAGGCTTGGTCTCCATCCATTTTCATAAGGGTCTACATCAGGCAGATATGAAAATTTGGAATCAGAAAGGTTGAACAACCTTCCCACGAACACACAGCAAAAAAATCAGGGAGCCAGAACACCACTCCCAACTGCCATCACTCCAAAGCAATGTCCCCCTGTGTCTTCATTGCAGCTGTGTCTTCCTCCTTTCCAAAGGAGGCTGTCCACACAGGGTGTGAACAGAAGGCTCCAACCAGCCAAAGGCAAAGCCACCAGAAAAAGCAAAGAGTCGCTACATTTAGAAAATAACACGCTGCTGTGTAGATGGGCTGTCTGGGCCTTGGGAGCTCAAGGTGGGTGGCGGAGGAAAGAGACAGAAGCAAGTTCAACACCCTCAGGTGAACGGACATCCTTGGCAAGGAACCCTGGTGTATAAAACTAAAAAACCAGGTTGGTGTTTCTCAATGAATCAATTCATTAACGTGGGGGCCTCCCAAGCAGTATTCAGGCGGGGTCTCCTCCAAGAGATACGAGGCCCCCTCAATGACCGGATTGATGATTGGGTCTAACAGTGGCCATTGCTGGTCTGATGGTTCTGTTGGCCATACCAGGGCCATGATTGGTGATGCTGAGTGGGGTGAGGAGATGTAGTTCTTGTGTCCGTGCTTAGACAAGATGAGCACCCCTGACCCCAGAACCATCTCCCCAGCCCTAAGCCAGGAAAGTTCTTTTTTTTCCTTTTTGGGTCACACCCGGCAATGCTCAGGGGTGACTTCTGGCTCTGTACTCAGGAATCACTCCTGGCGGTGTTTGGGGGACCATATGGGAGGATTGAACCCAGGTTGGCCGCGTGCAAGGCAGACACCCTGCCCACTTTACTATTGCTCCGTCCCCACCCAGGACAGTTCTTGAGCATTAATTGGGGTCTGAAGGGACTGCCCGCTTGCCCTCCTCCTCTTGGCCTGGGGTAGGCCTGCAGGAGAGAAGTCCTAGTTGCCATTTATTTCCTGGAGTTCGCCCTCAGGGGAGCAAACTGCATCTCCCTGCCTTTCACTTGGAAAAGTGAATGTGTTGGGATAATTATGACTCATCCTTTGATCTGTCTCAACGTCTGAGAAGCATAAATAGTGTCAGCTGGTGAGGTCTGATTGCTCCGATATTTCAGGTTTATATTTTGAAGAACGCAAGGCTTGGTTGCTAACACCGGTAAATAATTTACCCAAGTCTAAAATACAGGCTCCAGGCAAGAGACAGGAGATCGTGCGTGGGGAAGTGCAGGGTGCTAGCAAACACCCCCTCACCTATGAAGTCTTCTTTGGAAACATACTTTTGGGAGAAGGGAGAAAATGACAACAGGTGGTGAATACGCCTCAGTCCTCCAGGCTGTTTCCCAAATCAAATGGCTGTGCTGACATCAAAGGTGACCGGAGAGATGAATATCAATATGAATATCAGCCATGAACCTGTCGAGGCAAAGATGACTGATGGAGAACCCCAGGGTGTTCTAACACCAAAACATGCCCCTCCCCTGAAGGTCTCAGCTAACTCCCAGTGACCAGCCAGACCAGCTGCTTTTGCAGGAGGGGAATGAGGGGAATCTCCCAAGTGGACTTTGAAGCTTCTCTTGGTAATGCAAGGGCCTGAAGATGCAGTGCTTCTTTCTAAAGAAATATTTCATTATTATTTTTTAGTTGAATCATAATGAGATATACAGTTACAAAGTTGTTTATGATTGAGTTTCAGTCATATAATGTTCCAGCACCTGTCCCTTCACCAGTGTACATTTCCCACTACCAATGTCCTCAGTTTCCCTCCAGCATCCCCCCTCTATGGCAGATGCTTCTCTCTCTCTCTCTCTCTCTCTCTCTCTCTCTCTCTCTCTCTCTCTCTCTCTGTCTCTCTCTCTCTCTCGTGCGCCATCATGATTCGCAACACATCTCCATCTCTCTCTTCCATCTGGCTATTATAATTTGCAATACAGACACTGAAAGGTTATCATGTGTATCCCTTTACCTCCTTTCAACAATCAGTTTCTGTCCAGAGCGATCATTTCTAGCTATTATTGTCATACTGGGCTGGAGTGATAGCACAGCGGTAGGGCATTTGCCTTGCACGCAGCCAACATGGCCAACCCGAGTTTGATTCCTCCGCCCCTCTCAGAGAGCCCGGCAAGCTACTGAGAGTATCTCGCCCACACAGCAGAGCCTGGCAAGCTACCCGTGATATATTCGATATGCCAAACACAGTAACAACAAAAGTCTCTAATGGAAAAGTTACTGGGCCCGCTCGAGCAAATCCATGAGCAACGGGAGGACAGTGACAGTGATTGTCATACTGGTCCCTCCTCTGATGCAGTGCTTCTTGGGTCCTATGGGGCTGGGGATTCCCTGGGCTCTTGACAGTGCTCAACGACAATTTGGTACAGGGACTGAGCATCATACCCTTTCCTTTCTCTCCAGCACCCATGCCAGTTTCTTATATCTTCTTCCTAAACCTTTCTAAGTTCCAGAGAGGGTCCAGCAGAAGAGTGGAAGAAAGGACAGCCAGGTCCGCGCTGGGACAGAGATCCAAATTCACAAAAGGGAAGTCAGTGATGGGGGTCACAGGAGTTGTGATGCTTTTGTTCCAATGCTCCACGAAAAGGCAGAATTTGAAAAGTGCTTCAGTATGACCACAGTGAAGTTCAGTGTGACCACCGGAGTTGTGGGAGGGGCAACAGCAGCATGTGCTCAGTGGTTGAGGTTGGTTGAGAAGGACAGAGGTACAGGTAGAGCTCCTCAGAACTATGAAAGGGTGAACCTCATGAGAATAGAGGGGTGACCATTCAAATAACCTGGATAGTCATGACATGCCTCTGTGATGGTCCTGGTATCCGTCAGAGAGGGACACTCTTCCTTCTGCAGAAAAATCCCTGGTTGAGAGGGGCTGGAGTAATTGGACAGTTGGTAGGCCACTTGCCTTGCATATGGCAGACCCAGGTACAATCCCTGGAATCCTCTCTGGTCCCCCGAGCACTGTCAAGAGTAACTCCCAAGTGCAGAGACAGGAGTAACCCTTGATCATCACTGGATGTGGCCCCCCAATGCAAAATAAGAGAAAGAGAAGAAAATCCATGATAATAGGTAGTTGTTAATGATCTCTTCAGACTACTCCATTGGCAGAGTCCAATAGAAAATAAGGGTGAGGAAGCATCTGAAATATGTGGACTGAAAGGCCAGATTCATTTGTGGTAGCTACCTGGGGGCAGGAGAGGAAGTGTGATCCAAAGGTCTTCTGGCTGCCCTCTGAGTTGGCATGAGCCACCCAGTTCAAATCTTGGCTTGGGGTATACGGTTTTGAACTTTAGAAAGTTATTCTCTTTTTCTTGGATCTATTACCAACCTAGGACAATTAAATGAGATAACCTCTCAGGAGGTAGCTGACATTAGCAAATGCACCATAAATTCAATTCTTCTCTCTTCTTTTTTTCTTTTCATCTTATAGGACACAAAGGCCATCAGAGAAACTTTATTCTATTTCTAGAGCGCTCACAAATGCAGCTCTATTCTCAGAGCTTTCTTCCATCAGTGGGAGGCCCCCAGTAGAGAAAAACAGGTGAACTCTCCATTTTATGTTTGACCTATGTCAGACTGCAGAAGACTATGAGTTCTGGAAGTCAATAGCAGCTTGAATACCTGTTATTATTTTTTTCCTGTATATGCCTAAGATGGGTATGATATGGTTGACAGGCCTAAGAGACAGATGTTTTAGGACCAAGGAGGATTAGAATGATATCTCTCTTTGGTGGAAAGTGTAAAACAGCGAGAAATGGTACTGAACACAATGCTGAGCTGGCAAATTGCACATGGAATTTCTGGAATTCCTCCTCAGAGACCAGAAGGCTGAAACATTAATAACTGTGTATTCCTGGAGGTAAAGCTCTTCTTGAGTGGGCTGAGAAATGCAATTCCCATCCAATGGACTTTAATGGACAAGAACAACCAATTTCAGATTCTTGGTGACTCTCATTTTCCTCTTTAGATTCTGGGCATTGACTTGATCAAGAAATGGGTATTTTTAGGTCTTAATCTGGAGAACAATAAGTCAGCAAAATCCCAATAATTAGCACTGGAGAGAATGAGCTTATGAATACTGCCATTTTCATTTTATTTATTTATTTATGTATTTATTTTTGGGAACATAACAGCATGACTTTATATTTTTTAAAGTTTTTATTAGTGAAACACCATGAGATACAGTTGTAGATTTACAAATTTTGGTTCTTGGGTTTCAGTTATACAATGATTGAGTAACCATCCCTCCACCATTGCCCATTCTCCATCACCACTTAATACCAGTATCCCTCCCACCCGCCATACCCCCCATCTCTGCCTCTGTGGCAGGGAATTCCCTGCCTCTGTGGCAGGGCATTCCCTTTTGTTCTCTCTCTCTCTCTCCTTTTGGGTGCTGTGGTTTACAAAAGAGGAATTGAATGGCAATCATGTTCGGTCTATAGTCTACTTTAAGCATGCATCTCCCATCCTGGGAGGATCCTCCCAACACCCTTTCTTTGGTGCTTCCTTCTATGTCTGAGCTGCCTTTTACCCTAGCATGCATGTGTGGCTGGCCTCCAAGACATGGAGTAAACCTCCTGGTATTTATTCGGCTATTCTTTGGTATTAGTCTCCTATTTTGTTACTTTATGTTCCCCAGATGAATGCAAACTTTCTATGTCTGTCCCTCTCTTACTGACTCATTTCGCTAAGCATGATACTTTCCATGTAGTACCACTTGTATGTAAATGTCATGACTTCATCATTTCTTACAGCTACATAGTACTCCATTGTGTAGATGTACCAAAGTTTTTAAAAAATTTTTATTAGTGAAACACCATGAGGTACAGTTGTAGACTTACAAATTTTTTGTGCTTGGGTTTCAGTTATACAATGATCAAGTACCCATCCTTCCACCAGTGCCCCATCTCCACCACCACTGATCCCAGTATGCCGCCCATCCCCCCCATCCCCCCATCCCATCCCGTCTCTGTGGCAGGGTATTGCCTTTTGTTCTCTTTCTCTTTTGGGGTGCTGTGGTTTGCAAAAGAGGCATTGAGTGGCAATCATGTTCGGTCTATAGTCTACTTTCAGCATGCATGTCCCATCCTGGGTGGATCCTCCCAACACCCTTTATTTGGTACTCCCTTCTCTATCTGAGCTGCCTTTTCCCCTAGCATGTGCGGCTGGCCTCCAAGCCATGGTGTAAACCTCCTGGTACTTATCTCTGCTCTTCTTGGGTGTTAGTCTCCTATTTTGTTACTTTATGTTCCCCAGATGAATGCAAACTTTCTATGTCTGTCCCTCTCTTTCTGACTCACTTCACTTAGCATGATACTTTCCATGTAGTACCACTTGTATATAAATTTCATGACTTCCTCTTTTCTAACTGCTACATAGTACTCCATTGTGTAGAGTACCAAAGTTTATTTAACCAGTTATCTGTTCTCAGGCACTCAGGTTTTTTCCAGATTCTAGCTAAACAGTGCTGCAATGAACAAACAAGTGCAGATGTCACTTCGACTAAACTTTTTTGCCTCTCTGGGATATATTCCCAGGAGTGGTATTGATGGGTCAAATGGAAGCTCGATTTTAATTTTTTGAGAATTATCCATACTGTTTTCCAGAGGGGCTGAATCATTGAGCATTCCCACTAGAAATGAAAGAGGTCCCTTTCTCGCTACATCCGTGCGAACACCAGTTGCTTTTGTTCTTTTGGATGTGGGCCATTCTCTGTGGTGTGAAATGATATCTCATTGTTGTTTTGATCTGCATCTCCCTGATGATAAGTGATGTAGAGCATTTTCTCATGTGCCTTTTAGCCATTTGGATTTCTTCTTTGAGAAAGTTTCAGTTCATTTCGTTGCCCCATTTTTTGATGGGTTGGATATTTTCTTCTTGTGGAGTTCAACCAGTACTTTGTATATCCTTGATATCAACCCCTTCTCAGATGTGTATTGGGCGAATATCTTTTCTCATTCTGTAGACTGTCTTGTATTTTGGTCACTGTTTCTTTTGAGGTGCAGAAGCTTCTTAGTTTAATATAGTCCCATTTGTCTATCTCTGTTTTCACTTGTTTGGCCAGTGGTGTGACATCTTTAAAGATAGCATTAGCTTAAATGTCATGGAGGATTTTGCCAACTTTGTCTTCAATGTACTTTATGGATTCCAGTCTGATGTTGAGGTCTTTAATCCGTTTTGATCTTTTGTGTTAGGCAGAGATCTGAGCCCATTTTTTTGCATGTAGCTGTCCAGTTTTGCAGCACAATTTGTTAAAGAGGCTTTCCTTGCTCTACTTCACATTTCTTGTTCCCTTATCAAAGATTTGATGATCATATGTTTGGGGGGGATATGTCAGTGTATTCAACCCTGTTCCATTGGTCTATAGCTCTGACTTTGTTCCAGTAACATTTTTTTTAGTTATTACTGCTTTGTAGTAGAGTTTGAAGTTAGGGAGGTTGATTCCTCCCATTTTCTTTTTCCCAAGAATTGCTTTAGCTATTTGTGGGAACTTATTGTTCCATATGAATTTCAGGAGTGTTTGCTCCTGAAGAATATCATGGGTATCATTATAGGGATCACAATGAATTTGTACAATGCTTTGGGAAGTATTGCCATTTTGACAATGTTAATTCTCCCGATCCATGAGCAGGGGATATCTTTCCATTCTCTCGTGTCCTCTTTTATTTCCAGAAGTAGCATTTTGTAGTTTTCTTTGTACAGGTCCTTTACTTCCTTAGTTAAGATAATTCTTAGGTAGTTGATTTTCTGGGGCACAATTGTGAACGGGATTGTTTTTTACAAGTCACTTTTGTCTCTCTCACTATTTGCATATAGGAAAGCCATGGACTTTTGGGTACTGATTTTATATCCTGCAACTTTACTATACAAGTCTATTGTTTCTAGGTGTTTCTTGGTAGAGATTTTATGGTTCTCTAAGTATAGAATCATATCATCTGCGAATAGTGAGAGCTTGATTTCTTCCTTTCCTGCCTTTAATATCTTTTTCTTGCCTAATCGCTATTGCAAGTACTTCAAGTACTATATTGAACTATATTGTAGTGGAGAGAGTGGGCATCCTTGTCTCATCCCTGGTCTTAGGGGGGAGGCTCTCAGTTGTTCCCCATTGAGAATAATGCTTGCTGTAGGCTTGTGGTAGATGGCTTTAACCATATTGAGGAAAGTCCCCTCTATACCCATTTTGGCGAGGGTTTTCATCATAAATGGGTGCTGTATCTTGCCAAATGCTTTCTCTGCATCTATTAATATGATCATATGGTTTGTATCTTTTCTTTTGTTGATATGATGGATTATGTTGATTGATTTCTGAATGTTAAACCATCCTTGCATCCCCAGGATGAATCCCACTTGGTCAGGGTGTATGATCTTTTTGATGAGTTGTTGAATTCTATTTGCTAGTATTTTGTTGAAGAATCTTCGCATCTGTGTTCATCAGGGATATAGGCCTGTAGTTTTCTTTTTTTTGTGGTGTCTTTGTTTCCTTTTGGTATTAGAGAGATATGGGCTTCATAGAAACTGTTTGGGAGAGTTTCTGTTTCTTCAATTTCCTGGAAAATCTTGAGAAAACTGGCAATAGTCCTCTTTAAATGTTTGGAAGAATTCACTAGTGAATCCATCTGGACCGGGGCTTTTGTTTTTGGGAAGACTTTTGATTACAGTTTCAATTTCCTTGGCGTTAATAGGTCCATTTACGTACTCTAGATCTTCTTGATTCAGCCTTGGGAGATTATAGGAATCCAGGAATTTATCCATTTCTTCTAGGTTCTCTTGTTTCGTGGCATACAGACTTTCAAAGTAGTCTCTGATGATCTTTTGAATCTGATTTCTGTTGTGATATCCCCCTACACATTTCTGATTCGGTTCATTAGGGTTCTCTCTCTCTCTTTCTTTGTTAGTGTTGCTAGTGTTTTATCTATCTTATTTTCTCAAAGAATCAGCTCTTGGTTTCGTTGATCTTTTGGATTGTTTTTTGGTTTCCATGTCGTTGATTTCTGCTCTAAGTTTTATGATCTCTTTTCTTATTCCTGATTTGGGCTCCTTTTGTTGATCTTTTTCTAAGATCTTGAGCTTTGAAGTAAATTTGTTTATTTGGGCCCTTTCTTCCTTCCTGGGAAATGCCTGCAGAGCTATAAATTTTTCCCTTAACATGGCTTTAGCTGCATCCCATAGGTTCTGGTAGCTCATGTGTTCATTCTCATTTGCTTCCAGGTATCTTTTGATTTCGTCCTTGACTTCCTTCCTGACCCACCCATTGTTCCACATTGAGTTGTTTATTTTCCAAGTGTTTGATTTGGTTCTTCGTGTCTCTGTGTGATTCAATTCTATTCTCAGTGCATCGTGTTCTGAAAAGATTGTTGATACTATTTCTATCTTCCTGATTCTATTGAGGTATGATTTGTGTCCTAGCACATGGTCTATTTTGGAAAATGTTTTGTGTGCACTGGAGTAGAATGTGTATTCTTTTTTGGGGGGTGTAAAGCCCTGTATAGGTCTATAAGCCCTTTCTCTTCTATTTCTTCTTTCATGCCAATGTTTCCTTGCTGAGTTTTGTTCTTGTTGATCTATCCAGAGGTGATAAGGCGATGTTAAAGTCTCCAGCAACTATTGTATGCTGGCAATGACCTCCTTAAAATCTGTTAGCAATTGTTTTAAATATTTAGCTGTTCCCTCATTAGGTGCGTATACATTTAAGAGTGTGATTTCTTCCTGTTGTACGTATCCCTTGATGAAGAGAAAATAGCCTTCGCTGTCCCTTCTAATCTTTTTCAATCTGAAATTAATGTTGTCGGATACTAGTATGGGCACCCCAGCTTTTTTGAGGGAGCTGCTTGCGTGCAGGATTGTTTTCCATTCTTTAACTTTGAGTCTGTGTTTGCTCTGAGTGTTGAGATGAGTTTCTTGTAGGCAGCAGAATGTTGGGTTCTGTCTCTGAATCCATTTTGCCACTCTGTGTCTCTTAGTTGGTGAATTTAGACTGTTGACGTTGAGAGAGATTATTGTTATGGGGTTTTGTGTCATCTTTCTGTAAGAGTCTGTTGTGCTTGTAGGGTTTTTCTTGTCTTATAGTCGCCCCTTTAGCCCTTCTTTTAGGTTTGGTTTTGAGTCTATGAAGTTCCTGAGCTGCTATTTATCTAGAAAATAGTGTACTGTTCCCTCAAGTTTGGGTGAGAGTTTAGCCAGATAGAGTATTCTTGGTGAGGCATTAATTTCAGTGAGTTTTTTCACTATATCCCACCATTGCCTTCGGGCTTGCAGGGTTTCCTCTGATAGGTCTGCTGTCAATCTAAGGGATGCTTCTTTGTATGTGATTTCCTTCTTTGACCTTGCTGCTTGCAGTATTGTTTCCCTGTTGGTGGCATCAATAATTCTAACTATGATATGTCTTGAAGTGTTTTTGTTAGAGTCTCTTTTAGCTGGTACCCTTTGGGTTCCTTGAATGGCTGCATTGACGAGCTCTGGAAATTTTTCAGCAATGATTTGTTTAACCGTGGCTTTTTCATTGGGATTGTTTCCCTGAGCTTCTGGTATACTTCAATGATTCTAATGTTGTTCCTCTTGGAATCATCTCCTAGGACTCTGATTCGCTCTAGAGCTATTTTGATGTCTCTTGCCATTGTTTGTTGTTGCCTGTTTGCTTGGTGCAGCTGATCTTCCAGCTCACTGATTCTGTCTTCAGGTGTGGTCATTCTACTGTTGAGGGCACAGACTGAGTTTTTTTTATTTCATCTACAAAATCTGATATTTGTGACATTTCTGTGCATAGCTTTCCAATATCTGCTCTCATTTCTTCCTGGATTTTCTCGATTGTCCGACCCATTGTTTCTTTAATGTCCTCCTTCAATTTACTGGATATCTGTCTCACTATTTCATTGAGTTCATTGAACATCTTCATGACTTCATATCTGAATTCTTTCTCAGAGAGGTCCCTTAAGTGAACTCTTTTCATCGTCCTCCCCACGTGGTGGGGATTTGCGTTGTTTCTTCATATTGCTGTGTAGGTATGGGAACTGTGATGTTACACTAGATTTCTTTTTGGTATGACCAAACTACCTGTAGCCCAAAATTAGGCCACGACCACTTCTGAAGAGGCCACGCCCCCACAGGTACCTGGTGTGTGTGGGGGTAACAGCTGGGAGGGGAAGAAGACTGGCACAGCACTGGTGATGACAGGAAGAGGCTCAGGGATTCTGGGCTTCCCAGGGTCCTAGAGGATGCCTGGGGGCATGTGCGGAGAAAGCCAAGTCCCGGGTTCGAATATGGTGGGTTAACTGACCTGGTAGGGGAAGAAGACTGGCACAGCACTGGGGACAAACAGGAAGAGCCTCAGGGATGCCGGGTGTCCTGGGGTCCTAGAGGATGCTTGGGGAACTTGCACGGAGAAGGCCAAGTCCCGGGTTTGAATACTGGCGGGTTAACTGACCTGGGAGGGGAAGAAGACTGGCACAGCATTGGGGATGAACAGGAAAAGGCTCAGGGATGCGGAGTGTCCCAGGGTCCTAGAGGATGCCTGTGGTGCGTGCATGGAGGTCAAGTCCTGGGTTCGAATACTGGTGGGTTAACTGACCTAGGAGGGGAAGAAGACCAGCACAGCGTTGGAGACCAACAGGAAGAGGCTCCGCCATTTTCATTTTAATAGGGTTCTTTGCTGAAGGCTGATGACATGGTGTGTGTGTGAGGGGGAGGAGTGTAAGTTTTACATTCCAATCAATTTGACTTTAAAATTCAAATTACCACCTTATTTTCACCTATTTAATGGCACCCAAAGCAAATGGCAATAAAGACACGGCAGGACATTTTTTGTAAGACCTAAATTTATTACTAGTAATTTCTCTAGCAGATGTATGTGGTGTCCAGATTCAGTCAGAACCTCTAACTGGAGTCGGAATGTCAGTACCCAGGTCTCACCTCAAATTACTATGTGTTCCACGTTTCTCCAAAAGTGATGGCAGCTACCTTGGTAACACATACTCTCTACCTGAGGTAGCTGACAAAGCACGGGGCATTGGCACCAACATGGTAGCCTCAACCAATGTGAGACAGAGTCAGTGGGTAAATGCACCAACGTCCGGGTCACCAGAGGAGCATTCTGGGGCACATTCTACACAGTTAATCACAGGAATCCAGCAGGATCTCTGGCTGCCTCAAGTCGCCCACAGGAATGTCACCCATGTTACCTTTACTAGCCCTGCTCACTCACTAACACTTTTAGAGATGACCTTTCAGATCATCTACTACACCCACCATAGACTCAGGTTGTATGTAGACAAGATCAATTAATTTATTCTTTCATTTAGTTTTTCAGGTTTTATTTCTATGTCTACTAAGTTTCTTATTTTTTAAGATTTTAAAAAATTGAATCACTATGAGATAAACCCTTACAAAGCTGTTCATGATTAGGTTTCAGTCATACAGTATTCCAACACCCATCCCTCCACTAGTGTATTTTTCCCAGCACCAGTGTCCCCAGTTTCCCTCCCCTCAACCCTCACTGGTAAAGCGTTAAATGAACACTGCACAGACACTATTCATTCTTCCTCATTCAACACCCACACTCATTGACGATCCTGATTCTTCCCAAAGATATCTCTCTCTCTCTCTCTCTCTCTCTCTCTCTCTCTCTCTCTCACACACACACACACACACACACACACACACTCATTTAAGTGCCTGGGACCACTGCCTCTTCAGCTACTATCCCCCCAAGAACAGGGACAATCTTCCTCTCATCACCTAATCAATCACCAAATCCTAAATTTCTCAATTAAATCCATTTTGCTCTGAATGAATGCAGGCTAACCTTTGTGGAGTATTTGCTCAGCGTCTTATAAACTTTATGTGCCTCATTTCATTTTTTTCTCCCTTTAGGGATGATACTATTTTTATTCCCATGTACAGATGATGAAATCAAGGTGCTGAGAGTTCATGGAATTTACCCAATCCATTTGAGTGAGCAGGTGGGCTTCTGGAGTGGAGTCCACTTCCTGGTTGCAGGGCTTGTGTTCTGAAACTCAGCTTTCCCCCTATACCTCTCCCAAGCATCACATTCCTGTTGTTTCCCATTTCATCAACTCCATCTTCTCATAGAGTGACGTCTCTTTGTCTTTACCCAACCTTGTTGGGGGTTCTATGCACCTAATGCAAGTCACAGAACAAATGAGGCTTCTTGGAACTTGTTATGCCTTTGGGTTATTTGCAGGAGGACTTCACCATTCATTATTGTTTGTTTTTGCCAAAGAGAGGTAGAGAATTATGAACTCTGGCCTCAGAAAAGCTGAGGGTCAAGCTACGACTTTGTAGTTATATGACCTTGCATGGCTCAATATGCTCTAGCTTTGGTTTGCTCCTCTGGAAATTATAAATCAAAGAGAATTCCCCTTCCTCCTTTCCCATAGTTCCAAGAGACACTGATGAGATCATTTGCATAGGGAATGTGGATGTTCAACATCAGCAGCAGTAGCAGCAGCAGTTATAAAAGTCGTGCTAGTCATCGTGGTGTTAGATACAATGAATTGAATTCATACTAGAATTCTGATTCTGATCTGTAACAACTTACAATCTAGAAGAGCTAGACAAACCTCCATCCCAAAGCCGGGCCAGTTAAAAGCATTATCCTAAAGTTCCATTCATTTTAAAGATCATTTGATCTTCTTCTCTCTACCCTTGCCATGTAGACGATTCTCTACATAGCAACCAGAAAAAGTCTCTAAAATCAGGTCATGTCACTTCTCTGCTCAAAACCTTTAAATGGTTCCTTATCCCACACTGCACCCCACTCAGAGTTAAATTCAGATCACCCCGTTTGATCTGGTCCACCACGCTCCTTCCACTCCTCCCTCCTCTCACTCTGCTCCAGATATTCTGGGGTCTCTGATGTCCCCCACAGGTCAAACCCACTCCATCTCGGAGCCCTGGCACTCCACCTCCACACGGTGGTCTCTTAAACTCGCTCCCCTGGTTTTCATCCTCCCATTTCACTCACTTCTGTACCCCAACATCCTCTCAGAGACTTTCTCCATCACAAAGAGCCATCGTCATCTTTCACTTCTTAATTTTCCTTCTTAATACTCTGTGGTCACTTTCTGTGGGGTGAAGGACCCGTCCACACACACCATGGTGCCCTGAGCTCCTGAAGAATGTCTAGTGCTTACTTATGCTTGGTGAGTATTTGGGGGCTGAGTTCATTGAAGCCAGCTACATCTCATGTCATCTGACATTGCTCCCTCCTCAAGTCCTGGCCCCCATCCTCACAGACCCAAACTTGGCCACTTCCTTTTATTACTCAACAACAAGCACAAGCACTGTAGCACTGTCCTCCTGTTGTTCATCGATTTGCTTGAGCAGGCCCAGTAATGTCTCCATCGTGAGACTTGTTGTTAGTGTTTTTGGCATATCGAATATGCCACAGGGAGCTTGCCAGGCTAACTCTGAGAGGGGTGGAGGAATCGAACCCGGCTCGGCTGGGCCGGCCACGTGCAAGGCAAATGCCCTACCACTCTGCTGTCGCACCAGCCCTAAAACAAGCACCAACCAAAAAAGTTGCAGAAGGCATGCATGAGTTGGTGGACTTTATAGAAAACTACAGGGTGAGCTGGGCAGAAGGTAGAAGAGATCCCGGTGGAGAGGTTTCATGCCACCTGTGGTTTAGTTTCCCCAACTTCAGCAGGAGGTTCTCATTTTCTTCCTCCTTCACTCTGGACACTGCCCATTTGACTTCCCTCTCTCATCTCTACAATCTCACCCTTGTTTCAGGAGCAATCCTGCTTTCCTTTCACCTTCCCACACAAACCCAATAGCCTCTTGTTGTTGTTATTGCCTGATCCCTCCCCACCCCAAATTCTAGCAGTGTCCTTTGACACCCCTCCTCCCCTGCTCTCAAGAACTTCTCAAAGGATTTCTCTCAACAAAAACAATTCACGCCTAGAACTTCAGATGTCAGCTAATAATATTAAGGTTTCCACATCTGCCACATTCACATTAGTACACAGAAGAACTATGTGGTGTTGCACTCAGAAAACATTCAGAAATAATAGATCATGGGGGCCAATTCTCTGTAGGAACTGAGCCCACAGAGATGAAAGTCTGTGGAGGAGACCCCCATAGGGCCATGGTCTAAGGGGAAAATGATGCATCAAAAACTATACTTTAAATGTGAGTTATTAGGCAAATGGTGAAATATGTATATGGCTCAGCAAAATACAGAAAAAAAAGTTAATTTATAATTGTTCATTTTACTCTTCCCACCTAAAAGTAACTTTTTTAGGGGAATTATTTTTCTTGAAGGACTAAATCTTCTCTAGGAAAAGTGGGACTGAGGAATGTGACATCTGAAATGAGCCTCAAGGATTGGAAATCAGGAAACAGGGAAGAATATTTAAGATAGAAAAAAAACCAAGGGCAAGGGCATACAAGTGCAGAGAATCCTTGGATGTGAGAACTATAGATGACTTATCAAGTTTGGGGCTGCAGCGATAGCACAGTGGGTAGGGCATTTGGCTTGGGTTCGATTGCCGACCTGGGTTCGATTCCCAGCATCCCATATGGTTCCCCGAGCACTGCCAGGGGTAATTTCTGAGTGCAGAGCCAGGAGTAACCCCTGAGCAACACTGGGTGTGACCCAAAATGCAAAAATAAAAATAAAATAAAACAAAGACTTATCAAGCTGGACATAAAGCCAGGTTGGGGATCTTGGAGGTTAGGGTTTCAAAGGCAGTGGAGCTCAATCTTTACTGCACCCGCTATGTTGAATCTAGCCAAGTGCTGACAAGAATAATCATGCATTGCTTTTGTGGTCTTAAACTTTGGAGAGCATAGCTCCCTAGGATGTAGGTATGATGGACATGTGTGTTCTTAGATATCAGGATACTCTGATTCACAGTTCCTGGGACAGATGTGCTCAAAGAAAGGTCCACAGACCATCCATATCTGCCTCTCCTGGAAAGTGCTATAGAAAAACACATTTTCTGGTCCTCTCTAAGCTTCTGGGTATAAACTCAGGGAATAGGGATATGAGATATATCATGTCACCAAGATTGTGCATGATTACTGTGATACACAAGCTAGAAGGTTTATGATATATGGTATGGGTTCATATGTCTATACTAAGGAACCACACATACACACACACACACACACACATACACACACACATCTTTGACTATATGCCTAGTTTGAGACATCTAAAGAAGAAGGTCTCTATTGCTCTTGGTTTGGCACCATATTGATCAAATACTCTGCTTTTTAGAACCAGCCCAGGCTTTCCTTGGCAGTCCTGTGCCCACTAGATCTTTCTAAAATATGAAATAGATCAAGCCCTGGGGAGGCGGGCAAAGGGTAGCCTCTGATGTTCTCATGCTTTGAGGAGGAAGAAAAAAAAGCCATTGTCTCTTTGTCGGTGACACTGAATTGCAGAAAGACAAGAGATGCTGCAAGAAAATAAAGAGAAGCAAATTTAGAACAAGCAACAAGAGATATTTTTCCATTAAGCATTCACTCAACTTGCAGAATTTGGGTGGTTTATATCTTTCAATGAATATGCAAGATGATTCCTTTCACCCAAATATAATTAACATTATTCAGTATTTTTATTCGAGAGACAATATGCTATAGCGACAATATTAAACAGATAACATCCAATTATAATGAACACCAGGGAATATTTTTATTAAGCAGACAATTTAATAATGAGGTTTCTGATTATTTTATATTTCATTTTTCTCTGTTCAACGTCTGGAAGAGGCTTGATTTCTGTGGCTGCAGAATTGTGTTCTTTGAATGGATTTCTTTTGTGGACATTAGTCACTTTTAAAAATAATGCAAGAGAGAGTTAATGGTAGCATCTGTATTGGGTTCATTCCTTTAGTTGGAACACTATGCTCTTTTAATCAGGTTTCTAGGTATGTTAGGGTTAGGAGCTTTGTCCCTGTGTGGCGAGTCAGATGAAGAAATGACTTAGGGAAAGGAACTGGGGGTCAGAGATAGCAAATCTGTAATGTGACATCTGAGGGCCTGATGATAGAGCTTTCTTCCTTGCCATAGCATGACTATGTTCTGGGAAGGACTATTGTGACTATGATGGTGGTGCTGATGTGGATAATGATATGATGATGAGTCGGGAATGACCCAGAAGTTTCTGTTTGTGGAATCTCATAGATAACACAGATATTTGAACCTCAAAAAAAAGTGAGGACTATAGTCTATATAGACCAAACATGATTGCCACTCAATGTTTCTTTTGCAAACCACAACACCCAAAAGGAGAGAGAGAACAGAGGGAAATGCCCTGCCACAGAGACAGGGTGGAATGGGGGGATTGGGGGGCGGGAGGGATACTGGGATTCGTGGTGGTGGGAAATGGGCACTGGTGGAGGGATGGATGTTTGATCATTGTATAATTGAAACCCAAGCACAAAAATGTGTATGTCTGCAACTGTACCTCATGATGTCTCACTATTAAAAATTTTTATAATAAAAAAATAAATAAAATCACCAAAAGAAAAAAAAGAGGGAAAATAAATAAATAAATAAAAATTTTAAAAAAGTGAGGACAACCGTGAAATTACTCCATAATTCAAGAAGGTTCCCTGAAGTGTATCTCAATGAAATATCTTCCGTGAACTTTCTAGATTGCCCTGAAACAAAACTCTACTATGTTACCATCATATGGCATGTACCAGTTGTGTCTTTCAATGGCGAAAAGAATGGACTAAGTGAAAAAAATAGGTATACAAAATGTTCATATATATGGAAGTGTATGCATATTCCAAAAATATGTATACAAACCTGTTGGGAAAAAATTCAGCTTTTTCTTTTATTGGTTTGTGTTTTTTTAAGGTTACTTATTAGGTGTACTTTAGTCTAGCATGGAGATTTTGGCGCATCCACTTGTCAATATTGGTGTTAGACAGTCAGCATGCACGGAATGAGGACAAGTATAAAAAGAGCTGTGTTGTGTGGTAATCTATAATACAAGAATCTACGGGGTCTACTTAAAAAACTTTATTTGAGGAGGGCTGATATTCTGCATTACAGTCGGCTTTAAGTAATGCTAATATTGCAGATCCCTAGAACACACTTTGAGTAGCAAGGATCTAGTCTGTGAAAAATTGTGAGTTCATAAACGTAAATGATTGCTCTCTCTTCTATCTCATCCTCGAAAGAATGATCAGTCACGAGGCCAGAAAGAGAGGACAGCAGGTAAGGCGCTTGCTTTGCACACACGTGACTGGGTTCCATCCCAACATCCTACACGGTTCCCCAAACCCCACTAGGCGTGGTCTGAGTGCAGAGCCAGGACTAAGGCCTGAGCACAGTCGCATGTGACACCTCCCCCCAAATAAGAACGTTGGTCAAGACAGTATAACCAGAAATTCTGATCAATAAAATTCAAACCCAAGAACTAAAATCAATTCCAGGATGAATAACTAAATAAAGGTCTAACAATGATTGCCAACAACTACTCCGAGATCATACTTTTTTTGAATTCACATGTGTTGAGTGTTTATTGAATGCCAGGCAACCATGCAGAGTTTACTCAGTGGTACCCAGTCATGCTGAAGTCTGTATTCAGGCAAACTAGATGCACTGAACAGAGGAAGTGAAGAGGCCACCCATGGGTATCATTTATTAAGCTCTTCTGCTGTGCCAGTCACTTTTCAGGCAGTGTCCCATTTAATGTTCACAAATATAAAGGAAAAATATTATCATTTACCCATTTTTCAGGACAGGAAGTCAAGAAGCATTGGAGTCAAGACATTTGCTTAAATTTGCAACGTTTTTAAGTAGAAAATGAAGAAATGGAATCTTGAGTCTTGGAGACTCATTCTCCAGGTTATATTAAATTTTACATCATTTTTTACTGAGAACACAACTCATCAAACAAGGTGAACAGCCCAAAGAAGAGATTTCCTTCCAACTACGCATGTGTGTATGCGCATGTGCCCCCACCCTATACCTTCCCTTCTCCCCACATATAACCAAGCTGGTGTCTATCCTTCCCTAAAATCTTGGGCTGAGAACACAGAACTGCTAATAAGCCCTGACTCTCTGGGCAACCCACCGTCTTCCAGGCTATTAGCCCCCTAGTTACAATCCAAATCCATATTGTCAGTGCTGTAATCATCTATTATTCACAAAAATCTCCTCCAAAAAACCCCACAGACTGGCAATTCCCTACTGGGCTTCAAGTGATTAATCAACCAGGTCTATCAATCAAAAAGTTCTCAGAGCCAGGCTGAGCTTACCTGCAAAGGCAAGGCTAATTAGCCACATCTGAGCAGTGGGCACTCGTAGGCAAACTCAGAGATACATTTTTTTTAAACTACCATTTTTTTCAACTCTTAGGGAACCAGAGGCAGTTTTTGACACAGTGAGGCAGGAAAGGGGAATTTTAAGGTATTTTGCTAGCATGTATAGGCTCTGACTTGTCACTGCCATCCCAGCATTTTCACAGATCAACCTGACCTGGTTCTGAAATCATACACAGTTTTATCACCAACTATGTTCAAAAACAAGCCAGCTAGAGGAAGAGGACATAAATAACAGGAGAAAATCCAGTGGGCTCTTGGCTCTTGAGTAATCCTGATTGGATTATTTGTTTTCAAAACGTGGTGGGAGAAGAGATGGATGAGAAAACTGAGGAACGCAGGACAGACTTGTCTTATAAGACAGAGGACCTTCAAAAAAAACGCAATGAGCCAGTGGGGAAACAATAGATGGGTCATCCAAAGAGAATCCTTTTATCTTCAAGGATAGAAATGCATTAGCTTAAGTAACAAATACATAGAATGCATTTGGGTAGGGTAATGACCTCCAAATTCAGCCTTGTGCAAAACATCCCCAGTGGGCTTATAGGAAAGAGGTATCAGGAATTCTAATAATGTTTCATTTAGCTCACAGTTAAGAAAGATGTGAAGCTTCACTGATACTAAAAATAAGATTACCAGTAGGATAAGTGTGCAGTATATAAATGAATATGCACACATTTGAATATATAATCACTGTTTCCTGGTAGAGAGGAGACTCTTTAACCAGTAATCATTTATATGTGAATATATGCATTTGGACGTTTCTTAAAAGATATGCTGGTGAAAAGCGATAGCACAGCGGGTAGGGCGTTCGCCTTACAAGCGGCCAACATGGCCGACCCGAGTTCGATTCCTCCGCCCCTCTCGGAGAGCCCGGCAAGCTACCGAGAGTATTCGATATGCCAGACACAGTAACAACAAAGTCTCCAATGGAGACGTTACTGGGCCCGCTCGAGCAAATCGACGATCAACGGGAGGGCCTTTTTAAAATAAATGCTCTTTGATAAATCTCAAACAAAATGACAAACCAAAGAAAATAGATGAATAGTGTATTTAATGGATTCAATTCACATATAGTTCTAGAAACATACAAAACATTATCCTATACTATTTAATAGCATGCATCAGTTGTTCTCAAAGTAATTGCACACTGAAACCAATGGAATAAACTTAAAACTAAAATAATAATGGAATAAACTTAAAACTTGAGGCTGGGTCTCATCATTAGAGATTATTGTAATGTAATTGGCATGATTGTGGTCCAAGCCTCAACCATGTTATTAGGAACATTGGAAAGACATCAGAACTGTGAAAGCTTTCTGGGTGACTCCAGATAAAGTTTGAGAACTTCAGGCATTAGAGTTGAAAGGAGTGTGTACCAATTTCAGAGAATGTTGACACCCAAGAGATAATTAGGGATATGAGATGAAGAGGACCCCAAAGGTAGGTCTCAGACAGAGTATTGATTAATTCTCTGGGGAGTCGGGAGTGTCGCTGCTTGCTAGTTTATATATACATCTAAACTCGTGTGTGTGTTCAAACTACTTCAGTCATTAGGGAAATATTATGTGCTAAACTGGTAGCTTGAACAGAATAGAAGCTGGTCATGGAGAAAATTAAGTTACAGTGTCTGGATGCCACAGACACTTAAATTTCTGGTGACTAGAGAGAAGTGACCTGAACCCAGGGATTCATAATTAGGGAGGCGGAGCTGAGAACCAACACAGTCACCCCCACTTCCTGTCTCTCTGAGAATGAGCAGAACCAAGTCCAAGGAAAAGCAAGCCATAGGGATTGATTTAACATGTGACCCTGTGAGCCCCACCTCCCATGAGTTAGAGAGGATATGAGAGAAAACCAAAAACTGAACCAGAGGGACCAAGCAGGCCCATGATGCCCAGAGCCAACAGTTCATTAGCAGCACTTGGAGCATCATTGCATACCATACCCCTCCCCCCAGACAGGCTGGGTCAGCATCTCTGGGAGAGGGGCCGGTGCATGGTAAGTTGATTCAAAGTACCCCCATTGATTCCAGTGGGTAGTCCCTGGCCACCAGGCTACTTTAGCTTTGACTGTTTTTAGGTCATCTAGGCTGACCATGAACATACAGTTTGTGTTTGCAAATGCATGTTGCTTTACCTGTTTCTGATGCTTGCCTTTTCTCCTCAACCCAGACCACAGCCAGAAATGGGTGCCCATTCTATGACCCTGAAAGGGTCGCTAAGACCACTTGATATGGTGACACCATTTTCAAAGCCCAGAAACGGTGGTCTTGAAACATAGAACACTTTCCTTTGAAGACAAGCTAATTCACAGTCCTCCCAGGATGCGGAGACTGGTCTTTTGACATTATTCTTGAAAACAAAAGTTCTATTAGAAAGAGTCCCTGTCCCAAAGGCTGGACCACCCAGCTACATGGACTTCAGTGGGTTGAGGGGACTGAGTTTCAAGCACAAAATGATTTATATTATTTTAATGATATGAAAATCAGTTTCTAGAACATGGAAAAATTCATATGAACATCTTGTTCAATGAGCTGCTCCAAGTTTTCTCACTGTGATCTTGTTCTTAACATAGATGTCTATGTTTTGGAGGGAGTGTGAGTTTGGTAATGAAAAGCTCTCAGCTGTCTTCTATTTGAATGACCAGGCATTAACATTATTGGAAGTCAAATTAGTAAGGTACTTGAAGGTTATTTACTCTGAAAGAAAGACTTGGAGTAGCGTGGGCTCAAAAAGGAAAAAGAAAAACAATAAAGCAAACACCGATTAGAACTTGCTGGGTATTCTTCTAAGTGCTCTCAAAGTGATAAGGGTGACCTATTTAGCTAATCTAAATATGAGTCACCCAAGTAAAATTTACATTTCAGATAAACAATGAAAATCTTTTTCTATGAATACGTAATTTCCTGGGCTTCTCGGTTCATTTTCTGTCAACTAAGTGAATGAATCCATTTAATCCTTACGACCCCTATAAGCAAAGTTTCTATTATAATTTCTATCAGTTTGAGAAAATGGGCTGGAGCGATAGCACAGCGGGTAGGGCATTTGACTTGCACACAGCCAACATGGCCAACCCGAGTTCGATTTCTCCGTCCCTCTCGGAGAGCCTGGCAAGCTACCGAGAGTATCTTGCCCGCATGGCAAAGCCTGACAAGCTCCCCATGATGTATTCGATATGCCAAACACAGTAACAAGTGTCACAATGGAGAAGTTACTGGTGCCTGCTTGAGCAAATTGATGAACAATGGAGGGCAGTGACAGTGAGAAAATGGGGCCAGAGCATTAGCATAAACTGTCCAAAGTGACAAAGTTAGTATGTGGTATAGTTGAATTTAAAACCAAAAGTCTGGTCCAGAACATGTTTATTTAATGCTTCTTGTCTTGAGAAATAATGAGAAGGGCTAGGGAACAAGCACAGGGCCTGGGACACATGCTTTGCTCACAGCAAACGTGGGTTCAATACTCCGCCCACATAATCTCCCAAGCACACTGGGTGCACCTTAGGGTCTCCTGTGCACTATTGGGGTGGCCCTGGAGGTTCCTGGTACTTCAGAGCCCAAGAAGCTCCACACCCATATACCCCCACATTGATTACTAACCTGGTTGGCTGAGTATTAGTAGCAGTGGCTCTTCAGCCCTCTAAACACTGCTTTGGAACAACCCCCCCAAAATGAAGGAAGTGAGAGAAGGGGGAGGGGAGAGAGAGAAGAGAAGAAAGAGAGAAGAGAAGAGAGAGAAGGAAAGAAAAAGGAGGGGGAGGGGAGGAGAGGAGAGGAGAGAAGGAGAGGGAAAAGGTGAGAGCCATTCAAGAGCTATTAAATCAGTGAACAATTATTCTGGGTCTCCTGTGGCCAATAATAGTGCCAACTGAGAACTGAAACCCAAAGGGAGGAAAACTTGGATAAGTCATTTTCTCTTTGAGCCACTGTTTCCTCCTGTAGACAATGGTCAAGGTGGGTGGGCAATTGTTGGTCTTGCTAGTATCTATTCAGTTTTCACTTCTAAGGATTGAGTAAGTTGACAGGGTGGGTTCCTGGAGTCAGGATTCTGTAAGCAAGCTCTAAAGGCAACGTGCCTGCAATATGAGACCCTCCAAGTGACATGATCTCCCCAATGCTCAGGGAGGCTGTGATTTACTGGGTGTGGGTGAAGCCTCTGAGAGATTGCCCTGGGAAGCCAGGGTTGAGACCCATTACTACAGAACCTCCTGAAAATGACTTGGCTTGATGATAAGTTAACAGACCCTCCTGCTGAGGTGAGATGAGTATACAGGGGACAAAGTCGATGCTGCTCCTTCATGAAATAGACCTGCCCCTCCTAATCAGTCCTGTCCATGTTCATTCATCTTTGCATGGGTTCATTCAACTTGAATCTCTCCAGAGAAATTTCTGGCAACTTGATGGGTAGATCACATAAGATCCAACAGCACATTAATGCAAGTCTGGAGAGCAGAGTGACATTTGGTCACATGGGTGGTTCCGTATCTAATCAGATGTCCCAGCTTTTCACTCTTCTAAATTCTCAAATGCTCGGAGCTAGAATTGTAATTTTACTTCTCAAAGCCCCTGAAGTTATGGTAGCTGCCTAGGCAACTCGGTTATGAGAAATATTCAGTCACTCATTTGATTCATAAAATATGGAGCAATGGTTTTGTACATCACATTGTGTTAGTGGGGACAGGAAAACAATTGTGGACCCCTTCCCTCGCAGAACTTTCAATTTAATGAAAGACACGCTAAAATTTGATCACTTAACTTAATCACTTAACTTCCCGTTAGTCGTCGATTTGCTCGAGCGGGCGCCAGTAATGTCTCCATTTGTCCCTGTCGCATGCTAGTGTAGCCCAATGGCATCTGTTTGCTCCGGGAACATGAAGGGCCTCAAACCAATCGTTCATGATCTTGACGAAGAAGTCTGACCATCTGGTAGGTGGGCGGCCACGTGGTCTCTTGACATCCCGTGGAATCCAATCAGTAACAGCTCTAGTTCAACAGTCGTCTTTAAATCTCATTACGTGGCCAGCCCATCTGATTTTCGACACCTTGGCAAATGAGACAGCATCCCTGATCCTTGATCGTCGACGGATGTCAGAACTCCGGATTCGTTCTCTCATTTGAGTGAAACGTGATATTCCAAGCATAGCTCTTTCTATTCTTCTTTGGGATACCTGAATAGCGTTCTCATCTTGTTTGCGTAGGGCCCAGGTCTCTGAGGCATATGTTAATGCAGGAAGAACAGTGGAATCAAAGAGATGTGCCCGGAGCCGGAGGTTCTTCATCCTCTTAGCTATTTCTTCGACGTTCTTGAAGGCGTTCCAAGCCGCTCTCTTCCTCCTGCGCAGCTCGGGTGTCAGGTCATTTGTCATGTTGCATTCAGAGATGGCCGTTCCATTGAGAGCAAATGGGGCGTCAGGAACAAGGCTGTTTCTCATAAACATTGTCTTCGTAAGATTCAGCTGTAGTCCTACCTTTCCACACTCACGGTCAAAGTCGGCCAGCATTTGTGCCGCTTGGCTGATGTTTGGTGTTATTAAAACAATGTCATCAGCAAAGCAGAGGTGGTGTAGTTGCCGACCATCTATATTCACTCCCATTCCTTCCCATTCCAGTCGTCGCATGATGTGTCTCGAGGGTGGCACTGAAGAGTTTCGGTGAAATGGTATCACCCTGCCGCACCCCTCTCTTGACATCAATGATCACTTCTTTGTAGAATGGTGAGATCCTGGTAGTGAATCCGCAATACAGCTCACGGAGGATCCTGATGTATTGGGCTTGAATGCCCTGATTGGCTAGGGCTTCAATGACCGCTTCCGTCTCAACAGAATCAAAGGCCTTCTTTAAATCAATGAACGTTAAACAGAGCGGCATCTTGAACTCCCGAGAAACCTCAATGAGCTTGGTTATCGTGTGGATATGGTCGATGGTGCTGAATCCTTTGCGGAACCCTGCTTGCTTGCATGGTTGTCCTTCATCTAGTGTTCTGCCAATCCTATTTAGGATGACTCGAGTGAACAACTTGTAGATGACAGACAATAGGCAGATCGGGCAATAGTTGCCTATGTCATGGATGTCTCCCTTCTTGAACAGTAGTACGGTCCTGCTGGTTTTCCATTGGGACGGAACCTTGCATTCAGACAGGTAGCGAGTGAAGAGCTGAGCCAGTGTATTGATGAGTACTGACGGCAGGTTCTTCAGGTGTTCAGGTCTGACCTTGTCTGGGCCGGGTGCTGTTTGTTTCTTTACTGACGAAATGGCGTGTCGGATTTCGGAAGGGAGAACGTTGGGAACGACATATCCATCCTGTGGAATTTGGTATGTCGGCAAGTGGACGTGGCTATGGAAGAGATTTGAGTAGTAGTCATGGATAATCTTCTCCATTGCCGTTCTGGAGGATGTGATGGATCCATCAGGACGTCGGAGGGCAGTCATCTTGGTCTTATAGTTGGCGAAGGACAGGCGGGCGTTACGAATACTTTTCCTGGCTTCTGCCGCATCTACCAGTACTTCTGCTCTTCTCTCTTTGAGGTCTTCCTTGATCGCATCTCTGCACTGCTTTGCGAGCTCGGACGTTAGCTTGCGGTTGCCTGAGGCATGTGCCAAACCACGCTGGCGAATTAGCTCAAGAGTTTTCGAAGATAGTCGATTTTTTGTGGCTATCTCTCTCTTGGCGTTCCTCGCATATTCATGGAGGTGCTGAACCAGTCGATCGTATTCCTCGTCAATGTTGTCAACAATGGCATCTTCCCATGTTGCCACAGTAGTACCAAAGAGTTCCCAGTTGGTGGTCATTCTGGGAGTTCTCTTTTTGAACTCTTTTTTTTTTTCAAAAAGAGAAAAAAAAGAAAATTTGATAATAAAAGTAAATCTTTTAACTCAGATTTAGCATTATAAAGGGACCTCACTGGGAATCCCATTAGAAAGATCTTCAAATGTGTACTTTCATAGAAAAAACACTATTTAAAAGTGTCAGAAATCAACTTTTTTAAGACCCTAGAAATGAACCAACGGTTTGTAACCATCTTAGGAGCATTTAGTCAAGGATAAAAAAATATGGTAAGAATACAAATAGCGTTAAGCTATAGTCCAAACCAGTCATTTAGCAACTGTTGATAGAAAAGGGACACATTTGGAGCAACCCAGAAGCCTGGTTTTCAGCTAGTCATTATCTCTGAAATCATCTGACCCCATTAATAAGACTTGTATTTACTTAACCTGAATCAGATCTTGCTCTGTATGAAAATTCTTTCCCTGCTGACATTTGTCAAAATACGATCCAAGGCAATTGTTTAACAAACAAAGTGCCTGAGGTGGCAATCACAACTGGGCAAACAAAAATATAACTCATGAAAAATAAAAGGAGAAAAAGTGAAAAATTAGATGTGTTGTGGGTTTTGGAAATCTCCAATATGACTGATCATCTAGAAGACTATATACACACGCAACAAAGTGGGTGCATCCACAGCTATGCATAAGGTCAGGATGGAATTTGAGAGAACCCCTAGTTCTCACTGCTGGTTGGCCAGAGTAGCAGTGGATGACTAAGGAAGCGTTAAAATGCCCTGTTGGATCCCTGGATATATCCACAATGTCTGGGCAAATGCTGGTTTCCAAACACTTGAGGAAATCTTATTAATCACTAAACTATGCAACTTAATCATTTGTGGAACAAGAAACCCAAACTTAAATATAATTAACCCAGGAAAGTAACTGAACAAATGACAGTGTCAGCACATCCCACCATCGCACCTAAGCCCCAATGGTAGTGGGAAAATCAGTACTATTGTGAATTTTTCTACCTAAAATAGCTAGAGGAGGGCTGGAATGATAGCACAGTGGGTGGGGCATTTGCCTTACACGCGGCTGACTCAGGTTCAATTCCCAGATTCACATATTGTCCACTGAGCACCGCCAGGAGTAATTCCAGAGTGCAGAGCCAGGAGTAACCACTGAGCATCACTGGGTGTGACCAAAAAAGCAAAAATAAAATAAAATAAAAGAAAGATAAATAAATAAAATAGCTAGAAGACGACCAAACCCTACCCAAAGAAAATACAGGGAAGGAAACAAGAAGAATTAATGAAATAGTCACACAATTGACTCATGCCTCACTCATGGTTCATATTTTGGTTCATTTTTTTTTGTCAAAACAATTCATGTGACCAGACCTGATTATCAGCGAGTAATAATGCATAAACCTCCTGAGGGAAAGGTGCGAAATATTTCAAGCAAATGGATCCTATTACCCAGTTGATATTTCTGATAGGTGATGCCTTAAAAATTTGGGGACAAAGAAAAACATGCATTAGAATGAATCTCTCTGCTCTCCCTCTCCCCAAACAAGTTTGAGTGAGGAGGCATTAATGTTTCTTTCTGAATTTCTTTCCCTTTGGCTGGCTGCCTTCTTGATCTGAGATATCATCCCTCCACTTCATATCTGGAAATCCCCTCCCCCCTTTTTTTCATTGTTTGAGACAAAGGAATCTGCTTCTTTCCAGGTACAGCCTCGTTTTTTGGTCATCATTGTCTCTCTTGGGCTGTCATAAAAACTTTCGGAAAAACTGGCCATAGAGGTAAAGACTGAAAGGGCCTCCTGTATCTGAGGAGTGAGGAGGCTGAGCTGGGAGCTCTTGGGAGGTGCTGATGTCCAGGGAGGCTTTGGAGAAGCAGGAGATGTGTGTGTGTGTGTGTGTGTGTGTGTGTGTGTGTGTATGTGTGTTATTTTCATCTTCACACCTACTCAAGGCTCTTCTGGCCTCTGGTAGTGGAGGAAAAGAGGGACAAAGCCACCACCTGAAAGGGCATGTTCTATAGCAACAAGCAACATTTCTAGGAACTTCAGATCACTTAGACATGTCCAAGATGTTCAATAATGCTCATGACTAGTAAAATGCTATCTTAAGTCTCAACGAGATATACATCATCTTTGGTAAACTTTGATATGGAACTGGATGTTCTCGAGCATAGATGTAGGTAGGTGTGTAGCAGTGTTGCTTGAAGTACATTTGGAAATCCTTATTGGGATGAAGCACTGTGCCTCAGTGGGGTAAATTATTTGGGAGTTCCCTTAGAGATTCATTTTTCTCTGTGTGCAGATATATTTTGATTGACTTTCCCCTTGCTGCCTTGTTCATGCTGTATGTAGCCTATAGGTTTACCCATAGCTGACTCATTCAATGAACTGTGGCATTATCTTGAGAACAGAAGATGGTAAGTCTGTTTAAAATACTGAACCAGGTCAGTGTGAGATGGTATGAAAAGGGGTTGAACACTTGTGGCTGAGTATTATATCAGGTATTATATCAAGGCAGAAAATTACTGCTTTAGATAAGAGGATCTCAACTTTGGCACCGTTGAATCTTGTGGTTAAATGATTTTCTTCTGGGGCTGGAGCAATAGCACAGGGTGTAGGGCATTTGCCTTGCATGCGGCCAACCTTGGTTCGATTCCCAGCATCCCATATGGTCTCCTGAGCACCACCAGGGGAAATTCCTGAGTACAGAGTCAGGAGTAACCCCTGTGCATCACCAGGTGTGACCCAAAAGGCAAAAAAAAAATGATTTCCTTTTGTGGTGGGGGTGTCCTGTACATTTTAGAATGTACAGAAGCATCTCTGAACTCTACCTATTAGATGCAGTCACAATCCCATGCACACACACTCTCAAGTTGCCACAATAAGAACAGTCTCAGGGCCAGGAGGATCACTACACAGTTTGGAAGACTGCCTCATATGCTGGGGGAGAAGGCTGTTGGGATGGAGAAGGTATCACTAAGTCAATGATGGAATGATGGCTGGAGGGATCGCTCAGGATGGGAGATGTGTGCTGAAAGCAGACTAAAAACTAAACATGAAGGCCTCTCAGAATCTGTATTGCAAACCATGATGTCCCAAAATAGAGAGAGAGGGTAAGATGGAAGATGCCTGCCTCAGAAGCAGGGGGTAGGGTGGGGTGGAAGGGATACTGGGGACATTGGTGGTGGAAAATGCACATTGGTGGAGGGATGGGTGTTCAATCATTGTATGATTGCAACTCAATCATGAAAGCTTTATAATTGTATCTCATGGTGATTCAAATAAAAACCAAATAATAATAATAATAATAATAATAATATTTAAATGATATTTATTGGGTTCCGCAAAGGATTCAGCATCATCGACCATATCCACACTATAACCAAGCTCATTGAGGTTTCTCGGGAGTTCAAGATGCCGCTCTGTCTAACGTTCATTGATTTAAAGAAGGCCTTTGATTCTATTGAGACGGAAGCGGTCATTGAAGCCCTAGCCAATCAGGGCATTCAAGCCCAATACATCAGGATCCTCCGTGAGCTGTATTGCAGATTCACTACCAGGATCTCACCATTCTACAAAGAAGTAATCATTGATGTCAAGAGAGGGGTTCGGCAGGGTGATACCATTTCACCGAAACTCTTCAGTGCCACCCTCGAGAACATCATGCGACAACTGGAATGGGAAGGAATGGGAGTGAAGATAGATGGTCGGCAACTACACCACCTCTGCTTTGCTGATGACATTGTTTTAATAACACCAAACATCAGCCAAGCGGCACAAATGGTGGCCAACTTCGACCGTGAGTGTGGAAAGGTCAGACTACAGCTGAATCTTATGAAGACAATGTTTATGAGAAACAGCCTTGTTCCTGAAGCCCCATTTGCTCTCAATGGAACGACCATCTCCGAATGCAACAGCTATGTGTACCTAGGTCGAGAAGTCAACATGACAAATGACCTGGCTCCTGAGCTGCGCAGGAGGAAGAGAGCGGCTTGGAACGCCTTCAAGAACGTCAAAGAAATAGGTAAGAGGACGAAGAACCTCCGGCTCTGGGCACAGCTCTTTGATTCCACTGTTCTTCATGCATTAACATACACTTCAGAGACCTGGGCCCTATGCAAACAGGATGAGAATGCTATTCGGGTCTCCCAAAGAGGAATTGAAAGAGCTATGTTTGGAATATCACGTTTCACTCAAATGAGAGAAAGAATCCGGAGTTCCGACCTCCATCCACGATCAAGAATCAGGGATGCTGTCTCGTTTGCCAAGGTGTCAAAAATCAGATGAGCTGGTCACGTAATGAGATTTAAAGACGACTGCTGGACTAGAGCTGTTACCGACTGGATTCCATGGGATGTCAAAAGACCGTGTGGCCGCCCACCTACCAGATGGTCAGACTTCTTCATTAAGATCATGAATGATCGGTTTGAGGCTCTTCATGAACAGATGCCATTGGGCTACACTAGCACGCAACAGGGACAAATGGAAAAGTTACTGGCGCCCGCTCGAGCAAATCGACAATTAAAGGGAAGTCAAGTGATCAAGTGATAAATATTTAAAAACCCTCCAGATATTGCCATATGTCTCCTACAGAGAGAGAGAGAGAGAGAGAGAGAGAGAGAGAGAGACAGAGAGAGAGAGAGAAAGCAACATTAAAGGTGATTGCTTCTATAGCATGGAATTCGTTGTCATTTAAAGGCCCAGGAACCATTGCAAAGACTTCTAGGTTGTCGATGTTGCCATGTGTTGACAGGTGGAAACTTTCAAAAGTTACTGCTTTAAAAGTCAGGTTAAGAGTAAATAATATAATGATGTATCTCCATCATGCATCATGCACACACACCACAATTGATCCATAACACTTCAGAAACTGACCTATAAGAATCCCCTGGAGGAAAGTTCTATGGAGACTCCACCATGACAATTAAGAGTTTTTCCTTTGGAGTCTAGATAGGTCAGAACCCAAATTTTCACGCTGCCACATGGTTGCTATGTAACTTTGGGAAAATTAATTAACCTTGCTGAGTCTTTCTTTTTATATATATGTGAAGTACATATTCTAGTTATTAGAGTTGAAGACACCCAACTTGGGGCTTGCCCTGATTCTGCAAAGCCTATGGAGTTGGGATGAATGATGTCTTAAGTATTGTATTATTCAGAGATAGACTCATAATGGTTTAGATCAAAGGAGGGATTTAGTGACTCACATTCTTGAAGGGATTAGGGATGGTTCCCACAGGCAGTTTGAGCAGGACTCATACAAAGGACTGGGGTTTGCATCCTCTTTGTTCTACTGTTCTTGGCCAGGTTTTTTCTCTGAGGGCATAATGTCTTCTATCCACAAGTCCAGCGTGGTTTCTGTGACATGCTATTAATGCCACTCCAGTTCTGCACCCATCTTAGAAGCAATTACCGATACAGTATGATGCTACTTTCTACTTGGCTAAGTCTGGTAACCCCCGAGACTGCAGTGGAGTCAGCTCCTGTGAGCCCCATGAACCCCATGGAGAAGTTAAAGAATCCCATGAACCTCATGGAGAAGTTTCAAGGCTGATGTTTATCCATAACACTTACCATCATCTATATTGTGTTTTCTGTAGATTCCTTTTCTGAACTTTCTCCTCTGGGTATAACAAGTATGTTAGTTCTCCAATTTATCTCCAGTGACTCACTAGTAAGTGCCTGGAACATACGGGCAGCCATCAATAACTATGGCAATGCAGTGAATTTCAGGAGCTTTGTTGGTTCTTGATTTCATATGGGATCTGTCCCACAACTGAAACCATGAAATCAATCAATATCTCCTATGGGGACAGATGTCTTAGCCAATTCACCATTTATATTCTCAGCAAAGTAATCAGTGCTTTTTCCACACATAGTTGGTTGAGTGACTGAGCTCAGAGTTCCACCCTGGGAGGGATTCTGGTTTCTTTATCTGTCAATGCCCAGTCCTGGGTCCAGTGAACCTGACCGTCTACACCGCCAGGTCCCTCCTACCTCACCCTCCCTTCACAGAGAAGTGGATCTACCTGCCTCCCAGAACATGTTCAGAGGATGGGTACAAGGTTGGGAATTAGGGGGGAGATTTGGAAGGCCTTAGCTTTGGATACGAAGGCGAGCCAAGCAGGAGGAGACAAATGAGTTCATTCCAAGTTCATGTCGATCTTTTTTGGAAGGAAGTGGGAAAGTAGAACAAAGTCGTCGTGCATAATGCTGCTTATTAAGATGCCTGCACTCTCCGATGGTGATTAGGATGGATGTAGCATCACACTGACTTTCAGAGCGAGTGGGCGTACAGCTGACAATTTCCGCATCAGTGTTTTTTTTTTTTTTACAAAAAAGGAAAACTCCGAGATCCCCTCCCCTCCCTGCTGCTGCTCCAGCCTGCCTTGCCTGCAGAACTGACTGCTTCAAGGCACTGGGGGAGGAATTCATCGGGGGCTGACAAGTGGCAAATGACATTAGCTTCCAACTCTATTAAATAAAGTAAGCTCGGCAGGGGGTATCTTCATTCTCTTGCCAGAGCCTCAGCCCCTGTGTCCACCCTTAGGCCTGGGTCCAAGAAGACGTTTAGTGCTTTGAATCACTCTCAGGGACATCTCTTATTTGGGGTCTTCTACCTTTACTTCCTTTTCTTCTCTTGTCTTTCCCTTCTTTTGGAGAACCACTCCCTTTCATCTCTCCCCCATGTGGTTCAGGGAATTAAAGGAGCTAATTTGGTAAAGTTCTTAAAATACTCCCTGGCTCAATTAATATTAAATATAATCATAACTGATATTACATCATATTAAATTCATGAAACACCCATGAAACAGGATACCATAAATACAGGAATTCACCAACTCTCTGAAAGAGTTCTTTGAAATGACAATATTCTAGGCAATTTTTGGAAAAGAACTAAATAACCTTATGAGATGAGAGATAAAGTCAGGGCTGTCCTTGAAGAAGTATGACCAAAAGAAGAAGACAAAGACACACAACGACACACAGATACATACTTTTACTTTGAGCATACATCCGAGAGGCCAAACGTTTTATAAGGAGTTCTGAAAAAAAAAAAGAGGAGGGATTATTAAGAAAAAGTAATCGGAATAAAAAATTACAAGCAATGTCAGGTTGGAAAGACATTCTTCTTACCCCCAATGACAAAAACAAAAAAATCCTTAAAAGCCAAAATAATGTCAAACTATCACCATGGCATTTCAAAACAAGGAGAGTAAACAATATTAAGTTGTTTAAAAGAAAAAATAGAAAATTACAAAGGATTAGAAATAATTTTTCTATCATATTTATTCACTGTAGCATCAGAAACTAGGAAACAGTAGAGCAATGACAGAAAATTCTGATTAATGATGATTTTTGGAGAAAAATTCTATAACCATTCATATACTAGATCAAGTTTCAGGAAGACCATACTTTTCCCAAGTTCTCATAAAGTTATTGGACAATTTATTCTATCAAAAAGAATAAGCTAAATGACAGAAATAACAATTATACGAAGGGATTTGGCAGATAACAGAAGCAAAGATAATATCATGAATAGTTTGAAAGTCAAGTTCCTAGCTGATGGCTAAGAAGTGGGCGGAGAGAGCAACTGAAGAGTTTCGAGAAGGAAAACAGAAGGATTTAAGACAAGTGAAAAAGGAATCTTCAGAAAAACAGACAAAGCAATAGAAAAACGGTTCATTTCACTCTGAGAAAAATGTTAGAACTTTTGAGCTCTGTGGAAAGTGTGCAGTCATTTATATGTATAACACAGAGAACATGAAAAATGTAGGACAATCACCATATCCAGGAAAACACAAAGTTATATCATAGAGAATAGATCATGCCTTTGGACTCAGTAGGGAATTCTGGTGTTTTGATTTTAAGACACACTGGTTGTTGTCAGAGGATACTACTATTTAGGTGCTGGGGGTCACTCCCAGTAGCGTTTTGGGGGCCTGGTAGTGCTGGGGGTTGAACTCAGACCTCCCACATACAAAACACATGAAACAGCTCCCTCATTACTCAGCAGGGAAGTTTTATGTCACAACTACATCATAATAAAAGAATCAGCAATTATAAAGTAAATGTTGAGTGTTCAGTTATATTTGAAATCTGACTTTTTTAGAAGAATTGGGGAAAGACCTACAAAACAATTAGAAAATGATTAACAATGTAGTACTAATATGTTCTTACCTAGTGTTGGATATTATCCCTAATTGTTTTAGGCGTCCTCAGTGAATTGCCTCTTTTCCTGCCCCCAGAGAAACTTACAGAGCTCTTGAGAGCACCCCAAGCCCGAGTTTATCTTTAACCTTTCCTTTGTGTTTTACCTCTCATTGTTACACTCCCAAGTCAGTCTTGGTTACTTATAAGCTAAGACTTCTGGTAATTCTGGACTTTGATTAGAAATGAATTACTTGCTTTTCTATTTCCCCTATAGCCTTTTCATATTTTACCATAGAGCAGTGTTCTTACTTAAGCACAGAAAGACCATTAATGCCATGCTCCTAATATTTGGGAGTTGATTGACTCTGAAATATATCTACTCCTGGGCATCCATCATAATTACATGACTTGGGTTTTGGTTACTAACATCCCGCAAAGGGAGGTCATGCTGTGGGACTGAGATAGACCTGGGGAGAGTAGCAAAGCTACCCCAGCATCAAAATGGGATAGTCTAGAAAGTATAAAAGCATGGTCTT
Organism: Sorex fumeus; assembly: GCF_029834395.1. NCBI lineage: Eukaryota > Metazoa > Chordata > Mammalia > Eulipotyphla > Soricidae > Sorex > Sorex fumeus. The sequence continues at coordinate 557,481 of NW_026606222.1, read as the reverse complement.
GATGCAAGATTAAGAGAAAGAACCTCAATGGGGATGGACAAACTGGACCGGCCTGAGGACTTGACTTTGGATTTACGGTAAAAGCCTTGCTTGCCCTTAGAGCCCCGAGAACTAAGTTTTGGAGTCTATATCTCTTACTGTGTTTATCCAAATAATTGCAAGTATTAATAAGAAGTGAACACAATTGTTTAATATGTACAACTGAAAGGAAGGAGAGAAGCAATATAGATGTCCCTGGGAGACAGAGTGCCTCCTTGAGTTAATTCCCCCAAGAGAATTGCCTCCACTAACATGCTTTACCTCTCATGATCAGTCTCTCCTATGTGCAATCTAATACTTCGAACCTCCTCAGATGTGCTATAAGTATGCTAATAGCTCTGAATTAAATGGACCATTCTGACCATCAGTCTGTGGTCCCCATTTCTTGGATCCTCTGCTGGGGAGGCCACTCTTAGACACCAAAAGCTTGCATCGTGCACCCCCCCACTTTGAACTCACTCCTAGCAATAATTACTTGAAATGGAAATAGAAACTAATCAAAACGCATAAAGTGACTGAATGGGGGAAAAAAGAGCCGATATTTATGATACATTTCTCTAAGTAACTAGAAGTATACCTCGAGTTTATGAATTGAAATGCTTTATGCTTAAATGTTCATACTACTACAGAGAGCTGTGGATTTAGTGCAAACTTTGTCAAAAGTTTCACAGATACAGCAAAAATAATTCTAAAATTTATACAGAACCACTGTCCTCCTGTTGTTCATTGATTTGCTCAAGTGAGCCCAGTAACGTCTCCTTTCTGAGACTTCTTGTTTCTGTGTTTGGCATATCGAATATGTCATGGGTAGCTTGCCAGGCTTTGCCGTGTGGGCAAGATACTCTCGGTAGCTTGATGGGCTCTCCGAGAGGGACGGAAGAATCAAACCTGGCTCAGCAGGGCTAGCCGCGCAAGGCAAACACCCTACCACTGTGCTATCGCTCCAGCCCATACAGATCCACAAAGGATGATAAATAGCCAAAATCAGGAGCACCAAAACACACAGCAGAAACTCCGTCTGCACTTCTATGTTCATTGCAGCACAATTCACAGTAGCCAAAACCTAGAGACAACCCAAGTACCCAAGAACAGATGACTGGATAAAGAAACTACTACATAATGGAATAATACACAGCCACCAGGGAAAAATGAAGTTATGAAATTTGCTTATAAATGAAGTCATGAAATTTGCTTATAAATGGATGGACATGGAGAGTATCATGCTAAATGAAATGAGTCAGAGAGAGAGGGACAGACGTAGAATGATAGTACTCATCTGTGGTATATAAAAAACACAATATGAGACTGATACCCAAGGTCAGTAGAAACAAGGACCAGGAGGACAGATCCACTTTTGGAAGCTTGCCAAAAGTGGTGGGGGCAGAAAGCAGGTAGGATAAAGAACCATTATACCAAGGATAGATGGAAATTATCACTCTGGGCAAGAACTGACTGCTAAAAGTAGGTAAATGGACACACATGATAGTCTTTCAGTACCTGTAGTGCAAACCATAATGCCAAAAAGAGAGGGATAGGGGAAAAGTTCAATCTATAGGGACAACCTGGGGTCTGGGTGGGGAATGGGAGAGAAACTGGGGACACTGGTGGCAAGACATGTACGCTGGTTAAAGGATGGGTTGTATGACTGAATCCAAATCACAAACAACTTTGTAACTGTATCTCTCAATAATGATTCAATTTTTTAAGTAGCCAAATCAGACTGAGAAAAAAAATGGAGGCATAATACTCTCTGATTTATATATGTGTATATATATGTATATATAGGAAACATTATACTCCTTGATATATATATATAAAACAAAGCTATAGTAATCAAAGCCAACACTATATTAGACTTAAAAAGCAAACATGGAGACAAGCATAATTGAAAGAAGAACCTAAAAGTTAGTTCATGCATTTGCAGTCAATTGATCTTTGACAAAGGTGTTAATAGCAATTAATGGGGAAAAGACAGTCTCTTCTATAAATGGTAGTGGGAAAACTCCGTAACTGGATATCTACTTGCAGAAAAGGAAACTGGACTCTTTTCTAACACACTGAAAATGCTTGATAGTATATTTTATTGTAATGCACCCTCAGAAGACATGTAGCCCAATTCTTTTTTTCTTTTTGGGTCACACCTGGCGATGCACAGGGGTTACTCCTGGCTCTGAACTCAGGAATTACTTCTGGCAATGCTCAGGGGACCATATGGGATGCTGAGAATTGAACCCGGGTCAGCAGCATGCAAGGCAAACATCCTACCCGCTGTGCTATAGTTCTAGCCCCTTAGCCCAATTCTTCAATGCTAATTTGTTTTAGATAAATGGCCTCCATTCAGCCTTTGCTTGATTTTTAAATTTGTGTGTGTGGGGGGCTGGTAGGGAGATGGTTTGGGGCCACACCCAGCATTGCTCTGGGATTATTTCTGCCTCTGTACTCAGGGATTACTCCCGGCAGTGTTCAGGGAACTAGATGTGGTGCCAGGGATTAAATCCTGGTCTCTTACAAGCAAGGCAAGTGCCTTACCCACTGTACTATCTCGCCAACCTGTTCGTTTATATTTCTAACCAACAACAGTATTGGTTTATGTGTCACTACATATAGAGATATCTTATTCTTTTTTATTATAATTGCATAACATTCCACAGCTATCTATATTTAAACTAAATTACTATTTACTTCCTGGTGGAAACAGTTTGGTGGATTTAAAAATTTTTGTTTTGTAATTCAGAAACACATTTATTTAGAAAATCTGGTGAAAATTTCACAAATGTATTTAACATTGTCTCATATCTTGAAATGCAGACTTATTTATGGGTTAAAACACAATGTATATTATAGAATTCAAAGTTTTGACATGAGTATACTCACGTGAATCCCAGCTATCTTAGTTTTTTATATTGCTGTGATTTTTAAAAAAGATTAAAACCATATCTATTACCTCATCAAACCAATAAACTACTAATTTATCACAAGAAAATAATTTTTGCTTGTTTGGTTTTTGGCACTCTGAGCTCACACAAACATGCTGGTGAGTTTTCTATGAGAATGGAATGGCTGGTTTCATTAATTTGACTTGAGTTGAGATTTTCAAACAGCAGGCGAAGATCCTGCAATGTTTCTATCAATTTCAGAACTCCCAGCAAGGGATGGAAAAACCTCCTTGCCACATCTTAAAAAGAATTTGACAGGGGTATAACTCACAAGGGACAACCTTCATGTGCCCCTGTAAGTTTACACACTAATCCGCATAACAAAGATTCACCTTGTTCATTGTGCTGTGTCTCTTCTAACCCTCAGTGCCCAGTGGGATCTATTGGGAAGCAAGGTTGTCATCTTAAACGGTGTCCGCCTTGGAATAAAGCTCTCTAATCTAACATGGCTGGTGTTTTTACAAGAGGGAAATGAAGACACGGAACCTGACCACCATGTGACAACAGGTATTTACTGCCCAAAGCCACTGGCAACTGTAGAATCAAGAAAGAATTCTCCCTAAGAAGGGAGCTGAGGAATCTCACTCCACCTAAGACCTTTGTTTTGAACTTCCAGCCTTATGGTTCTGGGAGGACAAGTTCTAGGTTAGGCTAGCTCTAGGAAACCAACACCCACTTGAAGAACATTTCCATCACCTTAATAACCACCCCCCCATGTCTGTTAAAGTAAATATTTTGCTCGAAGCCCAGGAGAACCCCGAGCCCTGTACTAAAGTCTGGAGGGTGAATAAAATCTTTTGGTGGATGCTGACTTAATAGGAGATAGGAGGAGAGTGACGCTTGGGGATATGACTGCATTCCACCCATCGTTCCCTGTCTTCTTAAGCTTCAACACGAATCATCTATTGGGTCAAACCCAATGTGCTTGGAATCTCCACTATGAACCAAGTTAGGTCCTGCTCACCCCGTCATAAGTTGGCCAACTCTCCCCTGATAGCCTTGTTTCCCCTATTTGCCCTCCCCTGCTGTAATTAACCCAGGTTATAAATCAAGGGGGGAAACGCACGGGAAATACCTCTCTTCCTCCTTAACATCGGAGCACTATCCTATCTCCCTCCAAACAGCTCAGAACACTTCTTTCTGCTAGCTGAAAGTTGGACAGGATGAGCTGACACCGAGCCTACTTTATAATAAAGTGTTGACTAGCTCCGACATAAGTGGGTGTTCTGTAGACACGATGGGCTGTTAAAACACAGCGTGCGAGTTTGCTCCACGCACAATCACGGGGATCGCCTGAACTCCCTGGAGACTGCATGGCTGAGAGCTGGAGCTTGCTTCGCTGCCCAGCCTGAGGAGAATGCATTTTACCACAGACAGCTAGCCCGAGAAGAAATTCTCCAAGCCTGGCTTCTCCTGAATGCAGGTCATTTTCACACCATCGCCACACCGAAAAATTCTAAGAGGGTACCATCATAAATAAGGGGCTATCTATATACACTTTTCCTCACTCAAGATCTGGCAACTTTATTTAGATTTTATTTTTATTTTTTGTTTGGGGGCTCAGTGGTGGTCAGGGTTTACTCCTGGCTTTGTGCTCGGGATCACTCCTGGCTGGGCTTCAGGGACTATATTGGGTGCTAGGGATTAAATCCTGGTCTCTTGCATGCATGGCTAGAACCCTACCTGCTGGACTATCTCTTCAGCCCCAGTCTGGCAAAACTGGACTTCCAGAATTCCAAGTACATAGACTTTTTGCAAAATTGAAGTAGGTCTCCAACTTCTGGTTACATGAATCATGCAGAGAAGGAGCAGATGGCGGCATTCCAAAACGACTTTGAGATTAAATCAAACCCCACCGTACACCCTAACCCCCAGTCACACAGCAGTGATCCAGGCTCTCTCCAACGTAAAACAAAGTCTAGGTCTCAGGTCTTTAAAGTCAAAAGATCCACTGCAACGAAAGATTGGAAAATACAAAACAGACTCGCCTTCTGACCTGTCGACATGCTACGATTGCTAAGTGAGTTTTGTCTGCCCACCAACGACATACCCACTTCCCTTGGGTGGGTACTCCTGGAAGATCATCTCCCAGAAGTACATCTGTTATGCCCTGGTATCTCCACTTTCTTCTAAGGGCTGAGTTAGGTTCTTGATTTTAAAGTATCTTTGAAGACTCTTGTTTGCTAGTGCAAAAGATGAGCCTGGAAAATTGCCCAGAATACTTTGTCACCGTTTGCCCATGGCTGAATTAAACAGATGCCAGATACTGTTTCGTTTTAACTTTTTGTTAGCCACACCTAGAACTGAAGGTTATTGGCCTTTTTCAAAAAATCAGGTGAATCAGAAGCAAAAAATTCTTTCCTAAAACAAACCAGTGGCTAGGATGCCTGGACCACAGATGAACGGAGTGGGAATGTCAGAGAGGTAGAACCTCGCCTCTGTCTCAGACCCCACATGTGGAGGGGTTTTATATCTAATTCACACAGTCAACCTGAAGTGTGAATATCAGCTCTCTCTCATGTACACTCTATCTTTTTCTTTCTCCCTCTCTCAGTTCCTCTCCCCCTCTCTCCCTCTCTCCCTCCCTCCACTATTAGTATATTTGTGTGTGTGTGTGTGTGTGTGATCCATTCTGTCTGATTTTTCTGCAGCCCTCTCAGTCTACTCTAGTTCCTTTGTTTATCTTTCTATCTCTGGCCTTTTCTGTCTGCAATCTTCCTTCTTTCCCTCTGCTTTCTTTGGAATTGCTTGCGAGGTACAGCTGCCTTTAAGAACACAGACCCTTTGTTCCAGTACCATGCTGTTTTAATTATTACTGCTTTATAGTAGAGTTTGGAATTAGGGAGGCTGATTCCTACCACTTTCTTTTTCCCAAGGATTGCTTTAGCTATTCATGGGGGTTTATTGTTCTATATTAATTTCAGGAGTGTTTGCTCCATTTCTTTGAAGAATGTTATGGGTATCATTATAGGGATCACATTGAATTTGTACAATGCTTTGGGAAGTATTGCCATTTTGACAATGTTAATTCCCCCGATCCATGAGCAGGGGATATCTTTCCATTCTCTCATGTCCTCTTTTATCTCCTAAAGTAGCATTTTGTAGTTTTCTTTGTACAGGTCCTTTACTTCCTTAGTTAAGATAATTCCTAGGTAGTTGATTTTCTGGGGCACAATTATGAACGGGATTGTTTTTTTTCTTCATGTCCCTTTCTTCTTTCTCACTATTTGCATATAGGAAAGCCGTGGACTTTTGGGTATTGATTTTATAGCCTGAAAAATTTACTATACAAGTCTATTGTTTCTAGGAGTTTCTTGGTAGATGTTTTAGGGTTCTCTTAGCATCATATCATCTACACAATGGAGTATCATGTAGCTGTTAGAAAAGATGAAGTCATGAAATTTACATACAAGTGGTACTACATGGAAAGTATCATGCTAAGCGAAACGAGTCAGAAAGAGAGGGACAGACATAAAGAGATTGCATTCATCTGGGGAACATAAAGTAACAAAATAGAAGACTAACACCCAAGAACAGCCGAGATAAGTGCCAGGAGGTTTACTCCATGGATTGGAGGCCAGCCTCACAGGCTAGGGGAAAAGGCAGCTCAGATAGAGAAGGGAGCACCAAATAAAGGGTGTTGGGATTATCCTCCCAGGATGGGAGATGCATGCTGAAAGTAGACTATAGACCAAACATGATTGCCACTCAATGCCTCTTTTGCAAACCACAGCACCCATAAGGAGAGAGAGAACAAAAGGGAATGCCCTGCCACAGAGGCAGGGTGGGATGGGGGGTGGAGTGGGTGGGGAGGGAGGAATACTGGGAACAGTGGTGGTGGAGAATGGGCACTGGTGGAGGAATGGGTACTCAATCATTGTATAACTGAAACCCAAGTACAAAATTTTTTAAGTCTACAACTGTACTTCATGGTGTTTCACTAATAAAAATTTAAAAAAATTAATTAAAAAACAGAACACAGACCTTGGGGCACACAATCTGGGCAGGGATTCCTCTCTAGCCTCCTTGCATCCTTCTTCTTTTCTGTCCCCAAGCTTGCAAGAGGACCTGGCACGCAGGAAGCATCTTAGAGTCACTTTTTTGACGCTATGTATTTTCCACTTTCCTATGACTCCTTTTGCCAGGAAATTTTTGGGACCCATAAACTCAGTAGCCGACATAGCAGGTAAGGTGAGGAGCATTTAGGTGAGCTGTACTTCACGTACTGGGGGAAACTGAGATAAAGACCTAAGCTAATTCTCTGTGCTGTTTTCTCCTTCTGTCTTTCCCAAGAATCACTAGGCAAGAGTTCAGATGTCAGGGAATTCACTAAAGCACCTTCCATCTTGTGCCAGGGGACGGTTGAATATCTTCCTTGCCCCCAACTAAGGCAATCAGTGAAGGCACGACTTCCAAGAAGAGGAGATGAGATCAAGATGAAAGGATCAAGGAGAGAAGGAGAAGTATCCCAATGAAAAAATGGCAAGACAGGAAAAGGAAGAAGAGGTGCGGGGGTAGAGATGGAGATTCACCGAAGGCCATTGGCCAGTGTTTTCCTGCTACCCAGAGGAAACAATCCACCTGTATCCTTCAGAAACAAGCTGTGATGGTGACAGTCCTGTCCTGATCCTAAATGGCACACATGGTTCACTTCAATTTCAGCACAGTTGTCTGCGCTGGCTCCGGCCTCCGCTTCCCTCTGAGGTGCAGTTTTTTGTAAGCCAAAGAAAAGCCCCCAACATTGAGAAGTTGGCTCCTTGGCAACTGAAAGGAAGTTGAGAGAAAGAAAAATGGAGAACATGGCAGAGTGAAAACGGAGAGACATAGAAACATTTCATTTGGAAACAACAGACACCAAGGCCCGATCAACCCCAACCACGCCATCTGCAATCGAGATGCGTCATGAGGATGATGCAGATGGCCGGCTTCCAGGAGAGTTCCAGGCCAGTGGGGCTCAGCCTTCGCTGCATGCTGTCATCACCTAGGGGCCTGACAGCAGACAATTCTTGGTATCCAGCGGGCACCCCAGACTACTAAAAATGGGGGGACAGGATGGCAGAACTCTGCAGGTGAACAGAGCCACAGAGCGTAAGAGTGAAAACCACATCTGGGGCAACCCAGAGGATGAGGGACAGCGTTTGAACTCTGACCTGCCTTCAGATCAGACCAGCAGCCAGAGCACCTGTGCTTTAATTAAGAGAACAGCCCGGGGACCATGAGAGGACCCTGAAGGAGCCATCTGCTTGGGAACCTACACTCTCGCCTCTCTGGATATTCCTCAAGAGCAACCACCTTCTTCACAGACATTTGTTTTGCCCCCAGTGCTGGACAGCCCTGGACTGCAGCGTCTGTTGGTGGACATCTGCTGTCTGTGATGGGGCGGGCAGGAGGCGGGGGAAGGAGCTGAGTTTCCTGGAAAAGAAAGCCCGGGCCAGTGCCAGACTGTGCACCCTGGGGCAGCTGGTGTGAGCTGAGCTCTGTCCTCTGTTCATTTGCTGGAGCTCTGACACCCCGTGCCCTTTGCAGGTGGCATTACTGGGACAGAGGGGCATGGCAGATGTCAGGAGCGAAGTTGTGACCATCCAGGAGTTGGCAGGGCCCCTCATCCAATTAGGGCTTTTCTAGGCAGCCTCGCCACATAGGGACGTCAGACTCTGGAGGAGGACACTTCTGTTTGGAATTGTTGGCTTTGGAGGCCACACCCAAAGCCCAGGAGCCCAGAGCTTACTCCAGAAGGATCTCCAGGAAGTGCTCAGGCCCCTGTTAGGTGTTCCAGCTGCACCCCCTCAACAGAGCACACGTCACAGTTTATTGTCACCTCCAGCGTGGCAGGAAAATAGATTGTGATGTTTGTTTAGGCTTCCTTTTCACAACTGCAGACGGATCATGACAAGGAGTGATGGCACGGTCAGGCTGTTCACAGCCTCCTGCCTCCCCCCAAGAATCCCCGAGTCTGCAGGCTCCTGGGGGTCCTTTAGAGCAGAAGCTGGGGCCAAGAGACTGCACAGGTGTAAGGCACTACCCTTGCAAGCCACTGACCCAATTTGATCCTCCATACCACAGATGGTCTCCAGAGTTCCACCAGGACTGACCCCTAAACACAGTCTGGAGTGAGCCCTGAGCACCACCAGGTGTGAACCAAAACCTAAAAGAATAGGGGCTGGAGTCATAGCACACAGGTAGGGCGTTTGCCTTGCACATAGCTGACCTGGGTTCGATTCCCAGCACCCCATATAGTCCCCCGAGCACCGCCAGGAGTAATTCATGAGTGCAGAGCCAGGAGTAATCCCTGTGCATCGTCAGGTATGACCCAAAAAGGAAATAATGATGATGATGATGATGATGATAATGATGATGATAATGATGATGATGATAGATTTAAAGCAAACAATCTTGCGTGTTCTGTAGCATGTGAGATCCTCGGCCACTTGGGCTCAATGTGCCAGAAGGCGGGGGCGGGGGGGGGGGGAGGATGAGAGTGAGTGTGGCTTTGGGGGTGTCAGCTAGGAAAGGGAATCCCTAGTGCAAGGGTGGTCAGAGACCCTGTGAACAAGGAGAAGGAGCCTGGCTTCTGCCCTGGAACTTGGAGATCACTGCACTGAACTCAACAACAAAGGCAAGAATATTTCCTGCTTCAAGGGTGTAGAAAAAGCCACAGGGGACGGCCGAGAGCGAGCCCAGGTGAGATCAGTGGAAACCAGAGAGTCTTCAAGACACAGGATTTGTTTTCTGTGGCTGTGTGACAATCACCCCAAATCCAATGTCCTCAAGCACCAAGGATTGCCTCACAGCTTTGGGCATTGGGGCTTGGAGCACCTTGCAATGCCACCCTCTGCTCAGAACCCAGCCCCTAGGCAAGGCCCTGTGCAAAGTTTCCTGTTAGGTGAATGAACTCTGATGCTCATGCAAGACAGGAGAGAATCACCTACCCGCTAAGGCAGACAGGGGACAGGAGGGGACATGGATTTACAGAAAATAACCACCGTAGCTCTTTGTTTCGTCTTCCAGTGTAGATTTTTATTTAGTAATTTTTTTTACTAACGACACTGGGATGGACAAATTTGTTGACAATAGGGTTTCCTGTCTCAAGTGGTCCAGTTCTGATGCCACCACCTGCATCCGCATCCCTCCACCAATGACCCCAAGTTCCCTCCCACCAACCTGTTGCCTCAATGGACACATTTTTAAGTTTAATTGTTAATCCTGTTGGTCCCATATTTATCATCATGTTGGATCTAGCGGTTAGATACATGCAAATAATCTCGCCTTGACACCTCGAGTCCCAGGTTCCATGTTGCTTCCAGAGCCCCTCTTCTTGCTCCCCTGTCTCCATTCAATTTCTTTCCTTCCTTGATATTTTCATTTCTGTCACTGAGACCCAAGGTTTTGCTCGTGTTCGATGCCTGCTATTCCCTAGCCCTGTTATTCTATATGCCACACATTCTAAACATCTGCTATTGATGAGGTCAAATGCACAGCCAATTCACGCACCCAGAAATGCTCAGGACTTACTCCTGGCTCAAGGGTCATTCCTGCTATAGTTCAGGAGACTGTACTAGGTGCTGGGGATCAAACCTGGGTTGGTTGAATGCAAGGCCAGTGCCCTACCTACTGTCCTATCTCTTTGGCCCCAACAGCCACTCACCTTTGATCCTCTGATGCTGCTGGTGGACCATGTGCTCTCAGAAGCTGGGATGATTCTATGCTACTTATATTTACATCTCTAGAGCCTTCCCCAGTGCCTGGAGTGAAAGGTTTGTCCAGTGAATAACCAATGGTGAGGTTCTCCATCCTCCCAACCCTTCCCATCAACACTGGGCTAGCTCCTGGTGCAGGAATCCCTCTGCCTTTTGACAGGAGAGGGAGAACCCGGGTGTGGGAAGTTTAGGCCCCACGTTCAGGGTCACATAAATAGTAACAGCTGAGTGAGAACTTTTTCATTATATTCCTGGTGGTGGGATTTGTTCCTTTCTATTTGGAACAGGGCCCTGAAATGTGAAATGTGACACATTCTGGATCGTGTGACTCAGCCTTCGGCTCTTCTGAGATCGAGAGTGGGGGCAGGCAGAGCGAGTCAGCAGCCTGCCTGCGAGGACGGGGATTGTAGAGCCGCAGAAGCTAGCGACTCATGGATTCTCACACCCTGCAGTACCCCAGTTTTCCAAACAGATGAGTCCCGGCTTAGGAAGTGAACCGGAGCACTGTCCATCCCCAGGGCCCAACGTAGAACCCGGGCTGATTCAGACAGACATGAGTCAACTCTTGGGGGCTTTCTAGTGCCTAAAAGGAGAATCTGTTCTGTGAGCAGAAACTTAATGGGTGGGTCACGTTCCTAATTTCGCCCATCATCACTCCATTCCTTCTGAGCTCTTTGCACACACTGCCACATAAGGTTGGTTTGGGGCGACCCATCTCCCTCCCTCCCTCCCCTGGCTCAACTCTTGAAATATCTGACATCCAAGGAGGCTTTCTAGTTTCCTGAATGCCCTGGTGATGGCTGCCCCCTGCCCTGGTGAGTCTGGATACTCCAGAGAGAGCACAGACGCTATACAATTCCACACTGATTTTATGTGGCTGTCCATTTTATGTGGCTGAGTGTATGTGGCTGACTCACATGCTTCCCAAGGGCATCTCTGTGGCTTATGTCCCTATCTTCACTCAGCCCTGATACAGTCCCTGCACTGGACCAGACACTCCCTGGCTTAAGTAAATATCTGATGACTGTTTACTTGGTTGTTCAGTGAGCAAGGTACTGAGCACTAATTCTCTGCACCCCGTGATAACGAGTGATAAGAAACCAGCCTAGGTGCTTCTATCCAGGGGCACGTGGTCTGCTGCAGACCCCTGCATAGATCCATCCTTCCTGATCCCAACTTCCCCACCCATGGAGTCCAGGGGTCAACCGCATGTCCCATGCTTTTCTTTCTCCGCTCTCAGTGTGGTGAGCTGAGAAACCTCCCTGGTGGTCCCGGTCCACCACTCCGGAAATCCTCCCCTCACGAACAACAAACAAATCAGTTTTCTGAGTTGGTGGTTTGAATGTGGTTGTTTCTGAATTTGGGGCTGAGCAATCACACCATACAATCATGAGCGTTTAGGAAGACCAGAAGTGATCACAGAAGCCACAAGTACAGGGTGGGAGGCTTCAGATCCTCCCAAAGGCATCGTCTGGGGGAAGGGAGATGGCAATGACGTCATTTCCGACGTCACACCCGTGACGGGTGAAGCAGTTCATTCCCACGGTCCTCACTTCTGGTTTCCCCCTGGGACTTTGCTTCTTTCCACTCCCTACAGCTTCCACGCTCCCAGATGTGGGATCCTGTCACCCGCAAAGGAAGGATGCTGCCAAGAGCCCTGGGTGTCAGCTCTTAGCTGGGGCTCGGCTCTTAGCCACACCCACTTCTCTCAACCCCCAGAAGAGAGGACTTGCGAGCACTTGAGAATCAAATGGAAAGAGAACCAGTGAGCCAAAGAAAACTTGCTGGCTCTCCTGACTGTGAACTGGTGGTTATTCTGCCATTTGCACATGTGCCTGAGTCACTCTAGGGAATACACTGGAAAGACATTATTTCCTGGTCTGAACGTTTGACTTTGCCTTAAGGAACGCTGCTGTGAGTCACGGGGATGGCCCACAGAACCACCCAAGGACGGTAGGGAATTAACTGAGTGACTATGTGCCAGTCCCTCTTCTAAGCGCTTCATCTGCTTTTACTTCCTTAATCTTTGTGATTTCCTAATGCAACAATAATCAGCTTCATTTTACAGAGAACATGAAGGCACAGAATGTGTAAGAAACTTGCCTGGGGCCACACAGTAGATATTGGAAGAATCAGGACTCAAAAGGTTAGATCCTATTGGGTGAGTTTGTGATGGGTGGTGCAATAGCAACCACCTTGTAACCATGAGGAAAAAGTCAAGAGAAATCATAGAAAACTCTATGGTTAGATATGGATCTAACCTGGACCTATTGTCCCCAAACCCCTCTATATCTCTAGGTGTTTTGTTCTGTGAGAAACAAGTGTCTGTAATGCTGGAGTTGTTTTTTCAATCTTTTGACAGCCGAAGGTTACACCGACAAATTCTTATAAGTAAAATAACTCAAACATAAAAATGTAAAGATTAGTATAAAAATGAATATTTAGTTTGAATGAAAAAGGAAGCTACAGAGAGTTTCCAAAATTTAAAAGAGGATTTTAAAACATCGCAAAATTTAAAATAACTGCTTTTAATGAAATGAATACCTAACAAACTTCTGTAATATCTTCATTCTATATGTTCACATTGTTTATCATCTAGATAGGATTTCAGATAAATACTTTTTGTTAAAATAATAACTAATCCTGGGCTGGATGGACAATACAGTGGGTAGGGTACTTGCCTAGCACATGGGTTCAGTCCCCTGAGCACTTCCAGGAGTTAATTCCTGAGTGCAGAGCCAGGAGTAATTCTTAAGCATCCTAAGCATGACACGCTCCTCCCTGCCCCCCCCCCCCAAAGAATTATGACTTGTTACCAGCACGGTGAGAAAAACCTAGTTGTATGAGTTGGAAAAATTTTGTCCCACTTGATAACTCATTATTGATACTGTCACATGCATTGTAAGACAGTCACCAAATTTGGGAAACGAAGTTGGTTTTATAGATGAATTGTGCTCTTTCAAAGAACTTCCCACAGGCTAGCTTCTGGCTTCACTCACATCAAACCTGATTCCTGGGTTGTCTTGTTCTTCCTATTCCCTTTCCCACCCTGACATCAAACTTCACTGTCAGGCATTAATCAATGCCAGGGGCCCGGACCACCGAGGCATGAGTCTTCCTAGAAGCCATCTTTGTGTCCTGCAGTGTGGAGAACTTAACCATGCAGAGAAAGGAGCAAAAACCACACATGCATATCCCACTGAATCCCGTTCTAAAGTAACACTTTCGCAGAACCCCAAATCCCCAAATGCACTCAGCCTCTTTGGCAACAAGAAACACGAGGGATGGATCATGGAGGAGAAGTTCCAATGGAAAGAATTCCATAGCCTAAGCATTGACAATGAAAACGTTTCACTTCTGCAAATTTTCAAAAGCAATGTAAAATGGCCAAGGACTTCGAAAGGTACCTGCAAGTGAGAGGAGTTACACTGCTTTTCTATAGAAAATGGATCCGCTTCACATCACTAGTGTGTAACTGACTCATCTCATAGCATAGGGAAGCGCCTTGCACAAAGAATGGCACACAATAAGCTTCAGAGCAAGGATGTTCAAAACCACAACACATTTCAGTAGGATGTGTATTATTTGGCTGCTAGAGCAATAGTAATGCAGGTAGGGCATTTGCCTTGCACACGGCTGACCCGGGTTTGATTCCTCTGTACCTCTCGGAGAGCCTGGCAAGCTACCGAGAGTATCACACCCACATGGCAGAGCCTGGGAAGCTACCCATGGCATATACAATGTGCCAAAAATAGTAACAACAAGTCTCACAATGGAGACATTACTGGTGCCCACTCTAGCAAATTGATGAACAACAGGAGGACAGTGCTTCAGTGTACTATTTAAGGGGCTTCCTCCCCTCGAACTTTTTCCCCCTCTTGAATGTGTTTTCATTGCTGCAGTCAAAGTACTGAACTGACCTATTTTAGGCACCAGGATTTACAACACAATAATAGGATTCAGTGCATCCAGGGTTCCAGTGCCACATCCTCACTCGAGTGTCTCATCTCTCCACCCTTAACTCATGACGTCCTTCCACTCATCCATCCCCCCACCTCACCCCCACTCTGTGGCCAGCTCAGTTCTGTAGGTAACTTCTCAGGTTTAGTTGCCTTTGCTCATTTGTTCCTCCCTTATTTTGTTTCTTTCTATCCTGCATATGCCTGAGATCATTCTGTGTCTGCCCCTCTCCTAACTTCGCTCAGTCTTGTGCTCTCCAAATACAACCATCTAGCAGCAAATTGAATACATTTCCTTTCCTCTAGCCAAGGAGTTTTCTGTTGTGTATGTGCATCATAATCTCTTGATCCAAGCATCTGTTCTTGGCCATTTGGTGTATTGATATTTTGACTATTGTGAATAGTATGGCAATGAGCATAAGAATGTGAAAATTTTTCCCAGAGAGTGATTTGGGGCCCTTGAGGTAAATGCCAAGAAGTGGAATGGGTGAGTCAAATGAAAGTTCAATTCTTAGTTTTTTTTGAGAAATGTTCATATTGTAACAGCCTTTAACCTGTGTTTCCTTTCCTTCTTCCCTCTCTCCCTCTCCCTTCCCCTCCCCTCCCCTCCCTCCCACCCACCCTCCCTCCTCCCTCCCTCCCTCCCTCCCTCCCTCCCTTCCTTCCTTCTTTCCTTCCTTCCTCCCTCCTTCCCTCCCTCCCTCCCCTTTCCTCCTTTCTTTCTGTTGGTTTGGGGACCAAACCCATTGGTGCACAGGGGTCACTTCTGACAGTTCAGAAATCCATGAATGGATCGATGGAATCCAGCCTCCAGCATTCAAAGCAAAGCAGGTACACCAGCCTTTTATGCTGTCTCCAGAGCCCCTGGCCTACTCTCTTCTACCCTTGGATGAACATACTGTTAATGTTGGTTTTTCAATGAGAGAGAGACTAATGCTTGAGCTTTCAGGAGTTCCATATTGTCATACTTAAAAAGACTGATGCTCTCCATAATCAGAGTGGCCAGGAAATCAAAGGGACATCTTTCCAATCGATAGCTTTATGATTACTTTCAAAAAGTGCATCTTCGCCCTAAAATCAGCAGGCTATATTTAGTCCCTATCACCAAGAGACATCTGCCCACCAAGGCAGCAGCGCTTCTCATCAGTGACACGTCATCTATTTATTTCAGCAGCTAAACACCTTCTGACACAACAAACAACCACCTTTGGAAACAAAGATGAAATTTTGGGTGCCTTCACAGATATGGGCTGTCTAAAATTACAGACGGTGCTAATTAACTGGAACACAGAATTAGAACCTACAGTTCGGAAAAGATGCAAGAAAAATAGAGCATTTGTCAAAAACTTTAGCACTGGGGAGCTAAGCTGACTGTTTCCAGCATGCTAAATTGATGAGAAGAATTATGTAACATAGTTAAATCTCAATAAACAAAGCCTGTCAGGTTGTGCCTGAATGAGAGCATTTGTTTGCTCAAAAGGCTGGTGTTGAAAGTAAATTCCCCCGTTCACTGATAAAAAATTATGAATAAACCTAGTGAAAAAGATACTATCTGTGGGAGGGGAGACTGAAATTGACCATAACTTCACTTCTGTTTGGCTCACAAATTATTTTACTCCTGTCAAATATGCAGGAATTCAACGAAAGCAACTACCATTTGTATTCTTGAATCTCAAAACCTGAGTGAGCAGCTGAGAGTACCTAAAAACACCTATTTTAGGAGAGCTGGTAGAATTTACCTGGTACTGGTGCCAGCTGGTGGCCAGTGTTCTTCTAGGAGAGGTAGGTTGATATAGGCAAGAGGAAGGATCCAAGTTCTAAGGTGTGGAACTCCAAACACCCCAATCTACGCATCTACTGAGAGAGGAGAGAGGGAAAGAGGAGTGGGGGGGGGGGGGTATGGTGCCGCCAGCAGGTCAATCTGTACCTGTGAGGCGAGTGCATCAGCAGCCTCATGGCACCTTCAGACTTACAGATACCGCAGAATTGCTGCTGTGCCTCTGACCAGACCCCAAAAACTTGGGGCAAAGTTTACCAAGAAAGTAAATGGCCAAAAGTTAGGTATGTGGGAGACACGCCCACAAACTACCTCCAGCTCAGCTATATAACTGGATGCATGGCCTCTCTGTTTCCTGATCAAACTGCTTAATGGCCATGATCTCCCAGAGACTCAGAAACAAATCTTGAAACCCAGTAGCTTTTGGCAGAAATGCATCTGGACTGCTCAGTAGGTTACTGTTGCTGGACCACCCCAGGGGGAAAGGGTGCTGTCCCTCCACTTGCTCCCCCTTGGCGGTTCAGTGGCCGCCATCCACCAGAGGCCACTGGACAGTCAAGGCTTGGACCCTCAGTGACAAGACACGCCAGGTCTCACGGGATGGGGGGTGGAGCCAGCCCTTTCCTCCCCACCCCATCGAGACCTTGAGTCACTGCCCACAAATGGCCTGTCTGGCTCCTGATCAAGTTGCTCAAAGGCCATGATCCCAGAGACTCAGGAACAAATCCCGGAATCCAGCAGGTTTTGGCAAGAAATCCCTCCAGATTTAATCGTTAAAATTTCAGAATTTCAAACTCGCACAGCCACTACTGCAGCCACACGACATCATATATTATTCATAACCAGCAATAGAAAACAAATTTTCTACTGTTGCCTTTTTGGCATATCTGAGTGTTGGGGTAAAATCCCAAATAATAATGGTGGGTGTGGTGTCAAAATATTGAATGTAATCAAAGTAGAGAGAGAGTAATGTGGAAATCTGCCCAACAGGTAGGGGGAGGGTGTGGGATGGGGGTATACTGGGGTTTTTTGGGGGTGGAGAATGGGCACTGGTGAAGGTACAGGTATTTCATTGTATGACCGAGACTTAAACCCGAAAGCTCTGTAACTGCTCTCACGGTGATTCAATAAATAAAATTATAAAAAATGGGAAAAAAGTAAGGTGGATTTCATGCCCAATTTAATCAGCCTAATCAGTGGCTGAATAAATAGCAGTACTCCTACATAAAGAGAGAGAGAGAGAGAGAGAGAGAGAGAGAGAGAGAGAGAGAGAGAGAAAGACTCAAGTCATCCAATCTTATCTAGGAAATCAAATCAAAATGATTTCTTCCTCCTTCATAGAGATTAAGAAAAATAATCAAGTCTGAGGCATTCTTTGAAGGTTAGAAGGCATTAACAGGTGGGGCTATCTAGAAAGCATGCTGATTCAAGTTAAGAGGTAAATGCTATCTGGACCAATTTCCACATAGACACCCAGTCCCTGGCCAGTCCAAGGGCAAAGTGCTGAGCCTGTTCTCAGAAGCAGCTGTGGTAGGGGCTGGAGAGACAGGACAGGGGTTAACACCTGATCTAGGCTCTCTTCCCAGTACTACCTTTGGTCCCCAACATGCAGCCATAGGTGACCCATGATCTCTGAGCCAGGAACAGCACAGCAAGGTGTGGCCCAAACCCTCCCAACTTTGCCTACTCTTCAAAAAATCAAAGCAAATGTGGTGGTCATGCGGTGGGTGAGTTCCCCACCAGAGGTCAGCAGCCCTGAGCACTCAGGTCTTCTACCTATGACCAGCTCACCAGGCAGCATCTCCCTGCCGGGCATTCAGGAGTCCTCATGCCTCTGCCCCCAATGGGCTGCAGCCTTCATTGGCATCAGCAAAGACTGGCTGGATGGCATGTCTGACTTTGAAGCAGCAGGAGAAATTAAGGCAGTAGGGCATCCTCCAGCCTCCATTTTTTGGGGATTCAGCCCAGAAGTTGCACCAGACACAGAAAGGAAATAGAAAGGACCTGGAAAGGGTGGCTGTTCAAATCAAGAGCAATTGGCCCCCATAGATGTTACTCATTTTTTTGCAGGGATAGGGGTAGCTCATACCTAGAGGGACTTAGGGGCTACTTCCAGATCCATGTTCAGGGAACACTTCTGGCAGTGGTCAGGTGACCACACGGGACCAAGAAGCAAATCAGAGTCAGCCGCATCAAAAGCAATTGTCTTACCTTCTGTACTATCTTGCCAGGCTCACAGATGTTATTCTGGGAGGCTACAGGCCTGGTGAAAACCTTGGGGGCTCTTTTCCAGGAAGGAGGAGGAAGTGTGCCCTGGAGCCTGAGAGTTGACTCAGCACCACATTCGTATGTGTTGTCTACTGAAAGCTCTTATTACTGAAAGTTGTGGAGTGGGAAGTGTGTCCTCTTCACCTCTGTCTGGGCTGGTGTACCCAGTTCCTGATCTTTCAGGAGGAGACTTCTTCATACACGGGGCATTTTCTCTTCCAAAAGTGCATAAAGGAGCACTTTCCTCAGAGAGTTATAGGTGGGTGGCTTAGAAATTTCTGGATCGTTCATTATCAAGCCTTGAGTTTCTGCTCAATGAGAACCAATACTATGGGAAACATTATTAGAAAGTCCACCCATGATGAACCCTTAGACCTCTGCCATCCCGCCTCTACTGATCAATTCACCGATGAACAATAGATCAATGGGTCATAAGAAGGACCTATGAAAATGTCACCTAGTCCTTTTTAGGTGGTTATTTGCTGAATAGAAGACAAGAAGAGGTCTACTCATGGTTAGTCCACTGCTGAGTGTAGAAGTAGGTAGGTAGGGAGCTTTCTAGAGAAGGATACAACTCTCCAAATGTGCCTGGATCACCAACCTGTCCTGGCATGGTCTTGTCCTCCTGCTATCCAGGAAAGTCCACTTGCTCATTCTGTCGATGTGATATACACAGAATATCCAGGAGAACTCTTCCCTGCACTGCTCTGCTCTCTTGGTTCTATAATCTAAGGCCAAAGATTTTTTTTACCATAATTCCATAATTCAGTATTGTCTGTTCCCCTTGATTTAGTTGTATCACAGATGCATGAGCTCATCTGGCATTTGTTTTTCTCCCCCTGACCGATTTTGCTTTACATGATGCCCTCCAGTTACAGCCAGACTGCAGCAAACTGAAAGATTTCATCTTTTCTTATAATTGCAGTGTATTTCTGTTGCGCATACCATAACTTCTTTATCCATTCATCATACATCATTGGAATGTTGGTTGCTTCCATGTTTTGGCTACTGTACTTAGCACTACAATAAACTATAAATGTGTGTACAAATATCCAGGAGTAGAAACAAGCTACCAGTGCTCAAAGCTTTTCTTCTTTTTTCTTTCTTCTTTCAGAACATTTATATTAGTTGGAGCTCTAGTCAGTAAGATGGAAGAAGATGAACTCAAACTGGATTCAGGAGGAAATGGGAAATAGTGGCTCCTGTAACCAGATTCATAAGTATAAAAGCCTCAGGCATAGCTGTAACATGGGCTCAAATCAGAGTATCAAGAGCTGGTTGATCTCCATATCTGCTTCTTTCTGAAGTAACTTCATCTCTCATGGAAACACAATGACTACTAACATACTCAGACCCACTCAGAGACTAGACAACAAACTCAAATAAAACAGAGTAGGTTTGGGGAATGGAGGGTATGCTTGGGGAACACATTCAGATGCACAAGTAAATACATGCCTAAGTAACTGATGCCTGATTGATTGAATGGATGAAAAGCCATACTAGAGAAATACCCTTCTAGCCACACAGGAAAAGGAGGGAGTTAATTTCATTCATATCAAGTGAAAACTTGGGGAAAGGATTACAAGGGAGATATGGGCTCTGACTCTAAGACTCCTTTTCAATCACACTTAAGCTTGGCACAATCAAGAGCCAACTCATGGAAACAACCCAAATGTCCAACTATAGCTGAATGGGTCAAGAAGTTGAGGCATATAACATAACATGAGACTGATACCCAAGGACAGTAGATACAAGGGCCAGGAATGTTGCTCCATAGTTGGAAGTCTACCTCATGAGGATATAATGCTGAGTGAAGTCAAATGAAAGGAAATGGATAGATACAGAATGATCTCTCTACATGTCAGACTTAAATACAACATAGTAACAAAAAAGGTCCAAAGGTGACATAATGGGAGAAAACTGTTCCATATAATTGATTTGGTGGTAGTGATGGATTGGGTTTGAAAGGGAGGGGTGCGGGGTCCTTGGGGGTAGGGATGTGAATACACTGGTGATGGGTGTGTTATGGGAATTATGTGCATGGAAAAATCATTATTAATAGTACTTTAAATAAAGAATCTCCACCAACAAAAAGATAATAATTTTTTAAATGATACTGTCACTTTCATACCCACCTCTGGATTTCCTTATGGAATTTGAAGAAAATCCATGATCCAAAAATCACGACTTTTGGACAATCACAGACTGTCACTAAATTTAACCTGGTACAAATCATTATCCTTTATCATCATCAGATTTATCATGTATAACAAAAGCAGATGTCTGATGCTCTCTGCTGTTTTAAAACCAAGGAATTTATCTCCTGAAAATACTGCAGATACTTGGTAAGTGGTATTCTTAGAACAGATTCTAGATAAATGTTCATTGTTGCTTTAGGATAGAGGGTCTGAGAGTGTACATGGAAGGGGGTGGGGGGCAGAAAAAAATTTACCAGATGTCCAAAACAGCTGATGGATGGATGAATGGATACCAAGAAAACTTCTTTTGGTTGACCCTGAATCAATTATTGTTCTAAAATTAGCCAGTACTGAGTTCGATTGTAGAACCAGCAAGGATTTCTATGAGTGGACGAATCTGTTTTGAGTCCCACGATTTGAGCATCATCTTGGCAAACATTTTTCTGTGGTCTTTTTTCCCCATGAGTTAAATTTTGCTTTCTCAGGGCTGAGAGATCACAGTTGGCCAACAAATGAGATCGTTAGGTATCCTAAAATATGTGTACAGTTTTAAATTATCCCCAGGTTCTGTTTTCACTTCTTCATTTAGTAAAAAGGAGGAAAACAAACCACACAACACCTCTCTGTGCTGTAATTTTGTATTCAAGGGTCCCACAGAGAGAGCAGCATCACCCATTAAAGCCCCGACTTTCCCTGCACTGAAATTACTACCCAGCCCTAATGATGACAATTTGTAACTGGTGTGCAACCCTGGCAAATGAGTAAGTTCTCACATGCAGGGAGAAAATGGACTTGAAAACAGGATGGAGTAGGAGTTCACAAATGCCCACACAGCATTCCTTAAAACACGGGCTTCAAATTCCCCCAGGGCAGGAGTGGCCTCATTTGAAACAGAAGAAAAGAGGCTCCCAGAAGTAAAATGACTCGCTGTCACACATCTTGGAAGAGTGAGGCTGTGAATTAAAGAATGTGCGGGACTCAAGATTTTTTTTGAAACACTGATTGAACACAACACTGTCGAATTCTTTTCATTGGGCTGTCAGACCGAGTTTCCAGAAGCAAACCTGCCTGCCTGCCTAACAAAATGGTACAAGTGGGAGAAAAAATAGAAAATTCCAGTGGCAGGGATGAGGAACTCTCCTCTAAAATTGGGGCAGAAGCCTTGACTCCGGGAACGCCCTATGGTCCCCTAAAGCACTGCCAGGTGTAATCTGGGAACACAAGGTAAGCTTTGAGCACTGCTGAGTGTGGCCCCCCAATGTAAATAAAATAGAATTGGAGGAGTGTAAAGTGGTCAGTTGGCTTTGAAAAACTGTTCAACATTGTCCATGAAACTATCTAGACATCCTCATCCATGATCCAAACCACTGCCAATAGAACCATGCCCACGTGGTTGCTCAGATAAATGTGCAAGAATATGTGTAGCACCATTATATTCTCCCCAAACTGAGAACCACCAAAAACTCCCAGCCGCAATAGAACAAATAAACTGGCATATTCCAATGGTAGTGTTGAAAGCAGACAGATAGGACAGCACCCCCAACTCCTCCCCATCCCCATGGCAATGGAATTCCTGAGAAGTAATAAAACCAACAGCCCTGGGACTGAAAAAAGCCCATCTTGAAGACACAGGAACTAAGGAAAGCCTGATTAAGACTTCACCTGGGGCCATCAAACCCAGAGAAGGCTGGGACACCCCCCCCAAACCCCTCCTTGAGAGAAGTTCCAGCAGGAGCAAAAGACAAGGAAAGAAATTTCAAAGACCATCAACTACTGCCAATCCTTGGCAACCACCCTCTTACCTAGGTAGAAGCTCCACATGGGGCAGTTTGGGAGAAAAACCTATAAAAGCCATCTTGAACAAAGGAAGTGCACTCATACACTGCCCAAGCCCATGAGCTGCCTGTGCCCACATAGCCAAGCACATGTGGTACCTGTGCACATGTGCCTCCCACATCTCCCCTATTGAAATGTTTACTGGGGCTCTCTCCACCTTTGGAGAAGCCCTGGTTCTCTCTTGAATGTGTCTCTCTCTGTGTGTGTCTCTGTGACTGTCTGTGTGTGTATCTTTCTCTCTCTCTTGCTCACTCACTCTCTCCCTGCTCCCATTCCTCAAAAACCTACAAATAAAATCTGTTTTACCTCACTGCTCATCTATTCCTGAAATTCTTTCCTGTGAGAAAGACAAAGACCTGCAAGGACTGGGCAAGGCCTTGGGCTGGCTTTCCTCTTCTTCCCAGACCGTCTCAGGGTGGCAGAGGTGAATCATGAGAAAGCGATCACCTCTCCTCTCTGCTTCACCTAAGCCACCATGAGGACCCATTACTTCTGATGGTTTGGTCCACACTGGGATGTTGAACAAAAGAAGCCAGACAGAAAAGAGTACATGCTGGAAGATAATATATTCTAAATCCTTATTTAACAAAAAATAAAGGGGTGGGGTTGGCAAATGGATCTAACGTGTTGGAAATCAGAAAGGCAGTTCTCCTTGGGAAGCAGTGGTAGGATGGAAACTGGGCAGATACTGTTGGGTCAGCTGGAGAAAGAGACTCTGAAACATGCATATGAAGTTCTGCTGACAATTTCATAGCTCCCAGAATCCCTGGAACCAACAACAAAAGACTACTTCCTGACCTTGGTGCTAGCTACTCACCCCCACCCCAAGCCTCCTTTGCTTCAGTATAACCCCACCCCCACCCCCAAAAAAACACAGAGGCTTGTGACAGCTGTCCTGGAGTGTTGTCTTTCCAATAAAGCCCATTTCTGCCTAATTCTCCTTTGGACTCTATTCCTTTCTTCAAACCATCCTAGACCTTTTGGATGTTTCTTGGGTCCTGGTGATATTTGGCTTTTTTTTTTTTTTGGTTCTGGAGTCCACACCTGGCTCTGTGCTCAGGGACCACTCCGGATAGGGTTCAGGGGAACATATGGGATGTGGTATATCAAACCTGGGTCAGCTACGTGCAAGTCAACTGCCGTCCCTGCTGTCCTATCACTCTGGCCTGATATTCTGCTTCTTGATCTGTGACTGGCTGCTAAGATCTGTCCATGAAAATTCATCAAGCTGTCCTCTTGGGACCAGCAGTCTTTGGCAGGTATATTTTTTAGGCATCAACACTCAAAAAAAATTTTTTAAGTGCACACAAATTCACAGCTAAACAAGCTTCCTGAAGCCTATCAAAGAGATTTATAAAAGATAATGCTAGTAGCTGGCACTCTCTCTGAGGCCTGCTCCTTTTTTATGCATTTGTCTATTTAATTCCTTCAACATTACAAAGTGAATACAATTGCCAGCCCCTTCTCGGAAGGGAAAACAAGCCTTGAAAGCTTTATTACCTTCCTCCAGATCATCACAGCCTGTTTGAAGGCAGAAACTCAACCAAAGAGCTTCTCTTTGGACACACTCTTCCCCATCATGTGGCACGTGTGCTGCGGGGGCATTGGGCACCAGGAGGATTCTGATTCATTGAAAAGTACTCGGAGAACTGGAAAACTAGTGTAACAAGAAAGGAGAGATAGTATAGTGAGTAAGGAGAGAGTATAGCGAGTAAGGAGAGATAGTATAGCAAGAAGAGATAGTATAGAGAATAAGGAGTAAGATACTTGCTTTGCATGTGACTGACCTGGGCTTGATGCCTGGAACCCCATATGCCCCCCCCAAGCATAGCCAGGAGTGGTCCCTGAACACAGGAGTAAGCCTTGAGGACTGCCAGGTGCAGCCCAAAAACCAAAACAGAAAGAAAGGACTTGGAACCTAAAAATTGGGAATAGGAGTTGGAGCCGTAGGACAGTGAGTAGGGTGCTTACCTTGCATGTGGCTGACCCAGGTTTAGTCCCTGACACCCCAAGTGGTCCCCTGAGCACTGCCTGGAGTAACCCATGAACACTGTCCAATGTGGCCCAAAGAGCAAAAAATAAAGCATTAAAAAAATCTGGAACCAATTCCCTTAAGTTGCCTCTGGAAGAAAAGCAACTCTTTAAATCACAAGCCCATGGTAACTGGAATGGAGAAAGGCTGTTTATCTCAAGTTCTCGGGCAGCCATAGAGAACACCACAAGAGCTATAAGTCTCTGCTTGCCGAAGGCTCCTTTTGAATAAACCACCACTGAGATGACTTCATCGTGACTGAAGATGACGTGGGTGGATGCAGTCCTTTGGGTTGAGCTAGAGGATGGTTAACATCTATGCAGAGACTGGACAATGTGCTGAAGGATGGTTGGCACCCAGACAGAGACTGGTATGTTTCATGTTTTAGGCTATGTCTTGTAAGTTGAGTGAACTCAGAGGTGAGGCAGTTACAAATGAAAACAGAAGCCAACCCTCTTGTCCTGTCATTTGTGTTATGTGCGAGGTTTTAAGGGGAACAACAACAACAACAACAATTCAGAGATTGATTCTTTCCACAAAATGACCAGGAAGTCACTCATCGGACCTGGATTGTAGTCAGCACCCACTGTTTGCTCAGTGCACTTGCTTTTCTCTCTCCTTCAAAATCAGAGCAACTGGGGGAATGTCCTCTAGTTCAGCCTTTCGTGAAGACACTTCTCCAAAAACTAGGAATGGGGGATGGAGCGATAGCACAGCGGGTAGGGCGTTTGCCTTGCACACACCCGACCTGGGTTCAATTACCAGCATCCCATAAGGTCCCCTAAGCACCACCAGGAGTGATTCCTGAGTGCAGAGCCAGGAGTAACCCCTGAGCATTGCCGGGTGTGACCCAAAAAGCAAAATATAAAATGAAATAAAAAGTATCATTAAAAAAATCTACATGGGGCTGGAGCAATAGCACAGCAGGTAGGGCATTTGCCTTGCATGCAGCCGACCCGGTTCTATTCCCAGCATCCCATATGGTACCCTGAGCACCGCCAGGAGTAATTCTTGAGTGAAGAGCCAGGAGTAACACCTGTAAATTGCTGGGTGTGACCCAAAAAGCAAAAAAAAAAAAATTTACTTTTAAAAAAAAGTAGGAATGGAGCTCCCATGAGACCAACAATTCTACTTCTTAGCATCTACCCCAAGGACCCAAAAAAATTCTATTCAGAAAAGACATTTGCACACCTGTGTTTACTGAAGCACTATTCACAATAACCAAGATCTCGAAACAACAAAAGTGTCCACAACCAGAACTAGACAAAAAAAAAAAACCTGTGGTACACAGTGGAATTCTACTGAGCTCTAGGAAAAGATGAAATCCTGTATGTGGATGGGTCTGAAGGGTACCATGCTGAGTAAAGCTAGTGAGGAGAGGGACAGATACAGAGAGACCTTGCATATGATGGATATGAAAATCTTTGTATATAAGAAATTCACAGGGGAATAACATCATACACCCAAAGACTACTGATCCTGGGTACTGGTCTTCAGTAGAAATCTTACTCTGGGGCTTGGGGTGGTGGATGATACTGAGATATGGAGGAGGGTATGATACTACAACGTTTTATGTCAAACCTCACCAATGGCTCTTATATTTGTTTTTGTTTGTTTGGAGGTCACGCCCAGTGATTCTCAGGGCTCTGTGCTCAGGGATCACTCCTGGTGGGCTAGGAGGGCATCGAACCATGTTCAACCATGTTTAAGGCAAGCATCCTACTTAATGTACTATCACTCTGGCCTTTTGATAACATGTTCAAAACAAGGTTTCTACAGTAAAAAATATATATATATATTTATATTTTTATTGAATCACCGTGAGACACAGTTACAAAGCTGTTCATGGTTGGGAAATTTTTTTAAATAATCAAAGAATTTTAAAAGAAAAGAAAATTGCCTCACACACTTGCCTGGTGCCTGCACGAGGAGGCTGAGACATTTGGGGGCTAACAATACATTCCCCTTCCGTGTGACTGACTGAGCTCCCTCCCAATATGGCAGCCTTGGATACTGACCCTAGTCCCGAGAAGACTGAGTCCCTCCCAGAGCAAGTTCACAGAACCTCCAATCAAAGCTGCCAGGCCTCTTAAGAACCTATTGTTAGGAGCCTTCCTGCATTTCTTCTGGTATGTTCGATCAGTGGCACAGTGCCAGTCCAGCTACCCTGCTGCATTAGAAACCTAAAGGGCATGAATAACAGAAAGTAAGCTGTTTGGGCAGGGTTTCGCCATGGTTATTCATGATCACAGGAGAATGAAAGGAGGTTGTAAAGGGAATCCCCCAACCAGGCCTACAGACTATCCAGAGGAAAAGCAAAGGCTACAGGAGCTCTGGTGATAGGGGGGCAAACAGAGATGCTTTGTGGTTCAGAGGACAAAGGACCAGCTAGTTGGGCTGAGTCTGTCCTCTGCTTGGCTTCACACTCATATTCTTTGGGGCTAGCATTGGGGGTCTGTGCAAGTCACAATCCAATCATCTTAAAAGAGGAAGCAATGCATGGTCACACGGGATAGCCCAAGTCATCCAAAGGGAGAGTAGATGGTTAACAGTAGTATCCGAAAGAAGAAAAAAAAAACAGCAGGGACCACTGAGTGACCACAACTTGACTCACAATCATGTCATGAGACGGCCCTGGGGAGAGTCCTAGACATAACTAGGGGCTTTCTAAAGGACCCAGGACGACATTTGAGCAGAGGTGAATCAAAACGAACAAAATGTAGTCATGAGGCCTTATATAAGCTCATTTATACCAACTGGGGTTTTGAAGATGTGAATTACCACTGGATAACATTTTTAGTTCAAGCCTAGTACTTAATGGCCTGCCCCTCAGGGGTGTAAGCATCTAATTGGAAAAATAAAATTAATATACATTAAATAATGGCAGAAGACAACATAAGAGCTGTCACTAGGGAGTCCCAAATAAACGGCTCACACGTTAAGTTTTATAGGAATAACCTTAGAGAAAGAAGACACTGAGGGCAGTAATGAACAAAGGGGCCTCCCGGAAGAGAGAAATTCAATCTGTGCTTTGGAGGATGATAAAATTGAATTAGGCAGAGAAGAGAGCAAAAAGTTAGAAATGTTTTTGAAAGGTTTTGGGCCCAAGACACCATTCTTTTCTCTAAACATGTTTAATTTGTAAACGTGAGTCATTTCTAGTATGGAATAATACAGGGAAGACGGGTTGAAATATCAATGGGGAAACTCAACATGTAGCGATGGAAATTCAAAAGGAGAGGGGGTGTTGTGGAGAACTTATTTACTTACATTTCTTCTTGGACTTCAGAGAGAGTGAAGTCTCTCTTTGGGCTAGACCAGGAATTGTTCAGGTCATAAATATTTCCAGTTTTGTGGACCATACAGTCTACGACAGCTATTCAATTCTGCCATTACACCACGAGAGTGGCCAAAGTCCACCAACATGAAACAGCACCATGGGCCTATCAAACCAGGAGCAGCAGTTTCCATCAAACTAAATGGGAGAGTGGATTTGACCCCTGAGTCATTATGTGACTTGACATTCAACTTCCTCCGGTGATTGTTTCCTGAAATCTCTATGGAATTTACAACAGTGGATAAGAACTTTGTACAAAAGTCATTCATGCTATAGATAACTGATTCTAGTTCCACATGGGCTGAGCCCTGATCTGGGGTAAGCAGGATCTTATACTGGACAGATGTGAGCACTTGCCACACCTACAGAGCGCTGAGTCTAGGAGGGAAGCCTGGAGGAGGCAAGAAAAATAGATTCGGATCTAACTAATCTTAAGGAACGGAGGAGGCAGAAACGGCTTGTTAGAGGAAGTGATGTTTAATCTGCAACAAAATGACTCTCCTCCTTGGCTCAGATGTGTTGCAGAAATAGAGTTTTTAACGAGGGTATACGTCTTCCATCGAGTAGAAACAGCTGCTTCCAATGCAGAGGTGAGAGTGCATTGCACGAGAGAAGCTAATAAAAGTTCCATCTGACTGCCGCAGAAAGACAGAGAGGAATGAGTGAAAGATGAAATTGGAGGTTTAAAAAAAAACTGGAAGCACCAGTGGTGAAATATCTCTGATGCAGAGCACAAACTCATTTCCTCTCCAACGCTATGTCGTATTACTGTTGTATTACTTGTTTGCCAACAGCTGAGAGTCTGTAGATGACAAACGCTGCACAACACTCTTACCCAGGGTGGGTTTCAGGGCTGCTCCAGGCCCCTAAGTTCTATTTTGCTTTGGGGAAAAGCAAATAGGAGGTCTCAGAATACTGGAAGCACCCAACATATACGCAAGTATTAAAATGCCCCTGATGCGCATCGCAAACTCGTTTTCTCTCCAGCATCACAGGGAGTTCAATGTCTACCCTTCACACATACCAGACAAGGAGGCAGTAATTTCCACAATATTTTAACCTCGATGAAACTGGCACTCCTGAAGGCAAACCTAAAGAGCACATGGAAGGGAGAGTTTCCCCATCAAAAAAGAATTCACGATTAATTGGAATGTGTTATCATTGGGTGCCCCTACCAGGTAAGCGAGAGCCACTGCTTTGGAATCTTCTAGAGACAATGCCACTGCAGCTTTGTGCCACCACTGAGCAGTATTTTCTGCCTTCCATGTAATTCTGACATTTTGTCCTTGGGCTCCAATTAACCCAGATACCACTTCCTCCAGTGGGATGCAGTAAATGCGCAGTAAGTGCTCATATGTACTATGGCATGCAAAAGAATCCAGCACACGATTTGTCAGGCTGTGGGTAGCCATAAATATTTGTTCCATCTTCTCTTTCTTTTGGAACATTCTACTGTGCACCCCCATGGTACTGCCTTTCATGGACCCCATTTCACAGATGTCTGGGGTGAAGGGGTTATACATGTGCAGAAGCAAATCCCTTCTGGTTCCACTAAAAGGAACCGCCTGGTCTACAGGGTGCAGAGGGAAAGCTAAATGTGGAGCAAGAAGCATTGTCAGGGTCAAGAGCCGCCTGTAAGTGGGACTCTAAGCCCAGAATGGGAATTTTTACTTCCCCTGCATCCTTCCATCTCAGACAGAAGTTTTGCTAAGTCAACTCCACACAGAGGAGGCTGCTTAGTTTCCATTCCCTCTGTGGCCACGGGAAGAGGGGAAGCTGCAGAAGGAAGCATGCCACGCAATGAGACCCACTCGGTACTGAAATATGCTCCTTGGCATTGTATGCTGCAAATGGTCCCCTAAAGCTGCAGGGAACTGGCAGGGAGAGAAGGAGAGAGGGAGGGAGGAAGAGAGGGAGGAAAGGAGGAAGGGATGGAGGAAGGGAGAGAGGGGGGGGAGAGAGACAGAGAGAGAGAGACAGAGAGAGAGAGAGGCAGGCCATGTTAAAGCACAAAGAGGCAAGTATCTACCTTTACAACTGGGGGTGCATGAGACATCCCTGAATTCTGATCCTGTCATTTGTGCTGCTGGGGGAGATACCTTAGTGATGTCTTTTCACTGATTCTGTCTCAGGTCCTCAGCCTCCTGATGAGGGCCCAATTGCAGATGAAGTGATGGCCCCTTCTAGCTCTGAAGTTAAATGTTCTGTTGACATCTTAGAAGAAAGGAAGGAAGCTCTGGAATCCAAGGTAGAAGGATTCAGTTTCCTAGGCTGGCTTTACTCTTTATGGGGTGTGGTTTGGATCCATAGTCCATCCTTTCTGGGAATCGGGGCTCTTTACTCTAACAGGAAAGGGATGACTTGATCAGTTCTAAGTTCTAAGATGCTCCTGGAACAGTTCCCCTGAGCTCAGAGGGGTCAGATACCTGGATAATTCAAAAGGAATGAAGAGTTTTGAAACCACAGCCTTAATGAGGCATAGCAAGCTC
Organism: Sorex fumeus; assembly: GCF_029834395.1. NCBI lineage: Eukaryota > Metazoa > Chordata > Mammalia > Eulipotyphla > Soricidae > Sorex > Sorex fumeus. The sequence goes on along the minus strand of NW_026606222.1, from coordinate 526,913 downwards.
TTGACCTTGTTAGTAGACAAGGTCATTGCTATCTTACTCTAACTGGGTTGTAGGGAAAAAAGACAATAATTCTCTCACTCTGCAGGAACCGTATTGCAGAAGGCAATAAATATACTACACCTGCTTTGTAGGGAACAAAACACACACACTGTTCCTGCTGGCCTTTTCCCCTAAGAGCAACAGAAGCATTTAAGACTATCATAAGTTATGTTTTAGGGGCCAGAGAAATAGTACAGAGGTTAAGGTCCTTTCTTTCCCACGCAGTGAACCCCAGTTGGAGCTCAGCACTGCATCTAGTGCCCTAAGCACTGCCAGGAGGGACCCTTGAGCACAGAGCCGGGAGTTAACCCTGAGCTCTCCTGGGTGTGATCCAAACCAAAACAGAGAAGAAAGAAACAAAGAGAAGCATCATCCAGGTCAGGTGACCTGCTGATCTCAAGGTCTCCTTCCTGTTTATCACCAAGTCAGCTCCTTCTCCAAGAAAAAGACAAGAAGCTTCCCATCCCTCCCTCTACCCAAAGAAATAGCCTTTGAAATAAAGGGACAGAGCCAGGGGATGGAGCACCACTCCTACTACCATTTTGTTATGGACCACAGTAAAAAGCTTCTTGCCGAAGTTGGTGTGACAGTGTTTGGTATTCTGGTGCAGGGACAGTAGGAGTCTCCGAATGGCTGGGCAGAGATTATTATTAACTCATTTTGCAAAACGACCGTCAGCCTGTGATCATCTGATATTGGCCTTGTGTTTACCGGGAAATTGTTTTCTTTATTTTTATCTTTTGTGTAAAAGTGAGAGATGCTAAAAGGAGGAGAAAAGCCAAATGAGACAAAGAACACCTCTAGCTAACCCCCTCCCAACACAGCTGCGGAGAAAATTTTGTTTTATATTCTTCAAGCCTGTTTTTCAATATCTTCCAATGAGATGCAACATTTACTCAAAGCATCTCTAACTTCTCCAGATTTCTGGGGTCAGTACTTCATTTACATCCAAATAAAACAATTCATTTCCCCGGTATTAGAGCTGCATAACAATTTACCATAAATTTTTTATTATTATTTTTTTAATAGTGAGACATCATGAGGTACAGTTGCAGACTTACAGTTTTGTGCTTGGGTTTCAATTATACAATTATCAAATACTCATCCCTCCACCAGTGCCCATTTTCCACCACCACGGATCCCAGTATCCCTTCCCCCCCCCCCCCCCCGCCTCTGTGGCAGGGCTTTCCCTTTTGTTCTCTCTCTCTCTCTCTCTCTTATTGGGTGTTGTGGTTTGCAAAAGAGGCAATGGGTGACAATCATGTTTAGTCTATAGTCTACTTTCCGCATGCTTCTCCCATCCTGGGAGGATCCTCCCAACACCTTTATTTGGTGTTACCTTCTCTATCTGAGCTCCCTCTTCCCCTAGTATGTGTACTTGGCCTCCAAGCCATGGAGTAAAATTCCTGGTACTAATCTTGGCCATTCTGGGGTGTTAGTCTCCTATTTTGTTACTTTGTTCCCCAGATGAATGCAATCTTTCTATGTTTATCCCTTTCTTTCTGAGTCATTTCGCTTAACATGATACTTTCCATATAGTACCACTTGTATGTAAATTTCGTGACTTTGTCTTTTCTAACAGCTACGTAGTACTCCATTGTGTAAATGTACCAAAGTTTCTTTAACCAGTCATCTGTTCTCGGGCACTCAGATTTTTTCCAGATTCTGGCTATTGTAAAGAGTGCTGCAATAAACAGACAATTGCAGATGTCACTTCGACTATACTTTTTTGCCTCTCTGGGATATATTCCCAGGAGTGGTATCGCTGAGTCAAATGGGAGCTCAATTTCTAATTTTTTGAGAATCGTCCATACTGTTTTCCAAAAGGGCTGAACCAGTCGGCATTCCCACAAACAGTGAAGGAGTGTCCCTTTCTTGCTGCATCCGCGCCAGCACAGGTTGCTTTTGTTCTTGTGGATATGGGTCAGTCTCTGTGGTGTGAAATGATATCTCATTGTGGTTTTGATCTGCATCTCCCTGATGATTAATGATGTGGAGCATTTTCTCATGTGCCTTTTAGCCATTCGGATTTCTAAAGTTTCTATTCATTTCATATCCGCATTTTTTGATGGGGTTGAATGTTTTCTTTTTGTGGAGTTCAACCAGCACTTTGTATATCCTTGACATTAACCCCTTATTGGATGTGTATTTGGTGAATATCCTTTCCCATTTTGTATACTGTCTTTGTATTTTGGTCACTGTTTCTTTTGAGGTGCAGAAGCTTCTTAGTTTAAGATAGTCCCATTTGTCTATCTCTGTTTTCACTTGCTAGGCCAGCAGTGTGACATCTTTGAGGACACCATTAGCTTCTATGTCATGGAGGGTTTTGCCAACTTTTTCCTCAATGTACCTTATGGATTCTGGTTTGATGTTGAGGTCTTTAATCCACTTAGATCTTACTTTTGTACATGGAGTTAGGAAGAGATCTGAGCCCACTTTTTTTGCATGTAGCCATCCAGCTTTGACAGCACAATTTGTTAAAGAGGTTTTCCCTGCTCCACTTCACTTTTCTTTCCCCCTTATTGAAGATTGGATGCTCAGATGCTTGAACGGAGATGTCAGTAGATTCAATCCTGTTCCATTGGTCTACAGCTCTGCATTTGTTCCAGTACCATGCTGTTTTAATTATTACTGCCTTGTAGTAGAGTTTGAAGTTAGGGAGGTTGATTCCTACCATTTTCCTTTTCCCAAGAATTGCTTTAGCTATTCATGCGGGCTTATTGTTCCATATAAATTTCAGGAGTGTTTGCTCCACTTCTTTGAAGAATGTCATGAGTATCCTAATAGGGATTGTGTTGGATTTATACAGTGCTTTGGGAAGTATTGCCATTTTGACAATGTTAATTTTCCCGATCCATGAACAGGAGATATTTTTCCATTTCCTCGTATCCTCTTTTATTTCCTGAAGTAGTGTTTTGTAGTTTTCTTTGTACAGGTCCTTTACTTCCTTAGTTAAGGTGATTCCTAGGTACTTGATTTTCTGGGGCACAATTGTAAATGGGATTGTTTTCTTCATGTCACTTTCTTCTCTTTCACTATTTGCATATAGGAAAGCCATGGACTTTGGGGTATTGATTTTATAGCCTGCAACTTCATTATACAAGCCTATTGTTTCTAGAAGTTTTCTGGTAGAGGTTTTAGGATTCTCTAAGTATAGTATCATATCATCTGTGAATAGTGAGAGCTTGATTTCTTCCTTTCCTACCTGGATGCCCCTAATATCTTTTTCTTGCCTAATTGCTATTGCAAGTACTTCTAGTACTATATTGAAGAGCAGTGAGGAGAGTGGACATCCTTGTCTTGTCCCTGATCTTAGAGGGAAGGCTCTCAGTTTTTCACCATTGAGGACGATGCTTGCTGTAGGCTTGTGGTAGATGGCTTTAACTATATTGAGGAAAGTCCCCTCTATCCCCATTTTGGCTAGGGTTTTCATCATAAATGGGTGCTGTATCTTGTCCAATGCTTTCTCTGCATCTATTGATATGATCATATGATTTTTATCTTTTCTTTTGTTGATATGGTGGATTACGTTGATTGATTTCCGAGTATTAAACCAGCCTTGCATCCCCGGGATGACTCCTACGTGGTCATGGTGTATGATCTTTTAGATGAGTAGTTGAATTCTATTTGCTAGTATTTTGTTGAGAATCTTCGCATCCGTGTTCTTCAGGGATATCTGCCTGTAGTTTTCTTTTCTCGTGGTGTCTTTGTTTCCTTTTGGTATTAGAGAGATATGGGCTTCATAGAAACTCTTTGGGAGAGTTTCCGTTTTTTCAATTTCCTGGGAAAGCTTGAGAAGGACTGGTAGTAGGTACTCTTTAAATATTTGGAAAAATTCGCTTATGAATCCATCTGGACCAGGGCTTTTGTTTTTGGGAAGACTTTTGATTACATTTTGTTGATGTTAATAGGTCTATTCAGATACTCCAGATCTTCTTGATTCAGCTTTGGGAGATTATAGGAGTCCAGGAATTTGTCCATTTCTTCTAGGTTCTCTTGTGGCATACAGACTTTCAAAGTAGTCTCTGATGATCTTTTGGATTTCTTTAGTTTCTGTTGTGATATGCCCCTTCTCATTTCTGATTCAGTTTATTAGGGTTCTCTTTCTCTGTTTCTTTGTGAGTGTTGCCAGTGGTTTATCTATCTTGTTTATTTTCTCGAAGAACCAGCTCTTGGTTTCATTGATCTTTCGGATTGTTTCTTTGGTTTTCATGTCATTGATTTCTGCTCTAAGTTTTACGATCTCTTTCCTTCTGCCTGACTTAGGCTCTTTCTGTTGATCCTTTTCTAAGGTCTTGAGCTGTGAGGTCAAGTTGTTTATGTGCATCGTTTCTACAGGCCTAAGATATGCTTGCAGAGCTATACATCTTCCCCTTAATATGGCTTTCGCTGCATCCCATAGGTTCTGGTAGCTCGTGTCTTCATTCTCATTTGTTTCCAGGTATCTTTTGATTTCGTCCTTGACTTCGTTCCTGACCCACTTGTTGTTCAGCATTGAGTCGTTTAATTTCCAGGTATTTGATTTGGTTCTCCGTGTCTGTGTGTGATTCACTTCTATCCTCAGTGCATCATGGTCTGAAAAGATGGCTGATACTATTTCTATCTTCCTGATTCTGTTGAGGTATGTTTTGTGTCCTAGCACATGGCCTATTTTGGAAAATGTTCCGTGTGCACTGGAAAAGAATGTGTATTCTTTCTTTTGGGGGTGTAAAGCCCTGTATAGGTCTATAAGCCCTTTCTCTTCTATTTCTTCTTTCAAAGCCAATGATTCCTTGCTGGGTTTTGTTCTTGTTGATCTGTCCAGAGGTGATAAGGCGATGTTGAAGTCTCCAAGTACTATTGTGTTGCTAGCAATGTCAGTACTATTGTGTTGCTAGCAATGTCCTCCTTAAAATCTGTTAGCAGTTGTTTTAAATATTTAGCTGTTCCAGTAGCCAGAAACTGGAAGAGACCTGAGTGCCCAAGAACAGATGACTGGTTAAAGAAACTTTGGTACATCTACACAATGGAGTACTATGTGGCTCTTAGAAAAGATGAAGTCATGAACTTTACATACAAGTGGTACAATATGGAAAGTATCATGCTAAGCGAAATGAGTCAGAAAGAGAGGGATAGACATAGAAAGATAGCATTCATCTGGGGGATATAAAATAATAAAATATGAGATTAATACCCAAGAATAGCTGAGAGAAACACCAGGAGAATTACTCCATAACTTAGAGGCCAGCTGGGTATTCTAGGGGAAAGGACAATTCAGATAGAAAGGGGAACACCAAGTGGAGGGTGTTTGGAGGATCCTCCCAGGAGGGGAGATGCAAGTTGAAAGTAGACTGGACTGAACATGTTCGCCACTCAATGCCTCTTTGGCTGATCACAGCGCCCAGGAGGAGAGAGAGAACAGGGGGGAATGCCCTGCCACAGTGGCAGGGGGGGATGGGGGGATGGGAGGATGGGGGGGGAGGGATATTATCCTGGTGGTGGAAAATGGGCACTGGTGGAGGGATGGGTATTTGATCGTGGTATGACCGAGATCCAAGCACAAAAATTTGTAAATCTACAACTGTACCTCATGGTGTTTCACTAATAAAAAAGAAAAATAAATAAATAAATAAATAAAAATATTTAGCTGTTCCCTCATTAGGTGCGTATACATTTAAGAGTGTGATTTCTTCCTGTTGTACGTATCCCTTGATGAAGAGAAAATAGCCTTCACTGTCCCTTTCAATCTTTTTCAAGGGGAAATTAATGTTGTCAGATACTAATGCGGCCACCCCAGGTTTTTTGCAGGAGCTGTTTGCTTGCAGGTTTATTTTCCATCCTTTGACTTTGAGTCTGTGTTTGCTCTGAGTGTTGAGATGAGTTTCTTGTAGGCAGCAGAATGTTGGGTTCTTTCTCTGTATCCATTTTGCCACTCTGTGTCTCTTAAATGGTGAATTTAGACCATTGACATTGAGAGAGAGTATGGTTATGAGGTTTTGTGTCATCTTTCTTTAAGGGTATGTTGTGGTTGTAGGGTTTGTCTTGTCTTATAGCAGCCCCTTTAGCCCTTGTTTTAGGCTTGGTTTTGAGTCTATGAAGTTCCTGAGCTTCTGTTTATCAAGTAAATAGTGTACGATTCCTTCAATTTTGAGTGAGAGTTTAACCGGATAGAGTATTCTTGGTGAAGCACTCATTTCATTGAGTTTTTTCACATATCTCGCCACTGCCTTCGGGCTTGGAGGGTTTCCTCTGATAGGTCTGCTGTGAATCTAAGGGGAGCTCCTTTGTATGTGATTTCCTTCTTTGCCCTTGCTGCTTGCAGTATTGTGTCTCTATCGGCAGCATCGATCATTCTAACTATAATATGTCTTGGAGTGTTTCTGTTCGGGTCTCTTTTAGCTGGCACCCTTCAGGCTTCTTGAATCTGAATGGCTGTATCGTGGAGCTCTGGGAATTTTTCGGCGATGATTTGTTTAACTATGGTTTTTTTCATTGGGATTGTTTCCCTGAGCTTCTGGTAGTCCAATCATTCTAATGTTGTTTCTTTTGGAATCATCTCCTAGGACTCTGATTCTTTGTAGAGCTATTTTGAGGTCCTTTGCCACTGTTTGTTGTTGTGTGTTGGCTTGGTGCAGCTGATCTTCCAGCTCACTGAGTCTTTCCTCAGCTGTGGTCATTCTATTTTTGAGGGCACAGAGTGAGTTTTTTATTTCATCTATGGAATCTCTGATCCGTGCCATCTCTGTGCGAAGCTTTCCAATTTCCGCTCTCATTTCTTCCTGTATTTTGTTGATTGTGTGATCGATTGTTTCTTTCATGTCCTCTTTCAATTTAGCGGATATCTGTCTGACTGTTTTATTGAATTGATTGAACATCTTAATGACTTCATATCTGAATTCTTTGTCAGAGAGGTCCCTAAGGTGGCTGGCACCTACTGAGGCTTCTGGCCTTGTTTCCTCGTCATCTCCCTGTGGCGGGGATTTGCGTTGTTTCTTCATGTTGGTGTGTAGATGTAGGACTTAGGTTTCTTGGTTTGAGTAAACAACTTAGGCCACGCCCACTTTTAAAAGCCACGCCCACTTCTAAACTGGCCACACCCCCACGGATACCTGGTGTGTGTCCAGGGAGTAAAGACAGGGTGGGGAGGTGAGACCAGCTCGGCTTGGGCGGTGGAAAGGGAGAGACAGTGAGGTTCAGATCTACTTTGTCTCCCAGCGTCAGGGGGACGCCTGGGGGCTTGCATGGTGAAATCCAAGTCCCGGGTTCGAGAAGCGGCGGGAAAACTGACCTGGGTGGTGAGATGAGACCAGCTCAGCTTGGGTACCATAAATTTTGGAGAGAATAGTAACAGCTTTGGCCAGTGGAGTTTTTTGCTTAGAGTCTTAGGAAGCTGAAATTAAGGTATGGATGGGATCATGCTTCATTCTGGTGGCTCTGGGGATGCAGCCACTTCCAAGTTCATTCAGATTGCTTTTTTTTTTTTGCCTTTTTGTTTTGTCTTGTTTTGATTTTTGCTTTTTGGGTCACACCAGCGATGCACAGGGGATACTCATGGCTCTGCACTCAGGAATTACCCCCTGGAAGTGCTCAGGGAATCATATGGGATGCTGGGAGTCGGATCCAGGTCAGCTGGATGCAAGGCAAATGCCCTACCTGCTGTGTTATTGCTCTAGCCCCTCATTGAGTGTTGAGTGGATCCAGTTCTTTCTCACGACAGGACTGGATCTCCGCTGCCCCCTCTCCCCCTCCTCACCCCTGTTTCCTTCTTATCTTTCAATAAAAAGCTGCCTGTGTTGCAGAAATTCCTACCGAAAGCCATTGGAAGAGCAAGAAGCATGCCTTGAGAGATGGGGATTAAACTAGCCGACCCAGTTGAGCTTGTGCTCCAGAACTGGATGAGAACAAAGCCCCAAGAATAAATATCTTTTTTAATAATAAAAGAGATTTTATTATAAAATGATTTCGCAAATATATATGTATGATATTATATCTCGGGTCGGCCATGTTGGCTGCTTGCAAGGCAAACGCCCTACCGCTATGCTATCGCTCCAGCCCGGCACGGCAGAGCCTGGCAAGCTCCCCATGATGTATTCGATATGCCAGACACAGTAACAACAAAGTTTCCAATGGAGACGTTACTGGGCCCACTCGAGCAAATCGATGGTCAACGGGAGGGCCTTTACTTTTATTATATCTATGCTCCCAAAGCAAACAAACAAAGGTTCAAATGAATCCTTATCATTCTTAGTTATATTCAAATTCCTTTGCTTAACATTCAAAATATTCAGTCTTTTTTTTTTTTTAGTGGAACACCATGAGGTACAGTTGTAGATTTACAAAGTTTTGTGCTTAAGAATAAATATCTTATGGGGGACTGGGGCAGGCATCTTGCAGAGGAGGATGGAAGCAGAGATTCCCAAGGAGGTTATTTTGAAGAGCAGAGTCTGAGCCACCTCAAGGACATGAGCATGTTTGGCATCTGTTGTCAGGACCCTCTGGGTACAGAGCGAGACTTTGGCCAACTCAAGGCCATGCTCTTCGTGGCTCTGTCATGGTGCCCAGACACAGCTGCCCAATTTACAGGCCCTGCTCTCTTTTAGCCTTATGGGAGTTAACCTGTTTGAAATATGGGGGGTGAGTGTCTCTTTTCACTACTCTCAGCTCTAAGAGGTCACCTGCACTCCTGGCTACCTGCATGCCTCCCCATCTTAAAGGACAATATGAGTCTTCCTCATGTTTGATCCTCTGTAGGAAGACATCTGTAAGTCTATCTCAGAACTGGCCTGATTAGGTCAGGCCCATCCCCCTAAATTTTCCTTTTGATTGAATTCAACAGATGAGTAATAAGGGCTGGAATGATAGCACGGTGGGTAGGGCATTTGCCTTGCACGCAGCCAACCTGGGCTCTATTCCCAGCATCCCAAATTACACCTCCAGGAGTAATTTCTGAGTGCAGAGCCAGGAGTAACCCCTGTGAATTGCCACGTGTGACCCCCCCACCCCACCCCCAAAATAATGAATAATAATTAAAAAAAAGCTATACCCCATCATTTACTGGTCCCTAGTCCCACCTGCTCTAAGAAAGCAGAGATTATACAGGGCACAGGGCATGCAGAGGTATGGAGGTACCAGAGTTTTGGTAGCTATATTAGATCTCAGTAACAATGCTCCCCATCACTAGAATGTAAGTGATCAAGTCCTCAGCATATAGCTGACGCTGAGTCACACGTGCTGAGCGAATCTGTGTCTCTGAGTTTCATGTCTTTGCTGTAAGTCAACACACCACCCCCACGCCCCCGTCCCCCATTAGCCGCTCCAATGTTCCCATTTGGGGTCAGCTCTGACCATATCCTCACTGGTGTTCATGCTTCTTTTAAGTCAACCCTATAGACTTCATCGTTCTGAGGTGACCACAGCACAAGCCAGGGGGACAATCAGAAAACAAGACATAATAAACTCATGTGTCACAGGCTTAGTGTTATCACCATGGCTTTAATCCAAGTCGCAGAGACATCATTTCCTGGGCATGCTCAAGGCCAGGGACTTGCTACAGTAAGGAATATATTTGGACTCCACCCCTGGTTCCTTAAACAAAGCTCTCAAAACTGAGAATTTGTGGAGTGATGGGGCTCAAGGGATTGGCATGTGCCTGGGTGCACAGGAATCAGATCCTTAGCACTGCATGGCATGGTCCCCTGGGCATAGCTGGGTCTCCAGAACTGCCAGGCAGCTCATGAACAAAATGAAACAGAACAGCACGAATTTCCTGACGGATAGAGTGTGTCTGGTCTCCCATAAAGAGCACCCTTTGGAACATACCTGAGTGCATGTGAATGGAGGTGACTGGGATAAGGTCTTTTGGTGGCCTGAGGGTGGGATAATTACCGGATGGATCACGTGACTTAAGGAGAGGAATATCCAGCACCACCCACCCACCCACACACCTCTTGGAAGTCAAAACAGTCCTACCTCTTCACTGTCCTGATTTTCATTCAGAACGAACACTGCCTTGGGAAAACTCATTTGAGCATCACCATGGTTGCTGTTTATTTACTCATATGTCTCCTCCCAGTGCAGTCAGTCTCCTGCCCCTGCGCCTGGCTGTTCCTCGCCGGGGTCCCGTGGAGGGGAGCGGGTTGAGCTTTCCTCCCCACCCCGACCAGGGCTCCGGCAGCCGAAGACCTCCAGGATCAGCCACCACCATGCTGAGACCACTCTCCGCACACATGAAGGTACTGGCAGAGGGACAAAGCCACGCGGGTTCCGGGGCCGAGATCTCCAAGCCTACTCAGATTGGAGTCGAGCATCCTCCACCCAGATCCTCCAAATTCCAATAGGCGGGGGTCACACCCACCACCTGGCCCCCTGGCGCAGTGTAATCCCATCAGCGGCCAAGACTCAGAGACTACAAAATGCAGCTCCCGGAACCGCGCGGCCGCAAATGCGGCCGCGCGACATCTTATCAGAACATCTTTTTATGATATCTCATTATCCCATTCCTACTCTGGACAAACTTGCAGGCTATCGAATATAGCCTGCCCACAGGGCAGAGTCTGGCAAACTCCCCGTGGCGCACCAAATATGCCAAATACCAGTAACAATGATGGGTCTCATTCTCCTAAAAAGCCTTGAATATAATCTCAGGGCTAGGATGAAAGAGACGTTACTGGGGCCTGCTCGAGGCAATCGACGATTAACAGGATGATGAATGAATGAATGAATGAATGAATGTCTCCTCCCAGAGAATTCTTGGGCAACCCAAAGAACAAGAAGAAGGCATGAGATTGGCATTGCCAGAGTCTTTTTTCTCATCCTCTGGGGATAGCTGGAATAACAGAGATACTGATCGAGGTCAGGACTCTGGGGTTCTCCTCTCTACAAACAGCGGTTCTGTAAGGGGATACTCACGGACAAGACGCAGGCATCAGAAGAGTTAGCTCCCCACTCCCCAGCCAACACTCAAAGTCCGTTTTCTTCCTCCTTTTCTTCCCAGCTCTAATCATAACTTCACAGTTCAATGGGTTTTGTGGAATATTTGGCAGAAAACATAGTCTGATGGCAACTTGCAGTAATAATAATAGCTACCATTTATTGGGCGCTTACTCCATGCCAGGCTCCTTGCCAAGTGTTTTAGATGTGTTATCTCATTTAATTCTCACAACAACTCTATGAGATGGGCGGGATTCCTTTTTGTTTTTTCTACAAGGGAAACTAGTGTCAGGAGTTCATACAACCCTCTTTCATTTTCACAACTTGAAAAGCATAGCGTTTACTGTCTTCTTGCGTCCATACAAAAAATGACATTGCTCTGAATAAACTATGCAAAGGACTTAAGGAGAAGAGAAAAACAATATTTACAAGTCAACAGAGCACAAAGAAAGAAGTTACAAATAAACACAGAGGAATGGGATAGGAGCAACCCAATAAACCTAAACTACCTGAGGCTATGCAGGAAGGACAAAACAGTGTTATCCTACATGTCTCCCTTTTCTTTTTACAAAAACACAAAGTTTGAAACAGAGGAACAATTCAAAACACAAATCAGTCTCATTAGTTGTACTAAGATCTTAGTCCAACCCTGGACCCAGAGCAACACTTGTAGTAAAGCGTCCAATTGTCCTGCACTGTCCAGGGGTGATAAGAGTCACCAGTGATGAAAATGGTGAAAGCCCATTGAAAATGGTGGAGCCCGTTTTCAATCTAGGTCTCCCTGATTCCCAAACCAGTCCCCTAACCACTGTACCCCACCGCCTCCACCAACGTGTTTTCTCTGCCCCCTCAGGAGATGGGCAGAAGTAGCCTTTCTCCTAAAGGGCATTACTGAGTCCTGGAAATCTCTTAAAACCAAGCCTACTTAATAAAGTACTTCTATTGATGTTCTAGTAAATAAGTTCAAGATAGGCCAGAGGGCTTAATTTCAGATGGAACAATATATTAGGAAGAAGTAAGTGCCAGACTACTAACTTAATAAAGTCTTTTCACTTGGGGGAAATCTCTCAGACCACGTCAAAATGTAACATCAAAACTGAATGGAAGTACATGATTAATTTAGACTTGACATCAGCCCCTGTGTTTTCTGATCAGTGTTAACAACCATTGAGCTCTTCCTCCTGGCCAAAGATCATCATTGTCACATTTAATCCTCAGAAGAAGTTTCCACATGATCCCAGATGGTCTAAGACCTGCCCCACCCAGACCCGAGTCTTAGAAACAAATGATTCTTCCTGGCTTGAGATGGGGATGCAGCAACTCTGAGAGTGGGGTGTAGGGGGGACCTGCCTCGTACAGTCTTGCTGGAGATCTGGGACATCACTAGTTGGCCTCCAAGACAGGAGAAAGCCCTGAAGCATCTTCTCACCAATTAAATGCCCAGGCCTAGAAGGGCACAGGTCTCTTCTGTACAAACTGATCAGCCAGAGTTCCACGACAGCGAGAAAGAAATAAAAGATCTTCTCACAGGCAAGTGCTCTTGCTCTCTGATTTTTAATCAGAAGAAGAAAGGCGGCCCTTCTGTGTCAGGTTGCTGGGTCAATCTTTGAGCCAAGACTTTGCCTCACTCTGTTCCCTCTCTGCTAGAGACAAGTCTCAATTCATTAATACACCAGAGGGGCTGGACAGATAGCCCCAAGTGATTAAGGCACTTGCCACACATGTGTTGGATTCTGGTTTGCTCCCTGGCACCACTTACAGTGTCCCAAGAACCACCAGGAGTGATTTCTGAGCACAGAGCCAGGAGTAAGCCCTATAGAAGAAATGATAATGCAAAGGCAATCAAGCCATAAAGATATAAATAGGCAAGGCAGGAAGTTAGTACTGGGGTTAAGGCACTTGTGTTGTATACAGTTAATTTTTGTTCAAATTCCTGGTACCACATATGGTTCCCCTTGGGACTGCCAGGAGTCACTCCGAGCCTGGAGTCAGGAATAGCCCCTGAGTACTGCTGGGTATGGCCAACTATTCTTTCATTAAAAAAGTACAAAAGATTTATTGCGGGGCTAGGGATATAGGACAATGGCCTTGCACAGGGCCAACCAAATTCAATCCCCAGCATCCCATATTCCCCCCAACCCCGAGCTCGACAGGAGTGATCCCTGAGTTCATAGCCAGGAGTAACCCCCAAGTCACCAGGTGTAGCCTCAAAACAAAACAAATGAAAAGAATCTTAATAATTGCAGTTGGGAGGCGGGAGATATATTAAGAGACAGGCACAGCTATGGGAAGAGACTTGACTCAAATGGAGTCTTAAAGGCTGGGAGTTGCATTTCCATTCCACGGCAGAGGGGGGAGGTCATCTCTCATAGAAATGTGAGAGCACAAGGGAAAAATCAGGATGTGGAATTGAGTGTGAGGTTGGCAGGGGAGAACGGGGTCTTGAGAACAGAAGGAAAGTCAAGATAGAGCTAGAGACAAGGTAGGAAGCAGATGAAAGGTTTTGTTCTTCTAGCCAGAAGGAGACACAAACAAGGTATTATTCTCAAATAACTCATATAACCAGCGAAGGCACAAACCCACTCAGTAATGAGTCAAAAGTCTCATCTTCGACAGAAGCGCAGCATTTGTGGAGCACAGTGGAGCTTGGCACATCCCCATGGTAGGTGTTTAATAAATATTTATTGGACATTGAATGATTTCCAGGAGGAGTGCTTAGAGTGTTAGAGAGGTTTGAAGTCTACCCTGAGGACAAAACAGGAGGAAGTCCTGGAAACCTTGAGATAAAGGAAACCCTGTAAAGAGTTTTCTAGATTGAATTTGTCACTGAAGACACTGAACACGAATGAGCTGGCCTGGAGCCAAGGCAATAAGAAAGCTGAAATGCTAGCACAAACTGTATGGTCAAGGCTTAGCCAGTCATGCAGTGAATGGGGGATGCCATATGGAATTGTTTTTATTTGCTGTGGGTAATCTTCTGTGCAAGAGCATATCCCTAACCCTGAATAATGAAGGCAATTATTTGAGCTTTACATCATCAGCAAGAAAAAAAGGAGGAGAGTAATGCCACCATCATAAGATACCTCCAGAATTGCAGTACACCCTTGACAGGATTCCACCAATTGGAGACTCACCTGGATGTGGGTCTTGACCACAGAGAAGTGGGCAGTGGTCATCTTACCAAGAACACTGACCAAGAGCTCATGATCATTGGAAGGTTTCTTATCCCCAAATTCATTTCAGGTGGAAAGAGAAGTGGGTTTCATCCTCAAGACAGAACCATTCCTGATGGAGAGTTTGCCAACGATGACTCAATGTCCTAAAACTAGGTCTCCATCCCATGTCACTTCTTCCAGGTCACCAGGCTTGAGTGAATTCTGACCCCAAAGAAGAAACTTGAGAGATCCACAAGTAAGGTTGAAGCATGAGGCAGAGCAGTGATTTTAGTCATGTCTTTGAGGGTCATAATCTTGACTTTCTTGCTGAGTATGTTGATAAATATTTTTTCCTGGGGAAGGACATGTGAATTTCAGCATGGCCACTTGTCAATAGGTGGATGACAGAGGATCATTTTTTTTGTCGGATCACTTTATTTTCACTAAATGCATTTGCAAAGACCCTACTTACTCCCACATAAAAATCGCATTCTGTGATCCTGGGGAGATCCTGTGTAATTGGGGAGAACACATCTCAACCCATGACAAGACCCAATTGCAAAGATATTGGAAATTATCATGAAAATGACTCAGTGGCCACTGGAATGAGTTCTTATTTGTATGATTTAAGTTTGTTTTCAGATGAAGCATGTTCACATCAAATGGGAGTATTTGTGATTAGTATGAACGAATCAGTATGGCAATAATAGTTGGAAATGATCATGCTGGACAAAAACTGAATGTTAAAAGTAGGTAAAGATATATACATGATAAACTTTCAGTATCTGTATTGCAAACTACAATGCCCAAAGGGGGGGAGGGAGAGAGAGGGACAAAGAGGGAGAGAGAGAGAAAGAAAGAGAGAGGGAGAGAGAGAGAGAAGAAAGGTGCCTGCCAGAGAGGCAGGCTGGGAGGAGGAGTTAGGGGGTGATAGGAGGGGACACTGGTGCTGGGAAATATATACTGGTGGAGGGCTAAGTGTTAGAACACTGCATGACTGAAACCTAATCATGAACAGCTTTGTAAGGGTCTGTCTCAGTGATTCTATTTAAAATCTATTTAAAAAGCTTGAGAGAGAGAGAGAGAGCAAATGATAGACTAATAAGGGGTTAAATTAAATACCATAATCAAATTCCTATGTGGAAGTGATAATGTCCCTGTAAGTAGCTCAGAATGAGATTATTTGGAGATCAGGTTTTAAGGAGGTGATTAACTTTAAAAAGGTCCTTAGGTTGGATCTTGGTCCAATATAACTGGCACCCATGGGAAACATGATTGGTGTTTCATTAGCTTGATTACACTCTTTTCATACAGCATGTATCAAACCATTATGCTGTCTACCTCATGTACATGTGATGCAATCTGCAGCTCTTTGGTTGATCTTTTTCCTTGGGACCATACCAGGTGGTTCTCAAGACTTCGTGGTGGCTCTACACTCGGGAATCTCTCCTGGTGGCCTTTCTAGCTTGGCATAGAATCTGGGTTGGTGGCAGACTCTCTCTCTGGTCCACAATATGCAGCTTTTACATTGCAACTTTTATTTGTCAAGTGGACTTCCATAAAACTGAAAAGAATAGAGACCAAAAGAAGGAGGAGAGAAAGGGATGATACAAGTAAGCACCAAAGAAGGACAAAGGAAGGACACAGGGAGAAGAGAGCATACCCCTAGCAAGAAAAGCAGCCTTGGAAGACATAACCCTGGCACAGACTAGAATTTTGGATGTCTGGCCTGAAGAACTGCAATAAAGCCCTGGTGTTGAAGCCACCTGGATGCTGCTTTTTGATCAGGAAAGCTTTGGAATCATAACAGAAACTTTAATCACTTAAGGAATTGTGCCTGATAGGCACAGATGATCAAACTTGGAAGTGGAGGGAATTTTGATTCACACCAGGTACTTAGATTCTTGGGGCAGGGAACAAGATAAATGATGCCTTTTAGTAATTTGATGGTTTTCAAATACCAACATGCCTGAAGCCCAGAGAAGGAAAGATTTACAGAGTATCCCTCTTTGGCAAGTATTGCCACCTTACATGGTCCCTGTCCCTTGTAGCTGACAGATGTCAGTGCGTAGAGCTTTCATGTCCAGTTTGCTCAGGGAGAGTTAACAAGGACTGGGGAGTTTCTCAACCCCAGTACCACTGACATCTCAGGCCAAATCATTGCTGTGGATTTAGCCTGTATCTACAAGATATTTGGCAGCATCCCTGGAGTCTACCCATTGCAACAAAAGTGACATTGGGGTTGACTTCCAGTGAGTAAAATCGTCCCCAAAACTTAGACTGAGATTTCTCATGCACTATGTAAAGGCTTATTTTGGTTTCTTAGAATGAAGGTCGGAAGGTGAAGAACACTTAAAAATCCATAAACGTTGGAAGAGAGGATGGAGGAACAGCCCTGCAGAGTTCCACTGTCTGGGGGGGTTAGAGTGAGTGGATGTGGTCAGGAACTCGATACAAGATAGATTGTGTATACTGGCACAGATGTAGCTCTGATTTTTGCTTCAAAAGGTAGATAGGGTCTTCCACACCCTTATGATAATTTAATGACATTTCTTCACACAAAAGCCTTTTCCTCCCTCCAAAGCTGGGGAGAACCAGGAAAAGGCAATTACAGATGCGGCTTTGCTTTTTTCCTAATTGGTTCCAGTGTATCTGGCTGCTTTAATGATTGTGCTTTCCCTGAGCTAAAAAGCAGCCATGGGTTCAAAAGTCTTTGTTCATTGAAATGAAATCAATGGGAATGTAGGAGGGAGTATCCTGACCTTCTCAAAACTAGGGCTCTGGTCTCTTCCTTTGGGCAGGAAGTCTTCATTTTTCAACTGTCAAATGGAGTAAAAATAGTCTCTCAGAGGATGTGTAGCAAGGATGTTGAGAAGACATGAAAAGCACTTCACAGAGATCCCGAAAAGGACTTGGTAAATATTTCTTTATCTATACAAGCAAATAGCGAACCATTGGAGGAAGGCAGTAGATATTAACCTCCATGAGGAATGATCAAACAATGTTTATTTTTCCTAAGAGGGAGTTATGGAAACTCAAGGGCTCTCTTCAAGGCATTTGAGGCAGTCCTATCACGAAAAAAGTTTTTCCAAAATACGTACAAGAGAGTTAGCAGGAATAAGTATATTGAGTCTTAAAGTGTCTTACAACAAGTGTCTCATTAAGACTAACTACTGGAGGGGGGACTTTTTGACAAATGGCTGAACAGAGGCTGTTTGGGAAACCTCCTTAGTTAGATCAAGAAAAACTCCTACACATCCATCAACACCCATCGCAGCTGTACCTATTGGAGGAAGCCTGTCCAGATGACCTTCATGATCTGTCTTGAATCCATAATATTGAACCTGATGCCTCCCACCAGGTTTTTATAGTACTTTACTTGTTTGCCAGCCTCGTGCTACATCCATATGGTGAATCTCTCTGGGCGAAGAGTTCTACTGTTCATGTCTTTAGTAACAGTGCCCACCAAAATGCCTGGAACTGAGCATGCATTCAGAAGGTGTCAAAAGGCATAAAGAATTGACTGGCCTGAAAAATTCCTGACTTATAGAAGAGGATTGAAGTTGATGGCCTATACATTTCCTTTCAACTCAAAGAGATGATGGTTTCATGCTTATATTTCCTAATATCCAAGTTATAGTCAAAGATCTGTTGGCAAATTAAGACTTGGAATGAAATATATACTTGATCAGACTTTTTAAATGGAAAAGAGTGCCTCCGGGTGGTACCCAAGCTTGTAAAAATCTATCCTCCATCTCTCCTTCCCAGGATGGGAGATGCATGCTGAAAGTAGACTACAGACCAAACATGATTGCCACTCAATGCCTCTTTTCCAAACCACAGCACCCAAAAGGAGAGAGAGAACAAAAGGGAATGTCCTGTCACAGAGGTGAAGTGGGATGGGGGCGGGGGTCGAAGGGATACTGGGATCATTGGTGGTGGAGAATGGGCACTGGTGGATGGATGGGTACTCGATCATTGTATAACTGAAACCCAAACACAAAAATTTGTAAGTCTACAACTGTACCTCATGGTGTTTCACTAATAAAATTTTTTAAAAATCTATCCTCGATTTCTGAAAGATAAAGAGCTGAACAACCTAGTGAAAAAAACTATTGTATCCAACTCTTTTTGTTACTTTGCTGTTTGCTCGGGAGATGTGGGACATCTCTTCTCTCTTGAAACTTCCTAGCATGGAGGCCTGGTCCCCTGGGCCAGTGGGCAGGTGACAACTTGCAAGCTTGCGAATAAATAGAATTCACAAATGTGGCATAGAAGGCGAGAATTATTTTCTAAGAATGGCTTATGGTGAGGGGTGGAGAAGGAAAAAAGGAATTAGAAGCTGATGAGCTGTGAAATGATGAATTGGAGGGTGACAGTGTAAAGCAGCCAAAGATTTGCATTTTGCACAAGTATTAGGTCATAGGAATAACATTTATTAAAAAAATCACTTGGCATCACATGTATTGTCACTGTCACTGTCCTCCCGTTGTTCAATTGATATGCTCGAGTGTACCCAGTAACGTCTCCATCATGAGACTTGTTGTTACTGTGTTTGGCATATCAAATATGTCATGGATAGCTTGCCAAGCTTTGCCTTGAGGGCAAGATACTCTTGGTAGCTTGCCAAGCTCGCCAAGAGGGGCGGAGAAATCAAACCCGGCCCGTCCGGGCTGGCTGCATGCAAGGCAAATGCCCTACCGCTATGTATTAATGCAATAATTAACTCTTGCTTAGTTTTTTATTTCAAAATTCCTTCTTTTTAAAATTGGGGTATTGTCATTTACAATAATAGTAAAGTTATTATTTTATAGTTGCAGCGGTTCTAAATCAAAACTTCGTGTTTTGTTTTGTAGGAAAGAAGGGCATTTCCACTCAGTAAGTATCATTGACTCCATGTGTCTAGGGCACAGAAATGAAAAGATGGAGAGCTAACGGGGAGGCAGTTTTAGTTCCCAGATGTTATTTATATGGGGCTGAGGAAAGGCAAGGAAAAATTGCACTGAGAAGGATAATCATAGCTATCACTTATTCATCCTACCATGTTCTTCTGAGAAGTCAGATTGCCAGAAAGCATAACAGTATTATGTCTCCTTTCCAAACTCAGAACCACCCCTCAACTCCCTGGGACAGATTTTTTTTTTTGCTGCTGCACTTCGGAGTTTCATCTAAAATAATTAAAGTGCCTCCTCCACGGGGTTACCATGAGAATCATATGAGTGACTATGTCCGATGTACTTAGACAACTTCGGTTAAGGCTACATGTGGGAGCTGACACCATGTACCTGCAATGTGTTGTATTTGTTACACCTTGTGGCATCTTTTATCAACCTTTGTTCACCCGTATCTAGGAAGGTCCATGCCTGTATTCAAGACACAGAATGAGTAAAGATTAAAGCGAGGGGGGGGGGGGCACTGGGTAGTTTTAGTTCCAAGATGTTATTTATATAGGGGTGGGGAAAGGCAAGCAAAATTGTACTGATAATGATAAAAATAGCTATTACTTCTGCAAAAGGAAATAAGTGAACATGGAAGCATTGGGAGAGTATGAGGTGGGGAGTGCTCGGTGAGAAACAGATCAATGGGTTTTTAGAGGAAGTGGGGTGAGCACAGCTAAGTGGGTGACAGTGTATACCTGACTCAACTCTTGTTCCCAGGAGAGACAGTCTGAGTGCTTGGTTCCCGACCCTCTCTCACCCCGTTTGTCCATTTGGTTACATTTCTGTGTTAGACAAGCATGCTTAGTAACAGCAGGGACTCAACAATCCTCCCTAGAAAGAAGAATGAATGAATGAACGAATGAGGATTAGTGCTCCAGGCTTTTAGCTGAATTTCAGCTGAGTAACTCATCACCTTCAACTAATGTATTTAACAGTCTTATTAAAAAAATTAGTTGGATTTCCAACCCCCCCACCCTCTCCCTTTTTTTCTGGAAAGAGATTGGTGCTTTTCAGGATATATAGCAAACAGAGAATGTCTTTTGGTTTAATTAATAATCCCTCTTTAAAATGAAAAATATGCTCTCTGTGCAAAGTGCTGTGTGACAAGATTTCAGCCCTGTAGGTAATCTGTTCCTTTTCAGACATAATTTCTTCCTATTTACTTCATCCATTATGCTAATTAATGAAAACACCAGCTTTCAGGAATGTACCAAGGTTTTGTTTTTGTTTGGGGTAGGAAAGCTGCTATTATTTTAACAACTGAGCAGATAGAAGCACCCGTTTTTTTAATCATTTCGCCTGTAAATACAGTGAATTAATGCTGTATCCCACGTACTGAGAAGGGAGAAGACATCAGGGAACCTCAACAACAACTCCCTTCCCAGGGCTGGAGCCATAGTACAGCGGGGAGGGCATTTGCTTTGCATGTGGCCAACCCGGGTTCGATTCCTAGCATCCCATATGGTCCCCCAAGCACTGCCAGGAGTAATTCCTGAGCGCTGAGCCAGGAGTAACCCCGAGTATCACCAGATGTGACCCAGAAAGCAAAAAGCAAAAAAAAAAAAAAGAACTCCTCTCTTCCCTGCCACTTCCCACTTTGGGGCCCCAAAGATGGTTCAGTGGCAAAGTGCCTTGCAGTCATGAGGCCATGAGTGTGATCCCTGGTGCCACCCCCACACACAGGGTGAGGACTCTTCAGCTGTGCCTCCTGGAACTTCCGGTGCTGCCACCGAGTGTGCAATCTCTGCATATCACAATCAGAGGTAAGAGGAAGCCACAACTCAAGTGTGTGACCCCAGAGAGCCCTACAACTCAAGATGTGTTATTCCTGTGGAGAGGGCTGCCAGGTCCAGTGAGCACCTGTGTGCATGCCCCAGCAACCCCAGCAAGCACCTCCACCAGAACGTGTATGAGCACCCTGAGAATGAGCCAAGACCCCCTGAGCGTGCCTGCGAGTACACCCACCTGGAATGAGCGCCTCAAGTGAAGGTGCTTGGAGATAGAACTCACAAACCCTGTACCAATAGCACGAGGCAATTCTGCTCAGCGTTTCTCTCTTACACTTGGAAACAGACCACAGCAAGGAGATGCTTACAAAGGCTCAACAGTTACAGTGAAGGGGCAGGGGGGAAGCAAACGGGATCTTGCTTACATGCTTCCAGCCCTGGCCCTCAGGCAGAGTGAGGTTACTCCCACTCCAGGAGGAGGACCTCGAGAGTTTGAATGCTCTTCCCTGTGAACTTCCCTGGAGGCCTGGCGAACACCAAGCTTGACCATACACAACAGTGGCTCATACCTACTTTGTCTTTTTTTTTTTTCTTTTTGGGTCACACCCGGTGATGCACAGGGATCACTCCTGACTCTGCACTCAGGAATTATTCCTGGCGGCGCTCAGAGGACCATATGGGATGCTGGGAATCGAACCCAGGTCGGCCACGTGCAAGGCAAACACCCTACCTGCTGTGCTATCACTCCAGCCCCCCTACTTTGTCTTTTAAAGGAAATTCTTGACTGGCGGTTGAAAGAAACCAAAGGCTCATCTTTAGATGAGTCAGAAAACAACCAATGTCTTGAACACACCAGCCACTGGCTTTAGGCCATAGCCGGCCATGGGGTTGATCTCCTGTTTGGTTAACTATAAGCATCTGGGCTAGCAGCACCTTTGTGCCCAGTTCCTACCTTCTCAGGGATTCCAGGACCAATAAGAGAAGGTAGAAACTGGGCACAAAGCAGGTGACTACAGGGTCTCACCAGGGCGATGTGCTCAAGGTGGAGCTACCCAGTCCAAGTTCCCACTCTCTAGTGCTCACCTCACCTCTTGTAGGCTTACCCCATCTCATCCCAGTGCGATCACTCCAGCCCCAGTGCAGAAACATGGCTGAAAATCATACATTTAATGACCAGCTCTTTTTTCAAAAGCCAGAAGTCTCCTATTAGAACAAGGGGAAAATAGTCACCGTTCCATTATGCCTGTTGAAAACTTTGGCAAACTGTGAAGAATAAGTAACCTCTTTGGAAGAACCAGAGGCAAGCAGTAAGAATTCATTAAAAGGTCAGCAAGAAGGGTCCGAGTGAAAAGGTTAGAAATAATTGGGATTAGTTAGGACAGAAAGCAAAAGACTGCACGGCAACTTAATTACCGTCTTCATTCCTTCCCACAACGATACACCGTCCCTCCCTTCCATCTCCACTAATGAAAGAACTGGAGGAGCTCACTGACCTTAAAAAGAAAGCAAAGGAAATGGAAGCGCCATTCTGGGCACATTTCCTGTGATAAATCTCTCAAAGTTTACCTACACTGATTCTAGAATTTTCTATCCAGGAAAGCCTGCCTTTCGGGTGCAAAATGTCTGACATGTGGTGCAAAAGGGTAGGTCTTGTGACCTCTGAATAGAAGCTCAGACACAAGCAAAGGGAAGGGGCAAGGCAAGGGGCATGCAACACTGTGCTGATTTCTCAAACCTTGAATCTTGGTCTTGAGTCTGTGCCTCCATCCCTCCCAAGAACTGTCGCTGTGGTCATCCCCATGATGAGGACTTTCTTGGGAGGTGAGGCTGTTCTTCCACCAGAATCAAAGAGGAAGTGGAAGGTACCCCCCAAAGCTGAGAATCAACTGTTTCTTTCCATCTTTGCAGTTTCCCCATCAGAAGGGCAGTGATTTGGAAAATTCCCCAGCCACCAAGGTCATGGGAAGCTGAGTTATCACTCAGGAGGGGGAGAATGTCAAGACAGTATGAGTCTTCCTGCATGTAATGTAAGAAGGGGGACAGGGTGGAGGACAGGTCTTTAAATCACCCTCTCAAAGGCACCCACTAGAACCTGCGCACTTGCCAGCAAAATCCGGATGGTGTTTGTACAAGGCTAGAGACAAGTTTGGTTTTTGATAGTTGATTTTGATGCATTTCCCTTCCCTTAAGGAAACCTGTTCCCTTTATATTGTCTCTACTTCCCATTCTTGTTTTCCTTTTTGATTTTTGGGGCAATACCTGAAGGTGTTCAGGACACAGTCCTGGCTCTGTATTTAGGGATCACTTCTGGTAGGCTCAGGAGACCAGAGGGGGTTCCAGGAATTGAACCAGGACTGACTATGTGTGAGTCAAGGGCCCTTTTCTTCTTCTTAACCCATGAAAACCTTTTTATTCCCTCCACTGCCGCTTCATTTCCCCCTCTCTTTCTCCTCTGTGAATTTAGGTGAGCTGTCAGTCTTTCGATTTCATCTGTACCATTTCCTGCTGGGTTGGGGATCAGGAATGGATTTGCATCCTTTTGTTAATTATCTGGTTTTAAAACAAACCTGTGAGACAGCCAGTCTTGAAAATGCTCAGGCAGGCTCTCTCTCAGCCTGCTTCTGAGTTATTCGCTCAAGTCTCTCCTTTGGTGCTTTGAAATTTCTTTCCAAATGGCTTGCCCTAAAACCTTTTATTCAAAGGACGGGACATGGTGATGGTGGGGGGTTCAAATCCTGGGAGGGATAATTAAGAGGTTGAGAAAATGAAATCAGACTCCTCATAGAGATGATTGGACCAAGTAGTGAGCAGAGGAGATAGGAGCTTCAGAAGGCTGAGAAAACACCAATTTTATTCCACAGTGACTGATGGAAGGGGAACAACAGTTGAAGGTGTGTATGGAACGACTCCATTCCTATCTCCAGGGAAGGAGTGAGCAGGAGTGTACAGGAGAAGATAGCACTCGGGAAATCCTTTGAACTGGAAGTGCATAAATCCCCATGGGTCATAGAAACAAAGTCATCCCACATTTTAGAGGTTCCTTGAATCACCAACTCTGCCAAGTAGGAATCTGTGAAGCCCAATTTAAGGATCCTAGTTTTGAAGGAATATTCTAGCTTAAACAGTTCTCTTCTCTTCTCTTCTCTTCTCTTCTCTTCTCTTCTCTTCTCTTCTCTTCTCTTCTCTTCTCTTCTCTTCTCTTCTCTTCTCTCCTCTCCTCTTCTCTTCTCTCTCCACCCCCCTCTTGTGGTGGACGTAGCAGAGTTGATGTCATGTAATTCCAAGGCTTAAGTGATGCCTGAGAAATAATCCAAAGGTACTAAAAAATTCTCCTTCTAACTAATACAGACTCAACTCAACTGCTCTCAGAAGCCAGGCAGGTAACCCAAATAAAGCAAATGCCATGACCTGGAGGACATTTGGCTGTTGACAGCGATGGCCAAAGAGACAAAGCAGCAGCGCACAAGTTAGATGGTCTCTGTTTCTAGAAAGACCAGATCATGCAGCTTTCGGGTTAGACCCAGCTCTGTTGAGGATGCTTGCTTGCTTGTTTTGCTTTCACTTCAGTAAATCTATTTTAGAGTTTGAAAAGGTGCTACCATGATAATACACTACAGATGTGTTCGATTTTGCCTCTGGGGGTCGCTGGGTAAAGGTTACCTGGAACTCTGAACATTTTTTCATTTTGGGGGCAACATCTAGCGACTAATTCAAAAAGTT
Organism: Sorex fumeus; assembly: GCF_029834395.1. NCBI lineage: Eukaryota > Metazoa > Chordata > Mammalia > Eulipotyphla > Soricidae > Sorex > Sorex fumeus. The sequence continues at coordinate 502,424 of NW_026606222.1, read as the reverse complement.
GAAAAATGAAAGCAAGAACTCAAAACAACACTCTGCAAGTCCAGTAAATGGACATGGAGCTGAGATTCATCTTGCTCTCCTCCAGTTTGGAAAGGATGCTTTGCTCCTGCAGAGACGTGCTCCCCAGAAGGCAAGTGCAGACAGGAGCCAGGCTGCCCAGGAGAGAACTTTTCCTTCTCCTTCTCTTCTGTTGAAACAACATCCATTTCCTTTTGGGCAAGTTGCTGAAGAAAAGCAGAAAACAATGGGGCTGGAATCCCAAAGCTTCCAGAGAGATGAACTGCATTTGCCTTGAAAAGATTCCATTGAGACGAAAGACCCAATGGGATGTTGGTACAAGGTCGAGTGGAGAAATTTAAACTTTTTAGAGATTGTTGGCAAGGTGTGGAGGTGTTAGAGCTTGGGCGTTATACAGAGAAATGACTTCATTTTCATGTCAGTGCACCTGAGTTTTCATTGCATTTTGGCTCCTTCTTGGCTGAGAGCTCATCCATCTCCTGCCCCAATTGCCTGTAAAATGGGGATGATTTTATTTCCATTCCCCAAGGCTGAGATAACCTCACACAGGATAATGCCAAGCAGCAAAGGCACAAAATGACAAATGGCAGTGGTTGTTTTTGTTGCTCCATGGTGAGACCCAATCTTGCAGATCTGTTTCATGCCCTGGTAATCAATGCTCCATGTTTCTGGTATTTTTATTTTATTCATAGGTACTCATTATTTCTAACCAGAAAAATAAAACTTCTATCCATTGCCTCATTCTGCAGCTGATATGACCCACCTGGGAAAATTTAACATTTAACCAAATGCCATGCATCATAAACCACCCCAATACCACTTCATTATTCTTCTCAGAGCCATCGTTATTCCTTTTTCTTTCCCTTGATATTATTTGCTGTCGCTTTAGGATCATCCAAACATCAATCTTCTGTAAGGACAATTTCCTTCCTGTGTAAGTTGAAGCCCAGATGGAAGTCCAGTGACTTATTTCCCAATAATTGAAGCATTAATTGTCAATAATAGAACCATTCCTCAAAACCTATGTCTTACACTTTTGACGGAAAGAGAGATATGTCCACCGCAGTGCTCCTTCCCTCTCTTTCATCAGGAACAGTTTGTGTTTGGGGGAAATGGGATGTACTGGGAGGTAGGTTTTCCTTATTTCTCCAACAGGATTGGTTTCCCATGTCCCTAGGATGTCCAGCTTGATCTCCTGGCTCTACTTGCCTCTGACAAGGTTCCAGGCACGTTCAATTGCTTGTGGATAGACACAGAGTCATTTTCCTTCTCCTTGCCCTCTCTGATTGTTCCAACTTAGCTCATCTGGTTGACAGGTATGGGTGCCCATGGGTTCAGAAGCTCCAGATCCTGTCCAGAGAGCCTTTCCATGGAGCCTTGGACTCAGGCTCCCGCCTACAGCTTTTGATTCTGAATCTTTCCCCATTTTGGTTCTAAATCTTTCCCGATTTTGGTCTGAATCTCTCCCCATTTTGGTTCTAAATCCTTCCCCATTTTAACTATTGCTCTCATAACTATTTGCCTATCACAGGAGATTTCTTCAAGCTCAGACTGTGCTGTTCATCTTTGTATCTCCAAAATGTCAGAGTGCTTGGCACAAGAGGGAGTCCTCAGATGCGTGACAGAAGAGAGTCCAGTAGAAATGAACCCTACTCTAAACTTCATCGAGAGGATAACTGAGTCCTTTGCTGTGTGTTACTGAAAGTAAATTACCAAAACAATCCCAGGGAGATGGTGGTCAGTCAAGAAACATTTGTAGAAGTGAAAGAAGCATAGATGAATAAATGAACATAGAGAGACATAATTATTAGTGGTGTTAGAAAGGAGGTTTTATCTTCAGGTCATTTGGAAATTATTTTCATTGTTCCCCTTCTACTACTGAACCCTTTGGTATAAATTCAGTGCTATGTTACTATTCAGGGGACAAAATAAAAGAGCAGTAGTTGAAACACATGAATTCTACATGAGGCCTGAAAACTTAAAATCAAACTCCCTGACTTCTCACCACCTTCATTTCAGAGGACAACCTGGCGTTTGTGAGCTTCTAGCTCAAGGGGCTCTCTCTGTAGAAAATGAAGACACCCATGTCCCCCTTTCAAATTTTCATTCTCCAAAGACCATTACAAGAGTTAAATCCACCTATAGGTGGAAAGTAAAGAATAAAAATGGACAACCCCCTTACCCCGATTAGATGGCTACAATAGAAGGCAGGTAAGGGCCCCAGGGGTGGAACTGGGATGGGAATGAGAACTAAGATGGGTAAAGGTTCCATTGTAGAGTTGTGGAGGGCAACTGAACTTTTAGGGAATCATGACATTGTTTATACAAATTCTGAAATACAGAGTTGATTCCTGAAATATATATCTAAGTGCACCAACTAGTATTACCTCAGTTTTTTAAATTAGAGAGGTATGGGAATTCAGGAAGAGGAGCTTCCTCATGGGCATGGAATCAGATACAACAGAGGTGATGGGAGGTGCCCAGAGTTGAGAGAGGTGGTCTGAGACCCTAAGTGTCTTGGGGTCTTGCCTTTGACACGTGTCAGAAATCCCGGAGTTATGGCAGACCTCTGGGAAGAAGGACAGGTGTGGAGACAGGCTGCCTGCCTCGTGGCTTGCTTGGCCTTGCAGCTGCTATATGCTGGGGCATTCAATCCTTTAGAAGATGAAATGGGGTGAGAGATAGGAGGAAACAGCTATTCTGACCCGGATGTTGCAAGTACACACACACAGTGAGAGAGAGTAAGAGCTAGTGAGAGAGAGGGAGACAGAGAGAGAGAGGGAGAGAAAGAGGGGGGGGGAGGGTGGGAGAGAGGGAGAGAAGCTATTTGCTACTTCTCATTTTGCTATTTCTATTTATTCCTAGGTAGGAATAATGATGGTCACAGAAATTTATAATCTATGCTTACAAATTAAACATGAGAGCTTCTGATAATCTTTCTAGGCAAACACACACACACACACACAGAGAGAGAGAGAGAGAGAGAGAGAGAGAGAGAGAGAGAGAGAGAGAGAGCTCTGGTGACCACTGTGGAATCCTGAGCAATAGGAGACGGAAGCCAAGTCCAGCAAGCAGAGGCCCAATGGTGACTGACGTCCACCTCTGGAGAGGAAGTGGCATTTCTGAAGTGGACATCTAAAGCCAGCTCCGCCCACGGGAGCGGCTCATGCTCAGACACGCCCACCGTGGCGAGCACCAAGTCCTGGGCAGCAGTTTTGTCAGCCCCCATGGAGATTTTCTGCTACAGTGGTTTTCCTGGAAACAATTTGGGATGGATCCTATTGGGAGATACACACACAGAGACACACACACACTCTCTGTCTCTTTCTCTCTCTCTCTCTCTCTCTCTCTCTCTCTCTCTCTCTCTCTCTCTCTCTCACACATGGTCTTTCATGCGCACACAGAGGACCAGATTTCCTGGAGATGGGAGAGTATTTTTAAACTTCAGAACATGCTTTCAAAGGCCACTGTCGAGTCTGACCTAAATGCTACTTGGCCCCGCTCATTATGTCTCTCAGCTGTGCCCGCTCTGTAATTATCAGCAGCAGTACAAAGGCTTCCTCTGAAGCTGCCCCATCACCAATGGGACTGCCAGCTTCTTCCCTCTCCGTGGCCCAGATGAAGGGGAGGTCAGCAAGTGCTCTTCTGAGGGAGATTACATAATGGGGGGTGGGGGCTTGGGAGGGGACCATCTGTGCCCCTGCTCCTAGGGAGCCCACTCATGTCCCTGCCTGCCCTCCCTACACATCACTCTCCAGTGGCTCTCCATATGCTGACCCCTGGCGAGATCTGAGGTCACCATGCGGAATGTCTCTCCATCATAGACCGCAAGGGGATAATTCATTCCACACTGTCCTTGGGCACAAAAGCACACACTGAGCTTTTCCTTCCAGAGGTTCCCCCGAAGGGTCCTTCAAGTTTCAAAAACAGCAGAACCAGCTCACCCTTCAGGCCCCTGTTGTCTCTTGAACACGTATCTCACTACTTGTCTCTGTGTCTCTTTGATTACCTATTTCCACTCTGGAGAAGCCTGTGTTCTCTCCTGAACAGGTACTTTTCCCTTTCCCTCCACTCACATCTTTCTAAATAAATTTCAGTAAGAACCAACTTGCTTCACCAAAACGAAACAAAGCAAACCACAAAACCTTGGTGCTGGGATATGTGACATGGGGTGGAGGGCGGCAGGGAAGAGGGGAGTGGACAGCCTGGAGGGGGAATCTGTGGATCCCCCAGAGGTAGGAACATATCCCAAAAGGCTCTATCAAGGGCTTCAAGAAGAATTATTTTCATCCCATACATCCTCCTCCATTCCAGTAAAAACAATCTGAAATCCAGGAAGTCTTTATGGTAAAGGGGGTTCCTTATTTTAAAAAAACAAAAACAAAGCAGAGGAAACCAATGAACACAGTGACATGCAAAGAGTTGGTATTTTTTTTTGTTCACTGGAACAACAGATACCCATAAAATAAAGTTTTCATAGCAATTGACCTAAAAAAAAGCTTTGTCTTAATGTTTCCTTTAAAAAACAATATAAAATTGAATCTCCAGAAAATATATTGAGTTAAACTTTTTCTTAATGTACAATAAAGACAGCATAGAACAAACTGAAATGTTCAAGGTGAGCTGCTTCCAAACTTGAGGATTCTGGGCAATTTAACTTATTCTCTATGATCTTTTTGTCATTTTCTGAATTTTCCATAAGAGACAAGTATTTATTTAAATGTTATTTTAAAATTGTAAGTTTTGGGATAAAAGACAGAAGAGGGATTTCTTGCAGAGGGAGTGGGGTGTCACATTGGTGGTCACATTCTCTACCATGACCTGGTGGGGTACATGGGTATACACAGAGGTACAAATTCCTCTGACTGTATCACCAATGTCTGTGTATTCATTCCAAAAACTTTATTTATTTTTTATTTATTTTCTTTTGGGGTCACACCCGGCGATGCACAAGGGTTACTTCTGGCTCATGCACTCAGGAATTTCTCCTGGCGGTGCTCAGGAGTAATTCCTGAGTGCATGGGATGCTGGGAATCAAACCCGGGTCAGCTGCATGCAAGGCAAATGCCCTACCCACTGTGCTATCACTCCAGCCCATTCCACAAACTTTAAAAGTCACCTCAATTGAAAACCATACAGCATCCTTTAATAATGTAAAGCCCCCACTTCTCTTCCTCCCATAATAGTTGTGGCCACCTCCCTACTTCCATGAAGGTTCAATTCCCCCATAAGCACGTATGTGAAGAATATCACTGACTCCTACAGAGTTCTCCAAAGATGATTCTTACTTTTAGCTCATATTTTGTTACTTTTGAGCGATTCTAGATCCCTAACAGTATATTTCACCCTGAGCTAGGGGATAGGAAGGTACATGGTACAGGGTTACATAATGTAGATCAGAAATTACACGAGAAAAGAGTCTCCCACAGGATGTTAGACATCATGAGGCTCTGATGAGCAGACACAACTATTATTCTTGGCCTGATTCATGTCCTTTCTGACACTGATCTGTGCTACTCTCGCCTAGGCTTCAAAGCATACCTGCATACCCTCTTTCTCTAGAAACTATCCACAACCAGCTCAGTTACCATGTTTCCTATTTTTTTCCATGTCATGTTAACCCTTAACCCCATGAACTTGCTCCTTGTCATGATGAAGAGAAATGGGAGGTGTTGGTCATTTGCAACAAGCCAGGAACCCTAAGCAGTTCAGTTTACATCTATAATCATTTTACAGTAAGTTTGTGATGTAGGAATGATCGTCCCCATTAACAGATGAGGAAGTAGACTCAGAGGGGTAATTTTTACATCCACAGTGGGACTGAAACCCAGCTCTGTCTGATAACTGTGCTTTCTCTTGTCTGTTTCTATTTATTTTTATGGAAGTATCATTGGTTGATAGCATTCTATGTTTCAGGTGGACCTCTTCTTCTGATAATTAATATGCTAATTATCTGCCCTATTGGAGCACCTCCAGAAAATTAGCAGTAGCAAAGGACATAAGAGTCATTCACTCATTTAACAGTGTCTACAGAGTCCTGTCATATGTACCCTGAGCAGCCCTTCTACTTCTTTTGAGATCTGATCAATATGCACATACAACACAACTCCCAGCATTCCCTGTTTTTCATCTGAAGATCCTTCTCTGGCCACCAAATTGTTCTGTTTACAGACATGAATCCAATGCTAAGACCCCCCTCCCCAGAAACAGGCCTCAATGACCAACAGGAGCTGGTGATATGACCCCAGCTTTATCATTTCGTGGGAGAGATAATGCAGAAGCATGTGTTTTACTGACTTGTAGCTTTCCCAAGAGGATTACACTTCCACTGCCTGCCCAGGGATAACAAATTTGATGATACATCGAATACAGATGGAATATTGTTTCCCTCTGGATGGATTTGCTAAAATCCAGCCTCCAAAGTAAATGGTAGTTTGAGTCTTTAGGTCACTAGAGTGGAGTCTTGATGAATAAGATCAATGAACTTCTCACAGACCCTAAGGATTCCCTTCTCCCTTTCTACCAGATGAACCTGGAAAAGGATTTATCGTTATATTTCTATTTTCTTTTTCAAGTCAAATACATTGGGCACATCACATTGCATATAATTCACATAGAAAACATGCTGCTTTTGATGTAGGCAGGCAGATAGGGAAGGCCCCCTTCCCAGACATTGGGAGTGAGTTTCCTGGGAAGTAATAGCTCTGAAGTTGCAAAAGGCCAACCTTGCAGAAAACAGGAATTAAGGCCTGATAAGACCCTCAAACGGCTCCAGAACCAGATCCATGAGGAGATTGGACTCCTCCCCATGAAGGGAATTCCTCAAATACCCTAACTTTAGTGATTTAGCCCAGAGAAGACTTCAGAACATTCTGGACCAAAACATCCCCAGAAGATACTCTATAAAAGCCACCTTGAACAAAGGAAGAGCATGCATATGCTTCCCAAGCCCATGTGATGCTTGTGATGCTTCCCAAGCCCATGTGATGCCCATGTGATGACCAACAGGAGCTGGTGATATGACCCCAGCTTTATCATTTCGTGGGGGAGATAATGCAGAAGCACGTGTTTTACTGACTTGTAGCTTTCCCAAGAGGATTACACTTCCACTGCCTGCCCAGGGATAACAAATTTGATGATACATCGAATACAGATGGAATATTGGCCGAGCACATGTGGTGCCTGAGCATATGTGTCGCCCGCATCCTCCCATCTTGAGATGTGTACTTTCATGCTTTCATGTTTAATGCTGGAATGTGTAGAGGGGCTCTCTCCACTCTTGGAGAAGCCCGTGTTCTCTCTTGAAAGTATCTCTCTCTCTTTCTCTCTGTCTCTCCCCCTCTCCCTCTCTCCTCCCCGTCACTCTCTTCCCCTCCACACCTCCAAGAAGCCCTCCAAATAAGAGCTGTTTTACATCACTGCTTATCTACTCCTGAAATTCTTTTCTGTGAGGCGAGAAAAGAACCCTAAAATCCCTGGGTAAATCCTGGGACTGGTTTCTCCTTTTCTGCAAAGAGAAAATCCCCACTCCAGCCTGAGTCCGTGACTCCCCAAGAAATCGGGTGGTGGGGATCAACTTCCGTGCCAAGAAGACCAAACGGACTTCAGGTGTGGCCTAAAGGCCACCTGGTGGGGCTGGCGGGGCTCAGGCCCAAGCCAACCAGGGGCTCATTGCAGACTTGACCAGTCCTAGTCTTCCCAGTGGGACCCGTGTGGCAGAGGTGAAGTGGGAGAAGGTGACCGTCCTTCCCCCCTCACGACTCACGTGAGCCACCTGTGGGGTCAACCGACATTACTTTGACTCACTGATACAGAATCATTGTAGCCATAGTTAGCATCTCTATCCCACCACATCATTGTCAATCCTTTTGTTTGTGGTTACCTCAGACTTCCAGCTTCCATTCTATGATAAATGGACACCCATTGTTCAGAAGGGCCCCAGTCTCTAGCTATTGCAGCCTTTCTTGCACTGTTTCCCTTTGGGTCTCACTCCCATCTCCATACTGCACTTTCCTCCATCCTAGATAACCAGATCAATCCTGAATGCTTGAATCCTTGCCTCAGCATCTGTTTGAGAGGAAACCAAGCAAAGACAAGTAAATGCCTGTATTGGGCACCTGCCTGCATGCAGCTGGCATCCTCGTGGGGGAGACCAGCCATAAATAAGCAAACAGTAAATAAAAGATAATTATAGAGTGTGAAAATTTCCAGGCAAGAGCCAAAATGATGTGAATAACTGGGTGGAGGAACCATTTGGGATAGAATAACTGGGAAGAAAGCGACCTTCCGTGAGACCTGGAGGGCAAGAAGGGGACAGCCAATCCCACAGCAATGGTCCTCTTGGTGGGGGAAAGGTGGCCCTTTCACTGACTCAAAGGAGGTTAGGGGGTTGGCTGCAGAATAACAGATTTGGAAAAAGAGGCTCTCTGAGCTTATAGGCAAGGTGAGAAGTTTGGAAGCACCGGAAGCCACTGCCACAAGGTAAGGCAGGTGTTGGCTTTGCACATGAGTTTGAGCTAGGCACTGAAGCAGAAACTTCTTCATCCTTCTTACCATGGTCTTGGGTTTCAGATTCATTCACCTGGCTCCAAGGAGTGGGGTTGGGGGAGGCATAAGGAGCAAGGGGAGGCTGTTTTTGCAGAGAAGGATGTCATAAGTGAAGGGAGCCTTTGTTTCATCAGGCTAGTTTTTCCTGTGATTCCCCAATACCTCTAATTCTGCATGTCACCAGGAGGTAGGTGTTCTGCAGCTCGGCGACAGCTTTCTCCAGTGTCTATGGCAACCTGGGGCTGGGGCCATTTTTCCTTCATCAAAAGAATGGGCTGGCTTTCTAAAGATAAGTAAAATCTCATTGTCGCTCTCAACTGGTAGAGAAGTAGTGTGCACAGAAGTAATAAAGATACGACCGAACACTGCTAACGATCTTGAGGAAATAACATGAATTAAAGAAATCATTTCTCTCCAGTCTAATAATAGATGCTTCAGGAAGAAAATGCAAGAAAGAGCTTTAACCTGGGATCTGACTTCTTATTTCAGCCATTATTTCTCCCAGTGTGTCTGTGTGTGTGTGCATGCATGTGTATATGGCACATGGCCAGGGTCCCGATATGTTATTGTCTGTTGGCTAAGAAAAGAGCTGACTTCCAGGTTGTGAATTAGAAGCACTTAGCTGTGCTCCCCAGAAAGGAACAATAGAGCCAAACAATGCGAGGTGGTTGCAGGAAGGAGCATTATTTAGCAACAAAAGTCTCCTGGCTTATGGCTCAGGTGGGTGTAAGGTTCTTTCTCTGCTCCCTGCCCCTTCTGACAGTTACAGACAGGGTTATCTTTCCAAAGGAAGACCAGCACAGTGGCCAGTAATATGCAAATCTTCCCTGGGCTACAGCAGAGCCTTGGAGAAATTCTAAGCTAGTTAGCTCAAGCCCTTCAACTTCCACTCTCGGGATGCATGTTTGCACCCACTTGGCTGAGCCACTGATTTTCTTCAAGGTCCTAGTGGGTCCGGCTCCAAAAGTTTCCTTGGTGCTTTCTTCCTGGTGTGTCTTTCTTCCTTCTTTTAAAGAATGTGTGCTCACCTTCTAAAGCTCTGAAAACCCTCCATCATCAAACTGTCCTCCTAGCATCTAGGGAAGACTTCCAGCTCTTGCAACCTATTTCCACCCTGACTTCTATGTGACAGACTTTGGGACTGAGTAGACCAACTCCATGCATGTAGTGATCCCAATCAGTGGCCCATCTGTATTTGTACCCTTGACCTCTAACTCTATAGTTTCTTACTGCAAATGTGCGACTTATTGATGAGAAAATATTGTAGCCAATCTCCTACCATGAGAGATTTCAGACTATTAAGCCCTTATTATCATTATATACAACTGGATTTAGACAACTATTGGATTCCTGCCACCAGCACCACCAGTACAAGTCTGGATTGGCCTGTTGGCAGTATTAGACTCACATGCAGTGGACCAAGACCATCTTAGAGTAACCAGTACCTCTAGTTAACCTTCTATCTGGTGAAGATACATGAATGAGCACATCCAAACTGGCCAAACTCCCCAGGTAGCCCATAGCTTCGTGCTTCGCTCTCATTCTCTTTCACTAGAAACCAAATGCTCTTGTTCTCATTCACTAACAAGTTCATTTGCAGGCACTTGTTTTATGCTCACTGCTCAAAAACCTAAGGTCCTAACTAGGAAAATGTATAGGTTTAGCTGGTTGGCTGGTCATCGTCCAACCAGCTGTTTGAACAACCAGAGCAAACCTCTTTTATCAGAGGGGGAGGAGGGAGTCCATTGTTTTGACATGCTAATTTTTTCTAACAGAGTAGATTGGCCCAATGTATGTTATAATCCACTCATGTCACAAATCAGATAAAGAACTCTTGCTTCTCCAAGGTGGACTCCTGACAGCCACTGAGATGGCAAACCCAGACTTGAGCCTTGTGAGAGGAAGAAACTCTTGGGTGTAAGATGACAGAGGGAAAGGGAATGGCTCCCCCTACAGGATGTGTTTTGCTAACCATGAGCAGGGATAAAAGGTTGAACTCCCCAGAACCATCATCCACTCTCTTCTTTCCTGCTACGTGTTTCTTTGCTTGCTTAATTCTGGAAGTTGACAAAGAAACTATGTCAGCATAAAAGATTAGAAAGGAAGGGAGGGAGGGGGATCAGGTAGAAATGAAAAGGACTAAGAGGTGTCAGCGGGAACAAGAGGTGAATTGGGGTGGAACGGTCATCACTGATACCCCATCCCTTCCTACTGAGGCTCAGACTCCGGGAACCTCCCTTCACCAGATTGAATATCATCATAGCAAAGGGCTGATGAGGGCCTGCCATATGCCTCACATCACACCAACTAACCGGGCTCTCCCAATAACTCCTGATGTGGGTTCCCATCTTCGCTGAACAGGGGAGGAAGTAACATCAGGATGGTAATTTACACAGAGGCAGAAGTGGTGGGCTGAGATTCAAAGTCCAGGCAGACCTGCTCTGAAGCCCATTATGTACAGAACCTCAAAGAAGTCATAAGGGTCTGGTGGCCCATGATATGATCTTAGATACTGGGTATGAATCCAATGAAATGGAGAGACGAAAGGAGATCAGCTTCTTTTCTATCTCACCTTAGTCTTCTAAATAGAGCTGCTATAACGGTGTGGTTCAGCCCTTGATGACTATATACTGCAGACATAGACTGTTATTGGAGTTTTCTTCATTACGGAGGCATGAGCCTGAGGATGCACATGGCTGTGTCACCCTCAGGAGGACAGTATTTGGTTCAGTTCCACCCATGTGTCCCTGGCATGCCTCATTACTGTCATCACAGAAATGTAAGCAGCCACCTCTTTTTTTTTCTTTGAAATCTGACTGCCCAACTCATGTTTTAACTCGACTATTTAAGTCCACTCAATTTCTCTACCAGAATATTTTCAAATATATATAAACACATAATTATACCTTTATCCAAATTCATCTTCTATACATAATGTAGCACATGTTCCTAAGCCCAAACAAAAGATACCCCTTCTATTCAATATTTTACATCATTCCCCACCCCAGTATTTTCTTAATCTCTTCTCGTCTAGTAAATTTTAACAAACCCATTTCTGTATTATATCTGTATTACTTGCCATCCATTTAGACCAGCTCCCCGACCTTGCCAATTGGCATGTATCTCTTAGTTCCTTCTAAAGAGAACAGAGTGAAATTCAATTTGATTCCCCACCCTCAGTTGGACTGATTTCAGGAGTTGCTTCAGCCTTTACCAGGTATTTATGTGAAAAGCAATAAAATGAAACCAAAACAAAGTCATGCAAATTTTCACGTGGTGGGTGCAGGGGGTAGAAATACTCAATACTATTGCCAATCCCCTGTGCTAGGAAGCCTTTGCAAAACCCCAGCTGGATCCTCATATACAGGCAGAAATCGATTATTACGTTCATTCAGCCTTTTCCAAAATGCCTTGATGTGTTAAGATGCAAGATCAGGATTCTGTGTCCAATAGTTTATTAACTCAGTATGGAGTTTTCTACAGTTAAAAGTGGCAAGCTTGCATCTACAATTATGCTCACTTTCAAGTGGATCTAAAAAGACGGGGCCAGCAGCTGCCTCCTGATCCTCCTGCTACAAAGTATTGTTATTCAGTTTGAAGAAACTAACAGAGGCTGATGGAGAACTAGAGACTGCTGGTGGTTGTGAGTTTCTCTTTGATTCAGCTGGAGAAAAACTGAGAAAATTCACAGATCCTTCTTGGGAGTTGGAATACAATTCATTCAGTAAATGAATAATGAGCGTCTACTCTGGGCTAGGAAGCCAATGGTGCTAAAACACAAACATTCATCCTACTAGGAGAGATAAATGGGACATAAGCTGATGGGTAAACCAGGTAATCTCAGGAGCCAGGTAAGGAATGCAAAGGGCTACTTATTTGGGTCCTGACTTCCATTACCTATTTCTTATGCATCTAATAGGCTTGTCACCATGCCTCAGCCATATAACTAGACTTTCTCATTCTCCCCTTTCCGAAAAGGAACGGAGCGTCTTTCAGCCCCTTAGACCATGCACTTGAATGTTTTTTGTTTTCACTCCAGTGCTATCTTCTCTAGCTAACAAGATTGCTTTCCCATCCCACCCACCTCTTCCTTGTCTCCAATTACTGCTTACATCTATCTGACTTGGCTCAAGAATTACATGTTCACACCATTTCCTGCAAAGTGCCTCGCACTGCATTTTGCCCAGAGAAATGGATAAAAGAATGATTCGGATAAAAGAATGATTTGGAGACAATTCTGGGATAGCAATGTCTATTCTTTGAGATCACCACTTAGTGAGGAACTAACCTCATCTAATGAGAGGTCTAGCCCTTGCCCTTTGTTACTAAAGGTAACCCTTGACACTTTGAGTGTAGGGTCTTTTTTTTAAAAAAGTAATTTCATAATAGAAGCTTTGGGCCACACTGTATCAGTTATATGCATGAAAGAGGTAAACATTAGTGACCAGTCCCATGTTATCAATCCTAACTCCTAAGGGACTGTCCTACAAACTGTACATGATCAAACCCCAGTGCAAGCCCTAGAAGCATCCTTGGCTGTAATGCTATGCCTAGGGTCATATCTTGATGTGGGAAAGTCAATGCCTTGGGGGCAATTGGGAGAGCGTCCCTGGAGAGAAGACAATGGACGTGTCATATTTGAATCCTCACCCCAAATGCACCTTTCCTGCATTCTGTCCATGTATTGCCATGTCCATTGGACTGGTTTTTGTTTGACTTTTGCTTTCTGGGTCACACCCAGTGATGCTCAGGGGTTACTCCTGGCTCTGTACTCAAGAATCACTCCTTGGCAGTGCTTAGAAGACCATATGGGATGCCGGGGATCAAATCGGGGGGGATGTGTGCAAGGTAAATGCACTACCAGCTGTACTATAACTTTTGTCCCTTGATTGATATTTTTTTGCTTTTTGGGTCACACCGGTGATGTACAGGGGTTACTCCTGGCTCTGCACTCAGGAATTACTCCTGGCTGTGCTCAGGGGACCATATGGGATGCTGGGAATTGAACCTGGGTTGGCCGTGTACAAGGCAAACTCCCTACCCACTGTGCTATTGCTCCAGCCCCCCCTTGATGATTTTAATCTGTATTTATTTCCTATAATAAATCATAACCAGAATTAGAAGAGCTGCCAGGGAGTTCCATGAATCTGGAAAATTACAAAAAAAAAAAAAAGGCAAGGGTGGTAATTGGAGGTCGCGACGTCTTGAACTTGACATCAGAAGTGGAAGTGATGTGGACATGGTCCCCTCCAGTAATGCAGTGTATAGCTCTCTTGGCATGTGCGTTTGCCACTGTGTCACCATATAATAGGAAAGATCCACTCCAACTTGGGGTTTGCAGCCCAAGTGCTGAATGTTTCCTTTGTACTTTTGTATGGCTTTCACCACTCCAGTGTTTGCTGTTTCCCCCTGGTCCTTGATTTGAAATAGAATGTTACCATCTAGAATATTAATTCTCCTTGAACTGAGTCTCATTATTTTGGCTACTGGGCCACCAATAAATACAGTCCTTTGAACTTTCAGCTGTCACCCTTTATGCTTAGGACATAGAGGAATTAAGGGCCCAGGTCATTTACCTGAGAAGAAAGAAGAGAAGTCAGGCTTCCATAGAAAATAAATATGGTCAGGGCGCCTCCAGAAAAGATCCTAGAGAAAATTCTTCTCTTGTCAGTGTTAAAAATGAAATTCACTCAAGCCCAATTCAGTTCTAAGGAGCTTCATTCAATAATTTATGAAGTCAGTGAGAAGCACACAGTGAAGAAAAAGAGCTAAGAGAAGTTCCATGAAATGGACTGTTTTTCCTTCAGAAAGAGAAGAAAAAGTAAAAAGGGTGACTTTCAACAAAAGTCACCTTCCGGGGGTATGGTGCTGCCAGCATGTCAATCTGTACCTGTGAGGCGAGTGCATCAGCAGCCTCATGGCACCTTCAGACTTCCAGATACCCCAAAATTGCTGCTGTGCCTTTAGCCAGACCACAAAATCTTAGGGCAAACTTTACCAAGAAAGTAAGTGGTCAAAAGTTAGATATGTGGGAGACACACCCACAAACCACCTCAGGCTCAGCTATATAATTGGAGGCATGGCCTCTCTGGTTCCTGATCAAACTGCTTAACGGCCATGATCCCAGACACTCAGAAACAAATCTCGAAACTCAAAGGCTTTTGGCAGAAATGTGTCTGGTCCCTGCAGTAGGTTACTGGCACTGGGCCAACTCAGGTGGGAATAGATTTCATGCCTTGGTCTGTTCCCGCCATCCTCCAGAGGTCACTGGACAGTCAGGTTTGGGCCCGCAGTGACGAGACACACAGAGCCTCACGGGATGAGGGTGGAGCCGACCTTTTCCTCCCCACCCCAAGGAGACCCCAAGTCACCGCCCACAAACATCATCTCTGGCTCCTGATCAAGCTGCTTAATGGCCATGATCCCAGAGACTCTGAAACAAATCTCAAAACCCAGTGGCTTTTGGCAGAAATGCATCCGGACCCCAAGTAAGTTACTGTCGCCAAGCCATCCCGGGGGGAAAGTCTGCTGTCCCTCCCCCTGCTCCCCCTTGGTGGCTGCTATCCGCCAGGGTCATTGGACAGTCAGGTTTGGGCCCACAGTGATGAGACACGCGAGGCTTCACGAGATGGAGGTGGAGCCGGCCCTTTCCTCCCCATCCCAATGAGACCCCGAGTTGCCGCCCATGAACGGCCCTTCTGGCTTCTGATCAAGCTGCTGAACGGCCGTGATCCCAGAGACTCAGGAACAAATCTCGGAACCCAACAGGTTTTGGCAGAAATCTTTCCAGATTTAAGTGTTAAAATTTTGGAATTTCAAAATCGCACGGCCACTACTGCAGCCACACGACATCATATGTTATTCTTAACCAGCAATAGAAAGCAAATTGTCTACTGTTGCCTTTTCAGCAGATCTGAGTGTTGGGGTAAAATCCCAAATAATAATGGTGGGTCTGGTGTCAAAATATTAAATGTAATCAAAGTAGAGAGAGAGTAATGTGGAAATCATCTGCCCCACAGGTAGGGGAAAGGTGTGGGATGTGGGTATACTGGGGTTTTTGTGGTGGAGAATGGGAACTGGTGAAGGTACAGGTGTTTCATTTTATGACCGAGACTTAAACCCAAAAGCTTTGTAACTGCTCTCATGGTGATTCAATAAATAAAATTATAAAAAATGAAAAAAAATATTAAGGTGGAGTTCATGCCCAATTCAATCAGCTAATCAGTGGTTGAATAAATAGCAGTACTCCTAAATTTTAAAAAAAGTCACCTTCCTTAAGGGGAGGCGAGGTATGGGGATGGTTAGTCAGCTGATCATTTCACTGGGCTGACAAGGAGATTTTAGATTGATTGACTTAAAATTCTCCCTTTGAGAAACACTGAAATCAGTCTTGGGCTGATTGTAATAAACTTGACTCTATTTTGAGCCTGTTGGGTTTTTGTTAGTTGTGAGGTTGGTTTTTTAGGTTGGTTGGTGCTTTTTTGTTGTTTTGAATTTGGGGGGGAGGGTTGTCTTTGGTTTTTTTTTTTTTTTTTGCTTTGGGGGCCACACCCGGCATATCCTGGGGTTACCCTTGGCTCTGCACTCAGGAATCACTCCTGGTGAGCTCAATGGGCCATATAAAATGCCAGGAACTCAAATTGGGTCCATTGCATACAAGGCAAGCATCCTACCTGCTGTGCTATCTCTCCAGCTCCTGTTATTATTTTTAAAAATCATTTTTGTTAAAGCACCATGATTTATAAAATTATTCACAGTGGGGTTTTAGTCATACAATGTCTCAGCACCAATCCTACCCCCAAAGTCAACTGCCTTCCACCAATGTCCCCAAGGTTCCCTCTCATCTGACCTCCACCCCCGAATGCCTAGATCATTCCATCGTTTCTTAAAATCTTCCCCTCTCTCCCTCTCTTCTTTCCCCTTCCCTCCTTTCCTTCCTTTCCTCTATTCTTCCTTCCTTCCCTTCCCTGCATTTATATCAAAAGCAATGTGAGACTTGTCAAGGGAAGCTCATAAATATTTGAATATTTGTTTAGTGCATGGTTGAAGTGACCTGGGCAGAGCCCCACTATACTCTATAATTAAAAAAGAGAGAGATAAAGAGTGAGATAAAGAAAGAAAGAAAAAGAAAAAGAAAATAAACGCACTGACTAGAAGATTCTAAAATATTCTTAGAGCAGAGCTGGTCTAGGCGAGCCCCAGGGAGAAGAGATTTTACACAAATTTAGAAAACAAAACCCGTGTCATTTTTTCTCAATACCACCCTCTCCCTTTGTCACTATGAGCACTGAAAGGGGAGTAGAATACAAAGACAGTTTTATCAAGAAAACAAGATAAATTAGTGTATAACCTTCACCTTTTGCCTGAAAAAATGTTCTAGCTTATTGATTTTTCATTCTTCTTCTCCCCCAGGCTGCCTTATCTCCATTGTTATTCCAAATAAGCTTTAACCACATCTGAAATCACTGGAGTTTACTTATCAAAGGGGAAAGTTTCCATTGCAGAGGGGAGAGGAATGTACATTTCTCCTGGCCTTTTTTTAGCCTAATACTTGCTAATCTTAGACTGTAAGTGAACCTTATATATTATGCTTGGAGACCTTAATTGGGGCTTTCTAACACAATTAATTTTAAAGCAAAAGGGAAAAAGAAAGGCACTGCACTGATTTCTGGCAGGTACAAACTACCTTAATATAATGGGTATGGAGAAGAACAAACTTCCTGTGACATGACCATAATCCTTAAACAGGCATTTGCATATGCACTGACAGTCATGGGAAGTGGACTGTATTCCACTGGAATCATGGAATAGAGCAATGGCGAGAGGGTGTGTCCTGATTGTTCAGAGATGGACTCAACAGGAATATGAATAGAAACACATGCACAAACTCAAAATGAGCCAGCTCTCTGAGTCCATGCAGGACAAATGGTCACAGTAATAATGCAGGCTTGGTATGTGTTGTTTGCTTACTGTGGGTTGAAAATTGATACTCACATTTTAGTCCTCAACACCCCCCCACCAACCCCCACCCCCTCACAGAGAGAGAGACGGAGACAGAGAGAGAGATATTAGTCCCAATTTATTGATGAGAAAGTTCAAGTTTAGAAGCCATGTCCCCTGCCCAATGCCACAGTCACTCAAGATCATTAGGACTTCTACAAACTTTGCTGTAGAAAATCCTCCATGACTTTGTTGAAAAGGACAGATAGGGAAGAATGATCATGAGTGGAGTAAGAGGACCTCTAGAAATATGTGCCAGAAGTTCCAGGAAGTTGAAGATGGCATGTAACCCTATTGGCATGGGGTGGGCAGCAGAGGGATCACAGAGAGCCGATGGAACTTGGAGACAACGGCTTAAAGGTTGTGGCACTGAGAGCGGAATCCAGAGGCTTCTATGCCAGGATGACTGGTGGACTTGAAGAACTCTCTGCAGAACTGCCCTTCTGCTCCATTATCTTCTCCAACCACAGAGATGAGGGGATTTCAAGTCAACTGTGTGGAGAGTGATAATCCTCTCCTTGGCATAATGGATTGAATTGCTAGCCAAGGTCGAGATGTAGGGGAAACTGTGGGTCTGTGGAGGCCCAGGGCTCTGTTTCCTAAGCTGATTCTGTATTTAAGCAGTTCCTGTCTGCAGGAGCCTCATGATTCTGGCTGCAATGGGACTGTTGGCCACTCTAGAAAATATTGAACAACTAATCAGCCGGCAAAGAATCGATTCCTATGCCACATCCCTTCCCCTAGGCCGCTAGTCTATAACATGGCTAAGTGGCAGAAGCTTCCGAATCCTTGCCTTTGGGTGCCTGGAATCACAGAAGCTTGTTAATATTGACTTTCATCTAATTACTTCACTCTTTACTTGGCATGGTGGTTCTTTTCTTATTTTCATTTTTCTAGTTACCTCATGCCCTCAGGGAAGCCTAATTAATAGCAAGAAAAGTCCAGGTCCTCCTGCATTCAAAGTATATGTTTCCCTGGTCCACAGCCTAGAGTAGATGAGATTCACAAAGCAGGTCCATTGTTTCACGTATCCATGCCTTGATTCCATCACCTGTAAAATGGATCTCCTTCTATTCCCGTGACCTCCTTTAGAGAATAACTGAGGGAAGAGAATAGGATATGGGATGAGGGTGCTGTCTGGCTCTCTGGGAAGAAATAATAAAGGGAGTGCTCGCTTTGGCAGCACATATACTAAAATTGGAACAATATAGAGAAGATTAGCATGGCCCCTGCACAAGGATGACACGCAAATTCGTGAAGCTTTCCATATTTAAAAAAAAAAAGAAAAAGAAATAATAAAGGAAAACTCATATAAATCAAGGTCTTCCTGATCTCTTAGAGGAGTCCAGGCTTTGCACTTGCATTTAGTACATTCCATTGTGCCCGCATGGATCATTCTCACAGATGGATGCTATATATATATTTTTTTTGCTTTTTGGGTCACACCCAGCAATGCTCAGGGCTTACTCTTGGCTCTGCTCTCAGAAATTACTCCTGGCGGTGCTCGGGGGATCATATGGGATGCTGGGAATCGAACCCGGGTTGGCTGCATGCAAGTAAAACGCCCTACCTGCTGTGCTATCGCTGCAGCCCCACAGATGCCATTTTCTTCCAAAATGAGATTAGACTCCCAACCCCACAACCCCTTTGCAGATTGTTCTCTCATCTTAGACTTACTGCTCAGCTACCTTAAAGAGATAATCTGGTTCACCTTTGTAATGGTGCTGGGAGAAGATTCCCTGGTCTCAAGTTGGAGCCTTCTTAATGGATTGAATTGCTAGCCAAGGTCGAGATGTAGGGAATATTTTGCATGGACCTAACTTCATTCCCAACTCACTGTTCGACTGTCCCTGAACAGCACAACTGAAACTCACATTTCGTGGTGAGTTCACAAAACAGTTCACAAAACAGTGACAAGTTGCCCTCATGGGTGAGCTAGATCGGGGTTGTTAGGACATAAGAGAATGAGAGACCCAGGATTTGGAAGAACAACAGGAATATCTGGTGCTTCCATGGGGAGCTGTGACAAGAATTCAAGATCCTAACTTGATCCTTTGTACCTCTCTGATCCCCAGAGGAGGTAAGAGAGCAGCAATAAGTCCATGGAAGACTCTCAACTATGAGGTCCCATTAATCAAAACGACGGAAAGCTTGAGGGAAAAAATGCTTTAGTCTTGCAGAAGGAGATTTTGAAGAGAAACAGAAGTCCCTGGAGATAACATACTACCTTTGGGCTCTGGGAAAGGGAGATTTCTGTAACATCTCAGAGTTTCTATAGTTTAGCATGCCACAGGTTGTAGCCGCTGTTCTTTCTATTTTCAGGGCAAGGAAACGGATCCACACATCTGTGGAGACTAGTTACTAGCCCATTCCAGTGGGCTGTGAGAAATGAATCCATGTGCTCTTGAAGCTGAAAAATATCTCACCCACAGATCTGAACTCAAGTCCCGTTGGAGCAGGATTCATCAAGACTCCTTTTCTGTCCCCTGGCCTTCTGTTGGCTGGGCTGTCCTCTGGGTGACTTTTCGAGATCCCTGGCAGAGACCCCCAGGTGACTGTCTAAATGATGATCATCCTATCCATGTACTTTCCTCTTAACTCAAGCAAAGGTCATCAAACATTAAGCAAAGATACCCCTGACTCTGCTTGCTAATAGTGTCACCTATACCTTTTGAGCCAACAACCACATCTAGAAGGATGGTATGAACAGGGAGGCATGAAGTTTTTGTGACCCAAGACTCATCTGAGGATCCAGAAAATGAGCCCAATGACAGAACTAACTGGAATGAAAGTGATGGAGAGTTACATGCTCCCCTCCCCCCACCCACACCCAAATATCTGTTTTCTCATTATCTAAAGGAGAAAGAGGATTAGGATTAGGGCTTAGGATAAGTTTTGGGTTTCTTTCTTTCTTTTCTTTTTTTTCAAAGAATGAGGGTATGTTAGGCAGCACCTATAAAAGGGACGAATGGGTTCAAGGCCACGTATGACTCTATCTCTTGGACAAGAAGGGCCCACTGACCTGACTTAAGAGTTAAATGAGGGGCCAGAGTGATAGAACAGCAGGTAGGGCATTTGCTTTGCACACAGCTGACCTGGGTTTGATCCCCGGCATCCCCTATGGTCCCCCAACCACCGCCAGGAGTAATTCCTAAGTGCAGAGCCAGGAGTCACCCCTGAGCATTGCCGGGTGTGACCCAAAAAGAAAAAAAAAAGAGATAAATGAGCCAAATACAAGTTCATAGCTGAAAAGTGGTCCTTTGCCCCGTTTTTCTCAGCCATTTTACTGACAGTCAAGCCATTCCTATATGCACTGGGCTCTAAACATTCCCTGCTCCAACCTCCAATGGCAGATTTGAACAAGGTAAACGGAAGCACATGACCGGCAAGGCCTATCTCAAACACTACCTGATTCTTTCTTGAAAACCATCTCCGCCTCTCCTCCAGGTAAAGGGTCCCTGCAGCTGTCTCTTAGGCCTGGCTGCAGCCAAGCAGGCAGCAAGATGTCTTCCATGCCTGTGAAATCTGAGCTCCCCCAGCCAGCTTCCTGCCTTCCCTCATCACCTCAAAGCCCGGGTTCATTTGTCTGCAGGAGAAGTAGCCTGCCACTGGAAAGTGAAAACAATTCAGGAGGGAACGCTGGCAACAAAAATTGCATGTGTGAATGTTCCTGAAATTCGCCGGTTATACAGTTCGCTATTCTTGAGAGTGTTTTATCTCCCTTCAAAAGAACCGAGAAACTTAACGGCAATGAATATCACAACAAAACCCATTTCATCCTGCCAGTAACTTAGAAGGTTTTATTCTCCTCATTCCTCGGTCAGATTTTAAATGGATGTGGCTTCATTCCCCCTTCTTGTCTCATGTTGGAGCTCATCCATCAGTAAGATCTCTTTTTAAGATGATGATCTTGTATTTCAAGGAAACTTTTAAATGGGGGGAAGGGGGGGATAGCTTTGCTCTAGAGAGAGCTCCTGGCTGGAAAGTTATCTCCAGTGATTTGATATATCCTGACTGGGATCCAGATTCTTGGTTTCCAGTGGAGGAGGTGAGACCTTAGAGAGGGCATGAGACTTGTGCAGAGTCACCCAACCACATTTGAGTTGAGAGAGTGATGCATAGTCTTTCTATCATTATCTCAAGGGGAGAAGTGCCGGTTGAAATGTACTTATTTAGTTTTGGGGGCCTTATCCAGCGGTGCTTAGGTATTACTCCTAGCTCAGTGCTTGGGAATTACCCCTGGTGGACCTCAGGGGACCATATGTGGTGCTAGGGATTGAACCCAATCCAGCCTGGGTACAAGACATGTGCCCTGCCCACTGTCATATCGCTCCAGCCCCAGTTGGAATCATTCTTATTCAATGTTTTGCTGAGCTATAGCCTGAAAAATAAAAATGTCTTCTCTGATGTGATTTTATTGTTATCCACCCATTTCTCCAAGAAGAAACTCATTCATTTGATTCTGCCTGCAAGTCCCACGGGATCTAAGTCTTGGTGATCTGTTTGTTGTCCTGGTGGGCTGCTCTCTGAAGCTCCTCACACTCTGTGCTCTACCTACCGTTCCAGGGTGAATGTAATTATGTATTCCCCATGCACTCATCCTAACCCATCTTACCAGCACCTTTATTCACATTTGCTCAGTGAAAGGAACTTTCCCAAGTGACATCTTCAAACCAACCTGAGCCACTTATTAATAATGCAGATCCCTGGATCCTATTTGAAGATTGTAGAACTAAAATCTCCCTTGGTTCAATTCATCATTCTGCATTTAAAGGGGGTGATTATGCACCTCTAAGTTGAGAGCTGATGGGGAAAGTAGGTTGCCGTGACCCTAAAACAAGGTGCTACCCAGACAGAGTTTGGAATCAGTTGACAGTAGAGCTTGGCAGCTGGACAAAACAACACAAGTCCCTCAACTTAACCATTCATCTACTCAACCTCCTATCTTTCTCCATATTCTTATATAGGACTTTAATTTCCTCCTCTAAATATATCTTAATTTGGATGGTTATCTCCCCATCTTATCCTAAATAACCTCCTCTTTTCCAAACCAACAGGAGGTCCATCCTCACACTAAGTGATAAAAGAAGTCTAGAAAATGTGGAAGACCTTGCAGGACTTGAGAAATAGCACAGTGGGTAGGGTGTTTGCCTTGCACACGGCCGACCCAAGTTCAATTCCCAGCATCCCATATGTTCCCCTGAGCACCACCAGGAGTAATTCTGAGTGCAGAGCCAGGAGTAACCCC
Source organism: Sorex fumeus (assembly GCF_029834395.1). Taxonomy (NCBI): domain Eukaryota; kingdom Metazoa; phylum Chordata; class Mammalia; order Eulipotyphla; family Soricidae; genus Sorex; species Sorex fumeus. The sequence continues at coordinate 479,611 of NW_026606222.1, read as the reverse complement.
TGAGCATCTCCGGGTGAGACTCAAAAAGCAAACAAACAAACGAATAAACGAAATCTGGCCCTTGGGAATTTCCTAGAAGAGATAGAAGAACCTGGGACACTACCACAATGTAAAGTCATGGGGTTCCCCCCAGTCCGTGGGCTTTAAATTCGTAAAGTTGTCCCTTGACACCCCACCAGCTTGTTTTGGCTCTTAAATATTAGCCAACCGCTCCTTCTTGGCTACTCGGAGAGAGAGAGTCACTCACTCACCACATCCCACCCAGGGTCATCACAGGGTAAGATTAATTATGCTAATCATCCTCTGTAGGCTGACACAATTAACCAGAGCATGAGATAGCTCCAGAAATCTGTATAGGAGCTGCCTACCTGCTGGGTTTAATTTCACCATCCAGCACAGCAATTAATGAGGGGGTGTGGGGGGGAGAGTTTGTTCTTTTCAACTAAAGATTACAAGTTTCGGTCAAACTTGTAATAAGTTTTCAAGGGAATCTCTGGCCTTTTAACAGCCACTCTTGAGACCTACCTCTGGCCATCAGGCTAGACCCCACCCAGTCTAGCACATCCGTTGCTGGGAGAAAATAAGATGCTGGTAGAAAATAAAAATAAAATTTTCATACATAAAAAATTTCCCTCCATGAGGCTGGAGAGAGAGCACAATGCATAGAGCACTCATCTTGCATGTGACTGACTTGAATTTGATCCCTGGCATCCCATATGGTGGCCTGAGCACTACCAGAAGTGAACCCTGAGCAAGAGCCAGGAGTAACCCCCTGAATATCGCCGGGTGTGGCCCCCAATTTTTAAATTCTTTCCAATTTTATTCCCTTTAATTAAAAATACTTTTCTGGGGCTGAAGCAATAGCACAGGAGTAGGGCATTTGCCTTGCATGCAGTCAACCCAGGTACAATTCCCAGCATCCTATATGGTCCCCTGAGCACTGCCAGGAATGATTCCTGAGTGCAGAGCCAGGAGTAACCCCTGAGCATCGCCAGGTGTGACCCAAAAAGATAATAAAATAATTTTTTTCTTTATTCAAAAATAACTATAAATGAGGCTAAGATGTATTTTTTGGGGCATTTATTCTGCAAGTTGTCTTAGAGGTAAAAGTTTACAATCCAAGTTTGGGAAACTTTATTTCTTTTTCATTCCTCAGTTTTATTGAGATACATTTGACAGATACCTGTACAAGTTTAAAATGTACCAGAGGATAATTTGTTTGATATATACATGCTTTGGGCTGGAGTGATAGCACAGTGGTAGGGCGTTCGCCTTACAAGCGGCCAACATGGCCGACCCGAGTTCAATTCCTCCGCCCCTCTCGGAGAGCCCGGCAAGCTACCGAGAGTATTCGATATGCCAGACACAGTAACAACAAAGTCTCCAATGGAGACGTTACTGGGCCCGCTCGAGCAAATCGACGATCAACGGGAGGGCCTTTACCTTTACCTATATACATGCTTTGTAAAATTATTGCCATAATAAGTTTTGTTACGGGGAACTCTAATTTCTCCATCCTATATTAGCACATTAAAGATTTAAATGTAATTATTGTTAACTTAATGGTTTGCTTATTCATTTTACCATATATCTTTCATTTGTTTCCTCTAAAAGTTGAAGAGGGTCCTACTGTGTGAAGGGAGTCAGAAATTGAAGGGTAGATACCACATGATCCTGCTCATATGCAGAGTATCAGGAAACTATGAAAAGGACTGGACAAATCGTTGTCCAGTACAAACACATTTCAAGATAAGATGAATAGAACTGGGAACTAAAGGGATAACAGGGGTGGGGGAAGGGACTTTGGAATAAAGGTGGAGAGATTTTGAAACACTGGTGGTGGTACTAATGTAGTAACTCTGTAATAATACCCTCAATTAAATTTTTAAATGTGATGCCCCAACAAACACCACACACACACACGTCAACCCTATGACAAAGACTTGAGTGTGTTGAGACTTCTGTAATGGAGTAGGGAAAGTGAGTGAGAATATGTATTAATTAACTACTTATTCCAGTTGTAAATTGTTTTATCTTGCTGTAACACCCTAAAGATGAGAATTAATTGCGGAATTGTCTTGCTAGAGGAAAGAAAAACATAAGCATGCATCTACTGAATTGTGTCCGTTACTGTTTTAGAGTTTCCCTGAGGGACCTGAACCGTCACACATGTCTAAGTTGATCAGTTGTCTTAGGAGAAAGGAAAGGAGAGAAAGGAGAGAGAAATGAGAGAGCAAGGAGGGAGGGAGAGGGAGAGGGAAGGAGGGAGAGAGAGAGAGAGGGAGAGAGAGAGAGAGAGAGAGAGAGAGAGAGAGAGAGAGAGAGAGAGAGAGAGAGAGAACGTAACTCTGGCAATGGTTGTGGAGCTGTCCACCCCAGCAGTGCTGAAACCAGGAGGTTTTAAGTGCTGCATGCTTATCCAAGCTCCTGCTATACCAATTGGCATATTAAAATGAAGGTTCAGTGCTGGGGAGATAGAACAAAGGGTAAAGCACTTTTCTTGTATACAATTTATCTAGGTTTATTTTAAAATATTGAATATGGTCTCCTAAGCACCGCTAGGAGTGACCCTTGAGCACAGAGCCAGGGGTAAGTCCTGAGCATAGCCAGGTGTGAGGGAGGGAGGGGGAAGAAAGAAAGGAATAAAAGAAGATAAAAGGAAGGGATATAGGAAGAAAGGAAGGAATGAAGGAAGGAATGAAGGAAGAGAGGGAGGGAGGAAAGAAGGAAGAGAGGGAGGGATGGATGGATGGATGAAGGGAGGCAGGCAAAGAAAAAAATGAAAATCCAGACTGGAGAAAGTACAGGGGTAAGGCTCTTCCCTTGCATGTGGCCGACTAAAGTTGATCCCAGCACTACAGAGGGCACCCCCAACACTTCCACAGCTCAGAGCCAAGAAGAGCCCCTGAGCACAGCTGGGGGTGACCCGCCAAACAAAAGAGAGGGTTTTATCAATACCCAAAGACCCATATTATACACATGTTAGGACACAGTGCTCTGTTGGAAATTATTTGGCGCTCATCTGTATGTGATGTCCCCTATCTTCCCCCTCTCTCGACATAAAAGACTATACAGCTAGCCCTCTTTTGGTGACTAAAGTTCTGGTAGGTTCACTAAGGTTTGTGTGGTGTGTATATGGCAGACTCCCTCTAGTCTGAACGAGTATCTCTCTCTGGCAAACTCTCCATTGTTCTCCTCTCCTAAGGGGCAACCTTGAACACACCCATTGAGGTGTCACATAAGGAAGCAGACTGACCCCCTGCCAGGGTTGGATTGAGCAAGTGGACTGACTTATAATGGATTTTCAGTGAATAATAAATCAGCCTTTCCGTGTCAATCCGTTGGCATTTAAGGTTCTTTTTTTTTAAATCTCCATAAAGTTTAGTCTACCCCAAATAATGTAACAACCTTAGAGATTATAGCCACAGAAAAGTAAAATGTCATTACAATTTTCTGGCAACTCCTTATCCTGGCTCTCCAATATGGGTCAGCTGATGTTAAAGAAAGAAACAAGAAAAAGATAAAGAAATATCTAACATTGTCTGTGTCTCTTATTGTAACAGGAGAAACTCAAAAAAAGAAGAGAGAAAATAATCAGGCGAGTGACCTGAACACCACACAGACATGTCCTATTTCTGCAGAATTATGTGTTCAAAAGAGGGGTGTTAAATTTGGTGGGACCAAATATAGATCAAACTCCTGAAAAGTGAAAGACATCTAAGTGCTATGCTTTTATGTCCTGCTCTTGACTCTTTAAATGAGCTCATTGATCTATAAAACACACCTGTTAGCCTATAGTCATAAGTTACTGAAGCAATGCCTCCTACCCTCACTGATTTCAATTCACCTTCAGGACATCTTCTTGTACAAAGCAGCTCTGAAGTCTTGACTCCATAGACCTTGCTCAAATATTTTCTGTCCCCCTTCCTTGGGGAAATCCAATTACACATATAATTAACTATGTTCATCCCCCAGCTCATTAATGCTCTGTTAATATTTAAAATTCCCTTTCCATTATTTAATTTTGGATCGTTTCTATTGCTACGTTGTCAAGTTCGCTAATCTTTTCTTCTGGCATATCTAAGCTTTTCTTAATCCCATCTAGCTTTGGTAATGTCCCACATTGAAGTTCTCATCTCAAGAGCGTCAGTGTGAATTTTTCTCAAATCATCCATCTGTTTACCTGAATTTTGAATATTTTGAAAGGATAAAACTAGTGCAATGTCCACAAGGACTGAATTCAGAGCCCGGCAGCCTGCGGCAGAAAAGTGAATGGACTATGCATTAATCCATGGTACCATGCCTGCCCGGGAGCGAAGGGGTGTCATGCCCTTCTGCCATTTTCACCCTAGGCAGCAAGATGACAGCCTCCTTGGAGCTTTTTGGAAAGCCAGGTATGAGTCGGCGTTGACGGGGCAACTGAAATCTCATGGGAAGGGGGGTGGTACTGGCTTGTCCTTCACGCCCTACCGAGGTCACGAATTTCCACCCCCACCTCCCGCCCCCAAGCAGCTCCCTGGCACAGCCATGGCTCAAGAGCCACAGAAACCAATCTCATAATTATCTGGCTCTTGGCAGAAATACCTTCAGGCTTAATAAGTAAAATATGAGAAATCCAAAGTCTATTGCAGCCACATGACATCATAACTAACTGTAGAAAACAAATTATTTCACAATGCCTTTTCAGCAGTTCTGATTGTGGGGTGTAAACTCTAAACAATAATGGTGCATCTTTTGTCGAAATAATTAATGTAATCAAAGTAAAAAAAATTGAAACTTTGCTGCTTGCTCCAGCAGCACGTATACTGAAATTGAAATGCTACATTAGCAGAACCCCCCAATAAAATAAATACTAAAATAATTTTAAAAAAACTATTGCAATGTCCATGAATATTGCTACTAATAATACACACATCCATTCCCAGTTACAATTTTGTGAGTCATTCCCAATTTTATAGGTCTTCTTAATTGGATGCCAAAACTTGTAGATTATGCTCTGTTGGGTAGTACTGAATATTTTTGAAGGATTGTAAGCAAGAGAGTGCAATGGTTTGATGTATCTTCTACAAAACCAGCCTTGCTGCTCTTTAGTGAACTTATTATAGGGACAACAATGGGAATTAAGAAATTAACTAGGAAGCTTTGCAGTCTTCCAGAAGAGGAGTGATTGGAAATATGGTAGGATGGAGACGAATCTGGAATATATTTTTGGGGTGAAGTCCAAAGTATTTACCCATGAGTTGACTAAATGGGCCGTGAGTAAGGCAAATTAAATTTTTTTTTTAGGTTTTTGACTTCAGCATAATTACTTCATTATATGTACATTATATATACATACACATGTTATATGTATCTATGACAAAGATTATATATGAAGGAGACTATGTAACTTGCAAATTATCACAGTTACACCCACCAATTGCCCCAGTGCCATGTAATTCCATCAATGGCCAAGAGACTATAAAACCCTGCTCCCAGAAGAGAACAGCGCAGAGTCTCCTGCCTCTGTGCCTGGCTGTCCTCACCAGGGCCTCTTGGAGGAGGGTGGGTTGAGTTTCCCTCCCCACCCGAGCAGAGCCCCGGCAGCTGAAGACCTCTTGTTCCAGCCACAGCCATGCTTAAGACCACTCTCCACACGTTTGGACGAGCCTCATGCATGAAGGAACCAGCATAGGAACCCAGCTACGTGGGACCCGGGGCATAGATCTCCAAGTCTCCTAGGATTGAAACTAGGGCCTCCTCCACCCAGGTTCCCCACCTTCCAGTATGTAGGCGTTACACCCACCAACTGCCCCCGCCATGTAATCCCATCAACGACCAAGACCCAGAGACTATAAAACTCTGCTCCCGGAAGTGACATCTTATCATCAAGTTCTTATTCTGGAGAACCTGGCAGGCTACCAAAAATATCCTGCTCACATGGCAGAGTCTGGCAAACTCCCCGTGGCTTATTCAATATGCCAAAAACCAGTAACAATGATGGGTCTCATTCTCCTGACCCTGAAAGAGCCTCGAATGTGGCACTTTTTAAAATCTCAGGGCTAGGACAAAGGAGACGTTACTAGGGCCTGTTCAAGGCAATCGACGAACAACAGGATGACAGTGATACAGTGAATCCATCATAACTATTATAATGCCTTAATTTCTTCATTCCACATACAGGTATGAGAAATAGGAGTGTTTAGGCTACCTCGCATTGGATTCAGAGTTGTAAAGAAGAAAGAGTCTAAATAATTACACACGCACACTCTAATACACAGAGAATATTTCACATCAATATTGAAGTACTTGAGAGATACTGAAATTCCAAATTTATGATTAATGTGATGGTTGTTTCACTTTCTTGAGTCTGAAAGGAAAACTTGGGACTGATATAGACCCTCTCTGAGGTGGAATACTGAGTTCTATGCTTGGGTTCTTGTCAAGCAACTCTGGATTTTTTTCCCTTTATTGTCTGGCTCACTGGTGGTTATTGCAGGTGTCTGGCAACACCTTAATACCTACCATGTGTCAGACACTGGACAAGCTCCCTGAGGTAGAGAAATGAGTCTCCAAGAATTCTACCACCTAAACTGAGAAGAACATAAATGACAATTTTGATCAGTGTGATTAGTATCATGATAGAGGCAAGCACAAGGTACATTGAACCATGGGTTGGATAGCTTACATGAACTGAGGAAAGGTCATGATAAAAGTCGCTTCGGAAGGAGAAATATAGGACAGCAGGGAGAAGAACTTGGCCACTCAGAAAGGAGAGAGAATTACCAAACATTCCAAGTAAAATCACAGAGCCTTGAAATAACACACACACCCAGGAGACTCTATGCTTTGATGAAGAGGCAAAAGAAAAGGGGGAAGGAGGTCCCAGGCTGGTGCCCCTCACTCCCCGAATTTCAATACAAAGTCTCTTCCTCTTGCCCCTGCAATCATGGCTCTTTCTCTTTCTTCCTCTTTCCTTTATCCCAAACCACAAAAGGAGGGGTTTTGATCAGGGGTCCTCTTTGGTTTGGAGAGAGCATTTCAACATTTTCATCTGAAATTCTTTCTGTCTCCCTCCCATGCAGCCATTTCTTTAACTAAAAAGGGAAGCTGCCGGGGGCAACATGTCAGAAACTTGACAGAAATTGCAACGTGTGGGTGTTTGAAAAGACATGAAAGGAATCCCAAGCCACTGCGGGCATCCTTCGGGTTCTGCTGCGTCCGTGGCAGGACTGTGGCCCATGTTCAGGCCGCACGGTCGAGAGTGGAAGTTCTCTTCTATTTTGTTTTTGTCGCATAGTGCTGTATAGACTCAGAGGAAGTTCTGCGCATGGGCGCTCCACTGGGCTCTGAACCAGCCCCCATTGGCATTGCTAAGAACGTTCCCCATCACCAGTGCAAATGAATCATGTCTACTTCCTCAAGATGGTCTGGGAGCCAGACAGAAATTCCTCCCTCTGTCCCTCCGTCCCTCCCTTCCTTCTCCCTTCCCTCCTTCCCTTCCTTCTCTTCCTGCCCTTTATCCCTCCTCTCCTTCCTTCCTTTATCACTCCTCTCCTCCCTTCCTCCTTCCCTTCTTCCTTCTTCCTTCCTTCCCTTCCTTCCCTTTACCCCTCCCTCCCTCCCTCCCTTCCTCCCTCCCTTTGTCCCTCCTTCTCTTTATTCTTCCCTTCTTCCTTTCTTCCCTTCTTGGGTCACTCTCAGTCTCAGGGGTGCAGGGGTATCAGCATATTGCTCAGCCCCATGGCACGGAGATCAGGGAGAGAAGGATGCCCATGGTGCCCTACCCCTCTCTGAGCTCCAGGAGTTTCCCGGGCTCTCTGCACCAAGCTCTTTGCCCAGGATCTTGCCATTCTCCACGCAACTTTGTCAGAACAATCAGCCACTCACCACTTCCATTCATCCTCTGCTGTTCCCAAAAGACTGGGGGTGGGGGCATTTCCCACAGTGGGTGATACCTCTTAGGCAGGGGAGGAGGCTGGTTATAGCTTCTAGGGCTGAGATAACCTCAGGGGCTTTTGTCTGTTCCTTAAAGAAGGCAGATTTCCAGGGGCATGAAGGGGTGGGGGCCTGATCAGTGTGGGGCACTCCGGGCTCTAGGTCTCGCTGGGCTTGGGCTGGGCTCTTGCTCCTACATGTTGCTGTGCATCTTTTGGGGGAAACTGAGTCAGCATCTCCTCCTCCCAGTTGCTTTCGGCAAAGTGACGGGACCTAGGCTCCAGAGGCTATCTCAGCTCCAACTGCAAGCAAAGCAGCTCCAGCTGCCCCGCCTGCCCGCCCTACAGTTCTTTGGCAGCAGAAACGCCCAAGGCGGCAGAAGGACCATCGAAGGGGAAAAAAAAACCCACAAAAACTCTTGTGTTTAATTGCTGAGGGAGGGTCAGTAACAACTTTCCGTTCAGCTTTGTCAAGTTAATTAGTCGGAAAAGAATGTGCTCAGCACATAAACAGGAGGCTTTATTTTTTTTCTCTAAGCAATTAGAAACAACCCTAATCTCACTCATTCTAATACACACACACACACACACACACACACACACACACACACACACACACCCGCTGCCTCCACGTTGGAGAGACATCCAGAGCTGGAACAGCACTAAAGTTGGGACTGCTGAGCACGCTGCTCCCCCTCCAACCTTTGCATTGCAAGATGCTCTTCCTTCCTGAAAAGCATCACCTCTTGGCTAATCCCCGCGTGTTCCTTTCCAAAGGTTGGGCAGTGACAGTGGCAGACAGGAAGTCCCATGCAGCGTGCAGGGTGAGCTTCACCAAGCTTCCATAGCCACCACTTCTTATCCTGACACCTCTTACTGGTTGTTTGGGAATTGAAAAGAAAAGTTTCCAGCCAGCCTTGGGGACCAGGCAGCGTCCACCCCCACACGCTGGCCTGGAGGAGTCAGGGAAAGTATGACCCAATGAGCCAACGCCTTTCCTAAGAGACAGTGCTAGGACTCATGGCCTGGAGGCTGAGGAGCTGCTAACCTGACAGAACAATAACACCGAGAATGTGGGTGCTTCTCTTGAATGCTGAGCAGCAAAGTCAAAGCAGGAAAGAATAGCAAAATGAAGACTCCAGGCATTGCCTTAGTAATCAAGGTCACAAGTGAATCAACACACACCACACACTAAGCACTACGGGAAACCCTGTCTGTACCCCTCTCTCCTTCTGGAACTTGAGGTGGGTGATTTCCATGGGCCTTTCCAAGGTTCGTGATCTGCCCTTCCCCATGCCGCTCTGGATACTGAACTGCTAACTGGGCAAACTGCCTCGTGCCCGCAGTTACTAGATGAGGCACTTGCAGAAGTGAGAAGGAAAGAGTGGACCAGGATCAAGAGATTTTATTCTCTGGCTCCTTCTCTTCCAGATCATCAGGAATGAGCCTGTTGCATCCTTCTGCTAAAGACCCAACTGCTTCCTCGGGGTACCAAGTACCACCTTTTTATCCCACCTTTCAGCCTCTGCAGTAGTATCCCTGGCCTTTGGGTCCTATTCTGAGAGGGGTGGGGGTGCTCGATGCTTATGGTGACCAAGAACCACCTCCCCAACAGAGGAACAAAGACGAGGGACTCAGATAGATGGTCAAAATGGCCCATTTAAAGCAGAGCTGTTAGCATGTTTATCGCACATCTGAGGGGTTCCAGGTACAAGACTACATGCAGGTGTAATTAATCATTTACAGAGGCAACACTTTTTGGCAGAGGCAATTCTCTTGGAGGGATTAACTCAAGGAGAGACTCTGTCTCCCTGGTACATCAATATTGCTTTTTCTCTTTCCCTTTACTTGTTTGTATTAAACAATTAGGTTTACTTCTTACTAATATTCGGATAAACACAGCAAGAGATATAGGTTCCAAAACTTATTTCTCTGAGTTCCTAGAACAAGGCTGCTGGGCTTCTAACATATACCCCAGTCTAGGTCTTCAGTCAGATTAACTCTTCCTTTCTCATGGGGATCCTGTCTCTTAAGTCATAACGGCTTGCATCAAGACTATGCTTTCATGCTTTCTAGATTGTCCCATTTCAATGCTGGGTTAGCTTTGCCATTCTCCCCAGGTCCATCCAAGTCCCAAGGTGAGGACCCCCATTTTTAGGGTGTTAAGAACTACAGCAACCAAAGTTTGAGTCAAGTAATGATGACAGATGCCCAGGAGTAGATGCATTTCAGAGTCAATCACCTCCCAAATATTAGACACATAGCATTAATGGTCTTTCTGTGTTTAAGCAAAGAACATTTTTCTATAGTAAAATATGAAAAGGTTATAGGGGAAATAGAAAAGCAAGTAATTCACTACAAAGTCCAGAATCACCAGAAGTTATAAGTAACCAACCCTGATGTGGGAAATGTAACAAGGAGAGGAAAAACACAAAAGAAAGGTTAATGATAAACTCGGGGGATTAGAGGTGTTTATAAGAGCACTGTAAGCTCCGCTCAAGGGGAGGAAAAGGCGTTATACACAGATGAAGCCTAAAGCACTTAGAGTCAATATCCAACAGTACTCTAGCCGCACTAACTGTGCTTTATCCTGTGCACACTTTTCCACAACAATTTCATGATGGAGTTCATGAGTAGCTCAAGTTTATTTTGTTTTTTTTGCTGGGCTTGTTTTATTTGTTTGTTTGGGAGGTAGGCTCCCCTGGTGGTGCTCTGAGGCGCTCTCGGATCTGTGCTCCAGGATTGCTTCTGGCAGGTGTGGGTAGTGCTGGAAACCATAGCTGGCTTCCCACAAGCCAAGCATATGCCAACCCACCGAGCTATCTTTCTGGTCCTGATCAAGCTATGTGACTCAGAGGCACCTGAGTCCTGAAGAGATGATAAGGTAGGCTCCAGGCTAGGGTTCAAGGTCCTCCGACCAATGCTCCCCCACTCCTAGCTATTAGCAGGAGAGTTGCTGATGCCTCCACGTGAGATGGAACTCATAGAAAAACTGGCCGGCAGAGTGTTTCGTGGGAGCCAAGAACAAGATTCTCCTTTCCGAACTCGCTTCCACAGATGGGCACTTCAGAGCTTGGTTCTGTGGAGGGGGCAGGTCACCCAGAGTTCAGCCCTGTTGCCAATGCAGACACGTGCGGGTGAGTCAGAACAGGGTCCTTGGTGCTCCCATCACCGGCCTGGGCCTGCAGATGCATGGAGGTGGGACGAGAGCATCTCTAGAGTGGGTCGTGCTCTGGGTGATGCCTATAAATATGCTTGCGGGGGTCCCATAAACCTCTAGAGCTAGTTTGGGCATGGTTAGGCTTTTTTTAACTGACTCAGAAGTGGGTGAACACCTGCGCCCCAGGCCAGAGTGAACCAAAGGCTTCACAGAAACGGGAAGGAACATGGACATGTGGCTGTCGAACCTTATTCTGAGGACATTTCCTAAGCTTGAAAAGAAACTAGCAAGGAGTGAAAGAGCAGCCGTGGGTGGGCTTCAGTTCTGAGTGAGATCAAGTGCTTTTAGAAATTTGAACCATTTATTATAATTATGACTTGGAGCAAATCCCCATCACCTCTCTGAGCCTCCTTGAGGGAGGGGATGGTTGAGGCCACATCTGGCGGTGTTCAGGGATTAGTCCTGACTCTAAACCTGAGCGTGGCCTCTGTCCAAGGCTCCAGGGACTGTACATTATGCTAAAGATTGAACTGGGGGTGGCTGATATGGTTGCATAGAAACCAAGTGCTTGACCTCCCGGACTATCTCTCTAGCCCAAGACACCATTCCTTGCTTATTTTGGGGTTGTACTGAAGGTTCTCAGGGGCCACTCTGGGCTCTGCAACTTGGGGATTGCTCCTGTGCTCAGTTTACTACTCAGGGTTCCAGGAACCAAAGCTGGACCTCCTGGAAGCCAAAGCATGTGTTTAACCCGCCCAGCCATCTCTCCTACCCGAGCCTCAGTTCCTGCATCATCAAAATGGGTGTGAGAGGCCAATGAAAGGCAGAACCAGGCATTTTCCTCCTCTCCCACTTCCTTTGCACATGTATTCAGTCACAGTTGAGCCCCACCCATTGCAGCAAGGTGCAGAAATCAAGTGCTCGGTGGATGATGTCACCCCCTGAATGTCAGGCATAGAGGCCAAATTGTGCTGCAATAATAATACTTAACTTCTTTCTCTTATTACATCTAACCTCCTCACCCTGTGCTGAAATCCTCTGGCATCCTCTTCGCTCCATCCAGAGGGTAATCCCAGAGGCTGCCAGATGAGAAAAATGGTACCCTCCCTCCTAGGCAGATCTGATACTAGATGACCCCTGGGTGTCTATGGAATTCACTTATTGCTTCCCAGAGACTTGAGAATCTTGAACTGAGAAAGCAGCTCTCTAAGGGTCTGAGATGGTATAGAGGTTAAAGCAGCTGCCGTGCATGTGGCTAAGCCTTCATCAGCAACACACTCTGAGTGACCCTCACACCACACAGGATCCCCCCCCAAGCAATGCCAGGGGGATCCTGAGCAAAGGAGTCATCTCTGAGTACCACTGGGTGTAACCCGAAAACACCGTCCTGTAACTCTTTAGGTCCATGATGATGTGAAGCCTGAGAAGTAGAGGAAGTCTGAGGGAGATAGGGGAAGAAATAAAATGGTCAAAGAGGCAAAGAGAAATAGAGAAATAAAAGAATCGCTCTTTTGGAGAGGATCCCAGCCCTGCTTCCCCGTTAGACCTCAGGCCCGGCTGCACTGCTCTCTTGACTTTCACAGTAACCCCACATTCATTTCCCCCGGAAACTCAGCAGATCTCGTTCATGCATCCAAGTCTCAGCACCCAGGCAACCAATGAACATCTATCAACTTGCTTCACAAAAAAATTGAAAAAAATTAGAGTTACTGCCAACTCATTTTTACTCTACATCATTTCTTTGACTTTGCCCTTTTATAAAATGAGTAAAACGATTTTCTGGAACAATCTGGTTTTTAGCCGGATATATGTAAATTATCTACTCCAGTGCCTGGCACTTAAGAGAATCTCAGTGGGAACTTACAATAATGATCTCTATACCTTTTTCTCCTGGGGATGTTCATTTCTTGATTCTATACCAGACAAAAGGTTTCCTGCCTGCCTTGGTTCTGAGTAGGGTTTTTTTCACCTGGTCCCTGTTCTGAGTAAGGTTTTTTTTTTTACCCCTTCCCCATTGCATCTGGCCTGGAATAGTTTGGACTAGGAACAATGGAGATATTCTGGGAATATGAGATGGTGGCGATCCTTTTGGAAGAAAAGAGGTGATCCCTTTTAAAGCCATTATCTCATTCAACAAGGAAGAGCCCTCTTAACATGGTCTGTACTTGAACTTGACTCACACTCAAAGCAACACACCTTAGTGTCAATTCCATGTAATGATTCTGAAAAATGAGGGTCCCCTGTGGGGTCAAGTGTGAGGCAGCAAATTTAACCATCCCCACCAGCATGACCTCCCCTTTTCCACCCAACTTCCTGTTGGTTTTGCCTTTTCCCACTCTTACGTACCCCCCGAATTGAAATGACATAGTCTAAGGGTATCAAACTTTCTCAAACTGTTGGAGGGGAAAAGTGCTTCTCATTTCATGTCAAAGAGTGTGAAATGGGTATTTGAGGACAATTTATAAAAATCTAATTACAGACCATTATTGACCGACTGTCAGACCTCGGGTCTTAGAATCAGAATAAATGTTCCATTTTCTCTTTATCTGGGAAGCTTTCCTATTAAGACATCTTTGTTCTCATGTTCAATGGCTGAGTCTTTCTGTGATTAGAATTTTACAGCTGACAAGGCATCTTCACCTCCAAAATGTTTTGGCAATGTGCATACTCCCAGACCCGAAGTATTTGTAGAATGAAGGAATGAATAAATGACTGAATGCTACAAAGTATTTGTAGAATGAAGGAATGAATAAATGACTGAATGCTCTTTGGTAACTACAGAAACACGAGAGAGAGAAAAAAGACGTTTTGAAATTGCCATTCTTGTTTTAGAGATTTTTTAAAGTGATTCAGAGAGGAGAGTGCCTTGCAGCTAATGGTGTGAACTAAAACCAAGGTCTTCAAGTCAACAAATATTGAGTAGTTGCTATTGTTTGTGCTTTTCTTGACAATTGAGTAAGAAGGTCGATAATATTCAGTACATGCTCTCACTGAGTTTATAGTCTACAAGTAAATCACCAGTAAAATAATCTCCAGTGATTAGAACACAGCAGTTAACACTCAATATTAAAACACAGCATTAATTATTATTGTATATGCCTGGCATTCTGTTACATTACCTATAGTGCATATGTAAATTTGATATCTCGCTTCATTCCTCCTCCATGAATGTTATATCTTCCCTAATCTCCACTTACAAATGGGGAAACCAAGGCACAAAAGGGGTTAAGTAACTATCCCAAGTGCAAGTTACTAATTGCACTTTAAATTAAATCATTGGGGCTGGAGTGATAGCACAGTGGGTAGGGCGTTTGCCTTGCACACGGCTGACCCGGGTTCGATTCCCAGCATCCCATATGGTCCCCCAGGCACTGCTAGGGGTAATTCCTGAGTGCATGAGCCAGGAGTAACCCCTGTGCATTGCCAGGTGTGACCCAAAAAGAAAAAAAAAATTAAATCACTGAGTTAAATTAAAATTTAAAGCATTTTTTTTTCATAGTATAAGTTAAAACTGTCACAAAGGTGGCTTGGGGGATGGGAAAGCTGTAGAATCAGGCACAGGAGATTCATCAAACTAAATGGAGTCACCAATTTCCAATCACTTCCAACTTGCACAATGGCTATTTCTTATGGCTCCCTCCAACAGAAAACACAAATATAGCAGATGCAGTGGATGCTAGGGCGAAGAAGCCATCCTAGGGGATGCAGGCAATGATGAAGGCATAGACATCTCAGGACAGGGTATTGTGTAGACAGAAGTCTTCAAAGGAGCGTAAGTTCTCACAGTTTCCAAGTTCCTGGGGCATGAAAGGGCACAGCAAAATCATAACATAGAAGCTGGGCCCCTAAGCTTCCATGGATGTGATCCACGGGAGAAAATAAGGAGTGAAAGATACAGAGAGGTCAGAACCTCAGCAGTGTCAGGACAAATTGAGTTGGAGACTTTCATCTGGGAACTATAGGACCTTCTGATTCCCTGCTTAATTTCTTCCTGGTGCAGTCTAGGTGTTGGCTTAGTTGGACTTTGGGGAACATTCTGTGTCTTCTTTTCCTCTGTACCATGTCAGGCACACTTGGCCCCTTGAACATGTTTGCACGTGCTTGTGGACCAGTCAGTTGACTGTCCGATTCCGCATGAAGCAGATGGTAGTATGAGATGGTGACAAAAATCAGCAAAGGTCCCTGGTCTTTCAAACAGGCTCAACTTTCCGTTTTCATTGTATGGGAGAACAAATGTGTCATATTTTTAAAAATCTTCCATAAGACTTGAGTTTCCACAGTGAGAAACATCTTAAGATATTATAATATATATATGTATATATATATATATATGCTATGTGTTATGTAATGCAATTTGGAGATGACCACTGGACTAGAGCTGTTACCAACTGGATTTCATGGGACATCAACAGATCACGTGGCCGCCCACCTACGAGATGGTCAGACATCTTCATCAAGACCCTGAACGAATGGTTTGAGGCTCTTCATGGTCCTGAAATGAGCAGATGCCATTGGGCTACACTAGCACATGGAAGGGATGAATGGATACATTACTGGCGACCGCTCGAGCAAATTGATGAGTAATGGGATGTCAACTTATCAAGTGATGTATATGTGTGTGTGTATATATATATATATACATACATATTTATATTATATATATCGAGGCTCTATATTAAAATTCAGGTTCAAGTCACATGTGTTAAATGCCTAGATGTGCCAAACATGTTCTCTTTACTAAGTTTCATTGAGTCTTTACAGCAACCTGGAAAACAGATTTCATGGTCTCTAGTTTATCAATCAGGAAATTGTGACAGATCCATTACTAGACTTGATCAGAATAGGTTGAATCAAGATTTGAATATGGTTCTCTTAATTCTTTGCCATAGCTCTTCTCTCTACATAGAAGGGAAATATTATCTATTGCCAATAACAATCTATTGTCAATAATAATATTTTATAATATACTTATAAAAGTAATCATAGCCAAAATTTGATTGTCTTGCCTACCTGCCAGTTAAGTTCTAAGGAACGTTTCATTTATTTTTAAGAGCAATTATAAAACAAAATTCTTTATCATCCTCAATTTCCTGATGAAGAAACTGGCAAACAAGAGTTAACCTGCTGGCTAGGATCAAAGAGTTTATCCCTAACAGGGGTGGAATTTAAATCAGAGGGAGCGAACAGAAAGAAAGGTTTCTACCTGCTTCTGATGGGGTTTCTCCATCTTACCCATTCTCCAAGAAGAAAGAACAAAGAAAACTTCCTTTTGGAGCAAGAATCTCAGTATCCTGTGTCTCCATGACAACCAGCTCCCATCAATTTTCTCAGAAGGAGGAATAAAAAGGAAAGAAAGAAAAGTCGAACTGAACCTCCCCTGGAACATTCTGTGGCCAAACACCAGGTCCTTCCTGTCAGACCTCTGAGTCTTCCCTCAAAGAGGTGAATCATTCCTGGAACAGTTCTGGGAGCTGGTCCAGGCTCCTAAATAGGGAAGGTTAATGGTGCTCTCGGACAGCTTTGGGGTCACGTTGAAAATTAATCCTTTTTCCTTCAGAACCTGAGCTCATAAATGAGCAGATTAGTGAACACAGGGAGAAATAATGAGAGCTCCTGGCAAGGAATTTTAGGGCCTCGCCACTTCCTTCTTAGGTGTGACATCATCTTGTCTCACCTCTCCTGACCAAATTTGGCCATGATGTGGTCTCTTTGAAGATGGTTAACTTCTCAAAGAACCTGCACCCCAAAGAGTCAATGGCCCTGTTAAGCTATCAACCACCTACACAGTGTCCAACTAAGCTCATTGAGGTTTCTCGGGAGTTCAAGATGCCGCTCTGTCTAACGTTCATTGATTTAAAGAAGGCCTTTGATTCTGTTGAGACGGAAATGATCACTGAAGCCCTAGCCAATCAGGGCATTCAAACTCAATACATCAAGATCCTCCGTGAGCTGTATTACGGATTCACTACCAGGATCTCACCATTCTACAAAGAAGTAATCATTGATGTCAAGAGAGAGGTTCAGCAGGGTGATACCATTTCACCGAAACTCTTCGGTGCCACCCTCGAGAATATCATGCGACGACTGGAATGGGAAGGAATGGGAGTGAAGATAGATGGGTGGCAACTACATCACCTTCGCTTTGCTGATGACATTGTTTTAATAACACCAAACATTAGCCAAGTGGCACAAATGCTGGCCAACTTCGACCATGAGTGTGGAAAGGTCAGACTACAGCTGAATCTTACGAAGACAATGTTTATGAGAAACAGCCTCGTTCCTGATGCTCCATTCACTCTCAACGGAACGACCATCTCTGAATGCAACAGCTATGTGTACCTAGGTAGAGAAGTCAACATGACTAATGACCTGGCACCCGAGCTGCGCAGGAGGAAGAGAGCGGTTTGGAATGCCTTCAAGAACGTTGAAAAAATAGCTAAGAGGACGAAGGACCTCCGGCTCTGGGCACATCTCTTTGATTCCACTGTTCTTCCTGCATTAACATACGCTTCAGAGACCTGGGCCCTATGAAAACAGGATGAGAACGCTATTCGGGTCTCCCAAAGAGGAATTGAAAGAGCTATGCTTGGAATATCACGTTTCACTCAAATGAGAGAAAGAATCTGGAGTTCCGACCTCTGTTGACGATCAAGAATCAGGGTTGCTGTCTCGTTTGCCAAGGTGTCAAAAATCAGATGGGCTGGTCACTTAATGAGATTTAGAGATGACTGCTGGACAAGAGCCATTACCGACTGGATTCCACGGGATGTCAAAAGACCGCGTGGCCGCCCACCTACCAGATGGTCAGACTTCTTCATCAAGATCATGAACGATCGGTTTGAGGCTCTTCGTGTTCCTAGAGCGAACAGACAGCATTGGGCTACACTAGCACGTGACAGGGACAAATGGAGACATTACTGGTGACTGCTTGAGCAAATCAATGATTAACGGGAAGTCAAGTGATCAAGTGAGAGTGTCCAACAGCACCAGACTCTGTGTACAATGGCAAGCTATTAATTATCGATCAATCCGTGAGTTGACTGATTGGAGATAACGGAAGCAATGTTTTGGTGAAAGCAGAGTTTGTTGATTTCCAGTATCTGATCATGCAAAGCTGGACGTTAACATCTCAAGGCAGTTGACATCCAAATTGAGATACAGCAAGTAGTAGTAAGTTTCCTTATTAGGAAGAAAGAGAACTCTTGGGCCAAAAGAAAAGCAGATTCTGAGGTGGGAATGAGTATGTTTAAAAAAAAAACTTCCAGAGCCTCAGTATCTAAAGCAATGTGGGAATGGATAGATCAAAAGGAAGTGAGTGGGAGAGAGAGACCACAGGTGGGAGCCTGCCCTGGGAGAATGGAACTGAAATTTGACTTTAAATGTTATGTGATGATATCAGAGGGCCTTAAGTAAAACAAATAAATAAAAATAAGGAGAAGAAAAAAATTCACTTGTCATTCACTTTGTGTTCTCAATGCTTGGCATATAACAGGTGCTTCAAAACTGGATGAATGAGCTGAGATAATGCATATAAAGTGCTTTTTAAACAATGGAGTATCTCAGAATTGACAGTCCTCATCATTTGGAGGAGAATGAGACACTGCCCCCAATTCCATTCTCACAGATCACGAAGCTATTAGAGACTTATGGGTAATGAGGGTGGAAATTTAGAAAGACCTGAGTTTTACAATGTCGCTTTTCTATTCAAATCACTTCAAACCGAGGCAACATGCATGGGTGAAACTGTGCCATCAGAAATTTCCACAAAGGTCTATAGTCTACTTTCAGCACAGCACCCAAAAGGAGAGAGAGAACAAAAGGCAATGCCTTGTCACAGGGGTGGGGTGGGTTGGGGGGGAGTGGGAGGGATGCTGGGAGCATTGGAGGTGGGGAATGGGCACTGGTGGAGGGATGGGTACTCAATCATTGTATAACTGAAACCCAAGCACAAAAATATGTAAGTCTACAACTGTACCTCATGGTGTTTCACTAATAAAAATTTAAAAAATGAGAAAAGAAAAAAAATTCCACAAAGGCTCCACTCTCGGCCACCTGAGGCAAAACAGTGACATCCAGAAAAGAATAGGCAATAGATTTCCCCAGTCCCCCTGACAGCTGGGCCCCCCTGAGGCTCTGTCTAATGTGAGGAGGTACCAACTGATGAGGTCAATTTCCTTCATTAGCTCCATCTCCAATGTGAGTCTTATTATATTCCCTGATAGATCAGATGCCCAGAACGGAGATGTAGTGGTGGCAGGGGGTGATGCAAAGAAAGCAAGGGTGGGAGCAGCATTTTTATTGCCAGCTGGAAAGTAAGATGTTGAAAAAGTAGAAAAACGGGGAAGAGAGCATATGTGTGCAGAGCAGTATTCTCAGGTTAATGTTCAGCATGCTGCTTCTGTCTCCATACACTGTTATAGCCTCCAGGAGTAAATTCCCAGGAGATCCCTCTCCCTCTCACACTCCATCTATAGCCTCTAGGTTTCAGAAATATGGCCAGCAGCAGAGTACATTAATCATCTATTCATTAATGATCTCAGGGAAAAAGTCCACTGATAAAGGACAATTTAGGACATGGTGGAACATCTACTCACCCCGGGTACCAACAATTATCAAGTCTGCTAAAATGTTTTTTTGAGATAAAGGAAGAAAATTAAAAAATAAACTAACAACTTCGACTAAAGATGTAGTACAGCACCTAACACATGGCATATAGTTGCCTAAACAAGACCAATAGGGTCCTCGGAGCACCGAGCCAGGAGTAAGCCCAAAGCACCACCAGATGTGGTCCATAAAACCTGAGGCAAAAGGAACAAAATGTCAATAACTTGGGGGTCTATTAAATAAATTCCTATATTGTTAAAAAATGGGACATTTTACTCCAACTGCACAAACTTCTAAATTATTAAGAGAAAAACCTTCTCAAGCACACATTAGGTAGACTCTCAAAAACATTCAAAGAAATGTAAATTTATATAGGAATAAATAAATCAAAGTGCATTCATGTGGTAGATTACTAAGCATCAATTATTAATCATGGCTTCAAAGACTCAGTACAGCCACCTGTCATTCAGTGACAGGGCTATGTTCAAAGAATGCCACATTATGATATTCCCTAGACATAAAAAAAGACATGTTTGCATCATATGCATCACAAACATCATGAATGTCATAAACCTTTTAATGCAACACAAACCTACTACACACTCAGGTTCTGTGCCATAACATGTACCACCAAGGCTGATGCTGTCCATCACTGAAACCTGAAGTCACAGCCGACTGTAATGATACGGAAAACTGCTTACAACAGAATGTTCTAGATTAAACAGAGAATTTAAGAACCATGAGTGGCAAAGAATCCCAGTCTATCAAGTGGATGTTCATAGTAGTTTCCTTCACAAGAGCAACATGCTGGAAATCATACAAATATTCTTCCGTGGACAAATGGAACATAAACTCTACCACATATCAGTGTGATCCTGAATGGATCTCAGAATTTAATGGACAGCAAAAGCAAACAAACAAACAAAAAACCCTCCAGGCTGTGCATTCTGTGAGCCCATCCATCCATCCATCCATCCATCCATCCATCCATCCATCCATCCATCCCTCTTGAAACGACAACAGTATCAAGGTGGAGACAGATTAGAAGTTGCCAAGGTACAAGGACCAGGTAAAAGGTAGGACTACAGGTGCCTGAGGCATGCTCCTGGGAAAAAGGGGTGAGCTCTGTAGCTTAATTATTGTAGGTGTTCCACGAATCCATACACAGGATAGAACTGTATAGAAAGCATAAGGTAAACACACACAAATAAATATGCATGTAAAAATAATGAAAACAGAATAGAATCTAGGAGCAGTATTTTACAATATCAACCTTCTGGTTTTGTGATTATATAAAACCTATCAAATGGTACCACGAAGAGAGGCAGGGTGAGGATTCAAGGGTCTCTATTGGGCTGTTTTTGCAACTTCCTGTGAGTTATATTTCAATACAGGATCTGTGGGAAAATTTTGGCAAAGTAATAAAAATTTTGTCTAAAAGAAGAAAAACTCCATTTTATTAGCAGTGGTTTAAAAATTATTTTTGGTTAATGGAAAGATGATCACATTTATATTCATCTGTGCACTATTTTGTATTTCTTAAACTCTCTGTATGAACAGGTCTCTTTTACTATTGGAAGAGATCTTAGTCATGTGAAGTTTAGTGATTAAAATAAAACTGGGGGGCACAGGAGGTGGCTTATAGGGCTGAGCAATATCAGGATGCTTGTAAGAGGCTCATGTTTTATCCCCAGCATCACATGGTCCTCTGGAGCACCACTGCATGTGGCCCCCAAAGAGTATTAACAACAAAATTACAAATAAAAAATATTCAAGGGGAAAAATCTCTATATAATAGTGTTTTAAGAGAAAACTGGGTAAAAGGAAGAGAACAAAATGTTCAGAGATGATACAAAAGTTGCAAGAAAATAAAAAGTGGGACAGCAAAATGAAATCACACAAAGAAATCACACAGAATGCTACAGAATCTCAGCTAAAGATGGAGAAGAAAAACCTTGCCCAGTGAAGAATAGCCAAGGCATGAAATCATCAGAATTAGGATGGTGATTCAGCCACTAACTGATATTCCTCAAAGACCATTACAAAGTAGGACAAATAAAAAATTAGAGAGCGAATAGCGCAAAAGCACTTTCCCAATTTAAGGACAGTGGATTGGTTGTTATGTTTAAAGTATGCTGGGTTTTTCTTTGTTTTGGGGTCACACCCAACAGTGCACAGGGGTTACTTCTTTCTCTGTGCTCCCAGTCACTCCTGACAGTGCCCCCAGGGACCTGTTTGGGGTTAGAGGTCAGACCCAAGTTGATCACAAGCAAGACAAGCACCTTGACCTCTCGACTGTCTCTCTGGTCCCCTCAGATTGTACTTTGAATAGACTCATTGACTGCCATCATCTAAAAGTGACCTTAGAGGGGCTGGAGTGATAGTAAAGCAGGGAGGGCATTTGCCTTGCATGCAGCCTACCTGGGTTCGAGTCCCAGCATCCCATATGGTCCCATGAGCACTGCCAGGAGTAATTCCTGAGTGCAGAGCCAGGAATAACCCCTGTGAATTGTCGGGTGTGACCTAGAAAGAAAAAAAATTTTAAAAAAGTGACCTTAGAAAAGTCAACCATGTCAAGGGTGAATTTGTTGAAATCATACTTGCATCCAGGAAGAAAATAACTTACAAATGGCTTACCCACAGAGGTGAAAACATTCAATCATCTTAAGCGTTTCTTCCATTTAATCAGGACTTGAGGGGGAAAGATTATGTCTCACTAACCTCCACCCAGACCCTCACTTGTGGTTCATGTGAGTCAATGATGACATCATCTTGGTAAGTGACAAGAACCATTTTATAAAGTCACCGCTCACTGCTGTGCCAACGAGAGTTTAATGTGGCCTGGATGAAATGAAAGTAGCTGGGCACCATTTGAAAAAAATTTAAATCAATTTTTTGCTTTATGAGCATCACAAAGCAGTACTCAGTACTCTAAGCTACATACTCAAGGATCTGCTCTCAAGCAGCACTCAAGGGGTGCTGGGGTTTGAACTCAGTTTGGCTGCATGCAAGGCAAGTGCCTTAGCCACTGTACAGTTGCTCCTGGCCCATCAGTGTGGAGCATGGTGACAGACACTGGTGCAGATAAGACCTGAGCTTGCAAACCAGCCCAGAAGCAAAACCTCACAAGAGGGTAAAAGTTGTCAAGAACAGAGTGTCAGCCATCACCGGTTGTTTGGCCTCGAGCCTCTCTCGACCTCCTAGTCACATGAGCCCTAGACACAGAAACTGTCACATATGCTTAGCAGGTCATCCTAATCGCAGCATCGAGCCTTGATTGAGATTGGACCAGGACAAAGCAGAGTTGGAGAGGAGATAGGCCAATAATGTTAAACTTTCTGTGATTGGACCATCCTCTTAAGCCGAGACCCTCTATAAAACATGTGTGTAGTTGGCAATAAAGTGAGCAGCCATCAGCTGCTTCCGGAGGGTGTTTCTCCACGCGCCCGTTGTCCTTCACCCAACATCTGCCTGGACCCGGTGCACCACGTGTCTGGGCACCACTGGGGGGAAAACTGTTCCCTAACACATCAGCACTATTTTCAATGAACAAAAATCAACAGTCAATGTCACCTTGTCTATCAACGCTCAGACAAGGAAGCCCACAGCTGTCTCAGCAATCCAACAGGCATGAGCAGTAAAGGAATGAGGAAATTCCTTATCACTTTAATATGATAAAAATTACCCACTTAGAAAAATAATGAGCTGGAAAACCAAGGGAAACTGCTGGTATATTTTGAACACAAAAACTGCAAAATCAATACATCTTTGTTTATCCTATTTGAAAGAAAAGACCTAGAAAATACCATCCTGAAACTGGCAAATAGTACCAGTTATCTAAAAAAAAATAGAATTATTGGGCAAAAAACACACACATGTACATGCACCCTTACACAACTACACACATGTACACATGCATGATCACACACACATATGCTTGTGTCTGCACACACAGATAGGAGCACGCACACATACAAGTACACACAAATCTACCAGATGATTTGAATCACTGTGTTTCCCAAATAGAAAAACGGAGTATTCAAATATCACTTCTTTCAAAATTAATGCCTTTGATTTACATTACAATTGGAATTTTCAAAGCGATTATTCTAGAATCAGTAAAATTAGCTTGATGTTGATTTGAGGGCAGACATGGATGAAGAGAAAGCTGCATAAAATGAGATCCCACCAACAAATGGATGGAGATCATTGAAACATAAACGGTGCAGGGAAGTATGTCTTCAGACACAGAGAAATTAGCAGTGAGTAACTGCTAATTTAAATTAGAGGTGAGTAATCCCGGGGTCATTCTCTATTTGCTACACAAAGGAAAACGAACCTGAACCTGACAGCACCCACCAGAATAAATTCAAAGCTAGTGAAAATGCAAACTGCAGCTAGATGACACCATGTGCAGATGTCCAATGACTTCCTCTCTGAAAAGGAAGAAATGGACAAACAACAGTCACACAACAAACACTCAACAGATCAGACCATGGAAGAAGCTATTTAAACTGCAAAAATAACAACACTAATAATAAAGCAACAAATTAAAGCCCACCAGAAAGTTAAAGGATATTTAAGGCTGTGATGCTTTATTTTTTTTTTTTCAAAAAAGAAAATCCAGTCGAATAGTGGCCATGGGATGCGAATGGACAATTGAGAAGAAATTCAAGTGACAAACTGTTGTAAAGCATGATTGGTTTTGCTGCAATTGACATCAACACAGTGGAAAGCAGGCCGCCTTTTCCCTGGCAGACAGACAGAAGTGTTAAGTGGCTCTGTCAACGGGGGCACTGCCAGCACCCGGACACAGCTAACTGCAAGTGTGGTTGCTACTGGCCCGAGTGGGGTGGCTGGCAGGAAGCTGCTTGGGAAGTTTTTCCAAAAATCTTTAAAATAATAAAGTGGCAGGGCACTTGCTTTGCATGCAGCCAGCCCACCCTGACGTGAACCCCAAGCTCTCTGTATGGTTCCTGGATCACAGTCGGGAGTGAGCCCTGAGCACAGAGCCAGAAATAACTCCTGAGCACTGCCAGGTGTGAACCAACCTGGACTCCCCCCCAGATTCCACATTCTGGGCCCTGGGCTTCCTTTAGAGATCCACCTTAAGACAGTCCCGCTGGGGCCAGAGTAGTACAGTGGGTAGGAAGCTTGCCCTGCATGTGGCCAGCACAGGCGCAATTGAGGACATCCTATATGGTTCCCCAAGCCCACCAAGATTGATCCCGGAGTGCAAAGCCAGGAGTGATCCTAAGTGTGAGCCAGGAGTGATCCCTGAGTGCAGAGCAAGGAGTGATCCCTGAGCACAGAGCCAGGAGTGATCCCTGAGCACAGAACCAGGAATGATCTCTGAGTGCAGAGCCAGGAGTGATCCCTGAACACTGCCAGGTACTGACACTCCCCCTCCCGGGTCTCTCCGCCACACACACACACACACACACACACACACACACACACACACACAAAATCATCAAACAAAAATCAAAATCCTGTGTGTTCCAGGCTGGCCAAAGAGTCAGCCAGGTGGGCTCCCCTCCACAGTGCTCACTGGTCATTCTTTTTTTCTTATTTTATTGAATCACCGTGAGATAGTTACAAGTTTTCATGTTTGGGTTACAATCACACAATGATCAAACACCATCCCTCCACCAGTGCACATTCCACACCACCAATATTCCCAGTATACCCACCCCTTTCCCATCCTCCCCCTGCTTCAATGGCAGACATGATTCTCCATAATCTCTCTCTACTTTTGGGCAATAAGGTTTGCAATACAGACCCTGAGAGTTTATCATGTTTGGTCCTTTATCTACTTTCTGCACACATTCGATTCCTCCAAGCGATTCCTCCAGCGATCTTTTTCTTAGTGATTTCTCCTCTATTCCAGCTGCCCTTTGCTCATGAGGCAGACTTCCAGCTATGGAGAATCTACCTGTCCCATGTATCTACCATCCTTAAGTGTCTCCTTAGTTCTCAACTGCTCTTCCTTCCTCCCTTCACAAATGGTATCCCTCCCTCCAGAGAAGGTGCCTCGGACTGCTCAGATTTGCCTGAGAGGAGGCCCGAAGGATTCTGTGCTGCTCGGGCCCGGGCTCGTGTGTGTGTGTGTGTGTGTGTGTGTGTGTAAGGGAGTGTGTGTGCCTGTGTGTGCATGTACCAATGTGTGGTTGTATGTACCTTTGTTGTGTGTGTGCGCCTGTAAGGGTGTGTGAGTTTGTATGTACCTGTGGAAGGGTGTGTTGGTTGTATGTGTATATACCTATATGTGCATGTACCTATGTGTGTATCTGTATTGTGTGGTTGTGTGTGTGTCTGTGTGCAAAGGTGTGTGGGTTTGAATGTACCTGTGTGTAAGGGTGTGCTGATTGTATGTGTATATACCTGTATGTGTGCAGGTACCTGTGTGTGTGTGGTTGTGTGGGTGTGTATGTACCTGTGGGTAAGGGTGTGCTGGTTGTGTGTATATTTACCTGTATGTGTGCATATACCTGTGTGTGTGGTTGTATGTATATGTACCCGTGTAATGTGGTTGTGTGGGTATGTATGCACCTGTGTATGTACTTGTGTGTGGGTGTGCCTACACTGTGTCTGGGTGTCCACCCTGAAAAGAAAGACAGTCCTGCCATTTGTGTCCACCCAGATGGACTCTGAGGCTTCATTACGCTGAATGGAGTTGGCCGGCAGAAAGACAAACACCAAAGGAGTCACTCACTCATGGAACCTCTGTAAACTGACCTCAAGGAAGCCGAGTAGACTGCTGGCTGCTGGGGGGTTGGGGAGAAATGCCCAAACTTCCAGATGCACCATAAACATGTCCTGGGGACCCAACTGCCAGCTTGGCCACTGCTGTTGACTACACTGGGTTGTGGCTCGGAAAGTGGATGAGAGCACAGATCTTGAAAGTTCTCAGGACACACACATACACACACTCATACACACACAGACACACTCACACATGGACACACACAGACACAAACACACACACTCATACACACACAGACACAGACACATACACATTCACATAGACACATACTCATATACACACAAACACACAACTCTGTTTATGACAGATGTGGTAGCTAACCTAATGAACCAGCCTTCGTCATTCACCATTGGCATCATATCATGCTCATATCCATGTAGATCAAACCACCCCATTTTAATCCTTAACCATGCACATTGTCCACATCAACTCTTATCTCAGTAATGTGGGGGCTGAGGGACATGAAGACAGAGGCCGAGCAAGGAAACAAGCCCCTCCCTCCTCATGAGTCACCCACAGCATCCAGCCATGCCCTTGAACCCCACCTGTTCCAACTCGGGAATTGAGCAGAACCAGAAAAACACTATTTCCTTCTGTGTCTTTTCTATCCCGCACCCCAGGGTGAGTTGAGTATATGTGGTGCTCTTTGGGTACAGAATGGGGAGCAGTCTGCAAAAACAGTGCTCCAGGAGCCCCTCCTGGCCTGGGGAATGGTGGGGGCAGACAGCCGGGCAGGCTCAGCACTGGGGAGGGGGCACCCGTGGTTTCCTCTTGTTTTCTTTCTACCTTTGCGGGTTACACAACCTGCCCCCCACTCTGTTTTGATCATCAGAGAAAGTACTCCCCATTATTTTCCAGGAAAGCAGCTCTCAGAGGTCAGCTCGACCTTGCAACTCCTGTCTCCACTTGTCTTTGGTTGGAGTCTGGGACATTTGAAACTCCTGAGGACAAAGCCACAGAAGGTTTATTCTGAGCCAGAACCGCCACATTGTTCTCAGCCACGCAGTTTGAAGCTTTCTGTCCCAGCCCCGGGTCAGGGCGTCCCTCTCCTCAGAGACATTCAGGCCAAGAGCAGGGCTGGGAAGGACCCCGTGTGCCATGTGCCATGTTCAAGTCTCTTCCTCAAGCTGTGCCTTATGGCAGGAAGGTGCTTGCATGAGTGTCTGTCCTGGAGCCCTGGGCAGAGGAACAGCCAGCACCTGCCCAGGGGGATGTCCAGCAGGAAAGTGACCCGGGTGTCCCAAGGAGAAAAAGGCAGACAACAGGGCAGGGTGTTCTCTCTCAGTACAGGAGAAGGGAGGAAGGGAGGGAGGGAGGGAGGGAGGGAGGGAGGGAGGGAGGGAGGGAGGGAGGGAAGAAGAGAGGAGAGATGGAAGGAGGGAAGGAGAGGAGGAAAGGAAGGAAATAGAGAGGGAAGAGAGAGGGGGGAAGGGAGAGGGAGAGGAGGAAAAAGAGAGAGAGAGCACAACATGGGGAGTGTGTGCGAGAGAAGTGGGGAGGAGAGATCCAGAGACACTCATGAAGGGAGAGACAGCCAGAGAAAGAGGACGATGGGGAGGCACAGAGGCAGCGCAAGGTGGTGTGGGCAGTGAACCCTGAAAAGAACCCGGAGGAAGGGGGAGGAAGATGTGAGGAGATTCTTGGCTCATGACTCCAGATGCAGCTGACCATGTGAGAATGGGAGCTCCCGAAATGGAGGGGGAGAAGAGGGAACAGCTCCAAGAATCCCCCCTGAAAGGAAAAGCTCGGGAAGCTTTAGGTTCCCAGCAGAGCGTGCTGGGCACCCCCAGATGAGGCCTCCCCATTGAACCCCTGTTTCAGTCACGACTCCAGGGGTGTGGGGATCCCCAGGCAGGGTGGGTCACACGTCACCAGTCACCTCCCTCACCGTGTGATGGAGTACCATCATGCCATGCACTCCAGGCAGCTGATAACCCTTTCCCTGGCACCTGCCTGGCAGAAACCCAGCCATGGGGAAGGTCTACACAACAGGAGGCGTGCAGGGACACGGGGCTGAGAGGACTATGAGTAGGTACTTCTCTTCCCGGAGACCCCCAGCACAGCCCCGCCTCCTCCAGTTCCGGACAGAAAGTGGCCTCCCAGCAAAAACTCAGGACAGCTTCACTCTCCACGCTCCCAGGAACATTGCTCCAAGCCAAATCCAAAAATAATCCCATTAGTCACATTCAAAGCGCTAAGCAGAAACAAAAAGAAATCAAAATTAATTTCAATACTTACAGTGACAGCAGCAATTAAGGTGACAAGATTATGGAAATCACCGCCACTGTCACCACCACTGGGAGAGCTTTGTCTAAGGGGGAAAAAGAACCAGCCACAGAGAGCTGGAGAGCAGTAAGAGGGTGACAGAAACCCGCAGTCCAGTTCTCGTGCCACCAGCCTCCGGGCCATCTCCAGCGAAAGTCACGTCCTGAAGACCTACTATATGCCGAGCTCTTTAGTTAGACCTACCATGTACCAAGTTCTTTAGTTCCTCACTGCCCGTTCTCACAACAAACGTGTGGAGAAACCAAGTCACAGAAAGTCGCAATCAATGACTGAGGCTCAGAACATGAAAGGAGCAGAAGGAGACTGGACCCCAGACCTCCCTCCATCCCTGTCCCTCCAGCCATGAAACCATCCCACTGCCCTGAGCTCCGCGGTATATCTGTCACAAGGGTGACCCATGCGCCAGACCCTGGCTCCAGGGTCACACCTGAAAACTGGACAGGAACCATTCTAGGGAGCCTGAGGGGGCCACAGTCTGCCTCGGGCTCTTTCCTCGGGCTTCTAAATAAGCCCCCCACACAGGGCTCACCACGACCCAAGGCCCAGATAAGTGCCACATCTGAAATCTCCCCACAAAGCCAGATGGCTGACGTCCTGCTGCGTGCGCAGAAAGACAGAAACAATCTCTCGGGTCAAGCGGCCCTGCTGGGGTGGGGGTGGGGGGCGTCAGGCAGCACCGAGCAGCTTTTTTGTGGCTCTGTGCCCTGGTCCCCTCTCTTGGGAACAGTGCCCTTCTGGGGCTTTATATATCCTCATTGATCGTTTCTGTGGAGGCCCGAGATGAAGGCAGGCAGAAGCAATCTGGCTTGGAGAAAACTTGTGCTTTTATCAGGAGAACAATGAGTGGCTGTTCTGGGCTAATTATATCACTCAGTCCAATTGGGGACACGTTCTAAGGCTCTTAACACGAGGGAACAGGGACAGTTACCCAGAGCCTGGCGGAAGGCAAACGCAACCCAACAATGATCATTATTACGTGATGCCTCCCACCCCCCGCCACTCCACGAGGTGCTATAGTCTAGGAGCCTCTTCACACTCCACACTTTTATTTCTGGGCCAAGAGTCCTTTCTTCCAAGAGTCTTGAGAGGAAGCTGGAGGAGGCTGTCTAAATTGGCTATCATAATTTGGGGGGAGATATTCCACTGAGGTTGTCGAGAGGTTCTTCCCTGGGTTAGATCCACAGGAGCGCAGTTGCTTGAAAGTGGGGTGCTCAGTGAGCGGGCTGTCTCCATGGCAGAAAGTCCCACCCCCCGTGTCTAAGAACAGGCACCCATGGGGCCTGTCTTTGTTGTGGTTGGTGTTTCAATGACACCAACAGCAAACAGCATCTCCACTCGCTGCCAGATGAATTATTCAAGCTATCTTGGTCCCTCTCATAGACACCAAGATTCGGGATAAGGAAGTCACGGCAAGGGGCCAAGAGGACCGGTCAATGATTGGAAGCTTGCCCCAAGTGTGTGTGGGGTGAAGGACAGTTAGGATAAAGAAGGAACCTCACGACAATAATAGTTGGAAATGTTCACTTTGGACAGGAACTGAATGTTGAAAGTAGATAATGGGATATACCTGATAACCTTTCAGTATTTGTATTGCAAACCATAATGCCCAAAAATAGGGAGGGGGGTGGGGAGGGGGCAAAGGAAGGGGGAGGGGAGAGGGAGAGAGAGGGGGAGAGAGAAAGTGTCTGCTCTAGAACCCCGACAGCCAAAAACCTCCAGAACCCAGCCACAGCCATGCTCAAGGTCACTTTCCATATGCTCGGACGAGCCTCATCCATGAAGGAACTGGCAGAGGATATGCAGCATCCATGGCTGAGATCTTCAAGTCTGCTCGGATCAGGACTGGGCCTCCTCCACTCAGCTCCCCAGTTTTCCAGTAGCTTGGCGTTCCCACCCACAAACTGCCCCCAGTGCCATGTAATCTCATCAGTGGCCAAGATCCAGAGACTATAAAATAAAGCTCCCAGAAGAGAGCGACGCAGTATTTTCTAGAGTGTGCAACCACGACTTCTTAAACTCTAGCCCACTGATGTACCTAAACTAGCACACATTTTTTTTTTGTTTTAACATACTTGCTTGTATTCTGTTATATAGCACAGTAGCACTGTCCTCCCATTGTTCATCAATTTGCTCAAGCAGGTACCAGTAATGTCTCCATTGTGAGACTTGTTATTACTGTTTTTGGCATACTGAATATGCCACGGGGAGCTTGCCAGGCTCTGCAGTGCAGGTGGCTTGCTGGGCTCTTCAAGAGGGACGGAGGAACCGATCCGGGTTGGCCACGTGCAAAGCCTTACCTGCTGTGCTATCATTCCAGCCCTGTTATATATGGCATAAATGGCCCCAGACTGAAATACAACAACCTTCACACACTTCCTACTTATTGTGGTGGGAAGATGCTTGCTGGTGGGTCGAGTGTTTGAATATTATCTGTAATGAACTATTGTAAACTACAAACTACTTTATGAAAATAAAATGTATAAAAAATTTAAAAAGTGTCGCTATAGAGGCAGGGGGTCAGGGCAAGCGTGAAACTGGGGACATTGGTGGTAGGAAATATACATTGGTGCAGAGACAGGTGCTGGAACATTATAAACATTATATGACAAAAACCCAATCATAAACAATTTCGTAACTGTGTATCTCACTGTGATTCAAGTAATAAAATAAATTTGAATTAAAAAAAAAAGAAGCAAGAGGCATGTGAACTGTCCTCCCATAGGTGATTCTCAAGCCCCCTGGTGGTGAAGCAGAGAAGGCAGAGTATCAAGTTTCCTCCCACACACTCAGTAAAGATCTAGGTACCACATACTGTGCACCAGGCATGGATCAAGGGGCTGGAGGGTGTGAATGCACAACAGCAGAGAACCCCAGGTTTGCCCAACCCAACATGCATATTACAGCAACATCTAAAAAGGAGAACAAGTGAAGAGAGACTGAGAATGTGAGCAGGAGGCAGGGGTAAAGTTTTCACTAGAAGGGTCTTGTGGCAAAGGTACTTTGGAGCTGAAAGCGGATGGACTGAGACAAATGGGTGACTGGGCGGGGAAAGAACCAATAAACTGAACAATAATGTGATGAGAGTGTTGGATGGCAGAGAAATGACAAACCAAATGAGCTCAGAGTGTAGGGGGTAGAGAGGGGTCCTGAAGGATCCAGTCATCTACCGTATTTACAGCAGAGGGAGCGGTTGGTGACCTACCTAGAGTGTATTTCTGGCTCAGGATTCAGGAAAGATGCCTGGTAGTGCTCAAGGGACCATATATGATGCCAGGTATCAAATTGGGTCCATCCGCGTGCAAGGCACAAACCTTCGCCCCTGTACTATCTTTCCTGTCCCCTAGTCATCACCGCAAGCTTACATTTCAGGCAGGAATAACACTGACTGCTTCTTTCATGGCTGGCTCAAAGAAAAAAACAAGAATTCTCCAAACTGTTGTTGTCCTTTTCCTTTTGGAGTTGGGAGCCCTGAAGCTCAGGAGGGTGACAAACCCAAGGTCACCGAAGGAAAAGGAGCAAGGCCAGGATTCTGGGAGGAGGTTTGCCAAGTGGATGTGATCCAAGGGAATTTGGCCCCAGGGAGTCTCCCTGGGGGAACTCCCCCTCTTAGCAGGAGGCTCTTCTGGGTGACGCAGTGCCCACAAACAGCTGGCATTCTCTGAAGCCCCAGATTCCTGCCACTTGGTGCTAAGTGCCTGGATGAGCCAGGAGTGCACTTTCTTCTAAAGGAGCCCCAGGGATATCTAAGTCAGGTACCCCAGGGTAGGGAGCTGGAGGGAACCGTGAATGGTGCCCAATTACCCTCCTGCCACCACCTCATTTCAAAACTCCTGCTCCTGAAACTCAATTTGGAGCCAGAGGAGGGTCGAGTGTGTGCCATCGTAGACATCAGACAATCCCTTTCCAGGTGACCAGTGGCCTCCCCACTGGTGTCCGAGTGTGGGTGAGTTTTACCAATTGTTGCATTCTGGGATGGGGGTCCTGCTGAACCCGAAGACAGAGTGAGCCAACCCCAGGCCAGACGCAGGAGCTGGATCCTGCATTTGAACCGACCCAGCGGCCAGAGCTCCCAACCAAACCTGCGCTGAGTTTTGACATCTACACCAAGTGAGGTGCATTTCCTGCTTCCCCACGCCCTGACTTCAGATGGCCTTCTCATCCACCACAGCTGTCTCAGGTGCCCAGACCATTTTAATGATCTGTAGTCTTCTGATCTGATGGCGAATCGAATGCAGGCTTATGGTGGGAATTCCCTTCCTGCATAAAGATGAAGTAAATGCTTTTAACTCCCAGCCTTTAGGGC
The DNA here is from genome assembly GCF_029834395.1 of Sorex fumeus. Lineage (NCBI taxonomy): Eukaryota > Metazoa > Chordata > Mammalia > Eulipotyphla > Soricidae > Sorex > Sorex fumeus. The sequence continues at coordinate 446,576 of NW_026606222.1, read as the reverse complement.
AACCACCAATAAGTCGTGTGTCTTTCCACTTCACCTTTTATAGTTCTCCCTGCCTGTTCCCTCTCCTCACCTCTCCAAGCCTTTGTTTCCTCTTCTGTAATATGGGGCTAAAAATACCTCCCTTTAAGGATATAATGGATGCTTAATAAATTAGATTACATCTACTATTATTCAACTTCACTTGTGTTTATTTTCCACTTGACATTCTATAATGAACATTTTCCATGTGTCATTAACTACTCTTCAAAACATGACTTTTAATGGCTGCATAATACACCATCATTTTAATGAACTGTAATTTATTTAACTATTCTCCTATTATTAAGCTTTGAAGTATATTCTAATATTTTTCTATTTCAAATCACACGGCATACTTCCTACCTCTCAGCTTCTCTTGGGATAGATGGCAGTGGGGGGAAGGGGGGCAAGAATAAAGAGTATAAACATTTTCAAGTTTGTTCTCCATGCTGCCAAGCTATTATTCCAGGGAAGGAAAAGCACATGCTTCCAGTACCCTCACCGGCATTCAAAATCACCTAGAATTTCATGCCACTGACAGAGATAACTATCATTCAGCATATCAATTGGCAGCAATGATGAAGAAGCAAGCTAAACTCTGTGATAGATTTCAAAACTAGCAAGTCGCTTGAAATGTAGATGAAATGCTGAGGGAAAGTCTCTGTATGACCAACCTCTTCTAACCAAGCTTGCTTGCTGAAAAAAAGCCCCCATAGGGGCAAAGACATCCTGCTCATTGGCAAGTTTCTAATATTAGTCCATACCTGGAAAAACCTTCCCCTCTTCTGGTCCCGATGCTTACACCCCAATCATCCTGAAGGGGGTTGATAATTGTGGCAATTGCATAAAATGATTGCTACCTGCAGAGCCAATCACTTCCCCTCCCCGGCAGAACTGATGAGCAATTCATTATCGAGGACTTAATTGCTGTAAACCTGGAGGAAAAGGGACGGTTTGTCTGATTTCCAGGATTTCATGCGTTCAACCCTCCTTGGTTCCAAATTGACTTTTGGGAGCAGGAATTTTGAAATCAGGTGGTGGCAGGGGGTAATCACACAATGGAAGGGGCAATAGAAATATTTGCATAACCTGCCTTGAACTGGGATGCTAACTTCCAGTGGGGTTCTGTCTCCAGGAGGGGAGCAGAATCTTTTGGAATGATGCTGACAACCCTGGCAGCATGCCCACAGCTGGTTGTAAGCAGCCATAATGAAATGCTGGTTGAAAAAAACATTCACACAGAAGGCTTAACTTGCAGCAACAGCTTCGTAAACTCTCAGGCAAGGACTTAATGTCCCCATGGTGAGATACAACGATTTTCACAAATGTTCTTTCACTGAAGTGTTTTTTGATCATTCCACCAGCCAGCCATAGAAAATAAGCCATTGTGGGCCTGTGGATGTGGACAGGCTTGATGAGTGGTTGGGAGAAGTGAAGACAGTGGTGGTGGGATTGGGGTTGGAATGTTGACTTGTAAATCATGAAGTTTAAATAAAGCAGAGGAGAAAAATAAAAAGCAACGAGCAAACGCTACGATGAAGCAGCATTAGAACCCTGCACTCAGCTTCCTGGGTTCAAATACCACCTCTTCTCCCGGTCCTCACAGATTGAATAAAGTAAACACGTCCTCCATAATGCTCCAAGAAATGATGACATCAGTGCCAGTCTCCAATAACTGCTTCAGAGATGACCAGAGACTCTCTGTGTAAAGTCACCCATCTGGGACTCATAAAAGGTAATCAGTTATTATGTCTAGGATATCTTACATATAGCCCCAATTTGAATGGACCCATTAATTTCAAGTATATTCAATTACCAAGAGCTGTTTATTTTTTAAAGTTAGGGGCCGAGCAATAGTACAGTGGTTAGGGTGTTTACCTGGCAGCTAACCCGGGTTTGATCTCCAGCATCCTAAGTGCATAGCCAGGAATAAATGCTGAGTATCACTGGGAATGGCCCCCCAAAACAAAAAATAGCCAGGAATGTACCTGAGCAGTAGACCAGTTGCATTACACATACATGTAAGGCCTTTGGCTCCATCTCTAATACCACCACCACCACCACAACAATAATAAGTTATTAGATCTCCAGGTGAGGAAATTATGGTGAGAAAATGAGTAGTTTGTCACAGAGGTGCCACAATGTTTCAGAAACACACATGCCAACATTTAACCTTGACTCTTTTTAAGATATTGCCACTTGTTTTGTACTCATTTTGCTACTCTTATATTTACTCTCATTGAGTCAGGGTTCAAAACCGGGGTTCCTATTCATTAACTCCACAGGATTGGGGCAAGAAACCTCTCCAAGTCTCTAGTTTCCCTCACGTATAAAATGGGGATTTAAACTATCCCCACCATGCCTCACTATGATGGCTGGCACCCAGAAAGTACTCGAATAATGCAGGAATGGATTGGTATTTCTTGACAAAGAAGCTGGGGTTCTTAAGGTAAAGTTGCCAGGGGCTCACTGGGACAGGTAAGGTTGCCAGACATCCAAACTTAGTAGTTGCTAGGCCGTGTGCATCTTCTATGTGATTCCCAAGACAATATCCATTCTATTGGACCAAGTTGACAAAATGTACCAGTGTGATAACGATTCCTTCATTCTCATTATTTTGTCAATCAAATAAAATCATAACTGCCAGGACAAAATCCTGATCTTTTTGGAACCAGCAGACCAGCATCCTCTATAGAATGTGGAGTCTTTTGCTTTTGTGGCGAAATTGTTTTGAAACTTATAGATGATGAACACAATATGGGCTTACCTAATAGCCATCATTATTTTTGCATTTTCTCTTTTCTTCCCCCAAAGCAGACATGATAAACAACACACGAATTACTCGGTGCAGATGATTGCTGAGTTTGGAAGTTTTATGTTGAGCGTTTTTTAAAAACGAAAAAACAAATAGCTTAGGGGCTACCATCTCTGCAATCACTGACTTTTATTCTCTACGGGAGAACCTGTTACTACATGGTAGAATTCTGCTGTCGTTCATGCAGCAACCCCATAGGCAGAGAAGGCAGGGAGTGAGATGAGGGAAAGAAAAAGAGAGAAAGATGAACGTCATCATTTTCAGGGTACTGGGACAAGCACTCAGAGCACGGTCATGCTATGGGGGTCAAAATCATGTCTTCCCTTCCCTCAAGCTCCATGCCCTCTGACCAGTGCGGTTGGGCCCTGAAGCCACATAGACCTACCACAGCTTCCCTCTCCTGTGGCCAGGCTATGCCCACAGCCAGCCTCCTACACAATTCAGCCAACATCCCGGTTCCTGAAGGACTTCCAAAAATAGCAAATAAATAAAAATCTGTCCTCCCCTCCCCTCACAGAGTGAAAGGAGACTTAAGAGGGTGTCTCAGATTCTTACCTAACCACAGGTGCTTCTAGAGTCATCACATTATAGATGTGGGGCACGTTTGGGTGGGTGGGGTTGGTCTGGGCCACACTGGGTGGTACTCAGGGACTATTCCTGGTCCTGTGCTCAGGAATGACAGAGCTTGGGGCATCCTGATAGGATTGGCCTCATGCCAGGCAAGGGCCTTACCCCCTGTACTATCTCTTGGGCCCCTGGGATATATTTTATGTTTTATATAGTCTTCTCTCAGCAGGGAAAGGAACCCTCGGTCAAGTTTCTCTTCTCATTGGTTCCAGCTGGTGTCCGTCTCCGATTAACACTGCAGCCCAGAGAGGCAGATAAGGCACCACGTTTAGCCCCTGCTCTCTTAGCCACTAATCTGTTCACTCCTGGACCCCTGGCCCAGCAAGAACAGGTCTCCAGAGTAATTGCTCTCCCGCACTGAGTGCCCCCTGCCCGCAATTGCACATTGCCCTCTCTCTTTGCTGTTTTTCTGTTTAGGGAAGAATGGACCACGCATCCAACAAGGAGGGGGGGACCCATCTTTTTAAGATGTTCAGAGGGCTAAAGAGATAGGCAAAGGGGTGAAGGTATGGGCCTTGCACACGACTGACCTGGGTTTGATCCCTAGCACCTGGGTTTGGTCCCCTGAGCATTTCCAGGAGTGATTCCTGAGCACAAAACCAGGAAGAAGCCCCGGTGTGGTTCAAAGACAAAAACAAAAGTTCAGACTATTGGCTACACTGTAAGTAAGCCAAGATGCCAAGGAAACATTTGGTGAGCCTGGAGAATGAATGGATAGGAATGTAGGTGACCGGATGTAATGAACGATTCCTTTAAACATTAACACACGTAACTATTTTCTAGGTCACTGTAGCTGTCGCACTGTTCAAAGCATGGTGACAGGTGATTCTCCTGTTCACTGTGTTGGCCGGCGAGGTGCCAGTGGATGCTCATTCACAAGTCAGCTAGCAATGAGTCTGTGACCGCAAGCAGTGCTCACAGATACGAACGCCCCATATAAAATAAACACACCTTCGAGACCCACACCAAGTACCACGTCTCCGTCAACTGAATACCCGTGACCACTGCTGTCCACTTCGATCGGCTACTGCGCCCACGCGATAAACTACTGCAACTGGGGCCTTGCCCGTCCAACCTGCTGTGTCCCCCCAGTCCCACCTCAATGCCCCAAAGTGGACTCCAACGCCAGCGGTGCCTCTCACTCACCTGGGGCCAGCTGAAGAAGGGAAGTAAGGCAGGGGACCTCTCCTCTTCATCCATGCTCAGACAATGAGGACCCGTGCAGGTTCGTGGCCCACCTGAGAAAGCACTTGCTGAAAATACCACGCGCGAGGGGGCGCCCTCTACCGGAGAGACCAAGAAATCACCGTTTCCGACCAGCTAGGAGGTGGGATGGGACGTTCTCGGAAATCCGCTGAACTTCTGATTCTTCACCTCCCCTTCCAGTGACTGGTGCGAGTCATTGCTGAGGGTTTCAGATCAGATCTGCACTTCCAGAGCTCAGCTTTTGGTGCTTTGCAGGAGGCAAGTGAGGCCTCTGTGATTGGCCTTTTGAAAGACCCCCACCTGTATACTATCTGTGGCAAAGGAGTAACAATTATGCCAAAAGGCTCCAGGTAACACGCCACACGTGAGGAAAACATGTTTAAGAATCCACTACATGGGTAGGGGGGGTCGGAGCAATATTACAGCGGGGAGGGTACTTGCACGTGGCAGAACCAGGTTCAATCTCCAGCATCCCATAAGGTCCCTTGAACACCACCAGGAGTAACCCCTGAGCATCGCTAGGCGTGACCTCCCCAGCCCTCGCCCACCCCCCCCAAAAAAAAGAATTCACTACATGGGAAACATTTCATTTAAAAAAAAAATTCCCCCTCTACTTCCTGTTATGGGTAGTTCCGCATGTTCGATTTCTTTTTCCCTCATGGGGATCCAAGGTACCTACGGATCTGATTGTAGATAGAAAACTGGGGGACAGGAATCAGGTTTTGGTAATTTTTCCATTTTTATCTGTGTGAATTTTTTTTCTTTTTGGGTCACACCCAGCGATGCACAGGGGTTACTCCTGGCTCTGCACTCAGGAATTACTCCTGGCAGAGCTTGGGGGACCACATGGGATGCTGGGAATCCAAACCAGGTTGGCCACGTGCAAGGCAAACGCCCTCTCCGCTGTACTATCGCTCTAGCCCTCTGTATAATTTTTAAAATTATTTTTATTAGTGAAACACCATGTGGTATACAGTTGTAGACTTACAATTTTTTGTGTTTGTGTTTCAATGATTGAGTTTTTAATATAAATGCGGGGACAGGGAGAGAGGGCACAGCAGGTAAAGGTCTTGCCCCAGCATTCCACGTGGGCCCCTGAGCACCACCAGGAGTGATTGCTGAGTGCAGAGCCAGGAACAATCCCTGAGTATCACCAGGTGTGGCCCCAAAATTACAGCAACAAAAATTTAAGATAAAAATGAGGGGACATAAAGCATTCGTGCAAGTTGTTTTAGCAGACATTTCAGCACTTCAATTTTGTAACAATTATAGATAAACCGTTTCAATTTTTCTGGAAAAAAATTACTGCAACTGGCAAACCAATATGATCTCATTAGTGTCCATCACAAACATGTCAGGCTGACTCAGAGAGACCCAGAAACTTCAGGTTTGCGAGAGGCACAGCAGCTGCCACCCCCACAGGTCACAGTGGCACCTGGGAGGCTGGGTGATGCCGGTGGCACACATTCACATAGAAATGACACGGCCAGAGCAACTGTAAGTGCTAAGACACTTGCCTTGCATGCATCTGGCCCAAATTTCATCCCTGGCACACTCTAAGCCCCACCAGGAGTGGTCCCTGAGTGCAGAGTCAAGAGTAAGCCCTATGCACTGCCAGGTGTGCCCCCAAACCACTGAAAGACTGTGACGAATATGATTGGTTATGTTGGCAAAGTTCTTATGAGGCATCATTCCTTAAAGAGAAACTAGAATCTCTGCTTACCACCAAGCATCATAAATGATGGGCCGGGGTCAGCAAGCAGGCATAGGTCCATGGCAGCAAAGATAGAGTAGAGCTCCTATCAGTGAGATGGAATGGCTCAGTTACCGAAACCTTTTGGAAAAGAGAGAGCTACTAAAGCCTTCAGTGATGACTATGAGCGTCAAATTGTTAAGTGATAAAAAGCAAGGAGGAGATGAAGGGCTTGAGGAGAGGTCTGTGGGCTGGCAGCTGGAAGCCACGTGGAATTCACTGAATTCCAACAAATGCTTTAAACCTAAGACAGTTGCGGAGGCTGGATCTCAGGCAGTAGGTCTGGGAAGAGTATTTGAGCCTCCAGGTTAGGGCTCAGGCTCTGAGCAACATCAAAAGGCAAAATGGGGCAGGGCCATAGTACAGCAGGGCGGGCATTTGCCTTGCGTGAGGCAAGCTGTGTTCGATCCCTGGCATCCCATATGGTCCCCCGAGCATTGCCAGGAGTCATTCCTCAGTGCAGAGCCAGGAGTGACCTCTGTGCCTCACCGGGTGTGACCCAAAATGAATATATATATATATACATATAAATGATGGGCTGGAGCGATAGCACAGCGGTAGGGCGTTTGCCTTGCACGCAGCCAACATGGCCGACCCGAGTTCGATTCCTCCGCCCTTCTTGGAGAGACCGGCAAGCTACCGAGAGGATCCCGCCCGCATGGCAGAGCCTGGCAAGCTCCCCGTGACGTATTCGATATACCAGACACAGTAACAACAAAGTCTCCAATGGAGACGTTACTGGGCCCGCTCGAGCAAATCGATGATCAACGGGAGGGCCTTTACCTTACCTTACCTTATACATATAAATATATTGGCAAATATAAGGGACTTGACCCAGCATTCTTGCCCTGGCTCTGCACTCATATATAACCAAAGGAAAAGGGAATTTTTCTAATTTTTCTAGCCCCTGATTTTGATCTGTGCAAGACAGCGTGCAGATCAGCACCAACAGTTGTTCCCTATCTGGCAGATACAGTGGGAAACTTCTGGCATCTGCTTGGGTTTTCTGTCCCTAAACATGTCCTTAACTTCCTTCTCTCTCCTGTCCCCTTCCATTCCTGCCAACTTGTCCTTTGTCTTCTTTGACTTTATTCTCACATCTTCTCTTCCATAAAGTATCCCCCCATCCTCCCAAGAAGTTTGTCTTCCCATTCTCTCCCCAACCCCTAGATAGACCTCAAACGCATCAGCATCAATGCCTCTGCTAACTTGGATCACACCTGTTTCTGTGTGTCTTTGCCTCTGTTAACTTTCTTATTCACATTTAAATTTTTTAATGATAAAAAATTTTTAATAATAAAAAAATTTTACCGATGTCCTTTGCCAAAGCGTCAAAAATCAGATGGACTGGACACATAATTCAATTCAGAGATGACCACTGAATTAGAGCTGTTACTGACTGGATTCCATGGGACCTCAAAAGGATGAGTGGCTGCACACCTACGAGATGGTCAGACTTCTTCGTCAAAACCCTGAACAAACAGTTTGAGGCTCTTCGTGTTCCTGGAGTGAGCAGATGCCATTGGACTACTCTAGCATGCGACAGGGATGAATAGAGACGTTACTGGTGCCCACTCGAGCAAACTGAAGATCAACGGGATGACAAGTGATGTAAGTGAATGAGGGGTCAGAGCAACAGTACAGCAGGTAGGGCATTTGCCTTGCACGCAGCCGACCTGGGTTCAATCCCCAGCATCCCATTATGGTCCCCTGAGCACCGCAAGGAGTAATTCCTGAGTGTAGAGCCAGGAGTAACCCATGAGCATCGCTGGGTGTGACCCCCAAAAAAGCAACAAAAATTTTTTTCAAATGAGTGTCATTGTGTTCACAAGTTTACAATAGTATGAACGATTTTTATTTTGCCATACACGGTTCCAACACCTCACCACACAAACATCCCAAGACCCTCCACCGATGTCCTTATAGTTTGTTGGTAAGTGAAGGATGCACTGAATGGCTTTAGGTCACTGGGCTCCATCCCACCTTTACAGAAAATCTCATGGGAAGCACTGAAACCTAGGGTGCCCGGGTTAATCCCTGCAGTTTCCAGTTTCATTAATTGGGGCTCAGACATTACTCTACACATTCACTTTCTTGGCTGCTGTTATGTGCCAAGGATCATCCAATCTACAGCCACAGCTCAGGCCATGACCAGCGCGAGTCTTGGAATACGAAACACTTTGTCTTATGTTCCTTTACATTAAATGCTTTGAACCTTTAGCAAATTTCCCCTACAATTATTATTGTGTTGAGACACCAAAATGCCATTTCTTCCTACAATACTAAAGAAAATCCTAAAGGGGAAGGCTAGCTGTTGACTTCATTTGTGCATGAAGCTTGTACCTACCTCGGGAGAGACTCTGTGGCCCAGATACAAAACTCAGAAATAACCACCACAATAAATCCCACAGACGCTCCCTTCATGTTTGAGTCCCGAAACTTCTCTTTTCTGCCAGAACCTGAAAACTTTCCATCGCTCTGAGTTATTTTTTGTAAAATGGGATGTGGAGTCTGCACAGATATTGGTATGAGATTCCCCCCACACCTTTTCTCACCTGTTTTTCCCCTGGTTTTGGGGTCACACCTGGTGATGTTCAGAGGTTAGTCCCGGCTCTCTACTCAGGAATCACTTCTGGCAGTGCTCGGGGGATCATATGGGATGCTGAGGATTGAACCTGGATCAGCCACGGGCAAGGCAAATGCCCTCCCCGCAGTACTATTGCTCCAACCCCCCCTTTGCCACCTGTTTTCATTGGGATATGTTCCATTGTGTTGCTCAGCTACAAAGATAAATGGAGACTTTTGTATCAGATCGATAATGATCTGAATTGAAGGCCTTTAGCCGTTTTTCTGAGATTACACTGAAGGAAAAGAAGCTTAAACCGTTCTCATTATAATGTGGTGTTCAAACCTCTAACTGGCCCAACTGTCCGGGATTTGATCATCTGAAAACAAATTGGGGGTGCCCTCTTATTAATAATATTGATCCCATTCACTTTCTGGACCATTAATGAAGACTCATTTTCCCTTTCCTGGTATTTAGTTTGACCTGACAGCTGTCTTTTGTACTGATTTATCCCTATTCTAATAGAAAGGCAAAAGTTGGACTTAATGAAAGCAGACAGATTTTTGCCTTTCCTCTTTATTGTTTTGAAAGTCTAGACTGACCTTCTAACAGCCTCAGTGAGAGCTGGCTGGGTGGCATGAACCCATCTCTTGCACCAAACTCTCTTCTCTAACGAAGATAATCCATCCTTTAAACGACAGGGAGTGGAAGGAAGCTGTACTAACCACGATACCGCCAACATGCCAGCCACAGGGAGTGACTTGCCCATACCTGTCCCATCTCCACTGGAAATTACACCGACCTTCCAGAGCCAGGGTGAAACTCAAGGGGCTACAGATGCAGTTCATTAGCACTCGGCATGGCAGAGGCAAAGAGGAAAGATGGGAAACATTGGAATGAGGAGACCAGAGCTGGAGTGAGCCTCAAGAGGTGGGCATCAACTTTTCTTCCTGAGCATGAAGGGACATGCCCTCACCGCTAATCTTAAGAAGGTTGCATGTGAAGAGTGTGGATCACGCTGAGATGTTCTTTCTTATTCTCTAGATAAAAAACAAAGGCTCTGTCAGAAACGCTGGTTCTTGGTCAAAGAATTCAGGAATGTTAAGCTACCTGGAGTCTGACTCACAAGATGTGAATTTAATACAGGAAAGGAACTGCCTGAGTTATTTTGACCTTCAAAGCCCCAATTTCCTAACCCATAAAATGAAGCTAAAAGAACAAGCAAGAACCTACTCCCTTTGGATTGTTTGTGATTCAGTGAAATGACATGGTGTTCCCCAAACTCTGATCCTCTTCAAAACACAGCATGATTTATTACCTTCCCAACCCACCACTTGGAATTCACAAATCTCAATTCACTCGCTCAAAAAGGGTAAAAAAAAGACCATCCAGATCTATTTTATCACAAGAAATAATCATGTGTGAAATCATGATTTTTTTCATTTCAAATGATGTTCTCCCCTTCCCCAATCTAGTAAGGTAACCAGTAAAAAGAAAAACCCTACATAGCACCAAAAACCATCGTCAGTACCCTCTACGGCTCATGTTATCATGCTTTGTTGGGGGATGCTAAGATATTTGTGAGGGAGGTTTCTAGGTTACAAAGTACTGTGTGGATGCAAGGTGGAGTTTTCAACTCTGCAGCCAATGATGAGACGGGTGGACTTCTTGGCGCGGGGGGGGGGGAGTCACTGGAGAAAGTCCTCAACATTTTGCTGTATCTCAGGTAAGGACCCTCCCATCTCTTAGCCCCTCACCCTAGGGTTTGAAGAGCTCTTCCTTATGTGCACGAGCATCGTGCTGATGGAAGATGATGAACTGAAAGGGCAGAGCAGTAGGAGTGTTCTAGACACTAACAAGATCCACCTGAGCTTCAGCTCATTCTTCTATTCATCCCCAAACAGGCCTTACTCCAGAAGAGATCCATCAGTGATGTCAGCCCAGTGCCTCCTCCAAACGATATCCCATCAGACCTTTGCCAAGATCTGCCTCTGGCAACCACGCCTTTGAGGATCACCCTTGTGGATCTTTGTCTCGTCTGAGAATTGACACAGTTCCCTGGACCACCACTTCTCACAGAGATTGGTGGCTTTTCCTTCTGTGGGTGTTGATCTCGGCTTGCCCCACTCCAGATTAATTGAATCATCGTCATGGGAGGTGGGACTGAAGCACAAGTATTGTAAAAACATTTCTGCTGGAAAAATCTAAACATGCTTCCATGATAGAGAACATGGTTTTAAAGGAAGGTGAAAAAAAATCCCTTGACATCTTGAGTGTCCCTAGATCCAGCAGTGCTCTGCCTTAGAGATAAGAATGCACCGATTTCAGTTCTAAGGAGAACCCTGTGGCCTTTGATCTGTTTCCCAGGCATTAAAAATAAAGCTCATAGACCAGCTTTCCCTCCTTTCCAAATGGCAACTCATTCTGTTTTCTGCCTCAAGTTTCAAAGCAGGGAATAAACAAACCCTGTGGCATGAGTGGTGCTCGACCATGCTGCAGTTACGAAGGGTTTACTTCAAAACCTTTCTTCATGTCTGACATGCAATTCACTGGGTCTTCCTTAGGAGTCAGTTGCTCAGATAGAAGGAGAATTATCAGGGGCTCTCTCCAGCACAACTACAACTTCCCATATCTCCTCCTCACGGTTGGCTGAGACCTTGAACCCACCCTCCAGCCAGGATGTACCAGGACGCACCATTTGGGGCATAATATTACTCTCATGTCCTTAAAAATAAGCAGACTAGGGTTCGAGACACACCAGGTCAACTCATTACCTCCCTGATGACATGGAATTTGAAAGGGGTCGAGATTTGGAGAGACACCTAAGGAGAATTATGCTGTGTGCATTATCGAGTCATATGGAAACCAGAAGTGAAAGCCAGCTATTATTTCTGCTTCCATTTTGTGGGAAGCAAAGAAGGCAGCAGTAGACAGAGAACAAGAAGGATGAAGCCAAGAGAGAGAGCAGCTCAGTAATGGAAGATAGGCCTAGATGGCACTCAAGTCCCTCATTACTCCCATTTTTTCTGAGCCCCCAACATGCTCTTCGGCTCTGTGAGCCATCAGTATTCTGATAAAAAAGATTCCTCTCTTTGCTTAAGGTGATCTGTATGTATTTTTGCTACTAGCAAGGCAGATACATCAACATGACTATGCATGAATATAAGCAAAAACCTTTTAGCAGATCCCAAAATAGCAATCCTCCATGCAGGAAATGATAGAAAACTCAGAGAACTGGATTGGGACACAGGTCAGCTGGAAACCCTCCCTCACCAGCTGTATTAGCTTGCATCACTATTTTATCACAAACCACAGTCTTTTCACCTCTGCTAAGGAGACCAATACTTCCTTTGAAGGCTGTGAAAATGAATTGCTGTTTGAAATTTAATTTGATTTTTTTTTTTGGCTTTTTGTGTCATACCCTCTTTTATCGCATGTTCCGAGGAACAATTCTTCTCCAGTGTCGAAAACGGCATGGTGAGATTCGTGCCTTCTTGTCTCGGTCAGACCAATGATGTCGTACTTGATCATTCGCGCTTGTACCATCAGGTCCTTGATGGATGCATGTGATGCTAGCGTACGTGCATTGAAAGTACAGACGATCATTTTTGTCTTCCTTCATTGTGGCAGCCTACGTCAGCCTTGAGATTTTGTCGGCCTCTCCTTTCTCATCCTTCTCAGTGCTGCCATGTCCGTGAAGCCTTCAGGGTCAGGTGAATGAGACCAGTTGTAGTTACTGGTTTTGGCATATCGAATACACAGCAGATAGCTTGCCAGGCTCTTCTGTGCGGATGGAATACTCTCGGTAGCTTGCCAGTCTTTCCGAGAGGGATAGAGGCTTTTGGGGCGACCTCTAATCACCCTTGTAGGTGTTACCATATTTGAACCCTATCAAATATGGTACGACAATTCCGGAAGATGGGTATTTAGTGTCTTATGATGTGTCCGTGCGGGTCCGGAAAGCGTCCTGAAGTGTGGCGACGGCTGGGTAGTGGAAGTAGGTGTTGGAGGCGTCGGTGTCCTTGTCAACACAAACTTGGCCAAGAGCATTGATTCATTCGAATGCCTAACAACCCAATCGGACATTTACATTTGAATAGATATGACTCACTGCCTGCAGTTTCTATCTTCGTTGTCTACGTACCAACATCTCATTATGATGAAAGAGAAATTGAGAAGTTCTACATGGAGCTAGAGAAGTTCTATAAAGAAGACCACACCCTCTACAAGATCATTGTGGGTGATTTTAATGCCAAGAAAGGACCGAGAAGATCAGCTGAAGAACTTCACATCGGGATCCATGGCCTAGAATGAAACGAACAGGGTGAGAGACTGTCTGAGTTCATCATGTCGACCAAGACCATTCATGGTAACTCACAGTTTCAGAAGGCAGAATCTAAACGATGGACATGGGAGTCTCCCGGTGGACGATTCCACAACGAAATAGACCACATCATATTCAATCGATGGTTTTGCCTGACTGATGTCGCTGTTGTCCCAAAATTTTGAACGGGATCGGACCACCGTCTCCTTCGTGCAAAATTCTACTTCACAGAGCAGGGAGAAAGGGCTGCAAAGTTCAAAAAGAGAACTCCCAGAATGACCACCAACTGGGAACTCTTTGGTACTATTGCGGCAACATGGGAAGATGTCATTGTTGACAACATTGACGAGGAATACAATCGACTGGTTCAGCACCTCCATGAATGTGCGAGGAACGCCAAGAGAGAGATAGCCACAAAAAATCGCCTATCTTCGAAAACTCTCGAGCTAATTCGCCAGCGTGGTTTGGCGCATGCCTCAGGCAACCGCAAGCTAACGTCCGAGCTCGCAAAGCAGTGCAGAGATGCGATCAAGGAAGACCTCAAAGAGAGAAGAGCAGAAGTACTGGTAGATGCGACAGAAGCCGGGAAAAGTATTCGTAACACCCGCCTGTCCTTCGCCAACTATAAGACCAAGATGACTGCCCTCCAACGTCCTGATGGATCCATCACATCCTCCAGAACGGCAATGGAGAAGATTATCCATGACTACTACTCAAATCTCTTCGATAGCCATGTCCACTTGCCGACATACCAAATTCCACAGGATGGATATGTTGTTCCCAATGTTCTCCCTTCTGAAATCCGACACGCCATTTCGTCGGTAAAGAAACAAACAGCACCCGGCCCAGACAAGGTCAGACCTGAACACCTGAAGAACCTGCCGTCAGTACTCATCAATACACTGGCTTGGCTCTTCACTCGCTACCTGTCTGAATGCAAGGTTCCGTCCCAATGGAAAACCAGCAGACCATACTACTGTTCAAGAAGGGAGACATCCATGACATTGGCAACTATCGCCCGATATGCCTATTGTCTGTCATCTACAAGTTGTTCACTCGAGTCATCCTAAATAGCATTGGCAGAACACTAGATGAAGGACAACCATGCGAGCAAGCAGGGTTCCACAAAGGATTCAGCACCATCGACCATATCCACACGATAACCAAGCTCATTGAGGTTTCTCGGGAGTTCAAGATGCCGCTCTATTTAACGTTCATTGATTTAAAGAAGGCCTTTGATTCTGTTGAGAAGGAAGCGGTCATTGAAGCCCTAGCCAATCAGGGCATTCAAGCCCAATACATCAGGATCCTCCGTGAGCTGTATTGCGGATTCACTACCAGGATCTCACCATTCTACAAAGAAGTGATCGTTGATGTCAAGAGAGGGGTGCGGCAGGCTGATACCATTTCACCGAAACTCTTCAGTGCCACCCTCGAGAACATCATGTGACGACTGGAATGGGAAGGAATGGGAGTGAAGATAGATGGGCGGCAACTACACCACCTCCGCTTTGCTGATGACATTGTTTTAATAACACCAAACATCAGCCAAGCGGCACAAATTCTGGCCGACTTTGACCATGAGTGTGGAAAGGTAGAACTACAGCTGAATCTTACGAAGACAATGTTTATGAGAAACAGCCTTGTTCCTGACACCCCATTCGCTCTCAATGGAACGACCATCTCCGAATGCAACAGTTATGTGTACCTAGGTCGAGAAGTCAACATGACGAATGACCTGGCACCTGAGCTGCGCAGGAGGAAGAGAGCAGCTTGGAACGCCTTCAAGAACGTCGAAGAAATAGCTAAGAGGACGAAGAACCTCTGGCTCCGGGCACATCTCTTTGATTCCATTGTTCTTCCTGCATTAACATATGCCTCAGAGACCTGGGCCCTACGCAAACAAGATGAGAACGCTATTCATGTCTCCCAAAGAAGAATAGAAAGAGCTATGCTTGGAATATCACGTTTCACTCAAATGAGATAAAGAATCCGGAGTTCTGACATCTGTCTACGATCAAGAATCAGGGACGCTGTCTCATTTGCCAAGGTGTCGAAAATCAGATGGGCTGGTCACGTAATGAGATTTAAAGACGACCACTGGACTAGAGCTGTTACCGACTGGATTCCACGGGATGTCAAAAGACCGCGTGGCTGCCCACCTTCCAGATGGTCAGACTTCTTCGTCAAGATCATGAACGATCGGTTTGAGGCCCTTCATGTTCCCGGAGCGAACAGATGCCATTGGGCTACACTAGCACGCGACAGGGACAAATGGAGACATTACTGGCGCCCGCTCGAGCAAATCGACGACTAACGGGAAGTTAAGTGATTTAAGTGATTAAGTGTCATACCCAGTGATGTTTAGGGTTTACTTCTGGCTTTGCACTCAGGAATTCCTCCTGGCAGTTCTCGGGGACAATAGGGGATGCCAGAGATCGAATCTGGGTTGGTCGCGTGCAAGGTAAATGCCTACCTGCGGTACTATCGCTCCAGCACCAAATTAATTTTTTAATGAAATCCTCAGTGAAAATTAAATACAATTCCCTCTTCCCCATGCCCTCAACTAAGCAGAATGCCTTTCTCTGTCTAAGAACTAGAAGGAAGCTCATGGAACCAAGAGAAGCAGCTGAGGGCTTGTCCTCCAAGACCTGCACCTGACCAGAGCTTTCTGGGACCACGTTCTTCTCTTCGTTTGTTCATGGCTAAGAGAAAGGAGGGGTAGAGCCAAGAAACCAACTTCCCTCTCCAGGTTCCCCGCAGACCCGAGGGCATTCAAGCAGCCAATTAAAAATTTTATTTCTGAAAGTTCTTGGTTTAGACAAATGAAAAGAAGAGGTCACAGAGCTAGGAGCATCCAAAAAAAAAGAAGAGGATGAAGACATAGACGAAGTTCACAGGGCATGGGCTTAAATCACCTTCTCCAAAATGAAAAACAAATTTAAAAAATAATTTAGGTCACTGAATTGAAATTCATCTGGATCCTCATTAAAAGTTCAGTTTTTCTTGGAGCTAGAGCAATAATAGAGTGGAGAGGGCATTTGCCTTGCATGTGGCTGACCCAGCCTCGATCCCCGGCATCCTATATGGTCCCATGGGCACTGCCAGGAGTAATTCCTGAGAGCAGAGTCAGGAGTAACCCCTGTGCATTGCCAGGTATGGTGCAAAAACAAATTTTAAAAAGTTTTCTTTTCCTTCTATGAATCCCCAAGAGCAGAGGGATGTGAAAATGACGTTTGGTTGTAGAGCCATAGGCCAGGTTTGGACTTTGAGACCAGACAGGCCTGAATTGAAAACGTGACTTTGTTGATTCTGGGTTTAGCCGGTGCTGGTTGGTGAGTAATGCACATCCCTATTCGTTTCCATCTCAATTTGTTCTCCAAATGCACAGAATTTAAGTGCCTGTTTCATCAAGTTGAAAACAAAATTTAAATGAAATTCTTATCATCTCTATATGTGCAGCACATGTAGGTGCTCAATAAAAACCTTCCCTTTCTCTGCCCCCTACTTTAGTGTACCCTGAAATCACGGGCATTTCAGGGTCTGATCGTTGGGTTGAGTTCCACTTCTGACGTGATCTCCCACATGAAGATACTGAGCTTTTTCAGACCCCAGTTTCTTTCTTGCTTAGAATAGACCACACTTTTATCCATCCAATACATGGCACTTTCTGTCTCCCGCATGTCAGCACAGTTTTCTGCAGCTACAATGAATTTTCCCAGCTTCTGGGGTGGGGGGACTCACCCTCAGCTCCAAGACTGATCTGGTGAGTCAGAAGCACCCTTGATTGGTTCAGCTGATGCAACTGAAGCCAAAGAAACAAGAGCAGACAGTCTCCAGGTCTTCTGAGAAAAGCTCCCTCCTTCCAAGTCTCTGAGGAAAATCAATACCGACTCTAGAAAAGAAGGCAAAGAGGGGGCTGAAGAGCCAGGATTTAAGGCACTGGCCTTACACATGGCCAACCCAGGTTCAACTCTCCATCACTTATAGCACAGCTAGGAGTGATCCCTGAGCACCGAGCTGGGAGGAAGCCCCGAGCACTTCTGAGTGTGCCCCAAAAACTGGAAAGAAAGGAAGCAAGAAAGCAGAAGATTTCAGAAAGGCCCTGGAGGGGCCAGGGAGATAGTACAGGGGTCCACGCCCCGTCTGCAGCCTCCTGACCATTACCAGGTGTGGCCTTGAAGGCCTCCTACCCCGAGCACCACCCAGATGGCCCTGGTGGCTCCTGGTACTGAGCAGTGCTTCATCCTGAGACCCTGGCACTGAACCACCAGCAGGGTTGGCCAAGCATCATCGGGTATAGAACCTGGAACCCTGCTGGGGACTTTCCACACACCCTGCAAGGAAACCAACAAGAGAGACTGGTCACAGGCATGGGGTTGAGCCCGGTCCAGTACCAGATCCCTGTGGCCCCGCAGGGCTGGAGCAGTGATATACTGAGTCAGTGGCTGACTCCTGGGTACTCTATGCACTACCTGCAAGGCATCCCACAAAGACTGAGTGTCGTGCCTGAGTTTCAGATCCCCAACTGCAGAGAGACCGAGTCCACACATGATAATGCAAAAGCAAAGGAACTTTACTATTGGCCCAAACCAGCGCTAGCCTGAGCTAGGGTCCAAGTCTCATCTAATGCAGTGGAGTCTTGACAAGGACCTCAACTCCAAATCACAAGCAGTTTATATAGGGGTCAGAGCTAAGAAGCAATTTATATGCTGGTCTATTTTTAGCATCAGCCCTATTACAATGGTGGTCAGCAATTAGGCAATGGTTAGTAACAGTTTCTAAGGAGGATGCAGTGACCCTTCATGACCCACCAGACCCAACTGCTCAATTCCCTACCTTGGCAAATTACTCAACTGGGAGTTTACCAGCAATTGCAAGTTCTCCTTTGGGAAAACAGAAACTGAGGCCATCTGAGACTTAATGTTAGCTGAAGCTTGTCATGGCATCAGTTTGGCCCCCACACAAGCCTGGATCCTAAAACTACTGTTGGTCCCTTGAATCACTGAAGTCTTTGTTAGATGGTTGGACTCCAGATAATGAGGAGTGACCTCTCCTTGAAGCAAGTTTCTGTTATTTTCATGCCCAAAGAGTCCTGATAGGAGTCAAGTACATCACAGGCAAGCCTAGTACACACTGCCACCCCTCCACCCTCAGCACACAAAATAATAATCAGCAATTATTGCTGATGTCAGCCTTATCATTGCATCACTTGCCAACAATAATATCAATGAGTGGTACTCCTATATGTAATTGTTCACCCATTCTATGTGCCAGGCACAGTTTAAGTGCTCCACCTGCTTATTTAATCCACATGGCCACCCGTCAGAGAGATGTTCCCATTTCCCACTGTTACAGAGGGAGAAGATGAGGATCAGAGAGGTTCAGCTAATGTCCTGAAGGTCATATAGCTGTAGGCAATATGTAAATATGGGCCTCCTTGCACTCAAACGATGATACAGAGGCTTGAAAAAGGTGGCGAAGAAATGGGATTTGACCTGATGTGGCCTCTTCTTTTCTTCTGCAGTCGCTAAGAAAAGATGGAATTCCCTGGGGAAGGAATGCCCTGGGACTGGGACACTGGGGCAATCAGGGATGGGTGTGGGCTTTGGTGGAAGACCCTACAGGAACTCAAGGGGACCTGGCCCATGAGGACCGGCTTCTCAGGTCTGTACACGGGCTCAGCTCAGAACCTGAACGAGAGTTCTTGGGATGATTCCGCTCCATGTGGTAGCGTTTTCTTACCTTCCTCCCACCCACCCAGTGCCTGTTCTGTCGCACTGAATGCCACGAAGAAGGCTTATGGGGACTGTCTAAATGCAACCTTGGAGGCAGTTGCCACCTTAATTTGAATCCTTTGCTCTGCTAACCCGCTGTAGAATCCGATGACAATTCCCTTTCAGGCCTTCATTGCCTCACCGAGGCCAGTCTGACTCATTACCTCCATGTCAGCACTCAGCACTTGAAAACCAGCTGCCATGATCAACTTTCCACACTCTGGGTGAAATCGGGGAGGGATTGAATTCCCTGGGCAGGTCATTAACACCGAGGACAGTGGGCAAGGATGCGTGGCCCAGCCACGAGGAGGCCAGGGATGAGGAGGTCATGGGGGGCAGAACTGAGCAGGCCGAGGGAGAGGGCACAGTGCCCCGCTCCAGGAACAGGACCCCATCAGCGCACAGGATCCAGACTCAGGCAGAAGTGGCTCGAGTCCAGGGAACCTGGGACAGGCTCCCCGGTCCTGCTGGGGCTCTGTGTGCTTGGATGGAGGATGCAGTGCCCAGGTGTGAAGCATAGCAGACTCTGTCCAGAGACCAGTGTCTTCTTGTATCACATGCCCAAAGGGGAACAAGTGTCCTGAGGGCACCCCCTAGCAGCTATGCAGCCCCTGCCCTTCTTTCTGATTTCCAACACTTCCGCTCCTGTGAAGCCCATGAGATACTTATAGCCCCATTTCCACAGTTTCCTGCTTACTTCACATTCAGTTGCTCTCAAGAAGGGGCTAGGGGGCTGTAGCGATATCACAGCAGGGAGGGTGTTTGCCTTGCATGCAGCTGACATGCCTTCAATTCCCAGCATCCCATATGGTCCCCCAAGCACCACCAGGAGTAACTGCTGAGTACAAAGCCAGGAGTAACCCATGTGTGCAATGCCGGTGTGACCCAAGAAAGAAAAATAAAAAGAAGAAGAAGGGAGGCTTGGAGCACCACACTGCTCTCTTCCTGCCTGCCCTTACGATATCATTCCTTATGCCCCCCAATCCACAGAAATTATCCACCCAACAATGGGCCCAGAGACATGAATTCTGTCTTCCCTGTGATAAGAGGTGGGACTGTCCCTGACAGGCCAACTCCTTCCCTAGGACTCTTTCCTCTCCTGTGACTTCCCTTCTCTACTGTCCCTTCTGTGTCCTTCATCCACGCTCCTCTTCATGGATCATTCCCATGCCCCAGCCAGCATATTGGAGTCATTCAACATTTTGTAGTTCCCCTTCTATGGGGACCACACCTCCTTCCATCCAGCTCCCCTACCCACATCTCTTTTCTACCCACAGTAGCACACCTCCCAGCCCATGTTCTTTCCACCTCACGAAAACTCCAAATTTTAGCAAAGTTGCTTATGAGCTTATGGGCCAGAGCAATAGCATAGCGGGTAGGGCATTTGCCTTGCATGCAGCCGACCTGGGTTTGATTCCTCCGCCCCTCTCAGAGAGCCTGGCAAGCTAACGAGAGTATCCCACCTGCACGGCAAAGCCTGGTAAGCTACCCGTGACCCTATTCGATATGCCAAAAACAGTAACAACAAGCCTCTCAATAAAGACGTTACTGGTGCCCACTCGAGCAAATCGATGAACAATGGGAGGACAGTGCTACAGACAGTGCTTATGAGCCCATGGCACCAAGATGAATAGTCAATTCTCAGTCCTCTTTGTACAAGTATTCTCAGCAAACTCAGGCATGTCTGGCCCTATTTCCTTCTTTACAAATTTTTTTTTCTGAATTTGGAAATATTATACTATTCATGGATATTTCTCTTCAGTCTCTATTGACGGATCTTCCTCATCTACAAGGGTCTAAATGCTCAGCGCTCTGAGGGTCAGTACTTACCTGCATCTCTCCCCCTTCCGTCCTCTCCTCTTCTGCCTTTTACTTTCCCATCTTCTTTTCTTCACTACCTAGAGTCATTCTGTAGATGGCCACATCCATGAGTAATATCTTAAAAGATATTAAGGGGCTGGAGAAATAGTATAGCGGGTAAAGCACGTGCCTTGCAACCAGCCAATCAGGCTTCTATCTCCTGCACCACATGTTCTTCTGAGTCCCACCAGGAGTGATCCCTGAGCACATCAGGGTATGGTCCAAGGAAAAATAAATTTGAAAGAAAAAAGGGAAAGAAAGAATCCTTAAAAAGAAACTTTCTCAATTGATTATTGATAATGGATATCCCAAAACTAACATTGCCAGCCCATCTTTCCATAGCTTCTATCACTTAATTCTCTACTTGTTGCTCCAAAATCAGTGTTTCATCATCCTGTAGACATTTTAAATTTCTTAGGTCAAAAACAGGATTTTTAGGCTGGAGCAATACTACAACAGGGAGGATGCTTGACTTGTAAGCAGCCAACCTGGGTTTGATCCCTGGCATCCTAGATGGTCCCCTGAGCACTACCAGGAGTAATTCCTGAGTACGGAACCAGGAATAAACCCTGAGCTTTGCCAGTGGTGGCCCCAAAACCAAAATAAACACACAAACAAACAAAAAACAGGACTTTTGATTTCTCTGATAAAAGCTACTCCATGTCCCAAATACTAAATTTATCTCAGCACTTATTACTGCCCTCACTGGAACTCAAAGTCTAAGAGACGGGGCATCCACTGATGGCCCTAGAACAAATCAGATCTATTTGCTGCTCTGCAAATAGGCTTATTGTAAACCAGCCACCTTCCTTCAGAAGCAAGTTGCTTGTGGCCACTTTCATTCAGTGGTGGCAGAAGGGAAGAGTGGGGACAGAAACCATATGGTCCACAAAGTCTAAGATCTTCAGCCATTACAGAAAAAGGTAGCTAATTCCTAGTTTGAGCCACTGCTTTTTCCTGTCTCTGAGACAGCCATTGCCTCCCACTTGGTCATTTTCCTTCTATTATCTTCCTATTGCTTTCCCAGAAATCAGAATGAAGTTCTGTCTTGTCACTCTCCTCGTTAGAAACTCTAATGATTCCATCTATTCGCAGTAAGGGCCATGCTCTCTATTAGACCCACAAGGCCTTCATAGATCCGACTTCCTTCTCCATCTTTATTTTCAATACCCTTAATCACCGGCCTGAAGCAACCTAGCCTCCTTACCGTTCCTCAAACAGGCCCATCCCTTTGACTCTTGCACCAGACTGGTTTCTGCCTGAGGCACTTTTTAGCCACCTATCCCTATGACAGCTTCCTTTCATCATACAGGTCCACTATCTTATCTTCCCCTCCAAGAACACCATCTCCTATTTAATAGGTATTTTGGACTCTCTCATTTGCTGCCATGCCCTTAGTGCTCAGCATCATGTAGATTCTCAATACGTGGCTGTTGAACAAGTGGATGAATGGGCCCTGGGAGACAGATTGAAAGAGCTGACTCGAGCACAAAGCAAGGGCACCTGGTTTATCCCAGCAGAGAGGGAGAATGAAGAAATCTGGGAAAGAAGAGACTGGAAAGAAAGGAGGATTTCCATCAAGAGAGGCAAACATGTGGGAAGGCAAGAATTTCTGTAGCCACACTTAAATATTTTCAGAATCTCTAATGCAACAATCTCACTTCTGAAACTCCATCATAAGAAGATTCTGGAAAGCCCGGGAAGAATTACAGGCACCAAAATGGTCACCACAGTATTCTTTACAACAAGAAGAAATGGGACTAAACTAATGTTCCATAGAAACAAGGTGTTTCCCAATGTGTGGTACATCTATTCATTATACTATTATGCAGTTATTAAAGATTGTGTCTTTCCAAAGGGAGAGAGAAAAGGAACTGAGAGTCACAAGTGTTAAAATGTGTACGAGGAAGTTTTTAAACGATTTTAAATGTTTATGAGAAAGTTTTGGATGGCAGTGTGGTTAATCTAGACCCAGATTATGAGGGTAATACACATTTGCAACATACAGAACACTGTACACTAAACTGGGTGAATTTGCTGTGTGTAAATTTATCTCAAACATCTGAAGAAATTTAAAACTGATTTTAAAATTTAAAACTATTTTTTGATATTTTGAATTTCCCTGGAAAAATGACATCTGCAATATAAAATAATATCCAATATCACAGAACTGTAAGGAGAAGAAAAGATTGGAAGAAACTATATCAAAACGCTAATATTGTTGGTTCACTCTTGGTTGATGGAGAACAAAGGTGTTTTTCACTTTTTAAAGTTCTTTTCTGAATTTCCTTCTGATGAAGGCCACTTGGCTTGAAAATGTGTTCAATTATGGAAGTTTCTCCAAAGTTCCCTCCAATTTCCTTTGAGTTAGGGGCCCTTCAAACCTCACTCTTTTCCCTGCTTTTATCTGTAATCTGCTGGAGGGGAAATGATGATGAGCCTCATGGTCATCTCCTGGGTATTTTGTTCGGTGATTTTAACATGAATTTGGTGTGAGACTTAAATGGGAGCCCAGATGTAATTCCTCAGGTCGAGAGACACAGTGCTGTTCTGGAGGGCTCTGTGATAGAAAATCCTTTGCTTGCAAAACACACATCCCCAGCCCCAGTCCCCTTCCAACCCAGGCTTTTGTGAACGAACATGAATACTCGGGGAGCATGAGAGAAAAATAGTGTGATTATCTAGACACTTGAGATAGACAATCTCTTCAAAACCATTTCATAAATCATATCTTAGATCCTGTCAGAAAATACATATTGCAAGTAACAATACCAATTGTCTCCTTCAGAAAATGTATTTTAAACTTCCAAGTCCCACAGAACCTTCCTGACCCCAGAAGAGGATGTGTCTTTGCCTCCTCAGCTCAATGGGATGAGGAGTTCAAGGGGTGGTGAGAAACAACATTCTAATGAGGACAAGCCCAGAAACGAAGAAAAAGATGGAAAAACTACAATAAATTATAGATTTTGATAAATTACCCCCATACTGTTGAGTTTCAATTACAGAAACACGCAGTTTACACAAGTAATTATGGAAGAAATTACCACAGAAGCAAATCCATTCATTGAATTATAAGGCCTCCATTCTCTCCTCTGATTGCATCTGCAGTTCCAAGGATGACAATCACAGCTTCACACAAAACTTGAATAGCACAATCTTAGTTTATTCTCTATTAAAAACCACCACTGGGTGCAAAACTGTGTGAAGGAATGAGAAAAAAATAAAAAATAAATGCTGTGGCTTCATATTGATCAAGAAAATGATTTCAGTAAGTTCATTGCTAGGAAGTGGAGCAACAGCATAGTGGCTAGCGCAGGTGCCTTTCGTGTAGCTGACCCATGTTCGATCCCCAGTACCCCATAGGGTCCCTCAAGCCTTCCAGGAGTGACCCCTGAGTGCAGAATCAGGAGTAAGCCCTGAGAACCACGGGGTATGGCCCCAAAACAACCCCCCAAAATGAGTTCATTGAACATTGAGGACTTTGACAGCTGGAAGTGGTTCATTTCCTGTAAACATGAGCTCTGACTAATGCCGAGGGAGTCTTGGGACAGGAGAAATGATCCTGGAAAGGAAGATCCTCTGATGATGTCAAGGCATCGGGTAACATTAGGATCAGATGGATCTTAATGGGCT
The DNA here is from genome assembly GCF_029834395.1 of Sorex fumeus. Taxonomy (NCBI): domain Eukaryota; kingdom Metazoa; phylum Chordata; class Mammalia; order Eulipotyphla; family Soricidae; genus Sorex; species Sorex fumeus. The sequence continues at coordinate 421,997 of NW_026606222.1, read as the reverse complement.
TTCAATCTAAATTTCAATTCAGTACTTAATGTTTTCCCTCATGTCAGTATCCAAGCTGTAGCTACAAAAACATCTAACTTTAATGTAGAAGATACCCTGAATGCCAAGTTCCCACACCCTTTTTGTCGCTGTTTTTTTTAATAACTTTATTGTAGATATATCAATATAAATGGGCACCACTTAAATGCAGTGTCTTGAGTTTGAAACACGGATCTAGGTGAAAATTATTCTGTTTAACCTACAGACTTCATCTCTCTCTGCAGAACATTCCCTCATAACCCACTTCAGCCAGTACTTTCCCCACCAAACCCCAGAAGAAAATCCCTTTCTGTATTCTGTCACTGGGCTGGAGCGATAGCACAGCGGATAGTTTGTTTGCCTTGTACACAGCTGACCTGGGTTCAATTCCTCCGCCCCTCTCAGAGAGCCCAGCAAGCTACCAAGAGTATCTCGCCTGCACAACAGAGCCTGGCAAGCTACCTGTGATGTATTCGATATGCCAAAAACAGTTACTGTCTCACAATTTGCTGTGAGACATTACTGATGCCGGTTGAGCAAATCGATGAACAACGGGAGGACAGTGCTACGGTGCAGTGCAGTATTCTGTCACTAGAATTTGACTTTGTGAGTGAATGTGAATACTGTCACTAGAATTTGACTTTGTGAGCATTTTCAAACATTTGATAGGAATAAAATCATCAGATTCACCCCTTTCATAGGTCTTCCCAACATCATGATTTTGAGATTCATCCATGTTATTGCATATAATTGTTGCTTTATCCTTTTCTATTGCTCAAGAACATTCTTTTGCATCAATGTATCACAGCTGGTCCATGCCTGGGTGTGTTAATGGACAATTGGGCAGTCGTCAATTTGGGGTTTCAGGGACAATAATCTCTTTACAAGATTGTGAAGAGCTGAACTGCTACTTAGTCCAACTACCGTTGAATGAAGGGGGAGACTTGAGAGAACTAGCGGGAACCCTATTTGCGAGTACACAGAGGTCACTCAGGAAGGGTGAAATATAGGAAGGCATCCAATATGAAGAGCAGAACTCTCATGTTGAGATCTAGTGGGTTTGAAAAGGTCCCCATCTTCCCCTACATGCCCCAACAAATTTCATGTTTTCCAAGAACCCCCAAATGTGACCTCTTTAAAAATAGTCTTTGTAGATGTCTTTAAAGCAAATTTTGAGATGAAATCATCTCAGATGAAGGCACATTCCAAACGCTGTGAGTGATTTTAATCAGAGGGAAAAGGAAGCAAAGAGACACAGCACAGAAGACAAGGTGAAGAGGCAGAGACACTGAACAGGCCAGAAAGTGTAAGACTCAGAATGGATGATCTCCTAGGGTCGTCAGAGGAAAATGGTGCTGTCAGTCTTGGTGTGAGAACTTTGGTCTCCTCATCTCTGTTGCCAGTAGCCGCCGTGCTGGTGGTTGACAGCTGGCAAAGGAGGTGATTATATAAACATCTGTTCAGGAGCAGGAGACAAACTTTTACCATCTGCATTTGGTCATCACCTGCAGAGAAGAGAACCATATCCCCGTTGTTCAGTGAAGAAACCAGATCTCCGAAAGGGGCTGTGTCACACCCAATGCCAGGCTGCTTCTAGTTGCTAAAACGGTGCTGTGGTCTCTGTCACTACTTCTTGTTCCCAAACCAAGAAGAACCGAAGATGTGAAACTCATAAAGAATTAATAAATCGCTCCTTCCTCACAATTGAAGCAAGAAAATATGTAGGTCTATCTATCAGGCCTCTTTGAGTGGCAGGAAGTATAAAGTATTCCAAAAGAAGTTGTGGAGCACGGCAACAGGCACCAGAGCAGATAAGATCTGTCCCTGCAGAGCAGAGAAGACCTGTCCCTGCACAGGGACCCAGTAGGGAGTGTCTGGGCACATTTTACAAGCACCAGGTATCCGGCCTTGAGTCTCACCCAGCCCCCCAAGAATCGGCACCTACCTTAGCGAGTCATTCGTAATTGCAGCATCTAACCCTAATTGGGATAGGGCCAGAGCAAAGCAGAGTTGGAAAGGTCAGTAATGCTAAACTTTATGTGATTGGACCATCCTCTTAAGCTTAGACCCTCTATAAAATATGTGTGTATTTGGGCTGGATGTTGGCCGCTTGTAAGGCGAACGCCCTACCCACTGTGCTATCGCTCAAGGTATGAAGGGACATTAAGAATAAAAACTAAAATTTATTTAGGGTATATTTATGCTAGATAACTAAGCATCTTTACTGTTGTGAGTGAAATCCAGGGAAGGCCCCACTCACTGGAGACAAGAATTCATTCACTGAAAACTTCCCAACTACATGGTATCCTTAGTGCATGCGTGCACGTGCGCGCACATGCACACACACACACACACACACACACACACTCACACCAAATAACCCCATGTGAGTGTCAACAAGATCAAACCCAATGAAAGAGAATTGGAATATCTCCTCTAGGCTTGTTTGCTCCTTTAGCCATGCCCTACCTCTCACCTCGGTCTACTGTGCTGCCTGAATTCGTTAATACAGTAGAGCAAAGAATAAGCCTTTAATAGTTGAGTTTTGGGAATTTACTATGCATGATCCCAGGCCCTCTCTATATGTTCAATCATGTCACTATTGCACAGCGGGTAGGGCGTTCGCCTTACAAGCGGCCAACATGGCCGACCCGAGTTCGATTCCTCCGCCCCTCTTGGAGAGCCCGACAAGCTACCGAGAGTATTCGATATGCCAGACACAGTAACAACAAAGTCTCCAATGGAGACGTTACTGGGCCCGCTCGAGCAAATCGATGATCAACGGGAGGGCCTTTACTTTTACTTTACTTACTTTTGGGGTGGATGGTAAGTTTGTGCAGGGGTCTATGAAAGAATCCACTGAGAATGATAGGAATAAGAAAAGTTTGCTAGGGACCTGGGAAACTGGCTCAGAAGGAGCAAGTGGGGCATTCTCCAGAGTGAAACACCTACATCACTGTCTGTTTATTTACCATTCTTGGATGCTTGGTCCCCTCCCATTGAGGGTCCCCATGACTCAGAGGCTACCTGCACCCCACTGAGAAGTATTTTGCTGTGTGACCATGTCCCCTACCATACTGGTGGGGGACCTAGGGGTCCTCCTCATGGTGGGTGCCAGAGAGAGAGAGAGAGAGATGAGAGGGGGTACAGGGAGCACTCCCTTCGTTACCCTCTTACTCAATGATCACATTCATTTTGTTCACCCTGAATTTTCAACCTCCCCTTTCACCAGGGCCTCAGTTTCCTCTCCCTGAAACAGCCAAGTGCAACTAGACAGTGATGAGCCAACACTTTGCCAACTCACACCTCGTCTATTCTGAACTGTCTGTGATCAGAGAGTTAAAATCCATGCCTTCCCCTTCCTGCGCCAGCAAATTGCTTATCTCATCATTTTCAAAACTGCCCAATTGGCAGCTCTTCAACACGAATCAGCAAACACACTGCGAAGCGGAGCTCTACTAGCACACTCTCTCGTAGGTGCAGTTCATCGGAATATGAGGGAAGAAAGAGTCGGGGGGCGAGTCGGACCTTTCCCACCCCAGGTCTTTCTGGGAAGATCAGATAACGACAAGGAAACTTTCAAATTGCTTTCACCAACATTTTTAAAGATTCATCTTTTGAAAAAATAAAACATCAATAAATGTTCTGGGAACAGAGAAGGGAGAAGCAAAGTGCTGGTGTTCCTACTGTGAGCTTCCCTGGTTTGTCTCTGGTGCATCCCTAGGTTACTAAGTGGGGATAACAGTCGGCCCAAGAGCCAAGATAAAAGCCAGGGGAGGGCCCCGAAGGTGTTTTGCATGAAGGAGCCTAAGTGTGAGTCCCCCATAAGGTCCAAGGCACCACTAGGTGTGTCCCAAACGTTCTCTTAAACACACACAGAGGGAGAGGGAGAGGGAGAGGGAGAGGGAGAGGGAGAGGGAGAGGGAACCAGGAGATAGTTTAGCATTTAGGGTGAATGTTTACCATGCACCGGACCCAAGTTTGATTCCTGGCACCCCCTGATCCCCTGAGGATCCTGAGCTACAGCCCAGGAGGCCACTAAGCATGGCTGGGATGCTCTGGGGAAATCCCCAGGTCCTCAGACTCCAAACAGCACCTCCCCCTCGAGCCCAGGCTTTGAGCCTCCACCCAGTTCACTGAGAATCATTGGTGAGGCCCTTCACTTCCTGAGCACCACTGGGAGCTTCCATGCACACGCGCGCACGCGCACACACACACACACACACACACACACACACACACCTCCAAGCAGTCATACATGCATCGGATGCACAACAAGAGTATTCACTAAAATACACCCGAACACAATCATGGACTCGGACACACAGCCTGTGGTCTGGGCTCGCATGCGTGCTGCAAGTGCCCCTCCGTCTGTGAATATTCACTGCATCCCTACACTCTTGTCCTCAAAACAAGCACATTCACCCTCTCCAGCTTCAAAACACCAACAGAGAACCAGTGTGTGATGGTGCCCATACAGCCCAATATCCACACACACACACACACACACACACACACACACACACACACACAATGCACATACACTTATGTGCCAGTCCCGAGATACCCATGCACAAAACATAGGTACACAGACATGCACACACCAGATACATGAGCTATGGGGGGACACGCATGAGGATTTAGAGGTAGTCATATGTCATGTGTGCAATTGCTTACCCCACCCCAGCATCACACACATACACACACACACACACACACACACACAAAGAAGCCTTATGCTCTTTTTCTGAACCATCAGGTCAAAAGAAATGACACTTGGTAAGTAAGGGAGGGATAATACATCTTTTGCTTCTGCTGTGCATGTGTGTGTGCGTGTGTGTGTGTGTGTGTATGTGTGTGTTTCTGCGACAAAATGAAAAATCAATTGTAGTGCAAGAAAGGAAGTAGCCAGAAAATAAGATGCAGACTCCTGGGGCCTGGGAGCTGGAATTCATCGCAGCGAGGAAACAGAGACTGAGAAGGTTAGGCTCCACGGGGAGCTGGGTCTGCTGCCTTAAAATTCATGAAATCCTCACCAGAGGGAGTCTCCCAGCTGCTCCTCACCGAACCATCAATTACTATTCACAACAGTCTAACGTGGAGGATTCCTCGCCGTGCACAGGGCGGAGGGGGCATTGCCTATCTAGTTTCTCCTTTAGCCTTAAACCTTAACCAGAGGAGAGGGGTTGGCACCACGCTGTCCCTCAGAAGCCATTCGAGACCACCAAGAGCATATAGAAGCCCCCCTCTTTCCTCGGGTGCCTGAGACTGTGTAAAGTGCTTCTGCTACGCTGATGGAATCTGTGTGACACCCCTCCAACTTAAATAGCTCGTGATTACCATGTTGCAGTGAGTCAAGAGAAGATAAGAGAGGGAACCATTTCCTCCAGTTCACAACTGATAATGCTGGTCTCTGCTGGGAGGCTGTGGAGGGGGGTGGTGGGATGGGAGGGACCGGCCACACCCAGTGCTCAGGAGCTATTTCTGGCTCTGTGCTCAGGAGTGACCCTTGGCGGGGCTCAGGGGACCAGGTAGTATCAGAGGAACAGCATGCAAGGTCTGTCCTATCTTCCCAGCTTGTGGCTAGTCTTTAAAGCCAGGTCAGGGGCTGGAGCAATAGTAAAGCAGGCAGAGCCTTACACATAGCTGACCCGAGTTTGATTCCCAGCATCCCATATGGTCACCCGAGTAATTATACCTCCAGGAGTAATTCCTGAGTGCATGAACCAGGAATAATCCCTGTGCATCGTCAGGTGTGACCCAAAAAGCAAAAAAAAAAAAAAATATTAAAAAGTTAAAAAAATAAAGCCAGGTTAGATTTGGAAAGACAAAAATGAGAGCTAAAAAGTCTGGGTTGTTTTAGAATAGTAGGCATTTTTTTAAGGTTTCTTTTCTTTTTTAATGAGAACAACCAAAACCAACTTCACAAGAATAATCATACAGAGTTAGTCCTTGCCCTTCAGGAAGCAGAAATCATGAAAGTCACAAAGGCAGTGAAAAATGACCTCGCTTCAGACCTTTGACTCCACCAGCGTGGCTCAACCTCAGATACTGTTGATTTTTGGAGCCAGACAAATCTATACGTGTGGAAACTGTGCATGAAATGCAGGTTATTTGGATGCCAGAAGCATCCCTCTCCAGCTCCGAGAACCAAGAATCTCTTGAGAAATGCTACATGACCCCCAAGGGACAAATTTACTACCACAAGCCCCTTTGAATCCCTAGTCGATGTCTTTCCTGAATACCTACTATGTGTCAGGTACTGAACAGTATCTTTAGTTCACTGTTCTCCTGCTATTTAACAAATACAAGCTCTGGAAACCACCCAACTCCTCAGAAACAGATGAATGGATAAAGAGGTTGTGATCTCTAGACATAACTGTAGTACTTTAGCACTGCCCCGCCCCCCCTCCGTTGTTCATCAATTTGCTCAAGCGGGCCCAGTAACGTCTCCATTGTGAGACTTGTTACTGTGTTTGGCATATTGAATATGTCACAGGTAGCTTGCCAGGCTTTGCCATGCAGGCAAGATACTCTCGGTAGCTTGCCGGGCTCTCCAAGAGGGGCGGAGGAATTGAACCTGGCTCACCCAGGCTGGTCGCGTGCAAGGCAAATGCCTTACTGCTGTTCCCCACTAGACATAACAGAGACAAGAAAAGGTGAACTACCCTTGCCTTTGGTCACAGGACAGATGGAACTGGAGTGGGTCACGCATGTGTGGAATGTGTCCAGACAAAGACAAATAGCGGATAATCTCACTTATCTGGAAGATCTAAAGAAACAAACCCCAAGACTCTGATAACACAACCGAGGTCACCAAAGATGGCTGGGGGAGGCAGAGAGAGTTCAAAGACGGCAAGGGGGGCTGGAGCCTTGCAACGTGGCTGACCCAGGTTCAATTCCCAGCATCCCAAATGGTCTCCCAAGCACTGCCAGGAGTAATTCCTGAGTGCAGAGCCAGGAGTAACCCCTGTGCATTGCCGGGTGTGATCCCCCCCCCCAAAAAACACAAAGGTGGCAAGGTGCCCAATGGACAGTGCCAAGGGAGGCATATATTTTGAAGAGGTCTGAAGTCGCATTCCTAAAACATACACAGTCTTAAACATAGCATCTGCAAGAAAGATAGTCAATTCCTATTTCTTTCAATCTCAAAAAATAAATTCACTTGTTCATCCCAAAAACTTCAAAAGGTTAGCACCATCACTGCTTCCACCCCACTTTATGGGTGGGGATGCATAGCAGGAAAAGAGCAGATGAAAATTGAACAGGGTCCGGGGACTGCTCGGTTGGGCAGACAGAACTGAGCACTGACCACTGAGCTTCCACATGCAGAGAATATGCATGCGTCTTTAGAGCTGTCTTCTGGCCCTGCCTGGCCATTCCCTTATTTCATAGTCCCTACATTGACTAAATGTCAGTATCCAGTAAATATTAGATTTGATTAACATGAAAAAAGTTGGCAAGGATTGCAGCCATTGCTCTAGAGTTCTACATCCAAAAAGAGTTATTGCCAGCGAACCCTCCCTCGGTGGCAGGACTATGTTTTGTGGTGTCTGTTCAGATTTCACCTCACTCTTTGCAGTAGATCCACCAACAGGTCTATTTATACAGGTGAGAATGAAAATGAAATGACAATGAAAGTCCCTCTTAACAACAGGTGGAACATCGTGGGACTTGTGGTCCAGGGCTCAGTCCCCACCCAACAAGAGAGACAAGGTTGCCCATGGAAGCAGGACCTACGATTACCCTCCAACACCTCCTAACCTGCTGCTGGCATTGTCCTTTGGAAACTCTGAGTCTCTGCTTCCCCAGATAAAATAGTGTGCGATTGAATTCGGAAGAAAATTTTGTGAGGTGACACTGATGACCATCATTTCTGGCGACCATCATTTCTCTCGAGTCACCATTAAATGACTGCAGTGCCCTTTAGTTACTGCCAATTAACTCCCTTCCAAGAGCCTAATTTCCACTATTACAGGGGCTGAGTGAAGACTTGAAGCTCAGAAGACCTACAGACCTTAGAGGCAGACACAGAGGATGATCTTCATCTTTTTTTGTGACACCGAATAATTGAGCCAAGACTGAAAGATTAAAAATAGCATCGATGGGCTGGAGACATAGGATAGCGGGTAAGGCACTTGCCTGGAATGCAGCTGACCTAGGCTGATCTGGGATCACATATGGTCCCCTGAGCCCTGCTGGGAATGATCCCTGAGCACAGAACCAGGAGTAAGCCCTGAGCAGAGCTGGGTGTGGCCCCCAGACCAAACCAAACAGACAAGAAAATGATCCTATTAACATCTGGTGTCCTCTGAGGTACAAGAACACAACTGGGAGCGATGAAGGGAAACAGACCTATTCTCCTCTGGGGAGAGTACAAGTGCAGAGAAACTCACCTTCTCTGGTAACAGAATCACCATTTTGGGCTTGTCCACAACTTACAGTCATACCTTAGCATTCAGGGGAAGTTCTGATCGACTCTAAACAGTCCTCATATTCCAAGAAGCTACTCTGATTGGTTCCGTTCATCTGATACGACATGGGCCAATGAGATGACAAATCTATTGACTAGAGGAGAATAAAATTTCTCTGATCTTCCTGAGAAATCTCTATGGAAAGGCATTCATGTTTCTGCTGCCTCCTGCAAGCTCTTGAAAGCTATTTTGAACTATGAGTCACTTGCGCAGGTAGAGAGAGAAAAAAAAATCCTGAGGAAAGAGAGAAAAAAAATCCATGTTCTGGATGCTGGAGTGATAATGCAATGGGGAGGGCACTTGCTTTGTCTGAGGCCCATGTGGGATTATTCCCCAGAACCCCAATGATCCCCTGAGCCCTCCCAGAGTGATTCCTGAGCACTGAGTCGGGAGTAACCCCTGATCACCTCTGGGTGTGGCCCCCCCAAAACAAAAAAAAAAAGACCCATTTGCTGGATTCAAAGCTCCACCCCCAGAGGCCAGTTTTGGGGTGCTCATTTACCTGTCAATAAGCCTCCTTGCTAGTTAAGGCAACTTAATCCTAATTTTCTATTAACTTCAAATATCTTGCTTATCAGAACTTCAAGTAGCTTCTGGTTTATCCTTACATAGGGCACACAGAAGAGAGCTCAGCACCTCTTGACTGAGACATGCTCCGGAAAACTATGTCGATGCCGGACTCTGCAGCAGTGACCGCATCTGTCCTCAGACAATCCTGAGGGCTTCGTTCCCTTTCTCAGATGAGAAAACTGAGTCTTGGGAAAGAGTCTCAAGTGACTCACTTCTTGTGGCTGGCGCAACAGTACAAAGAGGAGGGTGTTTGCCTTGCATGTGAACAATCTGGGTTCGATCCCTGGAATACCATAAGGTCCTCTGAGCACTGTCAGGAGTAATTCCTGAGCACAGAGCCAGGAGTAAGCCCTGAACATCATGGGGGGTGAGACCCAAAACAAACAAACAAAAAAGACTCACTCCTTTTTTAGAGGTGGAGCCAGGATTCGAAGCCCAGTTTGATAGATTTGTAGAACAGTCATTATTTATAATTAAAATCCCCCTTTTTAATTCAGATTCCATATAGACTCACCAGCTTGACAACTAGAAATACAAACAACCAAGCGTTGAATTCCAGAGACTTCTTAACTTCATAACATTGTGTCCCTCACTTTTTTTCTTTTCAGTTTTTGGGTCTCACCCGGTGACATTCAGGGGTTACTCCTTGCTCTGTGCTCAGGAATTATTCCTGGCAGTGCTCAGGGGACCATATAGGATGCCAGGAATCAAAACCAGGTTTGTTACGTGTAAGGCAAACGCCCTGCCTGCTGTGCTGTCATTCCAGCCTCTTGTGTCCTCCATTTCTTCAGTGCACTTACTTCAAATCAAGTCTTTCAGTGGGTTGGTAACTTGTGCATCTAGTTGTTAACAAGTTGGTGTCCTTCATCTCAAAATGCAGTGAGAACAATCCCTGGAGGCATGGCCAATTCTAAGTCAGAGGGGCACTCACTGGTTGCAAAGTCCAGCCACACTTTCCCCATGGAATAACCAGCTCCCTGCCACACATATGTCTTGAGTCCAAAGTGACAGGCATGCCCCAATTGCTCCTTGCAAAATCAACATTATCCCCTTCTTTCCATCCCATGATGTGCCAACAGAAAAATGAGTGGGCCTGGTGGGCATGCAAATGCCTGATGGTACACTGGCTTCTTTGAGTAACTTATTTATAATAATTCATGAAAGAAACAATTAGCAAGGAAATATTTTAAACGTAAGAGTCCTTGTTTTCATAATGCTCTAGGCTGAGCCGATGAGAAGACTTGGGACTGACCAACTTTGAAAAGAAGGAGAATTGTGCAGGTTTCTGGCAATGCTCTCATTTTTCAAGGCCAAAGCTACTGTTACCGGGATGTTTCCCAAATTCCAATTTTAGGCTTTTTTGTATTTAGTATTAACCTGATGATGATGATTATCATTAGGAAAAAAATATTTTTTCAAGTAAATTTAACAGATCATTTAGAGGCTGAGCATTTCTATGTATGAAGTCATTTATTCATTCCCACATCATGTTTGGTAATACTTGTTTATTGAGCGCTTACTATATGCCAAGTACACCAAAAGACACAGGACCTATTAGCCTTGAAGCCACTAATTTACATCAGTGTTTCTCAATAAAGGGTCATATGGACCCTTGTAAGTACCGAGGATATTCCAAAGGAGCCATAAGTGAAAATTATGAGATTATGTAAAGGTGGTGGAGGATGAGCAGTGAACCACAGCACAAGACTAGGAGATCAACCAGTAGAACAAGAGTCCACAAGAAGGAAACAAGGTCATGAAAGGGCTACACTTAGAAAATGGTTGAGAAACACCAATTCAGTCTATCCACAATGGGATGGAGAGAAGGTACCAGGTATAAGGCATTGTCTTGCCTGTAGACAATCTCAGTTCAATCCCAAACCTCTGAGTCCCACCAGGATTTATCCTTGAGCGTAGAGCCAGGAGTCAGCCCTGACACCACAGATGTGACCCAGAAATCAAATGATAATAAACTATTCATAATATTTCATTCTATATTATCCAAACTCTTATAAATCAAGAAGAAATAAATCTAGTGTCTAACAAAGTGAACTCTGGAAGACAGATGACATGAATTCCAAAATGACTCCACCCCTTTTGATCCACCTTGACTCTCTCCCCAGCCCCGTGCAAAATTCCCAGCACATAGTAGGTCCCCAGTAAATACTGAATGAATTAGTAAATGAAGGAACAGAGGAAGTGTTCAACAAACACTCATTATGAATTCCCTCCTGCTTCCTCTCATTTGCATGTCCCTAGGAGAAGGTGAGCTCAGAATTCAAATTTTACCTTCTCCTTGAATAATCACTTTTGCATAAAGTATTTTCAAAATTATGTGTCATCAAGGATAAGTCATGCTCCATGATGAACTCAGATCATTAGACCAAAAAAAAAATGCAATCTCCCTGGCACCATGCAGTGGATTCGTGAAAGACATTTGGCTAGAAATTCAAGAAAACACACTGCTTCTTTGAGACCTCTAAGGAAAAGTGCAAACGTGAATAACGGGGTTTCTGAGGGCCCAGATTAAATGATTAGCAGATTTTTTCGGCAAAGCTGCCTCGTAACAAGATTAATTGGGGGTTCGAGAAGAGGGTGTTATTAATGCACCAGGAAGGCGACTCCAGGTCCCGTTTCCCTGATGAGAACTGAATTGTGGGTTATTTATAACCACTTCTCAGGAAGAACATGGCACAGGGCGTCTGAGGAGAGAACCATGCCAAAGTACACTAATGGAACTTTGAGGATAATTTACTGTTCAAGTTCAAGGACTTTTGTAACAAGGAATTTCCTCTCAAACTTCCAGCAACCCCTCATCATTTAAAAGGTTAATAGCCACAGTGTGGACTTTGGGTTCAAATTCACCAGCAACTCCTTTTCCAAGTGATTGTAACAGACTCCTGGTAGAGAATTCCCCCCACCCACCCCGCCTTGTCCTGCTTCAGTCTGTTCTCAATGGCCAGCCCATTCAAACTAACTCCCATCATCTCTCTTCCCTGGAAAAGCCTCTGTTGCCCAGTTGGTTCAAGGTGAAGCCAAAGCCTTTACAATAGCCGCAAACCAACACAGCTTGGGGTCTGCTTATTTCTCAAAATCCATCTCTCCCTCTATCTCTCTTCTTCCTTCTTCCCCTGTCCATCTAGCATGTGGTCTTCTTGACTATTACAAGCACTCTTTATGTTGCCATTTCCTCACTTTTTTAAATAGATCACCATATGATACAGTTACAAACTTTCATAATTATGTTTCAGTCATACAACAATCCATCACTCATCCCTCCACCCGTGCACATTTTCTACCACCATTGTTCCCAGTGACCCTCCGGGCACCCCCACCCCATCCTACCCCCTGCCTCTGTGGTTGGTATATCCTTCTTACTCTTTCTCTCTAATTTGGGGCATTATGATTTGGCACACAGACACTAAGAGGCCATCAGGTTTGGTTGATAATCTACTTTCAGCACATATCTCCCATCCCAAGCAATCCCTCCAACCATCATTGACTTAGTGGTCCCTTCTCTATCCCAACTGCCTTTTCTCCCAGCACTTAAGGCCAGCTTCCAAACCATGGAGTGATCCTCCTGGCCTTTATTTCTACTGTCCTTCAGTGTTAGTCTCCTACTATGCTCCTTTATATTCCACAAATGAGTCCTTCTATGTCTGTCCCTCTCTTTCTGACTCATTTCACTTAGCATGATACTCTCCAGGCCCATCCACCTATATGCGAATTTCATTATTTCATCTCTTCTAACAGCTACGTAGTATTCCATTGTGTGCATTTACCAAAGTTTCTTTAACCAATCATCTGTTCTTGGACACTTGGGTTTTTCCAAACTCTGGCTATTGTGAACAGTGCTGCAATAAACATACAAGTGCAGAGGTCATTTCTACTTGTGTTATTTTGAATCTCCAGGATATATTCCCAAGGAGTGGTATTGCTAGGCCATATGGGAGCTCAATTTCTACTTTCCTCAAACAACTTCAAGTGGACTTCCTTACCTGTGCCCATCATGGCCTTTATCCACAGCTCTAAACACAATCTGGCATGATCACCAATTGCTTTCTGAGTAGTTCATTTCCACAAAATGGCAGCAAACTCTGAATTAGCAAATACTGGACCATCTGACTCTAAAGGAAATGCAGGATGAGGTTCTTACAAGCCCCTGGGGGCATAAGAAATTTTACAAACTAATCAATATATTTCGATTTGCTCGAATCAATATATTAGTCACCAGGTTGTGATTTGTGTGGTAGAGACACCTTATTTGACTTGCCACCAATAGCCCTGTCATGCATGCCTGAGGGAATGTATGAAGTCTATCTGACACTCATTTTTTATCAATAAAGCACATCCCAGCCTTTTCACATTTAGGAATGCCAGGCAGGCAAGATTTCTCAACTATGTTTGGGGGCCACTTGAGAAAGTACAATCACTAGCAAAAAAAAGCATGAAAATATGAAAAGTTCTATACCAGATATGTTAAAAGGATATGGGTGAGCAGCATAAGAGGCTAAATGAAGAAGGAAGGGTGTCGGTCACTTAGTGACCCCAGCTGGGAATGTGTGTCTTATGTAACTCAAATGTTTTACTATCCTGCACTTAGCAGCCAAAAACTGCGAAAGTGTTTAGGAAATTTGGACAGCCATGCTCCTCAACTTACATCATCCTGGCTAATTTGTTGCCCCTTCTCTGAACTTAGAGCTACAGTACTTCCACCTAAACTGGCCAACCTTTCACTGTGCGTGACCTGTAGCCACTTACTGGTGCCTGGTGGTCTAACATGCAATCTTCTTTCCAGACTCGGTTCCTGAAATCTGGAGTTCCTGTCACCCAAAATTCGGCTAGAGCTAGTGACTCATATAAACCGGAATGAGTCCATCGGTCAGGACGATGCGAAAGGACTTATCAAGAAGTCCTGGACTTCTAACTCCACAACCTTTCTGCCCCTATAAGGGCAAATCTGACACCATGACAGGCAGCAAAATCAGCTAGCCCTCAGGTTCAGTTATGGGAACTAAAATAGATTCAGTTTCCCAGCTATGAAACAATATGTAACTGGCCAGCCTGAACACACCTGGGAAGTTTCTGAGCCCAATAAATGGATTCAATCAATCACTGTACCTCAGTTAAAATGCCCCAGAAATTATCTTTTGTTAACCATAAGAAGTGAGTAGCCTATGCAATCATAAATCTGGTACTGTTACTGGAAATTATTGTTTAACTGATGCCTGACCACTGTCACTCTAGAGACTTGCCAAAACACCTTTGTTTAGTAACTAAGTAAGATTTTTTCCCCTGAAATAATAAGGCATGTACTGCTTATGTAATCAAAACCTATATAAACTGCTTGCACTTGGAGGCCGGGGTTGCTATCAAGAGACCACTCTGTGGGTGAGATAGTTAACCCCAGCAAACTGGAATAAAACTCCTACTGCTTTTGCATTATCGAGTTAGTGTCTCTGCTCATCTCACTGCTTTGGAACCAATACTTCTTGGCTTAACACCCCTAAAAGCCCTCGTGTCTTACACTCAGAGCGATGTCATGCTTTTATTTGGAGTTGTGGGCTCTGGGGTTCCTCCAGGCCAGTGTCTCTGCAGACACAGCTTCTCTCTGTAAATCTCCTTGTTGTCTCTTTGGCTCTCTGTGCTGCACACAAGAAATTTAGTCTTGCAGGTAGCCAAAAGTGCCTCATGTGTATTTTGGAGGGTTATTTACAAGGTAATTTTAGCCAGGAAGTAAAAGCATGAATACAGAATGCACAAATCATGGGGCTTGACTGCATATCTTACCCAGATGTTTATCTCTGATTTGACTTTTTCATCAGAATGGGAACTCCAGAACAGTAAATGCTTTGTCGGTCTTATAAACCTGGTGCCTGGAACTTAGTAGAAATGTTATGTGCAGGAGCTGGAGAGCTAGTACAGTGGGCAAGGGCTCTTGCCTTGCATGCACCCAACCAAGGTTTGGTGGTCCCCGGTCCCCACTGGGTTGTCCTGAGACTACCAGGAGAGATTCAGAGTACAGAGCCTGGCATCAGCCCTGAGGGATGGCCTGAAATTTTATTTAAAAATTGAAAAAGAAGGAACAGTGTATGCAAAGACAGAGGGTTGAGAGAACACAGACTGTCCCCAAGGAATTGTTGGGAATTCATAATGGCCGGGTGTTGGGCTCAACGCAAAAAGAGGGGAGGGGGTGGCAGGGCTGAGACTCTGAACAGTGACCAAAATCTTGCACTCTTTACATCTTTTTTGAATAGATCGTGTATTTATGGAATAGGAGGAATGGGCAGCTCCTGGCAGTTCTTGGTTTTAGGATATCAGAAGAACTTGGTGTAAGGGCGAACGTGACACCATGACAGGAGACAGAAATGAGAAAAATCAGATAGGCCTCAGGTTCCGTTCCTGGAACTGAAACCATTTCAGTTTCCCAGAAATCAAACAAGGCGTAACTAGCCAGCCTGACCCCACCTGGAAAGTTCCTGGGTCCAGCAAGTGGGCTCAATCAATCACAATGTGCCAGAAACATAGGGAATGTAACCATAAACTGTTTCTAGAAACTGTCGTTTAACTGTCACCATAGTGCTTGCTTAACTTCAAAACCTGTATAAACCGCTTGTGATTTGGAGTCGGGGTCCTTGTCAAGACTCCACTACATTGGATGAGACTTGAACCTAGCTCGAGTCTAGCAATAAAGTTCCTTTGCTTTTGCATTATCGTGTGTGGACTTGGTCTCTCCGCAACTGGGGACTTGAAGTTACGGCACAACATTGGTTCATCCCATTCCGGGCACACAGCAAGAGAGAGCACTTGGCTTGCATCTGTGAGGTCCTGAGCTAGATCCTTGAAACAGCAGCAGCAACAACAATGATGACGACAAACAATAATAATGAATTAGGGGCTGAAAAAATGCATTTGTTGTCTATCTGAAATTCAAATTGAATTCCCCACTGTTACTTGCTAGGGTAAAGCAAGGATAAATGCTCCAGAATGTGTCAATAGAATCAAAACATTTCCATGGCCGAGTGTCTCATTAAAATATTCATGGAGGTGCAGGTGGATATAAAATTCTGAAGAGGGGGCTGGAGCGATAGCACAGCAGGTAGGGCGTTTGCCTTGCACGCAGCCCACCCGGGTTCGATTCCCAGCATCCCACATGGTCCCCTGAGCACCGCCAGGAGTAATTCCTGAGTGCAGAGCCAGGAGTAACCCCTGTGCATAGAAGAGAAAGTTCTACAGAGCCGTGCCTCTTAAAACATGCAACACAGAGCTCTGGTCTAATGGGAGAAAAATAGGAAAAGGAATTCAGAGGCCAAATAGATTTCAGGGAGACAGGGTAAGCCCAGTTAATCAAGTTTCTCCGCTGTGAAAGTCTTCTGGCCTGAATGTCAATTTTCATTGTGAATTTCCCAGGATAGAAAGGGAGAATGTGGTTTTTCCACTGAGGCATTAGGCCAGAGAAATCTTGTAGAGATGAACTACTTCTGGAGCTTCTAGCACTTTGTGGGAAGCACCAAGTCTGAGGGGAATGGGGGGAAGGGGGTTGGAGATGGTCCCCACCATTCCCACTGTAGCTCCATATTCAACGCGATGCATTCCACAAGCTCCATCTTCTGGACTACAACGGGGAATCTCAGATGAATAAAATTGAAGGAATTATCCATCCGACTTTATTCATTGCAAATCGAGGACACAGGAAGTGCCCCCCCAGTCTCCCGCCCCTGCGCCTGGCTGTCCTCACCGGGGCCCCTTGGAGGGGGGAGGGTTGAGTTTCTCTCCCCCCCCCGCCCCCCGCCACCCCGAGCAGAGCCCCAGCAGCTGAGGACCTCCGGAGCCAGCCACGGCCATGCTGGGACCACTCTCCACATGTCCAGACGGGCCTCATGCATGAAAGAACTGGCAGAGGAACCCAGGCATGCGGGTCCTGGGGCTGAGGTCTCCAAGCCTACTCGGATTGGGACTGGGCCTTCCACAACCAGACCCCCCATCTTCCAGTAGGTAGGCATCACACCCACCAGCTGCCGCCAGCACCAGGTTGGTCCCATCAGCGGCCAAGACGCAGAGACTATAAAACCCAGCTCCGGGAAGCACGGTCGCGCAACATCTTATTATCTTATTTTTCCCTTGGAGAATCTGGCAGGCTACCAAAAGTATCCTGCCCACACGGCAGAGTCTGGAAAACTTCCCGTGTCGTACTCAATATGCCAAATACCAGTAACGATGATGGATCTCATTCTCCTAATCCTGAAAGAGCATTGAAATGGCTCTTTTAAAATCTCAGGGCTAGGAAGAAGGAGACGTTACTGGTGACTGCTTGAGGAAATCAATAAAAAACAGGATGATCGTGATCATGATCCATCCGACTTTATTCATTGCAAAGCGAGGACACAGGAAATGCCCCCCCCCCCCCCAATCAATGCATGCCTCTACATTGCAAGTGGTCATGATGTCCGAAGCTGCCCACCTGAGTTCTGGGCCGTCTTGGCCTCATGCCTGTCAACTTCTTGTTCTGTTCATTTATTTCCTTGTGCAACCTAAGTGCTAAGTGTTAGCCCTGCAATGTGAGCATGAGTCTAGCCAAAGGGCTGTGGAGATCTAACCTCCACAGTGCTTATTATACCCTTGGCATACCAGGCCCACCTGTAGCATCACAAATTCACAGAAATTGGGAGTTAGAGAGCACTTTAAAGGGGAGCTATTGTTGGGGTCAGGAGTTCCCGAGCCCTGGGAGGCACGGAGAGACCAGACAGACTACGTTCCTGCAGGAATTCAAGCGGGGTTTTATTCAAGCCAGCATGCTGGGGCTCTGCAACATACCCAAGAGCGAGCAGAGGCTGAGAGCCTCGAACTCAGAAACAGGTCATCTTTTATACAGTTTGAGAACAAAGACCACATATTTTTCCCCACATACATGTTTTGCTAGATTCCTTGCGGTTTTTCTTGCAGTATCTCGACTCAAACACCTTGACCTGGTCACATAGTTTCAGTTTCCAGAATGGTCAAAACACTCTATCTATCTTTAAATAGTTATGTCTAACCCATACCTTACACATCTACTGGGTTCAATCCAATTTTGTAATCTCAAGGCTGCTGAACTGTTTACAGAAAGCAATTTTGCAAGTTAATTAACTCCTTCCTAGCTCCTTTCACTATAAGAACATCCTCAAGATCTCCAGACATTCCATTCCGCATGCTTGTCCCTGTTCACGCATGAGCACCTCACCCCTCCCCACCCCATGTCAACCCTGTATTCTAGAAGGAGTGAGTTTTGCGGCCAAACGAGTTTTCATTTTTTCCCCTCAGAACTTCCTAGCAGATGCACAGCCTGAGTTCAGAGGCCAGAGCTCGCTGCAGCTAATTTCCCTCCCTGAAAAGGCACCAGGAATAAGAGATTTCTATCTCCCTGCACTGTTGCTTTTGTGTATTTCTTAAGGACGCAGCCCGCGTCCTTAAGAAACTCCCTGCTTATTATTTGAATGTGCGTCAATCTCTGCCCCCTGCCAAATTTCTCCTAATGAGGAGCATCCAGGAAGCACCCACTTTCTTTGTGTGCCCCCACAATTCCTGGCATTATGTTTGATCTCAACATCCCGTTGAAAATTGGATATTGGTAGTTGCCTGCTATGATAATGAACCATTCATGTTTCAATTTGAAAAGGCATTTAAGACACCTGTTTTCATTAGTAATTATAGATAATTGCTATGGTGGAGGTTTTTTTCATATTATTATTACACAGTAAAGATCTTTGAAGCATGGAACAATTAATTTCCTGTTACCTTACCAAGAACAAAGTACTTTGTTAGCCTCACTTGAGGAAGTATTTGTAGGTAATTGGGCTCAGCTGCTTACAAAGGGGAAAAGAGTCAATCTCTTGACATCACCCACCAATGGAAAGTTTCTGGGGTTTTATTTTTTAATGTTTTTAATGTTTTATTCAGTATTTCCCTATTCACTCATTCCAGGAATATTTGAATGTGTTCTCTGGGTCAGGTGACTTATTAAATGGTGACACTGTGATTCACTTTTTTCATTCACTCATTCATCCAGTAATTAGATGTTTTCTATGTGGAAGGTACTAGAGACTCAAAAATGAATTACAATTTTGAAATCCTCCTTTGTAGTATGAATTCACCCTTAAAAAATGTTTCCACTCTTGGGGGTTGGAGTAATAGCACAGTGGGTAGGGCATTTGCCTTGCACACAGCTGACCCAGGTTCGATTCCCAGCATCTCATAGGGTCCCCCGAGCACTGTCAGGAGTAATTCCTAAGTGCATGAGCCAGGAGTAACCCCTGTGCAATGCCATGTATGACCAAAAATAAATAAATAAATAAATAACAAAAAATGTTTTCACTCTTGGAGCTTCAAGTTTCCCCCGCAAAGTGTTCTTAAAGAGGTTCTCTTTAAGTTTGGAACAATGTGAATATTTATTGAGTGATGGGGCTGGAGTGATAGAACAGCATGCAGGGTGCTTGCCTTGTAAGTGGCCAACCCAGGTTCCATCCCTGGTCCCCAGAGTCCACCTGGAGTGCAAATTCCTGAGTGCAAAGCTAAGAGTAATCCTTGAGCATTGGCAGTGTGGCCCCAAAACAAAAAACAAACAAAAGAAAGAGTAGAACAGTAGAATGATTAAATGAACCATGATAATCTGTAGTCATTAAGAAACAGCTCATATAAGAAAGGAGAGGAGGAAATTATATATTTAAAAGAGGGACATTTGCCAAAAATATAAATAAATAAATAAATAAAACAGTAGAAGAACATAAACCTAAATAATCTAGCCATCCCCAGCCAGGCATTTATCCAAAAATAATGAAAACAGGATCCTTGGGGGGGGGGGGCGTATTGATGCTCCTTCACTGGATCACTATTCACTTGCAGCCAAGGTGTAGAAACAATAAAAATGTCCATTAAAATGTGAATGCATAAAGAAAAGGCAGTGTCTTTATGCAATGGAATATGGTTAGCTGGAAAAGCAGGAAATTCTAAAACTTGCCCTACATGCACAGATCTTGAAGACAGGAGGCTAAGGGAAATAAGCCAGCCACCAAAGGCAGGAACCCACTGATCTGAAAAACATAAATGGCCAAAGTCAGAAAATAGAGATTAGATTTATGGACTGGTGGTTACCAGGAGCAAGAGCGGGGTCAGAGGGAAGTGACTTAACACAAAAGTTTCTATTAAACCTAGTGAATAAACTCCAGGCCATCACTACAGGATAATGTCCACAACAGAGTTAGAATATCAGCTCCAGCTCAGAATATAGGTCTTCACAGAAAGGCATAGAATGCCAAGTGGAAATGGGTACCATGGAGCAGCCATTTTGTTTGGAGTTCCTGTAGGGTTTATCTTCTCCAGAGTACTTTCTAGTACTGCAGATTTTCCCAGGATGAACATACGTTATTTAGGGGGAATCATAACATTAGCAGGGAGAGGAAAAAGAGGTGGGGAAGTGAATAGAATGTAGAAGGTTGCACTGAGAACCGTTATTGGGAGGTTAAGAACTGAGTTTAAGGGGCTGGAGCAACAGCACAGCGGGTAGGGCGTTTGTCTTGCATGCAACCAACCCAGGATCGATTCCCAGCATCCCATATGGTCCCCCAAGCACCGCCGGGATAAGTGCATAAGCCAGGAATAATCCCTGAGTATCGCTGGGTGTGACCCTCGCAAAAAAAAAAGAACTGAGTTCAAAAGAGACCCCCCCACACACACACCCTCCCCAGCCTCCATCACAGTGATATATAGCGAGAGTAACTTTCAGCCCTCAGTTTCTGCATCCTGCATCTTGGAGAACCAACCAGGCCAGCAGAGACCTGGTTCTGAAATGCCAATATCTATCCCCACAGCACATTCCCCTCAGGGAGTCGAACTGGGCTGCGGCAGGGCCTCCTCACCAGAAATTCTCTGGTTTGGTGGCACCTCAGTATTACCTGAGAGGCTTTACCCAGAATGCCGATTTCCAGGAGAGTCTGTTCTAATTGCATTTGGGGGGAGGACGAGTACTATGCCTGCTTTCTATGGAGACTCCTAGATCAGTGCTTAGGGGACGATGTGGTCCTAGGGCTGGAACCCAGGGCTCCTGCATGCAACGCCTGCTCTCTGACCCTTTGTGCTCTCTCCCTAGCAGCCTCCTGATCTTTAGAGCTTTGCAAGCAGCTCTCACAGGCAACCAGTCAGCCAGACAATCCTCTCTGCTACCCAGAGCTTAGCAGAAAAGGCAGGATTTCTGTTCCCACGCAGAGCTGCTCAAACAGAAGCTATCGGAGACTTGGGGAACTCGGTTGCATACGAATGTCTGAGAATCTCTGCCCAAGATGATTTCAGATGGGGAGCAATGAGTCACCCATGCTCTTCCGTGTCAAATGTCCACATTCCTCTCTCCCTTCCCTTCTCCCTCCCCTCCTCCTGAAAAGAGGGGGAATCTAATTCAGGGCTGTGGCAAGGCTCCTAGGGCCCTGTCCTTCCCAATCTGCAGGCAAACCTCACTTTATTGCATTTCTCCTTATTGCCCTCCCCAGACACTGGGTACTGGACAAGTTGAAGGTTTGTGGCTGGCCTGTATTGAGCAAATCTATGGCCTTGTTTCTTTCCAAGAGCTCAAACAAGGGCTGGTGCTTCTGAGCAATATTCAACAGTGGAGTGAAAATGAGAAATAGAAAAAGCAAAGGCTAGAAGAAGGCGATGCCTAAGTTTCGGTTACAGAATTCCTGGAATTGAGTCATGATTTCCCCTAAGTGAGATAGCCATGGTGAGGTCAACTGAAGTTACCAATCAGGTGTAGGTAGGAAAACCTTTCACCCCCATGTACACCTTATGTAACCCTTATGTAACTTCAATTTACAACCAATCAGCTAAGTACAAGTAGTGAAAAAACCCTGAGACTGCAGCCAAAAGGGTGGTCCGGGAAAGTCCCTGTTATATAATGCTATGATATAAAAGCCCCTCACTTTTTTTTTCTTTTTGGATCACACCCAGCGATGCACAGGGGTTCCTCCTGGCTCTGCACTCAGTAATTACTCCTGCCAGTGCTTGGGGGATCATATGGGATGCCGAGAATCAAACCTGGGTCTGCCATGTGCAAGGCAAACACCCTACCCGCTATACTATCGCTCCGGCCCACCCCTCACTTTTGAAACTCAGTGCCACTCGTTGGGAAAAGGCTGCCACTGTGTAAGTGAGTCATGGACGAGGGACCTAGCTCAAACCATCCAATAAAGATCTTTTGTTTATTGCACCGCAATTTGTCTTCCTGTGATTTCTATAGAGAGATCTCAGCGGGGTTGAACAGAAACATAACTTTGATGCTCCCCACCAAATTCACAGGTCTCATTTGCCAACGGTATTGGCTTTATGGAGGTGCTCTGGAACAGAATCCACATCGCCGAGGTGCGCCTGCCTGGACAGCCTTTCAATCCCCCATACACCCCAGCTTCCGGGCAAGCATCTGCTCTTGGAAGCTGGAAGGCGCAGACTTCTTTAGGATTCCCAGGACCACATGGAGCTGGAATAAAACAACCCCCCAAAGAGGCCCTTTCACCGCCCATCAGATTCAAGGGGGCTCCCTGGGGTCCCCCCCATCCCTCACAACAAAGTGAGCAGCTTTCAATCAGCAGCTGCAACCTCATCTGTTCATGAAATATGAATATGCAAATAGAGTAGGTGGGGCCTCCAGGACTTGGAATAATTGGAGCTTTTACACTTGGCATTCTGGGCTACTGCTCTCTGCCGCTGTGATTTTTCTGCCTGAGCAATCTTGAGAGAAACTGAGGTCACCGCCAGCGCCCTGGGCTCCTCTAGACCAAAAGGGAAGAAGGGAGAGGAGGGGTGCTGGAGCGATAGCACAGCGGGTAGGGTGTTTGCCTTGCACCTAGCCGACCTGGATTCGATTCCCAGCATTTCATATGGTTTCCTGAGTACCGCCAGCAGTAATTTCTGAGTGCATGAGCCAGGAGTAACCCTGTGCATCACTGGGTGTGACGAAAGAAAGAAAGAAAGAAAGAAAGAAAGAAAGAAAGAAAGAAAGAAAGAAAGAAAGGGAAGAAGGGATGCATTTTAAAGAGCTCAGTGTGAGATGCAGTTATTTTTTGAGACTATTCCATCGCCGCTGGGGCTTGCACCCTCTCTGGGTCAAGGTTTCACAAGTACCCAGATGTATCATTAATTTGGGGCTAAGTCACCGCAGGCTTGCTGCCTGGTGGGACAGAGACAACCTGCGTTTGCCACCTCATTCTGTAGCCATTGTCCACTTTCGTGGTGGACATACACAGAACTTCTCAAGGGCATGCTTGAGGGAAGCTGTTGAGGGACCAAAAGCATCCAGGTGTGACTCAAGAGCTCACACTGGTTTTGTCACCAACACCACGGCTTTTTCTTTGGGGGGGGTTGGGCTACACCCAGGGATGCTCAGGGCTCACATATGTCTCTTCACTCAGGGACCACTCCCAGAAGTTCTCAGGAGACTCTAGGGGCTGCAGGGGAGGGAACCCGGTCAGCCGCTGTACTATCTCTCCAGACTGTTTTCTGTTTCTGCTCAGGAACCATTCACTGCCCTGGTTCCTTTTACAGAGAACAGATTTTAGCTGGACCAAGGATGGCACATGACTCGGAAGCAGCCCATCAGATTCTCCCAGTTGAGAGAACAGACCGGGAGGGCCCTGTCAGAGGCTAGAGAACCTGGGGCTGCTGGGACTGCTGCAGAAGCATGGAGCCCTGTGTGGACCACTGGCATGCCCAGACTTCTTGCCAAACAATCCCTTGGTGCTGCCAAGGGAAATCTGCTTTCCTGTAGTCACTGGTTTGGGTTTTTAGACCAAAGTTGGAGTTGCTCAGCGCTTACTCCAGTCTTCGTGCTCTCTCTGGTGCTGTTCAGGGGACCCTATACTGAGGCGCCGCTCTAGTTCTTCGGCCGGAAATCCACCTTCTTTTAGTGACTAAACAGAAAGCACCCCCCTATTGTGCTGAGACTCCTGCCACGGCCCTCAATCACTGAAGCACCCGAGTGTGGGGTAGTGTCTCCTCTGGAAAACAGGGACTCAAGCAGACTGCCCACAGCCATCTGACCCCTATGGGAGACAGGGGCCACTCGAAGCATCCCTGGGTGTGTCACCAATTCCTTCCCCCAAAGATGAAATGATCAAAGATGAAATGGTCATTTCCAGCGGTGGGTTGCAGCCACCCACGTTGCTATGGGGGTGGGTGCGTTTGGTGCTTCTTACAGCAAATGTAAAAATGTTTCCCTCTGACTGGTATCCCCATCCCTCTCCCAATTTACAGGATGAGATTATTAGCACTTGTCGACACAATGCAGCTTTCCCTGGTGTCCCTGGGGAAGTGTTGCTGAGAATTTCCAAATTCTAAAAGTACAATTCCAAGGCCACCCCCCCCCCCAAACACACACACATTTACTTCTGTCATGGTTCAGAAAAGACCTTAATCATTCTGAGTGACCCACAGCCCTGGCATACGGATGAGAGTACAAATTAGAAGGTAAGTTAGGAATTTCATTTCCACACAGAGTATTTCTGGGTATCTCCAACACCTTTTCCAAATAATAAAATAAAATTTAAAAATGCTGTCACCACTAAAAGCACAATCTAAAGCTGCTACCCCCCTGACAACCCCCGCCACACACACACACACACACACACACACACACACACACCCCTCTCTACTCTTCGTTCATGGTTCAGAAAATGCCTTAATCATTCTGAGTGACCCACAGCCCCAGCATACGGATGAGGGTACAAATTGGAAAGTAAATTAGGAATTTCATTTCCATGAGCAGGAAGGAGGCTCTCCAACATCACGGATCCCTCGAACCCAAAACCTCTCATCTGGGAAGCGTACAAAGGCATATGTGGTCCCCTAAGGGAGCCCAAATCTAGTCCTCTCCGGGATCATTCTGTGTTTTTTTGTTTGTTTGTTTTGCTTTTTGGGTCACACCCAGCGATGCACAGAGGTTACTCCTGGCTCTGCACTCAGGAATCACCCCGGCAGTGCTCAGGGGACCATATGGGATGCTAGGAGTCAAACCCGGGTTGGCCGCGTGCAAGGCAAATGCCCTACCCATTGTGCTATTGCTCCAGCCCTGGATCCTTCTGTTTTATGCATGTCCTCAGCAGCACAGGAATCTCGTGGGGTCCTGTGGCAGCTCTTGCTGCCTTTGCCAGGGTTCCTGGTGCTTAGCACGTGGCACAGATTTAGCTCTGGGCAAAGTGAGTTGAATCAGAGAAACACTCTACAAGGTGTGGAGATTGTTCTTGCTTATGAAAGAACAATGGAATATACCGAAGGCCCAGAGCCTGGTGCTCTGCTATACATAGGCTGAGTGCCCTGAGGATTCCAGTCAAGCTAATGAACGTGTCAT
The DNA here is from genome assembly GCF_029834395.1 of Sorex fumeus. Lineage (NCBI taxonomy): Eukaryota > Metazoa > Chordata > Mammalia > Eulipotyphla > Soricidae > Sorex > Sorex fumeus. The sequence goes on along the minus strand of NW_026606222.1, from coordinate 396,572 downwards.
CCCCTGGCCTCATGCCCTGGTGAGTCTAAGGTCAGAGCTTCTGAAGTCACCTCTTTGTAAATACCCAGTGTTCTCTTCAGTGTTCTTCACAAAAGTCTTCTCAGAAACACCGGGGACAATGGGACACCGGCCCACAAGACTGTCCGTTAAACATGTCTGCCCAGTGCCAGGTATTGGCTGTTTAGTTCTACTAGAGAAAATCTAAGTAGGTCGATGTTGGATAACATTGGGTTGTCCTTGCTCCTCCCACAGGGAGCTTAGGTTTATTGGCCCACTCTCATAATAGTGCCCCTGAGCCACACCCAATTCTATCAAGCACTAATAATCCTACATTGCTTTTCTCTTTCCTTTATGTCATTTGCTTGGCTTAGCAATGTCCTTTTTGTATAGACAAAGGAAGACAGTTCAAGCTATGCTTTGCAACATGGGAGTTAATTGACTCCAAAATAATATTTACTCCTGAGCATCCATATTTACTTGACTTAAGCCTCAGTTTCCTTTAGTTCCCAGCACTCCAAAAGCAGGGTCCTGACAAAGGGACTGGATGGACCCAGGGCAAACTGTAAGCTACCCTGGCATCAAAAGGAAACAAGTTAAGCATCATAATATAGTAAGTTAAGAGCATGGTCATGGACAAACTCTGTCATGACTCAAACAGACATAACTGAATAAGCACCCTGCTGGGATTAGGAAAGGCTTACCTTGCCTGAGGATTGTGATCTGGAATATATAGCAAGATGTCCCTAGGAAGAGTCAAACTTTAAGCTTAATATATCTCTTACTGTAGCACTGTCCTCCCATTGTTCATTGATTTGCCCAAGCAGGCACCAGTAACGTCTCACAACAAATTGTGAGACTTGTTGTTACTGTTTTTGGAATATGGAATACATCACGAGTAGCTTGCCAGGCTTTGCCATGCGGGCGAGATACTCTCGGTAGCTTGCTGGGCTCTCTGAGAGGGGCGGAGGAATTGAACCCAGGTTGGCTGCATGTAAGGCAAATGCCCTACCCGCTGTGCTATCGCTTCAGCCCATCTCTTACTGTAGTCATACAAAATGGCATTGCTAGAAATATTATAAGAAGTAAATTTACTATAATTGTTTAAATGGATTACTAGCTGAGGAAAGGAGAAAGCATTATACCCTGGATGGAATCCTGCCCTTGAGCGGATCTCCTAGTAATCTGGAGTGCTGAACCCTCAGATGAGATTTTGTCCTTGAGTTAAACTCCTAAAGGAGTAGCAATCTTTTTGTTGTTATGATAATGTTCAACCCCACCTTTGTATTCTCACCCTTCATAATTTCTAAATAACTATGCTGTAAGGGGTAAGAGGGACTAGAAAGTCAATGACTAGCCATTGAAGACTAGAGGAGGAGAACTAGGACTTTGGGACTTTGGGACTTTGTGGACTAGAAGGAGGACTAGATGACGACAATGACTAGAAGTAGAGGATTATGAGACTACTACAAGACAAGGAAGAAGATATAATGAAGCAGAGAACTTTGTGGTCTATGAGGAGACTAGGATGATGGAACTATGATAACTGGGACTACAACCAAAACTACAATTATAATTGCGCTGTAAGGGGGAAAGATCGGACTACACTGGAAAGGAGAGAGAAATAAACTGTCTACCGACCAGACTGGGGCCAGGTTCCAATTTCTCCATTCCCCCAGTCCCTCGTCCATCTGTCACTACTGTTGTCAGGCCAGGAGAGGTGGCTCTCAGCAACCGAACACTTGAGTCCCGTGCACGCCCAAGTCTTTCTCTTGAAACTCACAGGTCCAGCCTTGGAGACTCTATCAACAACTCAAGGATGAAAAATCATTGCAGAGACCAGTGCGGTCGGTCTCTGGCTTCTGGGCATTGAGTTTCTGACCATTCTGCCTCCCTGAGCTTTCATTTGCTTTCATTTCCCCTGAGCACTATCGGAACTACTCCCAATAGTGCTCAGGGGAACATTCCCAGGCATTTCTGGGAATTGGACTGGGGTCAATTGCATGCATTGCAAGTGCCTGGACCCCTTACTATCTCTTCAGCCCCTGTAAAGGATCTTTTTAAAACATAAAACACAAGCACTCTAACTAAAAGGCACAGGCTAATCTCTTTGTTCTGAGCATTCTGAGAATATTGAGAGTCTGAAAATAACAAGCAAAATTCCACTAAATCCTGAAAAGTGAATATAAAAATTCAAACAGGGCATAAGTAAAAGAAGGAAATGCATATGTATGACTAACACACACTCACCAAAAACAAAGCAAAAAAAAAGAGCTCAGATATCTAAAATAGTAATAATAATAATACTGGACAAAGAATATTGCCAGAGGAAAAGAGGATAATTTCATAGTGATAAAGAGATTAATTCAACCAAAGTCATAAAAATCCTAAAGGTGCATTTGTTGATAAAAGAATTTCCAATTATGATAAAACATGGATAAAACTTAAAGGAAAAACAAAGTCCTTAAAGGTAAGTTTTCAAAGGCTTTCAATCAATAATTAGTCACAAAACAGGCAGTCAGAAAATTTGCAAGGTTATAGAATATATGAACCAAAATAACACTATAAACCAATGTGGCTAAATTGATATTTTTGGAATTAGCTATCAACAGCAGAGACAAATTCTTGCCAGGGACACAGAGCCATGCAGGCCACTCTCCTGACCATAAAAAAGAAAAAAAGAGTTTCAATAATTTCAATGCAAAGTATGCTCACTGAATATGGAACTAAATTCAAAATCAATCATATTAAATCATCTGGAAACCCCTACACATTTGGAAATGAAATAGCAGACTTCTGATTAACAAATTGGTCAAGCAATTAGATTCAATTGACTAAATGTTGAACCAAAATATCTGAATTTGTGAGATGCTTAGAGAGAATTTTATAGTACGAAATACCTGCATGAGAAAAAAAGAGCTCAGCTGTCACCAAAGTAAAATAGAAAAGAAAGACGAAACTATACCCCCAAAGCAGGAGAAACAGAGCAAGAAAGGATGAAAGAGAATACTAGATCAAAACTAAAAGCTGGCTCTTTGAGAAGATCAATAAAACTTATAAACTTCTAGTCAAATTGATCAAGATAAAAAAGGAGAAGCCATAAATTAGCAATATCAGAAATTCAGAAGGGGAGAACAAAATTAATCCTACAAACATTCAAGGGTTCAGGAAGTAGTGACATCTTTAGCCAATCAACAGCAATTTAGATGAAATGGGAAAATTCCTTGAAAACCAAACATCTCCCAAACACACTCAAAGCAAAGACAGTTGATTTGAATAGCCCTAAATTTACTAAACAAAGTGAAGTTTGGCATTTTCTACTCCAGAGAAGCCAGTGTTTTCTCTTGAATATATTATCTCTCTCTCTCTCTCTCTCTCTCTCTCTGTGTGTCTCTCTCTCCCTTTCTCCCCCTCTTGGCCTCCCCTTATATTTCTCTAAATATCTTTCAATAAAATTATTTTGCTTCATAAAAAAATAGAAGAGGAGGAGGAGGAAGAGGAGGAAGATGAGGAGAAGATGAATTATGTTTAGGGGCCTCACCACAAAGAAAACTTTGCACAGCAACATTCACTGGTTAATTTTACAAAAATATCTAAGGGTAAATATAATACCAATTCTACAAAAAGCTTTTATAAAATATCTGAAGGACAGCTCCAAATTTGTTCCAAGAGTTGTAGGGTCCCCTGATCCTAAAACCAGATGAGATGAGATGAAAAAAAAACTCCCAATCAAATTCTCTGTGGACATGGATGCACAGGCATTGTCAAGCAAATTTTAATAATCATGGCAAAGTGAAGTCTAATCAATATCAAGAATACAAGTTCAGTTTAAAAAATTAATCCATTAACTTCATTATCAGAGGTACCCACAAGAAAAAAGTTGGCAGGAGCTAGTGTACAGCAGGCAGGGTGCTTGCCTTGCATGTGGATGACCCAAGTTCAAACTCCATACCACATCTGGTTCTCCAAGTCTCCAGCTAGAAGTGATCCCTGAGCGCAGAGCCAGGGTCAAACCCAAAGCACAGCTGGGTTTAGCCAAAATGCCAAAGAAAAAGAGCATCACTTCAATAATAGAAAAACATTTTATAGAAATGCCCATTTGCTGGATTAAAGACCTCAACATCAGACCGGAATCCATAAGGTACATTGAAGACAAAGTCGGCAAAACCCTCCACAACATTGAAGCTAATGGTGTCTTCAAAGATATCACACCACTGGCTAAGCAAGTGAAAATAGAGATAGACAAATGGAAATAGAGATAGACAAGTGGAAAATAGAGATAAATCGATAGATAGATAAATCGATAAATAGACAAATCTTAAATTAAGAAGCTTCTGCACCTCAAAAGAAACAATGACCAAAATACAAAGACAGTCCACAGAATGGGAAAGGATATTTGCCAAATACACATCCGACAAGGGGTTGATATCAAGGATATACAAAGTACTGGTTGAACTCCACAAGAAGAAAACATCCAACCCTATCAGAAAATGGGGCGACAAAATGAACAGAAACTTCTTCAAAGATGAAATCCGAATGGCTAAAAGACACATGAGAAAATGCTCTACATCATTAATCATCAGGGAGATGCAGATCAAAACAACAATGAGATATCATTTCACACCACAGAGACTGGCCCACATCCACAAGAACAATAGCAACCAGTGCTGGGGTGGATGTGGCGAGAAAAGGACCCTCCTTCACTGCTGGTGGGAATGCCGACTGGTTCAGCCCTGTTGGAAACAATATGGACGATTCTCAAACAATTAGAAATTGAGCTCCCATTTGACCCAGAAATTCCACTCCTGGGAATATACCCCGGAGAGGCAAAAAAGTATAGTCGAAGCACCATCTGCAGTTGTCTGTTCATTGCAGCACTGTTTACAATAGCTAGAATCTGGAAAAAACCTGAGTGCCCAAGAACAGATGACTGATTAAAGCAGCTTTGGTACATCTACACAATGGAATACTATGTAGCTGTCAGAAAGGATGAAGTCATGAAATTTACATACAAGTGGTACTACATGGAAAGTATCATGCTAAGCAAAATGAGTCAGAAAGAGAGAGACAGACATAGAAACATTCATCTGGGGAACATAAAGTAACAAAATAGGAGACTAACACCCAAGAATGGCCGAGATAAGTACCAGGATAAGTACTCCATGGCTTGGAGGCCAGCTTCACACTCTAGGGGTAAAGGCAGCCCATATGTAGAAGGGAGCACCAAATTGGGGGTATTGGAAGGATGCCCCCAGGATGGGAGAAGCATGCTGAGACTAGACTCTAGACCGAACATGATGCCTCTTTTACAGGCCACAGCACCCAAAAGGAGAGAGAGAACAAAAGGAAGTGCCATGCCACAGAGGCAGGGTGGGATGTGGGGGATGAGGGGGATGGGAGGGATACTGGGATCAGTGGTGGTGGAAAATGGGCACTGGTGGAGGAATGGGTACTCTCTCATTGTACAACGGAAACCCAAGCACAAAAATTTGTAAGTCTACAACTGTACCTCATGGTGTTTCACTAATAAAAAAAAAAGAAATGCCCTGCCAAGTTAGAGAGAATGGAGTTTAAACATGATAAAAGGTATCCGTAGAAAACCTGCTTCCTGGGGAAAAGATCCACGTGTCTCCCCAAGATAAGAAATCAGGTAAGACCGTCTGCGCTGCTTATGTTTGACATTGTTCCAAAGATCTTGCAGCGCCTCGAGGCAAGGAAACTAATAAAAACAACCATAATGGAAAGAAAAACATGAAACAGTCTTTATTCATAGACATGAGCATTTATCTGGAAGATTTTATAAGAATCTATCAAAAAATCTATTTTCTTAGAACTAAACGATGACTTTAACAAGGTTCCTGGGTGTTTAGATCATTATGTATTCAAAATCAATTTTGTTTCTTTATACTGGTAATGAGAAACCAGCAATTAAGACTTCTAAAACAATACTCTTAACAATAACATCCCCCCAATCAAAGAATTAGGGGGAAATGTGACCAACTTGTAAAAGACTCATACAGTAAAATTCACAAACCATGACTGAGAGAAATAAACGAAGATTTAGACAAGTAAATATGTGGTATTAATGGGCTGAAAGACAATATAGGCCAAGTGCCAATTTCTAAATTGCTCCAGAGAGGCAAAATCGACTGATTCCAAAATTCCAGCAGACTTTGTGTAAAATTCAGTCGTCATTTCTGGAATGCATGTGGAAATGTGAAGAGCCTCAATTACTAAAAATCGCTTGGGAATGGGAAAAAAAAGGCTATAGAAGTTAGAAGTCACACTATGAAATGAAGACTTATAATGTGATGTAGTATATAATTTCACATAGTAATATAAAGCTACACTGTATGATATTGGCAAACAGACAGATACACAGAGTCAACAGACTGCAGAGCCCAGCTGTAAGCTCACACAGATGGGGTCACCTGAAGTTTTTCCAGTTTAAAGGTACACAAGGGTATACAAACATTGCAAAATGATTACTGCCAGAGTATTGGTTAACACCTGCACAATATCACCTCATATCCTTTCTTTTTTGAGGTGAGAACTTTAAGAAATATTCTCTTAAGGGCTGGAGTGATAGAACAGCAGGAAACGCTTACATGAGGCCAATCCAGATTCAGTTCCCAGCATCCCACGGAGTCCTTTGAGCAACGGCCAGGAGTAGTCCCTGAGCATGGAGCTAGGAGTAACCCCTGGGCATTGCCAAGGATTGGTGCCCCAAAGCAATATATATATATATATATATATATATATATATACACACACACACACATATATACATACATATAATACATACACATATATAATACATGTATATAGTATATACATATAAATATATATTGTATATATGTATATACCATATAGTGTGGGCTGGAGCGATAGCACAGCAGTAGGGCATTTGCCTTGCACGCAGCCAACATGGCCGACCCGAGTTCGATTCCTCCGCCCCTCTCGGAGAGCCCGGCAAGCTGCCGAGAGTATCTCGCCCGCCCGGCAGAGCCTGGCAAGCTCCCCGTGACGTATTCGATATGCCAGACACAGTAACAACAAGTCTCACGATGGAGATGTTACTGGGCCCGCTCGAGCAAATTGATGAGCAACGGGAGGACTGTGACCGTGACAGTGACAGTGACCATATAGTGTGCATATATTAAAACCATAATGTATACATATATTATTTCAGTAACTTTCACCTGTGGACTATAATATTATTAGCTATAATCACTTTGCTGTATACAAGATTCACAAAACATACTCAGCTTTGAAATTTTATACCATCTGAATGATATCTCCCTCCTTTACCCAGGGTCAGTGATCTTTGACTAAGGCACTAAAGCAAGACAATGCAAATGGAAAGAGCCACAGCTGGGGAAAGTACTTCGACACGTATATTTGACAAAGAATGTCTAACTAGACTTATTCCAATAATGGGAATAAACAGGGCCTGGAGGTAGTAGAACAACTAGGGCACATGGTCGAGGTGGCCTGGCTTGACTTCGATTCCCATTCCACATGGTCCCCCAACCAACTCTGGAAGTGGCCCAGGTCTCCATGGCACCATAGGGTCTAATAGCATCACATTTTGGGAACTTGCTTTGACTCTCCAGTGAGGCCCCCGGACTCCTGAGAATTGCTTGGACTCCAGAGCACTGTGTGGATTCCCCACCCCCATTCCTGATGCTCCCCCACCAAACCCAGAAAAGAAACAAGAGTCAGAGATAGTACAAGCAGTAAGGTTCATGCCTGGTATGTTGTCAACCCAAATTTGAATTCCAGCATTGCCTATATCCCCCAAACATGACCAGGAGTGAGCTCTGAGCACAGAAGCAGGAGTAAGTCTGAATATCATGGGATATAAAATTAAAAAGAAAAAATAAAACAAATAACTCAATATAAATATTTTTATATAATCTGTAACACTCCCCCCAAAAAACCTAAATAATTCACTGAAGAAACACACAAGGAATAAATAAACACATGCATGTTCGCTCATTATTCTCCATAATTGAGAAATGTCTTATAATGTAAGCCATTCCTGTGTAAGTTACATTGTGAAAGACAGACCCAAACATTAACATTCACCCCATATATAGAGTGACATATATTTTTCTTGTGATGAGGACACTCAAGATTTATTCTCTTAGCAACTTTTAAATATGTACAGCTATAATGTTACACGTGTCAGTTATACTGCCATAAAAATGTCAATTAAAAATGAAAATTAAAAATATGGACCATGTTCTTGTGATGTTGAAAGAACTAGTACTCACAGGCACCATTGGTGAGGATATAAAAAGCCACAACCACTTTGGGATATAATCTGGCAATTTCTCTAAAAAAATTAAACATTTACCTAATATATGATCCAACTCTATTAAGGGGGAGTATCAAGGGGAAATTGATATTTGTGTCCTTGCAGAGACTCAAGCATGTGTCAAAGTAGCTTCAGAGGCAATTGCCAAGATAATGGAAATACCTGAAAGAAATGGTTGGCTGCGATAGCACAGCGGGTAGGGCGTTCGCCTTACAAGCGGCCAACATGGCCGACCCGAGTTCGATTCCTCCGCCCCTCTCGGAGAGCCCGGCAAGCTACCGAGAGTATTGGATATGCCAGACACAGTAACAACAAAGTCTCCAATGGAGACGTTGCTGGGCCCGCTTGAGCAAATCAACGATCAACGGGAGGGCCTTTACCTTTACCTTACCTGAAAGAAAACCTCTCATTGGGTGACTAGATAAACAAATCATGATGTAAAGATGCTATGGGAAATAACCATTGTCCCAGAAAGCATGGGTTAATTTCAAAATAATAGTGCAGAGTAAAAAATAACCAAACCACAAAATAGTGTGTGTTCCATTGGAATACTATGCAGCTGTGAGGAGAGATGAAGTCATGAGACTTGTTCACAAGTGGATAGACATGCAGTGTCATGCTAAGTGAAATGAGTCAGAAAGAGAGGGACAGACATAGAAGGACTACACTCACTTGTGGAATATAAAATAACATAATATGAGACTGATACCCAAGGACAGTAGACACAAGGGCCAGGAGATTGCTCCATGATTGGAAGCCTGCCTTGTGAGCTGGGGGAGAAGGCAGCTGGAATAGAGAAGGGATTACTAAGTCAATGATGGTTGGAGGGATCAATCGGGATGGAAGATGTGTGCTGATAAAGGGCCAAACGTGATAGCGACTCAGTATCTGTACTGCAATCCATAATGCCCAAAAGTAGAGAGAGAGTTTGGGGGAAACTGTCTGCCATGGAGGCAGGGGAAGGGCTGGAAAGGGGAGGTACATTGAAGGTACATTGGTGGGGACATTGGTGGTGGAGAATGTGCACTGGTGGAGGGATGGGTGTTCGATCATTGTATGACTGAAACTCAAACATGAAAGCTTTGTAACTGTATCTCACGGTGATTCAATTAAAAAAAAAGAAAAAGAAAAAATAGTGTGTTCTGGAAAGCTCTGTACCATGCAGGAAACTCATCAACTCCTCCACAGAGCTGGGAGATGCATGGGGAACAGAAGTGGGAGAAAGAAGGTCTGGTTCCGAGTACTGCACTACCAGATGGATGTGCGGAAGCAGGAGCTCGGAGCTTTCTCAACCGGATGCTGGGAGGAGCCTGGAGGTGGATCAAAATGTCCAGACTCATGCAAGTGTCCACTCTGACCTGCAAAGCTATTGTAAGTCCATTTACTGCCATGAAGCTGGAACAAAACGGAAGTCTCCCCCTCCCGGGCCCAGAGCTGCAGGTCAAATAGCAGAAGTTCCAAGACCCGCATCCGCGCTTCTCACAGACCTCAGGCAGGGGGTCTGTGAACTGTGCTTTGAAAAATACTCCTTGGGGCTGGAGTGATAGTCCAGAAAGAAGGGCATTTGCCTTGCATACGGCCAACCTGGGTTTGATTCCCGGCATCCCATAGGGACCCCTGAGCACCGCCTGGAGTGATTACTCAGTGCAGAGCCAGGAGGAACCCCTGAGCATCACCAGGTGTGACCCCCTCCCAAAAAAAAGCTGAAAAAGAAAAGAAAAATACTCCTCAAGGAAAAAGAAAAGACACCCTCTGTGCTACACCAGCCCCAGGCTGGAGTGTCTCATTTTGGGGTGGGTCAGTCAGTTGCGGGGCCAGACAGGGCCAGCGGTGGCACAGGCAGGCAGTTGCTGCTGAGCTGGGTACCACAGCCTTCCAATTTCTTCCCTCCTCTTCTACACCGGCTGGTTTCCAGGTGCATTTACCCCCTCCAGTCATGGCTTATCTAGGAGTAAGAATACCTGCCACTCCAGGGGTTCTGCTGGGACCCCAAAACTCTTCTTCCTCATATGTGATACTTCCCCAAGCATCTCTCAAACTGCCAGCACCCTCCCCACCCTGACCCCAGAAGAAGAATCCCTATAATACAAGGAAAAACATCCCAACGTTTCAAAAACATTATGGAAAAGATGCTAGTGAGGCCTCAAAACATCACCAGTGATGTTCTGTCCAATAAGTTACTGTTCTGTTCAATAACTCCTCCTCCCCCAACCACACACACATATAAATTTCAGAGCCTCTTTTCCTGACTATATATCGTGTACTGCGATCTTATGATTGGAGATCAGGGGGCACTGCGAGTGTCTGGTAAATTAGCAAAGAAAGCAGAGATTATTTTAAACAGCAATTAAAAAGGGAAATTGAAATTCTATAAACTTTTTAAAAATACTAATAACCCAGAGGAAGGTTAATGCACTTTTATCTTATCAGTCAGTGTCTTCCAGGATTAAAAAGGTGTTGTTGTTAAGCTGCTCTATCCGTGGTGTTAAATTAATTAAAAAGAGAGTTGCTAGGTAGTGGCTAATGGGGGCAAGGGGTGGTGCTGAAGGTTTACTCCTGACTCTGTGCTCAGGAGTGAGCCCTGGAGGTGCTTGAAGAGCTATTCCAGGTGCCAAGAAACCTCCTTACGCTCTCAAAGCCCAGACAGAGGTGCTTTGATGCCTTAAAAACCCTATGGGAGGGGCTGGAGCGATAGCACAGCAGGTAGAGTGTTTGCCTTGCACCCGGCTGACCTGGGTTAGATTCCCAGCATCCCATATGGTCCCTTGAGCACCACCAGGAGTAATTCCTGAGTGCATGAGCCAGGAGTAACCCATGTGCATCACCGGATGTGACCCAAAAAGAGAAAAAAAAACTCTGTGGGAGGCCAGAGAGACAATAGAGTAGGTAAAGCCTTGCATGCGGTCAACTAGGGTTCGATATTCCTGGCACCCTATACTGTTCCCTGAGTCCAGAGCAGGGAGTGACCTGAGCACGGAGTTAGGAGTAAGCCCTGAGTACAGTCAGTCTGGCCCCCAACAAAACAAAACCAGGGGCTGGAGCAATAGTACAGCGGTGAGGGCATTTGCCTTGCACATGGCTGACCTGGGTTCAATCCCCAGCATCCCATAGGGGCCCCCAAGACCTGCCAGGAATAATTCCTAAGTGCAGAGCCAGGAGTAACCCTGAGCATCGCTGGGTGTGACCCAAAAACAAAAACAAGAAAGAAATAGAAACATTGGGACAATCAAAACTAGGATCTTCCAAAGAAGGCCTATGGCCCTAGCCAGTGGGAAATTTTCCTTGCTCTGCTTCGGGCTCTTCTGAAAGTTTTTCTCCCATTCTGTGGGTAGAGTCATCAGCCACGTCTGATAGAGTTCTGCCTGATACAGAAGGATTTTTGATCCAGCAAGCTTTGTTTCTTGGACCATCCCTAGCAGAGCTCAGGGTTAACTCCTCGCTCTATGCTCAGGGCTTACTCCTGGCTCTATGCTCAGGGCTTACTCCTGGCTCTATGCTCAGGGCTTATTCCTGGTTCTGCACTCAGGGATGACTCCTGGCAGGGCTTGTGCAACCATATGTGATGTCGGGTCAAACCCAGGTTGGCAAGCGCCTGGTTCAATGTATATGGATGGGCCACTTTTCCTTCAGACTGTATCAAGTCAGCACATCTCTGCCCTCCTCAGTTCCCTCAGCCCGCATATTCTTCTCAGTTCCATCTCTTCTGTGGCCTGGTTTCAGCTGGCAACCCTATCAAGACTTCTAGGTTTGAGGGTCACTTGTGCACCCGGACACCTGCACTGGAGAAGGCAAGCTAGCAGCAAGACCGAGGCCAGGCCAGGGTTGAGCATTTCTGACGGGCCTACTGCGGCCTTCTCTGTGGAGAACCTTGGAAACTGCCATTGAAAAGAAGCCTGGGCCTGGGGAGGCTCTTTACGCAGTCAAGAAAGAATTTAATTTACGTAACAATAATCACATATATATTATTGGACTGCTTCTAATTTGCACAGTGCTTCGGGCTGCTATTCAATCCGGGCCAGCTGGAACCCTTACAGATACCCACTACTCTCTTGGCAAGAGAGAAAGAGAGAGAGAGAGAGAGAGGAGAGAGAGTAGAGAGGGATAGAGAGGAAAGAGAGGGAGAGAGAGAGGAGAGAGAGAGGAGAAAGAGAGAGAGGAGAGGAGAGAGAGAAGAGAGGAGAGAGAGGATAAAGGAGAGAGAGGAGAGAGGGAGAGAGAGAAGAGAGGGAGAGGGGGGAGGAGAGAGGGAGAAAGAGAGGAAGAGAGGAGAGAAAAGGAGAGAGAGAGGGAGGAGAGGGAGAGGAGAAGGGAGAGAGGGAGAGGGAGAGAAGGAGAAGGAGGGGGGAGATTGAGAGAGGGGGAAGGGGAAAGGAAGTGGGGGGAGGGAGGGGGAGAGGCTCCTATGACAGGAAAGTGTAAGGTAAGAAAAAACCTTGCTCATGTCTCCCTGCCCTTTGATCCTACTATCTACCAGCTAGCTTGACTCAGCATGTTTCAGAAACACTGTTTTCATACCATCACTCTAACCTCAGAAAATGATGTGAGTGTCCTTCTTCTCAGAGGAGGTAGCTGGGTTTGGCAAGGGGTGAAACAGCCCACGTTTCCATGGAAAGGAACTAGCCAGGCTTGTTTGAATCCATGTCTTTCGCTGCCTCCTCAGAGATCAATTTAGGTTTAGTCATCTCTGCCCTGCCTGGCGAGAGAAGCCACATACTTTAGCTGCTCTAGAAGTTTTGAGTGTGTGAATGTTCATTTCACAAGGCCTGAAGGCATCCTTAATTTTCCATTTCCATTTCCATTTCCATCCATTTTCCACAAATCCTCTGTTAGGCCTATTGTGTTGCCTTGTGGGAATAAAACCAAAATGGTTGCCCTGTGCACGCCCAGACACACTCTCTGAGAACCATCCCTCTTACAAAGATGTGAGGGCCAGGAAGATTACCCCATAGTCAGAAGTCTATCTCATGAGCTGGAGGAGAAGGCAGCTGGGATAGAGAAGGGATCGCTGAGTCAATGATGGTTGGAGGATCGTTTGGGATGGGCGATGTGTGCTGAAAGTAGATAAAGGACCCAACGAGATAGCCTCTCAGTATCTGGATTGCAAACCATCATGCCCAAAAGTAGAGAGAGTACGGGGGAAGTTGTCTGCAATGGAGGCAGGGGGAGGGTGGGAAAGGGGGCAGGTGGGAGGATACTGGGGACATTGGTGATGGGAAATGTGCACTGGTGGAGGAATTGGTGCTCAATTATTGTATGACTTGAAAGTCAAACATGAAAGCTTTGTAACTATTTCACCGTGACACAGTAAAAAATAAAAAAGAAGAAAAAGAGATGTGAGGGGAGAAAAGAGAAAGGAGAGGAAATTAAAGGCAGCCCCAACTCTTCCTGACCAGACTGGTCCTCATTAGGAGGTAGAATTTTCAGTAATCCCCCTGGTGTGTAGCTTCACACTGTCTTTTGCCCAGAAGACAGAGGATCAAGCAGTGACAACCTCATTTTACAAAGACACAAAAAGGTTGAAGACCAAGCCAGAGGTCGGAGCGATAGTACAGTGGGTAGGGCATTTGCCTTGCATGCGGCTGACCCGGGTACAATCCCTGGCATATCATATGGTCCTCCCAAGAGGAATAATTCCTGAGTGCAAAGCCAGGAGTAACTCCTGAGCATTGCTGAGGAATAAAACCAAAATGGTTGCCCTGTGCACGCCCAGACACACTCTCTGAGAACCAAAAAGACCAAGCCAGACATCGTATGACTGAAAAGTGGCAGAGCAAGATTTGGACACAAGCATCTGACTTCACAGCCCACCCTTCTAACTTCTACTAGAATATTGTTATGATCATTCTTCCCAGACGTCCTCAGAAACCAAGCTCCATCTAGCTATGAAGACACTTGATGAAAGAAGGTTTCTCTTTCTTTCTATGAACCCTGACTCCCAAGTTACGTAAGAAACAGATAATAATTCTGGGTCACTAACTCATGACTTTCGATCCATTTTAGTCAACTTCAAAAAAAATATGCCAGAGGTAGGTATAAAATTGTCAGCAGCTTCATCAGGTTATGATCTTGGAGAAGGAGAGGTGGAGTGTGTGTTTAAAATTGGGCTGTATTTCTTTTGGTTGCATAAAGAGATGTTGGCTTGTTTCCTTGATAGTAAATGCCAGCTTCTCTTATCAGTCCTTTCTTGGTTGTCTGAATCTCCTTCAAGGTAAACTCTGTAAGACCAGGGATGAGATCAGCCTTGGTCATCCCATCCCTGTTCTCCCACGACCTGGTGCTGTCATGGGCACATACTTTGTCTTATGACTCTGTTCTTGAATGTATCAACTTTGAAAATGAAAGGGAAGGAACACTAACATTGGGCTATGTGTTCCTATGTAAATCTCCCTGGAAAAATAAAGACCTAAATGATAAAATTTGATGTCTACCAACTCCTCAAGAATCTATCCGTGATTAAGAGCTTGTAGTTCCATTCTCCAGTACTGTTCTGAGGTTTCCAGAACTTAATTCTGCCTTGTAAATTGAGGTCAGAGGAATCGAAATCCTCTGGGCTGTTTCTTTGTTCCCCAGACAACTGTCGCCATCAACACTGTCTTACTGAATCTCTACTCTATTAAATTGTTTTTTGGTCCCAAAACAGGTCATTTGTTGCCTCTCTCTCCCAGCAGAAGGCAAGCTGCAAAAAAGAACAGAAAATCACAGCGGAGGCAAAATGGGATAGAAAGGAGCTCTTCGATGTGGACCCTTGTTTTATTAGCTCCTCCTGAACTGAACCCTTCAATGGCACGTTCATGCTGTCAGGGAGGTTGGAGGTGGTGGGACTGCATGGAACTATTACCTGGACATGACCAGGAACCCACGAAGAATGCATCTGTTTGGAAAACTATGTCTTTTGCTGGGAGTCTGAACCACATAAACCTCTTGACTCAGCTCAGTTAGAGGAGAACCATGAATCAGATAAATTGAATGAAAACCCAGCCGTCTCCAAGTTCCCATTACCCAGTCTCTGAGCTAGCTCACATCTGCATGGTGGTACCTGACCTCTTCTGAGCGCCAGTCTTCATTCTTAAGGATCTCTTTGAAAACTAAAGCTTAGAGTGATCTTATGAGCGGCAACGATCCCGGGACTGCTCTGAGCACACTACATGGGTCATTCACTAGAGCCCCCAACAATCCAGTGGGGGTTGGTGGGACTTTCCTCACTGTTTTGCTAAAGATGAAAAAGACTTGAAAGAAAGAAAATTATTCATCAATGGTGATTGATCAAAATGGATTAATCCGGGGGTATCGTGCCACCAGCAGGTCAATCTGTACCTGTGAGGTGAGTGCATCAGGAGCCTGATGGCACCTTCAGACTTCCAGATACCCCAAAATTGCAGCTGTGCCTTTGGCCAGACCCCAAAAATGTGGGGCAAAGTTTACCAAGAAAGAAAATGGCCAAAAGTTAGGTATGTGGGAGACACACCCACAAACCACCTCCAGCTCAGCTATATAATTGAAGGGATGGCCTCTCTGGTTCCTGATCGAATTGCTTAACGGCCATGATTCCAGAAACTCGGAAACAAATCTCGAACCCAGCGGCTTTGGCAGAAATGCATCCAGACCCTGCAGTAGGTTACTGTCACTGGGCCACCCCAGGGGGGTAAAGGGTGCTGTCCCTCCACCTGCTCCCCCTTGGCGGCTCGGTGACTGCCATCCGCCAGAGGCCATTGGAAGTCAGATTTATGACCGCAGTGGCAAGACATGTGGGGCCTCACAGGTTGAGAGTGGATCCGGCCCTTTCCTCCCCAACCCAATGAAACCCCAAGTCGCAGCCAACAAACAGCCTCTCTGGCTCCTGATCAAGTTGATTAACGGCCATGATCCCAGAGACTCAGAAACAAATCTCGAAACCCAGCAGCTTTTGGCAGAAATGGGTCTGGTCCCTGCAGTAGGTTACTGTCGCCAGGCCACCCCAGGGGGGAAAGGGTGTTGCCCCTCTACCTGCTCCCCCTTGGTGGCTTGGTGACTGCCATCTGCCAGAGACCATGGACAGTCAGGTTTGGGCCCGAAGTGACAAGACACGTAGGACCTCACAGGTTGTGGGTGGAGGCGGCCCTTTCCTCCCCATCCCAACAAGACCCTGAGTCGCCGCTCATGAATGGCCTCTTTGGCTCCTGATCAAGCCGTTTAATGGCCATAACTCAGAAATCTTGAAACCCAGCGGCTTTTGGCTGAAATGCGTCTGGTCCTTGCAGTATGTTACCAGTCCTGGGACAACCTAGGTGGGAATAGGTTTCGTGCCTTGGCCTGTTCCCTCTGGTGGCCCGGTGGCCGCCATTCTCCAGAGGCCACTGGAGAGTCTGGGCCTGCAGTGAAGAGACACACGGGACCTCACGGGATAGGGGTGGAGCCGGCCCTTTCCTCCCCACCCCAACAAGACCCCGAGTTGCCATTCATGAAGGCCTCTATGGCTCCTGATCTAGCTGATTAATGGCCAAGATCCCAGAGACTCAGAAACAAATCTCAAAACCCAGCGACTTTTGGTAGAAATGCATCTGGACCCCACAGTAGGTTACTGTCACTGGGCCACCCCAGGGGAGAAAAGGTGCTGTCCCTCTGCCTGCTCCCCGTAGATGGCTCGGTGGCTGCCATCCTCCAGAGGCCATTGGACAGTCAGGTTTAGGTCCTCAGTGATGAGACACGTGGGGTCTCATGGGATGGGGGTGGAGCCAGCCCTTTCCTCCCCATCCCACGAGACCCCAAGTCACCGCCCATGAACAGCCTTTCTAGCTCCTGATCAAGCTCCTTAATAGCCATGATCCCAGAGACTCAGTAACAAATCTTGGAACCCAGCAGGTTTTGGCAGAAATACTTCCAGATTTAAGTGTTAAAAATTTGGAATTTCAAAATCGCACGGCCACTACTGCAGCCACACGACATCATATGTTATTCTTAGCCAGCAATAGAAAACAAATTGTCTACTGTTGCCTTTTCAGCAGATCTGAGTGTTGGGGTAAAATCCCAAATAATAATGGTGGGTTTGGTGTCAAAATATTGAATGTAATCAAAGTAGAGAGAGAGTAATGTGGAAATCACCTACCCTATAGGTAGGGGGAGGGTGTGGGATAGGGGTATACTGGGGTTTTTGGAGAATGCACACTGGTGAAGGTATGGGTGCTTCATTGTATGACCGAGACTTAAACCAGAAAGCTTTGTAACTGCTTTCTTGGTGATTCAAAAAACAAAATTATAAAAAAAAATGAAAAAAATGGATTAATCAATCAGATCCCAGTCAAGGAGAGTCTGGTGCTATAAAGAAGGTGTTGTCCTGGGCTCTCTTGCTCTTCCCCTCTGGGTGGCCCAGGCAGGGTCTCTCTAAGTACCCTTTCTGACTTTCGATAGGCCCACTGTGAGACTCTGCTGCCCAGCTAATGAAGCCTGGCACTTTCCAAATTGGGCTCAAATCTAGCTCCTCCTTTGACTCCTTGATACTCTCTGAGTGTACCCATCTCTCCAGCCCTCTAAAGCTCTGACTCATCGCAAACATACTTTTCACCTTCACATCTTAGCACGTTTGCATCTGGCATTCCTTTGCTTGAGGTGTCCTTCCCTTCTTCCCTGAGTATTGAGTGCTCAGAGGAAATCCCCAGTGCATGTGGACTGTACAACTTCTTTTGACTGTCTAACAAGCAGTTCATCCCTCCTCCTTGAACTTCCATGAAATCCAGCCAAATCTTCACGAGGGCACTTTGGAGTTATACATCACTTTGGTTTACTGCTGTGTCTGCTCATGCGGCTCATCCAAGGACAGAATGAGTGGCTAACTGATCATGGTACTAGAGCTCTTATTTCAGTATTTCTTAACAGGATGCAGTTTTGTCTCTACTCCAGGGGATTTGGAGGCAATTTCTGGAGACATTTTTGGTCACAATTGGGGTGGCTGGGGTATTAGCATCTAGTATGTAAAAGTTAGTGACAATGCTAAAAGTACTATATGCAGTAGTCTCACCCAATGAAAATTTCACTGTATCACTGTTATCCCATTGATCGTTGAATTACTCAGGCAGGTGCCAGTAACGTCTCTCTTCCTCCCAGCCCTGAGATTTTAGCAGTCCCTTCTTACTCGTCTTTTCCCAATGATTGGAGGCTCTTTCAGGGTCTGGGGAATGAGACCAGTTGTCATTACTGTATTTGGCATATTGAATACGTCACAGGGGAACTGGCTAGATAAATGAAAATTTATCTAGTCCAAATGTTCATATTATGGAGACTGAGAAACTGACTTCTTTCAGTGCCTAGTTACAGTAAGCAATTTGTAACTAGTAGAGCAAATACAGCTAGGAACTTCAGCTGTGGTGGGTGTCTGTGTCTGAGGATAAAAGGCCCACTATACGGAAACTAGCTGGGAAATCCAGATAGAATCAAAGACTTTTAACTCCCAGACATCTGGAAGAGAACGATCTGACACACATAGGTTCCTCAATCTTCTGCTGCTCTGGGCTTTTGAAGATCAATATTTACTTGACATAGAATATCTGGTATAGCAGAAAACATAAGAAAGCTCCATTTAGAAAAGAAAACAACTTGAATTTTGTATTTTAAAATTTATATTTGAGGGTGGTAGTAGGTGGTAAAGAGATAGTACAGGAGACAAGTTGCTTGCCTTGCATGTATCTGACCCTAGTTTTATATTCAGCACACATATGGCCCCCAGAGCATAGCCAGAAATAAACAAATAGCCAGAAGAATACCCAGAGAACCACAAGGCTTGATGCCCACTCCCCATGAAACAAACACACTATCAACACTATCCTCCCGTTGTTCATCGATTTTCTCGAGCGGGCCCAGTAACGTCTCCATTGTGAGACTTTGTTGTTACTGTGTTTGGCATATTGAAAACGTCACGGGTAGTTTGCCAGGCTCTGCCGTGCGGGTGAGATACTCTCGGTAGCTTGCCGGGCTCTCCGAGAGGGGCGGAGGAATCGAACTCGGCTCGGCCATGTTGGCTGCGTGCAAGGCAAACGCCCTACCTGCTGTGCTATCGCTCCAGCCCTGAAACAAACAAACATAAAAATAAAATAAAACCTGTATTTGATGTACAGCAGTGTATAAATTTAAGGTATCTGATATATTCCTTAGGGTTAATTTTTCCCCCCAGGAGTAGTGAAGACAAGAAACAGGGAAGAATTATCAGCTTTATAGGGGTAATTGAAAAATGTGATCTCCTGACTGTATTTCAAATTATATTATAGACTTCTTAGATGAGTACCCAAGGTTTGGAGAGAATGTGATCCTAGAGACATCTAAAGAAATAAGCACTGTGTGGTGGTGGGATGCTTTGAGCAGAATATTAAGAAAATGCTGGCCCAGGGAAAGGAATACTGTGGTGACGTAGTAATTAGTGGTCATGGCTTAACAAGAAGAATTTAGAAATATTTCTTGAGTAAACAAATGGACTAATGATAATTATGGAAGAATTTTTTCTGGTTTGCTATAAGTAATTTATTATCCAAGCTAGGCCACTCCTGAAAATAAAGGGAGTGCTGTGCATAATTAAGGAAGATTAATTGATCCATGACAGGCATAGACTGAGACTGTTTCAGGAAAATTAGAACCTATTATAATTCAGTGAAAATACTCTATTCTACTTATTCTATATAGACCATGGGGTAGCATACACTTGGCATACAGACGCCTGTATCTTCCTCATAGCAGACATTACTAATCAATGACAGCGTTCTTCCTCTCTGTGTTTATATGTGAGTTCAAATCATTCTCAATGGAATGCCCAACCTTTTACTACAAATTCTCTACAAGAATTGGCAAAAGGAGATCATATCTCTGATGTATAAAGAGCCACACCTTTTTTCACTGCATTGTCCATAATCCTTATCCACTTTTCTATTGAACTTCTTATTCTAATAAATTTCCAATTCTACCTTTTCAAATTCCTATAAGAAGGCAAAAATCCTACACACAGATATCTACTACTTACATGCAAATTGCAGGGTTATCTAAATATCTTGCAGACTTAAGAAAAATGTTGTAGGATGTTTTTATCAATTTGATAACTACAGTCAGTTAGGCATGGATAGTACATGTTTTTCAATTAATAGCTAATAAAATGAAACCCTCTGATGAATTTCTGCATGTTGGAAGTTGTAGAGTTTGATTAATGTGACCATTTTTGAAAGGAGATTCCAGTTGTTATCTTGGTAAATATATCAAAGAATTTTTACATGCTTGGCAGTTACTAAACTAAGTAGGATGAACCACGAACAATGATTGATAGACAGGAAGCTATAAGCAGTTAAGAGTCCATCTTCCCTCTACGAATATTAATGTTAACCAACAAGAACATGGTGGAACAATGTCAGAGGCTACAGAGTTTCTAAGGTGAGTTTCTGTAATTTTAATCAGAGTGGTGATCAGCTGTTTGGAAACAAGGCTGACTCAGCGTATCCATCTTGGTTAGCAAAATAAGTGTTAAGTTGCTATAGATTGATCTCTAACTCTGTAATATTTCTGTAAATTGCTTTTTCGAAAACACTTTGTGACACACACCCATTAAACTCTAACTTTAGCCCTCAAAATGAAATGAATCCTTATCAACATTAAAGTCTAATTTTTTTGGTTATTCATATGCAACAATAAGCATGGGTATTATCTGATATTAGCCCTGGGTGTCCATTGTAAATAAAATGTTCACTGCAAACCTAAATCCTGCATCAATAGTAAAAAACATGCAAATATCTTAGACTGACAGCCTGTGATTTGGATAGGCTACAGGAATATTTCATTTGGCCCTATCTTTAAAATTATAGCTGAAAGTTTTCATATTCTAAAAATAAGGAATTTTTACTTATTCTTAAAAAGTACATTTTAAAACTAAAAAACAAACAAAAAAATTCAACTCTTAAGACTATAATAGCACTGGTTGTCTACCCAGGAAGGTACTAAGGAAGGTACTAAGTATTTCCCAGTTGTACTCAGGCATTCTTATTTAATATGGGCCTTCCTGGTCCATGGAGGTATTTCTGTTTGCAATTCCTGGTTAAGCTTAATAAGCCAATCACAAAGGAATCAACCATGAAATTGAATATGGAGTTACCCAAGAGTGTATTTTAGTTTAAATTTAACTTCAGGCTTATGATAAACATTAACCAGCTGTTCCAACACAAACATACACACATCTGTACAGACTTAAGCACACATAGAGAACTAATTCAATGCATCCATCCAGATCTTCACTGAATACCTACTATCTGCCAGAAACAATGCCAGGTGTTTTCATATGTCTCAACATGATCTTTGCTCTTGAAAAATCCAGGCACCAGCAAGACAAACACACAAGCTAATACAATCATGTAAATAAATTTTCAAACTAATGAATTTCTAGGTTGAGGTATTACAGTATTTCTGTTACGTATTACGGAATTTCTGATGGGAGCATGAGCCCCAGATCTTACCTTGTCATTTCAAACATACGTTGTCTTTTTTTTTCAACTTTTGGGGTCATACCTGGCGATGCACAAGGCTTACTCCTGGCTCACGCGCTCAGGAATTACTCCTGGCGGTGCTCGGGGGACAATATGGGATGCTGGGAATTGAACCCGGGTCCACCACATGCAAGGCAAACACCCTACCCGCAGTGCTTTGACTCTAGCTCCAACACGTTGTCATTTTTAGAAGTAGAAGGGGGTTGAGGAAGCTTGGGTCACTCCATCTTACTGACTTTTAAAGGTCTCTCAGAGCTCCTGTCCAAAAGAACAGAGAGTAACAAGGGTAACAGAGAATCAGAGAAAAGCTGTATTCAGTTAGGGGTTAATCTGTTGTTAGGGCGCGGATTGTGATCTCCCTTTAACGACAAAGAAACTCCAGAGACTGCAAACAGCAAGCAAGGTTTATTGTAAGACTGGCTAGCCAGGGTCAAGCCGCCTACACAGACACGCAGGTCAGTTAGGTGAGGCAAGACCCCGAACTTCTTCAAAGGGGATCTTATATAGGCCTTCACTGGCCGTTACAGCAAAGCCCGCGCATTTCATAGCCAATAGATTTGTAACGACATATGCTTTCTTAACCAATCCAATTAAGGGTACATCACTTCTTAGCCTATAGTTTAAAGATCAGCATTTTGCGTCGGTGCTTAGGAACTGAGAGGTTTTTAAGGCAGTCCTGGGTCTTGCAACATGGGTCTTGTGAGAGACATCCGGTTATCTGGTCTGACCCCCACCCTTCTAGTACCTGTATCTGAATTCCTTGCTCAGGGGCAGAAAAACCAGTTATTTTGCAGGGCAGGCTCCTATAAAGCAGATCTGAAAAAGCTTATCTAGACCTGTTCCTTGAAAAACAAGTTATTTTGCAATGCAGGTTCCTATTGAGCTAAGCTAAATTAATTCTGGTGGTAGTCCATGTTGGGCCTGTCCCTTACACTGTTTACATCACAGGCAGGCCTAAATGGAGGAAACGAGCAATTTTACTCTCTCAATATAATACTTCCCCCACTCTCACCTCCCCACCCTCAAATGACTTGAAAAGTGGGTCACTGCATTGTTATTAGATTTGGAAAACAGTATCTGGAAAGATCTTTCTTGCTCCCCACCAGTGCTGGTTTGTTTCTCCGATTTCAACAACTCCTGAGATGAGGATGTTACAAAATTTGAGCTGGAAGTTTTTCATCCTCTTGGACATTCATCTGACTCCCTAGTGGCTATAACTAATGGTTATTCATGTCACTTGGGGTCACCTTGGAGGTCAGTCTTTATTGAAATGAAGGACTTGTAGGAGGCTCTGTAGCCAGGCCAATCCAATTTATATTTGACAAAACGCTGAGTAGCTCAGCTAAGCCTCTGAAAGAATCAAATGGAGAAAGATCTCGCTAGACTGGAACTCTGGGCACAAGCCAAAAGATGAGTATTAACAAGGATAAATATTGCTTTGAAAAATCAATTGCTCAAGTAGAGAGTGGAGAGGGGCAAACTTGGCTGGGGTTCCCACGAGAAAGACCTGAGATGTTCTAGAGCCTTATGCAAGCCAAAAATGATTCAGTGCCATGAAGAGATGCTAATTAACTCTGGTTAATAAATCACAGAATTCCAGCTCCATTGATGAAGGCAACATGGGTAATTTATTGAATCATATACCTCAAAGTCCAAGGTTAAACTCTAAATGTTCATCACTTTTTAATGTGTAAAAATTCCAAATTCTGGTGGCTTACAAATATTTCCATACCTTTCTCCTAGATCTATGAATCTGCTACATTTTTGGTTGGTAAAGTTTGGGTTTGAGGGATCTGACTGAGAACTTCTCATAGGTTCTGTGTGATTTTATGCAACTTCAGCCTAGGCCCCAGGAAAACGGGCATTAGCAACCTGGATAGGACGATTTCATGGATCCTCTGAGCTTTTCAAGGGAGTGAAAGGGGCCGGAGTGATAATACAGCCAGTATGGCATTTGCCTTGCACACGGCCGACCAAGGTTTGATTCCCGGCACCCTACATGGTCCCAAGAACACCGCCAGGAGTAATTCCTGAGTGCAGAGCCAGGAGTAAGTCCTGACAGGTGTGGCTCAAAAATGAAAAAAAAAGGAATAAAATTATTAATTGGGAAACATAATCTACCTGTTGTCTTAGGAGGCAGAGTAGTTATGAGATAAATGAAACAAATGGGTGATTCTAATGCAAGAGAGCGAAAGTGATTCAATCTCTCATTTTCTGGCTTCTGTATGTCTGGGTTTAGAAATTCAAATGATGCCACAAGGAATTGTTTCTTTTATTTCTCTGCTATCCACTGTGCTGACTTCTTTGGATATTGAAATACTCACTTCTTTGGACATTGAAATCAACTATACTCACAGCTTACTGTCTACATTATATTGGTTTTTTTTAAAAAAATCTCATTGCCTTCATCAACATAATTTTACTATTAACTTTATTGTTCAAAACATTCAATGAGGGGAGACCCACCAGTTTGGACAATTTTTTCTTTAATGAAAAAGCACTGAATAATTCATACCCAGGACCCTTTGAACCTCTTACCTCAAATTTATGATCTTGCTACTAATCTTAAACCATTAGGTCATATGTATCACCAGCTGAGACCAAATTCCCGGGTTAGAGACCCACTTTCAACCAGATTCCACAATATTAATCAACATCTCAATGTTACCCTGTTCTTCCTCTGAGAATTACCACATTCTGGTGGTAGTAGTAGAAAAAAAAGTAGTACCTACCAAGGCCTGTCATGGGAAAACAGCAGCGAGCAACAGAGACGGAGCAGCTGTTGCTGAGTGTATTTCCACCCAAAGTTCCCGGCAGAGAGTCTCTGTCTTTGCTGGGCTAACTGAACCCCCACACGTAGAATGGAAAAGCAGATCCTACTCTTTGTTTCTGTCGCTTGGGGGTAAGTTGTCAAGCAACCTCCATAACCTGGCCCTCTCATCCCAGCCCCAGACAGGAGGCAACTAAGGGACCCCAGAGGGTGGGTGAGGGACAGAAGCCCTTCTCCTAAACCCAGCAGAAATGAAACCTGCTTCTTTGGCTTCTGGCCTGGGGTGCTCCCAGCCTCTGCTGGGATCCAAGGGGCTTGAGATAATGAGCTCAAACCACTTCTCATTTAGATGCAAATTTCACAAGAGGAGGGGGGCATAAAATGCCAAGATTTGTGTTACCAGGATATTAAACCACTCTGCATCAAACAAGAATGTGAAAGGAGGCTTTTCATTAAAGCTGGATGAGTTTTGCTCTGCGCAGGCCTGAGCAAAACTCTCTTTCTTTGGAAGGAGAATTCGGAGCCGGAGGTTTTGGATTTGGTGGGCAGAGGGCTGGGTTCAGCCTAAACTCAGTCCTGGCACTGTGATCACATCAAGAAGTTTCTGTTCACATTTTGGACTCTGGTGCCAGGGGACCCTTTGAGATTTGTGACAAATCGTATAGACTGCAAAGACCGCCACTCAGGATTAGAATCCTGGCTCTGTCATTCTGGCTCAGTTCCTTTATCTGTTTCAGGGCCTAATAATAGTCCTATTTCCTGGGTGACTCTCATGAACTGGTTCCATGCATACACAATTCAGGATCTGGCTGGTAGTATGTGTTATCTATCATTAGGATCACCAGAGTCGCAGTAATTATGGCATGATCATCTTGGAAGGCTGTAATTGCCTACTATTATAAAATGCTGATTTCAGATTGGAGTCTTTTTTTCTATTGCAAGTTTTTATCTTGCACTAGTTTTAGTGGGTCTGGGGGCATCATAGGGGAAAAAGCACCCCAGGGTTGGGTATTTAGTGGTCAGGACCAAGGACAGTTTGCCCTAGGTGGTACCAAAAAAGCTTGTTGTTTAGTTAGGACAAATAGTAATGGAAAGGCATTACTTTATGTATGAAATCACACTAATAACAATTTGCAAACCACAGTGCCCAAAACTAATTTAAAAAAAAAAAGTTCCAGGCCAGAGTGATAGAGTAGCAGTTAGCTCTGCTTGCCTGGCCTCAACCCAGGTTCCATCCCTAGCATGCCATATGCTCCCTCAAGCCTGCCAGGAGTGGTCCCTGAGCCCAGAGTCAGTAGTAAGCCTTGAGCACCTCTGGATGTGGCCCCAAAACAAAACAAAAATGTGGAAGGAAGGAAGGAAGGAAGGAAGGAAGGAAGGAAGGAAGGAAGGAAGGATAAGGGAAGGGAAGGAGGGAGGGCGGGCGGGGGGGGGGGGGAGGGAGGATGCAGGCATTATCTCCATGATTGATATTTTGTTCAATTACCTACCTAGCTCCCTAAAAGCAAAAACTAATTCTTCTCTTCCTGGCTCCTGGAGGCTAGAGACGGCCTTATCACCCCCAACCTGGGGTTAGAAAGGTTATTTCCGTCTGTAAATACACCTTTTGAAAGTCCTTTGTAAATGGTCCAGTCCTCTCTTGGTCTCTTCCTCCAGGTTTATTTCTGCCTTTCTCCTACATGATACCTCCACTCTGCGTTGACCCACAGATTTCACATTTGACAGGCTTCTTTGTGTGCATAATTAAATTCGTCTTTTCTCTTGTTAATCTCTCTGTGTCAGGGTAATTATTTTCCAGACATCAAGTCCTGGAGGGCAGAGGAAGATTAACTCCATCCCCAACACTGTCTTTTCATTTTGAGGTGCCGGCTGGGGAGCAGGGGGGTTGGGACTTTGAGGGAGTTGATGAGAGACAGGTCACCGACTCATCCGGGGTCCTTCCTTGGTTCGATTAGAGAATTTCCCAAATCTGGGAAACTGTCCAGTCCTGGACCACCCACACAGTAAGTCAGACTGGGCAGGACCCGAGAGTGAGCCTTTGAGCCAGTAACACACCCTGAGTCTCAGACACACTTTCTCGACTGTCCCCAACAATGGTTCTGCACCCAGCACTTTGCCCTGAGGCATGAGAAGCACACACTGAGTGTAGTTTGCAGACTCTCAGAGGCAGTGTTATTTGCAACTGGCTCTGCAGATGTGTGCAGTGGGGTCAGGAGACTAAGCCAGTTGCTTCTCCTTAAGAATGGTCGCTTGATGGGAATGGAAGCTAGCAGTGCCAAATGGATGGTTCAAGAGAAGGGGGTTATGAAGGATTTATAAAAAAAAATTTTTAACTGAGTCACCATGAGATAGACAGTTACAAAGATGTTCATGGTTGAGTTTCAGTCATACAATACCCGTCCCTTCACCAGTGTACATTTCCCACCACCAGTGTCCTCAGTTTCCCTCCTGTCCCACAGCCTTTCTCTATGGCAAACACTTCTCTTCTCTCTCTCTCTCTCTCTCTCTCTCTCTCTCTCTCTCTCTCTCTCATTTTCCTCTTAGAGCACTGGAGTTTGCTGTTACTGAAAGTCTCCGAGCACTGCCAGAAGTGATCCCTGAGCACAGAACCAGGAATAAGACCTAAGCACAGCCATGTCATACCCCAAACAAAATGAATTTTTATTTATCATCTTTTGTTATATACTTTAGTATATTTTTAGTATAGTATAACTTTAGTATATATTTAGTTTAGTATATAACTTTTAGTATGTTTTATAACTTTTAGTATATTTTACTTTATTTGGTTGTTTTGTTTGTTTGTTTGTTTGTTGGCTGCCTTTTCTCACTAACTCCTATAGGATAAAAAAAATGATGACTATTCTCTCACTTCTCTATTCCCAGGACTGAAAACAATGTGTGGCACAAAATAAGTGTTCAATAAATTTTGTCAAATAAATGAATCCAAGACCTATAAGAATTAGGCAAACAGAAAATTAAGATATTAAGTAAAAAATCCATAACATGGATTATCCTTAAAAATTACCATGAAAATTTGAATACATCATATAATTGCATTTCCACCCAGCCAAGATGAGCAAAATCAAAAACAAAAATAACAAGCTAAGGAAAAATACTTTGGTGAAACCAATTGCAGAGAGAGAGGGTAGATTTCTTTCATTGAATAAGTGCTCTTTGAGAGGATTTTTTTTTTGAATGGCCAGTATTCCACAAGGGAAAAAAAAAAGCAAAGGACACAAACAAGCAATTCATGGGAGGGGAGATGAATCAAATGGCTCATCAGCACATGAAAAGATGCCTAATCTCTCGTAATTAAAGAAATGCAAATTAAACTAACAATGAGATACTAATTTTCAGGGCAACAAGCTGGAAAATATAAAGATACTAATAATATGCAATATTAGCAAGAATCTGAAGAAATGATGAATGTGCAGAGCAGAGCAGCCTGTGAGAAAGTGATTTAACCACTGCTAGCAACCACTAAGATAGAAATCCGCTGACCTGCTGGGAATTAGCCTATGCCCACCCTTGCAGAAATGCGGTGAAATAAACACACAGGAAGATCACAGCAACATAGTTTATAAATTCTAAAGACTTGGGACTGGAGTGGTAGTGCAGCAGGTCGGGCATTTGCCTTGCATGCAGCCAACTCAGGTTCAATCCCCGGCACCCCATATGGTCCTGCGAGCACCGCCAGGAGTAATTTCTGAGTGCAGAGCCAGGAGGAACCCCTGAGCATCATTGGATATGAACTCTCCTCTCCCGCCAAAAAAATTCTAAGGACTAGAAGCAACCTAAATATCCATCAGTACGAAAGTTATGAACTTTTTATGTAGCAGATCAGAACTGCCCTATTTTATGGCACTTTAATTTTAGTTTTGGGTTTTGGGCCACAGTTGGCAATGCCTAGGACATACTCCTGGCTTACTCAGGAATGGTGCTTGAGGGCACGACATGGGATGCTGGAGATTGAACCTGGGTTGGGAAGTAATGTACTGTACTATCTCACTGTACTATCTCTCTGGCCCCAGAACTGTCCTCTTTTATAGAAAACTGCATACATCTATTTGGGAGAAAATGACTAACAGATTTAAATTATTCCGTGGAAAACATATGTGAAAAATGCAAGACATTGAGCAGGGTGCTTATTTTTATCCCCCTGTGCTAACAACAACAACGAAAGAATATATTTGCGCATATACCTTCATACATGTGTAAATGTGCTATTGATTTAGGTCGGCCCCATGGGTGGCTCATCTGAAGTGGGGAGGAGAAAGATGGTCACGTTCTCCCGATCTGCCTCTGCCACCTCGGATCCAGGGCTACTCGATTCTTGTCTTGCCTTGCAAAAAAAGGAATTTCAGGAGTAGACGAGCAGTGAAAATTACAGTTTTTATTTGGAGGTTTTGAAGGGAAGAGGGAGAGAAAGTGGGAGAGAGAAGAGAGTAACATGTTCAAGAGAGAACCCGGGCTTCTCCAAGGGCAGAGAGAGCCCCTGCACACACCCCAGCATTAGACATAAAAGTATGAAAGTACACATGTCAAGAGGGGAGATTCAGGCCACACATATGTTCAGGCACTGCACATGGGCCATGCAGCACATGGGCTCAGCAGCATATGTCCCTGCTTCCTTTGTTCAAGGTGGCCTTTCTAGGGTTTCTCCAACCTCCTCTCAAGTGGGGCTTCTACCTCGGTAAAAGTTCGTTGCTGGGGCTGGAGCAATAGCACAGTGGGTAGGGCGTTTGCCTTGCACGCGGCCGACCCGGGTTCGATTCCCAGCATCCCATATGGTCCCCTGAGCACCTCCAGTAGTGATTCCTGAGTGTAGAGCCAGGAGGAACCCCCTGTGCATTGCAAGGTGTGACCCAAAAAAAGCAAACAAAAAGTCTGTTGCTAAGGAAGTTACCAAGGGGGTAGAATTGGGAGTGGTGGTGGTCTTCTTCGAAATTTCTTTCCTGGCCTTTTGTTTCAGATGGAGCTTCTATTGGAAGGGGATCCTCAGGGTCTGTTATAGACTGGCACCAGTTCTATATGAGGTCAGGGCTATTACTTCTCAGGAAATTTACTGCCATTGCCTCAAGAGGGGACCTTTCCTATCTGCCTGCCTGCCTACATCATTATGAGGTGCAGATCTCAAAAATTGCTAAGTCACACCTGAGTGGGAAGCTTTGCTTACAACTTAACTACACATTACAATATCATTTATTGGAGAGAACCCACATTACAATAATGTAAGCACACTGAGTGAAATGAGTCAGAAGGAGAGGGACAGATAGAGAATGACTGCATTCATTTGTGGGATATAAAAAAATTATATGAAGTTAATATCCAAGGCCAGGAAAAACAGGGGGGAGGAAGACTGGTCAATGGTTGGAAGGTTGCCACAATTGTGTGTTGGACAATTAGGACAGAGAAAGGACCAGTATGACAATAATAGTTAGAAATTATTAGTCTGGACGAGAACTGAGTGTTGAAAGTAGGTAAAGGGATACACATAATAACCTTCCAGTATCTGTATTACATACTATAATTCCCAAAAGGAGAGAGAGAGAGACGTGCCTGCCACAGACCATAGAAGCAGTGGAGGCGAGGGAGGGGATTCTGAGGACATGGGTGATGGGAACACTGGTGAGTGTTGGAACATTGTGTGACTGAAGCCCAATCATGAACAATCTTGTAACTGTGTGTATCTCATTGTGATCCAATTAAAAAAATTAAAAATAATATTTTATTATTTTTTAAATTAAAATTAAAGCCTACAATTCAATGGCAGTAAACGTAGAGTGTGATTTAAACTACTAAGAATGATCCAGAAACTTCTGTGTGAGGTGGAGAGCCTGAACCTGCAACACTTTATGTTCATCTCTGGGAAGGACAGACAGGGCCAGAAGTTTCCAGCAACTTCCATAAAACCCTAAATGTAGGGGCTGCCCTCACAATCAATAAGTGTGGGGTCCAGAAGGCAACTCCAAATGTTAATTGGTGCCCAAATTTATAGCCTATTCCAGAGATCCAGGGCCCCCAGTGGCTTCTTCGCAGCAGGTTTCCTGATCTTGTTTTGCCCTTGCATACCTGTTGATTTTTGTCAACAAGATCTTTGTCACTTTTTTCCCTGATAACAGTGCTCTCTCCAAATGGCTCCCACCTGCGCATCAGTCCAGTCCATTACAATGTCAATACACAGAAAAGTAGAAAATACTTAAGAAACCACAAACAGGAGTTGTCCCTGGGAAGAGAAATAGTGAGAAGTCTGAGGTAGAAGTCTTTGATTTCAATGCCATGTCTTCCAAATATGTCAATGGCTTTGTATTTATATTTTTAATTTTAAAAATGTGTTCTTAGATGACATCACTTCTAAAGAAGAAAAATGTTGTATTTAAGTCAGACATCCTATGATCTAGATGATATTTCTTGCTACATAATGTAGTCCCTTCTCCTCCAAATTTCCTATTAGATCATCGACCACTCCCCCCTCCCCCCCCCCCCCCCGCGCCCTCCCAAATCCCCATTCGGAATTGATCTTACAATCTTAAATATATGTATGAGTCAGAGGGAGCGCGTTTCTCTTACATCTTCAGTCCAAGGTAAGATTGCTTCTGACTGCCAACCATAAAGATAATTGCATGATGGCTGCATTTTTCCTCTCTATAGTCCATTTTCAGCATAGAAGAAAGAAGAACCGGGGAAGGGGCTTTTCTTTATCTCTGACTTTGAAATGAAGCACAAAATCTCCTTGACTACCTAGAAAAAACAAGGGAAAGGCGGGCGGAAACCTTCAGGTCCTGGAAACCACTCCTCCCTTCATTTTTAGTCTTAGGGGTTACATCTTTGTATAAAAAAAGCCTCTAATTAAGATATAATTAGGATAAGAATAAGATCTTATAAGACAAATCCCCTCCCCCCCAAAAAAACCTGAGGTGCCCTTCCTATTTCAGACTTGAAAATACAAGATTATATGATAAGATCTTGTCTTCAGCTCAGCCTCTTTGTTTATGCTGATATATAAACTAATGTGCCTCAAGTTGAAAAATGCCTTGTAGGTGTCCTGGAACTCTTTTACACAGAATTTAGGTTTATATCCATGACCCTGACTCAGAGTTCGACCCTTGGAAGCACTGGAAAGAAAAAAAAATGACACTGCTGCTGAATATAATTCATAGAATCAGACAGTGCAAGTCTGCTTCTTGCACTTCCATCTTGCTCTCCCCTTGTCAGAATCTGTGGGTGATGTAGGCAAATAGGGAGGGCCCCTTCCCAAGGCAATGGCAAAAGCAGACCTTGCAAAAAATAGTTTGAAAAAATAGGACCTAAGGCCTAAAAAGACCCTCAACTGTCTACAGCAACAAACCCAGAGAAGCTCCTGCAGAAACAAGACGAGGAAAGGAATTTCAAAGAAGACCATCACCACTCCCTAGGCAACTTCCTTAGCAACAGACTTTGACCTAGGAAGAAGCCCCACCTGTAAAGGCCACCTTGAACAAAGGAAGGGCGTGCATATGCTGCCCCAGCCCATGTACTGCTTGTGCCCATGTGGCGGACCACATGTGTCACCCAAGCACATGTGTCACCCACATCTCCCCTCTTGAGATGTGCACTTTAATGCTTCCGTGTCTAATGCTGAGGTCTATGTAGGGGGTATATCCACCCTTGGTTCTCTCTTAAACATGTTACTCTCCTCTCTCCCCCACTTTCTCTTTCTTCTTCCCATTAAAATCTCCAAAGAAAATCTGTTTTTACTTCACTGTCTACTTCTGAAATTATTTTCTGTGAGGCAAGACCTAGTAATCCCTGGGTCTCAGGTGGCAGAGGTGGATCAGAAGAAAGTGACCATCTTTATCCACACCACTTCACCTGTGGGACCCACTGACATTTTGGGGAGACTCACCAGGTCCTTCAAAGGTCTTTGGCCACTCTCAGTGATGTCCATCCGCACAGTCCGGGCCAGATGGTACAGCACGAGAAACCACCAATGGGGTACTAGACCTTTCCGGAGTTGCAATGAGGGGTCATGTCATGCCAGGGATCAAACTTTGGGGCCTCACATATCCAAGGCATGCACTTCATCCCTATCCTGTCCAGTATGAAAAAATTTTAAAGTTAAAATGCTCCACACTACATTTTGTTTACTATGGGCCACATCTGATGGTGCTCAGGGATGACTCCTGGTTCTGTGCTCAGGAATCACTCCTGGCCGGCTCAGAGGACCATATGTGGTGCCAGGGATCAAACCTGGGTCAGCTGTGTGCAAGGCAAGTGGCCAACCTGCTGTGCTATCACTCCGGACATTAAATATGTCACATATTTAATAGTGTTCTTCCCGTCCCACTGACCTCCAGATAATGTTGGATCCATCTAGTCTTATCATTTGCAAAACTCCTATTAGATCAGCTTAGCCAGAACCTCTTTTCCTCTGGATGTTTTTAGCGTGTCTACCATTGGTCTCCACCTTGCTTGCTCCTAGGTATAAATTTTCATTTATCCATATAGGCCTGGAGCGATAGCACAGCGGGTAGGGCGTTCGCCTTACAAGCAGCCAACATGGCCGACCCGAGTTCGATTCCTCCGCCCTCTCAGAGAGCCCGGCAAGCTACCGAGAGTATCTCGCCCACGGCAGAGCCTGGCAAGCTCCCTGTGACGTATTCGATATGCCAAACACAGTAACAACAAAGTCTCCAATGGAGACGTTATTGGGCCCGCTCGAGCAAATCGATGATCAACGGGAGGGCCTTTACCTTTTACCTTTATCCATATAGGTTATATCCAAAACTAAGTCAAGCACATTTCTCCTATTGCAAGACCCTAGGGCCACAATCCCTACACCTCTCCCAAAAGCAGTCCACGAGGATGAAAACACAGGTTGCACGATGCCAGCAAGAGTGATTTCGGAGGAGAGATGAGCAAAGCACAGAGAATAGAGCAGAGAGCATGCCGGTGTTGTGATCACACAGCTCTGACCTAAAACCGCAGCCCTGATGTTTCCCAGCTGTGTGACTACGGTGAGGTCAGGCAGCCTTGTCACGCTTCTGAGGTTGGTGGCAATGCTGATATCGGAGCACCCTCAGGAGAAGTAAGTAACTGCGAAAAGTAACCGATTATGGAGCTCCTACCAAGACCTTAGTAGGGCCCAGTGAAGACAAGGCTGTCGAAGGGCTTTCTGAGGAACGGTGACGAGTGAAGGCAGGAGCAAGAGAGACGGTCCAGCTGATTTGGGTGGTCCCAGGGGAAAAAGCATGAGAGGTCATTTCTTTATGATTTATTTCAAATATCCCTTAGAGGTCTGGAGCCATAGCACAGCGGGTAGGGCATTTGCCTTTCATGCAGCCAACCCAGGTTCAATTCCTCCGTCCCTCTCGGAGAGCCTGGCATGCTACTGAGAGTATCCCACCCGCAAGGCAGAGCCTGGCAAGCTCCCTGTGGTGTATTCAATATGCCAAAAAAAATGTACCAACAAGTCTCACAATGGAGACGTGACAGGTGCCCGCTTGATCAAATCGATAAACAATGGGAGGACAGTGCTACAGTGCTACAGCCCTCAGAGGGGAGGGAGGCATGTCAATTTCCCTCTTAATGTAAAAATATCTTCCAAGATTGCGACAAACGATGATCAGTGAGTGACTGCATAAACTATGGTTTATTCAGCAATGGCTTCAGGCATTGAGTTAAAAAGCTGTTATTCAAGCAACACCCAGAACGAGAGATTTTTTTTTCATACCTGGATCAAGTATCAATACAAACGTGTGTCTGCGCGCGCGCGCGCACACACACACACACGCACGCTCGCACACACACGCCAACTTCCAAAGACTTCCCTTAGCATTTAGGATTACCATGCAAATCCTTGCCCTAATTACAAAGAAGGGCACCTTGGCCGATCTGATTGCAGTTCCTTGCACTCTCTCCCTACCACACACATCTTCTGGTGCTGCACAGAGTTCATTTCCCCGTGCAGTGTCTCCCTGAAATGCATTGCCGCCATTCACATCCAAGCAGCCCTTGCTTGTGACTCAGCCCTCAGAGCAAGTGCTCCCTCCTGGGAAAGGAGCATCACTCCCCCCTCTGGAAGTGCTGGAGCATCAATCCACCTTCTGGAAGCACTGGAGCATCAATCCACCCTCTGGAAGTGCTCCACAAAGATTGAACTGAGTTTCTGGGCTGACACCAGGGAGGGGACTGCGGTGGGGGTGAGGAGACAGAAACTGAGGCAGCCCACGTGCTCTAGGGGAGCCCTTTGTACCATGGTCCTACCTGTGAGGGGTTCAACAGCCAATGGGGGAAGGGGGAGGAAGTTATCAACCAGGAGACTCAATGGTCTCTCTAACATCCTGCTTATTTATTATTTTAATTCATGCATATCTCTCTCACCTGCCAGACAGAGGCTCCCGGAGGGCAAACATCTTGTTTGCTTTCTGCTGCGGGTTGTTCCTTAAGACATCACCCGGCTCTCAGGACACGGGTCTAATGGCCAAAGAATTAATAAATCCAGACACTTGACTTACTCCAGCTAATCCCTCCACTCACCATGGGAGGCAGGACCTTGGAGCCAGAGTTCTTTCCAGGCTCAGCTCCAAGCCTGCCCATCTGAGGGCCAATTAACCAGTCCAGACGGAAATAAGTAATGAGGGCAGACTTTACCCAGCGCCTTGCTGCCCTCCCCTGCCACGCACGCGTGGATGCTTTCCTTTACACTTCAGATTAGTTATCCCCTACCCGCTTAATCACAAGGCCAAAAATGGACAACAAATTAGGAAGCAAATCTGCCCAGGTTCCTTGGTGCCATGTTCTGTTTACATGCATGTTGGGATTTTTTTTTTAAATAAACATTAGTTGGGGCTGGAGCAGTAGCACAGCAGGTAGGGCATTTGCCTTGCATGCGGCCGACTCCGGTTCGGAGAGATAGTACAGCAAGTAGGTTGTTTAGCTTGCTTATGGCCAACCTGGATTTGATCCCCCAGCATCCCATATGGTTCTCCAAGCACCTCCAGTAGTAATTTCTGAGTGCAGAGCCAGGAGTCACCTGTGCAACGCCTGGTGTAACCCCCAAAGCAAAAATAAATAAATAAATAAATAAAACAAATAAATAAACATTAGTTGTCATTAGTTCAGCAGACAAAGGGGTCAGCATGGGTCATCTGAAATTATAAGGTGCCTGATATTGAAAACCACAATGGAAGGAGCTATTGGTTGAGCAGGACTATTTAAGGCTTCCTCCCCAGCTGTGGTGAGCAGCTGTCCAGCACCACATAGGAGACAGTGGAGGCCTTAAGGACTCACTTAGTGAAGATAGGCTGGTGCATCGGTTATACTCATTATTCTGGAAATGGCCCCTGAATCAGAATCCGCATTTTGCAGCTGACTCCACCCCCCACCACCACATCAAAGTTAGAGAATGACCTGTGGCCATTTTCACCTTTCTTGCTCTGGTGAAACAAATTGTTTTTTTTTCTTTTTTGGGTCACACACGGTGATGCACAAGGGCTACTCCTGGCTCTGCACTCAAGAGTTACTCCTGGTGGTGCCCAGGGGACCATATGGGATAACTGAGAATCGAACCTGGGTCAGCCGCATGCAAGGCAAATGCCCTACCTGCTGTGCTATCTCTACAGCCCTGAAGCAAATTGTTTTAAGATGTCCCCATGAATCTGTCAGATTGCCCTTGCCCTGGGTCACAGCAAACCATAATAGGGTTTTCCATGATAATCCTTTTATGCTTTCCTCTTCCTCCTTTCTCCTCCTACTCCACCCCATTTTGTTCCTCTCTTTCTATGTTCTATTAAAAATTTTGTCTAGGCCACATCTGGCAATGCCCAGGAATTACTCCTGTTGGTGCTCAGGGGACCATATGGGATGCTGGGGGATCAAACCCAGGTTGACCATATGCAAGCTAAACAACCTACCTGCTGTACTATCTCTCCAGCTTCTAAAGTTTTAAAATACTGGGATCTTCAAAAGTGAGTTGGGGCCAGAGTGATAGTACAGCAGGTAGGTACTTTTTTTGCACATGGTGGCCAACCTGGGTTTGATTCCTGGCACCCCATATGGTTCCTGGAGTCCTGCCAAGAAAAATCACTGAGTACAAAGCCAGGAGTAATCCCTAAGCACCACCTGGTGTGGCAAAAAAGAAAAAGTCTTCTCAGCCCAAGGACAGATGAAAGGATAAGGAAGCTGTGGCATATAGACACAACAGAATACTATGCAGCTGTAAGAAAGGATGACATCATGCAGTTTTCCGCAAGGTGGATGGAGCTGGAGGGTGTAATGCTGAGTAAAATAAGTCAAGTGGGAGAAGGACAATACTAGGCGACCTCACCCATCTGTGGGATACAGAGAAACCAGATGACGGAATTGAAGATATCAAATGATTTCAATCCTTGGGTCTGGAGTGCAGAACTGAGATGTCAAGTGAGCAGGGAAGGGAGGTAGGGGAATGACGAAGGAGACTGATGTAACATAAGGACATCACTGATGGAGGATTTTGAGCACTTTCAAGATGGTGAGGTAATTATGAACATGGATTAGAGAACCCAAACTTGGGGCTGAAGAGATAGTACACCAGGTAATCCATTTGCGTTGTATGCAGCCGACCCAGGTTCAAGCCCCGGCATTCCATATGGTGCCCTGAGTACCACGGGTACAATTCCTGGGTGCCGAGCCAGGAGTAAGCCCTCAGCATCTCTGGGTGTGACCCCAAAAGCCAAATATTAAAAAATCAGAGGAAAAAAGTTCCATTATATCAAGTGTGTGTGTGTGTGTGTGTGTGTGTGTGTGTGTGTGTGCGCGCGCGCGCGCACGCGCATGTAGGGGATATATAAGACTGTCCTGGGCATAATCAGATGTCCAGCAGCAGATGGACTATAGTTACAATTCCATCTCAGCCCTCAGCCCTCTCCTTCTCGGCCAAGTCCCCTCTTGCCTTTAAAATCAGACTTCAGCTTCCTGCAAGATAATACCTCCTCTTTTTCCCTCGGATTCTATTACCGGCCTTCTCAGAAACATAAACCACAGCTCAATTTATCCTCATCCTCCTAAACATTAACCTTTGTTTGAGATTTTTCAAGGGGGCTAGAGAAATAGTCCAGAAGATGAGGCATCTGCCTTCAAGGCAGCTGCAGCAGCTATAACCCTGGTTCAAATCCTGGACATCCCATCTGGTCCCCTGAATAATGCCAGGAGTGATCCCAGAGCACAGAGCCAGGAGTAAGCCCTGAGCACCACTGAGTGTGGCATAAGCTCTCCACGCTGACACCACCCCCCCGGAAAAACACTCTGGGGGCCGGAACGAGAGTACAGCGGGTAAGGCATTTGCCTTGCGCGTGACAGACTCAGGTTCAACCCCCGGCATCTCATATGGTTCTCGGAGCACCACCAGGACTAATTGCTGAGCACAGAGCCTGGAGTAACCCCTGAGCATCTCTGGATGTGACCCAAAAAGTTAAATAAAAAAATGAAATTTCACTCTGCCTTTTCTTTTCTCTGCTAATTATCTAGATGCAGGATTTCCCTTTGCCCTTCCAATGCCAAACAGAACCCCCAGCTATTTCTCTTTGGCTCAACTGGCGGCACTCTTGTGGGTTCATGGGATTCAGGATGCTTCCGTCACTTGCAATATATAGTTCTCCACATTCTGCTAGCCCAGTTTTTAGGAGAGAAAGCTGAAACCTAGTGTCATCAATGGAACCTGAATGATGGATCTGGAGGCCAAGTTTAAGTTGAGCCAAGTCCAAGGACATACCAGGTCCTGTCCAGTGGCAGCGAGGCACAGAACCAGCCTTGGCCCATCTCAGGATCAAGAGAACAATGTTTGGAAACACTGTGGAGGACAGGTTCTTTCCCCTCTCCCACCTCTGAAATGCCCATATGAAATATTTATCCCTTTGTCTTCGTGAATAGACAGTTGGCTAAGACACACATCATAAAAAATGCAAGGTAAGTTTCACTCTGATTCCAGCTTTCTGCATTCCATGTAGAACCACTTGTACCCGCAGCTAAGGCTGAAGGTGTAACCTTCGCCCTGGACCAGGACAGTGCAGAACAACATGGACACGGGGGTCCTCCGAGCACAGGACAAGGTCACAGTCCCTCAGGAGCCTGCAAGTCCCAGCTCCAGTCATCAACATTGTCCTGTAAATCATTTGTAAGGGGAGAGGACCAGCCTCTCTCGGCTCCCAGCTGCCTAGGTTTCAGAGATGGACTAGGAAGGGAGCGGAGTGTAGGAGCACTCAGAGACGCTACCAGAACAAAGAAAGGCCACCTCATGTAAATTCTCAGGTTTATTGATGGTTTCAGACTGGGCTTCCTTCATCTCAGGTGGATTAAAGCAAATAATCATTTCTACCATTATTTATCTTTTGCTAAAGGTATCCATAGCAGGACATTTTGAAGAGGTGGGCTTGCAAAAAGAAGATTAAAAGAAAATTAACTGTAATCCAAGCAGTGCCTGAGAATGATAAACACTCAAATTGTCCAATGTCCACTGTCCTGTCCACTGTCCTCCCATTGTTCATCGATTTGCTCAAGCGGGCCCAGTAACGTCTCCATTGTGAGACTTCTTGTTACTGTGTTTGGCATATTGAATACTCTCAGTAGCTTGCCAGGCTCTCTGAGAGGGGCGGAGGAATCGAACCCAGCTCGGCTGGGCTGGCTGCGCGCAAGGCAAATGCCCTATCGCTGTGTATGACCATGTTTAGTCCTTGGAAGAATGACTGGAGTATAATGGGGAAGGAATCCATCCAGAATTGTATGGGTAATGTTTCACTTTCTGGTTAAATATTGGATACATGGCTATTAGCTCTACTCTTTTTTTGATGCTTTTTTCAACATCTGAAATATCACTGTATCACTGTCATCCCATTGTTCATCAATTTACTCTAGTGGGCCCCAGTAACGTCTCCATTTGTCCCAGCCCTGAGTTGTTTTTTTTTAATTAGCGAAACACCATGAGGTACAGTTGTAGACTTACAAACTTTTGTGCTTGGGTTTCAGTTATACAATGATCGAGTACCCATCCCTCCACCAGTGTCCATTCTCCACCACCAATGATCTCAGTAGCCATCCCCCACCCCACCCCAACCCACTTCTGTGGCAGAGCATTCCCTTTTGCTCATTCGTTCCTATAGGGTGCTGTAGTTTGCAATAGAGGTATTGCGTGACCATCGTGTTCGGTCTATAGACGACTTTCAGCACGCATCTCGCACCCTGAGCGAGTACTCCAAATATCCTTTACTTGGTGTTCCCTTCTCTATCTTAGTTGCCTTTTCCCCCAGCATGTGCTGCCAGCTTCCAAGCTATGGAGTAACCCTCCTGGTACTTATCTCAACTTTTCTTGAGTGTTTGACTCCCATGCTGTTACTTTATATTCCCCAGATGAGTGCAGTCTTTCTATGTCTGTCCCTCTCTTTCTGGCTCATTTCACTTAGCATGATATTTTCCATGTAGAACCACTTGTACCCGCATGCCAGAGCCATGCTTGTAGAAGCTCATGGTCACCGGGATTCCATCTGGAGAAGGTGGAATGGCAGCACCTACCCCATCTGGGACCTCCCAGTGATATCAGCTCTGTTTGGGGCCTGGAGCATTCTCCGGGAGCTGTGGGGCCCTCCAGCCGGTTTTCTTCTTTGTTGCTGTGTGCTGTAAGATGGCACTGGGGGGCGAGTTGTGTCATCACCCCATTTTTGATGGGGTTGGATGTTTTCTTCTCATGGAGTTCAACCAGTGCTTGGTATAT
Organism: Sorex fumeus; assembly: GCF_029834395.1. Classification (NCBI taxonomy): domain Eukaryota; kingdom Metazoa; phylum Chordata; class Mammalia; order Eulipotyphla; family Soricidae; genus Sorex; species Sorex fumeus. The sequence continues at coordinate 356,280 of NW_026606222.1, read as the reverse complement.
GCTTGATATCAACCCATTGTCAGATGGGTATTGGGTGAATATCCTTTCCCATTCTGTAGACTGACTCTGTATTTTGTTCACTGTTTCTTTGGAGGTGCAGAAGCTTCTTAGTTTAAGATAGTTCCATTTGTCTATCTGTTTCACTTGCTTGGCCAGTGCTGCGTCATCTTTGAAGATACTGTTCGCTTCCATGTCATGGAGGGTCTTGCCCACCTTGTCTTCAATGTACCTTATGGATTCCAGTCTGATGTTGAGGTCTTTAATTCATTTTGATCTTACTTTTGTACATGCTCTTAGGTAGAGATCTGAGCCCATTTTTTCGCATGTATCTGTCCAGTTTTGCAAGCACAATTTGTTAAAGAGGATTTCCTTGCTCCACTTCACATTTCTTGCTCCCTTATCAAAGATTAGATAATCATATATTTGGTGGGAGTTGTCAGTATATTCAACCCTGTTCCATCGGTATATACCTCTGCCTTTTTTCCAGTACCTTGCTGTTCCGAAATCCAACATGCCATCTCGTCGGTAAAGAAACAAAAAGCACCTGGCCCAGACAAGATCAGACCTGAACACCTGAAGAACTTACCATCAGTACTCATCAATACATTAGCTCGACTCTTCACACGCTACCTGTCTGAATGCAAGGTTCCATCCCAATGGAAAACCAGCAAGACTGTACTACTATACAAGAAAGGAGACATCCACGACATTGGCAACTATCGCCCAATCTGCCTATTGTCTGTCATCTACAAACTATTCACTCGAGTCATCCTGAATAGGATTAGCAGAACACTAGATGAAGGACAACCATGTGAACAAGCTGGATTCCGAAAAGGATTCAGTACCATTGACCATATCCACACAATAACCAAGCTCATTGAGGTATCTCGGGAGTTCAAGATGCCACTCTGTCTAACGTTCATTGATTTAAAGAAGGCCTTTGATTCTGTTGAGACGGAAGCGGTCATGGAAGCCCTAGCCAATCAGGGCGTACAAACTCAATACATCAGGATCCTTCGTGAGCTCTATTGCGGATTCACTACCAAGATCTCACCATTCTACAAAGAAGTAATCATCCATATCAAGAGAGGGGTTCGGCAGGGTGATACCATTTCACCAAAACTCTTCAGTGCCACCCTCGAGAACATCATGCGACGACTAGAATGGGAAAACATGGGAGTGAAGATAGATGGTCGGCAACTACACCACCTCCGCTTTGCTGATGACATCGTTCTAATAACACCAAACATCAGCCAAGCGGCACAAATGCTTGCGGACTTTGACCGTGAGTGTGGAAAGGTCGGACTACAGCTGAATCTTACGAAGACAATGTTTATGAGAAACAGCCTTGTTCCTGACGCTCCATTCGCTCTCAATGGAACCACCATCTCCGAATGCAACAGTTATATATACTTAGGTCGAGAAATCAACATGATGAATGACCTGGCACCTGAGTTACGCAGGAGGAAGAGAGCGGCTTGGAATGCCTTCAAGAGCATTGAAGAAATAACTAAAAGGACAAAGAACCTCCAGCTACGAGCACATCTCTTTGATTCCACTATTCTTCCTGCATTAACATATGCCTCCGAGACCTGGACCCTACGAAAACAGGATGAGAACACTATTCGGGTCTCTCAAAGAGGAATCGAAAGAACTATGCTTGGAATATCACGATTCACTCAAATGAGAGATAGAATCCGGAGTTCTGATCTTCGTCAACGCTCAAGAATCAGGGACGCTGTCTCATTTGCCAAGACATCAAAAATCAGATGGGCTGGACATGTAATGAGGTTTACAGACAACCGCTGGACTAGAGCCATTACTGATTGGATTCCACGAGACATCAAAAGATCACGTGGACGCCCACCTATAAGGTGGTCAGACTTCTTCGTCAAGACCCTAAATGATCGGTTTGAGGCTCTACATGTTCCTAAAACGAACAGATACCATTGGGCTACGCTAGCACGCAACCGGGATGAATGGAGACGTTACTGGCACCCGCTCGAATAAATCGATGAATAACGGGGATTAAGAGATTAAGTGATTGCTGTTTTAATTATTACTGATTTGTAGTAGAGTTTGTTTTAGGTATTCGTGGGTGCTTATTGTTCCATATGAATTTCAGGAGTGTTTGCTCTATATCTTTGAAGAATGTCATGGGTATCATTATAGGGATTGCATTGAATTTGTACAATGCTTTGGAGAATATTGCCATTTTGACAATGTTAATTCAATGCTAATTATCCTGATCCATGAGCAGAAGATGTCTTTCCATTTCCTCCTGTCCTCTTTTATTTCCTGAATTAGCATTTTGTAGTTTTCTTTGTACAGGTCCTTTACTTTCTTAGTTAAGCTGATTCCTAGTTACTTGATTTTATGGGGCACAATTGTGAACGGGATTGTTTTTTTCATGTCACTTTCTTCTCTCTCCCTATTTGCATATAGGAAAGCCATGGACTTTTGGGTATTGATTTAATAGCCTGCAACTTTACTATACAAGTCTCTTGTTTCTAGGAGTTTCTTGGTAAAGGTTTTAGTATAGTATCATATCATCTGCGAATAGTGAGTGCTTGATTTCTTCCTTTCTACCTAGTTGCCCTTAATATCTTTTTCCTGCCTAATCGCTATTGCAAGTACTTCCAGTACTATATTGAACAGCAGTGGAGAGAGTGGGCATCCTTGTCTCATCCCCGATCTTAGGGAAGGCTCCCAGTTTTTTCCCATTTAGGATGATGCTTGCTGTAGGCTTGTGGTAGATGGCTTTAAAACCATATTGAGGAAAGTCCCCTCTATACCCATTTTTGCAAGGGTTTTCATCATAAACCGGTGCTGGATCTTGTCAAATGCTTTCTCTGCATCTGTTGATATGATCATATGGTTTTTATCTTTTCTTTTGTTGATATGATGGATTATGTTAATTGATTTCCGAATGTTAAGCAATTCTTGCATCCCCGGGATGAATCCCACTTGGTCATGGTGTATGAATTTTTGATGAGTAGTTGAATTCTATTTGCTAGTATTTTGTTGAGAATCTTTGCATCCGTGTTTATCAGGGATATTGGCCTGTAGTTTTTTTTCTTGTGGTGACTTTATTTCCTTTTGATGTTAGAGAGATATGAACTTCATATGAACTGTTTGGGAGACTTTCTGTTTCTTCACTTTCCTGGATAAGATTGAGAAGAACTGGCAATAGGTCCTCTTTAAATGTTTGGAAGAATTCACTAGTGAATCCATCTGGACCAGGGCTTTTGTTTTTGGGAAGACTTTTGATTACAGTTTCAATTTCCTTGATATTAATAGGACTTTTCAGGTATTCTAGACCTTCTTGAGTCAGCCTTGGGAGATTATAGGAATCCAGGAATTTATCCATTTCTTCTAGGTTCTCTTGTTTCATGGCATACAGACTTTCAAAGTAGTCGCTGATGATCCTTTGGATTTCTTTGGTTTCTCTTGTGATATCCCACTTCTCATTTCTGATTCAGTTTATTAGGGTTCTTCTCTCTTTCTTTGTGAGTCTTGCTGGTGGTTTATCCATCTTGTTTATTTTCTTAAAGAACCAGCTCTTAGTTTCATTGATCTTTCAGATTGTTTTTTGGGTTTTCAGATCATTGATTTCTGCGCTAAGCTATGATCTCTAAGCTATGATCTATGATCTCTTTCCTTCTTCCTGGTTTAGGCTCCTTTTGTTGGCCCTTTTCTAAGATCTTGAGCTGTGAAGTCAAGTTGCTTATGTGGGCCCTTTCTTCCTTCCTGAGAAATGCTTGCAGAGCTATAAATTTTCCCCTTAACATGGCTTTAGCTGTATGCCATGGTACTGGTAGCTCGCGTCTTCATTCTTATTCTTATCTAAAGTTTCCAGGAATCTTTTGATTTCTTCCTTGATTTCTTTCCTGATCCACTCGTTGTTCAACACTGAGTTGTTTAATTTCCAGGTATTTGATTTGGTTTTCTGCATCTGTACATGATTAACTCTATCTTCAGTGCATCATGGTCTGAGAAGATAGTTGATACAATGTCTATCTTCTTGATTCTGTTGAGGAATGCTTTGTGGCCCAGCGCATGTTCTATTCTGGAAAATGTTCCATGTGCACTGGAAAAGAATGTGTATTCTCTTTTTTGGGGGGGTATAAAGTTCTGTATAGATCTGTTAGCCTTCTGTCTTCTATTTTGTCCTTCAGAGCCATTATTTCCTTGCTGAGTTTTAATCTTCTTGATCTATCCAGGGGTGATAAGGCTGTGTTGAAGTCTCCAACTACTATTGTGTTGATGGTATTTCCTTCTTAAGGTCTGTTAGCAGTTGTCATAGGTATTTGATTGGTCACTCATTGGGTGTGTATACGTTTAGGAGCATGATATCTTACTGCTGTACATATCCCTTGATTAGTAAAAAATGACCTTCACTGTCCCTTCTAATCTGTTTCAACCTGAAATCTATGTTGTCCAATACTAGTAAGGCCACTCCAGCTTTTTTTGAGAGGGTTGTTTGCTTTGCAGGGTTGTTTTCCACCCTTTGACTTTGAGCCTGTGTTGTGATTGTTCATATGTTTCTTGTAGGCAGTAGAATGTTGGGTTATGTCTCTGAATCCATTTTGCCACTCTGTGTCTCTTAATTGGTGAATGTAGACCATTGACGTTGAGAGAGATTATTGTCATGGGGTTTTGTGTCATCTTTCTGTAAGGGTTTGTTGTGCTTGTAGAGGTTTGTCTAGTCTTACAGTAGCCCCTTTAGCCCTTCTTTTAGGTTTGGTTTTGAGTCTATGAAGTTCCTGAGCTGAATTTATCCAGGAAATAGTGTACCCTTCCTCTGAGTTTGAGTGAGAGTTTAGCCAGATAAAGTATCTTGGTGAAGCGTCCCAGCCCTGAGATTTTAGCAGCCTCTCTAAATATAAATTACTCGTCTTTCCCAACGCTGTCATATTGGACGCTCTTTCAGGGTCAGGGCAATGAGAACTGCTATTGTTACTGTTTTTGGCATATCAAATATGCCACAGGGGGCTGGCAAGGCGCTGCTGTGTGGGCAGGATACTCTCGGTAGCTTGCCAGGCTCTCTGAAACATATATATATATATATATATATATATATATATATATACATATATATATATATCCCTCTATTATTTGTTGCTACTATCTGAACTTCATCCAATATGGTGTGGTAATTATGGAAAATGGGTAGGGAGTGTTTTATGATGTGTCCAGGAATATGTTCACTTATATGTGAGGCTCAGCACCAGAGTGTGGAGAGTGGCTGGAGCATGGAGGCAGTTGGGTAGTGGAGGTCTGCTGCCCAGGCTGGTTCCCTTGGGGAGGGGAGGGCTCTCACCCGCCCCACTCTGAGGCACCCCAAGAGAAAACAGCTTGGGGTGGAGTCTGGTGGCATGGTTATGGATGCCTCATTTTATGCTCCCTTCTGGGAAAAGCAGCCAAAGGTATATTCTGAAATATACCACAATAAAAACTTTTAAGTTATTTTCATCATTAAAAATCCAGTTGGAGAGATACTACAGGGGTTGAGACTGGCTTAGCTTGGTATTATTTACCTGCGGACTTTAGTTTCCCTTGCCTACAGAATAGGGCTAGCAAGGTCTACCCCTCCTGTTCTCATGAGGGTAAATCCCCTGGATGCTCACTGGTATCCAGTAAATGCCTCGAGTAATATGTCTCAGTGGCTACCACAGCTGGGCATTGTGGGTAGGTGAAGTGATTCTTGCTCACATGATTATTTTGCTATTCAAACATTCCTATTCTCAGTAAATGAGGCAAAGTACCCACCTTTCTATTTCACCTGCAAGTGTTTTGTTGTTGTTGTCCTTTGCTTTTCTCTTTCAAAGGCAGGCACCTATAAATTCACTGGCATATTCATTTGAATATAATCCCTTAGGACCTCAAGATGCATATAACTAGAAAACAGAATGACATAAACTACCTTTTCCTCTGGCTAACTGCTCTTTATAAACTATTGGTTGCTCTGTGTAACTTCCAAAGCCCTTTGCAAGGCTGGGGCCAGGGCTTGGTTAATTATGGCTGTCGCTGGGGCTCTGGGACTTGAGTCTCGCTCAGATAGATAACTTGCTGAATTGAGAGGGATAAGCACCACTGAAGCTTAGGGGGCCAAATGCCACTCACCCTGGGAACCACAGCTTCCATTGTTAGGACCCGCTTAGCCAGAGAACTGCCATGACAGGCTTTGGTCCCTCTGAGTGACTTGTTCTTCCAGGAACAAGAAAAGCAGAAAAAAACAGATTTTTTTTTGTCAAAGATTACATCCCCTGGGGGCCCCAGGGGGGCTGGGAGGGATAATGGGATCTGTGGTGGTGGAAAATGGGCACTGGTGGAGGGATGAATACTCGATCATTGTATAATTGAAACCCAAGCACAAAAATTTGTAAGTCTACAACTGTACCTCATGGTGTTTCACTAATAAAAATTGAAAAGAAAAAAAAAAGATTACGTCCCCGGGATGAGATGTTACAGGTCAAAACAACAACAAAATATGTGTATACTCTATAGGTAATAGAAGTTTGCTGAGTAATGCTTACTTGCCAAAATGAAAGTATAAGAACTTGCTGAACCTAGTGCTTGGGGGTCCTTTTTGAAACCTGCTGCTCCGGGCGGATACTTGGACCCCAGCTGGCTGGAACAATAAACCTCACTGTGTGATTTGCATTATCGGCTCTGTTCTCTGTCCTTGAGGGGTGGTCGACCCTGGACTCCACACAGTAATTTAGTGGCTCTGCTCTCACACCTCAATCACTTGCACAAATGACTGTCCCTGAGCATCCTTTATTTCTTAAAATCCTGGTCTCCTATTGAGAGTGGAGGTGGGGTGAAATTCTTCATCATTTGACCCACAAATATTAATGGACCACCTCCTGCTGGAACCCTGAGTGGTTCCTGCTAGGCCACAGCAGTGAACAGCTGAGGAAGAAATTTGCTTTCTGGAAGCTTGCCCCTTCCTGAGGAGAATGAAGAAATCAAACAAGAGAAAATAAAGTAAAAACAAAGAGAAATGTACAGAGGTGAGTGTGTGCTTTTTCAGATAAAATGGAGGAAGTAGGTGAGAGAGAGAGACTACTCAGTATTGTGTGAATGAGTAAGATTTCACTTAAGAGCTGAAAAAAAATATAGTGACGTGCAAATCTGAGAGATAGGCAGAAAGAACTGCTGAGCAAAAGCTGTGGGGTGGGAGCTTTAAAGTTTGGAAAGTTGATGAATGGAAGACAAAGAGGCAGAGGCAGAGGACTTAGTCTTAGAAATCATGGAAAAGAGACTTTCTTTTGATCCTAGGGTCAAGGAGAGGTTTCCAGCCAGGGAGTAATATGATGTGGTATATTTTTAAATCATTCTGGCTGCAATGAGAAAAAAAATTAAAAGGGGAAAGAAGTGGAAATAGTCAACCCATTCAGGAGACTTTTTCTTTCTATCTTCCTTTATTGAATCACTATGAGCAACACTTAGAAAGCTTTCATGTTTGAATTTCAGTCATACAATAATCTTACACTCATCCCTCCACCAGTGCACATTTTCCACCACCAATGTCCCCAGTATCCCCTGCATCCCACCCCACCCCTCGCCCTACCTCTATAGCAGACAATAAGAGTATTCTGCCCCATACTCTTTCTCTACTTTGGGGCATTATGGTTTGCAACACAGATCCTGAGAGGTTATTACATTTGGTCCTCTATCTACACACATCTCCATCCCAAATAATTCCTCCAACCATCGCTGACTTAGTGATCCCTCCTCTCTCCCAACTGCCTTCTCCCCAGCTCATGAGGCAGGCTTCCAACCATGGAGCAATATTTCTGGCTCTTGTTTCTACTGTCCTTGGGTGTCAGCCTCATATTATGTTATTTTATATTCCACAAATGAGTGCAGTCCTTCTATGTCTGTCCCTCTTTTTCTGACTCATTTCACTTAGCATGATACTCTCAGGAAACTTTTTCATCCTCTAGTGAAGCATTCTCCGACTGCTGGTCCATGGACCAGTGCTGTCTACAGGTGTAGAAAGGATGAAGTCACTGTTCTGCCACCAGGGTTATGGTTATCAGTCTGCAGACAGTTCGCTTGGATGAATGAAGAGAAAGGCTGATGACTGATGCTCTAGATGAGAACTAAGAATGGCCACAGCAAAATCCAGCACAGCTCACCCTGTGGCAATTTATCCCAAGAAGGCAGATCAGATAGGCACCTTCGACTTCCATCCAGCAAGGGTCACCCCACAGAACGAGACTAACACACACACAACACACACACACACACACACACACACACCGGGATGCAAACACACAAGGGTTGTCCAGGCTTGAGGTCACCTGGGTGGCAAATGGACTCACCAACTGCCCATTTATTCCATAAATATTTCTCCCCCACCCAGCTGACAGAGACATTGAGAACAGTTCATAAGCACATCAATATTTGGTGGGTACATGCAGAGCAGAGGCTGAGATCTTTCACATAAGCAATCAAGAGGCACCGTTAAAGTATCAAGTCATGACAATTTCCTCTACTATTTTTGGCCCACCATGCCTTCTACGTCTGAAGGATCCCAAACTGTTTTATCCCATCTTTTCCTGGATGCATATCTTACTTTGGGCTTACATCAGTTCAGACAAACTTAACCCTGAAACCCAATTGTGAACAACCTTGTAACTGTGTGCCTTTTGGTGATTAAATTAAAAAATAAATAAGTAATTTTTAAAATTATTTTATTGAATTACCATGAGATACAGTTACAAGCTTTCATGTTTGAATTTCAGTCATACAATGATTCAACATGCATCCCTCCACCAGTGCACATTCCCCACCACCAATCTCACCAATATGCCCCCCTTTCCCACCCTTGCCCTGCCTATGGCTGACAATTTCCCCCATACTCTCTCTCTACTTTTGGCATTATGGTTTGCAATACAGATACTGCAAGGTTATCATGTTTGTCCCTTTATCTGCTTTCAGCACACAAAATAAGTAAATTTTTAAAAGACAAACTTAACCGTATAGAGAAGGGACAGTCATCCCATGGAAAGATTAATAGAATGATGAAACTGTCAAAATCTCCCCTCTGTCTCCTAGGGATACACGATATCTCCATAAGCTTCCTTTCTTTCTTCCCCAAACCACCACTTGAGGACTTGTTCAATGTCTTAGCCTTCAAAGAGTGAAATAGGGAAAATAAGAAGCCAAGAGGTGAGGCGATGTCAAAAACAGTTTGCTTGGATGAATGAAGATACCAAACAAGTCAGGATTCAAAATGTCTTCTGCTCTGTGTGACCGTGAGCTGGGATCTTGGGAGGAAGGCTGCAAATGAACTTACTCCAGATGTTGCTCATGTCGGGAGGTTAAGGAGATTTGTTGGAAAGAAAACTGGAGCAGAAGAGAATATCTGTGAAGGAAAGAACTCAAAGACATCCTGACCCAATAACTGGGCTGTTGTTCTCATTCACTTGTGTTACTAGAAGGGTCTAGGGCTATAGCAACAGTGTGGGATGGGGCGAGAGAAGCGTTGAGAGATTCCTGTTGTTGCAATCATTCAGTGCTGTGTTAAAAGGCCTGTATGCACTCAAGAGCATGAAAGAGTCCAATATGCATTAAATCCAACATATAATCAAGGATAAACAAGACTCACCCTTAAGAATGATCAGAGAAGAGGCACAGAAACTGATGCAGAAAATGTTAGTGGAGACAAGGCTAAAATCAATGCCAGTGTCTCAAGGTCCTATTGTGGGAAGACACTTTCATATAGTCTTCAGATGGCTGGTCTGAGGTAATGCTTACTAAGGAACAACACTTCAGGGGCATCAGAATCACAGGAAGGTCCAGAGACACATGGATTCATAGGAAGAACCAATTTATCCATATGACCAGCAGGAATTCTATTCTATTCTAAACGATCAGCCCTAATTTGGAATTAGGTACATATTTAGCCCCTTCTGACTATTTCAAGACCTGGCAAACCTCAAGCAGAGTTTTTGAGTGGTGAGATACCTGAAATTTCAACACACATGTGCACAAGCACACACACTCACACACACACACATCCCCTTTCCTCCCCATGATATGTTCTCTCAGACTGTTGCCTCACATTTAATAAAAGATTCCATTTGTGGAGGCCCTTTCATTTGAGAGAAAGTCTCCTCTCAAGTAAACTACTGTCTGGAAGGCAGTAAACTGTGATTTCCCACCAAATGTGTGTGGCATGCCTGAGGGAACAACTTCTTTCAACTTCTTTTCAAGAGAAATATGTCAAATGTGGCTACATCAGCTCCACAACATTCTCTGTCAGGATCACCTCTCTCTCTTTCTCTCTCTCTCTCTCTCTCTCTCTCCCGCTCCCTCTCACTCTGTCTGTTTCTCCATCCCTCTCTCCCTCTCTCTGTCTCTTTCTCTGTCTCTGTCTGTCTCTGTCTGACTCTGTCGGTCTCTCTCTCTCTCTCTCTCTCTCTCTCTCTCTCTCTCTCCAGAGGATGGGGATGGGGGAGGTGGGAGGCTCTTTCCCAAGGGCAATCCCAAGGACAGAGCCAAGGACAAATGGCAGGGAACCTTAAGCGCATACATACACACACACACACACACAAACACACACACTGGGAACTTGATGTTCCTGTGAACAAGCCTACAGAACAATGAAGACCACTCGGCCCAGAGGAAAGGAGACTGGCAACCTGGAAAGCCTGTCTCTGAGGCTCAGAAGCATCTAGAATAGCTGAGCCATGTCCTTGGAAGGCAATCTCCTTCCGTGTTGGCGATGAATAACTGATACATGACTGAAACCCAAACTTGCACCTCACAAAACTATGCCTCAGGCAAACAGTCCCCTGTGCTCTGTACTGACTGGGATTTTCTCATTTACCCGCTGAGTTTTGCTCCATTTCTACCCACTTAGAAAGCCAACTTTAGGGGGGGGGGCTCCTACTTTCCCTCTTGTCCTTGCTGCTATGGCTCCAGTTTCAGGCACAGAGGAAACTCACGCCAAAGGAAGAGACGCAGAGTAAGGACCTGACAGAATCCTGATGACTGAGGAGAGAGGTTATGGGAGGTAATCTTCTCCAGACTTTCTATCTTTCCTACTTTTTCCTAAAAATATATACATATATAGATATATACACACATATATAGACACACAGACACACAGAGAGATACACATATAAATATATATATGTGTGTATATATGTATGTATATATACATTTTAAATAGAAAAAGTGGAAAATGTAGTTTATCATGAACACTGAGCCAAGTTCTTCTTCTTCTTCTTCTTCTTCTTCTTCTTCTTCTTCTTCTTCTTCTTCTTCTTCTTCTCCTCCTCCTCCTCCTCCTCCTCCTCCTCCTCCTCTTCTTCTTCCTTCTTTTCTTTTTGCATTTTGGGAAAGTGTCCTGGAGCGTGGCAGTGGCAGGGTAATGGAGGTAGTGGAGGACGACTGAAGAAGCCCCACAGAACAAGATAAGTAGAACTCTGAGACCTTGGACTCCAGGCTCAATAGACCTGGGAACAGAGATTCTCTGCTTGCTCCCACCAACCACAGGTAATGAAGAGATTAAAATCAGGAGCCCCACCCTACCCTGCCCTGTCTGCTTCCACCAATGGCCAGAGACCCAGGGATTTGATTGCACACAGAAGACCCACACTACCCCTACCAGTACCAGATAAATACCTCACCGGCAGACCTCCACTACCCAGTTGCCACCATGCTCCAGGATGCTTTCCAGACCGCGCAGCCACATGACACATTATAAGAAACTTAATATCCAACTTCCAGAATTTCCGTACCATATTTGATAGGGTTCAAATATGGTTTGAACCATGGGAACACCTAAAAGGGTGATTAGAGGCCGCCCCAAAAACCTTTATCCCTCTCGGAGAGCCTGGCAAGCTACCAAGAGTATTCTGCCTGCACGGCAGAGCCTCGCAAGCTACCCGTTGTGTATTCGATATGACAAAACCAGTAATTACAATGGGTCTCATTCCCCTGACCTTGAAGGCGTCACCAATATGGCAGCATTGAGAAGGATGAGGATGGAGAGGCTGATAAAATCTCAAGGCCAAAATAGGGTGCCAAAACAAAGGAAGATAAAAATGATTGTCTGTTCTTTCAATGCACGTATGCTAGAAGCAGATGCATCCATCGGGGACCTGATGGTACAAGCACAAAAGATCAAGTACGACATCATTGGTCTGACCGAGACAAGAAGGCATCAAACACATCACACCATTTTCGACACTAGATAGAGAAGAATTGTTCCTCGGAACATGTGATAAAGGAGGCGTCAGAGGCATCAGTGTCCTTGTCAACACGAACTTGGCCATGAGCATTGATTCATTCGAATGCCTAAACAACCTGAATCAGACATTTGCACCTGAATAGATGTGGCTCATTGCTGGCAGTTTCTGTCTTCATTGTCTATCCACCAACATCCAATTATGATGAAGGAGAAATTTAGAAGTTCTACACGGAGCTGGAGAAGTTCTATAAAGAAGACGACACCTTCTACAAGATCAGTGTTGGTGATTTTAATGCCAAGATAGGACCAAGAAGATCAGCTGAAGAACTCCACATCGGGACCCATGGCCTAGAATGGAACAAACAGGGTGAGAGACTGTCTGAGTTCATCATGTCGACCAAGACCATCCATTGTAACTTACAGTTCCAGAAGGCCAAATCTAAACGTTGGACATAGGAGTCTCCCAGTGGATGGTTCCACAACAAAATTAGACCACATCATATTCAATCAACGGTTTTGCCTGACCAATGTCACTGTTGTCCCAAAATTCCAAACGGGATCGGACCACCGTCTCCTTCGTGCAAAATTCTACTTCACAGATCAGGGAGAAAGGGCTGGAAAGCTTAAGAACTCGCAGAATGACCACCAACTGGGAGCTCTTTGGCACTATTTTGGCAACATGGGAAGATGCTGTTGTTGACAATATTGACGAGGAATACGATGGACTGGTTTCAGCACCTCCAAGATTGTGCGAGGAACGCCAAGAGAGAGATAGCCACAAAAAACGCCTGTCTTCAAAAACTCTTGAGCTTATTCACCAACATGGTTTGGCGCATGCCTCAGGCAACCACAAGCAAATGTCCGAGCTCGCAAAGCAGTGCAGAGATGCAATCAAGGAAGACCTCAAAGAGAGAGAAGAAGAAGAAGAAGAAGAAGAAGAAGAAGAAGAAGAAGAAGAAGAAGAAGAAGAAGAAGAAGAAGAAGAAGAAGAAGAAGCAGCAGCAGCAGCAGCAGCAGCTGGGAAAAGCATTTGTAATGCCTGCCTGTCCTTCGCCAACTACAAGACCAAGATGACAGCCCTCTGAAGGGCAATGAAGAATATTATCCATGACTTCTACTCAGATTTCTTCAATAGCCATGTCCATCTGCCCACATACCAAATTCCACAGGATGGATATGTCATTCCCAATGTTCTCCCTTCCGAAATCCAACATGCAATTTTGTCGGTAAAGAAATGAACAGCACCTGGCCCAGAGAAGGTCAGACCTGAACACCTGAAGAACCTGCGTCAGTACTCATCAATACGCTGGTTCAGCTATTCACACGCTACCTGTCTGAATGCAGGGTTCTGTCCCACTGGAAAACCAGCAGGACTGTACTACTGTACAAGAATGGAAACATCCGTGACATTGGCAATTATCGCCAAATCTGCCTAATGTCTGTCATCTACAAGCTGTTCACTTGAGTCATCCTGAATAGGATTGGCAGAACACTAGATGAAGGACAACCATGCGAGCAAGCCGGGTTCCACAAAGGATTCAGCACCATCGACCATATCCACACGATAACCAAGCTCATTGAGGTTTCTCGGGAGTTCAAAATGCCGCTTTGTCTAACGTTCATTGATTTAAAGGCTGTTGATGCTGTTGAGAACAGAAGTGGTCATTGAAGCCCAAGCCAATCAGGGCATTCAAACTCAATACAACAGGATCCTCCGTGAGCTGTATTACGGATTCACTAAATGAGAGAAAGAATCTGGAGTGCCGATCTCCAACGAGGATCAAGAATCAGGGACGCTGTCTCGTTTGCCAAGGCGTCAAAAATCACATGGACTGGACACGTAATGAAATTTGGAGACAAGCACTGGACTAGAGCCGTTACCGACTGGATTCCATGGGACATCAAAAGACTGCGTGGCTGTCCACCTATCAGATGGTCAGACTTCTTCATCAAGATCCTGAACGATCTATTTGAGGCTCTTCGTATTCATAGATGGACAGACGCCATTGGGCCACACTAGCAGGCAACAGGTTGAAGTTGAGTGTCTCAAACGGGAAGTTTGTCTTCAATGTTGTTTCTACAACTGAACAATCCCTCAATTCCCACCTCCTCGTAAGCTATACTCCTCTAGGTTGTCAAAGGGTGGGCAACCGTGATTTGGTTTTTTTTTTTAATGAATAAAGGGGGAAAGGGAGACAAGGCATGAGCTTCTTAGACTTTAAGAACTTTACCTCTCCTGGGTGTCTTTTTTTTTTTTCTCTTTTTGGGTCACACCTGGAGATGCTCACGGGTTACTCCTGGCTCTGCACTCTGGAATTATTACTGGCGGTGCTCATGGGGCCATATGGAATGCTTGGAACTGAACCCAGGTTGGCTGCGTAGAAGGCTAATGCCCTACCTACCATGCTATCACTCCAGCCCCACAATGTATGTCTTTCAGTAACAGTTACAGATTTAACTGTTACTGAGTAACTAAGACCCAAGCGACCTCAGTGACTATTTTGAGGTGACACCATTTGTAAGCCTCCTACTCTGTATATATTGTGGACAGCCTATCAGACCCTTTGGGGGGCCAGTTCCACAGATGAATGCGATGGAATAGCGGGAAGGTTCTTCCATGAAGTTTTCATTCATTCACTCATGCATTCAATACTCGTGGTGGGTGGGACAATGCTTCAGTCCCTATTCTAGGTAATGGAGACACTGTTCAAAGGTCATCCTCTATTTTCCAGAAAAGATAAAACTCATAACTCTCATACTGACATAAAGTGAAACATGCTTAATAGTATAAATCAAGAAATCATTGTAGGCTATGATCAGTTCAGAGGCCAGAGCACAGGCTAGACACAAGCATAAGTTAGAAATACTGAAATGCAGGGACCAAAGAGATAGCACAACACAAAGGGCACTTGCCTTGTCCATAACTGACCTGGGTTTGATCCCCAGCATCCCAAATCATCCCCTGAGCATTGCCAGTAATAATCCATGAGTGCAGAACCAGTAAGCCCTGAGCACTGCCAAGTGTGGCCCAAAAGCAAAAATAAACATAGAAATATTGAAATACATATGGAGAAAGAGGCTTAGCTGGAACTCTTCTGCCTTCTTGAAAACTCAAGAGAGTAGAACTGAAGTTCTAGGGCCCGGCACTGATGCATATCAACACACAGGAAATACTTCCCCTTGCTCTTGCCCTGGCCTAGTCTCGACCTCAGATAGTTGTCAAAAAGTTCAGGCACAAAGAATGGCTAGGATCAGAGAGCCTAGGAAATGGTGCACTGGGTAACTTTCCTCACAAGCATCATCTTTCCCAACAATTTGGTGTGTCTCATTTCTTGCATGATATCTGGGCAAAATTACCTAAACGAAGAACTTGGTTTGCTTTGGACAGAAGGAGAATAAATCTTTATGTTTTTTTCTCTCCTCTTGACTAGGCCCCAGTGGACAAAAAGGCCCAGAACAAAAATTGCAAATTAAACAGAACAGAGAGGGAAGGCGATAATTCGTTTTTGAATTGTGTCTTAAACATGGCTGCATCAATAATTTTTATTATGCATATACCAATAAAGCAATAGACACTCATTATAAAAATAAAATGAAACCCATAAAGCAACGTACTTAGAGAAAAAAATAAATACATCCTTGACTGCCATCCTTTTACAATATCATTTTCTTACAGTTGGGACATGTCATTAGTCAAAAAACAATGACATCAGGCTGGATCGTATAGCAAGTGAGACACTTGTCATACCTGAGTCTGTCCCAGATTTGATCCTAGGAAACCATATATGGTTCCCTGAGCACTACTAGGAGTGAACCTGAGCCTAGAGCCAGGAATAAGTACTGAGCACTGCTGAGTAAGTACAGAGCTCAACTACCCCACACAGACCAAAAAATAAAAAATAATTAAAAAAAGAATAATGAAGCTTATAAATCAGAGGCATTGTGAGACTGAAGAGAGCATGTGTAAAGACCCTCTTACTCAAATGGAGAGCATCGAGGACATTTTTAGCTATGTGAAGTAGTCCAGGGGTTAATTTGGGGTGAAGAGAAAAGTAGCCCTAGGATGCTCTGCTTTTGAAAAATAACAAAAATGTCAGAGGCTCAAGGCTGGCCCAAGAAGTGGGACGAAGAGGTACAGAAAGCCTTCAGAAGCAGGAAAGGCACAATCCTCTGCTGAAGAATAGCAGTGAACCATCCTCAGTGGTAGGAAATGGTGACTGATTAGCTGGATTATGACACCTCATATTTCATTGCCAGTTATTATCTATTCTATTCCTGATGCAATCTCCCACAGTGAGTGCAAAATCTGCTAAATAAATATCAGCAGTTCAGGGCGGCCCTTGTCAGATGTACTTTGGAAGACAGTGTTGATGGGGGCCCAAGGGGTTGGAGGTGAGAAATCCAAGTCTGAGAACCTAGATCAAGAGACGAGCTCGTGAGTCCCCTCACTTAGGACCCACCAACAATATCTGGAGACCCAAGGCAATGATTCTACGGATCCTGCCTGTCTTGGGTTGGAGTTTCATACATTTTAGATGAACTTAAAAGCATCCTCTTGAAAGGTGGTGTATGTGCCAGGGGTCGCTTCCCAGGAGAAGTGGTATTTGAGCCATTTCTGGAAGTTAAAGGGGGATCTCATCAACTTCCCAGGACCCATGAAAGAAGGAAAGAGATGGGGTGCATATGGTAAAGCCAAAAGAACCCCAAAACATGTTTGGGAAAACCAAGTGCCAGTTGATATTACTAGAACCTGTAGAAGTTTCTAAACTTCAGGAAGTGGGTGTCAAAACTCAAAAACATTCATTTGAAAGAATCTATGCACACCTACCTTCACTGCTACCCTTAGTACAATAGTTAAGATATGAAGACAACCCAAATGCCCAGCTATAGACAGGAAGCTATGGTATATACACACAATGGAATACTATGCAGCTCTAACAAAGAACAAAAATTTAATGCTTAGAAGATTTCCAGAATATAAGAAGTCCTATATATTGAGTGGCAATGCTGCTGCTGATGATAAGGGTGATGCAGGCAAAGCAGAAGTGGTGGGTCTCTGTGTTCATTCACGATTCCTAGTTTCTTCAATATTTGCAAGAATGAAAATACTGAAAAATAAAGATGCCCAGACTCAGAATTGGAAAATAGAAATGTTTACTGGAAAGTAGAAGAAAAAGAAAAAGGAGCTCCCCACGTGGAGAGGAGCTTAGTATCGGACTAAGTTAACTATTGTATCTTAGTCTCCCTGTGAACCTAAGCTCTGGGGCAGGATTTCATGATAAACAATTGTTATCTCCCTATTTATCAGAAAAAGCCCAGGACTTTGCAGGGAGCTCCAAAAATGTAGGATGGGCCAACCAAAAGCAGTTCTGCTCACAGCAGCTGGCAAGGGTAAACTGAGGCTTCCTTTCAATGATAATGATTATAATCACGTGAACAGGATGGATGTTCTGTGATGGATGAGCTAACCCTCAGGAGAGTTACAGGGATGGGAATCCCAACCTTATTGGAGCCCGTGGCTGGGGATGGAGGTGTGGGGGAGAAAGGGGGGCAAGGGGCAGACAGAGAGGAGAGGATTAGGGGCCACAGCAGAGACTTCTCCAATGTCCTTGTGTGTTGGATTCCCCACTGGCACTGCCAAGCCATCTGGGAGATGCTACCCTATTGATTGTACATCAGGGGAGTCTCTCTGAGAGAGAGAAGTTTGGAGACACTGTTTTAGAGGCAAAGGACAATGCCCAAAGGGATGCCTCTCCCCCACCCCGTCCCCACCCTCCTCCCCTGCATAATTTGTAATCCTTGCTCCTCTATTAAGAACAGTTGGAAAACTTGCTTCTGGTCTGGTCCTTCTCCTAGCTAGGAGGTGACATTAATTGAGTTCCCTGCCACCCTCTGTTTCACCCTTTGCACTGCTGCAGGGCACAATGACTTCCCGGAAAACTCCGAATTCCCTGAACCTGTGTTAAACTCCTTTATGTGAGACTTCCCTGCATTGTTTCCCAAGTTATCACTCTCTAGCATTCCTCTCATCTATATCTGGTCTGTGGAATTGGAAATAAAGGTTGTTGATTATTATCTGGTGCTTAATCTGCACGTGCTTCCCACACCCCCCACGCAATCTATCAGCCTAGGAGAGTTTATGGGCCCCAAACACACAGGGGAAACCCCCTCCCACACACACACACAGGGTTACTGCAGGGTGATAACTCAGATACTGTGGAAATTAAGATGCAGATAAATAAAGCATGCTCACTGGGGGTGGGGGGTGTTTTAAAAGATGCGGAAATGAATTGCATTGTTGTGAATAATTAAAATATCACCAAAAATGGTAATTAAGCTTTCATATATCTATATGGAGTGCTCTGTAGAACTTAAAAGGAATGGGGTCAATCTATAGTCATACATCCCTTCATAACAAGAATGGGGTGATTTTATTATTGCAAGAACAAACAGAGTATAAGTACACAAACCTCGGTGGGAAAGACAGCCACACGCCTCCAATGAAGTGGGCCAGCATCGGATAGATATGGCCCATCCAACGTTACTTCACAACGCCTAACTGCTGATGTAAGAATTTGAAAAGTGCTCCCCATGATATTGTAGAGGAAGGAAAGGAAGCCCGTTGTCAAACAATAATCATGATAGTCTTCAAATGCACAGAAGTCTGCGTGTTTTCTGCTCTACATTTTTTTTCTATTGGAGCATATGTTTGCAAGGACCAAGGATGAAATCTGCAAGGTCACAGAGTGAACGGATGTGCTACGAAGAATCTGGAGAGAGGAACGTGGCTGAGGGGGAGAAAGAGGACCACCGACATGCCCAGTGACTTTTTGGGTCACACCTGGCGATGCAAAGGGATTACTCCTGGTTCTGCACTCAGGAATTGCTCCTGGCGGTACTCAGGGACCATATGGAATGCTGGGAATCGAACCCGGGTGTTCCATGTGCAAGGTAAATTTTCTTCCTGCTCCAGCCCCTGCTTTTGACTTTTAGTTAGAAGAATATGTCATGGTTGTTTATTTATTTTCCACACTTTTGGGGGGGTATTTTTGTTTATGTTTTTAATATATATTTTTTCTGGCTTTTGGGGTCATTCCTGGCCATGCTCAGGGGTTACTCCTGGCTCTGTATTCAGGAATTACTCCTGGCACTGCTTAGGGGACCCTCTGGGATGCCAGAGATTGAACCTGGATCAGCTGCTTGCAGGCAAATGACCTCCCTCCTGCTCTGGTCTATCATGACTATTTAAAGGCCCTCCCGTTGATCGTCGATTTGCTCGAGCGGGCCCAGTAACGTCTCCATTGGAGACTTTGTTGTTACTGTGTCTGGCATATCGAATACTCTCGGTAGCTTGCCGGGCTCTCCGAGAGGGGCGGAGGAATCAAACTCGGGTCGGCCATGTTGGCCGCTTGTAAGGCGAATGCCCTACCCGCTGTGCTATCGCTCCAGCCCATCATGACTATTTATGTAAAGAAAAAGTAATCCTGTTTTTAAGAAACATGATGGCCAGGAGGACCAGCTGGGATCTGAATCAGAGGGCGCGGGACTGATCTAGGTTTGAGGTGACTGGTGGCAATACCAGATGGGAGCGATGAGGAAAATAGCACACGACATAGTTCAGAGTCAGAAATAGGGGTGAAGTAGAACTTTGAGAGAAGCTCTCATCTGGGGACTGAGAAAGAGAAGCAGTCCAGGGCCGGAGAGATAGTACATTGGTTGAGACTCTTGCCTTGCATGTGGCCGGCCCTGGCTGCGCATCCCTGGCACTGCAAGGTCCCTGAGCATCCCGAGGGCCATTCCTAACTAAGCAGCAAGCAGGAACAGCCCCAGAGCATCACTGGGTGGCCAAAACCAACAGATCAAAATGACAATGGTCCATTTGATACATGCACACATCGTGACACCAGGGCTCTGCAGACAGTGACCAACACAAACTCAACTGCTTGCAGATGGCATTCTCAGCCATAATATTGGCTGTGATAGATCAATCACTTCGCCAGTTAATTAATGACTTGGTCCAACAGGCTGCTTTGCCAGCTTTACAGAATGACTACAAAGAAAACCCTAAACAGTTGCTTTGATATTGAGTGGCTCTAGCTTTGATCTCATTTAATAAGAAATAGCTCCATGGAGACCAGAAGAATATTATTATTTTATTACTGTGTTGACTCTGATGCTCTAAACAGTTTACTACTGCTCTGGGAAGTGATTTTATACCATAAAGAATAAAGAGCTGGGGAGAGTATTCCTACTCTATTAGGGTATTTGCCTTGACTCCCATTTGATCTCTAGTGGGTCCCAAGCTTCACTGGGTGCAGCCCTGGAGGACCCTGAACATGGCATTGAACCTCTAGATAGATTGTCCCTTGAGCATCATTTGGGGCCTCTCCCCTCTCCCCACTCATTCTTGTAAAAGAAGGAAGGGAAGTAAAAGGCCCAGGTCAATTGGACATAAGCATTCTGATCAAAATGTATATATCACTTGCAAAATCGGATTTACAGTATCTTGATCTTTTCAAGATTTGTAGACAGGCAATCATTGTACACTGGTAAAGGGATGGGTGATGGAATATTATATGACTGAAACCCAATCATAAACAACTTTTTAACTGTGTATCTCACTGTGATTCAATTAAAAAATAAACATTTATTTTAAAAATAAGCTAAAATAATAAGGATTAGTAATTAACCCAGAAAGCTACCAAGAGTATTTCGCCCACACAGCAAAGCCTGGCAAGCTCCCCGTGACATATTCGATATGCCAAACACAGTAACAACAAGTCTCACAATGGAGACATTACTGGCCCCACTCAAACAAATCGATGAACAATGGGTGGATAGTGCTACAGTAATGAACCCTATATTCAGAAGCAGTAGTACAGGGAGAAAGCTAACCAAATCCTAAGAACAATTTTGAGGACTTTGGGGAGATAAATTCAGGTGGTGCAGAGCTCCATTCAACGCTGTACCCACACACTTGGATTGTATCTGCTTAAGGAAATCTGTCTGATTTCTCCTAGGGCCGAGTGGGGAGGGGGATATTAGCATTTAACGACAGTGAAAAAGTCAGTAGGGGATGGTGTTGTGGAATGGGAGGGAAGCTGCTCAGTTGGTCCAAATGTAATGCTGGAGATCAGAGGAGGAAAGACCAACAGATTTGGGAAGCAGGAAGCTCACTGGCAAGAACTTCAGTTGCATGTGACATGATAATTTTACAGACACATTTTACAGAAAGAGAATGTTGGTTCACCAGCAGTAGCAATAATGAAAACCAGAGGTGGGGTTTTGTTTGTTCGTTTTGTTTTTGGGGGGAGGCTTCATATTTTTGGTTTTTTTTGAAGTTTAAAAGAAAATTCTTTTTTAGTTATTTCCTTTTTATTGTTAGGCAACATGGTTAGAGTTGCATGCTATCAATGTGCAAGGTTACTCTTCCCCCGACCAGTGCCCAGCCACTGACACCCTCTCTGTCCCTTTGAGTCTACCTCGTCATGTCCCCCCAACATCTTGTGTAATTGGGATTTTGTAATCGAAGGCTGAGGGTTTGTCACTTTCAATACTGTCTCTTCCCTGTTGGGCCTCTATGCCACAGATGAGTGAGATTACTTGGTTCTCTCTCATTTAATTAACATCGTCCTCTCCTGTTCCCCCCCACGTTGTCCCTGTTGGTGGGAACGACTGCCGTCTGGCTCAGCCTTTACAAAAGACAGTATAAGGATCCCTCAAAAATGCAAGAATGGAGCGCCTGTAGGACCCAGTGATTCCATTTCTAGGCATCTACCTCACAAACAGGAAAACACGCACAGGAAAAGATACAGGCAGCCCCATGTTCATTGTAATACTTAGTAAACCCGATTTTGGACCTCTGAATAAAGCGCCTAGGACCAGTGAGAAAGGGTTTCCATGCTTTCAATACTTGACTAGAGAGCATTCATTTCCCAGACAGTTCTGTGAAGACACATCTTCCTGAGTTGCAGATCCATCCAACACACAACTTGAAAATAACTTGCATACCCTGAGTGGCCCGATCCTCACTGCAAAATCTCTTCTCAGGGGGGCTGAGTCAAAATTCAGCCCTGACTAATCAGCCTACCTTACTTCCTCACTCCACCATTGTGTGTCTTTAGTCACAAAGAATTGTCTAAACAGCAGATGAGACAGCTCAAGACAGCGATTTCAGTACTTGATAATGGCCCAGGTACAGACAATCCCTGAATTCTAGAATTTATGAAAACAGGAGAAATTGTGAGAATAGAAAGTGTCACTGTCTTAAACTTTCCTTTTATTTTAAGTTGTGGTACTGAAACTCGAGGCTGAGAGATACAATCAAGCATTATTTTCTTGTCTGAGTATATAGTGATATTCCGGCTTCTCAAAATTATAGAATAACCCAGTCATAAAATGTAGTCTCTTTTCCACTTTCTTTACCTTTCTACTCCTGGCTGTATTAGTCACACAACTGCATTTCTTTACCAGCAAAAGACAGTTGAGAAAATCTAATCAGTTGTTTCATAAACTTCTCGAAACTTAGTGCTTCTGAGCTATCTCACACCATCTCTCGTGTATGTGGATAAAATTTTTGCTCAAATGAACATTTTGCTTTTGTTTTATTTGGGATCACAACCAGTGATGCTCAGGAATTAAACCTGGTTCTGTGCTCAGGGATCACTCTTGGAGATTGCTCAGCAGGACATATGAGTTGCTGGGGATATAACAGTGCCTGCCACATGTAAGGCTTACTGGCTGTGCTATCTCTCTGGGTCTGTGATCAAATGCTTTGGAGAAGCCATACAAAGAGTCTTATAATGCTTGTTTTATATTTGTCCTGCTACCACAATATTATCTTTTCTGAGTTTCATCCATACTCACTCTCCCCATCTCAAAATTGAAAAAAAAATGTTCAAAGAAGTTTCAATGACTTGCAAGAACTTGAAGAGTTGGAAGCTCCAGACCAAGTCACCTCCTAGTACCCAGGCCTGGACCACCCTTGCTCTCTCCATCCATCTCCTTCAATCGGACCAAAAGCGTTTCCTGCAGTGGGCATGTACTTGTCAAGAAATGAGAGGCAGGATATTTTTAACCTTTGGGAGTTGCTTGGATATTTTTGGAGTTGTTTTTTGGAGAAAAAGGATCTACCCAGAGACAAGAACATATGTAAAGTACTCTATAAAACTGGACAAATATATCCTACCCAAAAAATGACTGTCAAACTCTATTTGGCCACTTTAATTAAAATGAGTATAAACATCCTAAAAGTCTAGGACATCAGATGCAAAAAGAAACAGAATCATCTAGGTAGGTAGTTCTCAACTGGGAGAATTGGATGATGGATGACTTTCAGGAGCTGTCCTGGCAACCAGTGGGTAGAGACCAGAGATGTTCTTCAACCTTCTACAACGTGCAAATTAAAATTCCACAAAATGAATTACCCAACCCAAAATGCTAGTAACGCCACACTGAGACTCTCAGCTATCAATCAAAAGTTCACAAATATTTTCTGGAAACACCGGGAATAGATATTCTAGGCTTTGCCAATTTTAGAAGAAGCAACCCATAGACAATGCATCCATGGCTGGACATGACTCTGTACCAAGACCATCTTCTTCATGAAAAGAGGCAGCTTTCTGCATTTAGCCCACAAGACCTAGTTTCTACTCCTTGATCTTGAGATTTGTGGATCTCCTGTTTGTTTTCTAAAAACAACAAATTTTTTATTCGAATGATATATTTGGTGAAGTCCAAGAGGGAAAATAGAGTAACTTCTTTGGTTGAGGCCAGGATGCTTTCAAGGAGGTTTTGAGAGAATCTCCCATGGTCCTCTAGACAAGCCTACTTGGGGGAGTGTGGGACACTGTCAGCTCACCCAGTGCTTTTATTTCAGAATGAGTAAGATAGCTGTGATCAAAACTCTGGAGTGGGGGCCTTGCTGCCCCTAGGAGAAACTCTGGCTCCCAACCAGTGGGACCTCAGATGGAGATGTAGTTCAATGACAGAAGCTTTTAATTTGACTACAGCTATGACTACAGGTAAGTTCTTCAACTTTCTGTGACCCCCTTTACTCCATGACTCAAAAAGAAAATCTATCCCACACATCAACAGCCCCCTTTTCACATAATTATTTGGATAATTAACTGAGATAAAAGAGGTGTTGGTTGGTTGGCTGGTGCGTTGGTTGGTTGGTTGGTTGGTTGGTTGATTGGTTGGTTAATTGATTGGTTGGTTGGTTGGTTTTGAGGAACATCTGGTAGTGCTTAGGGCTTACTCCTGCGTCTGTGCTCAAGGATCACTCCTGCTGTGATTCAAGGATATGTGGATTAAATCTGGGTCAGTTGGTGCAAGGCAAGCGTCAAACTGTTCTATCACTCTGGGCCTTGAGAGAACAGATGGGACAGCCCTTTCCTGGTGCCTATGAATAGAACAATGCACAATAAATTACCATTCTTGTTATAAAAATGTAGCCTTCTTATCAATCAGTTGTGTCTTCAGAAACAAGCCATTGGAATGGATTCCAGATCCAAAGACCTGGAAGCTGCCTGTGGGTGGAGAGATTTCTGAAGAAAGACCCCTTCTGAGAAATCTACATTGATATTTTAGTTCTTATTTTATACAAACACTAAGCACAGGAGAAATCAGATAAAGCTGTCTCTCTCTTTTTTCAAAGCTTCTTGGACATCAGGTGGATAAGAACATTGACAAGCTTATCGGTTTTTCTCTCTGGAATGAAAACTGCTGTTTTCTTCTGCCCAGGGGAATTGAGATGGATCTTAAAAGCAAGGGAATGAGGTGTGGTGAAGTGGGGGATAGGTGGGGGAAAACTTTCTCAGAGATGGTGTATTTACTGCCGTGGGCAGAGGAAAACAATTTGTGAGAGACACTGATTGTTTTTCTCCAAACTCTGTTCCCTTTCTTTGCTCCTAGCCGAAGTCTAAAGAATGGCAGGCCGTGTCCTTTGAGAGATTCTTCTCTCACACCTGACTAAATCTTTTACTCGGAGGGAGGGGGGCAACCACTGCCAATGATGGTCAGGAATGATTCTTCTTTAAGTCTGACCAGTGGATAATCACAAGCTCATTTCTCAGTAGGTTGCAGGCAGTGGTGCCGGGGACACCGCCTGTAGAAATCTAGTGCCCTACCTACTGTAGTCTCTCTCCAGCTCCCTGGCTAAATCCCTGTGAGGTCAAGCTACCTGAGGCAGTTCCATTGCTTGCAACTAATTGAGAAACAAGCTTGTGATTTAGGCACCGATCATAGACTTAAAAAATAGAAGCTCAGGCACCTACAAAACTATCTCTTCCATACAGCCACTGTCAGTGTGTAGTTCCTGAAGAGCCCCTGAAACCTAAATCTGGGGGTTGTACAACCACCCACAAGTTCATTATTGACTAGGGGAACTCAACAAGTCTCTACAGAGCTTATTACTGCAAAAGGGACACAGATTGACATTTATCAAGGGAAGGGCAGGATGTAAGAGATACCTCGCACCCAGCTGCCTGTTGTTCTCTTCCCTGGGGGACCTTCCATTCGTGTATTTTTCTCTCCTGTGGTAATACACCTGAAGGGTCACCAACCGGAAATTCTCACCTGAACCTTGACTGACATTCAGAGATTTTTATTGGGATTGTGTCGCAATCCCAATTGTGTCGCAATCCCAATCCCAAAACACACAAAACATGGCGGGGGTTTTGTTTCCAGTCTTCCAAAGGTAAATATGACACCGCATCATCCAAAGTTTCCCACTGTAAATCCCACAGTCTAGACTGGCTGGTATAGCCCAAAGACCCCCAGGTAAACAAAGAAACATGATTTATAATTTGGGAAAGACATCCCAAGGACTTAGAGGTTACCTCCCAGGAACTGGAGGCAAAACCAAATCTCCGAGCAAATTTAATCCTTTACTGCACTGACTGACCAGGAAATATACATGGAATTTTTATCTCCTGTCTTTAAAAGGGATGCACACAGGGATTACCTTTTGCTCCACAAATTTGGCTATTGGGAAATGTAGATAGGAAACCTGGAACTGTGGCAACCACCATGTAACCATAAGTTGACTACAAGTACCATGTTCTAACTGAGTCAATGGGACGTGAAGGAGGGAGTTTCTGGGTCAATTAAAATACAAAACTCAGTGGGATAAAGGTAGTAGAGTCACCAGTTGATTTCAATGGAATGAGTATATTTCTGCAATTTGCAACTTGGGCAGAGTGAAGAAGTCCCATACTAGGAGACATTTGGATTTAAAATTTAATTCTGTCTTGACTGTATAACCTTGAGCACTTCACCCAACTGTTCTGTTCCTCCATTGCCTCATCTAGAATATAAGCCAAATAAAAATTCACCCAATTGACAGTGCTTTGGGGAATTCTATGACACTCTTGCTTGAAAGGGACAGAAACCCAATTAAAATAGTTTAAGCAAGAGAGAGCAAAAGAAAATTCAATTTTTTTTCAGGGGAGACGTGTCACCTACATGGATCCTTTCAAGGACATCTAGAAATTCTGATCTGGAAGTTTACTTTGGATGCTAACGAGGTGCTCAGTCTACTTTTGGTTAGGGAATATCTCTCAAGATGAAATGCAGAGATGAGAAGTTAATTGGGTGATACAGCACGGAATACTGGGCGAAGGACTGGCATCCAAGTGAGAGGCTCTGCCAAGCACACAGAGGAATGCTTAAGCATGTATGTTCAAGCATATGCACACACATGCATTTGTGCAGACTTGCATGTGCTGCGCCTGGGTGCATTCGTATATGTGTGTATGGTCACTTCTGTGTGTTTGTATGCAGGCACATGCACCTGCACACCAACATGAGCGAACTTGTGTTCATTCGCATGTATTTGTGCACAGGCATTTCTACATATGTGACTTTGGTGTGTGGACATGCATGCACATGTGCACTCACGTGTTCGGGAGCCTGGGTAGGCATTTGTATGTTGCCGTTCAGATATGTGTGCCCAAGTGCATTCATGAGTGAATGTGTTTATTCATGTGGGATTCTATATGCTTGCAAGATGGGGTGAGAACCCGTGTATGCTCGTGTGTTTGTGTGCATGTGAGTATTTGCATGTTTATAACAGAGCCTGGTTGGGTTGGGGCAGGCTGGACAGGTGAGCAGGTAACTCCTCTTGGAAAGAAGCTTCTCCCCCACTGGGATGGTGTCTGGGGATTTCCCTTAAGAGTTGCCGAAACCCCTCCATCCACTCAAGTAGACTTGGAGCCAGTCCCAAACATAAAGGAACAAAAACTCAGCCCTCTTATTCGATGGCCCTGCGCTGGGCTTTCACTCTTCCTGGCCCTCCAGCAGCTAAGCGTTACCCACTCCAGAGCCTGCGCTAGGGTTTCAGTCTTGCCGCTTTCCAGCTACAGAAGGTACACGGTGGCAACCAGTCAAAAACAGGTTTACAGAGAAAGAGCAAATTTCTCACTTTCTGCTCTACCTTCACAGCCTTCCATTAACCAAACAGGGCTAAAGTGGGTGTGCGAATACCTACACTTTTCTCTGTTCTTACTGCCATATGTCAACATACATAAAGTCTCTTCCTAGTTTTTATAAAAATTGGATCATGCAAAGCTCCTCCTAGCCTACAACTTGTTTAAATTGATACCTACAGAGGTAATGAATTCCACTCAAAGATACATATTACCCCATAGAATGAACAAACCTCTCCATGAATTCAAACTTCTCTCTTCATGAACAGTATCAAATTTGCTTCTGCCTCTCTTGATCATCTCCAAAATATTGTAAAAAACAAGCTAGCACATTCACATTTACACACTGGTACATTTCAATCCAGGGTTGAACTTGGTAAAGGAGTATTCGTATGTATCATTTTAATTGATCTTCACAAATAAGGAATCACCCTGAAGATCCCATCTTTCATCCTTTGAAGGTCTTGAGCCTGGGAAGTGATAAATTCCCCCAAAAGGCAGTGCTGGCCTGAGTCTCTAGCCTAGCCTTGTGCCTAGGAAGTGGCGCAGAGAACCACTAAAGTAAGTCACCTGGCTT
The DNA here is from genome assembly GCF_029834395.1 of Sorex fumeus. Lineage (NCBI taxonomy): Eukaryota > Metazoa > Chordata > Mammalia > Eulipotyphla > Soricidae > Sorex > Sorex fumeus. Next base: position 328,058 of record NW_026606222.1, on the reverse strand, counting down.
ACTTCCTGGGAGTGAGGACTCTGAGAAAATGCTCCTGAATTAGGTCCAGGTAATTCCTGGTCTTGTCTTTCTCCCAAATAAGCCATAAGCTCTCCCACTTCTACATCTTTCCTCCAGTATCTTCCTCTTCCTAGGTTGTCAGTTCTCCTTCCAATCCATTTACTGACTCATGCCAAATGTCATTGCCATTCGGTCACGGTCATGGTCCTCCCATTGTTCATCGATTTGCTTGAGCGGGCCCAGTAACGTCTCCATCGTGAGACTTGTTGTTACTATGTTTGGCATATCGAATATGTCACGGGTAGCTTGCCAGGCTCTCTGCCGTGCGGGCGAGATACTCTCGGTAACTTGCCGGGCTCTCTGAGAGGGGCAGAGGAATCGAACTCGGGTTGGCCATGTTGGCCGCTTGTAAGGCAAATGCCCTACCGCTGTGCTATCTCTCCAGCCCGTCATTGCCATTCATTTCTATATTTTGAATAGCAGGAAACAAAGGCTGAGAGGGGTGAAGTCACTGACTGACGCAAGAAAACACACAAACACACACAATGTTGGAGCTGAATTCGACACTCCAGTCTGTCAGACTTGACATCAAAGCCCAGCCAGACTCTAGCCAATGTCCAACACAGATATAAGCACAGAAGAAATTCATTGAGCATGCATAGCCCTGTAGGCTTTGCAGGCAAGCTCGTGGGGTCATTGCTTTATAAACACTGCCTGCTACAGATGAATTTGTTTTCTTCTAAGCAGTCTTGCCCCCCACTAAATCTTGTGAATGGAGCAATGTTGTCAAGTCCCTTAGTAATGGCATGCGATGCAATGTTACCAGAATCTGAGCTCTCTGCTACTAATTTTTCACTGGGTTGCAGGCTTTAATTTAACTGTCAGACCTTGGGTCTTTTGCCAGCGCTAATAGAGGACTATGGCAGGGATGATAATTATTTCCAGATGCTGGTACCTCCTTCGTTTACCTTCTGGCCACAAATACTCAGCAGCTTCAAGCTAATTCCCTTTCTTATTTTCTTCATTAGTTTGCAAACTGCCACAGCTAATAAAAACAGCCCCATCTGATAAAAACGTCAACATGGAGTGCTCAAAATATTACAACTGTCAAATAAAAATTGTGTTTTCACAAGCCAGTCTAAATATGTCACCCATGTGGAAAGCACTTCCCCCAGACATTATATTAGGTCAGGAAGTTGTTGGGAAATTTCTCTTGCCCGCTAGACCAAGTCCTGCCATGACAGGTTCATCTCAAGACAATTTTGATGTCTTGAAAAATCCGCTTCCAATCAACTTGGGACAAATTCGGACAAATTCGATTAAGAACAAAAATGCTGGCATCCAGATCCTGTCTTCAGAGGAAGATGGTGGGGTTTTTTCTGCTCAACGTGAAATTAATAAGAGGATTACCTGAAAGCAGATTCTAGGATCTGGCTTGTTTATGTTTCCTCCTTCCCACCCTTAAACAATGCAGGCAGAAGACAGAGCTTGTCAACCAATGCTTATTATCAGGGTTGCTATTTTCTCCCAAATCTGAAAGGCTGAACTCTCTGATTCAAATTGCTAGGTAGTGACTCAAGTTGTAGAAGAGAATAAAAGCACCGAAGATAATTGAAAAGCAGAGAAAAAAGGTGTCTAACCTCGGGTGGGGCTGAGTTGCAAAAAGAGACAAAGCCACAACCACAAAGACGGTAATTTTAAGTTGGATTCCAAGGAGAGCGACATCCTCTGCAATGCAGTGCGTACTTTGCCAAATAAACACCAGTATGTGGTTAGGGCTGATTTAAAGCAAAGGACGCATGGGGGGGGGGGGGGGAATCTTCAATTACTCCAAGGTCTCAAGTAAAGGGAAGAGTGTACTTGTGCGTGAAGTGTGTGTGTGTGTGTGTTCTTAAAGGTTGGATGGCATCCATGTGTTCTGAAGGCCCCGATTTTGATCCCCACCACCACATGTGCCCCAAGCCCTCCTGGGTTCTAAGTACTGGAAGTCCCTGAGCATTTCCACATGTGACCCTGGTGGCCGTCAGCACTGCTAGGCCTGAAGAGCATTATTTCATCACCGGGCCTGAGCACTGAATTTACTGGCCCTGTTGGCGGAGTATATTGGGAAAGGCCCCCCAGTCTGCCCTCCCAGCCACCAGCAGTAGTTGGAAGCTCCCTGCCTCAAAAATAAAAGAAAAATTAACTTAGTATTCATGTCTGGGAATAACAGCAGCACATGCAAATATAGCCATACAGAGACACAAACATAAACACAAATAGAAAAAGGCAGACTGACACAAATACATGTGCACACAGAGACAGGCGGCCCACATATAGCATGTGTGTGTTGTGTGTGTGTGTTGTGTGTGTGTGTGTGTGTGTCTGAGAAGGGCTTTTAAATTCTCTCTCTCTCTCTTTTTTTTTTTTTGCTTCTTAGGTCACACTCAGTGATGCTTGGGGTTTACTCCTGGCTTTTGCACTCAGGAATCACTCCTGGCGGTGCTCAGGGTACCATATTACACTTGATCACTTGACTTCCCTTTAGTCATCGATTTGATTGAGCAGCGCCAGTAATGTCTCCATTTGTCCCTGTCGTGTGCTAGTGTAGCCCAATGGAATCTGTTCATTCTAGGAGCACAAAGAGCCTCAAACTGATCGTTCAGGATCTTGATGAAGAAGTCTGAATCAGCGGACCATATCAGGGGACCATATCAGGGGACCAATCAGTCAGACTTCTTCATCAAGTGGACCATATAGATGCTGGGAACTGAACCCGGTCAGCCAAATGCAAGGTAACGCTTTACCCACTGTGCTATCACTCCAGTCCCAAGAAGGGCTTTTAAGAAAATAATCACTTGATCACTTGACTTCCCGTTAATCGTTGATTTGCTTGAGCGGGCGCCAGTAAAGTCTCCATTTGTCCCTGTCACGTGCTAGTGTAGCCCAATGGCATCTGTTTGTTCTAGGAACACGAAGAGCCTCAAACGGATCGTTCATGATCTTGATGAAGAAGTCTGACCATCTGGTAGATGGGCGGCCACACGGTCTTTTGACATTCCGTGGAATCCAGTCGGTAATGGCTCTAGTCCAGCGGTCGTCTCTAAATCTCATTACGTGACCAGCGCATCTGATTTTTGACGGCTTGGCAAACGAGACAGCGTCCCTGATTCTTGATCATCGAGGGAGGTCGAAACTCTGGATTCTTTCTTTCATTTGAGTGAAATGTGATACTCCAAGCATAACTCTTTCAATTCCTCTTTGGGAGACCAGAATAGCGTTCTCATCCTGTTTGCGTAGGGCCCAGGTCTCTGAAGTGTATGTTAATGCAGAAAGAACAGTGGAATCAAAGAGATGTGCCCGGAGCTGGAGGTTCTTCGTCGTCTTAGCTATTTCTTCGACGCTCTTGAAGGCATTCCAAGCCACTCTCTTCCTCCTGCGCAGCTCAGGTACCAGGTCATTCGTCATGTTGACTTCTCGACCTAGGTACACATAACTGTTGCATTCGAAGATGGTCGTTCCATTGAGAGCGAATGGAGCGTCAGGAACAAGGCTATTTCTCATAAACATTGTCTTCGTAAAATTCAGTTGTAGTCTGACCTTTCCACACTCACGGTTAAAGTCGGCCAGCATTTGTACTGCTTGGCTAATGTTTGGTGTTATTAAAACAATGTCATCAGCAAAGCAAAGATGGTGTAGTTGCCGACCATCTATCTTCACTCCCATTCCTTCCCATTCCAGTCATCACATGATGTTATCAAGGAGTTTCGGTGAAACTCTGAAGAGTTTCGGTGAAATGGTATCACCCTGCCAAATCCCTCTCTTGACATCAATGATTACTTCTTTGTAGAATGGTGAGATCCTGGTAGTGAATCTGTAATACAGCTTACAGAGGATCCTGATGTATTGGGGGAGTTTGAATGCCCTGATTGACTTAGGCTTCAATGACCACTTCCGTCTCAACAGCATCAAAGGCCTTCTTTAAATCAATGAACGTTAGACAGAGTGGCATCTTGAACTCCTGAGAAACCTCAATGAGCTTGGTTATCGTGTGGATATGGTCGATGGTGCTGAATCCTTTGTGGAACCTGGCTTGCTCGCATGGTTGTCCTTCATCTAGTGTTCTGCCAATCCTATTCAGGATGACTCGAGTGAACAACTTGTAGATGACAGACAATAGGCAGATCGGGCGATAGTTGCCAATGAAACAAAGGAAATAATGAAACCATTAACAATAGTAAGGGGGTCAGAGAGACAGTATAGAGGGTAGGGTGTTTGCCTGGCATGCGCATAACCCTGATTCTATTCCCAGCACCTTGTATGACCCTCCCGGGTCCCACCAAGAATGATCCCTGAGCCAAGAGTAAGTCCTGAGGACAGCTGGGTATGGAAAAAAACAAACAGACAAACAAACAAAACAACCAACGGAAAAAGGCGGACAAATAAAATGCCTGAGATCAGTACAGAGACATATATGAGTCAGGACGACAGTCAGACTGTTTGGGACCTACAGAACCAGGCCCCAGTTATTGTGATGTGCGGTGCTTGAAGTGTGAGTCCAGTTCAACAGCAAGAAATGAAGAAGCCAAGCAGACACAAGAGACCATTAAGTATTCAGTGAAATGGGCCAGAGAGGTCAAACTGCCCACACATTCCTGGAAGGGAGGTCAGAATTCCTTGAGCTTGTTAGCCACTGTCATTTAAACCAGAAGCCTTTGAACCCTAGGGTCTGCTTACCAGCTGGGCGGTGTGTCAATGTTCAGGCCTAGGGGGCTCCAAGGTGACATCCATCAGTTGGTGCTCAAATTCAGTGAGTGATACACAGTCCTGCACCATGCCCACCCTTTGCACCATCTGCCTGTCCCTGGCACTGGCTGACTGTGGGGGAGAACTTGGACATGGAGTTCTGGGAACCTGGGGTCACCCCCTGCCAATACTCAGTTCATTAAACTTGGCAGTTCAGTGCCAAGACCTGAGGGTTCAGTGCTGCTGGGATCCTGTGATACTGGGGTCCACCAGGACACTCTGCCGGTGTGCCCCAGGCAGTGCTCTAGGGCCATGTGCTACCAGGGATTAACCCAGGTCAGGAATTTACCAGGCATATGCCCTGATCCCTCTACTAAGCCCCCAGGACTCCCAATCATTTTTTTTTTAGTCTAAACATGCTTGACATAATGGCAAGAAGCTCCGGGGTGCTTCCCTTGAAGCCTTTCCTTCAGCCCCTCCAAGCCCCATTTAGATGGGTGTTCACCCATCTAATCAGCAGGAGTCCGCATGCCACAAATCCCCGCCCCTGCCATCCAAAGGTAGAATGCTTCTGCTTCTTAGGTTATTTTTAGGGTCTGGGAACACCCTTAGCCTTCACTTATAGGAAAACTATTTTGGCGGGTGGGGATACATGCTGTGGTATAATCAGAGGTGACTCCTGGGTCTCTGGTACTCAGAAATTACTCCTGGTGGTGCACAGGGGACCATATGTGGGGCCAGAGATGGAATCCAGTTGGGGCCACTGCAAGGCAAGTGCCCTCCCCGCTGTCCTACCGCTCCTGTCCCAAGGAAAATAATTTTTTAACATTGACATTTTCTTCACAAATAAACCATCTAGAGCATTCTCCTTTGAGAGATAAAGGGAAATCTCTGCTGTGGTTCTCATTCTGCCTGTGGGAAGTAACTGGGTTGCAGAAGGCTCAAAGAACTCACCCATCTGGTCACCAATGAATATGGAATCAGGGGAGACTTCCCAGTCAGTGCACTTGAGCGTGAGGCCACTCTAGTGCTTGTGTATTCCTATCCAGTCAGCAAGAATAAAGCAAAAAACTCCAAGAAATGAAATATGGCACCAACGGTGCCATCAGAAAATGTTTTAGGCTGTATTGGCCGGTTATGGTGGGAAAAGCCAAGTTAAGGTCTACTCTTTGTGATCAAAGAGCAGCTTCTTCTGTTACATGAAAGTTTAGTGGTTTACTACAACCCTACAGAAGTTTCAGAAGGATACTCCCAAGCTCCATATCTTGAAAGGTATACCACAAAGCATCCAACAGATTTCTAGAGCCTCAGATGAATCCTCCCTATCCTGTTATTCCACCCACTACGCTTCAACCCATATACACAGCAGCCACCATATTTTTTAGAATCTAAGAGCTATTTTATTATGTTTTGTACAATTGTTTCTAGTTATTTATAAAATATAATAGGTATGAATATATTATAAAAAACAACATATTTATAATATGGGACAGACATAATATAAATGTGTTGTTTATATCTTATCATTTTAAATATATCATGATATAAACTAAGTGTGTTATGTTTATATTCCATAAATGAGAGGCTGTCCTGTAATTGCCTTTTTCTAATATTTCTAATATTTTATTTAACATCATCACCTCCAATCCCATCCCTGCTGTCACAGAAGTTATAATTTCCTCTTTTCCAATAGTTGAGTGACAGGCCATCAGGGATGTAGACCACAGCTTTCTTTTGGACATGTGTGGATGGGCATTTAGGTTATTTCCATGTTTAGTTATTGTAAATATGGGGCTATAAGCATAGAGATACACAAATCTTTTGTATTAGAGTTTTTCATATTGTTTGAACATGAAAACATATAAGAAGTGATATTTCTGAATCATATTTCTAGTTAACTGAGTTTTTTTAAGTAGTTACATTTTACGGTTTTTATTTGGGCATGGGTGTGGCACTGAGCCACTCCAACCATCCTCAGTTTCTTCATGGAAACTCCTCGTGCTAATATTATGACCTCCATCTTGTCAAATTCAGTGTCCACACTGTGGTTTTAGTTTTTCTCACAACAGCACTTGTCCAGGACTGCTTGAAGCACTGGGCCCTCCTGCCTTCTAGAGCATTCCAACATCCTCCTAACTTTGGTCCCAGGACTTTGCATCATTGGGCTGATGTTCTTCCTCCTTGATTTAACTCCAAAGTCGTTTAGGGTTCAGTCCTGGATCTCCTTCTGGTTCATTTTCTTCTCTTTATTTTCCAAGGTAGAATCCAGTGAATTTGAAAGAACTCAAATATGAACTCAGTTACTTTTCCCTGGCAGCAATAGGAGAGAAAATCGGTTCTCTGTGTTGCCCAAGGGAGGAAGCAGTAGGGTCCAGCTTAGGTGTTGCCAAAGGAGAGGAGAATGACCAGAATAACAAAGGGGATTAATTCTCTTGCTCTTCGTAGTGTGACCACCAAGTTCTGAATATTTATTGACAAACTGTTTACAAGATGGACAGCTGCACTAAAAAATTAAACAAGTTATAAGAGAAGAATTCCTGGCTTCAGGCTTCAAAGAATCCAGAATTATTAATGATTTCTCAGGAGGCTTCAGTGCCACTATGAGAAAACAGAGCGCAATTTTTATTCAAACACTTATTAATTAGAGGTAACCTTCAAATAGATGTCGCTACCTGGCCTTGGCTGTATTTTATACTCCAAATTCCAGGTACTGCAAAGGCAAGAAACACAGAGGTTCACTATCATTCAAAGCTAATAACATGCACTTTAATTATTACAGGTGAAAGTGGCCTTCATTTATATGCAATTTGGGGGAGAATTTTATCTGGAACTCATGAATATCAAAGACTTTGGAGCTTCTGGGGAAAAAACTCATTCCTTTCCACTGTTGTGCCACTGTTAAAAAATAATTACAAGTTCCTTCCTATACAGGAAAGTTATGGCTCTGTTTTGTTAATCAAATTTAGAGGCACCTGGACTCAATTCACTTAAATACCAAAGGACATGGCTACGTATAAAAACGGAAAAAGAAAAAGATGATACAGACAGATTCCTATATATGTGACACCTAGAAGATAAGAGACAGTGACAAACAATGGGGTCAAAGCACAAGAGAAACCACGTGAAAGCAATGGATTATTATATCATCTTTTCAGCAACTTGACATGGACTATATGAACTTTATCTTCACTTTACACAAATTGAAGTCAGGGGTTTTGAGCCACTTGCCCAGGTTATTCAGCTTAAAAATGGAGAAGCCAGTGAAAACGATATTGGAGTTAGGATAAAGATGGTAACTACACAGTCAACATGTTTAATATCCTAAGTGCTAAGCACCATATTTGATATTTTTGTGTCTTTTGTCACTTAGAAAACACAAGCACTCTTTTTTTCCCTTTTTGGGTCACACCCAGCAATGCTCAGGGGTTATCCTGGCTCATGCACTCATGAATTACTCCTGGCGGTGCTCGGGGGACCATATGGGATTTTCCCAACCATCACCCAAGCCTGCCCCAATAGCAGAGCTTAAAAGTTTGTATGCTTGTTATGGAAAAACTCACTAAAAATGATCAAAAAGATTTCCTTAGGAGAAAGTATGTAAAGATTGTTGTATCTCACCCTGGAGCCATTGAACCCTTGTATAAGAGATTACTTACTAGCATGTTGTTACAGGTTAAGCCTTGTGTATTAATATTTTTTAATCGAGATCTTCTACTTTACATCCCATCGTATGTGGTGTGCTACTGCTGTTATATCAGTGGTAGCATTTGAGATGTCACAGACAGACACTCCAGAAATTCTAAAATTTTGAATGGGGTGATACACCTGGAGTTAAACCCTTAACTGGATGGTTACTTCTGGGTCGGAAGGCATCTCTGCAGCTTGTTGATCTCTTTCGAGATTTATTTATGAATCACTGGATCTTGGCTGGCTAATGAAAAATCCATCTTCTTTGTCTCTACAGACTTGAGAGAGAAAGTCTGTAGGACTTTGTGAATCTATATTGTTCGTTGGAAAGTTTATGAATCTATTTTGCTCTTCTCCCCCTTTGTCACAGATACAGAGCATCCAAAAGGCTGACCTGGGAAATATTTCCTGCACTATCTATTTTGAGATTTGAGTAAATAAGAGCCTCTTTGAAAATGTAAATATCACCTGAAAATGTTAAGCCTATTAGAAAGTCACACCTAAGTTTCAGCAGTTAGATAATCCAATTTATCCTTAAGAGGCCTACAGAAGGGGTTTTGGATCTGCAGAAGAAAGGATCATTTTCTCACCTGCCTGGCGTGGGGGTGCTGCAAAGGAGAGAAAAGTGGGGAAAAGAGCTGGGTTATTGTAGTTATTGTTGTTGTCCAACGTGCTTTCCTTTCTAGCATAGTTTTAGGGTTACGGAAAGGATTGTGAAGACAGTATAAAGCCCCAAGAGTCCTACATGGAGAATCCCTACTGTTCACATGGTACATTAGTGGGTACATTCATCATCATTAGTTGGATAATACAGACACATTCCTTTTGTTTGTTTTTATTTCTACAGTTAATTATTTTTTATTGAAACACCATGAGATACAATTACAAACTTTCATGATTACATTTCAATCATACAATGATCAAGCACCCACCCCTCCATCACTGCACATTTTCCATCACCATTGTTCCCAGTGTCCCACCCACCACTCCAACCCCATCCCACCCCCTCTTTCTGTGCCAGGTACCTTCCTTCTTACTCTCTCTCTATGAGAGGTATTATGATTTGCAATATAGTTACTAAGAGGCCATCATGTTTGGTCCATAGTTTACTTTCAGCACACATATCCCATCCTGAGCGATCCCTCCAGCCATCATTGACGTAGTGTCCCTTCTCAACTGGCTTTTCTCCCAGCATGTGAGGCTGGCTTCCAAGCTGTGAAGAGATCCTTCTGGCCCTTATCTCTACTGTCCTTAGGTGCTAGTCTCCTATTATGTTCCTTTATATTTCACAAATGAGTGCAGTCATTCTGCCTGTCCCTCTCTTTCTGACTCATTTCACTTAACATGATATTCTCATGTCCATCCACTTATATGCAAATTTCACGATTTCATCTCATCTAACAGCTGCATAGTATTTCATTGTGTAGATGTACCAAAGTTTCTTTAACCAATCATTTATTCTCGGGCACTCAGGTTTTTTCCAGATTCTGGATATTGTGAACAGTGCTGCAATAAACATTACAAGTGCAGATGTCAGGGCTAGAGCAATAGCAATAGCAAAGCACGTGGCCAACCTGGGTTCGATTCCCAGCATCCCTTATGGTCCCCTGAGCACCGCCAGGGATGATTTCTGAGTGCTGAGCCAGGAGTAACCTCTGTGCATCGCCAGGTGTGACCCAAAAAGCAAAAAAAAGTGCAGATGTCATTTCTACTGGTTTTTTTTTTCATCTCTGGGATATATTCTCAGGAGTGGTATTGCTGGGTCATATGGGAGTTCAATTTCTAGTTTTAGGAAGAATATCCATGCTGTTTTTGAAAAAGGCTGGACCAATCAGCATTCCCACCAACAATGAATGAGAGTTCCTTTCTCCCCATATCTGTGCCAGCACTGGTTGTTCTTGTTCTTATTGGTTTGTGCTAGTTTCTGTGGTATAAGATGATAACTCATTGTTTTGATTTGCATTTCCCTGATGATTAATGGTGTAGAACATTTTTTCATTTGCCTTTTGGCCATTTGAATTTCTTTTTTGAGGAAGTTTCTGTTCATTGCTTTTTCCCATTTTTGTTGGGGTTGGTGTTTTTTTCTGGTAAAGTTTTACCAGTGTCTTGTCTATCCTAGATATTAAGCCCCTATCTGATATTTACCTAAAATAGGTAAATATTTTATCCCATTCCATGGGCTCTTTCTGTATTTTAGAATACAGACACATTCATAGTAACTACAGCCCACAGTTTATTCATCTTTCTTTTTCCTTTTTTTTAACCTAATGTCCCTTTTTCAATTCTAGGACCTCAGCCAAGATCCAACGTTACACTGCACTGTAGCACCTCCCATTGTTCATTGATTTGCTCAAGCGGGCCCAGTAACGTCTCCATTGTGAGACTTGTTACTGTGTTTGGCATACGGAATACGTCACAGGGAGCTTTCCAGGCTTTGCTGTGCAGGCGAGATACTCTGGGTAGCTTGCCAGCTCTCCGAGATGGGCAGAGGAATCGAAGCTGACTCAGCAGGGTTGGTTCCACGCAAGGCAAATGCCCTACTGCTGTGCTATTGCTCCAGGGCAATTGGTTAGAGTGCGGTACTTATATAGTAGTGCAATCCAATGTTACTTTTGGTTATTCTGTTCTCCTTTTGGTCCTCTGGACTGTGACAAGTTTCTCAGACTTTTCTTGTTCTTTATGACCTTGACAGTTTGAACTAAATCAGTTAAGCAGTTTGTAGAATATTCCTCTGAAGGAATTTTTTTAACCCCATACAAGTAGATAGGGGTTGTGAGCTTATGGGAGGAAGAACACAGAGGTAAAATGCTAGAATATCTTGGATACATGCTTTCAGGATGACTTATCACCACTGATGTTAACCTGGATTATCTATTTCAGGAGGGTTTTCCAGATTTACCCACTGTACACACACTGTTCTTCTCCCTTTTATGGAAGATTCTTCGGGAAAAAAGTCAAAAACTGAGCCCAGTTTTACTGTTGAAGCACCCCTCTTTGAGGTGGGAATAAACATTATTGGAACTTTCCTGCATGGGAAATCATTCTTCTCTCAAGACTGACTGGCTGACTGATTAATCAATTGGCATCAGAGGACTGGTGGATATTTTTCACCTTAGGCTATAATCCAATAGCCTTTATTATTTTGTTGTTCAAATGGTTCCAGCATTGACTTCGGGAATGCTCCTGATGGGGTCTTCATGTGCTTTTGACATATTCCTATCATTGTTAGATTTGTGTGAGTACTTTCTAATTTTCTGTAACTTGGAGTTGGTCTGAACATCCTGAGTGTTTCTTTTTTATACCTTTTTTCATTGCCTTCCCATTTTTAAAGGAGTATTAGTTTATAACATTATGTGAATTTCAAGTGTACAGACATATATCAATGTCTGTACACACTACATTACACTCATAGATTTCTTGTCCCTATTTTAGAATCTGCCATTTTCCAAGGAGAACTGATACATTTAGTTGAAGATAGCATTTACTGGAGGACGATTTTGAAACTACTATATGACATTCCTTATAAAGAAATACAGGTAGTATTTCAATTATGCATATACATATACACATTCACCTATAAGCTTTTCATATGTGACCTTTTTAATAAGTCAAATATGAGTTCATACTAATGCCTGGGTACCTTTTTGGCAAATATTTGTGCCCCAAGCCCAGCCCACATCAACAGAATTAGAATTCTTTACATCTGAATCCAAGGAAGGCAGGATAGATTGAGCGCAGGCCTTGAGAATTTTTCAAAAGCTTCAGCCCACTTGAAATAAGCCATAAGTCTTTAGAAATACTAATAGGAAACATAAAACACGACCCAATGTGTGCAAGCAATCAAAATTACTAATAGACGAAATTATCAGAGCCGTTTCCATATAAATCATGTTTCTATCCTCAAATGCATTTTAATATTCATTTCTCAAACCCAACCACAGAACACTGGCATATTCTACATGAGTGGAAATACAGTTTTTCTAATCTTTTTGTTTACTTGTTCTTTTTTGTTTTTGCTTTTTGGGTCACACACAGGAACTACTCCTGGCTCATGCACTCAGGAATTACTCTGGCGGTGCTCAGGAGACCACATGGGATGCTGGGAATCAACCCTGGTCAGCTGCATGCAAGGCAGCCACTGTGCTATAGCTCCAGCCCCAGTTTTCCTAATCTTTAGAGGAACTTAGTGAGAGATAAGAACCACATGTATGAAGACCACGAATCAAGAACATGGGCATAATTTTATCCAGAACCTGGAAGACTAAAGATCACCTGAGTACAAATAAGGGAATTCCAGTGCCTGGCAACATGCTGTACAAGGTGCCTACACCTGGATAATATCATAAGAACAACACTCACCATTCAAAATGACATTAAACTTTATTTTTCCTAATGGAAAAATTTTTGGTTAGGAAAAATGAAGTCATGAAATTTGCTTACACATGAATTAACATAGAGAGAATCATGCTGAGTGCCAAGTCAGAGGGAGAGGGACAGATATAGAATTCATTTGTGGAATATTTAAAAAAAGTATGAGACTAATATCCAAGGTCAGGATAAACAGAGACCAGGAGAACTGGTCAATGGTTGGAAGATACTACAAATGTTTGGGGGCTGAAGGGCACTTAGGATAGAGAAGGGACCTATGACAATATGACAATAATAGCTGGAAATGATCATTTTGGATAGGAATTGAGTGTTGAAAGTAGGCAAAGGGATACCTGATAATTTTCAGTATCTTTATTGCAAACCATAATGCCCTAAAGAAAAGAGGGAGAGAGGGAGAGGCAGAGAGAGGAAGAGAGAGAGAGAGAGAGAGAGAGAGAGAGAGAGAGAGAGAAGAAAAGTACCTGAAAGTACGTGTCATAGAGGTGGGGTTCGGGATGGAAATTTGGGACATTGGTAGTACACTGATGATGGGATGGATGTTAGAACAGTATACGACTGAAATCCAATAATGAACTTTGCAACTGTGATTCAATTAAAAATTAAATAATTTTTAAAGAAAATTTTAAAAATTTAAAAAAGAACAAAACCAAAATGACGTTAAGATTATAGTACACTGTAAATCAAAATATCTCATGTCTTTATAAACACCCCCAACCCCACGCCTGACTCAGAGTTACAAATACTTCTGTGACTGTCACTGTCACTGTGCTCCCGTTGTTCATCGATTTGCTTGAGCGGGCCCAGTAATGTCTCCATTGTGAGATTTGTTGTTACTGTCTTTGGCATATTGAATACATTATGGATAGCTTGACAGGCTTTGCCATGCGGGTGAGATACTCTCCTTAGCTTGCTGGGCTCTCCAAGAGGGGTAGAGGAATCGAACCCGGGTCAGCCAGGTTGGCTACGTGCAAGGCAAAATGCCCTACCCACTGGGCTATTGCACCAGCCCCAAATAATATATATTGAAATTTATTATATGTTTATAGTTCAATTAATTATAAAATTTGATCATTTGATAAAATCATACTGATTTGGGTTATGTCAATTCTACATTACATCAAGATTAATGCCCATGTTATAAAGTGATTTTAGATTGTTTTAGAAGATAATCCTTATCCACAAGCACAGACTAAATAATATTCATCTAAAATTATTATTTTTAATCACATCACTGGTACAACCAACACTTCCAAATGTGAAGCAATGGAAAGTACAGTTTTAACCAAGAAACATTTTTCCAGAAAAACAGAACATTAAAATAATAGCACTTTTAACCCTAAATATCAACACATAGGAAATAAAGGAAATGAAGCCTGTTGTAAAGGAGCCCAAGATTACAAGGAGTCAAGCACAGAATGTGGAGATTTCCCTCCACAAATTAATCGCCCAAAAAAATAAAATGGAAGATTAACTATCACAGTCATACCCTATGTAGATTGTGACAGTTAAAAATGTAAGGATTGTTTGGATCCTAATCTTCAGAAGAAACATAAAAAGACACTTTAAGACAAACATAAAATTTTAAAAACAAACCAAGGTAATATAAGAAATACCTGTCAAATTGTTCAGAGAGATAAGAGTAGAATAGTCTGCTTTTGAGAGATTCCTTTTCTGTTATTGATGCATACTAAAATATTTACAGGTACAATAACCTGCTCGTTTTAAACTCATACAAGAAAAACGAAGCTGGAGAGATAGTAAAATGGGTGAGGCACTTGCCTTGCATGTAGCCCACCTTGGTTTTTAAATTTTTATTAAATTTTTTAATTTAATTTTATTTTTTATAAAATAGTTCACAATGGGCTGGAGTGATAGCATGGCGGGTAGGGCGTTTGTCTTGAACGCGGCTGACCCAGGTTCATTACCTTTGCCCCTTTTGGAGAGCCTAGCAAGCTATCAAGAGTATTCTGCCCTCACGGCAAAGCCTGGAAAGCTACCCATGACGTACTCGATATGCCAAAAACAAGTCGTACAATGGAGACGTTACTGGTGTCCGCTTCAGCAAACTGATGAACAATGGGAAGACAGTGCTACAGTGTTACAGTTCACAATATTTGATTACAGTTAATATTCGAACACCAATCCCACAACTGTTACACCTTCCCACCACCAAATTTTGGATGTTTCTATCCTGAACCCCAACACCTGCCCCAAAGCAGTCATTGTCACTGTCCTCCCATTGTTCATCGATTTTGCTCGAGCGGGCCCAGTAACGTCTCCATTCTCAGACTTGTTGTTACTGTGTTTGGCATATTGAAAACGTCACGGGTAGCTTGCCAGGCTTTCCCGTGCAGGCGAAATACTCTCGGTAGCTTGCCGGGCTCTCCGAGAGGGGCACAGGAATCGAACCTGGCTTGGCCAGGCTGGCTGCGCGCAAGGCAAACACCCTACCACTGTGCTATCACTCCAGCCCTCCCCAAAGCAGAGCCAAAATAATTTATTTTTTATTGTTTGTTGTGAATAAACTGCTGAAAGTGCTCCAAAAAGGTTTCCTGAGGAAAGTGTGTGAAGAGTGTTGTATCTCAGCCTGGAGCCATTGAGAATCTTGTATAAGAGATTACTATCATGTTGTTAAAGGTTAAGCCATCTGTGTGCGTGCGTGTGTGTGTGTGTGTGTGTGTGTGTGTGTGTATCACTTGATTACTTTACATTTTGTTACTCATTGATTTGCTCAAGCGGGCACCAGTAACGTCTCCATTTGTCCCTGTCACGTGCTAGTGTAGCCCAATGGCATCTGCTCATTCAGGAACATGAAGAGCCTCAAACCGATTGTTCAGGGTTTTGACAAAGAAGTCTGACCATCTCGTAGGTGGGCGGCTACACGATCTTTTGATGTTCCATGGAATCCAGTCTGTAATGGCTCTAGTCCAGTGGTTGTCCCCAAATTTCATTACGTGTCCAGCCCATGTGATTATCGACGCCTTGGCAAACGAGACAGCGTCCCTGATTCTTGATCGTCAACAGAGGTCAGAACTCACCTTGAGTGAAGCGTGATACTCCAAGCATAGTTCTTTCAACTCCTCTTCTCGTCCTGTTTTCGTAAGGTCAGAATAGCATTCTCATCCTGTTTTCGTAAGGCCCAGTCTCTGCGGCATATGTTAATGCAGGAAGGACAGTGGAATCGAATACATATGCCCAGAGCCAGAGGTTCTTCATCCTCTAAGCTATTTCTTCGACGCTCTTGAAGGCATTCCAAGCAGCTATCTTCCTCCTGCAGAACTCAGGTGACAGGTCATTCGTCACGTTGACTTCTCGACCTAGGTACATGTAACTGTTGCATTCGGAGATGGTTGTTCCGTTGAGAGTGAATGGAATATCAGGAATGAGACTGTTTCTCATAAACATTGTCTTCATGAGATTCAGCTGTCATCCGACCTTTCCACACTCATGGTTGAAGTCGGCCAGCATTTGTACCACTCAGCTAATTTTTGGTGTTATTAGAACGATGTCATCATCAAAGCAGAGGTGGTGTAGTTTCCGACTGTCTTCACTCCCATTCCTTTCCATTCCAGTTGTCACATGATGATTTTGAGGTTGGCACTTAAGAGTTTCGGTGAAATGGTATGACCCTGCTGACCCTGCTGAACCCCTCTCTTGACATGGATGATTACTTCTTTGTAGAATGGTGAGATCCTGGTAGTGAATCCATAATACAGCTCACGGAGGATCCTGATGTGTTGAGTTTGAATGCCCTGTTTGCTTAGGGCTTCAATGAACTCTTCCATCTCAACAGAATCAAAGGCCTTCTTTAAATCAATGAGCATTAGACAGGGTGGAGTCTTGAACTCCCGAACTCAATGAACTTGGTTATTGTGTGGATATGGTCGATCATGCTGAATCCTTTTTGGAACCTGGCTTGCTCGCATTGTTGGCCTTCATCTAGTGTTCTGTCAATCCTATTCAGGGTGACTCGAGTGAACAGCTTGTTGATGACAGACAACAGGCTGATCAGGCCATAGTTGCCAATGTCATGGATGTCTCCCTTCTTGTTCAGTAATACAGTCCTGCTGGTTTTCTATTGGGATGGAACCTTGCATTCAGACAGGTAGTGTGTGAAGAGCCGAGCCAGTGGATTGATGAGTACTGACAGCAGGTTGTTCAGGTGTTCGGGTCTGACCTTGACTGGGCCGGGTGCTGTTTGCTTCTTTATCGACAAAATGGCGTGTTGGATTTCAGAAGGGAGAACGTTGGGAATGAGATATCCATCCTGCGGAATTTGCTATGTGGGCTGGTAGACTTGGCTATCGAAATGATCCAAGTAGAAATCATGGATATTCTTCTCCATTGCCCTTCTGGAAGATGTGACGGATCTATCAGGACATTGGACAGATCCATCTTGGTCTTGGTCTTGTAGTTGGCAGGCAGGCAGGCATTGCGAATGCTTTTCCTGGCTTCTGCCGCATCTGCCAGCACTGCTTGCTCTTCTCTCTTTGAGGTTTTCCTTTATCGCTTCTCTGCACTGCTTTACGAGCTCAGACATTCGCTGGCAGTTGCCTGAATTTTGTGCCAAGCCACGTTGGTGAATGAGCTCAAGAGTTTTCAAAGACAGGTGTCTTTTTGTGGCTATCTCTCTCTCAGCATTCCTCACACAATCATGGAGGTGCTGAACCAGACGATCATACATCTCGTCAATGTTATCAACGATGGCATCTTCCCATGTTGCAGCAATAGTGCCAAAGAGCTCTCAGTTGGTGATCATTCTGGAAGTTCTCTTCTTAAACTTTGCAACCTTTCTCCATGAAGTAGAATTTTCCATGAACAAGACGGTGGTCCAATCCAGTTTGGAATTTTGGGACAACAGCGATAATCGGTCAGGAAAAACTGTCAATTGTATATGTTGTGGTCAAGTTCGATGTGGAACTGTCCACTGGGAGACTCCCATGACATATAGATAGATAGATAGATAGATAGATAGATAGATAGATAGATCTTCGTAAAAATATATTTCTCTCTAAGATTGCTTGTCTTCTTCCTTAAGCCCCATCAAATGTAATATGCTACTCTTGGAATATGAGTCCATCTTGGTTTAATATCCAGCATCACATGCTACCTCAAGTACCACCAGGAGTGACCCCTAAGCACAAATCCAGGAGTATCTGAGTACAACTGGCTGAGGGTCACAAATTAAAAAGAAAAAATGGGAGTGGGGTGGAGAGATAGGTAGCACAGCAGGTTGGGTGCTTTCCTTGCACATGCTGATCCAAGTTCAATCCCAAACACTCCATATGGCCCCCCAAGATTACCAGGAGTGATCACTGAGCACAGAATCAGGAGTAAGTCCTAAGCACTGATGCCTGTGGCCCAAAAACAAAAAAAGAAAATTGAGGGCAGAATTAAACTGAATGACAAATGTGTTGATGAGGGGTGATTAGTACCTGGAGGTGCATTATACAGTGGCTCCGTTTGTGCAAAAGTAGGAATTCACTTAATCACTTAACTTCCCGTTAGTCGTCGATTTGCTCGAGCGGGCGCCAATAACGTCTCCATTTGTCCCTGTTGCGTGCTAGTGTAGCCCAATGGCATCTGTTCGCTCCGGGAACATGAAGGGCCTCAAACCGATCATTCATGATCTTGACGAAGAAGTCTGACCATCTGGTAGGTGGGCGGCCACGCGGTCTTTTGACATCCCATGGAATCCAGTCGGTAACAGCTCTAGTCTAGCGGTCGTCTTTAAATCTCATTACGTGACCAGCCCATCTGATTTTCGACACCTTGACAAACGAGACAGCGTCCCTGATTCTTGATCGTCGACGGATGTCAGAACTCTGGATTCTTTCTCTCATTTGAGTGAAACGTGATATTCCAAGCATAGCTCTTTCTATTCTTCTTTGGGAGACCTGAATAGTGTTCTCATCTTGTTTGTGTAAGGCCAAGGTCTCTGAGGCATATGTTAATGCAGGAAGAACAGTGGAATCAAAGAGATGTGCCCAGAGCTGGAGGTTCTTCATCCTCTTAGCTATTTCTTTGACGTTCTTGAAGGCGTTCCAAGCCGCTCTCTTCCTCCTGTGCAGCTCGGGTGCCAGGTCATTTGTCATGTTGACCTCTCGACCTAGGTACACATAGCTGTTGCATTCGGAGATGGTCGTTCCATTGAGAGCGAATGGGGCATCAGGAACAAGGCTGTTTCTCATAAACATTGTCTTCGTAAGATTCAGCTGTAGTCCTACCTTTCCACACTCACGGTCAAAGTCGGCCAGCATTTGTGCCGCTTGGCTGATGTTTGGTGTTATTAAAACAATGTCATCAGCAAAGCGGAAGTGGTGTAGTTGCCGACCATCTATCTTCACTCCCATTCCTTCCCATTCCAGTTGTCGCACGATGTTCTCGAGGGTGGCACTGAAGAGTTTCAGTGAAATGGTATCACCCTGCCGCACCCCTCTCTTGACATCAATGATCACTTCTTTGTAGAATGGTGAGATCCTGGTAGTGAATCCGCAATACAGCTTACAGAGGATCCTGATGTATTGGGGGAGTTTGAATGCCCTGATTGGCTAGGGCTTCAGTGACCGCTTCCGTCTCAACAGAATCAAAGGCCTTCTTTAAATCAATGAACGTTAAACAGAGCGGCATCTTGAACTCCCGAGAAACCTCAATGAGCTTGGTTATCGTGTGGATATGGTCGATGGTGCTGAATCCTTTGCGGAACCCGGCTTGCTCGCATGGTTGTCCTTCATCTAGTGTTCTGCTAATCCTATTTAGGATGACTCGAGTGAACAACTTGTAGATGACAGACAATAGGCAGATCGGGCGATAGTTGCCAATGTCATGGATGTCTCCCTTCTTGAACAGTAGTACGGTCCTGCTGGTTTTCCGTTGGGACGGAATCTTCCATTCAGACAGGTAGTGAGTAAAGAGCCAAACCAGTGTATTGATGAGTACTGATGGCAGGTTCTTCAGGTGTTCAGGTCTGACCTTGTCTGGGCCGGGTGCTGTTTGTTTCTTTACCTACAAAATGGCATGTCGGATTTCGGAAGGGAGAACGTTGGTAACGACATATCCATCCTGTGGAATTTGGTATGTCGGCAAGTGGACATGGCTATCGAAGAGATTTGAGTAGAAGTCATGGATAATCTTCTCCATTGCCGTTCTGGAGGATGTGATGGATCCATCAGGACGTCGGAGGGCAGTCATCTTGGTCTTATAGTTGGCGAAGGACAGGCGGGCGTTATGAATACTTTTCCCGGCTTCTGCCGCATCTACCAGTACTTCTGCTCTTCTCTCTTTGAGGTCTTCCTCGATCGCATCTCTGCACTGCTTTGCGAGCTCGGACATTAGCTTGCGGTTGCCTGAGGCATGCGCCAAACCACGCTGGCGAATTAGCTCGAGAGTTTTCGAAGATAGGCGATTTTTTGTGGCTATCTCTCTCTTGGCGTTCCTCGCACATTCATGGAGGTGCTGAACCAGTCGATCGTATTCCTCGTCAATGTTGTCAACAATGGCATCTTCCCATGTTGCTGCAATAGTACCAAAGAGTTCCCAGTTGGTGGTCATTCTGGGAGTTCTCTTTTTGAACTTTGCAGCCCTTTCTCCCCGCTCTGTGAAGTAGAATTTTGCACGAAGGAGACAATGGTCCGATCCTGTTCGAAATTTTGGGACAACAGCGACATCAGTCAGGCAAAACCGTCGATTGAATATGATGTGGTCTATTTCATTGTGGAATCGTCCACCAGGAGACTCCCATGTCCATCGTTTAGATTCTGCCTTCTGGAAGTGTGAGTTACCATGAATGGTCTTGGTCAACATGATGAACTCAGTCCCTCACCCTGTTCGTTCCATACCTTTTCCAAAATGTATTTTAATATAATAGCGAATAAAATATTTTAATTAAAATATCACTTGATCACTTGATACCCCGTTACTCATCGATTTACTCGAGCGGGTGCCAGTAACGTCTCCATTCATCCCTGTTACATGCTAGCGTAGCCCAATAGCATCTGCTCACTGTAGGAACATGCAGAGCCTCAAACCATGTTTGAGGGTCTTGACGAAGAGGTCTGACCATCTTGTAGGTGGGCGTCCTCGCAATCTTTTGACGTCCCATGGAATCCGGTCAGTAATGACTCTAGTTCAGGGGTCATCTCAAAACCTCATTACGTATCCAGCCCATCTGATTTTTGATGCCTTGGCAAAGAGACAGCGTCCCTTATTCTTGAGCGTTGATGGAGATCGGAACTCCAGATTCTATCTCTCATTTGAGTGAAGTGTGATACTCCAAGCATAGCTCTTTCGATTCCTATTTGAGAGACCTGAATAGTGCTCTCATTCTGTTTTCATAGGGCCCAGGTCTCTGAGGCATATGTTAATGCAGAAAGAACAGTGGAATCAAAGAGATGTGGTCAGAGCTGGAGGTTCTTTGTCCTCTTAGTTATTTCTTCAACGCTTTTGAAGGCATTCCAAGCTGCTCTCTTCCTCCTGCGTAACTCGGGTGCCAGGTCATTCATCATGTTGATTTCTTGACCTAGGTATATATAACTGTTGCATTCGGAGATGGTGGTTCCGTTCAGAGTGAATGGAACATGAGGAACAAGACTGTTTCTCATGAACATTGTCTTTGTGAGATTCAGTTGAAATCCGACCTTTCCACACTCACGGTCGAAGTCGGCCAGCATTTGTGCCACTTGGCTGATGTTTGGTGTTATTAGAACGATGTCATCAGCAAAGCGGAGGTGGTGTATGTTGCCGACCATCTGTCTTCACTCCCATTCCTTCCCATTCCAGTCGCCGCATGATGTTCTCGAGGGTGGCACTGAAGAGTTTCAGTGAAATGTATCACCCTGCCGCACCCCTCTCTTGACATCAACGATCACTTCTTTGTAGAATGGTGAGAGCCTGGTAGTGAATCCGTAATACAGCTCATGGAGGATCCTGATGTATTGAGTTTGAACGCCCTGATTCAATGACTGCTTCTGTCTCAACAGAATCAAAGGCCTTCTTTAAATCAATGAACGTTAGACAAAGCGGCATCTTGAACTCCTGAGAAACCTCAGTGAGCTTAGTTATCGTGTGGATATGGTCGATGGTGCTAAAATTTAATAAATTTTATTTATTAAAATAAAATTATTATTTTAAATAATATATTATTTTAAATTTAAAAAGCAATAATAATTCATAAAAGGATTTGGCTGTGAGGGGTTTTGTGCCAGGCCCTGTGTTATAATAAGAGTTATCTTATTAAGAAAGCCAGGGGCCAGTGCAATAGTACTGTGGGGGAGGGCATTTGCCTTCCACACTATTAACCTGGGTTTGATTCCCAGCATCCCATATGGTTCTCCAGCACCGCCAGGAGTAATTCCTAAGTGCAGAACCAGGAGTAACACCTGAGCATTACCGGGTGTGACCCAAGAAGCAAAAAAATAATAATAATAAAATAATAAATAATAATTAATAATAAATAAATAATAAATAGTAAACAATAAAAATTACAAAATAATGAACTTTAAAAGGACATCAAGGACATCACATCAGAGAGCAGGAGTGCAAGGAGCCAAGTGGCTCTGAGCTTCAGCTGTAATCCATGACCATCTTCCCGGAGGATCTTGTCATTCTTGGAGATATACTCTGAAACCCAACGGTAGGACAGTCTTAGAATCGTGGAAACCTTGAAAGAGCAAGACAGTAAGTGGCAAGCAAGCCAATCTTTCCCCAGAGTGAGCCCTCTCAGGTCCTGCTATGTCATACTCAGGGAAGGGGTAATGTCTCCAAATGACATTTTCAGAACCTGAAGACTTACTGACAGCTGGTGAGAGGTGATACCAGACAAGAGCATGACCACTAAGAGGATAGGATGCATAATTGGCAACCCTGCTCCATGGGTCAAGTTGAAAAACAACCCACTCATACATGATTTAAGTGCAACACTTTGACACTCGCCTGGATGGAAACTTGTGCACTCCTATATTTGTTCTTCAAGGCTACTGTTTTGTACACACATAAGATCTGTGCCCATAAGATGTGTACCCTCTATGGGCTATACATGCTTTGTGTGTCTGATCTCATTTGGCTCTTAAATTATTTATTTATTTATTTTTAGTTGAATTTCTGTGAGATACAGTTACAAGTTTTTATGTTTGAGTTTCAATCATACAATGATCAAACACCCATCCTTCCACTAGTGCACATTCTCTACCACCAATGTCCTCAGTATACACCCCCCCTTTCCAACCCACCTCCTGTCTCCATGGCAGACAATTTCCTCCATACTCTCTCATCCTTAAGTTTTTCAACATACAAGAAAATTGACCCTCAGAAGTAAATTGCCTTAGGCCGACAATTATCGGTGGGTTGGGTTTGTAACTATCAATCATAAATGGAAGCAAGAACAAAAACAAGGAAACAAGCTCATCAAACAGCACATATCTGTGGTTGGTTGTGTTAAATAAGCTGCAGCTTGAGACCGTGGCTCTACACAACTGCAAAAATGTCCTTGCAAAAAAACCGTTTCCTAATTCCTCAGTTTAAAAGAGTTCCAGATCTCTGAGTTTGAGAGAACAGAACCTAAGTGAGCACTGTTCTCTTCTTCACATGATACATAAGGGGCCACCTTAAACTCAGAAATACACATTTCTTGGGCATTTTGTCTCTTCCTCCTCTAGTAAAGATATTGAATCTTCCTTCTGATGAGCCAGAGTCCATCCTTAAGACCCCTAGTTCGATGTAGTAGAAATTTTTTAACATATAAATTTGAAAGGATAAAAACGTCCATTCTCTAGCACTCTCTGAATGTTTGTTGTCTCAGCAAAACCTGACAGTTATTTTGCCCTATGGAGAGGAATGTGAAAAATTGGGAAGAGTCAAATAGTCTGCACATTCTGCATATGAACAGAGGCATGGAATGCACGGGAGTCCGACCATCACCCCTGTTTCCAGTGCAGAGATTAAATCACACATTTGCATCTAAAACAGAAAACTGCTTCTCAAAGTGTTTGTGAAAACTGCCTCTCATAAATAAGAGATCAAACCTAAAATGCATATCCAACAGAGACAGAATGAGCTGGGACAGCCAAAAAGGAAATGTGGAAATAAATCTCCAAACAGAAGAAAGAAATCTGCCCAGCTCTCTTGAACAAAATCTTGAGAAAGAAAGAACCTTCATCCCCGGAGAATCTAAGGAATGTGCTACTCTAATGCCCTCCTGCCAATAGAAATGGATCATCCATTAAGATCAACCACCTCTTGGAATGAATGCTTTTCTGAGTTGACCAGTTATCTGACTAAATCAGGTCTGGCTTGTTTAGTAGATGACCTGTAGTGCATGACCAAATGGCTGACACCAGGCAACAGAAATTTTAGAAACAGCATAAATCTGAATTCCAATTCCACTTGCAACACTTACAAATTCTCTACACAGTAAATGGTGGCAATGGATTTGACTCACATGAGCCTGCTCTTCAGTCTAGAAAATGATAATGATAATATACTTCTAGGGTCCACAAGAAGGAATATATCTGAAGTGTCCACTACATGCCCAGCCCTGTGCTAAAACTTACAGAAACTTTACCACCATCCGTGAAGCAGGTACTATTTTTATTCCACATTGAAGCCAAGGAAACTGAATCAGAAACATTAAATAACTTGCCTGGAACAGTATCTAGAATTAGTGAAACATAGGTGAGAAAATAGTTGACTTTTAGATATTTCCAGGCACTGAAAGACTAGTAAATGCTTCCTCCTTCCCTTAAATCATTCTCACTTGCACTAAGAAACTTAGGGTGTGAGCAATGGGGAACCCTTTAAAATTTAAATATTTTAACTAGGATAAAAAGCACATCAAACTATGTCGGCCATGAAATCCAATTAGGTTAGCATCGTGCTTTCCAAACTCCCTTAAAGACAAAATTCACTTGGGATACTTGACATCGCTTTTCCACTTCTCAAAACCCTGCTCAGAGACTTGGAAGCAGAGACTGAGCATTTGTAGTCTGTACAAGGGAGATTAGATATCCTCCCAGCCAACAGGGGAAAGACCTCTATGGAAATGAGAGCTAAAAATAGCACAGAGAGTCAGACGCCAAGAAGGGATTCTTCTTATTGAATACCATCACTTCCTTTGAAGGGGTAACTGAGTACCAGGAAGGAAAGGGCTGCTCCCCAGTTCACAATCTGGGGCTGGTGTTTTTGGGATTCAGACCAACAATATTCCAGGTACTGCCCTCAGTCTAACATTTTCAGAACGAGTTGACAGGTTGGCACAATTGAGAACCTTGAGAGAAATCCAAAAAGTGTCCAAGCAGATGCCTTAACTTTGCTCACTGGTGGGAAGGGCCCTCAGACCCACTTGCCAACTCTAGAGAGAGGAAGGAAAAGGAAAAACACCTCACATTCCTTCTCATCCTGTGGCTTCACTTTTTAACATATATTTGTGAGTATTCCATGCATCCAAGCATTGCACCAAAGACTAACCAGTCAGAAATGATGATTTTGAAGTTGATGCCAGCACCCCATTTTCTCAAGACTTCGCACAATCCCACTTGATTTTTAGCAAAAATTTTATAGTAAACTCTGCCATGATTGTGTTGACAAAATAATTGTTCCTGATAATTTTCATATTTTTCATATTTATTCTTATTTCTCTCTCACCTTTTTCTGCTCCCTCCCCTACTTTAATCCTCCATCATTTATAAAAATCTTCTTTTTTCCTTCATTTTTTAAGAATAAATACATTATTAGGCAACTGCAAGAGATCAAGAGATCTCTTTTTTCTTTCATCTGTCAAACTTCTTATTTGATAAATGAAAAAGATTTCCCCCACCCACGCACCCACCTTCTGTGATTGATTCCAAATGAAGGGTTGTTTTTCCCTATAGTCTTTCCTTCCTTCTTCTCTTAGTCGAGGTTCATTCTCTTCATCTCAATGTAGACACACCCAGATCAGGCAGGCCTGACTAGAACTAGAGCCTGATCTGAATCATTGAATATACAACCTGTGTGAACAAGGGGTCCAACCAATAGATGTGGGGGGTTCAGGAGTGGAGGCTCCTTGATCTGGAGCATATTATAGGCCTCCAGAGCAAAGCAGGATGTGCTGGGGCAATGCCTTAGCTTTACTCTGACCTGAGCTTTGGAAAACAGAGCAGAAAAAAATGAGAGGTTGGACCGCCTTGGAGGAGAATCAGGCAGCCTGCTTCCCACGGGTGTCCTAGAAAAAAGCCAATGACTCAGGAGAGAGCCAAGATGGCCTTCAGAGGAAGCCTCAGCTCTGCTGACCCCTAGGGCAAGCAAGCATCTAGTCAACCGGCACCCCACAAGAGAGCTGGTTGCCTTAGGATCACTGGACTGTGATCTCCAAACCTGCTGAGATGTAGTAAAGAATAGGACCAAAGAGAAATGGATCTCCTATTTTTTTTGTTTTTGCTTTTTTTGGGTCACAGCCAGCGATGCACAGAGGTTACTCCTGGTTCATGCACTCAGGGGTTACTCCTGGCCGTGCTCGGGGAACTATATGGGATGCTGGGAATCGAACCTGGGTCGGGCCGCGTGCAAGGCCAACGCCCTACCCCCTGTGCTATCACTCCAGCCCCCTCCTACTTTCCCCCCCCCCTCTAATATCTACTTTCCAGAATACGCTTCTTCAATGAGCAGAATGAAAGGCGGGGGGCTTACCCTGACCCCGGGAGAAAGGGTGCAGACTATGGTCCATACATCTGTCAACACTCCTCTTTTAGATTTCCATCCTGACCCTGCCATTTGCCAGCTGGAGGCTCTGGAGGAAATGACTCAGCCTCCCTGAAACAGTCTTCCTCTCTGCCTGGAAAAGATTTATCAGACTTATCTTAGAGGGATGCTGAGAGCATTCAATGTGGGTAATTAACTACCTGCTTAAATCTGTGGCTAGAAAGGCTAGTTTGATCTAAGAGCAGAGATAGTTCTGATTTGATTAAAAGATTACTTTACATGGGGGTATGGTGCCGCCAGCAGGTCAAATCTGTACCTGTGAGGTGAGTGCATCAGTAGCCTGATGGCAACTTCAGACTTTCAGACACCCCAAAATTGCTGCTGTGCCTCTGGCCAGACCCCAAAAACTTGGGGCAAAGTTTACCAAGAAAGTAAACGGCCAAAAGTTAGGTATGTGGTTTAAGTCTTGGTCATACAATGATCAAACACCTTTCCCTTCACCAGTACTCATTGGTTATAGCTTTTCCCACAGCGATTCAATAAATAAATATAAAAAGAAAAATAAAAAGGTAAAAGGTAAAGGCCCTCCCGTTGATCGTCGATTTGCTCGAGCGGGCCCAGTAACGTCTCCATTGGAGACTTTGTTGTTACTGTGTTTGGCATATCGAATACTCTCAGTAGCTTGCCGGGCTCTCTGAGAGGGGCGGAGGAATCGAACTCGGGTCGGCCATGTTGGCCGCTTGTAAGGCAGACACCCTACCCGCTGTGCTATCGCTCCAGCCAAAAAGAAAAATAAATAAATAAAAAATTAAGGTGGAGTTCATCAGCCCAATTCAATCAGCTAATCAGTGGCTGAATAAATAACAGTACTCCTACAAAAAAAAAGTTTACTTTCAGTTGGGGATGGGGGGTGGGGGGGATACCCAATGATCCAAACCATGGATGGTGAATAGCAAAGATTCTTAACAAGTTTCTTGACTTTGGCCAGCTTTGGCCAGCAAAGACAGAGTGAATTACCAAGAGTATTTAGTTTGGGGGCCACATCTGACAGGGTTCACCCTTGGTAAGTTTTGGGGTACCATATGCGGTGCCAGAATCCTGTCCTGAATGGCCACAAGTGACTTCCCCACTATGCTATTGCTCCAGCCCATAACTAACATTTTGAATGTCATTTCTACAGACCTTTGATTTGGGGGGTTACTTTTTCAAGTTAGCAGATTTTCCCTAGTATTAATCATCACTATAATTAATTTAAAAAGTAAGTGTGCATTCCCAAGAATTCATGTGGGGCTGTTTGTATTGAAACACTGAGGTGAGATGGAGGTGGGGCGGGTTGGGGGGTGGTATGGGCAGAGGAATTCCCTCTTCTTATGGATAAAGCAGAAAGTGATCCTTGATACTCCTCAACCCTCCAATGACTTTGTAAGGGCATCAGAAGGGGCCAAATTCAAATTCTTTTTGTAAGAATTCTACTTAACAAACTCTGTAGGGCAACTACCTAAACTTCCTCCACCCGCCCTTGGGGGTTGTTGTGTCTCTACAATGCACAATCTCTCATTGTGATTATTATCTCACTGTGTAGATTGAGATAAACTCCCAAAAGATACAGTTCCTTTTCCTGAAACCTCTCAAGCTCTTGTTCCAGTCTATGTTCTATGTGAGAGCCATAGGGCAGAGACCAAGCCTTTAAATATATATATAAATTAACGCCTGACATGATGGTAGGTACCCTCTAAATATGTACCCTATAATTGGGACCCTATAAGTAGCAGTAGAACGAAGGAATGATTGAACAAGCTTCACCATCCCAAGAACATGACCCACCCCAGGGTTCCCACCTGTCTCTTCTGCACTCCTTCCTCCTGACTCTGTTTCCTTCCCTTCCTGAAGTTATAATTATCTGAACAATATCCTGACAGTAGATATTTTTGGATGAAGATGCTGAGTATTGAGTGCTTTCTCTCTCTCCATCTGCCTTTATTCCTGAGCTACTAATAGACTGTGGTGGATTTTTTTTCCCCCTGTAGGATGAGCGGCAGCTCTTGGCTGAGAATATCTTCTGAAGTGACCCTGTGCTAAGAAGCTATTTTAAATCTGTGATTTCTCTTCTATTGAACAGTAAAAGATAAACTCAACAGGGCCCTCCAGAAACACAGAACACGCTGGAGCACTAGGCAATGAGTCTTCTCCTTTACCCCAAATCAACCACACAAGGTTAAAAAGGAAGAGAGATGGGAAGCAGGTGGATGGGGAAACTCGGCTCACACTTGCTACTGGATGTCTCTACAGGGGACCCAAAGACTGCAGCTCACGAGAGGAAGCAACTGGCCTGGTTGATTTGGTCTTACGTGACTAATTTCTAGGTCATACTTGGTGTTACATGACTAACCTCTAGCCTGACCTTTAGGTCTTAGGTGACTAACCATTTGGCGTACTAACCACTCAGTAACCATTTAGCAGCCACTTGTCTTATTAACTTGGTCTTACATGTCTAAGCTTCCATGACCCCTCAAAGACCTTGAGACTCTAAGTTCACAATGCCCTTTCTACATGTTCTACATGACATGTTCTATGTGTCATTCCCACTGGCCCGCCTTTTGCTTAATGATCAAAATAAATCAATCCCACATCTAGATTTTAGCGCATGAACCAGTAACCTAACTGCTTTAAATATCAAATTGCTCTTTCTCTGATACTCTTCGATTGTTACTCCATTGAAGTTGAATTTGTGACTCTGTCATTCTCTCCCCCTAAAACTAACATAGTGCTAGGCCTCTAGTAGGTTCTCAATAAATTCATCCTGAAATAAAGTCATAGAAAAATCTGTGAGAGGACTTAAATAAATTTTGACTTAATTAGATTTGCCTGTAATGGCAATGTCAGAGATCAGTTGGCTGCGACTATATTTATTTATCTCTCCCTATAAAGGTGAGGCTGGCAATTCAAGGCTGATATGCTGACTCCATTTCATTAGAAAACAGATTCAATCAAGAAAGGAAATAACGAGAGGTCAGTACTTTCAGAAGCTTCATGTACAGTATAATTACATATTCCAGTAAGCCAAGTTGAGACCCCCTAGATGGTCAGGCTGAGATTGCGGCTCCAAAGAGCGCCCCATGTAAAAAGTAAGGTAGCACTGCACTGTGGCACTGTCCTCCCCTTGTTCATCAATTTGCTTGAGCGGGCACCAGTAACATCTCCACTGTGAGACTTGCTGTTACTGCTTTTGACATATTGAATATGCCATGGTGAGCCATCGGGAGCTAACCAGGCTCTGCCGCGCAGGCAGGATACTCTCGGTATCTCGGTTGCCGGGCTCTCCGAGAGGGGTGGAAGAATTGACCCCGGGTTGGCTTTGTGCAGGGCAAATGCCCTACCGGCTGATCGCTCCAACCCCATTAAAGTAAGATAACTGACTAAACTTTTCTGAGTTTGTTTTCTGAGCTATGAGAAGGAGAAGAGGAACTGAAGTTGGAAAGCGGAGAATGTGGTAGAGGGAGGGAGAGGGGTGAAGAGCAGGGAAAGAAGAAATGAAAAAGGAGAAAGAAGAGGAAAGGAATTATTAGTACTATTACTACCATTATACTTAGTTATGTTGCTGCTAGTACCACTATTACTATTACTACCCCCACTTATGACTCCCAGAAGTGACCAGCCATCTCACTGCCTGTGCCCTCCTGGTTGATCATATCTCTTCTCTCCTTTCTGCCTCACTCCCATGAAGATTCTGGTCTCCTAACAAAGAATAAATCTATATCCTGAAAGTTGGGAAAACCAACCAAATATCACAAGGGTTTGGAGAAAGGAGTCCTTCTAAATTTTTATAAACACTTTTCACACAGACATCCTCAGAAGGCAATAGGCTGTAAGTCACAGTAGGTGACCAGTATACTTTAGATCTATCCTGTCCCATTGCTCAGTAATTATGATACTTATTAGATTTATCTTTTAAAAAGAAATCTTTGTTAGTGTTACACTTCGAAATTTAAGTCTAGAATAAGCCATTTTATCATTAAGAGTATGCATGACTTTCTGATCTTTAAAAGAATTTCTTTAAAAGAATATGAGATGGGTCTGCCTTCCTCTCTTCACTCCTCACACTGCGCTGATCTCGTCCCAAACCCAGGTCAGTTCATCCGCTGGTACTTGAACGCGGGATTTGGATCTCTCCCTGCAAGACCCCAGGCGTCTTTCCAGATGCCTGGAGAAAAGCAACCCTGAGCCCTGCCTTCCTCTCTTCACTCCTCATGCTGTGCTGATCTCCTCCCAAACCCAGGTTCCCGTGGGGGCGTGGTTTCTGTAGAAGTGGGTATGGCCTATTTTTCAGTGGGCCACGTGGCCACAGGTAGTTTAGCCATACTAAGGAACCTAGTCCCCAAGGATCCTAGTCCCCAACCTACAGCTGGTAGGGCGTTCGCCTTACAAGCGGCCAACATGGCCGACCCGAGTTCGATTCCTCCGCCCCTCTCGGAGAGCCTGGCAAGCTACCGAGAGTATTCGATATGCCAGACACAGTAACAACCTACACAGCAATATGAAAAAACAACGCAAATCCCCACCACTTGGGGAGGACAACGAAAAGAATCCAGAATTCTCTGTTGATACTGCTCACCTAAGGGACCTCTCTGACATAGAATTCAGATACGAAGTCATGAAGATGTTCAATCAACTCAATGAAACAGTCAGACAGATATCCAGTAACATGACTGAAAAAAATCGACAAATTACACGAAGAAATGAGAACAGAAATGTCACGATTAAAAGATTCCATAGATGAAACGAAAAACTCAGTCTCTTCTCTCAACAATAGAATGACCACAGCAGAAGAGAGAATCAGTGAGCTGGAAGATCAGCTGCACCAAGCCAACAGGCAACAACAAACAGTGGCAAGGGACCTCAAAATAGCTCAAGAGCGAATCAGAGTCCTAGGCGATGATTCCAAGAGGAATTAGAATCATTGACTACCGAAAGCTCAGGGAAAAAATCCCAATAAAAAAAACACGGTAAAAACAAATCATTGCTGAAAAATTCCCAGACTCCACAATGCAGCCATTCAGGTTCAAGGAACCCGAAGGGTACCAGCCAAAAGAGACCCTAACAAAAACACTTCAAGAGATATCATAGTTAGAATGATTGATGCTGCTGATAGAGATACAATACTGCAAGCAGCAAGGGCAAAGAAGGAAATCACATGCAAAGGAGCACCCCTTAGATTCATAGCAGATCTATCAGAGGAAACCCTCCAAGCCCGAAGGCAGTGTCGAGATATAGTGAAAAAACTCACTGAAATGAATGCTTCACCAACAATACTCTATCCAGCTAAACTCACTCAAAATTGAAGGAACAGTACACTATTTTCTAGACAAAGGTCAGTTCAGGAACTTCATTGATTCAAAACCAAACCTAAAAAAAGAGCTAAAGGGGCTACTGTAAGAAAAGACAAACCCTACAACCACAACAGACCCCCAAAGAAAGATGACATAAAACCCCATAACAATAATCTCTCTCAATGTCAACGGTCTAAATTCAACAATTAAGAGACACAGAGTGGCAAAATGGATTCAGAGACAGACCCCAACATTCTGCTGTCTACAAAAAACCCATCTCAACAGCCAGAGCAAACACACTCAAAGTGAAAGGATGGAAAACAATCCTACAAGCAAATAGCTCCCTCAAAAAAGCTGGGGTGGCCATACTAGTATCCGACAGCATTTATTTCGCGTTGAAAAAGATTAGAAGGGACAGTGAAGGCTATTTTCTCTTCATCAAGGGATACGTACAACAGGAAGAAATCACACTCTTAAATGTATATGCACCAAAGGAAGGAACAGCTAAATATTTAAAACAACTGCTAACAGATTTTAAGGAGAACATTGCTAGCAACACAAAAGTAGATGGAGACTTCAATATCGCCTTATCTCCTCTGGATAGATCAACAAGAACAAAACTCAGCAAGGAAACATTGACTTTGAAGGAAGAAATAGAAGAGAAAGGGTTTATAGACCTATACACCCCAAAAAGAAAGAATACACATTCTTCTCCAGTGCGCACGGAACATTTTCCAAAATAGACCATGTCCTAGGTGACAAAAAATACCTAAATAGAATCAGGAAGATAGAAATAGTATCAACAATCTTTTCAGACCATGATGCACTGAGAATATAAGTGAATCACACACAGACACGGAGAACCAAATCAAACACCTGGAAATTAAACAACTCAATGCTGAACAAGTGTATCAGGAAGGAAATAAAGGACAAAATGAAAAGATACCTGGAAACAAATGAGAATGAAGACACGAGCTACTGGAACTTATGGGATGCAGGGATAGCTGTTTTAAGGGGAAATTTATAGCTCTGCAAGCATATCTCAGGACAAAAGAAAGGATGCACATAAACAACTTGACTTCAACAGCTCAAGATCTTAGAAAAGGATCAACAGAAAGAGCCAAAATTGGGCAGAAGGAAAGAGATCATAAAACTTGGAGGAGAAATCAACGACATGGAAACCAAAGAAACAATCCAAAAGATCAATGAAACCAAGAGCTGGTTCTTCGAGAAAATTTTCCAAAATAGACCATGTCCTAGGCCACAAAAAAAGTGACATGAAGAAAACAATCCCATTCACAATTGTGCCCCAGAAAATCAAGTACCTAGGAATAAGCTTAGCTAAGGAAGTAAAGGACCTGTACAAAGAAAACTACAAAACGCTACTTCAGGAAATAAAAGAGGACACTAGGAAATGGAAAAATATTCCCTGCTCTTGGATGGGAAGAATTGACACTGTCAAAATGGAAATACTTCTCAAAGCACTGTACAAATTCAATGTGATCCCTATAAGGATACCCATGACATTCTTCAAAGAAATAGAGCAAACACTCCTGAAATTTATATGGAACAATAAGCCCCCACAAATAGCTAAAGCAATTCTTGGGAAAAAGAAAATGGGAGGAATCAACCTCCCTAACGTCAAGCTCTACTACAAAGCAGTAATAATTAAAACAGCATGGTAATGGAACAAAGGCAGAAGTGTAGACCAATGGAACAGAGTTGAATATACTGACATCTCCTCCCAAGCATAATAAATAAAAGGCCCTCCCGTTGTTTGTCGATTTGCTCGAGCAGGCCCAGTAACGTCTCCATTGGAGACTTTGTTGTTACTGTGTCTGGCATATCAAAAATGTCACGGGGAGCTTGCCAGGCTCTGCCGTGCGGGCGAGATACTCTCGGTAGCTTGCCGGGGTCTCCGAGAGGGGCGAAGGAATCGAACTCGGGTGGGCCATGTTGGCTGCGTGCAAGGCAAACGCCCTACCGCTGTGCTATCGCTCCTCATCTAATCTTCTAAGTGAAGTGGAGCAGGGAAAGCCTCTTTAATAAATTGTGCTGGCAAAACTGGACAGCTGCATGCAAAAAAGTGGGCTCAGATCTCTGCCTAACGCCATGCACAAAAGTAAGATCAAAATGGATTAATGAGGGTTGGAGATATAGCACAGCGGGTAGGGCATTTGCCTTGCACGCGGCTGACCCAGGTTCGATTCCCAGCATCCCATATGGTCCCCTGAGCACCGCCAGGAGTAACTCCTGAGTACAGAGCCAGGAGGAACCCCTGTGCATCACCAGGTGTGACCCAAAAAGCAAAAAAAAATGGATTAATGATCTCAACATCCGACCAGAATCCATAAAGTTCACTGAAGACAAAGTTGGCAAAACCCTCCATGATATTGAAGCTAATGGTATCTTCAAAGATGTCACGCCACTGGCCAAGCAAGTGAAAACAGAAATAGACAAATGGGACTACCTTAAACTAAGAAGCTTCTGCACCTCTAAAGAACAGTGACCAAAATACAAAGACAGTCTACAGAATGGGAAAGGATATTCACCCAATACACATCCGACAAGGGGTTAATATCAAAGATATAGATAACAAGTACTGGTCGAACTCCACAAGAAGAAAACACCCAACCCCTTCAAAAAATGGGGCGAGGAAATGAACAGAAACTTTTGCAAAGAAGAAATCCAAATGGCTAAAAGGCACATAAGAAAATGCTCTACATCATTAATCATTAGGGAGATGCAGATCAAAACAATGAGATATCATTTCAGACCACAGAGACTGGCCCACATCCAAAAGAACAAAAGCAACCGGTGCTGGCGTGGATGTGGCGAGAAAGGGACCCTCCTTCACTGCTGGTGGGAATGCCGATTCGTCCAACCCTTTTGGAAAACAGTATGGACAATTCTCAAAAAATTAGAATTTGATCTCCCATTTGATCCAGCAATACCACTCCTTGGAATACATCCCAGAGAGACAAAAAAGTATAGTCGAAGTGGCATCTGCACTTGTTTGTTCATCGCAGCACTCTTTACAATAGCCAGAATCTGGAAAAAACCTGAGTGCCCGAGAACAGATGATGGGTTAAAGAAACTTTGGTACATTTACACAATGGAGTACTATGTAGCTGTTAGAAAAGACGAAGTCATGAAATTTACATACAAGTGGTACTACATGGAAAGTATCATGTTAAGCGAAATGAGTTAGAAAGAACGGAATAGACACAGAAAGATTGCATTCATCTGGGGAACATAAAGTAACAAAATGAGAGACTAACACCCAGGAGTGGCCGAGATTAGTACCAGGAATTTTGATCCATGACTTGGAGGCCAGCCACACGTGCTAGGGGAAAAGGAAGCTCAGATAGAGAAGGGAGCACCAAATAAAGGGAATTCGGAGGATCCTCCCAGGATGGGAGAAGCATGCTAAAAGTAGACTACAGACCAAACATGATTGCCACTCAATACCTCTCTTGCAAACCACAGGAACCAAAAAGAGAGAGTGAGAACAAAAGGGAATGCCCTGCCACAGAAGCAGGGTGGGATGGGGAGGCAGGGTGTGGGAGGGACGTTGGGATCCGTGTTGGTGGAGGATGGGCGCTGGTGGAGGGATGGGTTTTTGATCATTATATAACTGAAATCCAAGCACAAAAATTTGTAAGTCTATAACTGTACTTCATGATGTTTCACTAATAAAAAAAAAGAATATGGGATGCTTCTATTTTCTGTGCTTTTAGCAATGAAGGGTTATTTTAATATGTTTTAATTATAGATCTCAGTAATGTGCATTTCACCTAGTCTATGATCCAACTGCCTGAAATAATAATGGCAATTTTAGACCCGTATCTGTGGGTCTCAATCTAGAATAGTGAGAAAATGTCAGACAAGTTCAGAATTCCTAAGATAAACAAACTTAGTACTATCAATTGGGGAACAGGAGATAGTAATTGATGCTGTAAAATAAGAATAGTTAGGGTTGGAGAGATTGCACAGCGGGTAGGGCATTTGCTTTGCACACAGCCATCCCAGGTTCGATTCCCAACGTCCCATGTGGTCCCCTGAGCACCGACAGGAGTGACTCCTGAGTGCAGAGCCAGGAGTAACTCCTGTGCATTGCCAGGTGTGACCCAAAAAGAAAAAAAAAGGAATAGTTAGAGATTTTTAAGTTATTTTTTTGTAGACAATGTTCTAGGTTGTCTTAACCTTAATCTACTCTCTTCACAAACTTTCAGCATACCACACAGTACTGTTAACCATAGACTCTATGTTATGGCTCTTTAGAATTCACTGATTTTTGCATAGCAGAAGAACTTTCAATAAACACCATCACCTCCCCATATCTCTCCCTTCCCAGCCCTCAGCAAGCATCATTCTACTCTCTGCATCTGCGTGTCTATTTCAGATTCCACATCTATGTGAGATCACGCCACATTTGTCTCTCTGTGTTAGGCTAATTTCACTTTAGCATCTTGTCATCAAGATCCCCTTGGATTGTAACACATGGTAAGCTTTTCTTATTTCTAAGGCCAAATAATATTCTAAGGCCATCACATGTCTATACCACATGTTGTCTTTTTAGGTGAAAAATTTCCCCACGTGTGTTATTTTTGTTGTTGTTGCTTCTTCTTTTGCAATGAACAGGGTTGCACAAATTTGGCTGTCATGCTCTCACTTCATTGTGGTGCTTTTGTGGGGTTGTTCCAGATATCAAACTCAAGCCTCATGCTAAGAAGTTGCTCTGCCACTGAGCCATATCCTCCATGCCTAAGCCATATTTTCTCTATCCACTTATCTATGGACAAACATTTAGATTATTTCCTCATCGTGGTTACCGTGACAAATATGCTTCCATGAACGCAGATATTTTTTAGAGATACTAATTTTCTTTCCTTGAGATGAATCAAGTACCTAGAAGTTGAATTTCACGTCTTTATTTTTTCTGGTCTGTGCTCTTGCTTTAGAAAGTACATTACTAGTATTCTTCAAGGAAGAAAACTTTTAAGATAAACATAATGATAACTCAGTTCTATTTCTTTTTCCCATCAACAAACTTGATGAATTATTTGGTTGTTTTCAATTTTAGGTTGGAAATTATTTTTCCTTTACAAACACTGGAGCTTAGTATTATATTGTTATATTACTCTTGAAAAAACAATGTAATGGCAGGGCTGGAGCGATAGTACAGCAGGTAGGGCATTTGCCTTGCATGCAGCTGACCAGGGTTTGATTCCCAGCATCCCATATGGTCCCTTGAGCACCGCTAGGAGTAATTCCTGAGTGCAGAGTCAGGAGTAACCCCTATGCATTGCCAGGTGTGAGTCAAAAAGAAAATAAAAACAATACAATGGCAATTCAATGTTCTTTGCTCAAGCGAGCCCAATAACCTCTTCATTTTGAGACTTGTTGTTACGTTTGGCATATTGAATACTCTTGGTAGCTTGCCACGCTCACGAAGACGGGTGGAGGAATCTAACCCGGCTCCACCAGGCTGGCTGCGTGCAAGGCAAACGCCCCACCACTGTGCTATCGCTCCAGTCCTAATGTTCGTTACTGCATTTTTTTAAACCCCAGGAAGCTTTAGTGACTACGTCTTTATCACTCACGGTCACGGTCCTCCCGTTGTTCATCGATTTGCTCGAGCGGGCCCAGTAACATCTCCATTGTGAGACTTTGTTGTTACTGTGTCTGGCATATCGAATACGTCACAGGGAGCTTGCCAGGCTCTGCCGTGTGGGCGAGATACTCTCGGTAGCTTGCCGGGCTCTCCGAGAGGGGCGGAGGAATCGAACTCAGGTTGGCTGCGTGCAATACAAATGCCCTACCACTGTGCTATTGCTCCAGCCCAATAGTCTTTATCACTATTGCTCTAAAAATTCATAATGGTATGATTAAGTGATTTGAAATTTTCTTCACTCATGGCATAGACGTCTAAATATCCTCCTGTTCTGTAATTCCCTTTTATGCAGGTATAATAGTTAAACAATGCACTCCTCTCCATTTTCCCTATTTCTTGGAGCAGGATATGAAAAATAGATGATGTCTTTGGCTGACAGTGATACTCATGACAAACATTTATTTTCCTCTTAGCTTTATCAAAATGCATCTTCTTTTCCTGTTTGTGTAAATAGAGATGCAAATCACCAGGCAAAAGTAAAAGTAGTATCTAAATGATAGACTTCTCCATTTTGAAAATGGGTTCATTTTTTAAATATATATAAAAGTATTCTCACTGTGAAAAGATAATAAATCATTACAAATAATAAAAATTCACATCCATACTTTTTTTGAAAAATAATTTTACTAGGTATAGAATTCAGGAGCGATAGCACAGTGGTAGGGCATTTGCCTTGCACGCAGCCAACATGGCCGACCCGAGTTCGATTCCTCTGCCCCTCTCAGAGAGCCTGGCAAGCTACCGAGAGTATCTCGCTCTCACGGCAGAGCCTGGCAAGCTACCCATGATGTATTCGATATGCCAAACACAGTAACAACAAAGTCTCCAATGGAGACATTACTGGGCCTCCTCGAGCAAATCGACGAACAACGGGAGGACAGTGACAGTGACAGAATTCAGGTTGAGAGTTTTTTCCTTTGGATACTTAGAGGTTGTTCCACTTTCCCTTGCATTGTCTGAAAAATGACTTGCCACCTCTCTTATTGTTTTTGATACTTAAGGTGTTTTCTTTCTGCTGCCCACAAGAAGCATCACCATTTCCTTCTCAATAGTGGTTAAAAGTAATTTTACATATGTCTTCATTTTTTTTGTGACTACCTGACAGCATATTGGAGCTAAAGCTTTGTATTTTCATTATATTTTAACTTTTCAGCAATTATTTATCGAATATCTTTTCTATTTATCTATAAATTTTTTAAAGTTTCAATTACAAAACTTTATTCAGCCCCTTAGTTTTCCTACAACTTGTGTATGATCTATTTTCTTCCCAGTATCTTTTCTGTATGATCCTTTTTTTTCTTTCTTCAGCAATACCTAATCTTTTGTGAATACCTTCTAAAGTGGTTTTATTTTTTTTAAATTTCAGATATATAGGAGTTATTTTTTTAAAAAAAATCATATTGGGGGTATGGGGGTGGGCCACAGTCTGCTTCTCAGGGCTGACTCTTGGCTCTATGCTCAGGAATCACTCCTGGCATTACTAAAAGACCCTATGTGGCATAAAGACTAAACCTGGCTCAGGTCCGTGCAAGGCAATCATCTTAACTATGTGCCATTTCTCTGACCTGAAGCTCAAATTTTTAAAAAATTTATGTTGGGGGAGGAAGATGGTTCTAATACTGTTACACAGGGAAATTATCATTTTTTCTTCACATTTTTGGGGGGCAGAGGTTTGGGGACAATACTCCACAGTTCTCAGGGCTGACTCCTGACTCACTCCTGGCAAGGATCAGGGGACCCTATGGGGTGCCAGGGATCAAAGTCAATTGTACATGGTGAGCCATGTACAATTCAAGTATCCTGCCTGATGTATTATCTCTTTAGCCCATTTAACTGTCATTGTCAAAAGGTCCCCCAGGGGGATGAATTCTTCAGTGATGATAATGGCTAGGAGGGTTTGTCAAATCACATTCTCCTCTGCTCTAATCCACAACCAGAATTTTTGGTGAGGAAGAAAAAAGGGTTAATCCCTATATACTTAACAACTGTCCAATGAATGACATCAGGGGATACAGATTTGGGTTTTGTTTTGATTTGTTTTGTTTTTTTGGGGGGGGGGCGCTTTGGGTTTTTGCTGTTGTTGTTGTTGTTGTTGTTTTTGGTATGCCCAATTGATTCCAAAGTGATTCTTTGACAGAACTTATCAGCAACTAAATTTTCTATGCAAGATTAAAGAGGATTGGAGAAAGGGTGAGAGCTACATTCTCTACAATGCTTCCCATGTTTATAAATACCAAAACTAACATTTTTTTTCTCTTCAGAGGCAGGTTTAATTTTTAAAGTTGTGCTTAGTTAAAGCAGAAATGCCCATCAGTGAATCAATGACATTTCTCTCTCTCAATTCTAACACATTAGGAGTGGTCATGATTATGATTAAAAATAAACCATCTGTGAAGGTACAGGAAGATGCTCACTGTTTCCCTATGAGCTGTAGCAAGATGAGAAAATGTAGTTGAACCCCAAATACAGAGGTCTTCTAGTTGTCAAAGATGCAATGATTCCTATGAGTAAAGGAAAGTACTTAGCAAAAAAAAGTTTCTCTCTCCCCACAAATCCAACTATTAATGCTGGAAACAATGTGACAAAGACTAAGGAGATGACTTAGTCAGGACACACATTTATATCTTTATATTATGGACATTTATAGCTTTATATTATGGACTGAGAAACCTCTAGGTGTGACTAGACAGAATATGTGTATTTTCTGGGTTAGAGAAGGGAATTAAGAGGTAGAATAACTATGTCGTAGGTTAAAGTCCTTTGGGATGGGTCCCTGGTACCATATACTCCCCCACGACCCAAACCCTGGTGGCCTCTGAACATTGCCGAGAATGATGCTACTCTCCAAAATTTACTTTTGAGGAGCTGAAGAGATTTTGGGTTTGCCTAGCATGCAGCTGACTCAGGGTTGATCCCTGGCACTCCCTATGGGGTCCCTGAATCTGCCAGAAGTGAACCCTAAGTACAGAGCCAGGAGTCAGTCCTGAGCACGGCCCCCAGTGTGACAAAAAAAAGCAAAAATAATAATTTCCTATTGATTTAAAAATTTGCTTGAGTGGGCCCAGTAACGTCTCCATTGGAGACTTTGTTGTTACTGTGTCTGGCATATCGAACTTACTAAAGTAAGTTCCATTTTTCAGATTTCAATAGGACATTTTCAGAATGTTTGCATATCAAGCCTAAAGTCATCTCATAAATGTAGTTGTGTTCATTTTTCCCCACTTGTCTAAAAGACCCTTTCTTCTGCCCAAGGCTTTATTTTCCTATCAAGAACCTGGAGAAATGCAGAAAAGTTGGAAATCTTCCTTACTGGTTAAATGTCTCCTGAATCCTATCTCATTAAATTTTGACTCAATGAAGTGATCCAAATAGGTTGTTCTGTCTCCCCAGGAACTTTTTCTTTATCGGTAAAATGGTGAGGAGAGAAGGACTGCATTTCCCTGATGATTTCTAAGGGGAGGCACAAAAGCACCTCCATTATATGTAAAAGCATCAAATCCAAAGTGTGATAAATATATCAAACTACCTAGAACCGGCTCTGCCTTATGATATTCATGTCTCTTGAGAAGTATTCCTTCATCTCTCAGTCTCTGTTTCCTTTCAACTTGATCACTT
Source organism: Sorex fumeus (assembly GCF_029834395.1). NCBI lineage: Eukaryota > Metazoa > Chordata > Mammalia > Eulipotyphla > Soricidae > Sorex > Sorex fumeus. The sequence continues at coordinate 286,967 of NW_026606222.1, read as the reverse complement.
GACTTCCCGTTAATCGTCCGTTTGCTCGAGCAGTCACCAGTAACGTCTCCAGTTGTCCCTGTCGCGTGTTAGTGTACCCCAATGGCATCTTTTTCTTCTAGGAACATGAAGAGCCTCAAATCGATCATTCATGATCTTGATGAAGAAGTCTGACCATCTGGTAGGTGGGCAGCCACGCGGTGTTTTGACATTCTGTGGAATCCAATTGGTAACGGCTCAGTCCAGGGGTCATCTCTAAATCTTATTATGTGACCAGCCCATCTGATTTTTGATGCCTTGGCAAACGAGACAGCGTCCCTGATTCTTGATCATCGACAGAACTCCAGATTCTTTCTCTCATTTGAGTGAAACGTGATACTCCAAGCATAGCTCTTTCAATTCCATTTTGGGATACTCGAATTGCGTTCTCATTCTGTTTGCATAGGGCCCAGGTCTCCGAGGAGTATGCTAATACAGGAAGAACAGTGGAATCAAAGAGATGTGCCTGGAGCCGGAGGTTCTTTGTCCTCTTAGCTATTTCTTCGACACTCTTGAAGGCGTTCCAAGCCGCTCTCTTCCTCCTGTGCAGCTCAGGTGCCAGGTCATTCGTCATGTTGACTTCTCGACCTAGGTACACATAACTGTTGCATTCGGAGATGGTCGTTCCATTGAGAGCAAATGGAGCGTCAGGAATGAGGCTGTTTCTCATAAACATTGTCTTCGTAAGATTCAGCTGTAGTCCAACCATTCCACACTCACGGTCCAAGTCATCCAGCATTTGTGCTGCTTGGCTAGTGTTTGGTGTTATTAAAACAAAAACAATGTCATCAGCAAAGCGGAGGTGGTGTAGTTGCCGACCATCTATCTTCACTCCCATTCCTTCCCATTCCAGTCCTTGAGGGTGGCACTGAAGAGTGTTGGTGAAATGGTATCACCCTGCCGAACCTCTCTCTTGACATCAATGATTACTTCTTTGTAGAATGGTGAGATCCTGGTAGTGAATCCATAATACAGCTCATGGAGGATCCTGATGTGTTGAGTTTGAATGCCCTGATTGGCTAGGGCTTCAATGACCGTTTCTGTCTCAACAGAATCAAAGGCCTTCTTAATATCAATGAATGTTAGACAGAGCGGCATCTTGAACTTCAAAGAAACCTTGATGAGCTTGGTTATTGTGTGGATATGGTCGATGGTGCTGAATCTTTTGCGGAACCCGGCTTGCTCGCATGGTTGTCCTTCATCTAGTGTTCTGCCAATCCTATTCAGGATGATTCGAATGAACAACTTGTAGATGACAGACAATAGGCAGATCAGGCCATAGTTGCCAATGTCGTGGATGTCTCCTTTCTTGTACAGTAGTACAGTCCTGCTGGTTTTCCATTGGGAAGGAAACTTGCATTCAGACAACATAGCGTGTGAAGAGCCGAGCCAGCGTATTGATGAGTACTGACGCAGGTTCTTCAGGTGTTCAGGTCTGACCTTCTCTGGGCCAGGTGCTGTTCATTTCTTTACTGACAAAATGGCGTGTCGGATTTCGGAAGGGAGAATATTGGGAACGACATATCCTTCCTGTGGAATTTGGTATGTCGGCAGGTGGACATGACTATCAAAGAGATCTGAGTAGATTAAAATTAAAAGGCCCTCCTGTTGATCGTCGATTTGCTCGAGCGGGCCCAGTAACGTCTCCATTGGAGACTTTGTTGTTACTGTGTCTGGCATATCGAATACTCTCGGTAGCTTGCCGGGCTCTCCAAAAGGGGCGGAGGAATCAAACTCGGGTCGGCCACTTGTAAGGCAAACGCCCTACCCTCTGTGCTATCGCTCCAGCCCGTCATTGCCATTCATTTCTACCCGCTGAGTAGAAGTCATGGATAATCTTCTCTTGCCCTTCTGGAAGATGTGATAGATCCATCAGGACATTGGAGGGCAGTCATCTTGGTCCTGTAGTTGGCGAAGGACAGGTGGGCATTACAAATACTTTTCCCGGCTTCTGCCACATCTACCAGCACTTCTGCTCTTCTCTCTTTGAGGTCTTCCTTGATCACATCTCTGCACTGCTTTGAGAGCTCAGCCGATTGCTTGCGGTTGCCTGAGGCATGAGCCAAATGATCATTTTTGTCTTCCTTTGTTGTGGCAGCCTAGTTCGACCTTGAGATTTTATTGGCCTCTCCTTTCTCATCCTTCTCAATGCTTCCATATTGGTGACGCCTTCAGGGTCAGGGGAATGAGACCCATTGTAATTACTGGTTTTGGCATATCGAATACACAGATAGCTTGCGAGGCTCTGCTGTGCGGGCGGAATACTCTCGGTAGCTTGCCAGGCTCTCCGAGAGGGATAGAGTCTTTTGGGGTGGCTTCTAATTGCCCTTGTAGGTGTTACCGTATTTGAACCCTATCATATATGGTACGGCAATTCTGGAAGACGGGTATTTAGTGTCTTATAATGTGTACGGAAAGTGTCCTGGAGCGTGGCGGTGGCTGGGTAGTGGAGGTAGTGTTTCCTTTAAATGAGATAATCTGTGAGACAAGATAATTGTGGAGACTCAAATGAGATGATTCACACTAAACATCACGTAATATAATACTGGCCCCCTGATTAGTCTTCAATACCTGCTACCTACAGAACTATAAAATGAATTGTAGTAATAATGAAGCAGGGACCAGAGGTAGTAATAAGATGACAGGAGGTTAGCTAAGTGGCTCCTTGGAATTGTTGCTATATTTCTATTAGGCTTGGCCAAGCGGCCTCCAGGGATCTTAAATTGACACTAATCACTCCTACAAGCATGGACCCTAATAGCAAAGTGCAAGTCAAAAATGAATTTAAGTTTCTGATATGATTTACCTAGGAGGACCATCAGCATTCCCTTATATTAGACACCACTTCCCATAAGACATTTTTTGAGGAGGTGGTCATACCTAGTGAAGCTCAGGAGTTACTCCTGGCTCTGCACTCAGGAATTACTCCTGAGGGTGCTCAGGGAACCAATCAATGGGTTTCCCTTCTCTTTAGGTTTTATTTCATCAAACCTGCTTACCCCAGAAGCACCCTGATGTACGTAAGAGACCCTTTTTTCTTCTGTCTACACTCTACCTCACCTTCCTTTGAGGCCCCTCAAGGAGTGCCAGGTACATGCCCCAGGATCTGTGCATCGCTGCCTTCTCTGCTGTGGCTTCACTTGCTTTGGAACAGACCAGTGACTCTGCCCCACACAACAAGTGCTGAGTTGACAGATTTGCAGCACAAGCTCCAAAACGTTGATGCTATTAAGACTTTCCTTGGACCATGCTGTGGACGGGCGCCACTAGGTTGCTGCAAGACTTTGACACACACACTCCAGGTGACGCCCCAGGTGGACATAAAATATTTTCTCTAAGGAAAGGAAGTGTTCTCCGCGAGAACTTCATCTGGAAGTGCCATAGCTCATTGTTTTCCTCTTCCTTCCCACCGGGACTGAGATAATAGCTGGTACTGGGCCAGAGAGATAGTACAGTGGGGAGGGCATTTGCCTTGCACGAAACTAACCTAAGTTAGATTCTCAGCATCCAATAGGGTCCCCTGACTTTGCCAGGAGTGATCCCTGAGCACAGAGCCAAAAGTAAGCTCTGAATACCACTGGGTATGGACATAAGCCCCCCCCCAAAAAAAATACCAGAAAAACTGGTACTAGGAGTTGATTTAGCTCCAACATCCCACAACCCTTAAATTCTCTCTGCGCTTTCTGTATTAATACAATTTACAGTCACTTAAACACACACACACACACAATTATCTCTAGCATGCAGATTAATAGGCACCCCATCATTCAGTCTGGTGCATATGCAAATGTTTTAGTCTTTGTCTGGACAGAATGGTCAAGAGAGCAGGTGACGACAGAGAGCTTATTTTGATGATGCTTCTAACAATTCTGTAGATCATTTTAGCCCTCAAACTTAATTTGCAAATTTAAAACTCAAATGATAAATCAATACCAATCTAGTGCCCTCATTTCCCTCTTGGCCTTCTTCCCTAGCTCATAAAACAGAGGCGTTTTTCTAACACATCAATGACTTACTAGTACCCAGAACCCACTGGTGGTTTCCTTAGAAAAAATTCCAGGAAAAAAACTGGCCTTCTTGAAGCTGGCATTACCTTCCCACAGTGTACAATAGAGTGAATAGGATCTGTGATCTAGACGATCTCCCCTCCACTCTACATTTTCTCCACCTGCATTTTCTTTTATTGGCCTTGGGGCCATCTCCCGTGATACCCAGTTTGGAGGATGCTGCATGGAGCTAGGGATTGAACCCTGCCGAGCTAGTTACGAGGTGTACTGTCTCTGCAGTCCCACTACCTGCGTTATAAAGAGAAAATCAGAGGATCAGAGGAATGAGACAGAAGCAGTTCGATATATCTCCCACCTCCACAACCTGCCCAGGTATCTTTCATGGGGCAACCTGGAGCAAAGTGATTCAATTTTGAAAACTGAAGTGACCCGACAAGATGCTGCCTCCTGTCATGTAGACTCTAATTTTCACCTAACGAGATCTTCTGAGTCTGGTCCCAAACTTCTCTTCCAACCTCTTTTCTTCCTTCACTTTTTTCAACATACGCGAACCCAAAGATTATGTGTGTTAGGTGCCAAAATTTTATTTGAATTGTTAAAATCATTGTTATAATTCTTCAAAGCATCACTTAATTAAGGACAGAAACACCCTCAAAACTAAGAAGTTTAAGAAGACAAAAATCTGTATGCAGTTGAGTAATTAAAAGCCGTAGTTCAGAGCTGAGCTATGTATAGAACTCACAGCAAACCAGGGACTGACAGAAAAAAAATCTTATTTATGCTGATAAGAAAGTGTGCCCTGGCCATGAGCAGTGTAAAAGACCATTGATTCCCATGTGAACTCTGTCTGGCTCTCCCCCGATGAAACTGTTTCTCTCTCTCTCTTTCCTGGACTATCTTGCTATTTTGCCATGACAGTATCTTGCTATTCTTTTTTGATGTATAAATATAACTATATTTTGTTTGTTTGTTGGACTGGAGCGATAGCACAGCGGGTTTGCTTTGTGCACAGCCAGCCCGGTCAAGCAGTGTTCGATTCCTCCGCCTCTCTCGGAGAGCCCGGCAAGCTACCAAGACCTAACAAGTCTCAAAATGGAGACGTTGCCAAACACAGTAACAGCAAGTCTCAAAATGGAGATGTTACTGGGCCCGCTCAAGCAAATCGGTGAACAACTGGGAGGACAGTGTTTAGAGAGTGTTTGTTTGTTTATTTGAATCATAGTGATACACAGTTACAGAGATGTTCATAATTGAGTTTAAGTTATAGAATGTTCCAACACCCTTCCATTCACCAATGTCCATTTCCCACCACCAATGTCCCAGTTTCCCTCCCACCAACACACTTCCGGCCCCCAGACTGCTCTTGTGGCAGGCAGTTTTCATCTTTCTCTCCTGTGCTTTCTCTCTCTCTCCTCTCTCTTCTCTCCATTCTCTCTTCTCTCTCTTCTCTCTTCTTTCCTCTCTCTCTCTCTTCTCTCTCCACCCTCCCTTCCTTCTGTGTATTATGGTTTGCAATAGAGGTAAAGGTAAAGGCCCTCCCGTTGATCGTCGATTTGCTCGAGCGGGCCTAGTAACGTCTCCATTGGAGACTTTGTTGTTACTGTGTTTGGCATATCGAATACGTCACAGGGAGCTTGCCGGGCTCTCCAAGAGGGGCAGAGGAATCCAACTCGGGTTGGCCATGTTAGCCGCTTATAAGGCGAACGCCCTACCGCTGTGCTATCGCTCCAGCCCAATAGAGGTACTGAAAGGTTATTATGCATATCTCTTTACCTACTTTCAGCACTCAGTTCTTCTCCAGAGTGAGCATCTCCAAGTATCATTATCATAGTGGTTCCTTCTCTGTCCTAACTGCCCTCCCTGCTGCCCCACACTTTTGGCAAGTTTCCAACCATGGACCAGCACTCCTGGTCCTTGTTCCTACTGTCCTTGGGTGTTAGTCTCTTACTCTGTGATTGTTGGTGTTTTTTTTTAAATATTCCACAAATTAATGCAATCATTCTATTATATCTGTCCCTTTCCTGCTCTTGTTATACTCGTAAGTCCTAATGACGTGGGGAATATTGCTTTCAATGCAAATATAAGTAAAAATTGCAGTTAATCATGTATGCCGTAATTGACACTTTGGAGTGTCATTTTGGAGTGCAGTTGCAACCTCAGGTTTTGAGTCATTTGTCGAATAGGTTAGAATCCCATGACCCATCACAATCCCTGAATCCATCACAATGAAATACACTTGTCCTCCTCCCCTTCTGTGTCTCCACTAGTCTCATTGAGTGAGGATAAACTCGGGCATAAAACATGTTGTCAGACCCCAGTGCGTTTGAACTTGCTGGTCCATCTAATAAGTGTTTTCTCTCTGCATGATGGCACCTTCACGTCCTTCATCTCATCCCAATCTGAATGCCACCCAGACATAGTATTTTTTGGGGGTCACACCTGGCAATGCACAGGGGTTACTCCTGGCTCTGCACTCAGGAATTACTCCTGGCAGTGCTCAGGGGACCATATAGGATGCAGGAAATCAAACCTGGTGAGCCACTTGCAAGGCAAACGCCCTACGTGCTGTGCTATCACTCCAGCCCCCAGACGTAGTATTTTTTCCCATTTATTCATGCCTTTCATAGAACACATCACAAGTTAGAAATGTCTTATTATTTTCTAGTCCTCCTACCCCATATTAGAGTGATCAGGGATTAATCACACTTTATACAGTACTATCTTTGCTGCATAGATTAGTGAGAAGAATCCTGGGAAAGATTCTAGCCCCTGAGTTCATGGCCAGTGTAATTCTTCCCCTCCAGGATCAGGAGGGGAATGAGACATCACCCCACAATATGTTCCAAGGTTGCATCACGTGGGGCAATGAAAGACAGGTGAACAGGTCATGCGGTCCTCAATCAGTAGATTTTGAATTCATTAAAAGGGGTGTTAGCTGGGCAAACTGATCTAATCCAGCACACCTCACTGTTCTTTACTTTTTTATTTTGGGTCACACTGGGAAGTGCTCAGGGCTTACTCCTGGCTCTGTGCTCAGGAATCACGCCTGGCAGTACTCAGGGAACCTATGGAATGCCACAGTTTGAACCCAGGTCAGCCATGTACAAGGCAAACGCCCTCCAGCTGTTCTCTCTGGCCTCCAGGTGTACTTTTCAATGAAGACCTTACTTTGTCTTTTGGGGGTGGGGGTGGCAGGATGTTGGACCGCACCCAGAATTACTCAGGGATTACTCTTAGCTCTGTGCTCAGGGATTATTTCTGACAGTACTTGGTCTCTCTCTCTCTCTCTCTCTCTCTCTCTCTCTCTCTCTCTCTCTCTCTCTCTCTCTCTCTCTCCTTGTCTCCCCTTTGCTTGAAGAAGTTAATTCCCCTCCTGTGGGAGGAGAACTTGGGAGTGACTTTTTGGACTGCAGAGAGGTCCACAGCTAAACAGAAGGAGGGACTGAGCCAAAAAGAGATGAATTCTGCCAACCAGACCTTGGAAGTGTGCACCAGGCCTTAGGGGAATCTGCAAGCCCCCACTGATACTAGATTTCAGCCTGATGCAACCCTGAGCAGAGAAACCAGCTAAGCAGTGCCTAGATTCCTGATCTACAAAAAGAGTGAAATAACAAATGTATCGGTTGCAGCCCCAGAGTATGAGGTCATTCATTACACAGCGATAAAAAAAAAAACCTAATGTCAACAGCAAAGCATAATAGCAAACCTGCAAGTAAAAAGCATCGAGTGAACAAAAATTCAATTTTAGTTTGGAATACTTTCCTGGCCAGAGATATAGGTCAACGGGCTGAATCATAAGCTTTGCACACAGGCAGCCTGGGTTCATACCTGGCACCACATGGTCCAGGCAATGGGCTGGGAGTCGCTCCAGAATACAAGTGTGGCCTCTCCCTAGCCCACCAAGAAAAAGCAAAACCATCTTTCATGCTTTCCCAAAGTTCAAAATTACTGCTGCTTATGGAAAAGAAGGAAAACATGAGGACAATGAGCCTTGGGAGGGGAGAATGGAAATGGAGAAGAAGAAACCAGACATGTGGCCAAATGCATGATCATTCCTGCCCTCGCCTCTCAGCAAATACCCCCATGGAGCATGTTGGTCCCAGTAGCTGGACCGACACAGAGAAGGAAATTCAGCTGAGACCAAGGACTTGGCTGTGATTTAAAGAGGGTTGGAGCCATGAGGACCGAAGGGAGTAAATTCAACAAACAAGGGGTGGAGGGGAGCAAATCTCTTCACTGGGGCCTTCAGGAGACTCAAACCAAACAGAGGCCTTAGCTCCCCTAAGCCTCTATACACTCCCAAACCCTCAAGTCAATGCAGCCAGCAGAAGGGCCGCTGGGGTTTCATCTCCTTGTGTTTGTCTTGCTTTGTTTTGTTTCTCCCTCTTCCCCAGACAAGTGGGGCCTGCGGACCTGCGCTCCTGGGGCCTCTGCCTGCAGGAGGAGATGGAACAAACGAGGCAGGGAGCCATTGATTTTTGTCTCTGGTCCTGCAGTCCCTCGACCGTAACACATGGGACCATTTCCCTTCATATCTGGGTGCCAGCAGCTGCCCCAGCTGCCTGAATTCCAGCCATTCATCACTGGCCGGGAATGAGGGGAGGGGTCGCGAAAAGCCTAGTGTGCCCAGGAGCCGGCAAATGTGAAGCCAGGACAAGTCACTCACGTAGAACGGGCAGAAACAATGCTCTTGCTCTTTCTTCTTTGTCTTTGGCTAGGCAATAGGCAAGGGCTCTGGACTCAAGAAATAATCCATCTCCCAGGCCTCTTGCAGAGGGACGATCCTGTTAGCTCTGCCAAGCCCAATAGGAACAGGCTGCGCTGCTACTGTTCTCTCCCAGCAAAGCCCCAGTATCCGGAAGCTGTTTCCAGCCCAGATGCCCTTCCAGGACAGATGCTGAGTTAGACTTGCAATCAATACGTTCCTGAGCACCTATTCACAAGGTCTTTTTTTTTTGGGGGGGGGGGGGGGTCACACCCGGCAATGCACAGGAATTACTCCTGACGGTGTTCAGGGGACCCTATGGGATGCCGGGAATCAAATCCGGGTCAGCGCATGCAAGACAAATGCCTTTCTCACTGTGCTACTGCTCCAGCCCCATCCACAAGGTCTTAGCGGCAGACACAAGGTACAGAACAGCATAGCAAACAAATTCTTTCTTCATGAAAGGTGCCATGTCCTCTGAAGGCAGACATTGCCTCCCGCATCCTGTTCTTCTCAAATCACTCTCTGAAGACAACTCCAGTACCCCGTTTATCTCCCAGCTGCCACTGGCCCTGAGAACATGTGAGCACACACGTGGAGGTAGCAAAGCCACAGATAAGCTGTTCTGTCTTCCGTGCTCCTTAACTTCCAGCACCTCAAAGGCCAAGATGGCATTTTGAGCTCTTGGGTATTACCCACCATGCTTTTCACCACATCCCCCTTGGATGCTGATAAATATGCATGGTTGCTATACACTGAATTTCATATAATTGACTACAAATCTGAGCTTACTGTATGGTGCCTTCATTTGAAAAGCAAATGCCAATTTATTTAAGGTTTTCTCAATCACTAAGTTGCCCTAACTCACGCCATTTGGTGTGCATATTTTTTGGAGAGGGGGAGGGCAGGGCGACACCATACTTGGCATTGCCCAGAGCATTATTTATGACTCCTGGCTCTGTACTCAGGGATAACTCCCGGAAGTGCTTGGCGGACCATATATGATGGTGGGAATAAAATCCAGGTCAGCTACATGTAAGGCAAGCACCTCCCCCACTGGACTGTCTATCCACCTCTGCTCCCATAAAGGGAGAGAAGAAGAGAGAGTGAGAGAGAGAAGGAGGGGAGGGATGGATGGATAAAGGGAGAGAAGGAGAGAGGGAGGGAGGGAGGGAGGGAGAGAAAACACTATTTCTTAGGTATTGTTGTCTGTGTAGGACCCAAACACATCCAAGTGCATCTGCTAAAGACATGCTCCTTACCCATGATTTAGATTGTATAATCAAACAAACATAAACAAAGAGCATTGCTTTTTTGAAAACATTTAAAGTGTATTTTATGATACAAGTAATAAAAGCATGGGTGTAAAATAGAACATAGAGTGAAAAATCTCCCTCTAAACTGACTGCCCATAATGAATCATGTCCCATGACTGTGAATAGATTTCTTCACTGCCTTCCGGATTTTTTTCCTGTGGCCACAGATACAAAGTCAAGTGGAGTCACATTTTAAAATCGCCCCACTGTGTACAACAAACACAGTCTTCACCTTTCCCCAACCAGTGGGTTCATTTGCTTCATCCTTTGGTCAGACATAAGCTTGGTTTTGCTTTTTTTTTATGAATACAAACAATGCTTCAATGCAAATTCCTATACACACAGTATGTGATTATTTGGTGGGGTGGGGATAGATTCCTTTAAAATGGCATCTGGCAGAATCAAAGTTTTAAACACACATTCCCTTCGACCCTACAATGCAACTTGCTCACTAGTTAACAGACTGTCATCTCCTCAGCATCCTTAATGCCTCCCCACCTACCCCCCTACCCTTATCTCGCTATAGTAGCTTTAACTGCCAAGATTTGGAGAAAGCAGTTTAGGTCATGCAGTTATGGGACATGATGCCAAATGAGCAAAAAGAACAGGCAGTCACAGAGTCTGCCAAAGATGGGGAATCAAAGCTCAATGATCAACACAATTTTCCTCATCAGCCCAGCTCCTCATCCGCCCACCCTCCTCATCATCCACCCACCCTTCTCATCCACCCACCAACCTCATCCACCCACCAACCTCATCCACCCACCCACCTCATCCACCCATCCTCAGCTTCTCTAGGGATCCTGGTTTTTTCAAGCCTTTGAGATTTGGAACCTATTTCAAACTGTCACTGTCACTGTCCTCCCGTTGTTCATCGATTTGCTCGAGCGGGCCCAGTAACGTCTCCATCGTGAGACTTGTTACTGTGTTTGGCAAGCGAGATATCTCAATAGCTTGCTGGGTCAGACACTGACCTATAAATATGAGGATATTCTACAGATCTTTCATGCCTAGTTCAAACCCAGTCAGCAATACTTTAGGATCTGTTTCCAGGTCTTCTCAGATCCTTTCAGATATGTTCCCCTCGACACTCCAATAAAGATAAGGAAGACTGCTCTTCCAGAGTATTCAAAGAACATTTCCAGTTTCTTTCTCCATCCCGTCTGCAAGTACAGGAATGATGGCACTGCAGAGTGGCTCTGGGTTCCTTAACCCTCTTGCTGAAGGTGAAATGGTCAGAAAGACCAATGTCAAAGACAGACATCGAAGGACTGCACTCATTTGTGGACTATAATTTGTGGAATGGGAGACTAACACCCAAGGATAACTGAGATAAGTACCAGGAGGTCTGCTCCATGGCTTGAAAGCCAGCCTCACATGCTGGAGGAAAAGGCAGCTTAAATAGAGAAGGGACCACCAAGTAAAGGGTGCCTGGAGGGCCCACTCAGGATGGGAGATGTGTGCTAAAAAATAGACTATAGACTGAACGTGATGGCCACTTAATACCTGTATTGCAAACCACAACACCCAAACAGAGAAAGAAAGAGTGAAAGGGAATGCACCTGCCACAGAGGCGGGGTGGAATGGGGTGGAGGTGTGGGTGGGGTGGGGAGAGATGCTGGGAATATTGGTGGTGGTGAATGAGCACTGGTGGAGGGATGGGTGCTCAATCGTTGTATGACTGAAATATAAGCATAAAAGTCTGTAAGTCTGTAATTGTACCCCATGGTGATAGCACAGTGGTAGGGTGTTCACCTTACAAGCGGCCAACATGGCCGACCCGAGTTCGATTCCTCCGCCCCTCTCGGAGAGCCCGGCAAGCTACCAAGAGTATCTTGCCTGCACGGCAGAGCCTGGCAAGCTCCCCGTGACGTATTCGATATGCCAAACACAGTAACAACAAGTCTCATGATGGAAACGTTACTGGGCCCGCTCGAGCAAATCAATGAACAATCGGAGGACCATGTCACCGTGACCATGGTGATTCATTTAAAAATAAAATAAAATGTAGTGGAGGTTTTCCATGAAGATGAAATGTTTTTGGGACCCTACTTGGTGGAGCTTATGAGAAAGCGTGATCCACCAGACATGTCAACAGCCTTTGGCTTAAAGCTGCAGAGAGCACAGCCTTCTATTAAATCAGAGGCACCGGCCCATGGAAAGAATCAAGACAGGGACTTGAACACCTGAAATCTTGCTGCTATGAGTAAAGCCACCAATTGGGTCCAGTTCAGTGGTGACAGAGTGAGTGCTTTCAAACCTGCCCACATGATGTTGAGTTATTTCAAGGAAGACCCTTCAATTCCCAAGCATGTGTGATCGAAGCCGAGCTAGAGAAGTACGCAAATCTCCTAGCTTCTCACTCTAGTGCTCTGAATGGATGTTCACAGGCAAAAATAACAGGACTCACCAAAGGACTGAGAAACATATAAGACCCAATAGTACAAAATGTAAAACGGACCCATAATCACCTTTCTCATCATTGTCCCCACAGAGTAGTCCTTTCCATTGCAAATATAATATGGGTTAAAAAATTTAGCTTCATTTACTGCAGTTATGGGGGAGGGTGTTAAGTAGCATTCCACAGGATATGACATGATGGAGGATCCTTTTAGCCTGGACACATTGAAAATTCCCTTTCTTGCCTTCAAGGAACAGAAATGAAAGCCCTCCTTCCTCCTTCCCCCGAAGCTCAAACAGAATACAGAAGCAGCGGTACGGGAGATGTGGAACAGTCCATAGAAATAGAGAGGTTATTTCTGGATAATTGGCAGCAGACATGTTGCAGAGCACATGGGAGGAAAGATCTCCATGGCAACCCAGTTGATGACGGCCCCATAGTTAAAGCACATGTTCCGCCTTTACACTTTTCGGTGGCTGCGCATTTCCTGTCCTCTTTGCCATGTTCTTGGGGCAACAAGCATTCCAGCAGAGGTCCATATAAGGCCAGAAGAGCATGAAATATCCAGAAGATTACTTCCCAGCATTAGAGGTTTTCTAGAAGAGAAATACGCACCCAACAAGAACAGAGTGATGGGCTTTCAGGACCAGTTGCCTATTAATTATGAGTCCAGCTGTATGGCATTTTTCATTTGTTTACCAATATTAGGCTTGGGTTGCGTATAGAATAAGACTGTACATAATATTCTCTGCCATCATTTATTTCTTCTCAATGACTCTCTTGTGCTATTGCAGATGTTAGTATTTTAGATGAAAGAAAGAACCTCATCTTTTTCTAGATTCTGGTGCCCATGGGAGGTCCAGGTTGGTAGCATCCCATAGAGAAGGCCTCCTTGAGCAAAGCATAGTCTAGCTATGAAAGTGGATGAGAGTATCCTCACCACAAAAGCACATCAAGGATATCCTGGTTTGGGTGTTTATTTGGGTTTGCTATCCATATGAAAATTGTCTCTTTCAGGGTCAGGGGAATGAGACCTGCTATGGTTACTGTTTTTGGCATATTGAATACACCACGAATAGCTTGCCAGGCTCTACCTGAAACAGCCTCCAATTGTTGGGAAAGATGAGTAAGGAGAGGCTGCTAAAATCTCAGGGCTGGGACGAATGGAGTCATTTACTGGCGCCCGCTCGAGTTAATCAATGAACAATGGGATGACAGTGATATAGTGATGAAAATGGTGTCGTGATATTGGGGCATAATCTTGGCAATCCATGGACTCAACCGCCTTTATTCATCTCCATTCTTTAAGAAGGAAATTCAACATGCATTCATATTTCCAGGAACCCATCCCAATGCCCTCTGCGCCCCCAAAACCTGGCATCCTGTCTTGTTCCATGGATTAGGTCACTTGCATTATTCCCATTTTTTGCCTAAGAATCCACTAAAATTGAGTCTTTCCTTATTGGGTGGTTTTAAACATTTACTATTCCCGAAGATACTAAGAGTTTAGAAAAGAAAAAAAATCCACTAGCCAAAGAAATTCAGACATCAACAAGCTCCTCTGGGTGTTTTAGTCTATATGTAGTGGCATTACAGGCACCCAGACAGTTAAGAGGCAATGCTTTTTGTTGTTATTTTTGTTTGCTTTTGAGTCACACCCAGCAATGCTCAGGGGTTATTCTTGGCTCTGCACTCAGGAATCATTGTGTGTGTGGAGGACGACCATATGGGATGCCAGGGATTGAACCTGGGTTGGCCACATGCAAGGCAAATGCTCTCCCCACTGTACTATGCTCCAGCCCCTAAGCGACAATGTTTTTAAGATGTTGCTATTCTCAGTGCGTGCTTTCCCTCCACCCATTAAAACAATGATATCTATCCTCAATTCCAGAATGGAAATTCTTAAAACACTGATTTAAAAAAAATTATTTGATCCAGATATTCCACTCTGGTAATTTATCCTAAGTTATCCAAAATACAAAAGGGTTTTTAGCAATGTTAATCAAAGTCATTTTAATAGCTACAAATTGGAAATAATCTACATGTCCAGCAATAGAAGAATGATTAAGTAAATTATGATACATTCATTTGTGATGAGATAATATCTTAAAATATTAATCTTTGTGCCTTTCTTTTCTGTACTCCATTATACATGACCCTTCTCCTAATCAGAGGCATTCAAAGGAATTGGGATTGTTCTGGCAAGAATGGAGAGAAAGCGGTCCATAATCCAGTATTTTTAACCCCCCAAAGAAGTCTTGATGCTTATAAGAAATGGTCTATGGAGAAAGATGGGTGATGGACTTTATGTAACAATAATCAGTTGTAAAGAAAAGGGTAGGTAGCTAAGCCTTCTTTCCCTTTCCTGTTTGGGAAAAAAAAAAGATAACACATGATCTTGAAAAGTGGAAACTAAGACCAAAAGGAATGGAATCCTTGGACTTCGGATGACCACATGAAGAAAGGCAGCATCAACAGATGGGCTTCTCTTTAGAGAAGCCCCTGTTGGGGAGAGGCTGACAAATTCATGGGCGGTTTTCACTGCTGACACGGGGGTCCTGCAGGAAGCCAGTGGGTTTCTAGCAAAGAGATGATGAACCCCAGTATCCTCAGTCTTTATTTTTTTAAGATAAAATTAAAAAGAAATTTTAATTTTTAGTTGAAATTACGTTGTAGTTAAAATTACAATGATGACATACATAATTTATTGGACAAATATTGGATTTGCAAGTATATTTGTATTTTTCTGATTAAATATTTTGAACTAAAGGTGTAATCAAAAATAAATGTCCTTCTTTATCCAAGAAGTTTCAGCATTAATACTGTGTTTTAAATATCATATAAGGATATTTATGTTATATCTAATTAAATAATTTTATACAATTTTGTCAATAAAATGAAATCTGCTTAAATTTAAAAAATAGAAATAATTTTTTTCTCTCTGTTTTATTTACATTTTTAAAAAATTTTTTAATAGTGAGACATCATGAGGTACAGTTGCAGACTTACACATTTTTGTGCTTGGGTTTCAATTATACAATGATCAAATACCCATCCCTCCATTGGTGCCCATTTCCCACCACCACGGATCCCATATCCCTCCCACTCCCCATCCCCCCATCCCACCCTGCCTCTGTGGCAGGGCATTCCCTTTTGTTCTCTCTCTCTTATTTATCCTCAGTCTTTAAAGACTAAAATACCTCATGTGGAAAGATGCCTTTTGAGATACTTTATTTAAAATATAAGGTCTTCTGTATAAAAAGAACACTGAGAAGCTATTAACGAGCTCTCTCCGACACTGATATTCCAGTGGGACTTAAGGACTCAAGGGTGAGTCCCGCTGGAATATTAATGTTGTTATTGTGTGTGTAACAATTAACCCATTTTATACATAGAGTAATAATAACAACTCAGTACCTTTAAAACACAATCCTATAAATGGTTAATTCAATCTTTACCAGAACACCTTAGAAGTCTTATTATCCCACTTACAGATGAGAAAACTGAGGCAAGAGATTTTGAATAGCTTGCCTCTGTTCACACAGCTAATAAGGGGTGAATTCAGGATTCAAACTTGGAAGTTGTTGGGGCTGGAGTGATAGCACAGCGCTTGGGGCAGGACCTTTGCCTTGCACGTGGCTGACCCGGGTTGGATTCCCAGCATCCCATATGGTCCCCCGAGCACCGCCAGGAGTAATTCCTGAGTGCATGAGCCAGGAGTAACCCCTGTGCATAGCCAGGTGTGACCCCCAAAAAAGAAGCAAAAAAAAGACACTTGGGAGTTGTGACTCTAGAGTCTGTTCTTCCAAATACTTATGGTACACTGTGTCCCACGGGTTGTTATTAAAAACAAAATTACTGAGTAAAAATTACTGAGTTTGTGGCAAAATTTTTAAAATTGTGGTATCATTGTAGTGAGCTGAGTAACTACTCATGCAAAAGTAGACATCACAATGCTTATAATAGTTTATTATAGATAGAGGGAGGAGGATAAGCTACTCCATTCTTTCTTTTGGTATTGAAAAATATTTCATATAGGGTAAAAATTACAATTAAAATCTGAAGGGAAAAACTCTTTTAGTGCTTCTTGATCTTTACACACACACAGTTTTGGAGATCAACTCCAGTTGTCGGATTAATCTCCAGAAGAAACTGTATTTTGGCAAGTGAGAAAGGCCACAAAGCCTGTTTCTAAATGGATTAGTTCAAATGTCTGTTAACATTCTGTAGAACACACAGAGTATAGCAATTATACTATATTTATCCATTGCTTTGTAGGGAAGGATGGGGTCACGGATCACAGATGAGATTAATATAAATTGTCACATCTCAGTAGTGATGACATCCCTCGACTTTCTTCTATCTTGGGACAGTCTTAACATGACAACATTTCCAAACAGAATCAAAGGAAGTCTGTACCAATTTTCTTTTGTTTTCACTCTTTATAGTCTGTCTTTTGATGAATGCATCTTCTTAGTTTTCACATGGGTAATTTCACCAGTCATGTCCTTTAAGCATTTTCATACCTCATTTAAGGAACCCTTTCATGTCATGAGTTCATGACACATTCACATTTACTCTCTCCTAAAAAAAGAAAAACTTTACATATTCCTTTATACACTTAGATGTTTAAGACATTTAGAACTTATTTATCTGTGTAGGATATGGTGAGGGGTTAATATATATTTTCTATTAGGATAATGGGTCACAGCAGTATTAAACTCTGCTGATAAGCAAAACCACCTCTACCATAAGGCTTTTTCATTCTGTTTCATTGGTCTTATCATCTACATCCAGGCCAACACCACACCGATATAATTGGTGTAGATTTCCAGAAAATTTAGTGATTTGACAAGATTCAGTACCCGTTTATGATGAAAACTCTCGCCAAAATGGGTTTTGAAGGAACTTTCCTCAAGATAGTCAAAGCCATCTACGACAAACCCATGGCAAACAATATCCTCAATGGGAAGAACTAAGGGTCTTTCCTCTAAGATCAGGCACAAAACAAGGATGATCACTATCGCCACTTCTGTTTAACATAGTACTAGAGGTACTTGCAATAGCAATTAGGCAAGAAAAAGACATTAAAGGCATCCATATAGAAAAGAAAGAAATCAAGCTCTCACTATTAGCAGATGATATGATACTATACCTCAAGAATCCTAAATCCTCTACCAAAAAAGTCGCAGGCTATAAAATCAATGCCCAAAAATCCATGGCCTTTCTATATGCAAATAGAGAGAGGAAAGTGACATGAAAAAAATAATCCCGTTCACAATTGTGCCCCAGAAAATTAAATACCACGGAATCAGCCTAACTAAAGAGGTAAAGCCCTCTACAATGAAAACTAGAGATTTGAGAATGGCATTAAATTCTGAAAGGAATGCAACCATCCTGAGAACTGGCTAGCAAACTCACTCTGAAAAGTTCATTATACAAAAAAATAGAAGACAAGTAATATTTATGGTTTTATGACATTTGGTTTGTCTTATATTTATTTATCTGTAGTTTTTACCAGCCTGTTTCATCTGACATGAAACTACAACAATTATAAACAATTGGATTTGACATGTATGAGGTTTACATGGGTAAAAATGGGATAGAAAATGAGGGCTTCGGATCAACAGCATTCATGAATTTAATTACTATTATCTGACACCATTATAAATGGCAAGGACTTCCTGACAGCAAGTTATTCAGAATTCTTATCTGTTTCATCAACTTCATGTAGGCAATGAGAGATGATTCATTTATCACAAATATTCTGGAGACTGCCAAATCTCTCCACCCCACAAGACTAGCACTCTTTGAATTTGAATTTGGGTCATTTTTGTCGCTATTCATCAGGGTGGACCCCTTCTCATAAATAGAGGAAGAGGCATTCTACTGGCTCAATTAATAGGCAGCTTGTAAACCATGAGAGAGAGAGAGAGGAGAGTGCCTGCCATAGAGGCAGACTGGGGTAGAGGGGAATTAGGGGAAAGAGAATATGGGGACATGGGTGGTGGGAAATGTACACTGGTGGAGGAGTGGTTGTTGGAACACTGTAATACTGAAACCCAATCATGAATAGCTTTGTAATACTCTACCTCACAGTGATTCAATAAAACCAAGAGAAAATTAGGCAGCCTAGGCTTGGAGTGATAGTATAGCTGGGAGGGTTGTCTGCAGCCAACCCAGGTTCGATCCTCAGCACCCTGTATGGTCACAAAAGCCCTGCCAGGGAATAATTCCTTTAACACCCAAACATTGCCAGCTGTGGCCCAAAATACAAGAAGCAAAATAAGAAGGAAAAAAAGAAACAGGCAGCCTAAGAGGTTGGGTTTTTTGGAAACAGACATTTCTAAGCTGCATTAAAGCAAGGCTTAGAGGAAGAGTGAGTAAACAGCATCTTGCAGATTCTGCTGCTGGTGTTATTCTGGTGTCTATTTGACTTTCATGTAGCAAATCCAAGGTCAATAGGCTAAGTGAGACTTTACACCAAAGGTAAGGCCCGTGACTGCTCAAATGTATGGATCACAATCATTTCCCAAGGAAATATTTGCCTATGAGGAAATTCAGTACAGCTGAATCAATTATTCATACCAAATAGGAATATGAAGCAAATTTATTTTCTACTTCATAATGAACTGGCCTGGGCCTCTCTCCAGAAAACTTACATGTGACTGTGATAGTCACAGCTTTAGACTATCCATCACTTTTACTACTTCCTCAGCTAGCCATCTGGTCCAGAGAGACAAGGACTAAGAATAGTCTAACATTTAGGCAAACTGGTTGCTTGGCTGCTTCCTGGAGTCTTCACCGTCATTCCCGTAGACCAAATGAAGATCTCTGGGCCAGAGATGTGGCCCAATGTGACCATCAAGCATTTGCCTTGATGCTTTGAGTGGATTTTACAACTGTCACTGCACAAAGAAAAACAAACAAACAAAAAAAAGAGTATTTGTTCTACTCTTCTGACCTTACAATATTCATTACAGAGAAGTCAAAACAATCAATTTCAAACACGGGCCGTGGTGCTTACATGCCCTTTCTCTTATCAAAAAAGCATTCCAGTGACAAAATAAAATTCATGCTCTGGCCTAGAAGGCCTTCCATTATCAGTTGACCCCTACCTGCCTCTCCACACTTATATCTCAATGACTCCTGTCCACTCAAACTAACAAAAATAATAAGCAAATGACCAGATCTCAAGATTTGGTCAACATTTTTGTTTGGGGGCCACACCCAGCAATGCTCAGGGAGTTTCCTGGCTTTGGACTCAGGAATTACTCTTGGTGGTGTTCAGGACACCAGAGGGGCTACACAAACCCAACTTGGCCATGTGCAAGGCAAACACCCTACCTGCTGTACTATGGTTCCAGCTCCCAGTTTTAGCCAAAATTGTTCATTTGAGAAATACAAGATCTTGCTCTGGAATAATAAAAATAACAGCCACAAGGGTCATAGTGATTTCTCAAATACTCCTTTCTTTCCCTTGGTCAGTTGTTTATTCTGATGATTACTGCTAATGATTTCCATTTATAAACTTCTGTGTCTTCTCCCTTGGGCTCCCGATGTATCTTCAGCTCAATCACACAACAGGCATCTCTACTGTAATAAGTTCAACATCAAGTATTTTCTTTCTACCTGAAAACTGGTGGTTCCCTTTGTATCTTCATCTGGTGTTACTGTCAACCAGAACAAAAAGCCTGTGAGGTCAAAAGTCTGTGAGTCCCACATTAAATTAAGAATTTTGTGCACCTCAAAAGAAACAGTGACTAAAATACAGAGAGAGCCCACTGAATGGGGGAAAATTATTTATCCAATACCCATCAAATAAGGGGTTAGTATCCAGGATACACAAAAGATACTGGTAGAACTGTACAGGGAAAAAAACCCTTCAACCCCATCAAAAAGCAGGGAGAAGAAATGAACAGAAATTTCCTCAAAAAAGAAATACGAATGGACAAAAGGCTCTTAATCACTAATGCTCTACATCACTAATCATCAGGGAAAAGCAAATCAAAACAAAAATGAGATAGCATCTTACACTGTAGAGATTGGCACACATCAGAAAGAACTAGAACAGTGCTGGCATGGATGCGGGGAGAAAGGTACTCTCATTAATTGTTGGTGAAAATGCCAATTTATCCAGCCTTTTTGGAAAACAATATGGGCATTCCTCAAAAAACTAGAAATTGAGTTCCCATATGACTCAGCAATACCACTTCTGGGAATATATCCCAGGAGTGCAAAAAAGCATAGTAGAAATGAGAAATGCTCTTGTATTTTCATTGCAACACTCTTCACAATAGCCAGAATCTGGAAAACACCCAAGAGCCCGAAAAAAGACAACTGGTTAAAGAAACTATGGTATATCTATACAATGGAATACTATGCAGCTGTTAGAAAAGATGAATTCATGAAATTTCCTTAAAAGTAGATGGACATGGAGAGTATTAAGCTAAGTGAAATGAGTCAGAAAAAGAGGAGCAGAAATAGAATGACTGCACTCATTTTAGGAATATAAAATAAAATAGTATGAGACTGTCTATCTTCATTCCCATTCCTTCCCATTCTAGTCATCGCATTACATTCTCGAGGGGTGGCACTGAAGAGTTTTGGTGAAATAGTATTGCCCCGCTGAACCCCTCTCTTGATGTCATTGATCACTTCCCTGTAGAATGGTGAGATCCTGGTAGTGATTCCATAATACAGCTCACGGAGGATCCTGAGATTGAATACCCTGTATGGCTAGGGCTTCACTGACTGCTTCCATCTAACAGAGTCAAAGGCCTTCTAAAGAATCAATGAACGTTAGACAGAGTGGCATCTTGAACTTCCGAGAAACCTCAGTGAGCTTGGTTATTTTGTGGATATGGTCGATCGTACTGAATCCTTTTTGGAACCCAGCTTGCTCACATGGTTGTCCTTCATCTAGTGTTCTGCTAATCCTATTCAGGATGACTCGAGTGAACAGCTTGTAGATGACAGACAATAGGCAGATCAGGCGATAGTTTCCAATGTCGTGAATGTCTCCCTTCTTGTACAGTAGTACAGTTCTGCTGGTTTTCCATTGGGATGGAACCTTGCATTCACCACCTCCACTTTGCTGATGACATCGTTCCAATAACACCAAACAATAGCCAAGTGACACAAATTCTGGCCGACTTCAACCGTGAGTGTGGAAAGGTTGGACTACAGCTGAATCCTCACAAAGACAATGTTTATGAGAAACAGTTTCATTCCTGATGTTCCATTCACTCTCAACAGAACAAATATCTTTGAATGCAACAGTTATGTATACCTAGGTCATGAAGTCAACATGAGTTGCGCAGGAGGAAGAGAGTGGCTTGGAATGCTTTCAAGAGTGTTGAAGAAATAGCTAAGAGGACGAAGAACCTCCGGCTCCAGGCACATCTCTTTGTTTCCACTGTTTTCCTGAATTAATATACACTTCAGAGACCTGGGCCTATGAAAACAGAATGAGAACGCTATTCAGGTCTCCCAAAGAGGAATCGAAAGAGCTATGCTTGGAGTAATCCGCTTCACTCAACTGAGAAAGATTCTGAAGCTCTGACTCCCATCTACAATCAAGAATCAGGGACGCTGTCTCATTTGGCAAGACGTCAAAAATCAGATGGGCTAGACACGTAATGAGATTTGGAGATGACCACTGGACTAGAGCCATTACTGACTGGATTCCACAGGACGTCAAAAGATTGTGTGTCTGCCCACCTACGAGATGGTTGGATTTCTTTGTCAGGACCCTGAACGATCGATTTGAGGTTCTTAATGTTCCTATTTGTGAGCAGATGTCATTGGGCTACACTAGCATGCCACAGGGACAAATGGAGATGTTACTTGTGCCCATCGAGCAAAATCAATGAGTAACAGTATTTCATGTGGTCAAGTATGAGACTAACACACAGGGACAGTAGAGACAAGGGCAAGGAGAACTGGTCCACAGTTAGAAGCCTGCCTCAGGTGCTGGGGGAGAAGGCAGTTGGGATAGAGAAGGGACCACTAAGTCAATGATGGTTGGAGGGATCGCTTGGGATGGGAGATGTGTGCTGAAAGTAGACAAGGACAAAACATCATGGCCTCTCAATATTCGTACTGCAAATCAGAATGCCCAAAAGTAGAGAGAGAGTAAGAAGGAAAGTGTCTGCCTTAGAGGGGACGGGGTGGGGTGGGGTGGGGTGGAGGTGGGGTGGGGGTGGGGAAATGATACTGGGGACATTGTTTGTAGAGAGTGTACACTGGTAGAGGGATAGGTGTTTGATCATTGTATGACTCAAATGCAATCATAAAAGTCTTGTAATTGTACATCGTGGTAATTCAACAACAACAACAACAACCAAAATCTGTGAGTCTCTCTTGTTTCTCTTCACTCCCTAAACCAATATCTACATTGGATGATTTTCTAACATTTTTAGGAATTTCCCACTTATATTTCTTTTGCTACCAGCCTAACTAAAGTTGACCTCATTTCTTGCCTGAGTAATTAGTCTAAGCACTTAATTAGTCTTTGTCCTACTCCTCTGACCTTATGACAGAGCAGTCAGAAAAATCTCTTTCAAACACAGGTCATGGTGCTTACATGCCCTTTCTCTTATCAAAAAACTTTCCAGTGACAAAATAAAATTTATACCCTGGCCTACAAGACCTTCCACCATCAGTTGGCCCTTGATTTCTCTATGTTCTTCACATACTCTAAGATCATCCTCACCCCAGTGCTTTGATTCATGCTATTTCCTTTGCCTGGAGAGTTCCCCCAATCACATACTGAGTTCCCCGTCTTTTAGGTTGCATCTTAAATGGCATCTTTCAAGAAATACTTTATCTCTTTGTACAACTTAGGCTCCAACAGGAAAAACAAAAGTTTTTCCAGTCTATGAAATGGTGAAACGAATACTGGCAACTACATTAAAGCTCTACATGTGATGTATATAATCCCTGTGGTCAATCAGGACATAAGACTGCAAGAGTTTGCAACAGCAGGGAAAGCTAAGCCTGGAAACATGAAGGAAGGAAGAAACATGACTCGATTCCAGAAGCCAGGATCACCCAGGCGGGAAGTAGCTTTTGACCTGCTCTGTGGAAAATGAAGCCACTTAAGAGAAACACCCACTCTTATAGGCCCAGTCAGTATAAAATGGGTGGAGAACTACCTTGATTTCTCCCTTCTTCCATCCCTTGGGTTTCCCACCAGTGGTTGAATTCAGTAGAAGTTGACTGACAGAAGAGCTTAGAAAAACACCTCTACAGCCCTGGACTATAGAGATCCCAGCAGGAAGATGGAAAATCTCGAGATGAAGACAGACAGCACAAGCACAGTGGCCCATGCCACATCTCTCTGTCTCTCCTCTCCTACTCAATTTTTATCATATTATCTTGTTTCCTTATTTTCATACAATCCATCACTACCTCAACTTGCTTATTTATCTTTCCCAATGAGAATGTGAGAATCATAACCTTTCTTTGCTACTAGGGTTCGACAGCCTTGCACAGTTCCTGACTCATGCAGGGCATTCATAAAATACTTACCTAAAAGCTGCAGAATGAGTGATTATTGTGTCAGAAGCACTGTGCTCAGGGCTTGATGTGAACTATCTCCCAGAGTTCTTCCAACTGTCTCATGATTATTTTATATTTATATGGAATTTGAAGCTCAGGAAAGTATTATGACTTTATTTTTTGCTTTTTGGGTCACATTCGGCAATGCACAGTAGTTACTCCTGGCTCATGCACTCAGAAATTACTCCCAGTGGTGCTCAGGGGACCATATGGGATGCTTGGAATCGAACCCGGGTCGGCCGCGTGCAAGGCAAACGCCCTACCGCTGTGCTATCTCTCCAGCCCCCTCATTAAGTATTTTTGAATGGATAGATTACAGCACACAGTAAGCTGTCAATAATAAAAACTGCACAGAAGAAATGACCTTGCACAGAACTCATACATCACTGAGACATTGTGCCAACTTAAAAAATTCCTTGCTAATAGCAAATATCTTATTCCGCACCTTCACTGAGCACTGTTGGATAAAGGCTTTGGCTTATCACTTCTATCTCCCTCAAGGGAATAAAGGAAAATAAAGCCATGTCATTGTTAAACCAAACATCAACCTATTGCCCTTGAGACAACAAAGGATCTATTCTAAGACAACAAAGGGTTTACTTTACATTGTTTTGTGCCAACACTACACAACATAAAAATAAGTTGTCTGTTAGAGAATGGGAGGCTAATACCCAAGGATAATAGAGAGAAGGGCCAGGAGGATGGCTCTGTGGCTTAGAAGCTGGCCTCACATGCTGGGGGAAAAGGCAGCTGAGATAGAGAAGGGACCATTAAATGAATGATGCTTGGAGGGCTTGCTTGGGATGGGATATGCATGCTGAAAGTAGACTATGGACCAAACATGATGGCCACATTGCACATGTAGTGCAAACCATAACACTCAAAAGGAAAGAGAAAGAAGAAATGTGTTTGCCACAGAGGCAGGGGGGCAGGGGGGAAGGGTGGTGGTGGAGAATGGGCACTGGTGGAAGGATGGGTACTCGATCATTGTATAACTGAAAAATAATGATGAAAATTTGTAAGTCTATAACTGTATCTCATGGTGATTCATTAAAAATATATTTAAAAAATAGATTCCAACCAGGTAGAGCCCGCCCCCAGGGCCTGCGACTCTCTCTGGGCATGCCCAGCTAGCTCCATCTCCTAGAAAGCCGGTTTTCTCCCCTGATCTCTGCGGGATGGGAACGGAGGCCCAGCTCTGGGCAACAAAGCTGAATGGCTCCTCATTCCAACCAGGAGACGTTCCCAACTCCTCGCCCAGTGCCAGGGACTCTTTCCAGAAATATTCTCCCACTACATATGCCATAGGAACCATAAGCTACCTTCTTAGATGGAAACTTCTCTAGTTTAGCTCAGTCACTAGAAACACAGTAGCCAATAACTCATAAGCCTATCTTAACTCACACTGCATATCAAGCAGAATAGTAACAGTGAACGTGAAGGACTAAACCACACTTGTTACAATGGTAAAGCAACGCAAAAGCCCACCAAACTTTCTTATTGAAGAGTCTAGCCCAGATGACACCAACAGTACTATAGCGATAGACAACCTCTCTGACAAGGAATTCAGAAGGGAGCTACTTAGGATGCTTAGGGAACTAAAAGAAACAATGGAAAGCAATGCCAATAGAAGACAAGAGGATTTGAAGGCAGAAATGAGGAAAATGCAATCAGAAATGTCAGACCTGAAAAATCTCATAGGCGAATTGAAAAACTCAGTGGAGGGCCTCAGCAGCAGAGTAACAGCTGCTGAGAACAGAATCAGTGAGCTCGAAGATGAAGTTCAGAGACTCTCCAGAAAAGAGCAGAAAATGGAAAGGAGACTTACAATTCGGGAACAGATGGCAAGAGAAGATCGTGATGAAGCCAAGAGGGGTAACATAAGAATTATTGGAGTCCCAGAGGGACAGGAAGAAAACCTTGATGAAGAAGAAACTGTCAAAGACATCATTGCTACAATTCCAGAGCTGAAGAAAACTTGTGACCACATTCAGGAGGCCCGAAGGGTACCAGCTAGAAGAAATCCGAATAAAAATACCCCACGACACATCCTGATCAAAATGACCAAAACCTTAGACAGAGACAAAATTCTGAAAGCAGCAAGATCGAAGAAAGAAAACTCTTACAAAGGAGCATCCTTAAAATTCACAGCTGATTTTTCTGATGAAACCCTCATGGCCCGAAAACAGTGGTGGAACATAGTGAAAAAACTTAATGAAATAAATGCCTCCCCAAAAATACTTTACCCAGCGAGACTATCATTCATAATAGAAGGAACAACACACAGTTTCACAGACAAACAACAGCTCAGGAACTTCATTGACTCAAGACCATGGTTACAAGTACAACTAAATGGGCTACTTTAAGGCAAGACAGGCCCCTCAAATACACCAAATTTAAACAGAATAATGGGACAAAATCCCTTAACAATAATCTCTCTCAATGTCAACGGGCTAAACACACCAATTAAAAGACATAAAGTGGAAGGATGGATTAAAAAATTGAACCCAACATTCTGCTGTCTACAAGAAACACATCTCAATAGTCAAAGCAAACACAGACTCAGAGTCAAAGGCTGTAAAACAATCCTACAGGCAAACAGCTCCCATAAAAAAGCTGGGGTAGCCATCCTAACTTCAGACCACATAGATTTCAGAGTGAAGAAGGTCATAAGAGACAGTGAAGGCCATTTCTTATTGATCAAAGGATCTGTACAACAGGAAGAACTTACAATAATAAATGTATATGCACCTAATGAAAGACCAGCAAAGTACTTAAAACAAATACTCAAAGATTTGGAAAAAGACATCAATAGCAACACAATCCTAGTGGGAGACTTCAACACCGCTTTGTCACCTCTTGATAGATCAACCAGACTCAAGCTTAGCAAGGACATACTTCATCTGAGGGAAACAATGGAAGAAAGGGACTTAGTATATATACACAGGACACTTCATCCTCAAAAAGCTGAGTACACATTCTTCTCAAGCGTACATGGAACATTCTCCAAGATAGACCACATGCTGAGCCACAAAACATACCTCCATAAAATTAAGAAGATAGAGATTGTATCAACAATCTTCTCAGACCATAATGCGCTGAAATTAGAAGTAAATCACACACAAAAACAGAAAAGTAAATCAAACACCTGGAAATTAAACAGTGCACTATTGAACAACGAGTGGCTTAGAAAGGAAATCAAAGAGGAAATCAAAAGATTCCTAGAAAAAAATGAAAATAAGAACACGAGTTACCAAAACTTATGGGACACAGCAAAAGCTGTGTTAAGAGGAAAGTTTATAGCTCTACAAGCATTCCTCAGGAAGCAGGAGCGAGCACACATAAATAACCTAATCTCACAGCTTAAGAGCTTGGAGAAGGACCAACAAAAGGAGCACAACCCGAACAGGAGAAAGGAAATAATAAAACTCAGAGCAGAGATTAACGAGATAGAAACCCAAAAAACAATCCAAAAAATCAATGAAACCAGGAGCTGGTTCTTCGAGAAAATTAACAAGATCGATAAGCCTCTAGCAAAACTCACTAAGAAAGGGAGAGAGAAAACCCAAATAAACCGAATCAGAAATGAAAAGGGAGTCATTACAACAGAAACTACAGAAATTCAAAGGATCCTTAGGGAGTACTTTGAGAAGCTTTATGCCACGGAACATCAAAACCTCGAGGAAATGGATAAATTCCTAGACTCCTACAGACTTCCAAGGCTGAACCAAGAAGACCTGGAATACCTGAACAGACCTATCACCATCAAGGAAATTGAAATGGTAATAAAAAGTCTCCCCAAGCACAAAAGTCCTGGCCCGGATGGATTCACTAGTGAATTCTTCCAAATCTTTAAAGAAGACTTACTCCCAATCCTCTTTAAGCTTTTCCACGAAATTGAAATATCAAAAACACTTCCGAACAGTTTGTACGAAGCAAATATCACACTGATACCAAAAGCAGAAAGAGATACTACAAAGAAAGAGAATTACAGGCCGATATCCCTGATGAACACAGATGCAAAGATCCTCAACAAACTATTAGCAAATAGAATCCAACTACTCATCAAAAAGATCATACACCATGACCAAGTAGGATTCATCCCAGGGATGCAAGGATGGTTTAACGTTCGGAAATCAATCAACATAATCCATCATATCAACAAAAGAAAAGATAAAAAGCATATGATCATATCAATAGATGCAGAGAAAGCATTTGACAAGATCCAGCACCCCTTTATGATGAAAACCCTAGCCAAAATGGGTATAGAGGGGACTTTCCTCAACATAGTTAAAGCCATCTACCACAAGCCTACAGCAAGCATCATCCTCAATGGGAAAAAACTGAGAGCCTTCCCTCTAAGATCAGGGACGAGACAAGGATGTCCACTCTCTCCACTGCTGTTCAATACAGTCCTGGAAGTACTTGCAATAGCGATTAGGCAAGAAAAAGATATTAAGGGCATTCAGGTAGGAAAGGAAGAAATCAAGCTCTCACTATTCGCAGATGATATGATACTATACTTAGAGAACCCAATAACCAAAAAACTCCTAGAAACAATAGACTCGTATAGCAAAGTTGCGGGCTATAAAATCAATACCCAAAAGTCCATGGCTTTCCTATATGCAAATAGTAAAGGAGAAGAAAATGACATGAAGAAAACAATCACGTTCACAATTGTGCCCCAGAAAATCAAGTACCTAGGAATCAGCTTAACTAAGGAAGTAAAGGACCTGTACAAAGAAAACTACAAAACACTACTTCAAGAAATAAAAGAGGACACGAGGAAATGGAAAAATATCCCCTGCTCATGGGTCGGGAGACTTAACATTGTCAAAATGGCAACACTACCGAAAGCATTGTATAAATTCAATGCAATCCCTATAAGGATACCCATGACATTATTCAAAGAAATGGAACAAACACTCCTGAAATTTATATGGAACAATAAACCCCCACGAATAGCTAAAGCAATTCTTGGGAAAAAGAAAATGGGAGGAATCAACCTCCCGAACTTCAAACTCTACTACAAAGCAGTAATAATTAAAACAGCATGGTACTGGAACAAAGGCAGAACTGCAGACCAATGGAACAGGGTTGAATACACTGACATCTGCCCTCAATCATATGATCATCTAATCTTTGATAAAGGTGCAAGTAATGTGAAGTGGAGTAAGGAAATCCTCTTTAACAAATTGTGCTGGCATCACTGGACGGCTACATGCAAAAAAAATGGGCTCAGAACTCTGCCTAACACCATTTACAAAAGTAAGATCGAAATGGATTAAAGACCTCAACATCAGACCAGAAACCATAAGGTACATTGAAGAAAAAGTTGGCAAAACCCTCCATGACATTGAAGCTAATGGTATCTTCAAAGATGCCACGCCACTGGCCGACCAAGTGAAAACAGAGATAGATAAATGGGACTATCTTAAACTAAGAAGCTTCTGCACCTCCAAAGAAACAGTGACCAAAATACAAAGACAGTCTACAGAATGGGAAAGGATATTCGCCCAATACACATCTGACAAGGGGTTGATATCCAGGATATACAAAATACTGGTTGAACTCCACAAGAAGAAAACATCCAACCCCATCCAAAAATGGGGCACTGAAATGAACAGAAACTTTCTCAAAGAAGAAATCCGAATGGCAAAAAAGCACATGAGAAAATGCTCTACATCATTAATCATCAGGGAGATGCAGATCAAAACCACAATGAGATACCATCTCACACCTCAGAGACTGGCCCACATTCAAAAGAACAAAAGCAACCAATGCTGGCGCATATGTGGCGAGAAAGGGACACTCCTTCACTGTTGGTGGGAATGTCAACTGGTTCAACCCTTCTGGAAAACAGTATGGACCATTCTCCAAAAATTAGAAATTGAGCTCCCATTTGACCCAGCAATACCACTCCTGGGAATATATCCCAGAGAGGCAAAAATGTATAGTCGAAGTGACATCTGCACTTGTTTGTTCATTGCAGCACTCTTTACAATAGCCAGAAACTGGAAGAAACCTGAATGCCCAAGAACAGATGACTGGTTAAAGAAACTTTGGTACATTTACACAATGGAGTACTATGTAGCTGTTAGAAAAGATGAAGTCATGAAATTTACGTACAAGTGGTACAACATGGAAAGTATCATGCTAAGCAAAATGAGTCAGAAAGAGAGGGATAGACATAGAAAGATTGCATTCATCTGGGGGATATAAAGTAACAAAATATGAGATTAATACCCAAGAATAGCTGAGATCAGCACCAGGAGGATTACTCCATAGTTTACAGGCCAGCCCGGCATTCTAGGGGAAAGGGCAGCTCAGATAGACAAGGGATCACCAAATAAAGGGTGTTTGGAGCATCCTCCCAGGAGGGGAGATGCATGTCGAAAGTAGACTATGGACTGAACATGTTTGCCACTCAATGCCTCTTTTGCAGACCACAACACCCAAAAGGAGAGAGAGAACACAAGGGATTGCCCTGCCACAGAGACAGGGGGGGATGGGGGGATGGGGGTGGGAGGGACATTATCCATGGTGGTGGAAAATGGGCACTGGTGGAGGGATGGGTATTTGATCATTGTATAATCGAAACCCAAGCACAAAAAATTGTAAATCTACAACTGTACCTCATGGTGTTTCACTAATAAAAATAAAGAAAAAAATATATTTAAAAAATTAAAATTAAAATTAAAAAAATTAATTATTTAGGACCTGTTATTGGAGCAGACTTGGGTGGTGGAGAAAATTCAAAATAATGGTGGTGGTAAGGTATAATGGTTCTGGGATTGGTATTGGAATATTGAATGTAATAAATTATTTTGTCACTTCACTGTCACTGTCCTCCCATTGTTCATTGATTTGCTCAAGCAGGCCCAGTACCATCTCCTTTGAACAATTTAAAAGAATAACTTGTCTATTACCTTTAAGTCTAACTATAGGTATTCGTTGTCTTTCAGTAAAATATGCTCATCTGAGGAAAAATTAAAAGACACCTTAGCTCTACTCACATGATTTGATATAGACTCAAACAATCAAATAGAGCTCCCTTAAGTTTGGGGCCAAGAGTTCTATTGGTGGCATCTAGTCATTGGAGCATCTATCCTTTGGAAAGGATGAGAAAAGGAACTCTGAGAGGTGCCACTTGGGGAAACACCAGCGTTCCTATCCCAACAGGTTTCCGAGAAGCCAAGATTCCGAAGCCAAGATCCCGTCTGTATCTTTTAAAGTGGCTCTTCATCTTGTAAGAATGTCAGCTGCTCGCTTTGCAACACAACAAAGCAGAAACAGTTTCAGACCTTTGGCTCCTCAAGCCATGATCTAGCTAAGATAATGAAATCGCCCAAAAAGACGATATAGAAAAAAAGGTGCGATCGCAGTTATCATTGAGTCCAAATCTTGTGCCACACGGGTTCTTTTAAAGCCCCAGGATTTTATTAGGTTTACATTAAATCAACGAAGCTTGCACCAAAGTTGTGAGCGTTTGGGATGTAGTCATGATGGAGTCTTTGGAAACGTATGATGAAATAGGCTTGGGACTTCTGCCATGTTGAAATGAAGTAACGAGAATCTCTGCCAACATCCTCCAGCCATAATGAATTGATTTACTATCCTTCACTGATTAGACTCCACAGGGGGAAATATGGTTCTTTTTCCAAATGTGCTATTTCCAGGTACTGTGATTGCTCTTCCAAGCAGACTCATGGGACACGAGACCCCATATGTTCATTACTGTTACTTACCTTTATTCTCCTCCAAGATCAGCCGCATAAGGAAAATTACATGATTAAAACCAGGGTGACTATACTATGGCCCATGCATATCCTTGGCCACTATAAATGGTGGAGAAGCTCTCCAGGCTGTTTTATGTTATTTTCAAGGAACTTTTTTTCTACATTCAGTCCTAATAAGATATACAGGAAAGGAAATGGTGAAATTTGAATACTCAAAAATATATTAAGCTCTACACGTGAATAGAAGCCCTGCAGTCAGTCAGGACATAGGACCCCGAACATTTGCAACAGCAGGGAATCTAAGCCCGAAAGTTTGAAGGAATATTTTAAGGAAGTTAGACAGATGCAGATTACACCCTGAGATGGTCAGCATGTTCGGGGAGCCCCAGAGAGGCCACAGTAAGATGACAAGGTATGGGCACAAACAGCATATCAGCGTTGAGGAGTACATGAAGCATGGACTCAAACACATGTGTGTCAAGTTCTACATCCAGGGCTGGAGCCAGGGAAACAGAAAGGGAAACAGAGAAACAGTATCTGGAAGTGACAGAGAATCCAGAGAATGGGGAGTATGTATTTCCCTGCAGATTTGTGCAACTTGACTCCTGTCTGAGAAGATGGATCATCTTCGAAGATAATCGATCCTGAACTGGGGGAAGATATGTCTTCTGGAGGCAGTCTGGAATAAGTAAGAGGGGTTGCGCAGCTCATGGGGTGAGTGCAGCTGCCTCGGGGTTGCAGTGGCCCCAGTGAGCCCGAGGCCATATGAGAGCAGAGCTGCTGTCCTTGCCACCTGCACAGCAGCTACTCTGCTCCTGTCATCCTTCCTATGTGAAAGTTCGGGTTTGAAAAATTCACACGTCGAATGTGACGTCGAATTCCATACATTTTTAGTATGATATAACTATAATGTTTATGAAATAAAATTAATGAAAAGAACAGGACAGATTGTTTCTGTCCCTCCAGTTTCTTTATTCAGAGATGAGAATGAGGTGTAGACTATGCACTAGTTTGGGGGTGGGGAGGGAGAGAAAGAGAGAGAGTGTGAGAGAGAGAGATGCATGCAGACCATATTTGAAAGAATAAATGAGACATTCTGAACACTTAATGTCTCAGGGATTCTCATGGTGGAGTTCGTGGTCCTGTCACCCTGGGAACCAGGTTGAGGGTAGTGCCTCACTAGGACCCATCCTGGATGAGGTCCTCATATTTTCGCTGGTCTTCTCCACATCCTTCTGCAATCAATCACTTGCAGAAGAATTTCCATCTTGGGCTCTAGTTCTAGGGAATCTTGCAGTTATTATGAAAATCAATGTTGTCAAAGATATAAGACTCTGAAATCACATACTTGCTATCCCGACAATACAACCGGCAATGATTCTTTTCCTTCAGAAGTAAATATGTCCCATCTCCTTCAAATGCTTCCCTTTGCCAGTTGTTTCCACTCTATCCATGTTTATGTCATTCTAATCTCTTCTCTTAACAAGAAGTTGTTAAGAGGAGAAAGAACCGCTGGCTCCGACACATCTTTTCGACTCCACCATTCTTCCTGCACTAACATACGCCTCAGAGACCTGGCCCCTATGCAAACAGGACGAGAACGCTATTCGGGTCTCCCAAAGAGGAATCGAAAGAGCTATGCTTGGAGTATCATGCTTCACTCAAGTGAGAGAAGGAATCCGGAGTTCCTACCTCCATTGATGATCAAGAATCAGGAACACTGTCTCCTTTGCCAAGGTATTGAAACTCAGATGGGCCAGACACATAATGCGATTTAGAGATGACCACTGGACTAGAGCTGTTACTGACTGGATTCCATGGGATGTCAAAAGGATGCGAACAAGATGGCCAGACTTCTTTATCAATACCCTGAGGCTCTTTGTGTTCCTGGAGCTAGCAGATGCCATTGGGCTACACTAGCACGAGACAGGGATGAATGGAGACGTTACTGGCACCCGCTTGAGCTAATAGATGATCAACGGGATTACAGTGATACAAGTGAATCTCTCCTCACCAACCTCTGCCTGCTTGGCTTCCACCTGGTGATCCTGGTTCAGAGGGTCCAATAATGCCACTTCCTTCCTCTGAGTCTCCAGGATGACAGTCCAGCAACTTACAGCTATGGGAACCAAATCTCTCCCATGGCTGTAAATTGTCATTCCTTTGTTGCTTCCAGAATTTATCCTTTGCAAGTTTTTGCTTATGCATCTACTTAGAATTATCGTCCTCCATGCTTTGCCCAATTAACTTCTACTCCCTTCTTTCAAGAGATACTGAAATATTATTTTGGCCAGGAAAAAATATTTTTTGTTCAAAGTTCTTCTAGTCCCAAAGACTCACTTATTCACAATACTCACAAATACTCACAATAATTAAGAAAAATGGATTTAAGCGACTTTTCCCCCTGATTCAGAAGATACTGATTAAGCACCTGTTATGTTCTGGGCACTGAGTTGTGCTCTGTGGGGCAGGGCATATATAACAACAAAAACTAGAGATAATGAAATCCTGGTCTCCTGGAATCTATTCTAAAGAGAGAGTCATATAAAAGTCAACAATATAAGGACAGTGAAGCAAAGATTAAGTGCAGTCATAAAATACTCAGACCAGACAATGATTAAAGCTACGGGATCAATGGGCTATGATCTGAAGCTTGAGAAGGATTTCCCTGGGTAACTAGAGGAGGAAAGCGTTTCCCAAGCAGAAGATATGACACGTGAGAAGATACGACGCGTGAGATTTCTGCAGGAATAAGGTTGTTAGTGGTGGATTTAGGCCCCTGTGGTTAAGGATCTGGTGTCATCCACTAGGTCAAAGTCAGTCGGTAGCTTCCCAGTGATCTTAGGACACATTAATTACTCTATTCCTTGACCCTGGTCTATATCCTATCTTCACTTGCACCAGATCCAAGCTAATATAAATATATCACTGGCAATATATTACTAACATAAATATATGCAATATTTCATTACATTCCAATGAAAGTCAAAGATCCTGACATAAATATTGCATATATTTATATTAGCTTGGATCTGGTGGAAGTGAAGATAGGCTATAATGAGGGTCAAGGAATGGAGTAATGTGTTCTAAGATCATTGGGAAGCTACTGACTGACTTTGATCTAGTGGATGATACAACCAGACTTTTATTTGGAAAAAAATGACTTGGCATCTAGGAAAACAAATCGCATGGGATCCAGGGAGAATATGAGAAGATCAAATGAGCAGAGAGTTGAGGTAAGGTAATGTACTAATATTGTTGATAAACGATGGCG
The DNA here is from genome assembly GCF_029834395.1 of Sorex fumeus. NCBI lineage: Eukaryota > Metazoa > Chordata > Mammalia > Eulipotyphla > Soricidae > Sorex > Sorex fumeus. The sequence continues at coordinate 251,942 of NW_026606222.1, read as the reverse complement.
TTTTGGCTTGTAGTGATAAAGGGAGGAAGAGAGCGCACTTGAGGTTGTTCAGTATCATGTGGCCAAAGTGATTCTCCCTAAAGGACAAAAGAGTACATCCCAGGTACACAGTCCTCTGATAAATTGATTTTAATAAAGTCTAAACTTTAAGGAGCCAGAAAACAGGATTGGTAATACTTCAAGAATGTACCTCATATTTGAGCTTGTCAAGAGACCTTGAACTCAAATTTAAACTATCCAGAACTGACATATTGACATCCACAAAGCCACTGGGGAACATGTGTGCATTTGTTGATTGTCTACAACTAGAAGAACTTCTGACAATTACATCCCAATGAAAGTCAAAGATCCTGACATAAATATTGCATATATTTATATTAGTAAAAAGTTGTGGATCCATACCTTAAGTTAATCTTGTGATTCGTGTGAAGATTGGTGAGCAAAATTAGTTTTGTGGGGACCTTCATGAAGTGATCAATTAAAAGAACACCTAGATGTGTGTTGCTACAGCATAATCTCTGTATCAAGTGTGATTGTCATTAACTATCAAAGCGATCTTTCTAATTGCATGGACCACCTTACACAGTGTTACCCAAAGGTTATTCTAATCTTATCTTTTTCAAACAAAGATCATTGTATTGCTTTTGTTTCTTTGATTAATTTTTTCGGGGGGGGGAGAAATATCTGTCAATGCTCAGAGGTTACTCCTGGCTCTACATTCAGGAATTACTTCTGGCAGTACTCTGGAACCATGTGGGTGGTACTGGGGGTTGAACTCAGGTCAGCTGCATGCAAGGCAAGCATCTTACCCACTGTACTATCTCTCTGGCCCCAGGAAGATGATATTATTAGAACCAGAATATTAGTCTGGTCAGTTAGTAAGTGTGTGTACTCAATTCCTATGTGGGCCAATTAGCTTCAAATCAGAACCATAGGATTTTCAGCTTGATGGAATTTCAGCTGAAATTCTGTCTTGGTAATCTTGTACAAACAAAATTTTACAGAAAAAAAACCCACCTTAGACTTAAAGGGATAAATTCTTCAATGATCTCTATCAATCGAGGGAGAAAGTGACATGTAAAATTTAGCAAACCAAGTCACCTAGCCCTCCACCTTGCAAAACAAGAAAAATCATTGCATGGCTCTGGTCTTACACATACATAGACTGCTCCTCTTATTCTGCACGGCCATCTCACAGATATACTTCCTGTGGTTATTTGAAAATACAGAAACTCAGACCAAGTTCATCCAAAGAGGGATTTATGGGAATAAAGTAATATTTTCCAAAGAGAGTGATCCAATCAGTCTTGGGGAAATGTCGTAACTAAACCTTACAAGAGATCTGAGCAGTGGCACTTACAGAATTTCTTCTCTTGACATTAACCCTGGCCTTTCTGTTTCTGCATCTCACACCATAATGAAAATTTCCAGGCTCTTCCTTTTTGTTCCCCAAGCTGGGCTGGTCTTCTCCCCACCCAGGTCAGTTTATCCGCAGCTTCTCGAACCTGGGACTTGGATTTCACCCTGCAAGCCCCCCAGGCGTCCTCTCGGACCTTGGGAGACAAAGCAGCTCTGAGCCTCTGCCTCTTCCTTTTCGTCCCCCAAGCTGAGCTGGTCTTCTCCCCCACCCAGTCTTTACTCTCCCCACACACACCAGGTTCCCATAGGGGTGTGGCCACTTTAGAAGTGGGTGTGGCTTCTGTAGAGTGGGTGTGGCTTAATTTTCGGACCAGCCAATGCTCACGCAGCTGCAGGTAGTTCACTTACACCAAGAAATCCAGTCCGTACACCTACACACCAACATGAAGAAACAACGCAAATCCCCACAGCAGGGAGAGGACGATGAAAAGAGTCCAGAAGTCTCAGTAGGTGCTATACACCAAAGGGACCACTCTGACTAAGAATTCAGACATGAAGTCATGAAGATGTTCAATCAACTCAATGAAACAGTCAGACAAATATCCAGTAAATTGAAAGAGGACATGAAAGAAACAATGGATCGCACAGTCGAGGATAATACAGGGAAAAATGAGAGCAGAAATTGGAAAGCGACGCACAGAAATGTCACGAATCAAAGATTCCATAGATGAAATAAAAAACTCAGTCTGTGCCCTCAAAAATAGAATGACCACAGCTGAGGAAAGAATCAGTGAGCTAGAAAATCAGCTTCACCAAGCCAACAGGCAACAACAAACAGTGGCAAGGAACCTCAAAATACCTCTTAGAGAGAATCAGAGTCCTAGGAGACGATTCCAAGAGGAACAACATTAGAATCATTGGACTACCAGAAGCTCAGGGAAACAATCCCAATGAAAAAGCCAGGGTTAAACAAATCATTGCTGATAAATTTCCAGAGCTCCACAATGCAGCCATTCAGATTCAAGGAACCCAAAGGGTGCCAGCTAAAATAGACCCGAACAAAAACACTCCAAGACTTATTATAGTTAGAATGTGTGATGCTGCCGATAGAGACACAATACTGCAGTCAGCAAGGTCAAAGAAGGAAATCACATACAAAGGAGCACCCCTTAGCTTCACAGCAGATCTATCAGAGGAAACCCTCCAAGCCCGAAGGCAGTGGTTAGATATAGTGAAAAAACTCACTGAAATGAATGCTTCACCAACAATACTCTATCCGGCTAAACTCTCACTCAAAATGGAAGGAATGGTACACTATTTTCTAGATAAACAGCAGCTCAGGAACTTCATAGACTCAAAACCAAACCTAAAACAAGGACTGAAGGGGCCTTTAAGACAAGACAAACCCAACAACCACAACAAACCCTTACAAAAAGATGACACAAAACCCCATAACAATAATCTCTCTCAATGTCAACGGTCCAAATTCACCATTTAAGAGACACAGAATGGCAAAGCAGATTCAGAGACAGAACCCAACATTCTGCTGCCTACAAGAAACTCATCCCAACAGTCAGAGCAAACACAGACTCAAAGTGAAAGGATGGAAAACAATCCTGCAAGCAAACAGCTCCTTCAAAAAAGCTAGGATGGCCATACTAGTATCCGACATTAATTTCACATTGAAAAGGATTAGAAGGGACAGCAAAGGCTATTTTCTCTTCATCAAGGGATACGTACAACAGGAAGAAATCACACTCTTAAATGTATATGCACCTAATGAGGGAACAGCTAAATATTTAAAACAACTGCTAACAGATTTTAAGGAGAACATTGCTAGCAACACAAAAGTAGATGGAGACTTCAACATCGCCTTATCACCTCTGGATAGATCAACAAGAACAAAACTCAGCAAGGAAACATTGGCTTTGAAAGAAGAAATAGAAGAGAAAGGGCTTATAGACCTATACAGGGCTTTAACACCCCAAAAAGAAAGAATACACATTCTTCTCCAGTGCGCATGGAACATTTTCCAAAATAGACCATGTACTAGGCCACAAAACATACCTCAACAGAATCAGGAAGATAGAAATAGTATCAACCATCTCTTCAGACCACAATGCACTGAGGACACGGAGAACCAAATCAAACACCTGAAAATTAAACAATGCAATGCTGAACAACGAGTGGGTCAGGAAGGAAGTCAAGGACGAAATCAAAAGATACCTAGAAACAAATGAGAATGAAGACACGAGCTACCAGAACTTATGGGATGCAGTGAAATCCGTATTAAAGGGAAAATTTATAGCTCTGCAAGCATATCTTAGGACTGTAGAAAGGATGCACATAAACAACTTGACCTCACAGCTCAAGACCTTAGAAAAGGATCAACAGAAAGAGCCTAAATCAGGCAGAAGGAAAGAGATCATAAAACTTCGAGAAGAAATCAAAGATACAATCTGAAATCTCAATGAAACCAATAGCTTGTTCTTCGAGAAAATAAACAAGAAAGATAAACCTCTAGCAAGACTCACAAAGAAACAGAGAGAGAGAACCCTAATAAACCGAATCAGAAATGAGAAGGGGGATATCAGAACAGAAACCAAAGAAGTCCAAAAGATCATCAGAGACTACTTTGAAAGTCTGTATGCCACTAAACAAGAGAACCTAGAAGGAATGGATAAATTCCTGGATTCCTATCTTCTCCCAAAGCTGAATCAAGAAGATCTAGAGTACCTGAATACACCTATTCACATCAAGGAAATTTAAACTGCAATCAAAATTTTTCCTAAATACAAAAGCCCAGGTCCAGATGGATTCACTAGCGAATTTTTTCCAAAGATTTAAAGAGGACCTACTGCCAGTCATTCTCAAGCTTTTCCAGGAAATCGAAAAAACAGAAACTCTCTCAAACAGTTTCTATGAAGCCCATATCTCTCTAATACCAAAAGGAAACAAAGAAACCACAAGAAAAGAAAACTACAGGCCAATATCCCTGATGAACACGGATGCGAAGATTCTCAACAAAATACTAGCAAATAGAATTCAACTACTCATCAAAAAGATCATACACCATGACCAAGTGAGATTCATCCCGGGAATGCAAGAATGGTTTAACACTCGGAAATCAATCAACATAATCCATCATATCAACAAAAGAAAAAAAAATCATATCATATCAGTAGATGCATAGAAAGCATTTGACAAGATCTAGCACCCGTTTATGATGAAAACCTTCGGCAAAATGGGGATAGAGGGGACTTTCCTCAACAAAGTTAAAGCCATCTACCACAATCCTACATCAAGCATCATCCTCAATGGGGAAAAACTGAGAGCCTTCCCCCTAAGATCAGGGACGAGAAAAGGATGTCCACTCTCTCCAATGCTGTTCAATATAGTACTGAAAGTACTTGCAAGAGCGATTAGGCAAGAAAAAGATATTAAGGGCATCCCGGTAGGAAAGGAAGAAATCAAGCTCTCACTATTCGCAGATGATATGATACTATACTTAGAGAACCCTAAAACCTCTGCTAAAAAACTCCTAGAAACAAGAGACTTGTATAGTAAAGTTGCAGGCTATAAAATCAATACCCAAAAAGTCCATGGCTTTCCTATATGCAAATAGTGAAGGAGAAGAAAATGACATGAAGAAAACAATCACGTTCACAATTGTGCCCCAGAAAATCAAGTACCTAGGAATCAGCTTAACTAAGAAAGTAAAGGACCTGTACAAAGAAAACTATAAAATGCTACTTCAGGAAATAAAAGAGGACACGAGGAAATGGAAAGATATCCCCTGCTCATGGATCGGGAGAATTAACATTGTCAAAATGGCAATACTTCCTAAAGCACTGTACAAATTTAATGCAATCCCTATTAGGATACCCATGACAGTCTTCAAAGAAATGGAGCAAACACTTCTGAAATTTATATGGAACAATAAGCCCCCACGGATAGCTAAAGCAATTCTTGGGGAAAAGAAAATGGGAGGAATCAACCTCCCTAACTTCAAACTCTACTACAAAGCAGTAATAATTAAATTAGCATGGTACATGGAACAAAGGCAGAGCAATGGAAAAGCATGGTACATGGAACAAAGGCAGAGCAATGGGTTGAATATACTGACATCTCTCCCCAAGCATACGACCATCTAATCTTTGATAAGGGGGCAAGAAAAGTGAACTGGAGCACGGAAATCCTCTTTAACAAATTGTGCTGGATGGCTATATGCAAAAAGAGTGGTCTCAGATCTCTACCTAATACCATGTACAAAAGTAAGATCAAAGTGGATTAAAGACCTCAACATCAGACCGGAATCCACAAGGTACATTGATGAAAAAGTTGGCAAAACCCTTCATGACATTGAAGCTAATGGTATCTTCAAAGATGCCACGCCACTGGCCGAGCAAGTGAAAACAGAGATAGATAAATGGGACTATCTTAAACTAAGAAGCTTCTGCACCTTCAAAGAAACAGCGACCAAAAGACAAAGACAGTCTACAAAATGGGAAAGGATATTTGCCAAATCCACATCCGATAAGGGGTTGATATCAAGGATATACAAAGTACTGGTTGAACTCCACAAGAAGAAACATCCAACCCCATCAAAAAATGGGGCGGTGAAATGAATAGAAACTTTCTCAAAGAAGAAATCCGAATGGCTAAAAGGCACATGAGAAAATGCTCTACATCATTAATCATCAGGGAGATGCAGGTCAAAACCACAATGAGATATCATCTCACACCACAGAGACTGGGCCACATCCACAAGAACAAAAGCAACCAGTGCTGGTGCGGATGTGGCCAGAAAGGGATCCTCCTTCACTGCTTGTGGGAATGCCGACTGGTTCAGCCCTTTTGGAAAACAGTACGGACGATTCTCCAAAAATTAGAAATTGAGCTCCCATTTGACCCAGCAACACCACTCCTAGGAATATATCCCAGAGAGGCCAAAATGTATAGTCGAAGTGACATCTGCACTTGTTTGTTCATTGCAGCACTCTTTACAATAGCCAGAATCTGGAAAAAACCTGTGTGCCCGAGAACAGATGACTGGTTAAAGAAACTTTGGTACATCTACACAATGGAGTACTGTGTAGCTGTTAGAAAAGACGAAGTCATGAAATTTACATACAAGTGGTACTACATGGAAAGTATCATGTTAAGTGAAATGACTCAGAAAGAGAGGGATAGACATAGAAAGATTGCATTCATCTTGGGAACATAAAGTAGCAAAATAGGAGACTAACACCCAAGAATGGCCGAGATTAGTACCAGGAATTTTACTCCATGACTTGGAGGCCAACCATACATGCTAGGGGAAAAGGGAGCTCAGATATAGAAGGGAGCACCAAATAAAGGGTGTTGGGAGGATCCTCCCAGGATGGGAGATGCATGCTGAAAGTAGACTATAGACCAAACATGATTGCCACCCATTGCCTCTTTTGCAAACCACAACACCCAATAGGAGAGAGAGAACAAAAGTGAATGCCCTGCCACAGAGGCAGGTTGGGGTGGGGCGGATGGGGGGAGGGGGGATGGGAGGGATACTGGGATCCGTTTTGGTGGGAAATGGGCCCTGTTGGAGGGACAGGTATAATTGAATTTTTTCATTGTATAACTGAAACCCAAGCACAAAAATTTGTAAGTCCAGAACTGTGTACCTCATGGTGTCTCACTAATAAAAATTTAAAAATAAAAGAGATAAAAATAAAATAGAAAAAAAATAAGGAACAAAAACAAAAAAAAAAGAAATTTCCAGGATAAAGGGTGCTACTTTCAGCTCCCGTGGCCTGGTTTCTATCAAACCAATAGCTCCCACAAGAATGATTAGAAAAGCCGGACATTTTGTCAAACATGTTTGCAATCTTTGATGAGTTCCTGAGGTGACCAGTTTGTGAGTAAATCTCATTATTATTTACTAACTTTCCTCTTGAGGCACTTGCCAATTTGGAAGCAGCTTAAAAGTGAGAAGTTAATAAGAAAGTGATGAGTCAAGGATTAAAAATATGAGTAGTTCCTTTTTAAGACTTGGGTGGGAGAGTCATCGAACTGGGGGGTTTTATGTAGTCATAATTCAAGGGGCACCATTTTTGGAGAAGATGGCCTAAGAGCCCCACTTTTAGTGATGACATTCTTTGGGCTTTTGGTGTTAGTTTTTTCACACTTAGCTGTACTCCTGGCTCTGCCTGTGCTCAGGGATCACTCTTGGCAGTGCTTGGGGGTTCCTTTACGGTGCTGCCAATAGAACCGAGGTCAGGTACACGCAAAGCAAGTTTCCTACCTGCTGTACTGTCTCTGATCCCAAGTGGCATATTCTGCTTCTTCTTTTTCCCTGAGTTATTTTCCCTGAGTTATGTAAACAGAGGCAGAGGGGCTGGAACATCAGACAGAATACAGAACTAAAGTCCTTGGAAGACAAGGAGAGTTTTCACATCTTGAACATTGAGGTTCCAAGATGTGGTCAAGACAGGAAACTTTGGTTAACTCCCCAAGGTTTCAATTGGGATTCTAGAAGGTCAAACTAGGATTGGGGATGCATTGGACATGGACCAGCATTGTAAAGAATAACTTATCCCTCATCAGATTATTCTCATAGGACATAAAGGCAATATGTCTTTAATTGCCTTCCAAAATGGAGTGGACTGGAGTGATAGTACAGTGGGTAGGGCGTTTGCCTTGCACACAGCTGACCTGGGTTCAATTCCCAGCATCCCATATAGTCCCCCGAACACTGCCAGGTGTAATTCCTGAGTGCTAAGCCAGGAGTAACTATTGTGCATTACCAGGTGTGACCCAAAAAGCAAAATCAAAAGCTTGCCTTTTCTAAAGAATGATGACATCATTCATTGCTTTAACAATGTCTCATACAACTATTTGGAATTTAGTAAAAAGTTACCAGCACACCAACAAATGACACGGTAGGGGAGGGCAAAAACAGGCTTTTCAGATTATCAGATAGAGAATTTGAAATAACTTTAATATATTCAAGAAAACAGATGACAAGATGGCAAAATTAGCCAGAGAGCTATAATTTACTATAATTTACATCGATGAATCAATGGGATTCTGGAACTGAAAAAGCACAATATAACCCTAAAATTAACGATTTGATAAATTCACATCAGATTAAACTTTTTAAAAAACCATAAGATTAATCTACTTGAAGATAGAGATTATTAAGACTATAATACAGATAAATAAAATGATGGGAAGTGCATTTTTTAAAATTATAAGCGCTACATAAGAACTTCTTTAAAAGCTCTAAAATTTATATCATTGGCTGTTCAACAGGGGAGGAGGGATAGTGTGTGATAGGAGGTAGGAGAAATAATTTCTGAAGAGAAATGTCCAAAGATAACTTAAGAGCACAAAAGACAGGGTCAGTGAGGTAATACAGTAAGTAAGGTGATTGCCTTTCATGCAGCACATACCTGGTACCACATACCCTGTGCTCTGAACTAGGTTTAAATCCTGAAAAATAGTGGGTATGGACCAAATCCCATCCCACAAAAGGAGTTTAACATACAGTTTCAAGAAATTCTATGAGTTTCAAGTAGATATAATAATTACAATCATGAAGGAAATTAGGGGGTCAGAGCAATAGTCCAGTGGGTAGGGCATTTGCCTTGTATAGGTCTGACCCTGATTTAATTCATAGCACCCCATAAGGTTCCCCAAATATCTACAGGAGTGATCCCTGATAGCAGAACCAGGAGTAAGCCTAGCTGTGACGAAAGAAAGAAAGAAAGAAAGAAAGAAAGAAAGAAAGAAAGAAAGAAAGAAAGAAAGAAAGAGGAGGGAGGGAGGGGAAGGAAGGGAGGGAGGGAGGGAGGGAGGGAGGGAGGGAGGGAGGGAGGAAGGAAGGAAGGAAGAAGGAAAGAAGGGAAGGAAAGGAGGGAAGGGAGAAAGAAAGGAAGGAAGGAAGGAAGGAAGGAAGGAAGGAAGGAAGGAAGGAAAGAAGGAAAGGAAAGGAGGGAAGGAAAGGAGGGAAGGGAGGAGGAAAGGAAGGAAGGGAGAAGGGAGGGAGGGAGGGGGGAGGGAGGGAGGGAGGTAGAAAATTAGACACATCAGAGTAAAACTTCGATACTCCGGTGGTAACAAGGATGCTTTGTAAAGGAGCCAGAGGAAAGAGAAGCATCACCTTCAAAGGAGCAATAATAAGAACGATAGACAACATCTCAGTCTCCCAATGGAAGTCAGAAGACAATGGGATAATTTATGTGTTTTAAACCAATTCCCATGGATAAAGCTCTGTTTTGATGAAATGCTATAAAGGGTTGGGTACAATGGAACAAGTTTCCCAGAGGAAACACGAGCTATAACTAGTAGAAGGAATGGGCAGTTGGGGGATGGGGGGTGCCTCTGAGAATGAATATGCAGGGCAAACAGGAAAAAGGAGTTACCTATGCACCAATCAAGCAATCCTCATAACTGAGAAATAGCAACTGGTTTTCCAAGGTTTTACTATGAGCTATCTGGATGGTACTGATATCTAGGTTCTATCTCCAATAGTATAACTTTATCCTATATTCCCTATTGAATGTGTCTTAAAGAAAAGGGACCTGGCATTCATATGCTCTGAGTCGCATCTGGCATTCCTAGGACGGCAGATGCCACCACCTGATCACCCACCTAACCAAAGGAGAATCGTTTTTAGCACTCCAGGGGAAAAAGCAATCTTTCCTTGAGAAAAATAAGTCAACATTTCATGAAAAAGCTGTCAGCACATCACCTGTATCTAAAACATGAAGTTCATCTATTTTCCAGCTAATAAAAAAAATTGCTTCTAATCAGTGTCCTAACTCAAGGCAAGGAATATATGACTATTCTGTTTTTTAAAAATACACATTTATCTCAGAAGAGACTCCCCCACTCCTGCCAATGAAATTCACTTCCATGAGAGACTAATGATAATAGATAGCACAGCTCTAATAAGCTCATTTATCCAATTTGGGGGATCATACATCTTTGCACATAAAGGTATGGTTAGAATATGTGGCTGATAAAGTTTCTTAAATTTGGTCTTTTTTAAAAAATAAATTAATACCCATGATAAGATGAAATAAATACTCATACAAAGGCCTCTTATGAAACTTTGCCAATTTTCACTCATCTTTAATGATAACAAGTCACAGAGGGGCTATTTTCCCAACCTTCCAAATCAGATTTAATGAACCTACATTTTAAGAGGACAGCACTTCAAAAATATTACACAAACCCTCCAGAATAAACTCTGATCCTACTTGTCTGGCATAAGCGATTGATTTAGTCTCTGAGTGTTTTCTTATTTTGAGCATCATCCATTTCACTATCCAAAAACACCCAGTGAACTCAGTCTTAGACACTGCCCATTAAAATGTTAAGCTTCACCTGATAAAATATAATTATAGCATTCCTGACATTTTACACAGCACACACATGCTTCATGCCAATTTTGCCAGAGTTAAGATGATTCCTTTAGATGTGTGAATGCATGATGAAGCTGTAAAGAAATATCATTATGTCAAACTCTAAAATAGTTGAGAAAATGAATCCAAAATAAATAAGAAACCAAATCAGAAAACGCACAGGAGTGAATACAAGTGGATGAAAATGGTGCCAACGTCCACCAAGGTACTTAGAAGATGCCTCAAATCACACAATTGAAGACCAAGATGACATCCAATAACTAGTTGCTCAAGATTTATAAATCAATAATTTCTCACTTTATTGCAGCAGTGGTTTATTACCTGGAGGATTTTCGCATTTTCTATTTCCCAGACCCCACTCCAGAGTATGAGTCAGAATTTCTGAAGGTCTAAAAAATTTATGAAAGCCTCTGAAAAGCTACACTCCCCGGTTGTTTTATTATGGGGTCTTGGTCAACAGTCATACATAGTTAAAACCCGAGAGTATTTATATTAGATTGGCTTGATTCAACATTACCTCTAACAACCTCCCCCTAACACAAGCAACAAAAGTACTTCAGATAAAACAGAGACCAGGGGGATGAAGTATTGGAGGTACTTGGCACAATGCAGCCCCTGAAGGTCTTCATGACCACATTAGGTGGTGTTGGGGGCCCCCAGAATCACTCTCCACAATATTCAGGAGACAAAGTAGTGCTGGGGATCAAACTGGGCTCAGCCACAGGCAAAGTAAGTGCCTTAACCTACTGACACTATCTCCCCTATGTACTCATTTTGATTACCACTGAAAATCCAGTATCCACCCTCCAGCCAACAAATAATACCTTGTATCCATTTTACCCCCACCCTCTGGCCCCCCTCTCTCCTTCTGGTAACCACCAATATTTTGTCAGAATCTAAGGGACTGTTTTTGTTCTGTTTTTTAATTTGCTTTGTTTATCTCTCACATGGGTAAAATCCTATAGTACTTGTTTTTCTCTGATTAGCATAATCCTCCCAAGGTCCATTCACTGTATCACTATATGCTCGAGCCCACCCAGTAACATTGTGAGACTTGTTACTGTGTTTGGCATATTGAATATGTCATAGGTAGCTTGCCAGGCTTTGTCGTGCAGGTGAGATACTCTTGGTGGCTTGCCGGGCTCTCCGAAAGGGGCAGAGGAATCGAACTCCGGTCGGCCATGTTAGCTGCGTGCAAGGCAAACGCCCTACCCGCTGTGCTATCTCTCCAGCCCAAGGTCCATTCATAGTGTCTCAAAGGGTATAACTTCTCCTTGCGCGGGCTTAATAGTATTTCAGTGTGTCTATCACATTTCATTTTCTTTAGCTACTCAATTTCTTTAGCTATTGGACCTGTGGGTTGTTTGCATATCTTAGCTATTGTACATAGATTGTATTACACAATAAATACAGATGTGCATGGTTTTTCAAATAAATGCTTTCATATTCTTCGGATATATACCCAAAAGTGGAATAGCTGGAGCACATGATATTTGTAGAATATCTTAATATTTTTTATAAATCTCCATGGTGTTTTCTAAAGTGACTCTTTCAATATGCATCCCTACTAACAAGCACGAATATACAAGTATTCCCTTCTCCTCACATCCTCACCAACATTTGTTATTTCTTGTCTTTTTTGGAGAGTAACCCTTATATTATGGTGCCAGTGAAATGCTTTAAGTTTTAAGCTAAGTTTAGAATCATTTGTTATGTGAAATAGATCAACAGGACAAGATCTGGCCTTGGAGCAAAGACACAAGATAGTTGAATTGGCCATGGGTCTGTCACTAAGACCTAGCACTGTCTCCAACAAGGGCCTGATAGTCAACAAGTATTTGTAAAATAAATGAATGATTGATTGAATAATCATGTCTCAACGACAGAAAAGTTGTTCCTCTTCTACCCCGTGCCACAGAGCATTAGAAATCCCCCTCTTGCAATTATCACTGAGATTTCTATCTGCTCAAAGCTTCAAATTTGAGAAACTGAAGTCTCCAAATCAACAGAAATGTGTCCCTGTTACTGGAAGCAACATAGATTATGTTCTGCTTCAGCTCACTAGAAAATGCCTCCTTGTTATTTTAGTCCCTTTGGGAAATCTTCAGTGCAGTGAGTACCATCTTCCCAGCTCTTCATTTTGTAAATCAGCAAGACTTTCCTTGCCTCGACAAATTCTTAATCCAACTTGAAGCCATGCAATTTCCCTTAAATAACTAATTAATTCTCCCCATTTTGTCACAAGTGGTACTTTCCTTGTTGTACCCACCACCATCGGCTTATCTTCCCACCAGTCTTTTTTTTGAGGGGGGGCAGGGGGAGAGTAGTATTACTCCCGCCATTATATAAAGGGGACATAACTACTAACCTCCCCAGACCTTGGGTGGAATTTTATTTGTTCTCTAATTTTTCCAAGTGGAAGCAGTTGTTTATTTGTTTGTGTGGGGCCACATCCAAAAGTGTTCAGGGCCTATTTCTAGCTCTGCACACAGGGGTCGCTCCAGGCAGGCTTGGTGACCAAAGGAAGTGTTGGTGACCGAACCCAGGTCAGCCGCATGCAAAACTAGCATCTGACCCACTATACTATCACTAGAGGCCCTTCTTCTTTGATAGATTTCGGCAAATACCTATATCCATATAAAAAATCATCCAAAGAAGACAGGGAACAATCTCATTGCCCTTTTAAAAATTCCCTTATATCCCTGATGCTTAGGAAAAAAAGGAAAATGGCTGGAATTGGAGACACCGTTTGCTTTGGGGGATCAAGTTCCTTCCATACCCCAGCCCCTGCAGTGTGTGAGCCCACACGAAGGAGTGTGAGCACTGATCTGACCAGACAGAGGAGGGGAGAAGCCAAGACAACAGCCCACGATGAAAGGAAAGGCTTTTCCTGGCTGGGTCGGCGAGCCCCCTGTTCAACTCCGCTGGCCAGCCAGCCAGACTGTAACTCCCTGGGAGCCTTGGCATTCAGCGAGCCAGCCAGGCAAACACGCGCAGCACGAGTTCGTGAGCATATTTCTTAAAAGCCAACTTGATCTACCGCATGGAGGGGAGGCTGCGAGTCTGAGCACCAGTCACAATAGACGAGTCAATTTCCTGCCAATTTCCTGCCGGCAGTAGGTGGAGAAGGAAGCCCACTTGCGTGCTTTGAGGGTATCCTCCTTGCCAAAGGGACAAGGGCAGAGCATGTGTCTCTGCCCGAGATGCCCATAGACCCACACCCCTTCCTGGAAAATCAGCCCTGACCCAGGGGCTCAGGACAGACGGGGAATTAGCACAGGTTAATGGCTTCATCGGTGTGAGTGTGGGCTGGGAATGCATGTGTGGGCAAGTGGAGCTCTGAAGCCATCTCAGCTCTAGTGTTTCCTGGCCAGTTTAGGAATTAATTGTTGCCCCTGAAACAGCTTCTGGGTTGGAGATAGTCAGGTGCGGAGAGGCTCAATTTGGCTTCCAGTGTGCCAGCAAAAAGCTGTGGGGAACGGGCTCTGTGACTGCAGGTACTAGAGGGTGTGGATAAATACCTCTAACAAGCCCTGAGGAGTGGAAGGCAGTGGGAATGCAAAGGGCTAGACTTTGGGTGTATACTGGAGTCTGGGTTCTATCCCTAGCACACAACAGTGCCCTGAGTAAGCCTTGGGAGTAACACCTGAGCATGGATCCCTGACCAAAAATAGGTCTCACCCCAGAGTGAAAAGAGTGAAATTCAGAGAAGATACATTATCAAACAATCGCGACACTTCCCAGTCTCACATGCAGTTCAGAAAAAGGTGAAGAATCCCAGTCACACATGCAGTCTAGAAAAAGGTGAAGAATCAGGGTCTTTTCCATACCTCAGCCTTTTTCAAAACCACAGTCACTTGGAGAGACAGTTTCACTGGGGGCCACTTCTTGCCTGACTAATTTGACCCCAGCTGCTGACCTGGAGTGAGTCCTCCCCTGCTGGTGGCGGGCACCTTCTCTTCATGTTACCCTAGAATGGAATGTCTCTATTTGAACTCTGTCTTCTGAAGGATGATGATGATAAAGATGATGAGGAGGAGGAGGAGGAAAAGGAGGAGGAGGAGGAGGAGGACGAGGACGAGGACGAGGAGGACGAGGAGGAGGATTTGGGTTTCAAGCCACACTTGGTGGTACTGGATATTACTCCTCACTCAGTGCTCATGGGTCATTCCTGGCAGTGCTTGAGGACCCCTATGGTGCTGGGAATTGAACCTGGGTCTCCTAAAAGTAGAGCATATCTCAGCCTTATGAGTGATCTCTCCGAGACACACCTCCCCTGGGTATTTTTATTCTTTTTGTTTGTTTGTTTTTTAGACTACACCCAGTGGTGCTCAGAACTTTGAGCTCCTGGCTCTGTTCTCAGGAATCTCTCATGGCAGGGTTTGGGAGATCCTATGGCATGCCAGAGTCAAACCTGGGTTGGTGGTGTGCAAGGCAACTCCCTACCTGTTCTCTTCCTATTCATGCCCCCATCCGCAGATAATTTTAACCCTTCTCTGTACTTATTTCATGTTCCAGAGGCTTCTGTTTGGAAATGAAAAGGTACCCATGGCTTGGCCACATCTGAGGCCGAGCCCAGGGATAGGAGTAGGGGTTAAGGACTGATGGTGACTTCAGGCCACCTGTACAGTGCATGTACAGCTGAGCATCTAAACTGCCCTCCTCTCCCTCTTCCTGGCCCTGGAACTGCGCATTATTCCCTTAAAAGAATTTTTAATTTTTTCACCCCAGGCCTTGATTTATATGATCAAATGTGTCCAGACCACATTTGTTATCTCTGGAATGCCCAGGCCTCAGAAAAGCAGGCAAGACAAGGAAAAACTCTACCCAGGTAGACTAGACTAGCCTTAGATAAAAGGAAGATACATACTTATATCCCTTTTAAAACAACAAAGGTGCAAGGATACTTAAATGACACTGTTTCTTCAACACATTTTAGTTGTTCAATAGAAAGAACTTGGGTGTTTTGAGGCATTTGTACATCTAGAAGCAAGATCCCAGTTTAACACCAGTAGTAATTTTACAAGTGATTCTTTTGGGGGTTTTGGGCTGCCTGGGAGGCACTCAGAGGCTGCTTCTGGCTCAGTGTTCAGGTGATCATGTGGTGGTAGGGACTGAACCCAGTGGTTACACATGCAACATGTGCCCTCCAGCACTTTGAGCCAGCACCCCCCACCCCACACCAGTCCCAACCAGGCCATTCTTACAGGACTCAGAAGTCACTGTGTTAGATCAATCCTGCTTCCACTTGGAAAAATTAGAGAACAAATGAAATTCCACCCAAGGGCTGGGGAGGTTAGGAGTTATGTCCCCTTTATATAATGGCAGGAGTAATGCTACTCTCCCCCTGCCCCCCAAAATACTGGTGGGAAGAGAAGCTGATCCTCTCTCCCATGAAGCCCCTGCATCCTAACCTTTTCCTCGGTACAGACAGAGACCCCTCCCCCGCATTCCACCGTACTCATTGGAGAATTCATTTCTATGCAGGTTATCCCCTATGTATGTAATTAAATCCATTCTTCCTCTTTGTAATCTGTCGGATTACAGTTACTCCACCAGCTCAATTAGAACTTGGTGGTGGAGGGTGTTGAGAGGGATTTTAGCTCCTCAACCTCATGGATAAAGATGGGGAAGTAAAAAACACCTCTTATCTCATAAGAGATCTCAAATGCAACTAAAAACATGACCAAGGCCGCCAAGGAGAGCAGCTGAAGCCTTGGAAAAGAACATCACAAGCAGCCAGCTGATTAGAAAAGAAAGAGAAAGGAATGCAAGATCAATGCAATAGTTAATTTCTGGTTGGTCAGTTTTCCCACCAGTATCCCAAACCTGAACTCAAAGGTGTACCAAACCCCACAATTAAGCACTGGGTGGAAACAGTGGGCGCTCCCAGAGGGCTCTTCTTCTAGCATAAGAAATGAGAGGGGGGGTTGCTCTAAGGTCTGGGGGAGGGGGTCCTTACCGCGATTTGTCCTTTCCCCTCCCCGCTCCCCCATCCCCCCGCAGAGCTCAGTGTTGGCTGCAGTGCAGCAACTCAGACATAGCCTGGAAAACAGAGGGTGGGCAGGTCCAAGACTCCTTCATTCTCCCTCCTCCCACCTCTTGGTCTTGAGCAAGAGACCTCAGAAAAGGGAAAGTCAAGATCAAGTCAAGTGTGAGGGGCATGGAGAGAAGGAGGGAGACCAGGAGAACTCATGAAAGCAGCCAAGAGAATTCTATGCTGACCTGTCATCTCTGGTCCTGCCAAGCCCAGCCCAGTGCCGGGGGCACCAGTTTGTTTTCCCCTCATGAAGGTATCCCCAAATGCTCTAAAGCTTGTCTCAGTGCTGCAGACCCTGGCTGGCTTTCAGCACAAGCTCCCCAACTCCTGCCAGAGCAAGATCCTAGTGATGGCACCACCCACAAGTATGTGGGGAGCACAGTGGTTCCCATAGAGCCACTGAGGGTCACTGGTGAAGTCCCCCCAGAAGCCCATGGGCCCCCAGCTCCCAGTGGATGCCCAGATGTGGGTGTTGTGTACTCTAAACCTACCCTGGTCTTATCACATGCCTCATGTTGGTGCCTGTTCCAATGGGTATGTGGGTGTCAAGCAGCACCCCATGCTGTGGGGCATTTAGAGGCACACACAACTGACCTCTCTCCCTTCAGCCTGAGGCTGCAACTTGAAGGGGTCCTTCTTGTCCTGAAATAGAATGAAGGCTGGACGTGGCCCCTTGACCTGTCAGGAAGCCCATACGGAAAATCCCTCCAAGAACTTGCAGGGAATGACAGGCAGAAGGAAAATTTCCTCAGGGGAAAAAGACACTGGTAAAGAAGGGGCCAGTGGGCCTTGATCCAGAGCCAGGCTCCCAGTGTTGCCCTCTATCCAGGTTTCTGTGCCCTGCTCCCCACCCGTGGGAGTTAGGCCTGGGATCCCCTCTGCTGTTTGCTCCAAGGCTCCTGCATCCCCCTGGGAAGTATTTGCTGAGTGACTGTTATCCATGGCATAAATTCTGGGCACAAGAACTGCAATCTGCAGAGACCACACTGGAGGGCTACACAGAGAAGACACCTTAAGCATGTGAGAGCTTAACGACTGCCCATGGAGTTGAACATAGGAGTTGTCATTGAGTTGCCCATGACATTTGTCATAGATGGCCATGACATTCGTCATAGATGGCCATGACAATCATCATGGAGTTGGCCATGACAGTCATCATGGAGTCGACCATGGCAGCAGTTATGGAGTTGACCATAACAATCACCATGGAGTCAGCCATGACAGTCGTTATGAAGTTGGCCATGGCAGTCTTCGTAGAGTTGGCCATGACAGTAGTTATGGAGTCAGCCATGGCAGTCATCATGGAGTTGGCCGTGGCAGTTGTCATGGAGTTGACCATGACAGTAGTTATTGAGTCGGTCATGACAGTAATCATGAAGTCAGCTATGATAGTCATATGGAGTCAACCATGACAGTGGTTATGAAGTCGGTCATGGCAGTGGTCATGGAGTTGGCCATGGCAGCAGTTATGGAGTTGGCCATGATAGTGTGTCCTGTGTGGCCTCCCTGTGCCAGTGTCCAGGAACTATTCCTGGCTCTGTGCTTAGAATCACTACTGACCACATCTGGTGCTGGGGATTTGAACCCAGATTGACTGCATGTAAGGCAAGAACCTGAACTTCTGTACAATTTCCCCTACCCCTGGGTTTCTATCTGAGCCTGTGTTCTCCCACCCAATGCTTTCTAGCCATCCATCCCCAAGCCTCTTCCCTCCATAAATTTTATCTGAGAAAAACAATTCTGACCTCTTGCAAATTTCTATGTGCTGAGAGTCAAGGCACCTGGGTACCATGGAAGTGGCCTCTGCGGTGCCCTCCCTCACCACCATCCCTTCTCTTTACTATGAGTAATGGTTAGAATCCACGCTCAGTGGGACATGACCATAGAAAATTGCCATATTGCAGACCTCACTTGCCATCTTTCGACCATCTCAATATTTCTGAGCAGTGTTTGACATTTCCCATGATTAAAAACTTTTTTAATAGCATGAAAAAGGATCCCTCAAGTTCAAATGTCTAAGAGCCTCCAGGTACAATCATTTGCTCCCTTCTTCCCAGGCATTCCCATGTGGACTAACTCCAATTAACCCCAAGACTTCTAAAGACCAATGTAATTCATTGAATAGTTAGGGAAAAGGTCACTTAAGTCAATCAAACTCAGAACAGAAAAACCTAATTCTGATGGCAAAATGGGTTCCATGTCAACAACCAACTAACATTTTCCTGATGCCCCATTTTTAATTCTTCATCTGAGACCTTTTCTTGGTGTGTTAAGCGAAAGATCAAAAGGCAGTAAAAAGGCAAAGAACAATTATTTAAGATCAAAGAGCTGAAATTCAAGGTACACAGGCTCAGATAGAAACCCAGGGGTAGGGGAAATTATACAGAAGTTCAGGCTCTTGCCTTATATGCAGTCAACCTGGGTTCAAATCCCCAGCACCAGATGTGGTCCAGTAGTGATTCTGAGCACAGAGCCAGGAATAGTCCCTGGACACTGCTGGCGTAGCCCCCAAACTATACAGACATCAAAAAAGACCTAAAGAGTAACCAAAGCTTGGGGGTCTTAATGTAAAGAGAAAGACGCAGTGAGTTAACGTAAGTGGTACCATTTTAATAGGCCAAGGGCTGGTCTGGGAGAAGAAATAGGATCTATTACTGGAGCCAAACCAGACATCTGAATAACAATGGAACCAGTCAGATTATCTAGCCCCACTGGGCTTTTTGAAGCTGCCCCCAAAGAAATGAAGAGTGAAATTTAACAATTTAAACCAGAAAACCTGTTTGGGCAGGCATGGTTGAAAAGATTGAGACTGTCTCCTCTTATCTAGTTCTCAAGGATAAGAGGGAAAAAAACCTTAATCAGAAATTTTGATTTGCAGCTAGCTCAAAGTCCCGGGAGCAGTCCCCAAGTGACTTTATTGATGATGCTGGCACTCACCAGTCCGCAAAACCCCTGTCCCTTGACAATGCACTTCCCTGTACTATTATTTTCCTACAAAACTCACTCTTTGTGACCATACAGGCAAAGTGGTTACTTTGAGGACAAGTATCCACCATCTTTCAACCTGCCTGCTGATTGCCAATAAAGCTCCTTATCATGCTCACTTCGGCAGCACATATACTAAAATTGGAACGATAAAGAGAAGATAAGTATGGCCCCTGAACATGGATGACATGCAAATTTGTGAAGTATTCCATGTTTTTAAATAAAATTTAAAACTTAAAAAAAAATCTCCTTCCCTTCCATCACCACATCTCTCCATTGTTGCAGTAAAACCAGATCTTCCCAGTAGATCTGAGAACCCACACAAGATACAAGTCCCAACTCCCACTCTCTTCTACTTCGATCACCTCTCATTGCATTGAAAAATCCCAACGTGCTGGGCTGGAGAGATAACACTTGCCTTGCAAGCTGCCAACCCAGATTTGATCCTCTTAACTCTTGTCCTGCCACCCCCACCTCCCACCCTGCCTCCTGACACCACCAGCCATCACTCCTAAGCACAGAGCCAGGAATAGTCTCTAAGCACTGCCGGGTGTGGCCCCCAAACCCAACAACAACAAAAACCATACAGCAGAGACAATCACTGAAAGTATCAGAAGTGTCTGGATTTTTCTCAACACCCATGTAAATGTCCCTTCCATCAGCCTCACGTATAGTGGCATTGTGGATACTGACACAGTTCCCCAGGGGAGCTCCCAACATTTTCCCCCCTCATATTACCCAATAATTCTCACTCTATTGCTTATGGGAGCTTTCTACTTCAATTAGCAATATAAATGTGATTGCCTGCACTTGATAATGAGCCTTCCACGTGGCAATGGAGGGGCCTGGGCGCTTGGGAGACAACACTGTCTGCTGGAGGCCAGCAGAGTGTGGGAAGGGGGCTGGTTGTTAGAACCATGTCAGGGGTTGACTGATAAGCACCTCCTAAGACAACAGTCCTCTGAAGGGGGCAGAGTCTCAAAAATATGCCCCCTCAAAAATATGTCTCTTTGACACAAAGATCATTTTGAGCCAGTTATTTTTAAGATGCTACAGCTCTGAAAACTCAGTAGAGGTTTTCCCTTTTGGAAGAGAAATTTGTTTTGTGTTTTAAATGTTTTTAAATTTAAAGAAATGGGGTTAATTAACATCAACAACTGTGTAAACCATGGTGTTTAAATAAAGTTGGGGGGGGTGGGAAGGTACCACCATAATTTACAAAGCTATTGATAATTGAGTCTTAGAATTGTAATATTTCAAGGCCAATCCCACCAGCAATGTCAGCTCCTCTCCACCAGTTCCCATACTCCATCCCCCACCCCCAGGCCTGCCACCTTGATAAAGCACATTATGTTTTCAGTGTTGTTGAGTCTGTGCTTCAATACAAAGCTATACAACTATCCCACATCATCAGCATAACCGAAGTGCCCACCCCTCATTTCCCCATTACTTCCCTTTCTTATGTTCTTTCATCCCCCCTCCTTTATTTCTTTTCTTCTCTATCATTTTTCTCCCTAAGCTCTAGGGTCAACGGCGATCTAGGCATTCCTTATTTACTACATTACATTTTTTCCCACACAGTTATTCTATATACCACAGAGAAGTGAAATCATCCTGTGTTGTCTTTCTTCTTCTGACTTAGAGAAATTTGTGTTTTTAAGGGAAAACTTCATATCTTGGGGTATTTTCTCAGTTTCAGAAAGGAAAATACTGTTTTTAGAGACTCAGCAGTGGAGAAGGCAGGACTTAAATGTGCGTATCCTTGGGGGCCAGAGGGATAGTACAGGGGTAAGGCGTCTGCTTTGCACAGGAAACCCTTGTTCTATCCCCAGCACTGCATGTAATTTCTTGAACACTCCCAGGAGCTGCCCCTAAAAACAGAGGATCAGCCCCTAAAAACAGAGTGAGGAACAATCCCTGAGCACACCCAGGTGTGGTCCAACCTAGCCCACCCACAACCCCCGAAAAACCTACCCACCCACAAACCCCCTTGTTTACTATGCTTTACCTGGTAACCTCCTCTCCTCCTCTCCTCCCCCACACCCCAATATGATAATATTTGTTCATTATCATCGTCATCATTATTGCTGCTTTTGATGTAATACCCAGCAATGCTCAGGGGTTACTCCTGTCTCTCCACTCAGGAATTCCTTCTGGCGGTGCTCAAGGAATCATATGGAATCTATGGATAGAACCAGGGCTGGCCGTGTGCAAGGTAAATGCCCAACTCACGGTAGTATCACTCCAGCCCCTTTATTTGTTCTTTAGTTAGAGCTATATTTAAGGATCTAGCCTGGGTCATTTTGCGGCATTGCTCATTTTTGCTGGGTCTTTCTTACCTAAACAGGAGTTGAACAGTGTTATTAAACTTCTGTTTATTTTCCTCCCAATTCATGTGTCTTATTACACAGTACCTCCGCCAAGAACCCAGAAGATATGAAAACTTATATATAGCAGCCCTGCTCAGCCTTATGTGTCTCCTACACACATAAACGGCAAACTACAAGGCGTAGCATGCCTTGCATCTCCGAAAGGAAGTAAGTTTGCTTCCTCACCCAGGCAGAAGGAAGAAAGAGCACACGGCACACAGCACAGCACCTGCTTAGTCAAAGCACTGTAGCACTGTCCTCCCGTTGTTCATAGATTTGCTCGAGCGGGCACCAGTACCGTCTCCATTGTGAGACTTGTTGTTACTATTTTTGGCTTATTAAATACCCACAGGGAGCTTGCCAGGCTCTGCAGTGAGGGCAGGATACTCTCGGTAGCTTGCCAGTCTCTCTGAGAGGGACAGAGGAATCGAACCTGGGTCGGCTGCGTGCAAGGCAAACACCCTACCCACTGTGCTATAGCTCGCACCAAGGAATTACAAAAACAAAACAAAACACCACACACCAAACTCCCCATTTCCACCTATCAACTCTTGGGTTTCAATAGCCCCTCTAAAAGCTATAAAGTAGGGGCTGGAGCGATAGCAGAGCGGGTAGAGCGTTTGCCTTGCACGCGGCACACCTGGGTTCAATTCCCAGCATCCCATATGGTCCCCTGAGCACCACCAGGAGTAATTCCTGAGTGCATGAGCCAGGAGTAACCCCTGTGCATCACTGGGTGTGACCCAAAAAAGAAAAAAAAAACTTAAAAGCTATAAAGTAAGCTGGTTCAGACTCTCGTTCTAGGGGAGTAGGGCAGGTCCTTATTCCATCTACACTCTAGGCTGCCTTTTACCGGTATATAAAATAACTGGTGGATTTTTGTTTGAGATCAACAATGAACAAAATGTAAATGATTTTTCCTCCAAAGGAAATATCTATCTGGAGGAAGTTCTATTTATTCAAAGAATTGTACTAAATAGGTAACACCCCAGTTTTCTATCTCTGAAAGTTCTAATCCCAGCAAGAGCTTGACACAGCTGGCTATAGGAAAGTCTTTACCTTCCTGACTCCTTCAACTTTCCTTTCTTTTTTAAAATTTATTTTTTTTATTTTATAAAATAGTTCACAATACTTGATTACAGTTACTATTCAAACACCAATCCCACCACCATTATACCCTCCCACCACCATAATTTTGGTTGTTTCCATCCTGAATTCCATCCCCTTCCCCAAAGCAAAAGCGAAACAATATATTTTGTGTTGTTTGCTATGAAAAAACACTGAAAATGCTACAAAAAAGTTTCCTTAGAGGAAAGAATGTGAAGATTGTTGTATTTCACCCAGGGGCCATTAAGCCCTTCTATAAGAGATGATTGCACATTGTTAAAAGTTCAGCCTTGTGTGCTTTTAAATAAATATATATATAACAGATATATATCTGTATATATACAATATATATTTACAGATATATATAATATATATTTTTTACAGATATATAATATATATTATTTTTCTCTAAAATGGGCTGCCTCTTATTTTAACCCCCATCAAATGTGGTAGGGTACTCTTGGAGTAAGAGTGGTGTGAAGTATGAGTTGCATTCGTGGCTGAATGGTCCATGAATGGGTTCACTCGTGGATGAGGCTCAGCCTGAGTGTGTGAAGAGTGGCCGTGAGCATGGCAGCAATTGAGTTCTGGAGGTTTTCAGTTGCTGGGGCTGGATTATTTGGGGCGGGGAGGAGCCTCACCTGCCCCCCTCCAGAGCACCCTAAATGAGATATCCTGGTGTGGGGCCCAGCAGCATTCAACTTTCCTTTTGAGTGAGAAGAACAAGAAATAACTTCATCCTCTAATCTCTCCAGAGGAGCTGCTTAGACAGTTACTATTCTGATGTGGCGATTTGATTTATGAGACTGACCAGACCGTGTCTTTTAGAGAAAATTTAGTAGTAACAGATCCAAGTGATGCCAAGCCCTGTGATTTCCTAGGGTTTGGTTTGCCTGTTTGCTTTCTTCCATTTGGGTCTATCAGCGGCGTCCCTGGTGTCAATACACTAGGAAGTAATTTGCCAATCTAGAGCTTCACTCTGCCTTTCCACCCTCACGTTTTACCTTTCCTTTTGACATCAGTGGGTTCCCACGGGTGGCTTATGTGAGATGGGGGTTGGGGGTAGATAATCACTTTCTTCGGACTGTTAGGTCCCTAGGGACCCTGAGGGAGATTCCAGAGTTAAAACTCTATAAATTAGTAACTCTCCCTTTCCTGCCCTCCTTATCTGTTACCTCCCTTAAGAACTCTTCCCTTATCCACCTCCGGAATGCAGGGCTGAGAATCAGAGGAAGCAAGGTGATAACCAAATGTCCAAGTTACCTGATGCCCACTAGTCACAATGCCTATGTACGTAAATGCTGATCTTTGAATCTATAGGCTAAGAAGTGATGTACCCTTAATTGGATTGGTTAAGAAAGCATATGTCGTTACAAATCTATTGGCTATGAAATGCGCGGGCTTTGCTGTAACGGCCAGTGAAGGCCTATATAAGATCCCCTTTGAAGAGGTTCGGGGTCTTGCCTCACCTAACTGACCTGCGTGTCTGTGTAGGCGGCTTGACCCTGGCTAGCCAGTCTTACAATAAACCTTGCTTGCTGTTTGCAGTCTCTGGAGTTTCTTTGTCGTTAAAGGGAGATCACGATCCGTGCCCTAACATTTGGAGGCCCCAGTGAGATCTCCCGACGGCAAACGGGCCCAGAGAGCGGGTTTTGAAAAGGCCTTAAAAAAAAAAAAAAAATTCTGGGGAATATTCCGTCTGTTCTGTGGGGGGACAGTGTCCCCTTCTGGACCGCGGCAGGGAAGTAGCTAACCCTGTGAGGACTTGGGGGGACATAGGGTTTCCTCGGGTCCTCGTCTGTCTGTTCTGGAGGCCTCGTCTGTTCTGGACCGCGGCAGGGAAGTGGCCAACCCTGACTGGGAGGACTTGGGGGGACATAGGGTTTCCTCGGGTCCTCGTCTGTCTGTTCTGGAGGCCTCATCTGTTCTGGAAAATCCGGCGCCGGGAGAAGACCTGGAAGAGCTGAACCCTCCGGAGGTGAAAATCACGTGCACGCCCTTTGGGCATATTCGGGAGTCCCAGGGTGACTGGTGAGTGTGGTGCGCACCCGTGTGAGAGAGTGGACCGGTCCGAGCGAGTGCAGGAGTGTGATCTGTGCGTGTGTCCTTAGTGTGTGTATTTGTCTTATTATCCTTCTCTTAGTTCTGTTTATTGAGATTGTTTAATATGGGTCAGAATCAATCGACCCCCAAAGCTTTAATTCTTGATCACTTCTCTGAGATCCACAGGAAAGCTCAGAATCTGGGCTTGATGATCAAGAAAGGTAAGTTTGCCAATTATTGTTCATCAGAATGGCCTTCCTTTGGTGTGGATTGGCCCCCAGGAGGTTCCTTCTCTCCAAACCTTGTGGCTCGGATAAAGGAGGCAATCTGTGGAAGATCTGCTGTGAAGGTATGCTCCCTTGGAAATCTCTAGGGGGACTGGGGGAGGAATGTGATAACCTCTGTGTGAATGTGTGTGTGTCTGAGCACCCTGATAGGTCCTCCTATCGGGCGTGATTTTGTAGCTCCACGACCTGGCACTCTTAAAGTCCCTCTAAAGTCACGGAGCTCGAGTGGGCTGCCTGCGACTCCACGGAGAACATACGGTCAATGGTGGCACTGGTATAGCTACCGGTCGCAAGTCACAACGCTGAACCACTAAGGCTAAGTTCTCCACCGGGCAGGCAAGCATCTGAATGGTCTCTGCAAAGAGGCACCCCTCCTTTGTCTGTCTCGCGTCACCGTCCACTATGGGAGGTATGGGAGGAGAGCCCACTAGTGAGAAGATCCTGGGAAACTAAGGCAGATCAATTTCTAGGTAGAAATCCCTTTCTTAAGCATTCTAACCAGCAAAATCAGCTAGAGGTCAATTCAAATGCTAATGGAGGCAGTCAGCAGGTTTAGCCCTAGGCAAAGTGAAGCAGAAAAAAAAAAGAGGTAAAAAGACAGGCAAGAAGTTTGTGGAAGAAAGTGTCAGTAGGGAGCATTGGAATATGTGGCAAGCTAAGAAAGGCAGAACTTTTCTCTTCTCCCCTTAATAGGCTTCTTGGAAACCCATGGCACTCTAGGTATGGCTCCACATGTGCAAGCCATGGTTGTGTGGACGCTCGGGAGGCAGGACCCAGGGATTCCTAGGGTGACTCAGAAATCTCTAAAGGAGACATCCTTTAAAGAGAGATTTTTCTGATGGGCTGGCATGCAGTTGTGGTCGTGTCCGTGCTCTCTCTAGAACCACAACACTAGAAACTATTAGGAGGAGAGCTTGCTAAGGAATTATCCTACCCTAGATTTTTCTTTTCCCTCCCTTTCATAGGTTATTGCTGACACTTACGAGATATGGGAAATTCTACATCAGTACCTAAATATTCTCCTTTGGGTTGCTCGTTAAAACACCGGAAGAGCTTCCAAGTAGATGGTTTAGATAAGGGGTATCTTGTTGACCTCTGTAATACCACGTGGCCTGAGTGTAAGTTAGAATATTGGGAAGGATATACAGTGAATGGCAGTTTGCATTACCAGATCATTCTGCAGTCAGATCTTCATAGGTAACAAAAGAAATAGGATTATCAAAGCAGAGGAGGCAGGAAAATGCAAGATCATGATACTAGCTCCCTGCCTCAGAACTAGCCTTGGCCAAAATATGGTAACATCTTTGTCATAGTTTATTTTGCCGGCTTATATCAACAAAAGCGCTTTCTTGACCCATTTTTAACAAGCGGGAGACTGGGAAATGGGGAGCAGAGTTCCCAATCAGCGATAAGGGTTCTTCGCCCTGGGGACAGTCCCTTCCTTTCTTAGTCCATCAGTTTCTCCCTGCCATTTTTTTTGAAGGGTCAGATTGATCGATCAACTACAGATATGTGCACATGTATGTGTGGTGTTTTAGTCAGTTCATTGTCTTGTTTGTCTGTCTGTCTGTGTCTGTCTATCTGTCTCTCTATGTGAAACGCTAGAGTGTTGGGACCAGGCTGAAATCAGAAGTAGAAATTCTAGAGAAGTCAGTGATATGCAACTCAGTGATTTAAGGAATGCAGTTGTTTTTGGAACTTGCTAGACAAGGTTTAAACGAAGATTTCTTATCAGAAGTTTGAGCCTACAGAGAAAGCAGAATTCTCAATCTTGATTTCTTATTAGAAGAACGTTAATGATTATGTGATTAACAGTTGAAATCCTTTTGAACTTAAGAATCTTGTACTATCTAGAAGAGCTATGGAACTAGAGCCTGAAACTTAAGTGAAATAAGAGTTCAGAGAAAGCAAGACCTTATCTTATAAGCCTCAGCTAACTTTAATGAAAAATTAGGCCGCTTTTACAAACTACAGAGGTACAGAAGCCATTAAAATGAAGTTTCCTTATTTTCCTAAACAGTGGCAATTTATAGGATAACAATTGGATCTGTCCATTCTCCCTTGACACAAGGAGCTAAGGTTTATCCTGTTACACCCATCACAGTGCTCCTGAGTCACTTCCATTCCTTTGTTTTTCTGTTACCACTTCTCTATGCTCTGCTCCCTAGCCAGTTAATCAGCTTTCTCCCTAGTCAGAATCTGTTAATTTGTGAGATCAGATCCTTCCAGGACACTGAACTTGTATTGTAAATTGTGAGTTGATCTGCTAAGTGAGAATCTGTCCTAGAAGAGTGTCCTGACTAATTTGGATGAGGTTAAACAATTTTCCCTTTCAATCTGCCTTCAGTAAATAATTTCAGTATACTGCAAGAGGCAGCTTCCCTTATCTCACAGAGCAGATCTCAGGTGCTAGCCAGGCCTGATCTTTGGGACATAGATTCCCAGCTCTAGTCAGGCTAGTCTTTGGGATGCAAAGCTCAGATACTTGTCTTTGGGAAAGGTTTCAGTTTGGTTTTATATCTTCTTTTCGGAGGCCAAAATTACTGGCCTGCAGGTATATGTTTTGCTGCCTCAATGTTCTTTCTCCTTTTGATAACATCACTGTATTGCCCCTTTAGAAGTACCATGAGACTTTGGGCCTCTCTACTAGGAGGTCTGAGAGAACAGGGGAAAACATGCTTGAGAGAACCTGAGTTTCTTTTATGGGATATAATGAGACTGTAAGAATGGGCGGCTAGGAGAGGCAGAAGAGATACGAGAGTGAATGGAGAGAGGATTGGAATAAACTGCAACTAAGATCAAGCAGCCTGGCCATAAGATTTCCTTCCTTTTCTTGCCCATCTCCATCTACCTCCCTGGAGTGGGGGAAACTACCGAACGCGGGCGGTGGGAAAGATAGATTGTCGCCATCCTTTTTGTGCTCACACAGCAATTCAAATATTTTCTTATGCTGATATCAAAGTTTGGTAAAAAAAAAAAAAAAATCCAAAGGGCTTTTTCTGTGTCTGAAAGCATGTTTGTATTTTTGTGGAATTGTTAAAAATGTCTGGTATAGAAAGCTCATGATTTTAAATAATTAAGGTACAAGAACTATTAAAATTAAGCCAAAGAAGGTTTTATCATGTTTTATAAAAATTGATTGTTTATAGGTCTTATGCTGTTATGTTAATGTACATATTTGTATCTGCATTGGATTAGAATATTTGACCTAGAAGGAGTTAAAATAACTATGACACATGAAAACAGGTTCAAAAAGTAATGGTTTAGTTTAAACTTGAGTTTCTAGAGTTATAAAATTGATTGCAAAGTTTGTCCTACCAGTGTTCTATGTGATCTCTGAGACTCTTGGTTAACTAAAATTTCTAGAACTACTAAGAGTTATAAAATGGGTTCACCTCAGATGTCAGCCTTCTGTAATAGTTTCTGAGAATGGAGAATTGCATGGAAAATGTGGGAAATTTTACTAACTATGCTGTTAATCAGCCTGTCTATTGCTTAAAAGTGCATGCTATTATTTTGATAATTTTATTTCATGCCAAGCTTTGTCTCCAGGTATCAACCTAGTACTGACATTCACAGAACTTTGTACCTAAATGTGAAATGCTTTCTGTTTCATGATAATCTATGAGTGTTTTAATCTTTTTGTATTTGTGTTTTCCTGTGAATCAGAATTTTAAGATGTCTCCTGGTTAATTTCTAATGTAAAGTGATCTTTTGCCCAGTGAATATACCTTGTAAGAGCTTTAATTGTGAGCATTTTAAAGGCTTTTTGAATATCTATAGAACTGATCTAATGCTTCTGAAATAGCAATGCAGAGTACAGCTTTGTCATGTTAAGTGAGATGGTTGGTAACTTGTGTCTAAATTTGGGAGATCACATTGTACATTGTACTACTATAGATGTATGTCATAAATCAGAAAAATAATGGATGGAGATATCATCAGTGGAGAAAAAAGGAAAGGAATTCTGTTAAAGTGAAGTTGATTTTTAAATGAATGAAAGTTACAGAATGTATGTAAAGGAATGTGTAGAAGGTTTGAGGTTGTTTTAAAGAAAAGGAACTGATCAAATTGTTTTGTTGTAAGAAACTCTTTAAATCACATGCAGAATTGTTCTAGTACCTTTTTGTAAGATCTACGGGAAAGACACTGGACGGATTATCTGGACTCCTGTTATAGTGCTCTTAAGATAATTGAATTTTTCAAAAGTTGCAGGACATCAAGGGTTTTTGACATGGGGTTAAATGAATTAGACATGTTAAACTGTACACTGGACTCCTGGTACAGTGCTCTTATTAATGGGAAGTTAAAGTTTTTCCATGTGGGATTGAAAAACATGTTAAACGGTATGCTTTATGTCTACAGATTTTAGCTTCTCTGACTAGGACCCACAGCAAATGGGTGTATTACATCTCTGTGAGTAAAGTGAAATGCTTGCTTTTCTCTTCTTTTGTACCTTCAGTATGTTTTTTGATGTTTCATGGCACTATGTTGGTTTGCATAAATCCAGATAAGTCTTTCCTCTCTGTAATAGGGTCTACCCCTCATGCAGACAGGAAAAACCAACTATGGGACCCCAAAGCCCTCTTTCAGGGAACAGTCAGGGGATCTGTCTAAATGACAGGAGCAGGGATTTAACGGGTACTGTTTCAAGTACCCTACAAACCTCAGGGCGACCCTACAGGCAGGCCAGCTCAAGGAAAGACCGGAAATCATCACTGCTATGGAGAATGAGGAATCCAGGACTCTGCAATGACTATCTCAGTCTGGGCCTACTCTCAGCGTCAAGGAAAAACCTGGAAATCAGGATTTCTCCCAGCCCTGAAGAAGGGATGGGATGGACTCCTTTCTGCCAGGACATCTCTGTGGAAAATGAGGCCCGAAGGCTCGAGGCCATCCAGTTCGTCGTGGGACATCTTCTGGCCAGGCCTGGGTAGCTCTGACGTGCCAAATCAGATTAATGCCACTATTGGTGTGTCTCCTGTCTTTAGCCGATCCCCAGGACTTCTCAGTAAATAATGGGGTATCCCAAATGGAGAGTTCTCTAATCTTACTGTGTTTATGCAAAAGAACAAGCCAGGTTTGTTAAGCTATCTTGCAAAGTTTTAAAATGAAGGTGGAGAGAAAACCATGTTTCTGTAACTTTCTTTTTGTAAGAATCAGATTCTAATTCTACAGAGATGATTGGGTAAATGTGTGAATTGGCCAATGTTGCTTTGGTTTCTGTTGCTTTAACTCTTTTTAAGACTGCATGGAGAAATCTCTAACATCCCTGCCCGAGATAGTCTTCCCAAAACCTGAGAGGACTCGACCTTCAACCTGTTGTTCCTCAAGAACAGAGGGTTCTGCACTGATCTGGTGGAAGAATGCGGTTTCTATGCAGACCACACTGAAGTTGTCAGAGACTCCATGGCCAAGCTACGGGAAGGCCTTGAACAACGTCGGAGAGAAAGGGAGGCCTGGGAGAATTGGTTTGAGTCTTGAA
The DNA here is from genome assembly GCF_029834395.1 of Sorex fumeus. Classification (NCBI taxonomy): domain Eukaryota; kingdom Metazoa; phylum Chordata; class Mammalia; order Eulipotyphla; family Soricidae; genus Sorex; species Sorex fumeus. Next base: position 220,857 of record NW_026606222.1, on the reverse strand, counting down.
AATCCTCCTAATTCTGGGTAACAATACTGGACCCTGCCCACTGAGGAAATTACTCCTCTGTATGAAGAGCCCACTGAGGAAGATTCCTCAATATGAAGTAGAGAAAGGGAGGACTGTTAGGTCCCTAGGGACCCTGAGGGAGATTCCAGAGTTAAAACTCTATAAATTAGTAACTCTCCCTTTCCTGCCCTCCTTATCTGTTACCTCCCTTAAGAACTCTTCCCTTATCCACCTCCGGAATGCAGGGCTGAGAATCAGAGGAAGCAAGGTGATAACCAAATGTCCAAGTTACCTGATGCCCACTAGTCACAATGCCTATGTACGTAAATGCTGATCTTTGAATCTATAGGCTAAGAAGTGATGTACCCTTAATTGGATTGGTTAAGAAAGCATATGTCATTACAAATCTATTGGCTATGAAATGCGCGGGCTTTGCTGTAACGGCCAGTGAAGGCCTATATAAGATCCCCTTTGAAGAGGTTCGGGGTCTTGCCTCACCTAACTGACCTGCGTGTCTGTGTAGGCGGCTTGACCCTGGCTAGCCAGTCTTACAATAAACCTTGCTTGCTGTTTGCAGTCTCTGGAGTTTCTTTGTCGTTAAAGGGAGATCACGATCCGTGCCCTAACAGGACCCATCTCTGTCACCTTCAGCACCGGATGGGAAGGCTAGGACTCATAAAGTCTGTGATGATCCCTTGCACAGTCAGTCCCAGGCCTTACCCAAGGCTTCAGGGTCTGTGTCTTGCCTCGTAGAAAATAATTTCAGGAGTAGACAAGCAGTGAAGTGAAAACAGATTTTATCTGGAGGGTTTAGGAAGGGGAAGGAGGGAAAGAGAGTGGGAGAGAGTAACACGCTCAAGAGAGCTAACATCTTCTACACATCTCCAAAGGCAGAGAGCCCCGGCATGCGTTTCAGTGTTAGATATGGGAGCATGAAAGTCCACCAAGCACAAAATTTCTAAGTCTACAACTGTACCTCATGGTGTCTCACTAATAAAAAGAAAAAAAGAGGGGAGCTGTGGGTGTCACATGGGTACAGCCTCCTGGGCACAAGCAGCACATGGGCTCAGGCAGCATATGCGCATCCTTCTTTTGTTCAAGGTGGTTTGTATAGGGTTTTGCTTGGTAAGAGTCCAGTCAAGAGGGTTGAGTTGGAAGTGGTGGGTGACCTTTGAAATTTCTTTCCTGGCATTTGTTCCTGCTGGAGCTTTTCTCCACGGAGGGGGGTGAGGAGTGGGGGGAGGTCCAACTTCTCTGGGTTGTTACTGGCAGCCAGGTGAGGGTCTTATCAGACCTTAGTTCCTGTGTTTGAAACCTTGGCCCTACTGGGTTTTTACTTCCTAGGAATTCCATTGCCCTAGGGGCGCTTTCCTGTCTAACTGCCTACATCATGTTCACTTGTTTGATTCAGCCACCCTGGTCTTGTTCCATCCCACCTACATACCTCACTTCATGCTGTTCCACCCACCAGAACACGCTTCCCTCCTCCCTTCTAACTCCCATATCTCCCATCCTTCGATTCTTCACATCGATTCACTTCCTTGGAAATGCCTCACCCACCTTCAGGTCTGAGTGAGTTGCCCTGTTTTATGCTCCCTTGAAGCACCCATTAGTTCCCCTTCCAGGAATGAAGCCCAGGGGTAATCACATTGTCACACATCTGATCTTTTTCTCTCCAAGCCTCTCTGCCATCTGCTTGTAATTTACTCTTACTCGTGAGTAGAGACCACATCTGTCTTGTTCTCCCTAGAAATGTGGTCCCTGGCCCGGGCTAGGAATTTCATAAGCAGCTGTGGAGTGAATTTGATGGAAACCAGGAAGGAAATGGAGACAACAAAACAGACACCGAGTTTAAATCATTTTAGCACAAAGAGAGAAGAGCTTCCAACAACACAGGCAATGAGCTTGATGAGGAAAATAAGACAGTTATTGTTTTTTTTACCCCTTCCTCCCTCTCAGTGCTACTTGAAATACAAAGACATTCTCACAGCGATCTCCCTGGGCTTCCACAGTGCTTTGAAATTAAGGACCTGACATTGTCTCTCCAAAGGCAGATTATGATCAGGGGACCGAGGTTCATCAGGTTTCTGTAATTCTGGGGCTGAAGTATAGCGGTTAGGGCATTTGTCTTGCACGCGGCCGACCCAGGTTCGAGTCCCAGCATCCCATATGATCTCCCGAGCACAACCAGGAGTAATTCCTGAGTGCAGAGCCAGGAGTAACCCCTGAGCATTGCTGGATGTGACCCAAAAAGCAAAAAAAAAAAAAAAGTTTTCGTAATTCTGCTAATAAAAGGCAGCACTCACATTGGAAGCCAGAGTTGGGGGGGCGCTTTTTTTATTGGGCCCCCAAATGGGTCTCCCCTCCAGGCTGGGTCTCCATTCTATGCCAAAGGAAAATGTGCAATATGATTTTTCAATGCTTCTTCACCTGCTCCTTTAGAAAAGAGATTTTTTTTTTTGCCACAGAAGATGTTAAAATTAGGAGGAGTTGCTGATTTTGCAGGTACTGTAAATAAAGATGAGGTCTGGTTCTGGTTCCTGAAGGCAAGTGAACTTTAACTGCAGCCAGAACAGATCTCTATGTGTGAGAGGTGAGTTAGATGAGAGGATTCAGAGTGGAGGGGGTACAAGGTGGGGAGAGACGACAAAGTACAATCAAGTAGGTCCCTGATCCCTTCCTCCCATCCTCCTTTGCAAACACAACCAAAACCCTGTAGCCCCTGAAGACAAGGGATGGTCCTTTTTTGAAGTGCAAAAGAGACTTTCTTGTTGCAAGGCATTCAAAGGAATCTGTTTACAAAACCTCCTGCAAACATTTCTGCCTTCCTTGATTCACCTGCCTTCTGGCTATTTCCAAGACATTTAAAACAGGGCATTCGTGAGATCCATTTTTATTGAATCCCTAATCCGGACCAGACACTGAAAGCAAAGGTAAAGCTTGCCTTTATGATATGCCCCTACCTCTTCTGGGACCACTGGGTACTGCAAGGCCCTGCAGCTCAGCCCCTCAAAGCCTGTCCCTGGATGTTGTACCGCTCTTTGTTTTCTCTACAGGGCAGGTGGGGGTGGGGTGAGGTGCAGAGCTCAGGGCTGGAGCCCCTCAGCAGGGGATGGGTCTGCTTTGACCCTGGTTAGTGCTGGAGACTACCAGGCTCCACCCCAAGTGGCTGGTGGGGGAGGGGTGTGTGGTGCGGGAGATAAGATGGGACTTACCTGTGCTCAAAGAGCATCTCCTGGACCCTCCTTTTCTCTTAGCACAGATGATTGACATATCCTGTGCTTTCCAAAGGATTTTATTATGACCTTCTTTTATTGCCTGCCCTGGTTTACAGGAGGGCCAGGTCTGGATGGGGTGGGAGAATTTTGTCTTTGTTCCCTGATGTATCCCCTGGGTCTAGGGGGAGTGTTTGACATAGTCTTTGTTGAGCAAAGATTAGCTGGATTAATGAATGGATCATAACTGGAGAGAGCGGCAACTAGCAGGCTGATATATACATATATGGCTTAGATATACATAAATACCACTCTATCACAGACAGATTTTTGTATATTTGTCTATACACACATATATGCATATGGTGCACATTCATAGTTGGGAAGCAAGAAAACAAACAAGAAAATATATAAGGTAAATAATGCTTGTTATCTATATAAGTAAACAGCAAAATGCATACATTTAAATATATCAAGGAAAACGTATAAATAAAAGAATAAACATAGTACCATAAAATACTTCTATTAAACACAATTTTAAAGAAATACAAGCCTTTTCCATCACAGCAGGTCTGGATTGGTTCTTGAGATCCGTCCTTGGTTCACAGTTTCTCTAGTTAGTGCCCGCAGAGCTAACCAAAGACTCCCTCCCTGGCCCTCCCCCATGCTCTCCACTCCATAACTGTCTTTTCTCCTAAAGCAATGTTCTTTGACCCATCCCCACCCATTGGTACTGGCCACAGGTTTGGAAAGTTGGTGACAACTGGTCTACCACCTTGGTTATCACTGCTGGTTCACGGACTGGTCTGCAAGTGTCATCACTGTCATCACTGTCATCACATTGTTTGTTGATTTACTTGAGCAGGCACCAGTAAAGTCTTCATTCGTCCCAGCCCTGAGATTTTTTTTTTAATTTTTATTAGTGAAACATCATGAGGTACAGTTGTAGACTTACAAATTTTGGGGCTTGGGTTTCAGTTTTACAATGGTTGAGTACCCAACCCTCCACCAGTGTCCACTGATCCCCGTATCCCTCCCACCCCCCTACCCCCCCTCCCACCCTGCCTCTGTGGCAGGGCATTCCCTTTTGTTCTCTCTCCTTTGGGGTGCTGTGATTGCAAAAGAGTCACCGAGTGGGAATTATGTTCTGTCTATAGTCTACTTTCAGCATGCATCTCCCATCCTGGGGAGGATCCTCCCAACATCCTTTATTTGGTGCTCCCTTCTCTGAGCTGCCTTTTCCCCTAGTATGTGCGGCTGGCCTCTGAGTCATGGAGTAAACCTTTTGGTACTTATCTCGGTTATTCTTGGGTGTTAGCCTCCTATTTTGTTACTTTATGTTCCCAAGATGAATGCAATCTTTCTATGTCTATCCCTGTCTTTCTGATTCATTTCACTTAGCATGGGCTGGAGCGATAGCACAGCGGTAGGGCGTTTGCCTTGCACGCAGCCAACATGGCCGACCCGAGTTCGATTCCTCCGCCCCTCTCGGAGAGCCCGGCAAGCTACCGAGAGTATCTCGCCCGCACGGCAGAGCCTGGCAAGCTCCCCGTGACATATTCGATATGCCAAACTCAGTAACAACAAAGTCTCCAGTGGAGACGTTACTGGGTCCACTCGAGCAAATCGATGAACAACAGGAGGGCCTTTACCTTTACCTTTACCTTCACTTAGCATGACACTTTCCATGTAGTACCACTTGTATGTAAATTTTATGACTTCATCTTTTCTAACAACTACATAGTACTCCATTGTGTAGATGTACCAAAGTTTCTTTAACCAGTTATCTGTTCTCAGGCACTCAGGTTTTTTTCCAGATTGTAAATAGTGCTGCAATGAACAAACAAGTACAGATGTCACCTCGACTATACTTTTTTGCCTCTCTGGGATATTTTCCCAGGAGTGGTATTGCTGGGTCAAATGGGAGCTCAGTTTCTAATTTTTGGAAAATCGTCCATACTGTTTTCCAAAAGGGCTGAACCAGTCAACATTCCCACCAGCAGTGAAGGGGAGTTCCTTTCTCACCACATCTGCGCCAATACCGGTTGCTTTTGTTCTTTTGGATGTGGGCCAGTCTCTGTGGTGTGAAATAATATCTCGTTGTTTTGATCTGCATCTCCCTGATGATTAATGACTTAGAGCATTTTCTCATGTGCCTTTTTGCCATTCGGATTTCTTCTTTGAGAAAGTTTCTGTTCATTTCATCGCCCCATTTTTTATGGGGTTGGATGTTTTCTTCTTGTGGAGTTCAACCAGTACTTGTTATCTATATCTTTGATATTAACCCCTTGTCGGATGTGTATTGGGTGAATATCCTTTCCCATTCTGTAGACTGTCTTTGTATTTTGGTCACTGTTTCTTTTGAGGTGCAGAAGTTTCTTAGTTTAAGATAGTCCCATTTGTCTATCTCTGTTTTCACTTGCTTGGTCAGTGCCAGCCCTGAGATTTTTGCAGCATCTCCTTACTCGTCTTTCCCAACAAATCGAGGCTCTTTCAGGGTCAGGGGAATGAGACCTGTTATTGTTACTGTTTTTGGCATATCGAATACGCCACGGGTAGCTTGCCAGGCTATGCTGTGTGGGCACGATACTCTCAGTAGCTTGCTGGGATCTCCAAGAGGCATATATATGTATTTCTCTATGATTTGTTGCCTACTGTCTGAACCCCATCAAATATGGTGTGTGTAATTATGGAAAATGGGTGCGTAGAGAGTGTCTTTTTTTTTTTGCTTTTTGGGTCACACCTAGCAATGTTCAGGGGTTCCTCCTGGCTCTGCACTCTGGAATTACTCCTGGTAGTGCTGGGGGACCATATGGGATGCTGGGGATCGAACCCAGGTTGGCCACATGTGGCCACATGCAAGGCAAACGCCCTACCCGCTGTGCTATCGCTCCAGCCCCCTGGGTAGGGAATGTCTTATGGTGTGTCAACCAGCTGTGAAGGGTTAAAGATCGCTGTCTCGTAAGACCACAGTAGTGGAGAGTGGAAAGTGGGTCTCTATGAGTATGGAGTCAGTCCCTCTGGCCTCTCCTGATTCACTAGAAGGAATCTGGGTTATATCATGTGGTCTAGAAGTGGAGCAGATGTTCAGTGACTCTATCCACCCTGGAAAGGGGCTCCCACATGCTCTCCAGGGAACAAGGACAACAGGCAGGACAAAGCACGTTGCTCTCTGTTTACACCCTGATGAGAGGCCCCTGAGCCTCATAGCCACTCAGGAGCATGGGGAATCTTAAGGATCACCCCCACTTTGCAGGTAAGAAAGGGAAAGCTCTGCCTAGCCACGGAAACCACCATGATTTCAGGCCTCTTCCTCTGCCCAAGTGCAGAATCTTAGCTCCCCCAAGTTCAGTGATGTGTCTACATCCTGGGGATCCCAGGCAGGCATGGCCCTCACAGAGGCAGAGCCCACACATCAGCAGGATCCTCAGATCACTGCAAGAAGCAGAATGGTTTAGGAAGAACCCATCTTCATGGCACTGAACAGTAAAACCTCCTGGAAAATTTTGTCCTAAAAGCAGGACGTTGGGACTGCAACCCAGGGCCGTTAAATCCAGAGCTCTGAGGTGAGATCTAGAAATTTTTCACCTGGTAGTCCTCAATGTGAATTTAATGTGAGGAGGGGAAAAGTCATTCTTCAGAGCAATTTTCTAAAAATTTCTCTGTGCAAACAATCACCCCAATCTCACACCTGTGAAATAAGAATTACAAGGGATCCAAAAACTTGCACGTTTAAGAAAAGCCTTTGGTCTAGTGTAAGTCTCTTAGTTAAGAGACTTGGGCTGAAACTGTTGGCTAGGGGGTCACTTAGAATTCCTGGGGCATCTTCAGGAAGCTGAATATTTTAAATATGTCAAGCTCCCTGTGGTGTATTCGATATACCAAAAACAGCTGCAACAAGTCTCACAATGAGTGGGACATTACTGGTGCCCGCTCGAGCAAATTGGTGAACAATTGGAGGACAGTGCTACAGTGCTATGATAGAAAATGTGGGGTGGAGAGAGAGCAATGCACAAGGCACAGCTTGGCCAAGATTCGTCGAGTGACTGGTACCATTTGTGCACCAACCCCACCACCTCAGGGGAAGACACTCACCTACGAACAGTATCCCTGTGGCCCTCCCCCCATACCTCTCCCTCTTTAATGACAGGCGTCTTTCTCCCTCACCAGCTGTGACGCTGTCTAAGGTTAAACAGCAAGAACATGTGGCTTCAGAGCTTTTCCTCTGCTGCTTATCCCTATGATATATTCACTTTTGTCTGCTACTTATTTTCCACGAATGACACCATCCTCTACTCTCACCTCTGGGCTGATCCAGGACTCGACAGTTCGTGCCTGAGAATCATCCACACTTGGGCTCCTTCAATATATATTCACAAATAGACCCTACTGTCCAATACATACAATTATGATGCTGGCCATCCAAATTGTTCCTAGTTAGGGTACGGCAAACTTCCATTCTGAATCACACACACACACACACGCACACACACACACACACACACACACACACACACACACACACACAGGTGTTTGTAACAGCCCCAGGGCCAACCCTTGGGACTCTGGCTGTTAGGTTATTCAACACGAATTGAACGATTTGTCTAAATCCTTGCTTAGTGCTCCCACCAGAAGCAGTTAAAAGTTCCTGCTGTGCCAGCAAGCCCTCTCGTCCCCCTGTCCTGGCAATGGCCAGAGGAGACAGAAAGAGCCATCCAGTGGCAACTTGCTCTGTGTTGAAGTATGAACTCTGTTCTTTCTCAGTCCAGCGAGAAGAAGATGAATGCCAGGGTGGGGTGAAGGGTGGGGGGGTGGGATAGGAATCACAGGTGCCGTTTAATGATGAATCTGCTCCAGGTTAAGGCTGGAGAGCAATCATTTCCTCTAGGTCTCCTGCCGACTCCATAGATGGGGCCCATCCGTCATGGACAGAGGCATGTGGAATGAATGGGACGCCTGCGCCAGGATGATTTCCCTTCTTGTTTATCAGCAGGGAGATGATCAATCAAGGAGGGAGCCCTTGGGGGCGGGGGGGGGGGGGGTGTTGCTGCTATAAAGTGTTGGCCCACAAAGACAGCCATTCGGACCAGCTGCTCACAGACCTGGCCACTGACTAGTACTGACTAGTGCCCCTTCCCTTCCCTTCCCTTGCGGGTCTGGGCCCGACTCCTGTTCTGCTCTTCAACACCCAAGAGTAAAACCCTCAGGCTGGAGTGATAGTGCAGCAGGTAGGGCGTTTGCCTTGCTGACCTGGGTTCAATCCCTGGCATCCCATATGGTCCCTCACGTACCACCAGGAGTAATTCCTGAGTGCAGAGCCAGGAGTAACCCATGAGCATAGACAGGTGTGACCCAAAAAGAAAAAAAAAGAGTGAAACCCTCATTTTCCCCTCTTATCTCTTCATTTATCTGGGCTGGTAATGGAGTCTGACTGCTCTCGAGAGGCAACTCTGACAGACCTGCCTCCAACAACCTTATTTTCTAGTAAAATTAACAAATGAAACCACTGCGGGTGGGAGGTGTTGTCCCTCCACTGATGTTCATGGAACATCTAGACTGTGCTAGGGGCTCCCAATTCAACCAACCCCAAGCCGGGGGCTCTGGCTCTCAGAAGCTTACCGGGCAGTTCCATGCACAAGGTGATCAGCACCGTGATGTGGATAATTACCAGGACATATGTAACTACCCAAGACCAATCCAGACTCAACCAAGACCGAGACCAGATTCTGGGCTTAGACATGTAAGTCCACTCACCAAGACTTAACTCATGACTGTCCAGCAGAAGACCGAAGGCCAGGAGGGATGGAACCAGCACCCACATGTTGTGATGGCAAATTTGTCAGAGATGTGGGAGATATGGGTAGGAGAGGGCTGACAAGAAACTTCTCTCAGGGCCAGAATGGTAGTACAGCAGGGAGAGTGTATGCCTTGTATGCGGCCAACCCAGGTTCTATCCCCAGCATCCCATATGGTCTCCCAAGCACCGCGAGGAGTAATTCCTTAGTACAGAGGCAGGAGTAACCTCTGAGCATCGCTGGGTGTGACCCAAAAAAGCCAAATAAAATAAAATTTAAATTAAAAAATCTTTAGAAATAAAGAAAATTCTCAGGGCAACTGAGTGAAATCACACCAAATCACACTTGATGCACTCTGATTCTGAAGAGAAAGCAGATGAAAACACACTAGAGGTGGGAGCTTTAAGCCAGTGGAGACTAGCAGGAGGCTGACCCAAGTTCAATCCCCAGCATCCCAAATGATCCCCTGAGCACTGCCAGGAGTGTTTCCTAAAGCAGAACCACTGAGTATAGTGTTACTGGGTATAGTCCCACAAACAAAAGAAACAAACAAAAAAATGAAGACACTAGATAACCTAGAACTTCCACCCCAGACCTCCAGAACAGTAAGAACCCATACACTGAGTCTGTGATCTCACTTAATCCCTACAACAACTCACACCTAGGTGTGTTAGAATTCTAGTTACAGGTCAGGGAACTGAGGCAAGAAGAGACTGTTCTCCTAGTACCACTTGGCTAACAATCTGCATCGCTCCCATTTGAACACCACTCCAGTGGACCCTTCTAGCACAGTCTCCGAAAATGCCTGAGTGGGTTGAGAAGTGCAATACAGAAGTTTAGTTAAGAATCCCTCTACCCATTTCCATGAAGGTCAAAGCTGGCCCCATTCTCCTCTGGCTTGGCTGGCCCGGATCTGATTCATCATCAAACTCTACCTTCAGGGACCAAAATCCATTTGTGTTCTTCATGGGACCTGAATAAGGGATATGTATCCCTGGACATTCAGGTGTCTGTGTCTGGGGGAGGGAGGGGCTTCAACTTAACACTGAGCAGCTCCTGCTCCAGTTCTTTCTGCCAGTCGGTGCCACTGGGCTCACCTAAAGTCATCCTGGGCTGGTAGGTCCCACCAGAAGGCCCCAAGTAGAGTGAGTGGTCAGTGTGGCTCCTTTCTAATCAGATACCTGTTACTTCATTCTCACATTTATTCATTTGGTTTCATTTATTCATTCATTCATGTTACATTCATTGATCACGTTTATTAAGGAACACCATAACAGAGAGCACTGGGTGTCAGGTCAGGGGTGGTGCTAGAAGCATCAAACAGAGCCATATCTTTAAGTAGAGCCAGTAACACATTAAAAACTAAAACCACAAGGGCAAAATCCTTCTGGGCATCATCATTATTAAGATTATGGGAAACAGGAGACTGGAACAATACTGCAGTGGGGAAGTCATTTTCCTTGCATGCGGCTGACCTGGGTTCAATCCCTGGCATCCCATATGGTCCCCCAGCACTGCCAGGGGTAATTCCTGAGAGCCAGAATTAACCCTGGAGCATCACCGGGTGTGACCCCAAAAGCAAAAATAAACAAATAAATAAATAAAATTGACATATCAAATATGTCACGGGGAGCTTGCCAGGCTCTGCCATGCAGGCAAGATACTCTCGGTAGCTTGCCGGGCTCTCCGAGAGGGGCGGAGGAATTGAATTCGGGTCGGCCATGTTGGATGCGTGCAAGGCAAATGCCCTACCGCTGTGCTATCGCTCCAATGGAGACGTTACTGAGCCCGCTCGAGCAAATCGATGATCAATGGGAGGGCCTTTACTTACTTACTTACTAAATAAAATTAAAGATGACTGCCCTCTGACGTCCTGATGGATCTATCACATCTTCCAGAAGGGCAATGGAGAAGATTATCCATGACTTCTACTCGGATCTCTTTGATAGCCACGTCCACCTGCACACATACCAAATTCCACAGGATGGATATGTTGTTCCTAACATTCTCCCTTCTGAATTCTGACACACAATTTCATTGGTAAAGAAACGAACAGCACCCGGCCCAGACAAGGTGAGACCCAAACACCTGAAGAACCTGCCGTCAGTACTCATCAATACACTGGCTCCACTCTTCACACACACTCTACCTGACTGAATGCAAGGTTCCATCCTAATGGAAAATCAGCAGGACTGTACTACTGTACAAGAAGGGAGACATCCACCACATTGGCAACTATTGCCCGATCTGCCTGTTGTCTGTTATCTACAAGCTGTTCACTTGAGTCGTCCTGAATAGGACTGGTAGAATACTAGAAGAAGTACAATCATGTGAGCAAGCCAGGTTCCACAAAGGATTCAGCACAATCAACCATATCTAAACGATACTCATGGAGGTTTCTCAGGAGTTCAATATGCTGCTCTGTCTAATGTTCATTGATTTAAAGAAGGCCTTTATTCTGTTGAGACAGAAGCAGTCATTGAAGCCCTAGCCAATCAGGGCATTCAAACTCAATACATTAGGATCCTCCGTGAGCTGTATTACATATTCACTACCAGGATCTCACCATTCTACAAGAAAGTGATCATCCATGTCAAGAGAGGGGTTCGGCAGGGTGATACCATTTCACCGAAACTCTTCAGTGCCACCCTCGAGAATGTCATGTGATGACTGGAATGGGAGGGAATGGAAGTGAAGATAGACGGTCGGCAACAACACACACTACCTCCGCTTCACTGATGATATCGTTCTAATAACACCAAACATTAGCCAAGTGGCACAAATGCTGGCCAACTTCAACCGTGAATATGGAAAGGTCGGACTAAAGCTGTATCTCATGAAGATAATGTTTATGAGAAACAGTCTCATTCCTGACGTTCATTTTCTCTCAACAGAATGAACACCTCCGAATGCAACAGTTATGTGTATCTAGGTCGAGAAGTCAAAATAACGAATGACCTGGCACCTGAGTTGCACAGGAGGAAGAGAGTAGCTTGAAACACCTTCAAGAACGTCAAAGAAATAGCTAAAAAGCCGAATAACCTCCAACTTCGGACACATCTCTTTGTTTCCACTGTTCTTCCTGCATTAACATACACCTCAGAGACCTGGGACCTACAGGATGAGAACTATTCGGATCTCCCAAAGAGGAATCAAAAGAGCTATGCTTGGAGTATAATGCTTCACTCAAGTGAGAGAAAGAATCCAGAGTTCCGACTTCCTTTGATGATCAAGAATAAGGGATGTTGTCTTGTTTGCCAAAGCATCGAAAATCAGATGGGCTGGACACATAATGAGATTTGGAGATGACTGCTGGACTAGAGCCATTACCAACTAGATTCCATGGGAAGTCAAAAGATCGTGTGACTGCCCACCTACGAGATGGTCAGACTTTTTCATCAAGACCCTGAATGATCGGTTTGAGGCTTGAGGCTCTTCGTGTTTCTAGAACGAGCAGATGCCATTGGGCTACACTAGCACATGACAAGGACGAATGGAGATGTTACTGGTGCCCATCGAGCAAATCAATGAGTAACAGGATGTCAGGTGATCAAGTGAAAATGAAAGATCATGGGGAACAAGGATCATCTCTATTCCAAGTTTAACATACTCTTGTCAACAGAGCAAGTGATTTATTCCCTGAAGCCCTATGAGATAGATTATTTTATTAGGCCCATTTAACAGAGGAGGACACAAAGGTCTGAAATAGCCTGACCGAAACCAGACACAGCAACAAGAGGAGAGCAGGAAACAGGCAACAGGTGGTCCAGGAGAGAGCATGGAACTAAGTCTTTCCCAGGCCACCAGCAGACCCATCATTACACTAGGAAGGACACAAACAACCCAGAGTCAAACTAGATTAATCCTATTTCTACAACTACACTGCTGCAGAATGCTTAGGTATAAAAATGAATAATGGAGAACAACAGAGCAGCCTAGAAAGATCCTAATATACTGACATTGTGTTATAGCAATATTATTTTGATAATGGTCATGGTCCTCCCGTTGTTCATCAATTTGCTCGAGCGGGCCCAGTAACATCTCCATTGTGACACTTGTTACTGTGTTTGGCATATCGAATACATCACGGGTAGCTTGCCAGGCTCTGCCGTGGGGGCGAGATACTCTCGGTAGCTTGCTGGGCTCTCCAAGAGGGGCAGAGAAATCGAACTCAGGTCGGCCATATTGGCTGCGCACAAGGCAAATGCCCTACCACTGTGCTATCGCTCCAGCCCCATTTTGATAACATTTGTACATATAGATACATAGATCAAGAATAGGATGGGAAGAATTTCTAGGGCAAGGATCATCTTCCTGTTTTGGAATAGATCTCTGAGTACTTATAACCTAAAAATCACACCTGGTACAGATTATCTGACTAATTAGAATTTGTCAACTAAATGAATGATGCCTTAGTGAATCCATGAGTGGGTAAATTAGTAATAAGAAGGGAGGAAGGGAGAAAGAAAAGGAGGGAGGGACAAAATAGAAATAAAAGTGATCTCTGGGTGGTAATGTTTGAGGCAAACTCTTTCTGTGTTAGATGCATGGTTTTTAATAAAAGGTAAAGGTAAAGGTAAAGGCCCTCCCGTTGATCGTCGATTTGCTCGAGCGGGCCCAGTAACGTCTCCATTGGAGACTTTGTTGTTACTGTGTCTGGCATATCGAATACTCTCGGTAGCTTGCCAGGCTCTCCGAGAGGGGCGGAGGAATCGAACTCGGGTCGGCCATGTTGGCCGCTTGTAAGGCGAACGCCCTACCCGCTGTGCTATCTCTCCAGCCCAAATAAATTAGTTGTACAATACAATAGGAAAAGAACACCCACTTAGCTTTAGTGTTAAATCTTTTTTTCCCCCAGCACACTTTTTTGGGGGGACGAGGGATTAAATCTTGAAATAAATAGAATTCAGGAAATTCAGGTCCTGTACAGATTCTATCACTAAATTAAGGCTAAAACTCAATTAACTTAGAGAGATGCCAGTATCGGATCTTAGTGAGTAAGCAGTCAATTAACACTTTAGAAATGTCTTATTTCTATCATTTGCCAAGTAGGGTTGAAAACATCTGCTGGATCTTTCCTGTAAAGCCATGTTCTTCGAATTTTAATCATATATGCTAACTTCATTCTTTTTTTCACATCTTGGTTGATTATATTTGCCACATCTGGATTCCTTCTGCAAGCTTACTTTTGACATTTTTTTCACTTTTTAGATTTAAATCATTAAAATATTCACCATTCTTACAAATACAGCAAATACAATTAACAGTAAAAAAAATTAAGCAATGGAGACAAAACAACCTAATTTCTTTCTAGTTGGGGACCTGAGTCCCCTTATGACTGAAAAAGAGATGAGGGGCAGGAGTGACAGGAGAGAAGAGTGGAAGAGAGGAAGGGGAGGGGAGGGGAGGGGAGGGGAGGGGAGAGGGTGGTGAGACCAACATAACAGAGATTACTTGTTTGATCTAATTAGGATCAAAGTGTAGAACTCGCTGTAGTAGAAATAAATTGTCTTTTTGTGATTCATTATTGTATACTGTGTCTCAGTACTCCTTAAAGAATAATGAATGTTAAAAAAAATAAAAAGGATAATGAATGTTGAGTTCCACCATAATACATCTTAGAAAACGCATATTGCAAAACAGTGCCTTAAAGTAAGTAGAGAATATGACAATATGTGGGTAATAATAAGATGAATAAAAGCAGTAAAATCTTGGAAGACTTAGGAGAGGGGTTTTATATACATCATCTCCAATCTTCACCAACACGGCAAAGGTAACTATTATCCCCATTTTTGTAGATTCAAAGGCTGATGTGGAAATTAAGGCTTTGTCTCAATGTTGCAGTGCTTTTCAGATCCTGAATTTAACCAGGGTTTCCCTGGCTTCAGAAAACATCAAAAAATCTGAGAGAAAACAGTCACTCCCCACCTCTCCCAACGTGCCCCTCCCCACCCCCAAACACACACACATTCACACACACAAGGCCTTCAATTATAAACAGGGCGGGGGGGGGGTCGGTTAGGGAGACCGTGGGCAGGTGAGAAGTTAGATTCTGGGGAGAGGTGCCTGGAAATGTTTGATAAGGTCCAAGTATTAGATGAGGTCATTGGAGTCTTCCCCTCATACGCCCAGAGAACCCCCTGGGATTCAGGTTGGTCCACGGTGGCTTGGTTCTCCTTTTGGGGCAAAAACACCTGAAAACTGGAGCCTGTGACAGTCAAAGCCTTGATACAACCCAATTGACCACTCCCAAGCAAGAATCCTCAGACCATTTCAGAACTGTGGCCTTGACTGATCAGATTCTGGGTTCCATCCTGGGCAACACACACACACACACACACACACACACACACACACACACACGGAGTAAATATAAGAAAAGCTAACATTTATGTACTCTATGCTTTGTTCCGTGCAAGCACCATGCAATTTCCATCGTCCCATATAATCCACAAGACAGACAATATCTCCATTTAATAGAGAGGAAAGCTGATAAACATAAGTTTACTGAGTCACCAACCCACTGAGTAATAAGAACTGAGAATCCAATGTGTGTGATGTCTAATCCCCAATGAATAAGAAAAAAATGGAAATAAATCATTTCTCCCCCATCCTGCTTCCTTCAGGTTAATGCCAAGAACCCATTGGGACTTCTATTATTGAAAAATAGATGGAAAGACCTGTTAGAGAGCAAACTTTGACCTGTCCCTCACCGCTAAAATCAAAGATAGCTTAAACTTCTGGGTTGAGTGAAGGCCACAAGTGTTGATGGTGGAGAAAACAGTCATTGCAGGAAACTAGGACACCAATTTCAAAAGTTAAGCGCCCCACAATCCATTGGACATCCAGAGGAAGACAATGCTGATATCATCCTTATAGTTCGGCATTCAATTTCCAGAGAATTTATGCCAGATCACTGCAACATTTCCCCCAGAATTATATAAGGAACAGGAATTGTTCTGATTCCCTGATTTATATTCTGTGCACTCACTTACAAGGGGAGTCAGAAGAAAAATTACACAGTGAACCTGGACCGTGCCCTGGTACATGGAAATAAATGAAATTCTCGGTGTGATCAAGATTTTCTCTCTCCTCCTCCCAACGAACTGGAGAGTTTCTTCAACACTCATTTCATCGCGGATCTTCTAAGTGTTTCTCCCGGACAACCTCGCAGAGCTCCTCCGATTAACACAAAGCCGAGTGCTCCTGGGCCTCCGATTAACACAAAGCCGAGTGCTCCGGGACTGTGAACTAGGATGGATTAGGTCCCCTCTCTTGACGTGGCCTCTTTGGTTGTAAAGAGGAGCTGTAAGACCATCAGATTTACAGCTGTGGCTGGAAGCTAGAGAGATTTCAGATGCCTAAAGAGAGGGGACTTATTTTCAACTCTATACATCCATCCCCTCAGAATAAGCCCAGCACAGAGTCAAGAGAACAAGAAGAGCAGGTTATGACTGTGCTTCATTTTTTTATAATTTTATTTATTTATTTTTCTTCTTATATTCATTTATTGATCACTGTGGGAAAAGTTACAAAGCTTTCAGGCTTAAGTCTTAGTCATGCAATGATCAAATACCTTTCCCTTCACCAGTACTTATTTTTCACCACCAAGAACCCCAATATACCCCCCTCCCACCTCTCCCAATGCCTGTGAGGCAGATTATTTCTACTTAACTCTTCTCTACATTGATTACATTCATTGTTTTGACAAAAGATGCACCATTATTGTTTAGAATCCCCCCCCCCACAATCAGAATTGCTGAAAAGGCATTGTGAAATACTTTGTCTTCTACAGCTGGTTATGAGAATCATATAATGTCGCGCGGATAGCGACTGCGTGGATTTAGGATTTCTGCAAAGAGCCAGATAATTACGAGATTGGTTTCTGTGCGTCTGATGTTATGGCTGTGCCGGAGCGCCGCTCCTGTGGGGCAACTCGTGACCGCGGTAGTGTGTGAAGGACGAGCTGATACCACCCCCCCTCCCATGAGACTGCAGTTGACCCGTCACCACCAGCTCATACCTGGCTTTCCTATAAGCTCTGAGGCGGTGGCGGCCACCTTGCTGTTGGGGAGACGGGGGGGGGGGGGGGGGGGGGGGCGGGG
The DNA here is from genome assembly GCF_029834395.1 of Sorex fumeus. NCBI lineage: Eukaryota > Metazoa > Chordata > Mammalia > Eulipotyphla > Soricidae > Sorex > Sorex fumeus. The sequence continues at coordinate 203,742 of NW_026606222.1, read as the reverse complement.
GGGGGGGAGGCTGGAGGGAGCAACACCCTTTCCCTCCCAGGGAGGCATGACACTGTAGTTTAACGCATGGTCCGTTCACTTTTCTGCTGCAAGCTGCCGGGCTCCGGATTAAGTCCTTTTGCCTCTGGAGCCATGGCCATGCCAGAAAGCCACTCGTGGGGGGCAACTTGTGACCTCGGTAGGGCATGAAGGACTAGAACTGTGCTTCACTTAAAACAATTTTTCCCCACTTTATTTAAACACCGTGGTTTGCAAAGTTTCATGATGCCTTTGTTACAGGTATTCAACATTCCATCACCAAGTATGACCTTCCCTCTGCCATTGTCTCCATTTTCCCAACACCCGCTCCCCCCAAGCTTGCCCCCTCAGGAGGCCCCCCCAAATTATTTAATATTACTCTGAGCAGCGCTTCATTTCATTCCCCCTTCCTTATCAGAAAGAAGCACCATTTCCAGACCAATGGTTGGGTCTTGGGGACCAATGAGTGGGGCTGCTCTATCTCCTCCTTCCTTTTCCTACTTCTCCATGCAACATTCCAGTCTGTGCTCTTTTATTTTTTTTTAATTTTTTAAATGAATCACCATGAGGTACAGTCGTGCTTCTGTTTCAGTCATAAAATGATCGCATACCCATCCCTCCACAAGTGCCATTCTCCACCACCAATGTTTCCAGTATCCAGAAGGTTACAGGTATTCAACATTTGCCTTGCCCGTGGCCGACCCGGGTTCGATTCCTCCATCCCTCTCGGAGAGCCCTGCAAGCTACCGAGAGTATCCCGCCCACACAGCAGAGCCTAGCAAGCTCCCCATGGTGTATTCGATATGCTAAAAAAGTCTCACAATGGAGACATTACTGGTGCCCACTCGAGCAAATTGATGAACTGCGGGAGGGCAGGGCTACAGACAATGCATCCCTCCCTCCCACCATCTCCATCCCATCCCCACCCCACCCAGTACCCTCCCCGCCTCTGTGGCAGGAGCCTTCCTTTTTACTCTCTCTCTCTCCTTTAGGGTGTTGTGATCTGCAATGCAGGTATTAAGTCAGCCCATGCTCTTTCCTGCTTCTGAGGGCTCTCATCAGATTTGAGGTGGGGTAGACCTCCACAGAGTTCTGAGTAGATACTACTCTATTTTGGCCCTCTTAACCCACAAAGTCAAAAACTAAATAAAATTAGCTCTTACCATTGTCTCAGACCCACAAGGAAATTGTTCTCCATTTCCTATCTGCTATCATTTGATGGGAGCCTTTCATTGCAGATCACCAGCTCTGAAGAGGGCTGGTGATCAGGTAGGCAAGGCATTCCAGTCCTCGTGCCTTTTGTCTTATGTCCTCCCTGGGCACCCCAGTGCCATCATTAGTTCTAAGACTAGACACTCAAGGAATGTCTGCTCATTTGCATTTATGGGGAAACAGACCTTTACGGGCCCCTGGGCAGTGGTAAAATACTCCCAAGTGTGGTTTGCAGACTCTTGCTCTGTATCTTCAACTCAGCAAGACAAGATATCCAATTTTTTCCCAAGCAGACTTTATTGCCAGGCTCTTAGGCTTGTCACGCTTCCATCTAAGGTAGATTTCAGAGGTTTAATTCTTAAGAAAGATAATAATATGTCAGGAACATAAGACAACAGAATCATAAACTAAATGACAAACATATAATCAATGTTTCATAATGTTTTTGGAATAGGAGGAGATGTAAGGTTTCCTCTATAATTTCTCTCCCAGACTTCATAAATAAACAATGACTCGTTTTCCCCCATGTTCAACTGATTTATAGGCAGATCTGCAAGTGGAGTGCTGCATTACTGATGCATCACATAATACACAAGTAGTAAGCGAATATAGCTGGAGTCTGATCAGCTAATGTATTAATAAAGCATCAATGTAATGTAAGGCAGTGGCCCTTATATGCGACACAAAAAATATCTGGCTACAAAACAACAAGAAGGAAGCATGAAAGAACAATATCCACAACACGGAGCCCCCAGAGATCCCCATTAATCTCAAGGGGGCCAACAGAAAACCACCAATAGAAAAATCACAAAATCATGAGTCACGAGAGACAGATTCTCAAGGTCATTGACATATGACCCAATTTTTCCCTGGTGTGTGTGTGTGTGTGTGTGTGTGTGTGTGTGTTGGGGTAGGGGGAAGCTGGAATCAGCTTTACTTTCCATTGTAAAATCCAAAATCTCCAACAAGGTCATCAATACCAGCCCTTCTTGCAGGAGGCTACACAGGCACCATTTCATGTCTGACACATTGGTCTACGGCAGAAGCTTCTGGGAAATTAGACAGGAGCCCTTCGCTGAGTGCCAAATTAACCCTTGTCATTTACTGTTTCATGCCGTCCTAGCAGCTTCCTAACAAGATTCAATGACTACAGTGGAAATGAGGCATCTTTCTCCTGAATGAGCTTCAGTGATCAGAATGACTGAGCAGCAAGCATCATGAAACATACTAGTCTGGAGGGCAAAATTACTGGGTCTTCACTGTGTGCTTGGAAAAGTTAACACTAACACCCATCCTTCCTAGGTTTGCAAATAGAGGTAAAATAGCTATATTGTATCAGCTTAAAGTGGAAGCAGTTTAAGCAGGGGTGGGGGACAATGTGATTGTTGTTTTCTAGAAGACAGGATAGAGAAAGAAGGGACAGGTGGATTATTGGGGGAGTGGTGAGTTTTAGTATTTTAGACAGGTTGGCTAGCGTGTTAGGTTCCTCATCTCCTTAGTTCTGCTTTCCTTGGCTCTTCTCCACCGAAAGAACATCTGTTTTTCTGAGTTGGATTCTGGCCGCCCTTCCTCCTTGTTTCTCAGATGATTAACTGCCTCAGCATTGTGATTTATGAACCTTGGAGTTTCCAGAGCAAGCCTGTCTGGCTGGAGAACTCAGTCCTTTTATTTCTGTTGGAAAACTTCTTGGAAGCAGGCAAGCGCCTAGAACAAGCACCGTGACGTGCTCTCCAGTCAAGCCAGACACGGGGGTGGAGAAGGGGATGTACTCTGAAAGATGTGAAATGTGACCTAATCACCAAGACTGGTTCTTCTGCAGTCACTGCTGGGAACTGCCCGACCATCCAGGAAAGATCCCAGCATCCTTGATAACTAGGGGTGGTCATGTGACTTGTTTCCCACCAGTGAGGTGTGGGTAGAAGTGACAGACCTTTCCTCCCATGCCCAGTAGGTGAGAAGCCAGTGTCCCTTCTCACTACTCTTCCTTCCATTGACCAACACAACAGAGAGGGTGTTGAGATTCAAGAAGAGGACCCTAGGTCCCTGGGTAACTTTGTGATAAGACAAAGTTCTTTCGATGAGCAAGAAATCTACTTCTTCTTTTTTTCTTTTTAGGTCACACCCGGTGATGCACAGGGGTTACTCCTGGCTCTGCACTCAGGAATTACTTCTGGTGATGCTCGGGGGACCCTATGGGATGCTGGGAATCAAACCAGGTCTGTCATGTGCAAGGCAAATGCCCTATCCACTGTGCTATCACTCCAGCCCCAGAAATCTACTTCTTGAGCATAAGCTCACTGAAGTTATCTGCGACTATTACCTTGATTAATAACACTTGATTAATCAAAGTACTTCAGTGGAAAGAAGGCTCAAGCCAGGATGCCTGACAGTGAGCAACGTGTGGCCATGATGCCTCAGGATGAAGCTGTGCTTTCCTTGTTTTCCAGTCGCCACGGGAATCACCCTTCCACTGATCAATCATTCAGACCCCATTCTGATTTCCAGAAGCTACTTCACCATTTCTAGTACAATCTGTATCTTGCTTCCTATGTTGCCTTTATCCTATCTTCACTCGAGCGGGCCCAGTAACGTCTCCATTGGAGACTTTGTTGTTACTGTGTCTGGCATATCGAATACTCTCGGTAGCTTGCCGGGCTCTCTGATTATCTTCACTAAAGTTTTCAAAATCCCAACGGAACAGTATGCACCTCCCACCAGTTTATTATGCTAATTAACACCCCCCTAGACCTCAACATCAATTTGTTAGGAAAATATTCCTTGATGGATGACCCAGGAACCATCATAATTAATCATTGTAAGTTTTAGGGCACTAGATTTTCCTAGCTAGTCCTTATCATAGAAATAATTCTTTGGGGTGGGGGATAGGGGAATAATTCAAAGGACTGTAGCACATTCTTTGCATACTCAAGACTCCAAGTTCAGTGCCCAGTGCTGAACTGCACTCAAGTCCAAGTATCATCCTAGAAACCCCCCATACTACTGAACTCAAGCAGCACAGTGCCTCAGGGCCTGAGCATCAAACCATCCAGTCCTTAGCCAAGGAAGGACCCTTGAACTTCCTGAACATTGCTTGAGAGATCACCAGAAAAACCTTCAAAATAGAGATTAGGGGGCCGAAGCAATAATATAGTGTGAAGGGCATTTGCCTTGCATACAGCCAATCTGGGTTCAATCCTCAGCATCCCATGTGGTCCCCTGAGCAGCACCTCTAGGAGCAATTCCTGAGTGCATACTAGGAGTTATCCCTGAGCATCTCTAGGTGTGACCCCAAAAGAAAAAAATCATTTAAACTTATTTGTTTATTTTTCGTCTATTTGACTCATTTTCATCTCCTCAACTGGGTCCACATTTTGCCCACCCTTTTGTTCAGCAATATCTGGGAAAATAGATAGATAGATGATAGATATATAGATAAATAGATATCTGGCACTCAATAAATAATTATGGATAAATCATACCAAAGTTATAGAATGCGTACTTAATTCTGAGCATCCGTGTTTTTCTCCTTTAATCCCTTCCCCAAATGCTATCAAGTGGTTACTGCTATTGTTCTAGGTACAAAAACACTGTGATTCTGGGAAAGCAGATATAATACACCCAGACATGGGTAGTTTACAAGGGCAAAAGTGAAATTTGAAGGCAAATCTGCCTGAGTTAAGGCCTTTCTCTGTATATTTGTAAAGAAATATTTCTTAAAGTCATCTCTCTAGACTGCTTTCTATCTTTTAATAACTCACATGCATCATTTTATAGACTCAACAATGCGTATGTGTTTTATTGAGATGTAATTTGCTGATAATGACATGCAATATAAAAGGGCATAATGGTTTCATCAGCTTTACCAAATATAGACGGCCCTGGAACCCACACATCTAACAAGACATCAGTTATTTGCTATCAACCCGTAAAGCTCTTTTGTATCCCTGATTTTCAATCCCTCTTCTCCCCTACAAGTTTTCTTAAAGATTTTCACAACTAGCTGGTTTTCTCTACATTTCAGAACATCACAGACATACAATATTTCAAATTTTTTGTTTGTACAGATCAGTAGTTCATTTCTTTTGAGTTGCTGAGTAGGGTTCCATTGGGTGGATGTACTGTATTGTGTTTCTCTGGACACTTGATGGTTTTTTCAGCTGCACTAAATTTAGGGCTATTCTGACTGCACTGAATTTAAGGCTATTCTATGGACATTCTTAAGTGTGGACATGTATTATTTCTTGTAAAACCCAGAAGGGGAACTGCCTCATTATAGGCAGGATGTATGTTTAACTTTAAGAACCTGCCAACCATGTTTTAATGTGCAAGCACTACACCAGTTGGCACTCATATCAACAGTCTGAGAGAATCTAAGAGTTACCTCACTTTCTCTGCAATTCTGGGGATAGTTTGCCATTCCAGAGGATATAAGGTAATTGCACTGTCATTTACCTGATGACTAATCCTGCTGAAATTTCTTCCAATACTTCTAGGAGATTTGTGAATGGAACTTGGTGGAGTGTCTATTAAGCCCTGTGCTCAGTCTTCTCAGGTGATTTCCAGAACCAGGAGTGCCAAGATGATGCCTTGTAAAATTGCCTGTGGATATTCTAGATCTAATAACTCCATAAATTTCATAACCACCACACTAAACCCAAGCTGAATTGACATCATCAAGCTATTAAAAAAGGAATCTTCAGCTGTCGGGTGCTTTTGATACTCCCATACAGCTCGAAAGTGCCACCTTTCCTAAAAGGAAGTAAATTGTGAGTGCTTAGCCATATGAGGGCTCAATTATCACGTTTGCCCCTCAATTAGGAGATGACACCCACTAATTGGGTAATAGTGTGCCTAAATGGCCAATTTGTGTGGGCAAATTGAAGGCAGGACATATGCAAACTCGCCTTTATGTAAAATGTTGGTCATATTAAACCTAAGTGTCATTGCATGTCAATCCCAGGGACAACCGTTCATCACCACCTCTTTCTAAGCGAGTCCTTTTAGCCAAAGAAGTTCTTGATATCTGATATCTGGGTCTCACAAAAGACATAATAATGTATCGCTTCCATGACACCTAATATTAAAAACGCACCATGCCATCTTCCTGGCAAAAAAAAAGAGAATCATGTGTATTTTTAATGCAATGCCAGGGATTAGATCCAGAGACATACATAACACTGAGCCACATTGAGTGTTTATAACCATCTTAGAAAATGGTTAATGCTGCCTGACTTTGATGGGAAAAGTCACCTCTCTCTGTTCATGAAGGAAACATCATTCTCCCAGAAAAGGAAGCTTAGCAAGGGACTAAGCATATCAGAAACATTAAAAGCATCTCTATGGTTCTCAGTCTCTACCATCTGCCAGGCATGGTGCTAAACACCAAGTATTTGGTCACACTGTGTTCAGACCGATGTCCTTTCTACCATCTTGGCGCAGGGGTGATGCTTCTGGGTACAAACCTGACTGTGTTGCTGCTCTGGCTAAATCACACGGTCCTCCTGAAGTTGAAAGTCCTTTCCACACTAAGAAGGTATGCTCTACATCCTCCCTCAGAACCTTGGAGAAGTTACTGGAACATTCTCCTTCACCCTTGTGTTCACCCCAGAGCCCTTGTGAACATCCCTACCATAATCCACTCTCCATCCTTATCCCACACCCTTTCACAATCACTCGACACTGTTGATCAATTGTTCTATCTAGGCTGGACTTGACCCAGAGCTGAGTCTCTGCTCCTTTCTCTTGACACTTACTCCCTCTTCCAGCACCCTGGCTTTCGGGTCCCTCTCAACAAAAAGCATTTAAACTGTGCTTTGTAGCCCCAAAGCTCAGCCCCAAAACTCAGACTCAACCATCCAATGACCTGGCCAGCAGATGCCCCCCTGGGTATCTTGAGGAGCATCTCTAGCATGCCCCACCAACTACTGACCCCACCACTAACCCCCAAACAGGTCCCTTTGTCACCTTTCTCATCATCTTTGTCTCTTCTTCTGAAGACACACTGGAAAGGTGTCAGCTTTAAGCAATTATATTTTATTCTGTTTTAGGTAACATAGTTGTACTAATTGTTAGTGTTTATGGTGTTGATGCAAATAATCACTGCACCCCCCGCACCATCACCAAAGTGTCCAGGACCCTCCATTAATGCCATTATGGTACTTCTAGTCCACCTCTTGGTCAAACATCCAGTTTCTTCTGCCTGCTCTGCCTTCAGAGAAGGATTCTAAGTCTAACCATTCTCCATGACTTCTGGAACAAAATGAGGTCCCCAGCTGCTGTTTTTTCCCTCTCCTGCTCCACCAGAGAGCCCGGCAAACTACCAAGAGTATCTCACCCTAACAGCAAAGCCTGGTAAGCTACCCGTGACGTATTCAATATGCCAAACACAGTAACAACAAGTCTCAAAATGAAGATGTTACTGGGCCTGCTGGAGCAAATCGATGAACAAAGGGAGGACAGTACTACAGTGCTCCACTTGTTATTTTCTTTCCCTAACTTCCTATTGTCTATTCTCAAGACTACAGCCTGCTCCCCAAACCATAGGTTTAACCAGTCAGTTTCCTTTACCACACCCTCTCCACGCCAAAACCCTTCTCTTCTTAGAAAAAGAATCCTGCATCCTCCCCAGACCAGGTTCTTTTCTTCTACCCTCTCCATCTGAATACAAAGGCATAATTAGGCTTGAATCTACCTCCTAACCACAGATTTTACACCCTAATGCAGTCCTACATGGTATCAAATGTCAATATAATCCATCACCTGATGATAACCCCTGTTACCATTTATGGAGAGTTCAGCCCGTCCTCCTGTCTCTCCTCTTGGTTGCTGTATTCTAGAACTTAGAAAAATTGAGCCAAGACTGGAATTGCTCCATTAGGCTCTGCGTGGCACTCAAGTTTGCTTTTCTTTGGCCAAATATGATGTCGGTAGCAAGTACTGAGCCCACAATGACAAAAAGCAGCCACCAATGATTGTATTGATTCTGTCTCACTTGACACAAATGTCTCTCAAGAGCTTGCAGATTTCTGCCACGTGACCTTAAGCAGCGACCAAAGCCGGGTCCCCAGGTGGTGCTAGGTAGATCTTGTTTTACTGAAGCCCCTTGCTGCTCTGCTTCCCAATTTCAAGCAAATCAGACAGCCTGATATGAGGCTTCTGCACCAAATGGTATTTACTAGAAAGATCCAAGCAAGTCTGTTTCCTGATGAAAACTTTGCTCCTTTCCTTTGTGGCACTAGGGACATGAGCCTTGCTCCTCTTACCAAGGCTCCTTTTCACTAACAGAACCCACATTTTGTCCAGGGGTGCTGACAAGCATCCTTTCCAGATTCCCTGCAGTAACAGACGAGCACATGACTCCATCCTGGCCAATGAGCTGTAAGTTCAAGTCCACTGGGTTCCCCCCAAAGCCATTGCTCTCCTGATGAAAATTCAGTCAATGCTACAATTCTTGGCTCTGTTTTTTCCCCTGGGAAGTATGCCACAATGCCATGCCAGAGAGCGTGTGCCCACGTTAACAGAGATATATACTAAGTGCCTCGGTGCCTCAGAAAAACAGAAGCAGTCTCAGGTTCTGAGATCATCTCTGGATCTCAACACAAATCAGCCTCTTCCTAAATCTCTCCTGCTTTCATTACAGAAGCAATAAAGGCGCATCGTCTTTGCTGATGCAACTGTATTTCAGGATTTCTGTTCATGAAGCCGAACTGAAACTTGTCACCTGCTTTGATTACCCCTTTGAGCATCTATTCCTATAAATTATCTTATTAAAGCAGAGTCAAAAAGGCCATTCAATGAGGACAGTGAGAATGCCCTTCCAACCCCCCCCCCAAATCAACATTTGCTTTTGCATCAGTCAACTCTGTCCATTCATCCCTTCCAGGAGTATTAATTTGCAAAATCTCACTGCATATAGCTACAATTAAAAGAGTCCATCTGCAATGACTAATAAAACTGCCCACTTGGTCTTACCTGCATTCTCACATGGCTTGACGCTGATCTGGACTCTAACATCGCACTGGCTCTTTAGGTCAGGCCTTCTTCCATCTTCTCCTTCTCCTCCATCTCCTGGAGCAGAAACACCTACTAGCTGGACTAGCTGGCCGCCTCCACCCCTGGACCATTCAAGCCAGTTCTATCAGCCCACTCACATCTTCCACACAGTCTTTTGAACTCTTTTAGATTGGGAAAGGAGAGCATGAGGCTATTTGTGATCCTCTTCAAGTTTAAAAGTACCTGGTTAGACAGAGGTCTGGTTAAATGACCACCCTTCAGGATGGAACATTCTGAATTTACACGATTCTCTCTTTTCCCACCTCCCCACGTCTCTCAACCCCTCACATTTCCCGTTAAGCAAAACTTCAAGACAATCAGGAAATGCCACATCGCCTTTGGCTCCATAGATGAGACCCAGATTAGTTTGGTCATTTCATTTTCCTGCAGACGCTCAGTCTTTTTTCATTTTTTATTTATTTTTTTACATACGTAAAGGAAGAATTCAATCAACTCCCAAGCGAACAGAAGATAAATGCCAGTTTGTGAGAGTGAAAACACGGGAAATAGTTTTAGGAATCTTGACTCACTGAAACAAAATGCCTCCCTGGTGCTTTTTGTTTTTGTAATTCTCTCCGGAAACAAAGATCCCATCTCCCCTCCCCGTCCAGGAAAAGGAAGTCACCTGCATTTCAGAAATAGGTTCTGGAAGGACAGTTCTGTGTGTGTGGAACACCAGCCAAGAAATCACCGCCACTCCCTCTGTCTGGGCACGGCTGCTCCCAGGAAGTGGGGGCAGCTAAGTCTTAGGTTTGGCAGATTTCCTTCCCTCTCCCACAGAGTGTAAGGTCCCTTGGGATCCCGAGGGAAATTCCAGAGTGCCCCCTCCCTGGTAAAGCCTTGAGATGTAAATTCTGTCTCCACTCGTTGACTCTTCCTAATTGGGATGTAAATTCTGTCTCCATTTGTTGACCCTTCCTTATTGGGATGTAAATTCTGTCACCATTTGTTGACCCTTCGGTATCTGTACCTCTGTTAGTAACTTTTCCCTTAACTGCCTCAACGGGAATGCAGGAATGAGCTGTAAATTAAAGGGAGCCAGGTAAACATAGAAGATAACCAAACGTCTGAGTTAGGAGATACCCGCTAGCCGCCCATGAAATGCGTGGGCTCTGCTGTAATGGTCAGTGAAGGCCTATATCAGATCCCCTTTGAAGAAGTTCGGGGTCTTGCCTGATGGCTGGACCCTGGCTAGCCAGCTCAATAAACTACCTGCTTGCTGATTGCATTCCTGCGTGGTCCTTGCTTGTGGTCGGAGATCCAGAGTCATGCCCTAACACAGAGATCTTTCAGGAAGGAACAATGAAGCTTTGCCCAGTACCTTAACTCTGCACTCCCTGCAGTTCAATCTTCGTAGCTGGGTGTTATGCAGGAGCAGGATGGTGCTAGAGAACTATTTGTTTGGGGAGGTTGGGAAGCACTCTCCTGTGCAGTCAGATGAGTCAGTTGGGCCCCTGCTTGATACCAGTTACAATCTCACCAAATAATCACAATTCCAAAAATTGCCAAATTCCAGGGGGCAACATGACCGCCCTCCAATCAATGGACTGCGGAGTCTGCATGTACCCGGATGGTGAATTTCCAGTGTCTTGTGCACCCCTGAACTGCATCTCCCGAACACACACTGGAACAACGTGTCACCTTCAGGAATAAAAGTAATCATTCAACCCTTCCTACCTTCTTTTCTTCCTACCTTCAGGAAAATAATGAACATGCAACTGCCTCTCCAGGAACAAAGATGCATGTATTGGACCCAAACAGTAGGCAGGGCACTTGCCTTGCACTCTGCTGACCTGGGTTCAATCCCCAAGCAGTGCCAGGAGTGTTCTTTGAGCACAGAGTCAGGAGTAACTCCTTAGCAGCTATGGGTGTCCCCCTCCCCCGTAAAATAAAAGAAAACAAATGCATTTGACTGTTTTCATCATCTGAACTAAAACGCAATGACTTAGGACCAAAACTGTCCATATTCCTTCTCTGCTCTGACACTCTTCTGAAGTCTCATTTTCTCCCTCCCTCTCTCCCTCTCTCCCTCCCACCCTCCCTCCCTCTCTTCCCTCATCTCCCTCCCTCCCTCCATCCCTCCCTCACTCCCTTCCTTCTCCTTTCTTTCTTTCCTTTCTTTTTTCTTTCTTTCTTTCTCTTTCTTCTTTTCCCTCTTTCCTTTTTAAGTCAGATTACTTGCCAAAATGTCTACACATTCCTAGCACTGTAGCACTGTCCTCCCATTGTTCATTGATAGGCTTGAGCGGGCACCAGTAACGTCTCCATTGTGAAACTTGTTGCTACTGTTTTTGGCATATAGAATAAGCCACAGGGAGCTTGCCCAGCTCTGCCATGCGGGCGGGATACTCTTGGTAGCTTGCCGGGCTCTCCAAGAGGGACAGAGGAATTGAACCTGGGTTGGCCACGTGCAAGGCAAACGCTCTACCCTCTATGCTATTGCTCTGGCCTACACATTCCTATAACTATATAATTTTATATATTTTATATTTAAAATATAAAGTTTATATGGGACAGTTATAGAAATATATGTCATTTTGGAGCCGCACACTGCAGTGCTCTGGGCTCCCTTCTGACAATGTTTGGGGGCCCAGAGGTAGTGCCCAGAATCAAACTGGGGTCAGCCTCATGCAAGCCAAACAACCAAACCCTTGTACTAGCTCTCCAGCTCCGGGCACTGTTAATTTAAGAGCCCCGAGTCCTAGCTTCTCTTGAAACATTAGACAGTTCATCCACACCAAACCTCTGTGCCCATCAGCTGGAGATGACAAACCCTCAGGCTTTGAATGGGGTCACTTCTCCAGGCCCCTCATTTTCCACCCAGCCCCTGGCCTCAGTTAGACCCCTGAAGGCATCATAATGTGGGATCCCTATTCCTCAGAGAAGATCCCCTCTCTGACCTCAGCTTTCCAGAGAAGACAGAGGAAACATCCAAGATGGCCACCCTCTCTCAGGGAGGTTTCCAAAGAGATTCAAGCTTGAACCCCATTCTTCCCCAACTCCCCTCTCCAGAAGGGGCATCATTCATCTAGTTGGTGAGCTTCCAGTAACTCTCACTTTCCCTCTAAAGCAGCAAAGGTCTCTGCTTCACGGGTTGGTCTTGTCAGACAGTATGGGGAGGAGGTCTCGTGGGTCTTTGAGGTCTAAACAGACCTCCCCTGGAAATAAGCCTCACCTCGGAAAGGCTTATTCTGAACATCCTAAGGGTTACCCCTCAGTCACACAGATAGCCCTCAGGCAAGAACGTCAGGACCCCACCCTGCTTCCCCGAAGTTCCATCCCGAGATCCAACCCCCCAATTCCCCACCTCTCAGGATCCCTGCTGATCACTCTGCACATGAAGTCCACAAGACATGGAAGAAAACAGGGATATTACATTGAGCTGCTAAAGTGGGATAGTCAGACCGACATTGTTTCACAAAGAAATCCGAGAGGTTTCTGAACCTCAATATTCAAGAAGGCAAAAGAAACCATCAAACCCAAACTTCGTTCACCTGCCTTTTTCTGACAGGGACCCCCCTGTCTGATGCCTATACAGGGCTTAAATAAATACATACATATACATGCAGGACTGGAGTGGTATTACAGTGGGTAGGGCGTTTGCCTTGCACACAGTCAACCAGGGTTCAATCCCTGGCATCCCACATGATCCCCTGGGTACCCCCTGAGTAACTCCTGAGTACAGAGTCAAGAGTAAGCCCTGAGCATTGCTCAGGTGTGACCCAGATGCTCCCCATCCAGTAAAAAATAAAGACATGTACACAGAAATAAATATATGAATGAATGAATGAATGAATGAATGCACGATATTTCCTTGCACAGGATCTCTTTTTATCAGCAAAAAGTAACATAGGAAGCATCAGGACCTCCATTTAAATCTCCAAGTTTAAATCTCCACAGTTTAAAGCCACATTTCCCTGTGGCTGGCGGCTTCTCCAAGCCATGGAGGAGTATGGTTGAGCTCCGGGGGCTTTCATTTTTCTCCAAGATTCAGTCACCACGTGTTATCACTCATAAGAGTGCCTGAGTGGAGTTCATGCCCAATTCAATCAGCTAATCAGTGGCTGAATAAATAGCAGAACTACTACATAAAAAAAAAAGAGTGCCTGGACTATGCAACAGCCACACACGATTATCAAAGTATCCTCATTCTCAGGCTGATCTGTGCTGCGCCATGGGGTCTTCCTATATGAAATAAAATAAGGGTGCACAGAGCACTCGCAGGCAGAAAAGCAAGGAGCGCCTTCGTGCTTGCAATCTCTTGGGGGAGAAACCAGATCTGCCTTTGTGTGAACTGTCAGTGGGAAGCAAAGGTGAGGATGGCGTCGTTGCTTCCCACATACCTGGTGGAAACCCAGAGGGATGCCTGAGCTCAAACAAAAATTTCTCTGAGTGTATCTTCTGAAGTCTTGCACTGGAGATTTGGTTTATTTGTTTGCTTGGGAGTCACACCTGGTGATGCTTAGGGGTTTCTCCTGGCTCTCAGAAATTACATCTGGCATTACTCGGGGGACCATACGGGGATGCCGGGATAGAACCTGTGCAAAGCAAGTACCCCACACACCCTACTATGTCTTCAGCGGCATCACCCAAGATTTTTAACAAGGCTTTCACTAACCACAGTGTTTTCCCTGCTATTTCATTGTCCATAAAATTCTCAGCCCTTCTCCCAAGTCAGATTCCTGCCACCTATGTGTTTAATATTTGATTTCCTCCACTCACACCCACTCCCCACAACAGCAACCCCCTCACAGGGCCACAGATGCACCTACACTTATTTATCTGTCTCTTGATTTTAGTCTCCAACTTTAGGTGGCTTTATGCAGAAAAACAACTTACAAATGACATTTCTATAAAAAATGCCTGGGGACCTCAAGGCCAGCCAGACATTGGCTGGGCATGTGACTCAGTGATAGAGGAGGAATCTTGTAAGTGTGAGGTCACCAGGTCACTGTCATCATCATCATCATCATCATCTTTCTCATCACATCACATGCCACAAGCTTGAAGACTAAGTATGAAACCAGTGAAAACAGTCCAGGTATGAGAAAAATTCTAAATAGCCCAGGGTCTGGAGTGATAGGACAGCAGGTAAGGCCAACCTGGGTCGGTTCCCAGTATCCTGCAGGGTTTCATAAGTCCCACCAGGAGTAATCCTTTTCTTAAAATTTTTATTAGTGAAACACCATGAGGTACAGTTATAGACTTATAAATTTCTGTGCTTGGGTTTCAGTTATACAATGATCAAGTACCCATCCCTCCACCAGTGCCCATCCTCCACCACCACGGGTCCCAGCATCCCTCCCACCCCCCATCCCCCCATCCTACCATACCTCTGTGGCAGGGCATTCCCCTTTGTTCTCTCTCTCTTCTTTTGGGCACTGTGTTTTGCAAGAGAGGCATTGAGTGGCAATCATGTTTGGTCTATAGACTACTTTTATCATGCTTCTCCCACCCTGGGAGGGTCCTCACAACACCCTTTATTTGGTGCTCTCTTCTCTATCTGAGCTTCCTTTTCACCTAGCACATGTGGCTGGCCTTCAAGTCATGGAGCAAAAGGAGTAATCCTTGAGTGCAGAGCCAGGCGTCAGCCTTGAGCACCACTGGGTATAGTCCAACAACCAAAAAAATTTAATAAGAAAAAAAATTTTTTTAAAGAGGCCTCAACAATTACTTCCTATTCACAAGAATTTTGGTTCACCACCTTCTTCGGAGCTGGTCAAGGTGGTGATTCTGTTCTCTCTTACTTTTCCCTGCTTTCAAGTTACAGGAGAAGACAGCACCAGGTTTAAGTCATGAACTCCTCAGAAAGAAGACTTGGGAGAGTTAGAGCTGCAGGGCAGCTCACTGGGCTGGAGATCGGAAAGAAGGATGGTGAGTCCAGAGGCCACCAGGAGAGGCCACACATGGCTTCAGAGAAGGCCAGTCTTTGTCCAGTAAAGCCTTTTCTTTTCAGTGAACTGGATGGGGCCCCTCCATCCACTTTCAAGAGGTCAATCTGCTTAACCAAAGTTCATGACATCAGTGTCCATGTGCAGAGAAACATCTAGAACAGCTTCTCTCGATTCGAGGGAGGGGGTCATGTGCCCCACCCCATAATCCCCCAGGATATTGGTTTTCTTTGGAATGGAGACTCCCTCATTGGTGCTCAGGGGGCCCCAGGGGTGGGGGCCCTACCAGTCTGTCTTGGCCAACTTGGCTAGAGCCTCAGTGCCTGAGGATGCAACACCACTTGGGCCCTTGGGTACTAGAGGCACCTGGGATCCCCAGTACCCACCATGGTGGTTTCCAGAACCATGTGGTGTCAGGAACCAAACTTGGGCTGATGCGTGCCAGGCATATGTTCTAACCACTGTATCTCCCAGCCCCACAGGATGGTTTTACAGCTCAGGAGGGTGACTTTTAAGGAGATCTGGGCCTGTGTTTTGTCTGTTTTGGGAAATTCAAGCCCTGCGGAAGGAGAGCAGGAGGGAAAGGGCTAGGAGATGTCCTGGGCTTTCTCTGTGCCTCCCTTAGAAAATCCAACAAGGTCCATATCAGTTGGACAGAATCACTGTGTTCGTAATTCTGAGACTCTCCACAGTCTTCTGGAGTTTTCTATCTCAGCCCAGCCCAGACAGGCAAGTGGCAGCCATACATGCGCCCTCTGATGCACCTTCACGGGCATCCCAGGGCAGAGCGCAGAGACAGTGACAGGCCACGGAGCAAATCCCACTCTCGCTCGGGGACTCAAACCTCTGTCCATCTGTGCCTCCCATGTCCAAGCCCCTTGACAGCCGTGGCAGCCAAGCTGGTTCCTTTCTCCACGATTTGTCCCTCTGCACTTCCCATGTCACCCCAGGCCTTCCAGGCTGTTCGTTCTGTTCAGCCCATCAGCCCAATTCTGCGCCGGCTTTTGTCTGCTTGCCGGATTTCAAGAGCTTGTGACTTGAATCTCTCTGGTATGCCCTTAAGAGTTTATGCTGCTCCCTCACCCCGCATCCCTACCGCCTGTCACCCATCACAGGCTCTCCAAGTGCCCTCCATGCTGCCTGGCTCCCCATGATATCACTAACTTTGGGTCTCCCCAAATTGGCTTTATTCCTTCCCTTTATCCCCCAATCTCCATGCAGGTCGATATGGCTGGGTTTGCTAAATGTTACTGAAACTCCTTTTGTCTCTCAGTCTCCCGAGCAGCCGATGCCTTCCTGTGGCCTGTGTCCAGGAGGGAGCTGTGGTGTTTACCCCCCAATCATATCTACAATGCTACCAGGTGGGTTCAACGCCTCCTCGCCACAGTGGGGCCCTGCCCCCAGGGGCAGCGAGGATCAAAAGAAAACTATCCAAGAGCTCCCTTTGTGTAAAGCCCTGAGGATAGTGCCCCTTTGGCCTGGTGAGGGTCCTGAGGACCATGCAGGGGGGGGGGGGGCTGAGGATGGAGCTCTGAAGAAGGTAGACTGGGGTGCTAAGGAGGATATGGGTACAGTGGCCAACCCGTGCCCACCTCACCACACGCCTGATTGCAGAGCTCTGCACTGGGGCCAGAGGGTCTGGGTAGGGAGGAGGATTCCTCCCCCTTCCTGGGGAAGGCCCCACATCTCCTGCCCAGGTGCTTGCCTCTTGGCAAAACAGCATGATGCAATGAGGGGGTCATCAGTATTGGAGTCTCAGCTCTATGGGTGATGCTAGAGGCATTCCTGACTTTTTCTTAGTCCTGTCCAGACCCAGGCACTCTCCCTGCTATGCTAGGAGAACACTGTTTGTTGTTAGGGTTTTTTTGTTTTTGGTTTTAGTTTTTTGTTTTTGGATGGTGCTCAGGGCTTACTCCTGGCTGTGTTTGGGGATCATTCCTGGCAGTGCTCAGGACACCCTTTGCTTTGCTCGCAATCAAACCAGGGTTGGCCATGTGCCAAGAAAATATCTTAACCTTTGGACCACCTCTCCAACACCATGGAGATCATTGTTATCTAGAAAAAAGCCTGAAATAGTGAAGTATACGAACACAAAGGCAGTCAGCTTCATCAAGAGAACTCCCACCCCCCAAAAAACCATCCCCTACAAAACAACCACATTGAGACACCCCCTCCTCCTCCAGCCCCCACCAAGGGTTAGCTAGTGCCATGTTTTCATCTTTGCAATGATCTGAGAACATCTTCATCTCCACCAAGTGGAGGAAACCGAGGTCCAGATCAAGTGGGCCACCTTGGCTGAAATTACACAACTGGGGTGTGGTGGGTTGGGAGGCAAGAAAGCCAGCAGTCAGAGTTCAGAGTCACCACTTCTGTCCCGGCCAGAGAGCACCTCTTTCCGCTGTCCAGTCAGAGACATCCGTGGACTTGGCCAGTCTCCAGGCACTCGCTGGAAAACTGCCACTTTTGTCTCTTCCCATTATTGGATTCAAAGTTTCTGCTCCATCCCAGTCTGACAATCAGTACAAGCTTCTCATTAACTCTGGATTTTACCTTTTAATGTATAAAACCTTATTACTTAAACCAACCACATAGGTGATGACTCCCCTTTTTAGTCCCTAGACTGTGTTTGCCAGCCGAAATAATAATTCATGTGATGAGGACAAGAAGGAATACTGCCTCCTGGCTGGAATTTATCCCAGTCCCGGAGATCAATATCATCCAGTCCCGTACAGTCTCGAGCTGATGCAATTAAGACATGCTGTGTTTGTTTGCATTTTTTTGCATAGATTCTACTGGGTGCTATTTGTTCTCCGCAAATATCTTTCAATAGCCAAATCTGCAAATCCTACAGATAAATAATTTTTTTGGAAACAGAGTACCCACCCCCCGTCATGTTAATCATGATTCTTTGGTTGCAAGTGACAGAAACTCAATTAGAACTGACTTCAGCCCAAAGCAAGGGGTAGGGGGAGAGGAGTGGCCCTACCCGAAGTTCAGTGGGAGATATAGAGCTTCTGGAACCTTCTGACATGGTGTCCCACTCGTGAAAGCAGGAGATGATTGGCAATTCCTTTACAAAGCATCCAGGGGCTGGAGCGATAGTACAGCGGGAAGGGCATTTGTCTTGCGCACAGCAAACCTGGGCTCAATCCCTGGGAAGTATGGGAGCACCGCCAAGAGTGGTTCCTGAGTGCAGAGCCAGGAGTAAACCCAAGCATCACTGGGTGCATGGCCCCCACACAGCCAACCAAAACAAAAAGTCAAATGCACAGGGTTGGGAGACAGTTCAGAGCTTAGGAAGCATATTCCTCACCAAGGTTTAGTTTCAGGCACAAAATCATCCCCTGGGCATTGCCATGGACAGTTAGGGGAAATGCCCAGCATTGTGGGAGTCCAAGCAGGATCACATTCTTGGCACGTGACATTGAACCACCAACCTGGTTACCTGAGACTTGCTGGTGGAGCTCCTGGCTTTCTGAGCAGCACTTAGGAAGTTCTCCCAAACAGTTAAGCGTTACTTTGTCAGACACCCCAAATCTTTCCACTTCCGGGTATTTACCAAAAGAAATCAATGCACATGTCCCCGCCAAGATTTGCACCCAGATACTCCGAGCACGTCTATCATAGCTAGAGACTACAAATGTCTCTCCCTGGGTAAACGGGTCAACAACAGGCCACTGACTTGTCCATCACATTCACTTGTCTTCATTCCAGTGAATGCTTGGAACATGACACAACAGGAAAGAATCTCAAACGCATAGTGCCACAGAGAAGAGGCCACTCGACCCCCCACCCTCCCCTTGGTGGGTTTATTCAGCATGGTTCTGCATCTGTGTAATTCTAGATGAAGTGACTTGAGGAGACCTCAAGGTGTGAATGGATAGGTTCGTTCTCTCCATGGCGGGGCTGCCTTGCCTCAGACTTTGCTGGCCTCGGTGAAGTTTCCTGTCTGCAGGGCAGAATTCACAAACCATGTAGAGAGCAAAGCCAGGAGGGAGATGCTGGATTGCCAGACAACAGACTCCATACCAAAGAGAGACAGAGCTGGTGACAGGAAGAGGCAGAGATTCCCAGGGCAAAGGAGACTGTCAGCTTCTCTCACTGCTGGGGGATCCTGTGCTGGGGCTCGCACCAGCCAGCTGGGCACAGGGGGCATCTGGGATCACCTCTGACAATGTCAGTTTGAAACACCCCTGCTCCAAGCCCTCCCATCCCTCCCCCAACACCAAAGGACTAATCTTCTTTTGTCACTGATCCCAGAGACTGAGCCCAGGGGCTAGAGGGCAGAAGAGGTGACACCCGTATGGGACCTCACTCACTCCAGAGGCAGGTGGCAGGTTGTTGGGTCCAATTCCAGACGGAAACTCTTGTGTGTGGGGAGGCTGTTCTGACACCCTCACCCTCCTCGTGCAAAGGGGTAAAATGTCTATATCTACAGGCAGGCAACGTTTTACTGTTCTGGTCACACTGGTATGATGGAAATAGGTTGTCTTTATGCTACTGATGAAGAATGATTCAGAGCAGCCTGAGCAATAGGACAGAGGGGAGGATACTTGTCTTGCTTGTGGTCCGCACCACATAGGGTCCCCTGAGCCCCACCAGGGGTGGTCCCTGAGCTCAGAGCCAGGAGTAAACCCTGCAGGCTGTGCCCCCACTCCCCCCAAAAAGAATAATGTGGGGTGAGTTTTTTTCTCCCAGACTGTGGGCCCAAGAGGACAAACCATGGACTGGAGAGATCATAAAGGCAGTTGTCTTGCAAGCAACTCCGATTTGATTCCTGGGCCCTCAAACAATGATAGGAGCAGGAGTGATCCCTGAGGACAGAGCCAGGAGCAACCGCCAAGCATCACGAGGCCCAAAGCAGGTCTCATTAATAAGCCCAGAGTCCAGCAAGCCTACCATCTTGCCTTGGGGCGAGGCTTCCTAGGATAACATTTCTCTCCATCCTCCTTCACCAAGCTCCCTTCCTGGAGTAACTCTAGGGTCTTCTGTCTGTCTGGGATGCCAAGGCACTGCCCCCTCCCACTGCCAATCAGTGTTCTCAGTGAATCTCCACACCCAAACATCACTGCATCTTTGCTGTATGCCTTCGACCCATTCTCTTGACTTTCTGTGCCACTCTCTGAGCCTGAGAATTTGGATGAAACTGTCGGGTACTCCCCACTGAGCAGACATGATAATGAAATAAGATACACAGGCCCACTGATACCTCGTGAGCAGGTTACCTCTCATGGCTGGGGGCCATGTCCATTTCCCTGGAGTGATGGAGTCTGCCTGCCTTGGGCACCGGCTGCATCCCAGACTCCTTGCCTCCTGGGCTGTTCGTGTGCTTGTCTTTTTGTTGCCAGAACCAGCAGTTTCAAGCCTCTGGGTGGACATAGCATCACAGTCTCCATCTCGTCTTCCCCAAACCCCCTCTCATGGCACCCCTGCATGGTCCAGAACCTCTCCCTATTTTGTAAAAGTCTCTTTGGCCATCAAATATGTGCATGTCCCAAGGATTATGCCCAAGATAATGTCTCTGTTTCTGCCTCTGTCTCTCTCTATATCTGTGTCTCTCTATCTCTCGGTGTCTCTGTCTCTGTCTCTTTGTGTGTGTGTGTGTTTGTGTGTGTGTGTGTGGTGGGGAGGTATGTTATTTGTGTGGGGTGCATTATTCCTGAAGAATTCTGCCGGGACAGAGATTTAGAAAGCATTCTTCTCCCTGAAAGGGGTGGGGGTGGGGGGCAAAAGAAAAAACATCTGGGAGGCAGAATTGCCTTGATTTGCCATTGACCACTGCAGGAAAGGGACTAAGCAGATTCTGTCACCCTTCCTCCCTCCTCTCCAATTAGTTGGTTCATTTTCCACTTCTATTGAGGCCCTGTGACTTACAGTAGTGCTAATGCTAGCAGACTATGTTCCACTGGCACCCTTCCCACCAATGTCCACGAAGTTCCACCAATGTCCCAGCAGTCCCTCCTGCCTTCCATCTGACCCTTTCAGCCAAGAGACTTCAATTGCAATCTGGTTTTGCGTGCCCCTAGGAGTGCTGATACTTATGGTCTGGGGCACACACTTGCCTCATGTCCCACCACCAAAGTGCCAAGACTCTCAGCCAAGGCCCTCTAGTTGCCTCCTGGCCATCTCCTCTCCCCACCCCCACTCGCCACCATCCCCCTTGTGTTGATTCTCTAAACTCTACCCATGAGGCAGGACTGCAGGTATTTGTCCTCCTCTCTGCCATATTCTCTGAGCCGCACAAGTCCCTCCAGTTCTATCCAGATTCTGCATCAGGAAGAGGTGAGTGGGCTGTGCATGAGGCCTAGCAGGCATTATCCCATTGTCCCCTGAGGAGGGACACCCACACCCCCACCCTGGAGAGATTTTCCCTAACACTGAGTCGGGCATGGCCACAGAAACAACACCCCCCCCAACCCTGCCCGCCATCCTCCAGAGGCAAGGCTCTGCAGTTTGAGGGAGATTTCTAAACTCTCCTTTGCAGTTCTGTGATAAAGCAGTTCCGAGAAACCCCATCAATCGACCTGGGTTATGTTTGTTTCTTGTCCAGGACGCTTCTCCGGGGAGATGACACAGATAATGAAACAATTGTCATCGACCATTTGTTCTGGGTGAGGGGTGACCGGGAGATAGGGATGAAGACCACAGCGGCAAATCATCTAGGCGCAGATAACCAGGAAACATGCTGGAATATTTAAGGCTCCAAATCCCTGGGTAATGGATTATTTCAGAGACTGCCGATATAATGGGTTTGTGTTGGGGTTGGCGCACACACACACACACACACACACACACACACACACACACACACAAAGAACCATGATTATGCATTGCTCCCTCTACCAAATAAATACACAAAAGAAAGCAAAACAAAGTGGGGGCAGACGTCCCCAGAAAGAGTCAATTTCCTTCCCATCACGAGCCCACTCAGCAGGTAAATATTGATTACATTTTCCGGGTGCCTCGGGCCATTATTTCTGATACCACTGCCTGCTGTCAGATATGAAGTCACGGCAACCCCCCCCATGCCCCCCCCAGCCCATCTTCCTGGGAATATCAGAGACAGTGAGGAGGAAAAATCCCGGAAAAAGCCTGGCAGAGAGGCACTTTCTCATTATGACCATTGCATTCACATGCCCAGTCCTGGTGCCCTTGGGAATGAAGGCAAGTGGCCAGCCTGGAGGTCATTCTTCACCGGGGGCCACCTGAGGTTCAGAAAAACAAGCCTGACACAGAAGAAAGTAGGAACAGAGCCAGGTTGGGGTTGGCACACTGCACCCTGGTACTGCAGATGCTCCTAGGAGTATCTCCTGCAGCTGTGGGCATCGGCGGGATAGCTGAGGTGTCAGGGGTGAGAAGCTGGCAGGCAGGTCACCAGGGGATTGGCAGCAGCTGTTCATTCATCTGCAACCCCGTGGCACGAATGTCGCATGCCCCATGGCCACTAGCAGAAAACCATTGTCAAATACATCCCTCACCCCTACCCCAGAATGCATTTTGGGATATTTCTGCCTCAGTAAGTGCCTGGAGGCCCTTCCCTAGCCTCTACTCATGATCCCGTCAGGGGAGACCCCCACGCCGAGAGCCTGCCCCGCCACAGAGCTCAGCATTCACCTCTCTGGAAGCATAGCCTGGGTGCCTGCTCAGCTCAGGAGAAGCACAGAAGCAGTATCTGGAAGAAATGACCCCCAGCCCAGGTCCCCGCCCATCCCACCCTGTGACAAGGACACACTGCAGTGGGAAAGTGGCAGAAAGCGGGGTTCCTGGGCACCCGAGCACAGTCCTGCCTGGAGCGCTGGGGAACAAACGCTGCCTTGGCGGGGCTGTCTTCCCTCCCTCCCACCCCCCGGGATGGCAGAATACAGAGTTTCTTCCCCACCTCTCACATGCCACCTAGTGACTCCTGGGAATGGGAGAGCCATGGCATTTTGGGGTCCAAGAGAGGGGCTTAAGGCTCAGTGCTGGCAATGGGGTCTGTGCCCCCAAAGTGCCTACTGGGCATCCTTTGCCAAACTCTCTGGGTTTAACCCAGTAAGGCAGTTTGGACGGCTGAATGGAATGCCCATCTGATCTGGATAGCAGGATGTGAGCTTCTGTCCCACACCTGCCACCCTCAGACTACAGAGTGTTGCCCTCCATCTCTCAAGAGTTAAAGCAGGGCTGGGGAGATGGTGCTTGCCTTGCACGTGGCAGACCAAGGTTTGATCCCCAGCACCCCACAGGGTCTCCTGAATCCTGCCAGGAGTGATCCCTGAGTAAACCTTGAGCACTGCTGGTTGTAACACACACACACATACACACATACACACACACACATTTAAACCAGAAGGATAAAGAGAGATTCGTTGTATATGGTTGTATATGGTCCCCAAGCACTTCCTGAGAAACCCCCAGGTGCAGAGCCAGGAGTAGCCCTGAGCAGCTCCAAGTGTACCCTCCAAAACTATTAAAACCCAGAGACTTCCTCGTCTGGTCTCTTCCATCTGCCTTCCCCCGACTGCCCACCTCAAACCCTCCTCCCGCACCCTGGTTCATTCCACAGTCTCTTGATAGACCTCGATGCCCAGACGTCCAGTTACTGTCATGGGGGTCTGCAAGAAGAATCATGCGGGGACCGGCAGACAGGAAACACTGCCAGGAGAGCCACGTGGGGACCAGTGGTCAGGGGGAGCAGGTGGCCCTTCCCTAAGTGAGCCTCACCCCATCAGGGCCTCCTGAGGGGAGCACAGTGGGCCTGACCCCCTGCGAGTGAGGGTCAGGGGCCAGGGAACACAGATGTAGGTGTCCCTCTTCAGGGCCCGACCCAGACGCCAGCTCCCGCAGGCTCCATCCATCTGCCCGCTGCTGCCTCAGTGCTTGCCAGGCTCCCCAGGGAGCCCACACCCGATCCCTCACAGTCCTCCCTTCAGACAGTGGGAGAGATTCCAACTCGCTCCAGACACAGCCACTGCAGAATCCTCTGTACTGTATCTCTTTGGACTACATTTGTGGGTTTTGTGGGGGGCACACTCAGGGCTTACTCCTAGCTCCGTGCCCAGGGAGCACTCCTGCCAGGGCTCAGGGGGGCCCTAGGTAGTGCTGAGACTCGAGCCTGGGTCAGCTGGGTGCAAGGCAAGCGCCCTGCCCACTGAACAATCTCTCCAGCCCCGGTGTACTCCATTTCTTCTTTTTTTTTTTAATCGAATCACTGTGAGATAGTTACAAGCTTTCATGTTTGAGTTACAGTCACACAATGATTAAACACCCATCCCTCCATCAGTGCACATTACCCACCACAAATATCCACAGTATACCCCCACCCCTTTTCCACCCTCCCACTGCCTCCATGCAGACAGTATTTCTCATACTCTCTACTTTGGGGCGTTGTGGTTTGCGATACAGATATTGAGAGGTTATCATGTTTGGTCCTTTATCTACTTTCAGCGCACATCTTCCATCGTGACCAATTCCTCCAACCATCAATTTCTTAGTGATCCCTTCTCTATTCCAGCTGCCTTCTCCTCCCCGCCCCCCCTTCTCATGAGGCAGACTTCCTACTATAGAGCAACATTCCTGGCCCTTGTATCTACTCAGTGTCAGTCTCATGTTATTTTATACTCCACAATTGGGCTTACTCCTTTTCTTAACATAGTGAGAGACACCTATGCATGTCAGATACAGCATGCATACTGTTACAGAGGTATGCACTTACGTATCCTCAGAGATGGATCCCAGATGTCTAGATGGATGCCAGGCAAGCCAAGCTGCCAGCCTCCGGGACCCGGCAGCTGGGGTCCCTCTTCTACAGTACCCCTTGGGAACCCAGTCTTCCGTACATAATCTTGCTTCTTTTCCCCCTCCTTCTCCCTGCATGCAATTCCAGAAACCTCCAAGCTCCAGTTGAATCGAGTAAGAAATGGTAGCCAGACTCCCCAATGAGGCAGTTCTTCTTGGTCTTTCTGGCTCTTCACCCCTGCCTCTCCCAGGCTACCTACCATGCATCTGCAGCACCAGACTATCTGCTCCCTGAGTTGAGCCCACCTGAGGAGTTAAGAGTCTTCAAACCCAGAGCACAGCAAGTGGGGACATACCAGGAGATAAACCTATGTCTTGTGTGAGCTGCCAAATTGTCCCACCTGGAACAGAGACCAAATGGATCAATAAAAGCAGTTTCAGATATGCACATCTGAGAAAAAACTGCTAATTGTGGGTATTACCATCGATATCTATTCATTTGAGATTTCTGTTCCACAAAGGCAATTGCCTGGCCCTGTTATATAACCAAAATCAGGAGACTTTACAAAGAAAGACAAGGGGAGAAAAAAAAATACATTCTCAGCTCAAACTCAGACAAAAGAATTGAAAATTGAAGGGAAAGGAGACAAGTGATTTTTCTGGGAATTTACTGAGACAAATCAGCTCAGGGAAGCATATGAACGTGGTTGGTGTTGTCCCCCAAACCCCCACCTCACGGGACTGCGTTCTCTGCATATAAATTTCAGGCTTGAAAGAGCCGGGAAGCAGACCCTTTGAAGGGAGTTCTCCACCATCAAAAGGTTTCCTCCCTATCAAAAGGGATTTCTGTTCTTAGCTGAGCCTTCAAACGTTTGAGTAGGAGCATCACAGAGATTGACAGGTAAGACTGAGGTTTGTGGCGGCTCCCCAGACTGGGGTTCAAGATAACTTCGGGCCCAACCCTAGCTTGGAGGAGCTGACAAAGAACTCAAATGTGTTTTTTCTCCCATGCCCCATGAAGGTGATGTCAGGCCTTGCCTCCAAGTGGCATGTAAGGGGGGGAATCTGTGAGGCCCTGAATAGTACTTATGGCAGCAGTTTTGCATGCAGGGGTTTTAGCTATGCAGGCCACGAAGGGCCAGAGATGCAGGAAGCCTCACTTCCCTGCAATCCTTTTGCTTTGTTTTTGTTTGGGATCACATTCAGCAATGCTCAGGGCTTACTCCTGGCTCTGCACACAGGGATCATTTCTAGTAGGGCTGCGGCCTGGGTGGGGGGAGGTAGGGGACCATACAGGGTTCTGGGGATCAAACCTGGGCTGGCCATATTCTATGCGAGTACTTGCTGTGCTATCATTTTTTCCCCTCCTGCAATCTCTTTGAAAAGGCATAAAGATAAAGATCCATGGGAAAGAAAAAATGAAAATGTGTGAAATCAATAGAATCTGGGGCATGGAGAGATATACAGGGGTTCAGGTACATGCCTTGCATGCAACCAACTCTGGTTCAGCCCCAGTACCTCATGGTCTTCCGAGCACTGCTGGGTGCAACTTGAGACCCCAGAACCACCAGAGTGACCCTGGTAATCTGGTCACTGCAAGGGCAAGCAGTAGCAGCCCCTGAGACCCTCTGATGGAACCTCAGCTTGCTTGGCTGAGAATCACCACAAGAAACACGCAGGCCTCCTGAGCACTGCCTGGGAGGCCCCAAAACAAAAGGAAAAAAAAAAAACAAGATCTGAATCCACACTTGGACAGCTCCAATTCACTCGTTCCTTCCCAATGCTAATCCTTTCAGAGATTAATACACAACGGGAACCGTCTACCACCCCTTGTTCCAGAGAGTGAGGGAGAATGGAGAGGATGAATCCCAAGGCTCCCTTGGGACTCAGAAGGAATAGTTAATGATGAAGATGGAGGGTTTCGTGGCAAGAGGCATCACAGTGATTTAATGACTGCTGGCATACGCCGGAGAGTATATTCCATGATTTTTGAACTTGTGATCTCACTTGAATGGTGCATCTGTCTTCATAGATAGGGAAGAGTTTGTTCTCCTCATGTAACATTGCTCAGACATAAATAGCAGTGAGGATGAGAGTGAGCGTAGATGTAGCTAGAGATGATGGAGATAGAGGACTAGATAGACATGAGTTGTAGGTGCTGGTGTAAAGTGGCTGTAGCTATAGTCGAGATGACTTTGCTTTATGTAAGATGCACGCTTCAGAAAATCTGCTGAAGGCAAAACAAAACTAGATAGAAAATGACTGACTAGTCTGGATAAGAACTGAGTGTTAAAGGTCGGTAAAGGGATATGCATGATAATCTTTCAGTATCTGCATTGCAAACCATAACGCCCAAAAGGAGAGTGAGAGAGGGGAAGAGAGAGAGAAAAGAAAAGTATCTGCACAGAGGCAGACAAGAGGGGTGTTTGTTGGGGTGTGGGAGGGAAACTGGGGACATGGGTGGTGGGAAATGTACACTGGTGAAGGGATGGGTGTTGGAACATTATATAACAGAAACCAAATCATCTACAACCTTGTAACTGTGCATCTCACTGTGATTTAATTAAAATAAAAACCTTTTTTAAAAAAATGACTATTACAAATCTCCCCTAACTCATGATAAGACTACATGCCAAGATACCCACCCTAAGCAGGAAATATCCTAGATCAAAAGAAAATGCGTTGAATGCAGTTACCCAATCACCGTAGCTTAGCAGCCTACCTGAAATGTGCTCAGAACACTTACATTAACTGGCAGTTGGGCACAACCATCTAACACAAAGTCTATTTCACAGCAGCACATTTAGTAGCTCATGTATTTTGCTGACTACTGAAAGCAAAAAACAAACAAACAAACAATAAACCAGAAAAGCCTAGGTTCAAAATTTGTCTCCCACACACTCATACTCAGAAAATTGTAAGTCAAACCATTGTAAATTGGGGATCACCCGAATAAAATTCTCCTGCATGTTAAATGCATGCACGATGTTCATCAAGCAAACACTAAGTACCATGAACAGTAAAAGCAGGTGCTTCCAGGGAGGGAGCTGATATATAAGATATTTAAGAAGAAGACATGAGCTCTACCCCACCCCTAAACAGATATTTGAAAATTAAAATACTTCTCCCTAAGGTAAGGAATGATGGTGTTCCATTTTGGAGTCTTTCTGGAGAAAGCAGCATTTCTGCTGGGTCTTGTTCAAGGAGCTTATGAGAAAGATTAGGGGTGGGATGGGGTGGGGAACGGTGTCAAAAATCATCCTGCTTCTTTCTGAGGGTATGGTGGAGAGATCTAGTCCTAGAAATACTTGGAGTCCTTGTGTGCTAAGAGTGTGACCATATTCTTCCTTTCTGTGTTCTAGAATATTCCATTTGATGGATACATCACATTTTGGTTTTTATTCATCAGTTAGTTGCTAGACATTAGAGTCATTTGCCCCTTTAGGGTACTGCAAAAAATGCATCTATGAAGATTCAAGTATAGCTCTTTGTTTGCCATCTGGTTTGCATTGTCTTGGGTATTAACATATAAGCAGAAGTGATGGTGTAAGGGCAGAACTGAAGCCATGACAGGTGGCAGAAAAATCACGTAGGCCTCAGGTTCAGTTCCTGGAATAGAAACAGTCTCAGTTTACCAGGAATGAAACAATGTGTAACTAGCCAACCTGAATCACCTGGGAAAGTTCCTGGGCTTGGCAAGTGGGGCTCAATTAATCAAACACAATGCCCCAGAAATTGTCTTTTGTTAACCCTGAAAGAATGAGTAGCTTATGTAACCATAAACTGTTACTGGAAATTATTTTTTTAACTATTACCTGACCACTGTTACCCTAGACACTTGCCAAAACACCTTTGTTTGGTAACTAAGTAAGATTTTTTTTCTGAAACAATAAGGCTTATGTGATCTTATGTAATTTGATTACTGCTTATGTAATCAAACCCTATATAAGCTTCCTGAACTTGTAGATCGGGGTCGCTATGAAGAGACCACTCTGTGGGTGAGACAGTGATCCCAGTTAACTGGAACAAAACTCCTGCTTTTGCATTATTGTATTTGCATTTCTGTCCATCTTGCCACTTGAAAACCCATAGTCTTAGGCTTAACAATGGATCATGTGATACTTTTATCTTTACCTTTTTTTAAGAACCATCTAATACATTCCCAACTAACTGACTAAAAGGGCTATTCAACTTTATGGTTTCCCCTTCCAGAGAGATCCAAAAAGGTACTGGTATCAAATCTCATCGGTCTATCTCAGGTCTTGGGTCCCAATACGGACCTATAGATCATCATGGGCAGGAAGACAGGACATGCAATGGGTGAATGCATGTCCATCTCCATCAGAAGAAAGATCTCTATCAACCCATACGTAAGAATCACATGGCATGAGAAGGGGCAGACGAAGTGGTTGGATTTTCAAAGGGAAATCAAAATATTGTCGATCAAAGAGGAGGATAAAGAAAGAAATGGCCATCTCACCAAGGAAGTCAGAAAATAATTGCTTTTGATCACAGCATGGGGTCTGTTGGCGATTTCCTGTTTAACATTCATCAGGCACGCTTTGAAATGCTTTGCAAGCAGGGATTAGTATCCCTATTGCACAGATGGAAAAAAAAACAAACAAACAAGGTTCAGAGAGCTTACCTAACTTGTTCGAGGTCACACTGTTGTGACCTGGGACTCAACTACACATAACACCAAGATCCCGTCCTTTCTCAGACACACTGCTGGTGTTTCACAGAGTACAAGACATCAGGCATGAAATAATCTGCATGACTGCTTGGCGAAGGTTGAATGTCTTGCATTTACCATGACAGAAACCAAAGGCAGTGTATGCACATGCACAGAGAAGCCACCCAGCTCCATGCATGGCACAGACATAACTCTATCTCCCAGCGGCCAGCACATAAAAGCCAAAGTAAAAGGCTTTCTAAAAGGCCCCCTAAAATGAAAGACTTCTGTCCTTTGCTAGGCTGCGGCTCTCTAAAAATGGTCCCAACTTCAGAATTCCTGGTTGGAAGACTTCTCCACGGCTCAGGGAGACTGAGGACTCTTTAATGAATTTGGGCATTGCATGTTCTCACCAAGGTTTCCTGGACCCATTGGATGTGTCACTAAGGTGGCTAAGCCATAGTTCCTTCTCTGGAACATCAAAACATTTTCTCCTAATGCATTTAATTTGATTCAACCCCCAAGGACTGTTTTTGCAGAAGTGGCAGGGATCTGCTGATCTTTCCATCTTCTGGGCGAAATTGCAGTCCTGTTGCTAACGTGGTACCTTGTCTCCCTCCTCTGTCTGAGCTGGGAACAAGAAGAAACCTTTTACAATGACAGTCTCATAATAGGATTGTATTTTTCTTGCGCACTACATCTCAGGGGATCATTGTCATTTGTCTCCTGCAAATGACAACCCAGCTTCTCTGGGCCCCAGAGCTGCTTGGGGAGAAATGCTCCTGCACAGCTTGTCTCCAATGATGTTTTATAATTATAGCAGAAATCCAACGCTAATAGAGCTGTCTGGGGAAAAAGAGGTATGGGAGGCCTTCTGTGTCCACATCAGCAGCCCAACGGCTTGAAACGGATCTGATGCATCTTCATTCTGATGTCATTTTGCATATATGTATAAAAAAAAGGAATCAGATTTGATCACCACAAATAGGAGATGAACATCATCTCCAAGGGAGGAAATTGCCTCTTTATTCTCCACTGAGTCTCACAAAAGTCCCTATCTCCTAGAATGTGTCTGTGTGCTTCACTTTCATTCTTAAATATCCCTCTCCTTATCACCACGTATCCACATACATCCTTCAGCTGTCGTCCAGGACCACTCCAGCTTCACAATGATTTCACCCTCCAGTGGCATTTGACTGCACCTTCCATTTGGCGATTAATCATGAACTTCCTTGTGACATTGTCTCTGTATTCTTCAACTGAACTCTTTTAACTGCTCACATTTATTGTCAGGGCCCTGGCCCTGGTTTAAACCTTATCCTGAGTTAGAGGATAATGGGTTGTTAGAGGACAAACCCATGGATCATGCAGGCTGAAAATTCACCCTCCCTTCCTCTCTGGCCACTCCCTTCAACCACCTCTCTTCCCCCATCAAACCTCTGATTTTCTCTTCAGCCAGGAGTGCCCAAGCAGTTGTTCACATGAACCACAGGACATCTAACGCTCCTGAGGGGACTGAAAATGATTCCAAACCAAGCAGGAAAGTAAGAAAGGCCAGTTAATGATAAAGACCGTGAAGAGAAGACAAGAACCTGGTTGAAAGACACCATCGTTTTGGTTTGATTTAAGACTAATCTTTGGAAAAACAACTCTCTTGGTAGCTGTCCGTGGTTCTGAAAGTTTGATAGTCAAGTGCAATTTACTACCTATCATTGCCTTGACCCTTAACCTCTAGTCTCAGATCCCATTGATCACATCTTTTTTGCCCCATCCCATGCTTAGGCCAAGTTCAACTAAAATAGTCTTTTAACAGTCTGGGTCCCAGATCGATAGTCTGAAGAAGTTACCATAGTTATAGCATGCATCATTTGTCCAACTTAGGATAGAGATGGACTTCACAGGGGTTTGGAGAGAATTAAGAGAGAAAATCTACATGATTTAGCAGAGTCCCTGACACATGATAGCTTCTTGGTGAAGTTAGAATTTTATTGTAATAGTTATGTCTTTGGAACCTTAACTATAGGTAAAGTATTAAAAGAAAGAAACTGGATCTTTTCCTTCATGATACCCTCTAGTGGCTCTAGAGAAATAAGATGGAGAGAACCTTTGAAGTAATTCAGGCCCAAATCCTAATTCTATAATGTAGTAGCTGCGCAATAGTAAGTGACTTACTTGCTCCTTCTGAGTTTTCCTTTCCTAACTCATAAAATGGAGTAAACACTGCCTATTTTTCAGAGCTGTAAGTCTTCTGGAGGATCTGTGTAGACAGCTGGACTGAAATAGATGTGCAATAAACAGTGATCATTGTGTTTGTGTCTACAAATGAGAGAGGACTGTAGGATGATTTTATTATTTCTGCTCATCTATTACCAGTCATCTGGGAGAGTTCAGAGTGGAGACAGAGGACAAGGAGTAAATGCTTTATCCTGGGAAGCCTATTTCCCCAGGACGACTCTGGTCTACTCTTGGTATATAGAATGAATCCATTGTGTTGATGAAGCCTCTAATCATCAACTTCTTTTCTACTATCAAGAAGGGGCTGCCATGTTGAGAGATTCTCTTAGCATCATTAACATAACTATGTAACATGAGTAACAGGTCAAACTAGGAATATAGAAGGACAATAAATGATTCTGTCTGGGGGGCAGGGTGGAATGATCTAATTGTGGGTGAGAGGCTAGCAGAGAGTTTAGAACTCAGCGGGTCCAAGGCTGACGGTAGCTCACTAAAAGAGTTAGGGAGAAAGTCTGTAAACTGTCAAAAATATAACTTCTGGCATCCTTCCCAAGTAGATAAACCCCACCCAAAGTACTTTCTTTTGGAGACATTCCTTGGGAAGTTGAAGAAATAATTGTCCCCCGCACTTCCTAGTCAGCCACGTATTATTAGTAAATGGACCAAAAAGATGCCTCTGCTTGGTTGACTGACAAGTCCAGAAGCTTCTGAAGCATCACAGGGTTATTTTTTCATCAGGCCCAGCCCTCCATTCATCAACTTACTCTACAGAATGAACTTCAGGGGTGTGTTTAAAGAGACAAAGCCTCAGACAGTTCCTGCTGTTCGTTCTGCTACCCTGAAAAATCATTTTCTTCTGACACGAAGCAAAGCCTCACTGCCTGTAAACAGCCTTCTTGGCACCCTAAGTCTCTGTTTGAACCTCCAAGTCTAAGGTTGCAGTTGCCCTAGAGACAGTGAAGTTTCCTGGGACTATGCCAAGATTTTTCCCTTGAAATAGCTTCTGCTTTTGCCACTCAGCAAGAAGTCAGAAAGCTCTAAAACATCTTAGAAGGACAGAACTTGGAATCCTGTTTACCAATATGTCTCCAAACAACACAGGGGTTTGGGAAGAAGTCAGAAGGTGATGGAGACAAGAGTCAAATCAAGGGATGAGGGGCCTTGGGACAGACTCCCCTGCTGTTCCTTTCACATCTGGCCACACTGATTTGTTTTCCCAAGGCCTGGCTTACTCTTCTGAAACGGGAATAATAGCCATTACCTCCCTTGAAGGGCTGTGAAGGTTGTACATATGTATCTGTACATGTACACAGTAGGTGCTTAGCCCAGAGCAAGCCGATGGCAAAGAGTCCATAAACTGGTGATACAAACACTATGATGAGATGCAAGGCATGATTTCATTAAGTAACTCAAGCATCTGAAGTCCATCCTTCTTCCAGTCTGTCATCAAGAATACTGTTCATGAGAGAGGAAAAGGACTTGGCTTTGGATTCTATGGCAAGGACTTGGAAAAGCTATGATGTAAACATAGTGTGACCCGGACAACCTTAGCCAATTAAATCAACTGTTGATGCAAAGAAAAAAATGCAAGCTCTTAAAAGCCCTAGAGCCCAGTCACCTAACCTTCATCCAGGGATAAATGCAGTCAGAGCAATGAACTCGGAGAAGGGCATGGATCTCCACGTGGCAAAATGTAAACATCCACAGAAAATTTATAAGCCAATTCCTGTAGTGTTCAACCCACCGAAAAGTGTGTCTCTGGAGATTTTATCATTCAATCCACCAGGTAAAGCTGGGGAACAAACAGGGCCAAAGAGGTTCCCCCACTGTTGACCTAAATCACCCAAAATAAAATCCAGCATTCAAGTGCTGATTTTAGGCATTGGTGGGCAAAGGGTTGGGGTATAGTTAAAGCAGTTGGAGCCCCACCAAGGCAGTCAGCTCCGGTGATCCCAGCACTAAATTGTCAAGTCCACAAACTAAGTCAGGAGTACTGGGGAGCATCTCCCCATCTACAAAAACAACAAAAGTTCCTGACTTGTCAAAAACCAGCAGGGCCACCATCCACATAGTCTCTCATGGTCCTACTATCCCTGGAAATATCCCCAAAGCTCCTTCCATTAGTACCTGCTAGATTTTATTGGAACCAACACTCCATAAGAAGAAACAAACAAAAAAAATTTAAGAAAAATAAATAAGAAGGGGGCCCAATTAACCAACAGCATTTCTGCCATCGCTGAGTTACCACGAGGTCTCAGAAGCAGAAAGTCTTTTCCTGAAATACCATCTTTGCTTCCTAGCTCCTGACTCTACTTCTCCATTCTGGGTGAGGCATAAGCTTCTTATTTAAAGAGCAGCACATTCTTCTCTGCACCACCCAGGACCTCCCCCTTCCCAAGTCTTGTCTAGGCTTTCACTCTCTTTGTGATCTGCAAGGTCACACAACATACTACAGGCCAGGGAGATAGTACAAGGGGTCACTTGCCTTGCATGCATTCAGACCAGGTTTGATCCCCCAGCACTGCCAGAAATAGGCCCTGAACACTTCCAACAAAGAAAGAAAGAAAGTGCTGCATATGATTAGCTATGAGGAGTCCAGTGTGAGAAGTGAAACCTGAGGATTAGGCAGGGCCGTGGCTGGGTACTGCCCGCAGGAGCGAACTTTATGCTAGAGTTATGGGACGGGAGCAAAACTGTAGTTGAACAAGCATCCCCTGTGCCATTGAGGTGCATCAGAATTATTCAAATAAACCTGCGTTCCCGTGGCTTTTTACATTCTCTCCAAAAATGTCATAGAACCTGGCTGCAAAATGCTGTTTTTAAATTATGTCTCCTTCCAGAGCCCCAATCACCAAAGCAAAATCCTTTCTGTGTTTAATTAAAGGAACTTCATTTGCCACTGACTGACCTTGCTGCCTTGGGAGTTTGCAGAGGTGATAGTGGGAGGGGAAGCCAGGGGTGGAGAGGATATTAAGTTATTGATCCTGTCGGGTTTCCCTTCTGCCTAAGACGTAGCTACCCTCCCACCCCAACTCCAGGAAAAAGGCCAGAAAAATGTCAGAATTAGATGTCTCCTCATCACTTCTGAAGGCCAAACTCCCAGGAACACCGTTGTCTGTCTGGCCAGACCTAGACCAAAGCCGTTCCAAGAATCAGCCATGGTTGAGCATGGGCTAGAGCCAAGAGCAACAAACAGGGGTTAGAAGAATTCAGCTAAAATTGTTGAGCAGAAACCCCAAGACCAATGGTGGACTAGAGTGAGATTACACCCCCCCCCCCCCCCGAATGAGCCACAAACAGCGCCCAGGGAGGGAGGCTGCAAATGCCCACCACCAGCTCTTCTCTGGGAACCTCCAGGAGAAAATGGGAGAGAAAAACACACGTGGGATGGGTGCCTGCAAAGAGTCTTCCTCGGTGGGGCAGTTCAGAAGATTCTAAATCACATCCAGATCCATGGATCCTTCTCTCTAGCACGTCAAACCCTCCAGACATAGCAGTGGGGGCGAGGTGTGGGGGGAGGGGGAGCTTCTCTGAGACAGAGGGAGGCTGACTACAGAAGGAGAAAGAAAAATAATCTAGCCTTCAAGGCCTTTGCAAGTTTGAGGCTCCTACTGCAATGCTCCCAACAGCCCCCCCCCACACACACACACAAACACACACACACACACACACACACACACACACACACACACAAGGATCAAAGGTAAGAATTTTGGCACCTTCAATTGCTTACACCCCAGGAACTCCAGGCTTTCTTTCTTGCCCTCACTCCCAGTAGTTTCGCACTGCAGGCTGCCATTTTTCCAGGCCCCAAGCAGAATAAGTCAAAGCTCATTAGAACGCAAAAGTTCCCTGGAGATGGGTGGGGGCATGGGGGGGAGGGGGGCTGGTGGGAGGGGGGAGGCTGGCAGCCTGCAGAGTTGGGGGGGAATCGAGCATGCTTCCATGCTGAGTCAGCGCAAACAGAGGCGGGTCTGGAACCGAGTTCTGGGTTCAGATGGGGGGAAGCAGCGTGTGCAGCTGCCAGCATGGGGCGTTGCATTGCCAAAGAGACCACGATTGTCTGGGTGCCACATGTTCCTGGCTTTGTATGGGGTAGCATTTTGTGTTCCCTTCCATCTTTTTTTCTTCTAAAAATGATCGGCTTTCGGAAGAAAACCAAGTTTGAGGCAAATGAAAGTCTTTAACTCTTAATTAAAGGGTTCATTTCAGCTCTCTACCGCCACTCCAATGGGGGTCCCCAGCCATGGAGGGGAAAGGCTAAAAATAAGCTGGCTGCCCACAGGGGTCTATGCAGGCCAAGCCCCTCCCAGACCCCAGGAGAAACCCCCGCTGTGGTGTTCCTGTGAACGGAGACACAGACACCCCTGCTGTAAGCCTGCGGGAAGGCAACCCCACACAAAAAAGACCCCAGTTTAGTACATCTACCTGGACCCGAAGTGGCAGCTCTGTTCTCTTCCCTCAGTCTCCACTGCTGCATGTGGAAATTCCATTCAGATCTAGCTCTACAACGGTCTAGTACATTCCAGGAGGTGGAATCCTTGGACCCTCATCTCCCCATTTCTCCCACACACCCTCTCATGGGGACTATTTGAGATGCAACTTGCAAGGGAGACCATGGAGTATTTCTCTGGAAGCGATTCCACATAAGCAATACTTTCATCACATGTACACGGTGCTGGCATACCTTTCTAAAACTCTATGGCAGTTTGGTGGCCCCGATTTTAAAACTGGAAATCTGGTGGCCCCAATTTTTTTTTTGCTTTTTGGGTCACATCCAGTGATGCTCAGGGGTTACTTTTGACTCTGCACTTGGGAATTACTCCTGGTGGTGCTCAGGGGACCATATGGGATGCTGGGATTCAAACCCGGGTTGGGCGCGTGCAAGGCAGATGGCCTACCTGCTGTGCTATCGCTCCTGCCCCATTTTAAACAGGAGTAGCCTGATTCAGTGACTTTCTCAAGGTCGCACATTTATTTTCCTTTGGGGTTGGGGTCTTTGTCAGGTTTACTTACAGAAATGCTTTGTGTAGGTGACTATTATAGATCTACCCTCCTGTCTGCATAATTAGAGAAAGACCCGTCTGTCACCTCCAACTCTTCCTGTCATACTTTCTACCCACCGAGCTACACATACTAACCACAAGAACACATAATTGAGTAGAGAGCAGCCTCGTACTCTGTGTAACAAATTATTCTCTCCTTGTCCCCCTAAATTAATAGTTTACGGTCCAGAGAGATGGTGTTGGGATCGGGAGTTCCCTAGCCCTGGGAGGCGCGGAGAGACCAGATAGACACAATTCCTGCAGGAGTAAAAATGGGGTTTATTTAGACCAGCATGCTGGGGCTCCGCAGCATACCCCAAAATGGGCAGTGGCTGAGAGCCCCGAACTTCTTCAAAGGGGATCTTATATAGGCCTTCACTGGCCGTTATAGCAAAGCCCGCACATTTCATAGCCAATAGATTTGTAACAACATATACTTTCTTAACCAATCCATTTAAAATTACCTCACTCCTTAGCCTATAGATTCAAAGATCAGCATTTACGTACATCCATTGTCAGCACAAGCAAGGTTATAGCCGGAATCATTAAGCCTTAGGTAATCTCTCTTGACCATCCTCGTTTTGAGTTACCCAAGTCTGCAGGGTGCTTTAGTGAGACAATACATTCCAGGAAAGGGCAATTTCCCCCAACCACCTGCATCCTGAGTTATCCTTTACCCAAATCTGCAGGGTGCTTTACTGAGACAATACATTTCAGGAACAGTAAATACACCTGAATCCTGTCACACTTGGTATAGAAAGAAGTTATGCCCTGTTCACTTTCCAAGTCCCCTCCCCCCCAGGTGCAAAGCAGCCAAGCAGTTTTACAGAAAGCAATGTTGCAAGTTAGCTGAAGCACACAAAAATTTGATGCCCTAATATGGATTCTTTCAATGGTACAGGAGGTAAGGCATTTGCCTTCCATGTGGCTGCCTCAATCATTACCCTAGTTTGATCCCCAGCACTGTATGTGCTCCCCCGAGCAGCTCCAGGAGTCACTTCTAAGCAGAGAGCACCTCTAGGGTATGTCCCCAACACCCTCCAAAATAATTTTTAAATATGCAAATCAACAGCTTAAAAGCAAATATTTTTTTATTGCAGTTACCAGACAGCTGTCACCTCAGATTCCTTTAGGAGGGCAAACCCATTTCCCATTTGTTGGCAAGCCACAGCTTTCTCTGGCTTGTTTCCACACCATGTGGGCAGTTCCACAGAGATGCCCACAGCAGGGCAGCTGGCTTCCCCATGAGTGAGTGACCCAGGGGCGTGAGACTGCATCCAAAATGGAAGCCACCACCTGCCACAACTCAATTTTGCAAATGACCTCCACGACTGACTGTTGGTTACATAGACCAGAGCAACAACCACGTGGCAGCATATTTCCTATCCCTGCAGATAACCACTGGGAGGCAGGGCTTGCTGGAGCTGCCTCTGGGGAATGAAGGACCCCCAACCCCTTGCCATTATCCCTCTCCATTATTCACTTGCTGTGAAAATATACACAGACTGAATGACGCTTTTGACAGGAACAGAGAAACTCCAGTCCTCAGTCTCAAGGATGAATTCTCAAGAATTGTCTTGGGCCTTGTGCTTTCCAAGGAGCCCTAAGTACACAACTGATGCCATAAGCAACAGAAACATTCTCTGTATTTTAAGAACAAAGGTTTATCCAAGGACATTAGGTAGCTTGTAGGTTCTCCAAAAGGCATCACAACTTGTATGCCCCAAACCACCTAAACCGGGACACCAACCTCCCCACTGTCACCTGTGAGTGCCCCTGGGTGATTCTAGGTGACACTGGGATGAAGAAGTGGTTGCTTCTTGCCAGAACAAATTCTGCCTGGCCCTTCTTCTGCACTAGTTTCCAATTCAAGGTCCTCGGCAGGTCCATTGGCCAAGAGAACCAAGATGTGACAAAGGCTGGGTCTGTGCTTGGCTGAGAAGGGAACTCAGGAAAGATGTCCACCCACCTCTCTGCAGGAAACAGGCCAGGCCTCATCATCAGGATTCCCCCAAATGGAAGGACACAGGTTCCCAGCAGCCAGCAAGGATTGTAATGATCAACCTGCACAGCTTCATCAGAAGCCTGGCTGATGAAGATGGGAAAGAGCTTAGACATAGAACAACCCAGAAGGTCAAGGTTATCATTTTGTAGATGAGAAAACCAATGTCCTGAAAAGTGAGAGGAATTGCCTAAAGTCACATAAGAAGTCACAAAGACAAAGACTTTTCCCTGTGGCTTTGGAGCCCCCAATTCTTGAGGTAAACTCCCACTCTACCAAGGAGTTTTTTAATCGCTTTAGGGGTAGAGATCACTTGGGCAGTTTGGCAGAGACAATGGTCAAAACAATCATTTTCAAATAAAGGTAATAGAAGACATCAGGTAGTAATGCATTGTGGAAGCAAACTGCATTCAAATGTAGTTAGAGAAAAATTAAACTGAACTTCTGAGGCAATGATACTATAAGCCACATGCATTGTTCTTTATTGGCACATTAAGAAAAAGACTCTAGCATGGGTCTAACCACACTGTAATTGCAGAGAACTGAGGAGCCTAAGGGGTACTTGAAGATTCTGAAAGAATTATAATGAGACATGAAAATAGTGATGATCTCCAAAGGTGGTCAAGTCACAGGAATTGTTCATTCTGCTGTGGTTTGTTGCTTACACTCATAGTTGAAGAAATGTGAAAAATCAGTCAGAAGCCAGTAATAAAAAAACAAGTTTCCTTTCCAAGTTGGCTAATCCTCCATAGTCTATACCCACAGACCTACAGGAACTAAGTTATCCACCTCTAGCTAAGAACCCCGAAGTATATAACAAACATTCCAACCTTCTGAACCAGCAGGGAATAGGATGGACAAGAAGAAGTGTGCAAAGGGTGACAGAAATAGATCAAAATTGAAGTGAAAGGGGAACCTACAAATAAGTCCTACATGGACTAGTGAGGTAGGGTGGGTATGGAAGAGTGTGTGTGTGTGTGTGCATGCACGTGCGTTTATGTGTGTGTGTGTGTGTACAAGCTTGTGTATCTGCCTCTTCTAAGATTATCTCATAGTTACAGACACAAAATGACAGCATGATAAATAAAGCACCTCACAAGACAACACGCAACGATAATAACTAATGTGTACTGAGCACTAGCTGTAAGTCAGAAGCTTAGGGAGACATTTTCCATAGATCATTTGGTTGAATCATCTTCCCCACACCTTGACAGAGCTGTTTTATGATCACATTTCATTGACAGGTAACATGAAATAGGGAGCAATGAAGTCGCTTGCCTAGAGTCACGGAGTCTCT
This sequence comes from Sorex fumeus, assembly GCF_029834395.1. Taxonomy (NCBI): domain Eukaryota; kingdom Metazoa; phylum Chordata; class Mammalia; order Eulipotyphla; family Soricidae; genus Sorex; species Sorex fumeus. Next base: position 163,604 of record NW_026606222.1, on the reverse strand, counting down.
AAGTGGTAGAGATTGCATTCAGATCCACAGTCTTCACTCAGAGAATCCAATTCTCGGAATATATTGTTCAAAACTACATGTGGATAAATTCACAGGAATGGTTAGGGGATGCTAACTTCCTTGATCTCTGACAATGGTGACTAGGGAACAGGCAGAGAGGAGAGCGACCTTCTCCTTTTGAAGAATCCAAAGAGACCAAGGTCATCTTTAATGGAGCTCCATGCATCCATCTGGGTGGATCTGACAGTCCATAAAGAAAATGTACTGTCATGCATTGTGAAACTAGGCAAAGCCAAAGGACATTTTCACTCACACAAAGAGAGTGAAAAGTAAAACAAAATGCAGAGGTAATAAATCGTCAGAATTGGAGGAGGGGATCGGGAAAATTAATCCATGGAGCTTCCAGTGTATAGGGTGTGTTTCTTTTCTTAAACAGAGTGATGAGCATGGTTGCCCCTTGCATATTTGAATACAATAGAGTGTAGTGAAGATATCTGGCTGTTATGTTTGAAGCATTTTGTGATTATTTTAAGAGACAAAGGAATTGTTAATAATAAATGCTGACAGAGCTGGAGAGATAGTGTGGGGGGTTAAGGTGCTTGCCTTGTGTGCAGCCTACCCCAGTTTAACTCCAGGTCCCACATGTGGTCCCCAGAGATTGTCCCCAGGTGCGACCTCTGAGCACCGCCAGGTGTGCCCAAATCCAACTCCCTCGTAAAAGAAAAGAGCAACACACCCATCCTTCATTTTGATGTTGTTTGAATCTTCACGCTGTTATTTTTTAAATTTTGAGGGAGAGCTGGTAAAGGAGGGCAGAAGAGTGATTATGCTGGAGAAGGAGGGAGGAAGCAATTAATGGGGAAAGGGCCCAAGAGTGCTTCTGGCCCCAGAGCAGTTTTCATTCATTCACCGGGCCCTATGGCTTCACGCATGTTTGCCTGGTGATATTTCATCAAGCTTACCGTGTATGGTCAATTTCACTCTTCTGAATATGTGTTTAAACATCCCAATAAAAGGCATTTGCTTCTTTGTAGATAAGCCAGAAGGAGGGACAGTGAAGCCATTTTTGTCTCTTCTTCGCTGCTGCTCCCATATTATCTCCGGTCAGACCCTCAGCGGCGTCCTCCCCTCAGCCCACAGGCCATTGGCACCAGCCGAGCTGGGGGTTGGGGCTCTGCAGCCCCAGAGCCTTTTCCAACCGCTCCCTGGGCACACCCCAGCCAGCAGCCTGGTGGTTGTCCGGCTTTTGTCAAAAGGCTGTCTGCATCCCAGGCGTCCAGAAAAACACTGCCAGATGGCAAGGTTCTTAAGTGGGGAGCCTGAGGCAGCAAGAAAGAAAATTGAGTCTCCAAGTGCCACTTAGGATCATCCTCATTTTTCTGAGTTTTTTACATTGTTGTCTCAAAGCCACAGCAAGCTTTGCCTCCTGTTTCCACACTGAGGCTGACGTGCTGGAGGCTGGAGAGGCACAGCCCGGTCCTCCTGCCCCCCCCCCCCCCCGACCCCCCGGACTCCCAGCTTCCGGAACCCACCCAGAGGCACCCAGGCCTCATTCAGAGCAGCAGAACTCTCCTGCTGCCTTGGAGAAGCATCTCACTGTAATAAAAAAAAGGTCCGTTGCTTCAAGGTCCTGCACTTGGGGATGGCTGGCTGGTTCAGCAGCAGGAGCTTTTCACCTCACCAGGACGCAGGTGGCCACACTTCTTTCTTCCCCCTCAGCGCAGGTCCCATGTCAGAGCTGTATCCCAGGATTTGGGGGAGAGACTCCTCTTGATTTCTGGGGAGTGTGTTCTTATTCTTGTTGGACATGGTTCCAAGAGCAGGAGGACACACGCCAGGCCAACCTGAGACCTGACCAAGCACAGCCTCTGGAAGGCACTGTCACTTCTGCCAATTCCCCTTGGCCAAATGAACTCAGAGGCCCAGCCCAGATGTTAGGGCTGAGAAAGGAGCGTCCCCTGCTCTTGGGGTGGAAAGCCACCACAGATCCACTGAAGACAGTGGGTCAGAACTAGGGGAGTGTGACGATGATGCCCCTACCAAGGGAGCCAGTCCAGATGTTGCTCACTGTTTCTTGAGGTGCGAGTCACTTCCCCTTGCTCAGTCTCCTTCCCCTGCCATGGAGGGAGACGCCCAGTCCACTCCCTGTATCCATCCAGAGAGTCTCACTGGAAGCCAACCACTTCCGTTCTTCTGTGGATTATATCTGTGATGTTTTGTTGTAAAGCCAAGCAGTTGCAAAGAGGTTGCTGGAAGCCCAAAGTAAACCGATTTACAATCTGACTCTTTAAAGATGTGCTGAGCCCCTGAAGCACCACATGGACCATCAGAGCTTCTGGAAGGTTTTCATTCTAGACTTAGACTCGTGGATGAGGAGCTTCCCACTCCCCTTCACCCAGTCCCTGGCCACTCTGCAGGTTTGATGATTTCCAATCCAGCTTCTCCCATGGGGGCTCAGGACGGTACCCCCATCTCTTGCTCCCCTGAGGGATGCAGTGGGGGCTGGAGGGTGTAACAGTTTGTGCAAAGGATTGATTCTGGAGCCCAAGTGTTGAATGAATCCTACCAGCCCAGCACTCATGGGGCTATGAGCAAATTGGACTTCATTCCCTCCCTCGTAAGCCTGGCACAAGATTTATGAATGGATCTTGAATATTCTATATTCCTCTTTGCTTGTCCTATCTTAAAGAACCTTCACATCCCCCTTCGGATGAGGAAGCAGAGACTCAGAAAAGTAGTAACTAGCTGGTGCCCACAGAGTAAGGAGCAGAAGGTTCTGCAGGAGGCAGAGCTGAGCTTGGATGGTTCCGGTGGGGGTTGTCCTTTTTGCTCTTGTTGTTGTTACTTCTCTCCCAATCCTACACTGTCTTCCTCCCCGCATCCTGCAGGAGGCTGTGTCCCAAATCATTCATTCCTGTCCCTGGATTTGACACCCAAAGACCAGGCCAACTTCAGGAGAAAATTCACCCCTTTCTATTCTCTCCACTTGGGGCCGACAATCTATCATCACTTTCTCTACCTTGCCAAGGCCTCTTGCACCAGCTCAGAGGGCTTCTACTATCCTGATACTTGACTGCTTCTAGTTCCAGAAGTCAGTCCTTCAAAGCAGTTTCACTGGATTAAAATCGAGATGTCAGCCAGTTATTTTCCTTAAGCTTCCGGTTGGGAAACTTCCTGCTTTCTGTGGTTAGGCAAGTCCTTCCATCTTCAGAAGCAGAAGTGGCTGGTTAAGAATTTCTCCTCACACTGTCTCTGGCTCTTTCCTCCATTCGAGAGTGTGGGGTGGAACCCAAGTCCTTCCACATGGAAGTTTCTGCCTCTCACGTCCACATTGAAGGGAAGTGTCCTGATGATTCCAAAGGCCCATGATCAGTGCGGTAGGATAATCTCTCTGTCTTAAACTTGACTGGCCTCCTTTCCATCTGCCACACTGATTCCCTTTGCCGGGAAAAGCCAAGTCATCCAAGGTTCTTGTGAGGAGAATGTGTGAGGGGGTCATGATGTGTCCACTCTTGATTTGTCCTCCTCCCCTTGTGCCCTGAAAGGTAAGAACCATTTCCAGCCTCCTAATCCTCCAGCAGCTCAGCTCCGAGCAGGGAGCCACTGACATGTATCTGAAGTAGTTCCAGACCCTCTTCACAATGAGCTTTTGCATATGCAGGGCAGGCTCTGAGAGCTACTAATCCCAAGAAATCTTCCAGTGTAACACGGTACCTACCCCAGAAAAAGCAAGGTTGGGGGAGGGATCCAGACCACTAGGTCTAAAAGGATGAGAGAAGAGAAATAGAAAGAATGGAGGTGGGGAGTAAGGGGGGGGGGGGGGAGAATGTTTCTCTCCAGCCAGACTGCAGAGACCCAGGCTGAAAGAAGAGAGAAACTAGGGAGAAAAGATGAAGCCACAGGGCTTCTGGCTGTCCCCAAAGGCAGTTTCTTCCTGGCTGTCATCCTAAGTCCTTGCATGGGGACACCAACTAGCAGCTGGTGGAGGCCAGGAGCTGGGGCTCAGGACAATCCCCACCCATGAGTACAGACTCCCCTTGAGGAACTAGACTGGCCTCCAAAGCCAGTTGAAACCCTGGGATCCTCTATCCCGTGGACCCCCACCCACCCAGACCTCTGAGCCTCGAGCGTGGTTGCAGCCAGACCAGTGTCCTGAGAGCCTCCTGACTGAACTTCAGGCAGATATTACCTCTACAGGAAATGCCCCCACCTTCTGGAAAGGCGGAGGAGAATAAACAGTACACAGCCCAGGAGTCCAAGATTTTCAATGCAGACAAACCTTTTGTGTCTCCAAACACACACAGAGTCAAACCGCCCAGAAATTATTGTTCCTAAAACATAACTTGATTCATGCCTAGGGATTAGCTCCCCATCCCACAAATGATTTTTAAGCAATTGTGTGTAAGAGTCAAGTAAAAGTAGGGCTGTTGAGGTTCAAGTTGGAAGAGGAGGCTTTTCCAGAACCCTACTTCTCTGTCCCAATTCTGTCACTGACTGTAAGCAGAGAATCATGGACCCAAGCAAAGCAGCCATCCACTCTCTCCCTTCCCTGCCGCAAAGAAAGAAGTTCAAGTGCTGGGTTTTCTTTGAGGTGACATCTCCCAAGTTTGAAGAATCAATGGCAAAAGACAAGAGGAGGTGAAAACAAAAGTAACCCTCAACCAGGAAAAATCCTGAGTCTCAGTGAAACATGCAATGCCACATGTTCAAAGCTCAGCTCCTCGATACTCCCGGCTATTTTGACAGATTGCTCTCATCTCTGTAAGGTTTGCGCAGGAAAAAAATGGTGACCGCCCAGGACCAAATGGTGACTGGCTGATGAGACAGCGACATTCCCGGAATCAAAGATCAACCTGGCCCCAGCGTGGAGGACAGAACTGAAAATCCATCTGGCACCAGGAAGCCACCAGGCTGAATTCCATGCTTGCTCACATCCATCCCCTACAGATAACAGAAGGCCAGACCAAGCACATTGGCTCCACCCATCTCTGCTCCCTTTTCCTGCCCAAGACAACTTAAAATCTTGCTTAGTTTCTCCCAGGGTGTGACTCTCCCTTGGCCTCACCAGGGACCTGTAGGATCTACCGGGAGTACACCTCAATGAACTTCTCCTTTTTCTTTACTTCATGCGTCTCTGTCCTTCTGTCCGTCCAGATGAGGTCAGAGACCTATCAATCTCCATCCTTCTGGGGTCTGTGGGTCAGTGAGCTATTGGTGTCTAACAAATCACTCTCAAATAATGGTTCCAGCCAGTACTTATTTAATTCTCTCCTCAAGCCTGCAATTTGGACCGAGTTTAGTTGGGTGAATGGCTTAGCTGATCTTGAGTGTGGTTCTAGCAATTGTCTCTGGTTAGGTGATGGTCTAGCCTTGGTGCCTGGGAGTCATCACCCCTGTGGCCTGTGATTGTCTGGCTAGAGCAGGAACAGGAAGGATGCCTGGCCACTTCTCTTTCACCATCCATTTGCTAGCCTGGGCTTGCTCACATGACAGTAGATGGTCCCCCCAAACATCACAGGGATGGGGAGGGTTCTAGGCTCAACTGTTCCTGTCACTTCTACCACTACCAATTTCTATTGATTTAAACAAATCACTGGCCATGTCCAATTAAAAGGACAGAGAAATAGCTCAACTGCTATTGGAGCATATGGTCAGTTTTGCAATCTACCGTGGAAGCTCAGGCCAGAAGTGCTGGGAAGGAGACTATTTATCTTGGAAATCCCTATTGCCTGGTGGCTTAATGATTCGCTTCTTATCCATCAACCTGCATCCAAACAATTGAGGTTACAGAACTGGGTTCCCAAAGGTCCCCTCCCTTCTGATACATCCTGAATGACACAGGGCAGTTCTTCGCCTCAACTAGTTCCTGCCACCCGCAAGGATAAGAAACAACTCCATTCTTCCATCAAATCCCAGGCCCCAAGTATCCTTCCTTCCCCTGTATACAGCACAACTTGACATCCAACCCCACATTCTGGTTTTGTTGGAGGTACTCCTTGTCCTCACCTTCTCCATGTCAAACCAACACACACAAATCATGAGAAATACCAAGAAAGCTGATGACAGACTGAGAAAATACCCAATACAGAACATTTATCCAACACAATAATGCTCCCCCACCTAGTGCCACACATGAATTATTGCTTAAGTTGGCAGAAACATTAAGGACAGTTAGTAAGCACGTCATAATTCAATTGGTACATGAAGAGTAGCATTGGATTATAGTTCTAAACATTTTAGGTTTATTTATTTATTTATTTATTTATTTTGCTTTTTGGGTCACACCTGGCGATGCACAGGGGTTACTCCTGGCTCTACACTCAGGAGTTACCCCTGACGGTGCTCAGGGGACCATATGGGATGCTGGGAATAGAACCCGGATTGGCCGCTTGCAAGGCAAACGCCCTCCAGCCCATAAACATTTTAGGATTAACATTGGTTCATCCTTTCTCCTCTGCCCCTGCCACAAGGAGCTTAGGTTTATTGGGTTACACCCATCACAGTGCTTCCAAAGCACTCCCATTCCTCTCTGTTTATCTTTAACCTCCCCTCTGTGCTCTGCTTCCCCTATCTGTTAATCCCCAATATCTCCAAATCAGACCCTGTGATTTGTAAGATTGTATCCTTCTAAGGACTCTGGATTTTGTATTTGTAAGTGAAATATTCCTTTTCTCTTTCTCTTATGTCTTTTGCATAGTTTACTTTAGAGCAATGTCCTTTTTGTATAGACACAAGAAGACAGTTAATACTTTGCTTTTGTAACTTGGGAGTTAATTGACTTCAAATAGGATTTACTCCTGGGCATCTGTAACATTTACTCGACTTAAATCTCAGTTGTCTCTTGCCACAGAGGCAGGGGGGATGGGGGAATGGGGGTGGGGGGGGATATTATCCATGGTTGTGGAAAATGGGCACTGGTGGAGGGATGGGTATCTGATCATTGTATAATCAAACCCAAGCACAAAAAATTGTAAATCTACAACTGTACCTCATGGTGTTTCACTAATAAAAAAAAATTTAAAAAGAAAAAAAAATCTCAGTTGTCTTTAGTTACTAGCACTCTAAAAGCAGGGTCCCTGGGGCTGGAGCAGTAGCACAACGGGTACGGCATTTGCCTTGCACACGGCCGACCCGGGTTCGAGTCCCAGCATCCCATATGGTCCCCCAAGCACCGCCAGGAGTAATTCCTGAGTGTATAAGCCAGGAGTAACCCCTGTGCATCGCTGGGTGTAACCCAAAAAGCAAAAAATAAATAAATAAATAAAAGCAGGGTCCCGACGAAAGGACTGGATGGACCCAGGGCAAGTGGTAAGCTACCCTGGAACCAAAAAGGGACAGACCAAGTGCCATAAAAGTTATAATTTAAGCGCTTAGTCATGGACGAATTCTGTCATGATCGAAAGAGAAACAACTGAACAAGGACCCTGCTGGGGTTAGGAAGGACTAATCTGGCCTGAGGACTGTAGTCTGGGATCTATAGCGAGATGTCCCCAGGAGAGCCACTCTTAATATACCTCTTACTGTGTCCATACAAAATGACTAATATTACTAAGACATAGAAGTAAGACGAATGTTTAAATGGTTACCGGACTAAGGAAAGGAGAAATATACCCTGATATTGTATTTTGCCCTTAGGCGGATCACCTTGCTGGATGAGAATTTGTCCTAGAAGAAGCTTCCCCAGAAGGAAGGGGATTGTTCTATCTGACCTATGTGGCATTTATACCCCCAACCCTTGGTGATTTGCTCTATAACTAAGGCTATGAGAGTGGGCACGGGAAGAGGAATATGGAAGTGGGTGAGACTGGAAGGAGAAAGAGGGAGACTAGATTGGAATAAAATGAAACTAATAACCAACCAGCCTGGCCCTCGTTTCCTTCTTCATCCGCCCATTGCCATCAGCAGTCGGGGGTGAGGGAAGCAACTCTGGACCACCAAGAATGCCAGAATTCACTTAGTGAACACACAGAGCAGATAGTGGGGTGTCTCATGTAGCCAATCACCTGGAACCCTTAGTGTACAGAGTAAAGACATGACATTTTCCTATTCTATTTTGACCTACATTGCCCACTACATCTACAAGACCCTAAACTGTTCCATCTATTCTTTCTTGGGCATCTTTTTCACCTGCTGTGTAATCTGTTCTATTCTTTGCTCGGTGTGTTTTCTTACTGTCTGTTTATAGTCTAAGACCTGTACAAATTTGCCCAGGGAACTATCCCGACTTTGGGTTAGGTTTTTGCTAGGGGTAGATCTCCCACACAACGACTTTTAGAGAAGATTTTTCACCTGCCATGCCACTTGACCAACCCCACCCTCTTGAAGAAAAGGTAAAGGCATCATCCTGCTCTCATCCGAGCAAGGGGATCACAACAGCAACAAGAATAACAGCAGTAGGTCAGAGTGATAGCCCGGAAGTTGGGATCCACTGAGTCCAGCTCCCAGCCCAGCACCACCAGGCCCTGGAACATGGCCTGGGGATCCCCAGCACTGCTGGGCCTAAGAATTACCACATACAGGGGCGCAAGCATTGAACCATCCAACCTGGTCATGTGAGTATCACCAGGAATGACCCCTGGGTTCTCCCTGAGCACTGACTGAGAGCCCCCAGAATATATAGATAAGAACATCACGAAAGTAGGGGCTGGAGCAATAGTATAGCAGGTAGGGCCTTTGTCTTGCACACGGCTGACCCGGTTTCAATTCCCAGCATCCCATAGGGTCCCCTGAGTACCACCAGGAGTAGTTCTTGAGTGTAGAGCCAGGAGTAATCCCTGAGCATCACTAGGTGTGACCCAAAAAGCAAAAAAAAAAAAAAAAAAATTACAAAAGTTAAATAATAGCAATAGCTACTCAGTTGTCAGTACTTGCTTTGTCCCAGGCACTGGGATTTTTTTGTCTTCCCTTCATTATTGCTGTGAGGATGAGGAGGGTCACACAGGCTTGGCTGGGGCACTCATGGGGAGAGGAAACCACAGTGTTTGGGTCATGCCTAGAGGGGACTGCAGCCCTGGCGAGGGTGCTCACACACCTGTGGTACTCCAGAGAGCACCCACTCTCTGGTGCAATGCTGGAGCTCCCCCAAGCCACAGAGCTAAAGGGCCCATACTGGGCGCGTGTGGGCAACATCAGGGATGCAACTCTCAGCGCTCGCTCACACTGGACTGGCAGGCATCATCCCTTGGGCTGGCATCCCATGAGGGAGATGCCAGGAAAGGGAGTGTCAGCTAAATGAGTCTGTCTGGGTCATGAAATACGGACACACCCCCTACGATCAGGGATGAAGGCATCTCAGTGTGACCAGGCAAAAGAGACTCAGGGCGGGTGTTCACCCGGCTCCCCCACCTCCCCCGTGTGAAAGGGTGGCTCCCAGATGGAGCCTCTGTCACTCAGTGATGACACGGTATGGGGTATTTGGTAAGCGGCCACAATAGCCTTCAAGAACAGAGGAGGTGTGTGGGCTAGGGGGTGGATTGCTATACAGCCATCGTCAAGAATAGCACGAGCCCAGATGGAGGCCTCACAAATGTGCCTCCTGCACATGATTTGGCCATGTCCCTTCCCACCAAGCCAAACATCCATAATTGAAAAGCTTTAAAATATAAATGTTTGCTGCTGGGTTTCCATCCCCAAACTCGGGAAAGGATGGTTATCACTTGCCTGGCTGTTCTGGAAGCTTTCTGAGCACCCCGTGTTTTCTCAGCAGCCTGCGAGTTGTTTTTAGATTGCCCATGTGCTTTCTGGCTTCTAAAAGAGAGTGATGCAAGGCTCCGACTGGATGTGTGTGCAGGGGTGGGGAATGTTGGCAAGAGACAGGGTGCTACGTGGCCAGCAAGCATGGTGGGGTGGGGTAGAGGTTCTGTGGGGGGACTCTGATCAATTGTGTCAGAGGAAAACAGGTTTGACACCTTCCCAGATGCATGCAGGTATGGTGTGTGTGTGTGGGGGGTACGCATACTGTATTGGGGGGAACAATTCAAATATGACTGCTCCCCAAATTGCAGATTTAAAATGATGACTCTCTCATGCCCAATTACGAACACTTTCACTAACTTTGTTTTTGAAGTCTTTGAGCCACACCCAGAGGTAGTCAGGGCTTACTTCTGGCTCTGCTCAAAGGGTCGATCCCTCCTGGTGGGGCTCGGGGAGCATACAGGTGTATGTGGATTGAACTGGAGTCAGTCATATGCAAGGCAAATGCTTTAACCTCTGCACTATCTTTTCCCAATCCTAAATTATTAACTTTCCTGCTTCTACCACATATCACAGTTCTTGGTCTGTTTTAGGGCATCTCATAGTGTCCTGGCCCTGCTGACAGCATTGCCAGTATTTCTCCACACCCACACAGAGAGCAAAAAGGTAGCATGTTGGTTAGAGGAATCACTCCACACACAAGCACACTTTCACTCAATGCTGAAATCCAGCCGAGCTTTCTCATGCAATCTTCCTTTGGAATCCAAAAAGCGGTTCAGGGTTGGGTTGGGTTTCCAGAAGCAGGTCATCGGCAGCCATCTGACTTAGATGCGAATGGACAGACCTTTCAAACGCTGTGGACATCCTGGCTCCTTTGAAACGGGCTTAGGGGAGACCTCCTGGACCCATCTCTTGCTAGAGATATCAAACAAACATACACAAGCATTTCAAATTCTGGTTATTGTCTCTGACTTTTATTGCTATTTGTTGTGTTTAGTGCTGTGAGAATCCCACCCAGGGCCTCAGAAGTGCAAGGCAGGTGCTCTACGCTTTAGCTATGTCCCTGTTCACTCTGTTTTACAATCACAGGTCACATCAAAATTTTAAAAAGACTGAACAGGGACTGGACAGATCGTACAGCGGGGAGGACTCTTGCCTTGCACAGGGCCGACCTGAGTTCTATGACTGGCACCCTGTATGGTCTCCAGAGCACCGCAAGGGGTGAATCCTGAGTGTGGAGCCAGGAGGAACCCCTGGGCATTGTCCAGTGTGTACTCCCACCCACCCCCACCAACAAAAGAGAAAGAAAGAAATGACTGAGCAGAAGTGAAGACAGTAAATTATTAGCTGGGGTGTCATTTGGTCATGATTCTTTTTCCTTTTCCATGTGTATTTTTGTTAATTTTAAAATTTTTTATCACAGTATTGACTGTGATAAACTTTTTAGGAAAGATAGGTCTGAGGTGGGCAGTGATGGGTGCGGTGGGCACTTTTGTGATAGGCAGGAGGTGCAGTAACATTATACATCGATACCATATATTTGAACACAATTAGAGCCATCTAACTGAAAGTATAATTTAAAATGTTTTTTCCTAAAGATTGGGTTTACAATTTTTAGATTCCCTTTATTTGACTTTTCTACATATGCAATTTATTTTTTCCATGAATTTTTAAATAAATTTGTATGACAGACCAAACAATGTGCCATAACCAGATCCACAAACTTGAGTCCTAGAGCCACAACTTCCTTTTATAAATAAAGTTTTATTGAGACAGAGATTTTCCCTTTATTTCTGAAGCCGCATTTGCATAAATAGTCTCAAATCGCTGGTGCTGTTTCACAAAGTCTAAAATTTGTCATTCAAAACTTTTCCAGAGAAGTTGGCTGGGCAGCCTGGGCTATCAGAAGGGCTCTTACTTTAGGTGTCTGACATCAAAATTGAGAAAAAGGTAAAGGCAACAGCCTCAGGACCTTGGAATCTGTCCCCCATCCACCTCCAGCTGCAGAGCAGGTCATATTCCTGAAATCAGCTGCCCCTGGGTGCAGGAAACGGCTTCTAACTTCTGATGTTTGCATGGGGAGTGGATTCTTGCTCCAGGAATGGGCAGAGCCCCCGTTTCGCTTCCGAGTTCACAGTGAAAGCCTCATAAATCTGTTTCCTTCTCTACCCACAGAGCTTCCAGTGCAGGTCGGAACACTCCATCAAATGTACCGACTACCAGCATTGGGTCCAGGCATTGCTCACACCTGCGAGGCGGGGGGAGGGGGGTCCCAAAACTTCCCCTCAGGCTCTGGAGTCTCCTGGACCTGCAGCACTCTGGGGTCTGAAAACGTTGCAGATGCCCCCCTTTATCTGAAAGAGTTTCTGATGCTCGGGGTTTCAGATCCAGACAAGCAGCCCGAAGCCTCCCTGAACAGGAGCTTGGCCTGGCCTGGGGCACTGGAGGCGAATAATAAAGAGATGAGTTTCCAAACCTTGTTGGTAAACAAGTCTGCCTGCTAGCCCAGCAACCGGCAGCCACCTCTCTCTTTGACTCCAATTGGACTCCATCTCCTTGGAAACACCCAAATAGGCTCAACACGAACCCAAGATTCTGCAGAGATCTGCTTTCTCACTGCACAGCCCAAGTGCGCTTGACGTATTCCATTAAAGAAGCGGGCCTTGGTGATTCTCAGCATTAACCTGCTAGGCATGTAGAAACACAGCAGAAACAGGTGGGGAGAGGAGCGGGGCCCTGCACCGCCTCTGCACAGCCAACTCAGCAGGTAAATGCTCTAATTAGGAGCTTGCAGCATTCGGAGATTTCCAAGTCTGTCTCCTTTATTCAATTAAGGAAATGATAGGAACCTTCCGTGTCTCTCTCTCTCTCTCTCTCTCTCTCTCTCTCTCTCTCTCTCTCTCTCTCTCTCTCTCTCTCTCTCTCTCTCTCTCCCCTTCCTTCCCTCCCTCCCACTCTTGACTCAGATTTAAAATAATGATAAATGATCGGGTCAAGTTGGGGAATGTTTTTTCCGTGCTGCTCTGGAAGAAACTTCTGCTGAATTTAATCAGGCCCCCTTCAGGGAGACAACGATCAACTGGGCTATTGGCAATTCAAATCATCTCCCCCACACAGATACCCCGAGTCACTGCGGTACCCCTGGTGGAAATGAATCATTCAAAATGGGGAGGGTGGCACTGCATTCCAAAGATAAACAAAACAATAATGATGTTTATTATTGCTAATTTGGTCCAGAAACAGGAGTCTAAATGATGCAGGTAACTTCAAATTGGAAGGAGTAGCAAAAGGAGGAAATTGGGGTGGGGGTGGGCATGGGATAAATCTCTGCTCAGAAATGCAACAATGCAGTCATGCCTTCTCTGTGGGCTCCTCCTGCCCAGAACTCTTCATGCTCCTAGGTTATTTTTATCACTTTTTTCTGATTCCAAGGAGTCTCATTTGCCTAAAACATTATTTTCTCCCCCATGTGAAAACAGTCTCTATTATTCAGGATCCAGCAGCATGAGGGGTTTTTTGTTTGTTTGTTTTGGTTTTGATTTTGTTTTGTTTTGTTTTTGGCACAAAAGCCATTTTAGGATGAGGAATCAAGAGGCAGTGAAATTTTATGGGTTTGGGGTACTGGTGTAGAGGAAGTTCACAAAGAGCAGAGACCCCAATTCCTGGGTTCAGACCATTTGAATCAGTCTGTATAACTTGCTCCTTTGTTGGGCCACAGTAGTCGGGGCTTTATTATGAGACAGAAAGAGATCATGCATGTGAAATGCTTCAAGTGCCTGAAAAATAATAGGGCCATGAAACTGTTAGCAGCTGGTGTTATTGTGTGGGTGTGGGGAGTGCTTACATCTTCTTGATGTGATGACATCATATCTAAGGGGGTTATCAACTTTTGTTGGAAAACCTGCAGGAACAGAAAATTCACTATTGACATCTACAAACATCTCCGGTTCTTCATTTTTTTACATATCCAGCTGAAATCGCTCCCTGCCATGTCTTCAGCTCTTTGGCCTTTGTTCTATTCCCATGGAGTCTTAAAGGACAAGGATCTCCTCTCTATCTGAGCTGCATTTTCCCCTAGTGTGTGCAGCTGGCCTCCTCCCAGGCTGGAAGACACGGGATGAGAATAGACTATAGACTGAACATGATTGCCACTCAATGTCTCTTTTGCAAACCACAGCGCTCAAAAGAAGAGAGAGAACAAAAGGGAATGTCCTGCCACAGAGGTAGGGTGGTATGGAGGAGATGGGGGATGGGAGGGATATTGGGATCAGTGGTGGTGGAGAATGGGCACTGGTGGAGGGATGGGTATTTGATCATTGTATAACTGAAACACGACGAATCACGACCATCCTGTTATTCGTCAATTGCCTCGAGCAGGCCCCAGTAACGTCTCTTTCATCCTAGCCCTGAGATTATATTCAAGGCTCTTTAGGAGAATGAGACCCATCATTGTTACTGGTATTTGGCATATTGGGTACGCCACGGGGAGTTTGCCAGACTCTGCTGTGTGCTCTGGTGGAGGGTGGGGTGTTGGGACAATGTATATAGGAAACTGTCATTAACTGAAACACAAGCACAAAAATTTGTAAATCTACAACTGTACCTCATGGTGTTTCACTAATAAAAACTTTTAAAAAAAGGACAAGGATCATTGCTCTTGTATTGTGGATTAGTGAAGGCTTTGTTTTCTTGCAAGCTACGAGAGCCAGTTCTAGCCAGCTTTAGGGTAAATAAATAAACTCAAAGGTCCAAGATCTAATTAAATGAGGGAAAGCAGGGGGGAAAGAGAGCAGGAGGAGAAGTTGGGAAGTGGGGGAGAAAAGGGCAAGGAATTAATCTCAAGGAGGATCGGAACCAGGGCAAGAAGATCAGGGTCAATCTCCTCCAAAAAAAGCTCAAAGCTTCAGCTCAAGGACGTCATAAACGTCTCTCAGCCCCAATGTTTGATGGGCTCTGTCTGAGTCAGCTTCTTCCCGTGAATCCAGCAACTATGACCCCCAGAGCAGATAGCTGGGAAGTGATGCCTGGAAGACCCTCCCTGCTCCCACAAAGAAAAGAATCATTATGAGCCTATTTTATCATAATAATCCTTATGAATGGCTATTTCATTTTTAATATGAATTTCCAAGTTTCCTAAAGACAGAAGACCATGCCCAGTTCATTCGCTCACATAACCCACCACTCAGCTAGCCACTTGAGTAACTGGTAGTCAAAAGATAGCTGAAGACTTTGATTGATTAATTCATTAATTTATTATTTTTTTGAGAGCTTTCTGGACTCTTGCTTTCAAATGCAGGAGGAGATGAATCATTTCCTATCCATGGTGAGAAATTTCAGCTATAGGAGCATTTGGGATTATGTGCATGCTGTGTGTATGGTTTGTTGGTTGTGATACTGTGTTTATGGTACTCCTGACAGTGCTCAGGAGTACCTTGCAGATCTGTGCTTAGGTGTCACTTATGGTTATGTTTAGATGAACACAAAGTATTGGGGATTAAACCTGGGCCTCTTGCATGCACTCTAGTTTTAATCTTTCTGGCCCTAGACTTACTTTTTGGTTTGTTTGTTTTGGTTGCTTATTTTTTTTTCATAAAACAGGAAGGAAATATAATGGCTCCTAATCATTCATCTTACTTCATTTGCTCATCAATTCTGGGTCATCAATTTCTGTACCACATACCCCAAAATATAGTGGCTTCAACATCAGTCACTGGTTGACTCATAAATGTAAGAATTGAGCAGAGGCATGAGGAATGGCTCACCTAAGTAGCACCAGTTGGATCACCCACTTCCAAGGAGACCAGCAAGTTGATGCCACTTTTCACTTGAGGACACTGACCTCAAGGGACCAGGACCTCAGTATCTCTCCCGAGGCATCTCCCCATCCCTAACTTGGGCTTGCTTCAACCTAGTGGCTAGGTGCCGAACAGGAATTGCTGAAAATAGTTACCCTTGGGATTTTCATGGTGCAACTTCAGAACCCATCAAGAACCACTTTGGGCCATTGGTCACTCATCAAGTCTGTCACAAAAGTCCCTTAATTTCAAGAAAAAGGGACATGAACCACACCATGTTATGAGAGAAGTATAAAGGTTTTGTTAAAGAAAGACACGGTGAGATGTGTCAAGGGTACTGGATGTGAGGACCTTACATGGATTTGATCCTCTGCACACATATATGCATGTGTGTGTGCGCACGTACGCGCGCGCGCGCGCACACACACACACACACACAATGAGTTGGAGTCACCTTTGGCAAAGATAATCGGTCTCAGCCCAACCTCCCTTCTTTTCGGGAACAGACCAGAAAATTGACTTTCATTCTTGCAACTTGGCCAGGCCACCCCTCATTGATTTCTGAGTCAGTCAGGCTGGACACAGGATTAAGTCCTGCAAATACAAAGAGAAATTTAATAAATTTAAAAAAACTGGCTTCCACTGAGGAATCCACAGATGGAGAGGGAAGATGAATAATGAGAATCCAATGTGATGAGTAATTCAGCCCAGGTCTCTACAAGGCTGTTGGCAGAGAAAGGAAGCATCGATTCTGCCTGTGATGGAAGCCAGTTTGCCAAAACACTTGGCAGGACTTTAATTCCATCACATTGGTTCCCTTTTAAAGTTAATATGGATTCTCCAAGGAGCAGGTGGCTCATGGATCACCTTTGCTGGACCATGTGGAAGTGCCTCCAACCTCAACCAAAGGAAAAGAGGGGAAATGGGAACCAGAACTCACACCTCGTACTTAATTGGTCCTCCAAGGAGCCTTGACATTTTCACAGAGGCGAGAACTCCAGAAAATAACAACTGTATAGCACAGGGGAAGGGCGTTTGCCTTGCACACAGCGAGCCCGGCCGAGCTGGGTTCGATTCCTCCACCTCTCTTGGAGAGCCCAGCAAGCTGCCGAGAGTATCTCACCTGCACGGCAAAGCCTGGCAATCTTTCTGTGACATATTCAATATGCCAAACACAGTAACAATAAGTCTCAAAAAATGGAGATGTTACTGGGCCCACTCGAGCAAATCGATGAACAACGGGAGGACAGACAATTGTCATGATAACTTGGGGGGGGGGAGACTACTTTTTTAGAACTTTTTGATTTATAGAGAATTTGAAACAACAACCCACACAATTCCTCTATAGCCTGTGTCTCACGTTCCTTTTTAATTAGAAACGTCGTCTTAAGATAATTTGGTGATTTCTTACAATTACTGAGCCAATATTGATAAGCAGAAGCCCAGGATTTATTCTAATTCTCTGAATGTTTAACTTGGCCTTTTTTTTTCTGTTCTAGGAATCACCTCAGGTTTCCACATTACATGTACTGTCTTCTATGCTCCCTGTGATAATGTTCTCATTTCACCCTTTCCTTGCTTTGGATGAGTGTCACAAGTTTGGGGAGCACTGGTCCTGCATTTTATAAGATTGGCCTCTCTCAGGAGCTGCCCGGGCTTGGGGAAGAAAGACCACAGAGTTATGCTACTGTTTCCATCCCTCGTCATCCTAAGGACATACAGTCTCCATATGGTTTAGCCTGAGGGTCTCCCTGGTCTCCTGACTGAGGAGGATCTATCAAATTTCTCCTGTTTAGTGATCACTCTTTTCTTCTCCCTTTTATTCTGCTCTCCTTGGAAGGAGGTAACCAGAGGCAGCCTTTAGAATTCTTCTGCACTGGAGATTTGTCTCCTTTACCCCCTTTATTTGCTTACTCCTCTGTTTATAACAGTAATAACTCATGGACATTTGTATTTTGGTCCAACACTCGCTCAGTACACTAGCTCTCAATCCTGGGAAATCTTTCAAACGGTCCCTCCGTCCTCTTGGAGCACCACCGTCATTACAGTATAATGGCGACTTTTGCTATGGCTATGCTCAGGGGACCCTATGCAGGGTTGGGGAGCAAATCAGGGTCAGCTGCGTGCAAGCCTTAGCCGCTGTGCTCTCGTTCCACCAGATCCTATGGATTTCTAATGGCATCATTCCAGGAAGCCTCTGGTGGAGTTGCTCCACCTTAGATATTAGCTGAGATGCCGAGAAGGTCATAAAGTTCAACAAGGTCATAGGGGTCAGCAGTGGCAGCACAAGGGGGTCACTCCAGGCAAATCCACCCTACTTTACCCCCTTCCCAATTTGACCAAATGCAAAAGGGAACTTGACCAACTTGCCCAAATACTAAAGGGATGACTTGCCTGAAGTTGTTATCCAGCTTGTTGAGATGCAGATTTTGGTAATCTTCCCCTTGGATATCAGAGAAACACAAGCCCACAGACAGTTTCCAATACCCCCACCCCCCTCACTCCATCCCAGCAGCAGCCACACTTTGCTGCACCTTTTTTTTCTTCTTTTTTTTGGGGGGGGGGTCAGCACTCATATATACTCCTGGAAGTGCTAGGGGACCCATAGGATGCCAAAGATCAAACCTGGGTCAGCTGTGTGCAAGGCAAATGCCCTCCCCGCTGTACTACCGCTCAGGCCCTCACTTTCTTGCACCTTTGTCCTCCCATCCCCACTCCTTCTACAGGCACAGTCAGAGAAAGCCACACATGGGTAAGGGCCAGGGCCACCCATGAATGCACTGCACCCCACCAAGATGCACAAAGATGTGACGGACCCACAGGGATGGTATGAATTTGGGAAATCAAAGTGCTAAGATTCGGGGGCTGCACTAAGTCTTCTCCAAGTCCCTTCCAAGACCGTGTGCCCCACCCCTCACCCCCACACCACCACACAGAGCCCGGCCCAACATCCTCCCTCTCCTATATGGAAGAAAAACTACCTGCAGGTTCCTATTCTCTGAGCCTATTCAAGAGAGTCAGCTGAGAACTGCATGTTTTACCAACAGTGTTAGCATAAATCCCAGAGCATAAGGGGAAAACATAGTTCCAGTTCCCTGATGGAAAGTGCCCAGAGATATGAACCCCCCAAAGACCAATTCCAGAGTCCCCAAGGCTATGTAGCCAGGGCTCGGAAAGATCAAGGAGGCAGGTCTCACTGCTCCTGTCTCCACAGCCTGAAACCATCCCCCTGGGTTCAGTCCCAGGATGGTCTGGTACCCAATCCTACTCCCTCAAAAAACCTTCCAAAGGATCTTTTAATTTTCAACTGATCTGGAATTGCAGCATCCTGAACACCTGATGGCCACTTATCTGGGCAAAGTCTCAGTGTGGGGACAACTATTCTTTACCTGTTTCTGCCTTGGGAGAGGCCAACTTTGTCCTTGGGATTTCTTCAAGAAGTAGAGCACAGCCAAATTAGTCAGTGGCATTCCGCCGGAGTCCTTGTTCCAGTCGCTGACAGATTCAGAAGGTTTCAAGGACAATACCTTGCGGTCTACGCTCATTGACATCTGTCGTGCCCAAGAAAACTAGGCCAGGGATATAATGAGAGGCAGAAGTTCTGATAAATGGGAGAGCCCCGCCAGCCTTTGCTTCCTACTTTTAAGAATAAAATTGGCTGGAAGCTGTGGTTTCAGAAGATGGCAAATGCCCCGCCACCCTGGTAGGAGCTAGCTTTGTTTTCTAAATTTAAAGATGGTGCAATTTCTATTATTTGTCTCCAATGAACTGATGTCCTTTTTCCCCCCCCTTTTTTCCAGTCCTGGTTTTGTCAGTAACTCACTATGGGTACGTATTAACCCTCCTTGAAAAGATTCACTTACTCATCTGTAAAATGGGACCAGGTGATGGAGAGATTGCTTCCACCTGAAGTTTCCCCAAATAAGCACTGTGAGAAGATATATGATCATATTCCCCAGATTCCCAGGGCTCTCCAAGAGAGGCTATTTCTAGCCTTTGGAAGCTTTTTTCCACAGCAGAAAAATGGCAGATTTGCACGGATAACAGAGGAGAAACAGTATACGCCTCATCTGATCCTCATTCCTGCCTGGCCAGTATCCTTTCCAGAAAAAGAGCAGTTAATTCGTTTCAAGGCAAAGGTGGTTATTTTCATGCAAGGACACTTCCCCTGGATTATGTCGAGGCTATTAGTCAAGGTTAAAGAATTCCTTGACCCTGAGCCGTGCTCTTCTCTACAGTCCTTCTCCCGCTGGACCACAGCTCATGAGCACGCCCGTGACAGAGTGACCCCAGGAAGAAAGGAGACAAATCAAAATGAGCTTATTTCTGGCTGAAAGAACCAATAAAAGCAACGATGTTCAAAGATCTAATTGATTCATTTTTTTTTTTTCATTCAGTGAACAAATGTTTACTGAGCTGTATGAGAACCAGTCAAGTACTTTCTCTGGCACTGAGTCCGCAGCAGTGAGCAAGGTACAGCTGGGTGAGGAGATGGAAAACATTTCTAAAGGCAATCCCAGCACAGTATTATCAGTTCAGGTTTAAGGGGGAAAGCAAGAGGCATTGAGACCGTGCAAATGAGAGCCACCTACTCCTATTGCATGAAGCAGTCAGGAAGGACTTCCTGGGGGGAGGGGTAGAATAGGAGTCCAGCATCTGGACAGAGAGAAGTTGACATCTGTGAACTGGAAGGGAGAGGGATGAGAAAACTCAGGAGGGAACAGTGGGTACAAATGGACAGTGGCAGCAAGGTGATGGGGAGCTGAAGGTGGGAAAAGGCAGGGAAAAGATGCGACTATCTGGGCCTATGAAAGGAGTCCGTGGAAAGGACAAGCTTGAAGGAGAGAAGGGAAGGGTCTGATGTTGGTTTGAGGAGGAGGCCAGTTGTAATTCGTGGTGATATCAAATCAGGGTGTGCATCTGTGATCTGGTATGAAACGTTATATATGTACCCCCATCTTTCACTCTGACAACAGGAGAAGGGCACTAGCAGGCAGGACCCCTAGTTCCACTTCTCAGGTGTAGAAACTGAAAACACAAAGGCTGTACTGGCATGCGAAATGGGAGAAGTCTTTGTTCTGGGGTCTGACCTGGGCATCATAGGATGTTGAGCAGCATCTCTGGTTTTTTACTCACTAGATACCAGCAAAATGCTTTCACCAAAGGTGGCAACCAAAATTGTCCAAAGACATTGCCGGGTTCCCCTTGTGAGACTCTCTCCCCTCTCTGCTTCAGGGAATCATTGTTCTAACATCTCAAACCTGGGGCCGGAGCAATAGTACAGTAGGTAGGGCATTTGCCTTGCATGCAGCTGACCCGAGTTCGATCCCTGGCATCCCATATGGTTCCCCGAGCACTGCCAGGAGTGATTCCTGAGTGCAGAGTCATGAGTGCAAGAGCCAGAAATAACCCCTGAGCATCACCGGGTGTGACCCAAAAAGAAAAAAAAACAAAAACAAACAAAAAAATAAAATATCAAACCCAGGGCTGGAGTGATTACTACAGCAGGGAAGGCACTTGCTTTGAACAAGGCTGACCCAGGTTCAGTCTCTGGCATGGTTTCCTGAGCTTTCCAGGAGTGATTCCTGAGTGCAAAGCCAGAAGTAACCCCTGAGCACCACCAGATGTGGCCCCCAAAACAAACAAAAGAGCAATCCCACTAAACACAACCTCACTTCCTTGCTGGCCATCCCTTCCATGGCTTCTGCCAGCTCATCGCTCACAAGCATTTGCCTCTAAATAATTGAAGTTTTCACTGGGAAGCACAAAAACAAATATGCTTTGGGCACCATCTTGGCCTCTCTGTACATGAAAGGAAGGACTTCTTATTCCTCTTGTAAGCTACAATTATTAGCATCAGAGAACTATGGCTGCAAAAGAGGTTCCTTTCATCACGCATGCTCTTCTATCCACTTCCTTGCAGATTGGTAGAGCCCTGGCAACCACACCAAACATGATTCACAGGCCACTGGAATCCATTTCTGCCCACTTTCCAGGGAGCTTGTCCCTGTCTTGAGCACTGCCATCCATCGGGTGATCCAAAATTTCGTTTTATAAATATGCATTTTTTAAAAAAGAACCCAAATCATTCTTCTCTTGAGGCTGCATCAGAAAGTTTTTGCCTTGTGATTAAATCTGCAGATGTAAAAATAAAGATGGAATTTCACAGAATGGTACAGACGGCAAGAGCATGGTCAAGCCAATTTCCTCTGCTCCCTCTTTATATGAAAGTGTAGCAGGCAGGGAAATTGTCTTCCCCTCTCTCAAATTACCCTCCCAGACAAAGGGATTTTTTTTTTTCAGAAGAGTCCTGAGGAAGTAATTTTATTACCTTAGCACCCATTTTCATATAATTCATGTAATTTCTTCTGCAGGAGAAGATATTTTTCTAAATGCCTGGTGGAAACCTCAGAGTGGATGGATTTTTGACTCTCATCAACCCTCATTGTCGAATTTTCTACTAAAAGAAGAAACATTGAGAGGTGCTCAGCACAAATAGCATCGCCTGGCTGCCCAGAGGATCTGTGGGTACATTACAGCTTGTTGATTTCTAAGGACCCTGAATCTCACACCAAATGTGTCTCCAGTGCCACCATCTGAGCAAGCCTGTAGCAAGGTCTGCTTCGGCGGGGCTCTCAACCCCTGCACTCTTGCCCTTGGGGACTGGGTCGTTCTGTGCCGTGGGGGGCTGATCTTGCCTAGTTTGGGATTTAGAAGCATGGTTAGTCTGATAAATCACCATTTGAGGCCAGTCCTCATCTCCCCAGTTCCAACAACTGAGTGCATCTCATTCATTGTCCAATATGAGAACCGGTAAATTTTGCCTTTGTTCCAGTAACTCTGACCTGTTCTGGAGACCCAACAACATAGTGAAGAGGAGAAGGCGAATTCATAGTTTAAAATGAATGTATGGGCAATCAAGAGTTGCTGATGGTTTTCCCAAGAGGAAGGAAAAGACCTATCAATTTTCCAGGATGCAACTACATCTTGTAATGATCCTCCAGAATCTAATGGTCTACCTGTAGGAAACAAGGCTTGCCCTTTCCTTTGTTTTCTGTCATTTCTTTTTCTTTTGGGTCATACCCAGCTATGCACGGGGGTTAGTCCTGGCTCTGCGCTCAGGAAGTACTCCTGGAGGTGCTCAGGGGACCGTATGGGATGCTGGAAATCAAACATGGGTCAACCACGTGCAAAGCAAACACCCTACCCACTGTGCTATTACTCCAGCCCCTGCTTTCTGTAATTTAACAAATGTCTCCATAGATCCCATCTGGCACTATTCTAAGTGCTGCAGCTACACATTGAATTCTTACAACAACCCAAAAAAGTCATTACTATTGTGACTCACTTGACAGATTAGAAAAACTGAGGTCCAGAGACAAGCAGTGTTCATAAGAAACCAGAATTCAGATGCAGGTCTTTGGTTCTGAAGCCCAGGCTCTTTATTCAAAAGCTCTCCCCTGAGTGCACTGAGCCTAGGAGAAGGGGAATTCAATTTGGACTCATGTCACCCAGACTCAACTCCTGACTCTGGCACTCACTAGGAGGTGTGCACCTGGGAAAGATGTCACATGTCTCTGAGCTTTGACCCATTAGGCACAAAAGGAGAATGATTCCCACATCAAATAATTATAGGGAAGACTCAGTCAATACTGAATTTGGTACCCAGACACTGTTCCATGGAAGTGAGTTATCTCTCCCACCTGACATTTCAGATGTGAGTCACCATGACAAAGAATCTGTGGTCTCTCCAGGGAAGATTCTCAAACACAAGGACTAGATCTCATGGTTTATTCTAAACCACCCTATCTCTGTCAGGGACAATAGCCCTGCACCATCTCCCTTCTTCTCCTGTTGCCCCCCGCAGGAGATTCTCCACCAAGCTGCCTGTTATCATTGCCTTCCCTGCCTCACTACCACTTACTCTCCTCCTATCAAGAGGTAACACGCATGGATCTTCCCATTCCTCCCATCTGATCTGGCTTTGACCAAAAGAATGTGGTATCAGTCACGATGTGCCAATTCTCTACTTTCTCTTAGAGTCCTTCACAGCCACCATGTGGCTTGCCCAAGCCAGTCTGCTTCAGAATGAGTGGTCACGTGGACCAGAGTATAACTGTCCAATCCAGATCCCAAGTGTGGGAGAACCCAACCCAGAGGAACCAGACCAACAGCAGAGGATGGATGGATGAGCCCAGTCAGGAGGAGAAGAAACATCAGTTGAGCCCATCCTAAATCCTGAGTACAAAGCATGAATAAAACAGACGGTTATTTTTATCTGCGAAGTTCTTACATGGTTTCTTTAGCAATGGTTCTTGGAACTCTTCCCCCCCACTCAAGCTCTGGCTCAGGAGGCTCAATCAGCCTTCACAAAAATCACAAGCTAGGGAGCCAGAGAGATAGTACAGTGGGGAGGGTGCCAACCTGGGTTTGATCCCCAGCACCCCATATGGTCCCCTGAGTCCCACCAAGAGTCCACCTGAGTACAGAGCCAGGAGTCAGCACCGCCAAGTGTGGCCCAAAAACTGAACCAAAACAAAACACACATAGACTGTGACTTATAAAGAACAATGAGAACATTATGTTCTCGAGAACAAAGTCACATTAGACTTGAAAATCACCTCACTGGCAGACCCATGTTTTGAGGTCTCATAAGCACGATGGAGAGCTGACTGCTGGTCTCCCATTGCCAGCTCAGGGGAGGAATAAAGGAGAAAACCAAGTCTCACTTTCCATTGGTTCATGGGGTGCAGAGGGCGATATTGAGTCTCCCTCTTATTCCATGAATGTCTCCCATCTGCCAGTCCTAGACATCACATTTCTAAAGAAGATATTTACAAAACAGACACCACCCTCATTTCCACCCTCAAAGGCTCAGACACTTGCAGTGACTGAGGACATTTGCAGTCCTCAGGATCACGCCTGATGGAGAAGTGACTTTTCCTTATCTTTATCCAGCAGCAGGGCTGACCCTTGCAGCCATAAGTCACAAGGCACATCAGAACATGAATCCCCCCACTCATAGGCCGTATGTTGCAGGTCCCATCTGTCAGCTTCCAGATCTACAGAGAGCCCCAGATGTGTTTTATTGTACCAGCAGTATTTTTAATGTGTTGTCAATGTTTAAAAATCAAGGAGATTTAATGTGTTGCCAATGTTTAAAAATCTGTCTCTATACTTCCCATGTAAGGGAGAGCATCCATTCCTTTTCCTCCTTCTGGCTCACTTCCTATGAGGGGCGCCATGTAATTCCATTCAAGGTGTAGCAAAACACAAGGTACCATTGAAAGGCTCCATTCCCATGAATCACCCAGAACAGGCAAATCCATAGCAGTGCCGCCAGGGTCTGGGAGCAGGGGAAAGTAGGGGAACATGGAACAAGGTGTTGAGTGGTGCTGGGGTCTCCTTTTGGTGTGCAACAAATGTCTTGGATTAGATAGAGGCATAGGTTGTACAATCTGGATAAATGTTGCTGAATTGCAAACTAGAAGTCAGTTAATGCTAATTCTACATTATAGAAACTATGCCTCAATGTTTAAATATTTTTAGATTCAATGTTTTACAAAATAAAGAGGTCATCTCCATTCCCTCTCACCCTTTTCTATTTAGATCCTCTTCTTACACTCAAACGTGCACGCGTACACACACACACACACACACACACACACACACACACACACCCCTAAGAGTTTCTTTTCCTAACTTGAAT
This sequence comes from Sorex fumeus, assembly GCF_029834395.1. Taxonomy (NCBI): domain Eukaryota; kingdom Metazoa; phylum Chordata; class Mammalia; order Eulipotyphla; family Soricidae; genus Sorex; species Sorex fumeus. The sequence goes on along the minus strand of NW_026606222.1, from coordinate 138,407 downwards.
GCTATTTTTGTTTTAACCTTCCATTGCCTCTTTGGGATCCATGCTCAAGTGGGAGCCTCTTAAGTGCCAATTCACTTGGAGTATCAAACCAGAAGATTGAGTTGCCAGGAGGAAGAACCATCTTCAAAGTGAACCCCAAGTCTCAACATGGAGGACAGAACAGATTACATGAACTTTGCAGCAGCCCGAACTAAAATAGTCACCTATGCATCTTCCCCTTTATTCATGTCCCTTACTAGGGACCATCCCATTATTAATAAATTCATGGCCATTTTTTTGTGTTTTTTTTATATTTGTCCAACATCAGCCTTACCTTGACCTGTAATTGGAACAGTCCCTTTTCCATGTTCCCACTCTGTCTTCATCCCTCACACACACAAAATTTGTGTGTGTTAATAAAACAAATTATCAGGTTAATAACCAACTCTGAAATAGTAGATGCTTCCCCACTGCTATTAGGACCAGATTCAAACTCAACAAGGAAAGACCACTGCAAAATATTTCAAGCCCTATCTTAAACAGTGGTTCAAGGTTTGGGTACATTGTGATTTTCCCTCTGACCCTAAGATCTGTCTCATCCTTTCTGTCCCTTGCCTGTCAATAGTGTGAGAGCACAGGCTGAGTCCTATGCTCCAAGCCTATCTCCATTTCTGTGTCAGCAACATCAGTCGGCTTGATGTGCTTTTGGTAAAAAAAAAAAACCAAAAACACCTCAGGCAACTAGAAATATCTTGCAAATGAAGACCTTGGCGAGCTCAAAATCCCAGCCCCTGATATAATGATGCATGCATGGATGCCAATGTATGAGTTTATTGAAATAAACTGGTTTGGAAATTCTCAAGGACACGCACAAAAAAGTTGATGCAAAATACCTTGGACTTCCTGAGCCTTCTTGTTCCTGTAAAAATGAGACCTGTAGCAGAGACCTTGGGAACTAATTAAGTATGAGGACATTTGTGGGCTGAGACACAGGCGTCCATGCACTTCAGTAATACTCCCACAGACTCGTCCTGGCCGCCCATGTTCTTCTTTCTTAACTCATTAATATTTGACTTCTCTGGCTCTCAGATATTTTGAATATTTTAATTATGGAATCTTATTACATGCCCAGGGACTTTAAAAGAAACACAACATTTTCATAAAAGTTTTATGACTTGACTCAATATGCGAATATATTTCACTCCAATAAATACTGCTAATAATTAAAAAGTGGATGGTATACATCCTTAGTACCAAGCATCTCTCATTTAATCTTGAGAATAGTTCTAATGAGGATCAGAGAAGTTCAGGATTTACCCAAGGTCACCAATTTCACCAACACACTTGGTCAATTTCCTTTAAAAAATTGTCTTTTCGTATAGTGGAAGTGACATCTGCACTTGTTTGTTCATTGAAGCACTGTTTACAATAGCTAGAATCTGGAAAAAAACTGAGTGCCCGAGAACAGATGACTGGTTAAAGAAACTTTGGCACACCTACACAATGGAGTACTATGTAGCTGTTAGAAAAGATGAAGTCATGGAATTTACATACAAGTGGTATTACATGGAAAGTATCATGCTAAGTGAAATGAGTCAGAAAGAGAGGGACAGACATAGAAAGATTGCATTCATCTGGGGAACATAAAGTAACAAAATAGGAGACTAACACCCAAGAGTGGCCAAGATAAGTACCATGAGGTTTACTCCATGGCTTGGAGGCCAGCCGCACATGCTAGGGGGAAAGGCATCTCAGATAGAAAGGGAGCACCAAATAAAGGGTGTTGGAAGGATCCTCCTAGGATGGGAGATGCATGCTGAAAGTAGACTATAGACCGAACATGATTGCCACTCGATGCCTCTTTTGCAAACCACAGCATTCAAAAGGAGAGAGAGAACAAAAGGGAATATCCTGCCACAAAGGCGGGGGGGGGGGAGGGGGAATGGGGGTGGGTGGGATACTGGGATCAATGGTGGTGGAGAATGGGCACTGGTGGAGGGATGGGTACTCGATCATTGTAAAACTGAAACCCAAGCACAAAAATTTGTACGTCTACAACTGTACCTCATGGTGTTTCACTAATAAATTTTTTTAAAAAATTCTTTTCAAAATTATTATTATTAATAACTACTACTTATATATGCTCTTAGTACCATCACCTTAGTGAACTGTGTCTCATAGATGCCAGGAGATCTTATTTCTATAGGGCAGTCTCCAACCAGTGCCTGAGTCTGCCTCTTGGATGGAATAACTTACAGCCCATAATCTGATTTCAGAATTTCCCAGAAAGACTAAGTTCTAAGGAATCATGTCCTTAGAATGTTTTCCCTTGCCTTGAATTTCACTGTCAGTGTTTTGTGGGGATCATTCCAAAGTATTTATAATTAAATCCTTGTCTCAATTACATGCTCTACATCAAAATCACCCACCTTTTTCAAAAACAGGTGTTGCTATTCCAGAGGGTCACCATCCCACCCAAGGTGACTCGAGGTGTCGCTATTCCAGAGGGTCACCATTCCACCCAGGGTGACTCGAGGGTCCCCTGATACATGCCAGACAGACTACCCCCCCCACACACACAGGCCAGCCAATGGTGGACAAATGAAGGAACTGGTAATCAGTGGTCGTTTATTCTCACAGGATTAGTTATAGAGAAATCATGCAGGGTTGGTGTAGCAATTACACATAGGTGTGGTGGAATGAACAGATGTAAATCCCTACCTTCGGGGAAGCTCTTCTAGGAGATTCACTCAAGACAAAATCTCATCTAAGTGCTCAGCACTCTAGATTCCTGCTAGGAGATCCACCCAAGGGTGGGAATTCACCTAAGGGTGTATTGCTTTCTCCTTTCTTTCTTTACCTTTCCATTTAAACAGGTATCTTAAACTTATATCTTAATAATATTTCTAGTCATTTTGTATGAACGCAGTAGCACTGTCCTCCCATTGTTCATTGATTTCCTCGAGTGGGCCCAGTAACATCTCCATTGTGAGACTTGTTGTTACTGTGTTTGGCATATTGAATACATCACAGGTAACTTGCCAACACAGTAAGAGATGTAAAAGGTAACTCTTCCTGGGGTCATCTCACTATATATCCCAGACTACATTTCTCAGGCCAGGTTAGTCTTTCCTAACCCCAACAGGGTCCTTATTCAGTTACTTCTTTGGGGGTCATAACAGAGTTTGTTCCATGAACACGCTCTTAATTTATTATACTTCTTATGGCATTTAGCCTGTCCCTTTTCAATGCCAGGGTAGCTTACAGCTTGCAGTGGGTCCATCCAAGTCTCTCATCAAGACTTCCCTTTTGGGCTGGTAGTAACTAAGGGCAACTGAGGCTTAAAACAAGTAAATATGACTGATGCCCAGGAATAAATATTACTTGGAGTCAATTAACTCCCAAGTTACAAAAGCATAGTATTGTCTTCCTGTGCCTATAAAAAAAGAATATTGCTCTAAAATAAGCTGTACAAAGGACATAAAGGAAAGAGAAAAGCAATATTTCACTTATATATACAAAATCCAAAGCCCTCAGAAGAATTTGACTTTACAAGTTACAGGTTCTGATTTGGGGATATTAGTGATTAACAGATAGGGGAAGAGGAGCACAAGGGAGATGTTAAAGACAAACACAGAGGCTAGGGAGTGCCTGATGGAATTGGGTGTGCCTCAGGAGCACTGTAGTGGGAGTAACTCAATAAACCTAAGCTCCCTGGGGAGCGGGGGGCTGGGAGGAAAAGGACAAGCCACAGTTAAACCTACCTTGCTTGGAACTGTAATCCAACAAATGGGTAAGAGAGAAAATTCTTTCAAGTTACCTTTGTGGCAGCCACTCAATAATGAATGCTATTGTCGCAGACAACGTGGCAGATGACCAGACACGAGAGAGCGTGTGGCTGCATTTCCACAGAACCTTATTTGAAAATACTGAAATGTGAATTTCAGGGCTCATAAAATAGCATTTTTCTTTGGACTCTTTCCAATCATCTTAAAGTATAAAATCAACTTTTTGCTCATATGTGGCTGTTGACCGATCCCTACTGTATGGCATTTCTTTATAATCCTACTTGTCACCATCCAAGACAAGCACTGTGAGTGTTTTGATTGTTCTAGAGGAGAAAAAACAGAAGTCTAGGGAAACTCAGTGGGTCTAAGACAACATGCACCCCATATTCTAACACCCCGTGGTCCTGTGAGAATGTCCTCTCTGTGCCATCATTTTGGAGAATAGGATAATGATTTTCCAGGTTGGAACCCTTCTCCCCGCACAGTTCAGCTCTGACAGAGCACATGGTGGTGGTCATTTAACACAGGTCTGGCAGCAGCTGCATTCAGACATCATTTAAAAACAACCTGCCTTGGAAACAGCCACTCCTTACCTTGATAAGAAATTGTCACTGCAGGAAATGAGAATTTGAGATGATCAAAGGGTCAGATGAGTGACACCTTCAAGACAGGACAACAGGACAGCTGGAGCAAGCCTGGTCTGCTGGCACAAGACCAACCTGGATTTCTCCAGAGTGTCTGTGTGTGTGTGTGTTTGTGTAAATATGTCCTCGTCTAAATGTGATTAGAAACACATCATATATCTGGGGCAAGCAGAACTAGTCTTAGACACTCTTAAAGCACAAAGTATGTGCACCAAGTCCTAAGTTTGGTCAATAGAGCAGAATAGAAGCTCACCTCATCCCATCCCATCTGTCTGTGTCCTTGTGGAATAAATAGTTCTGGGTTGGATGCATATGCTTCTTACCATGTGTGAGGCACTGAGCTAAGACTTTACATAAACTCAGCCATTCATTCCTCACAGCAGTCCCATGAGGTTAGTACTGTCGTCAACTTTGTTTTACGGATAAGGAATCTGTTTAGGTGGGTTTCCCAAGGCACTTCCTTTGGTTCTGGAAGATGGCATTTCATGAATTGTATTTTTGGAGTCCAGGTACCCCAGGAGCTTATGGTGATACATCGAAGTACCTGAGATAACACACATGTGTAAGACAGAGGTGTGATCTGTGGGGCTTCCTCTCTGTTGTGGATGCTCCTCAGCACTGCAGTAAGGCTCGGGAAGGCTCAGGTTATGGACTCTGGAACCAGAATATTTGGTGTCAGCCTAGCTTTCAGGGCCTGACATACAAGTCATTTCACCTCAGTTTACCCATCTGAAAAAATGAAGAATAGCACCTTCAACACAGGGTACTATTACTCACCGATAAAGAGTCAATGTGTTCTTATTTGTGAGCTGTTCACATAAGGCACTGATTATAACAAAGCCATAAAGGACTTACTCTCTGTAGGAGAACATTGACCCAAGGAATATGTGTGAGATCTCACCATCTCACTGACAGAGCTGTAAGTGACCAATGGCTAGTCTCTACAGAGATAGACATGGGGATACAGATCAAGATTTAGATTACCGCTAGAAAATTGTATAGCAATATAGATATTGTAGTAATCAAGGCTATTCAACTGAGAAGAAGGATGCTGGATAATTAATCCTTGCATATTTCTCTAAACTACTGGAAATGTTTACTTTGGCCATGGGTAGACCCTGAAGTGTGCCAACGACACGTGGACCAAACCAAGAAAGCTTCTGCTATTCCTAGGACATTGTCACAGGTATTCCCTGTCCTTGGCCCACCTCAGAGTCTGCTCATTGCCAAAACAGATGGTCTTCTTGCCTGTGAAAGCTTCACATCTCAGGCATCCACACAGCAGTACCAAACAACATCTAAAACAGGGCTCTGGCTCCACATGCCAAGGGAAGCAAGAAGTACCAAGGATTCAGTACCCTGGGAGAAATCCAGAAAGTTCAATCTGTAAGCCACAAAGCCCAAACTGTATACTAGCTCCCCGAACCGAACTGAACAGGCAGGATGTTCTGCTTGCTGTCTCAGATGATTCCTAACAGGATCAAGTCTCAGTTGCCCACAGTAACTTGCTCTTGACTTTACCTTTCCTGGCTTTCCCTCTCTTTTCTGTCAATGACTTTAGTACAATTTGAGGGTCCTTTCCCCAGATAAATGCTTTATGTGAGTTGGAGTTTTTCTTTTATGGAAGTTCAAGATAAGACAGGCTCTAAAGATAGCTAACTGAAAACCTTAAATATATAGTGGGTGGGGTTTTTTTTAGTCTTTATTTATTTATTTGCTTTTAAGGCATATCCAGAAGTGTTCAAAGTTTACCCCCTGGTCCTGTACTTGGGTAATCACTCCTGGAAGGGCTCGGAGGAACATATGGGGTGTCAGGGATCAAACCCTGGTAGGCGGTGCCCTGCATGCTGTCCTATCACCCCACCCCCATTTCATGCATTGCTGTACTTCATCTTTCCTTACTTCACCTGTCCATCCCACAGAAAAAAATTTTTGGCCTAGAACTAAATTACAATCAACAAAATAATAAGTAATTCATACATAATATAGAGATGGAGGCCTGAGTTAAGGGATTGGTTTCCTTATAAGTCGAGCAAGAGACAACAGGATTTGCTTGCTTTCTGTGAACACAGAGTGGAACGACCATACGGGAGACCTTACTTAACCTTAATCCACCCCCAAAAGATGCTCTTTCCAACTGCAGTTACAATCGAGGGCAAGGGCTTCGCTTCAACCTAGGTGAACAGTACACAGTTCAGCCCATGGCAGGTGACCCCTCAATCCACTGCATGTTCACTCTATAGGGATGGGCCTGTTTTTCTCGGCAGAAGCATCTTTGTTTTCTCTAAACCTGCGATGGACTTCTAGCATAGGATGACTACTCACAAATATCCATCAAATGAAGCTGAATGGAGAGAACTCACATGTGCATCCATGGCTTCCGACGGAACAGAAGACAGCTTCTTGGCAGTCACAACAAAAACGAAAGGCACAGGAAGTGGCATAATTACCATGATGAAAACAAGAAAGAGTCCAGCTTGTCAAGGAAGGCAGAGCTATGACTGAAACACTCGCACATGGTATCAGTTCCTGCTCCTGTGATACCCCAAGGTCCCACTTTCCTCTTTCATTGATACAATATGTTTCCATCTTTGAGGGGGGAAAAGATCTTTAAGTACCTGTCCTACCTTTAGCTTCCAAGAAGATTCTTACTTTCTCTTTTTCTTTAATTCTTTCAGTAGAGATTCTGTGGGTTTACAATGCTATTAATAGAGGTTTCTCATGCGCATAACCCTATCACCAGTGTACCCTCTCCTTCTTAATATGAAGGGGGGCTCTCCACACACAGTTTATTAATCAGGACCTTTTCCACAATGGGTGAAAGGAATCCAAACTCACAAGGAATAAACTTTTCCTGAATGTGCAAACTGTCAGGGTAGGAGTGGTTTGACTTCAGGTATGCCTCTGTGGGATATATTCCAGAAGTTCAAGCAGAGTTACTGGATCACATTTCACCAGTTTTTGCTTTCATATTCCCTCAGATACCCAGAAACTGGATCTGCTAATAAAAAGTTTCTTTTAAAAGTTTCTTTAAAAAGCTTCTGCACCTCAAAAGATACATTGACCAGAATACAAAGACAATCTACAGAATGGGAAAGGATATTCACCCAATACCCATCTGATCTTCATTTCATTTCATTTCATCATCCTGTTATTCGTCGATTGCCTCGAGCAGGCCCCAGTAACGTCTCTTTCATCCTAGCCCTGAGATTATATTCAAGGCTCTTTAGGAGAATGAGACCCATCATTGTTACTGGTATTTGGCATATTTGGTACGCCACGGGGAGTTTGCCAGACTGTGTCCTGTGGGCAGGCTACATTCAATAGCCTGCAAGTTTGTCCAAAGTAGGAATGAGATAATAAGAAGTCATAAAAAGATGTCCTGATATGATGTCGCATTCGCGGCCGCACGGTTCCGGGAACTGGATTTTATAGTCTCTGAGTCTTGGCCGTTGATGGGATTACACGGCGCCAGGGGGCCAGGTGGTGGGTGTGACCCCCCTCCTACTGGAATTTGGAGGATCTGGGTGGAGGATGCTCGACTCCAATCTGAGTAGGCTTGGAGGTCTCGGCCCTGGAACCCGCGTGGATTTGTCCCTCTGCCAGTACCTTCATGTGTGCGGAGAGTGGTCTCAGCATGGTGGTGGCTGGTCCTGGAGGTCTTTGGCTGCCGGAGCCCTGGTCGGGGCGGGGAGGAAAGCTCAACCCGCTCCCCTCCAAGGGGCCCAGGCGAGGAACAGCCAGGCGCAGGGGCAGAAGACTGCACTGTTCTCGTACGGGAACTGGATTTTATAGTCTCTGAGTCTTGGCTGTTGATGGGATTACACGGCTCCGGGGGGCCAGGTGGTGGGTGTGACCCCCACCTACTGGAATTTGGAGGATCTGGGTGGAGGATGCTCGACTCCAATTCGAGTAGGCTTGGAGATCTCGTCCCCGGAACCCGCGTGGCTTTATCCCTCTGCCAGTACCTTCATGTGTGCGGAGAGTGGTCTCAGCATGGTGGTGGCTGGTCCTGGAGGTCTTTGGCTGCCGGAGCCCTGGTCGGGGCGGGGAGAAAAGCTCAACCCGCTCCCCTCCAAGGGGCCCAGGCGAGGAACAGCCAGGTGCGGGGGCAGAAGACTGCACTGTTCTCGTCCGGGAACTGGATTTTTTAGTCTCTGAGTCTTGGCCGTTGATGGGATTACACGGCTCCAGGGGGCCAGGTGGTGGGTGTGACCCCCGCCTACCGGAATTTGGAGGATCTGGGTGGAGGATGCTCGACTCCAATCTGAGTAGGCTTGGAGGTCTCGGCCCCGGAACTCGCGTGGATTTGTCCCTCTGCCAGTACCTTCTGATTAGGGGTTGATATCAAGGATATACACTAGTTGAACACAACAAGAAGAAAACATCTAATCCCATAAAAAAATGGGGTGATGAAATGAATAGAAACTTTCCCAAAGAAGAAAACCAAATGGCTAAAAGGCATATGAGAAAATGCTCTACACCACTAATAATCAGGGAGATGCAAATCAAAACCACAATGAGATAACATCTCAAACCACAGAGACTGGCCCACATCCAAAAGAACAAAAGCCATTGGTGTTGGCATGGATGTGGCAAGAAAGGGAGTCTCCTTCACTGCTGGTGGGAATGCCGACTGGTTCAGCCCTTTTGGAAAACAGTATGGATGATTCTCAAAAAATTAGATATTGACCTCCCATTTGAGCCAGCAATACCACTCCTGGGAATATATCCCTTGGAGGCAAAAAAGTACAGTCGAAATGACATCTGCACTCTATGTTCATTGCTGCACTGTTCACAATAGCCAAAATCTGGGAAAAACCTAAGTGCCAGAGAATAGATGATTGGTTAAACTTTGGTACATCTACACAATGGAGTACTATGTAGCTGTTAGAAAAGATGAAGTCATGTAATTTACATACAAGTGGTACTACATGGAAAGTATCATGCTAAGTGAAATGAGTCAGAAAGAGAGGGACAGACATAGAAAGATTGCATTCATCTGGGGAACATAAAGTAACAAAATGGGAGACTAACACCCAAGAATAGCCGAGATAAGTACCAGGAGGTTTACTCCATGGCTTGGAGGCCAGTTGCACATGCTAGAGGAAAAAGCAGCTCAGATAGAGAAGGGAGCACCAAATAAAGGGTGTTGGAAGGATCCTCCCAGGATGGGAGATGCATGCTGAAGACTATAGACCGAACATGATTGCCATTCAATGCCTCTTTTGCAAACCACAGCACCCAAAAGGTGAGAGAGAACAAAAAGGGAATGCCCTGACACAGAGGTAGGGTGGAATGGGAGAATGGGGGTGGGAGGGATACTGGGATCATTGGTGGTAGAGAATGGGCTGGTGGAGGGATGGGTACTCGATCATTGTATAACTGAAACCCAAGCACAAAAATTTATGTCTACAACTGTGCCTCATGGTGTTTTACTAATAAATATTAGAAAAAAAGAAAAGAAACCATAAAGAGCCAATTTGTAATTGCTATATGAATTTAATATATGTAAATAAGGAAAATAAAACGCTTGAATACAATATAAAAAATGAAATAAAAGTTTCTTTAAAAAGAAAAAAGACAAATTCTCACCGAGTAGTCCAAGCTCAACATAAGCAAGGTTTTATCTGACCATTCAAACCAGAGCTTCAGAATTGTAGCACTGGTTTGTTATGGATCATGTGATAACACTCCATTGGCTGGAAAGAATGTGAGAGGTTCTGATTGGCCAGGTGGAGAAGTCAGGAAATAACGGTGGAGTCAACTCCATCAGAAGCATATGAAGTAAAAATGGGGTGGGAAGGAAGAGAAAAACACCTAGCACTTACCAGAGAAATTAGTAAGAATTCTGGCCAAGTCCTCCATAACTCCCAGTTTTAATCAACCATTCCTTCCCATTATTATTTTTTTTCCACATTGAAGAGGATCAGCTTCCATAAATCCCCTGCCTGGCTGTCCTCACCGGGGCCCCTTGGAGGGGGGCGGGTTGAGTTTCCCTCCCTGCCCCGACCAGAGCTCCAGCAGCCAAAGACCTCCAGAACCAGCCACCACCATGCTGAGACAACTCTCCACATGCATGAAGGTACCGGCAGAGGAACAAAGGCATGCAGGTCCCGGGGCTGAGATCTCCAAGCCTGCTCGGATCGGGGCTGATCATCCTCCACCCAGATCCTCCACCTTCCAGTAGGCAGGGGTCACACACACCAACTGGCCCCCTGGAGCCATGTAATCCCATCAATGGCCAAGATCCAGAGACTATAAAACCCAGCTCCCAGACGTGCGTGGCCGCATTTGCTGCCACGTGACATCTTATTATTCTTACTTTGGACAAACCAGCAGGCTACTGAATGTAACCTGCCCACACGGCAGAGTCTGGCAAACTCTCTGTGGCGTACCCAGTATGCCAAATACCAGTAACAATGATGGGTCTCATTCTCCTAAGCCTGAAAGAGCCTTGAATATGGCACTTTTTAAAAATCTCAGGGCTAGGACGAAGGAGACGTTACTGGGACCTGCTCGAGGCAATCGACGAACAACAGGGTGGTCATGATCGCGATCATGAGGAGGATCAGCTTCCATAAATCCACCTTCTCAAATAAATCTATCTTGGGCCAGGATAAAATACAGCAGAGAAGGCACATGACCACCCAGGGTTTGATTTCCAGCACGCATTACTGTTCCTAAGTACTACCAGGAGTGATCCCTGAGCATAGTCAAGAGTTATCGCAGGGCCGGAGCGATAGCACATTAGGTAAGGCATTCTCCTTGCATGTGGCCAACCTGGGTTCGATTCCTCCGCCCCTCTCTGAGAGCCTGGCAAGCTACCAAGAGTATCTTGCCTGCACAGCAGAGCCTGGCAAGTTCCCCGTGGCATATTCGATATGCCAAAAACAGTAACAACAAGTCTCACAATGGAGATGTTACTGGTGCCCACTCGAGCAAATTGATGAACAATGGGAGGACAGTGCTACAGTGCAACAGTGCTACCACTGGGTTTGGCCCCAAAACAAGACAAACAAAGCCCAAATAACTAATATATCTATCTTATATTTTATGAATAAAATAATGTCTTATCTAGATCACCCAAAGACTACAGTTTAAAAACAAGTATCAGGAAGTGGATTGTTGATGAAGCGATAGAAAATATTTTTTTCTAAAAAAACAAAATATATGTATAGATTTTTTAAAGTAAACTGTTATAAGATATTTAAATATTACAAGGCTTGACTGGACCGTAACCTCTTATGCCAATGAGTTTCATTCCCAAACAGACCCTAAGAGACACATAAAAGAACCCTTATATGTGGTACACCAGACTCAGCTTGTCAGATCAGCCCCCACAAGGGTAACAGGCTGGCAATACCTCAGATACTCACCACCTTCCAGTCAGATCTTCTCCCACCTAAGGAGTAAATAATAAAACAGGCTGAACACCCCCCTTTAGCTTCCAGGGGTTAAAAGTCTTAAGTCTTCAAGGTTGGAAGCACTGAAACAATATCTCCTAAAGAACCCAGCCCAGCTGATTAGAGCCACAAACTCTTGGTCCACGAAGCTTTCCTGCAATACACTCAAACTATTTAATAAATTAGTCTCCGCAACAGGAAGGAATCTTTCATAGTTACATTCTCAGTATACTATCGTTACTCGTTGCTAAAATAATGCAAATTGCCCCAAATTCAGTTGCTTGGAATTATGGAGAGTTATTCTAGTTCATGAGTCCCATCCTTCCCTGGGACCCAGTAGGCTAGCCTGGGAAGGTCCTTCTGGCATAGACAGTGAATAAGGGCAGACAGGTCCAGGCACAAACCACTTAGGGCATCAATTGAGCTCATGTTTGCTAATATTCCATTGGCCCAATCGAGTCACATGACTGTCTGGCATCCAAGGCCCTACCCACCAAATCACATGACCTGGATCTCAGCCAAGAGAAAAGATGCTATTTTTAACAAACTACTGGGGGAGATAACCACCAGGATGGCAGTCCTGGGTCTAATTAGCTGGCATTTGGGCCATAGAAAATTGCAGGATTTATTTATCTGGTGTAGTTATCTTTTTTTTTAATGTTTCCTTAAGTGGTTTTTATTTAGAGGAAGGATGGAAATAGAAGCAACCTGGGGTTTGGATGGTAAGGCAGAGAGATCCAAATAGGCGAGATGAAAGAAGAGGAGAAGATGTTTTAATATCAAACCAAGAAATGTACAGAGTCTGTGCCACCCTGGGAAAAGAGGAGGCTCCAGGGAGCTCTGACCCACTTGCCATGAGTGACAAACTTTCAAGGTGACCCCGTGCAAGAGCACAGGGCTTTGGGGGGAAGGAGGGAACATTGCACGAAGACGTACAGGAGGTCGGGGAGCCATTCACTTTCTCAAGAGGCTCCAAAAACCCAGAGCCCAGCCTAAAATTAGGAAATTAAAACTAAATAAGGGAATTCAGGCAGAACCATTTCCATCAAAAGCAGCAAGCATATGGGCCATGCTGTCAAGTGAAGACCATCAAACTGAAAAGTGTAAACGAATCTGTGTGATTAGATCCCTTGCCAGGGGAAGAAGGTGCCTTTTGAGAACTCAGGTTTGAACTCTAACTCGGGCGGAAGGCAGCCCTCTGCTCCTGTCTGGTCTTTTGAGACCACACCCCTGCCTCAGAACATTTTAAGTGGACCCTGAGGAAAAAAATACTTTCTACAAAGACACCACCCCACCCACCCCCCAGTGGAGTCCCTCCAGGATATGACTCAGGAGATGGCTCTTTTTGAAAGTTATCTCTACCCTCCTGTCATGCGTAGAAATGAGCTGAAATGTGGGCCTCCATTGGCTGGGATTTGGAAGCAGTCTTTCTGCATGCCTCCCCCCTCCCCAGCTCCTATTTGATTCTGCATATTCATAAAATGCTCGTGGTTCACACATCACAGTTCAAACAGGCTTTCAGCTTTGACGACTTCAATAAGCCTGCTCCTTTCTGCTCAGCAGTTAATCCACTGAGCTCATGAGACACTCCTACTGGGCATTTCCAGCTGCCAGTTGGCAGCGTAAGGTGCAGATTTCAAAGGCCGGTAACAACCTTTGTTGGGAGACTGACCGGAAGAAAGGGGTTCACCAGCTGGGTTCTGCCCACTTCTGATTAGCATGGAAATGATAAGCTTCTCCCTCCCGCCATACCTCTCTCCCCCATTACATCCCAGTTTGCAAAATTATCCCCATTTCCTTTTCCTTCTTTGGGGATTTCAATTAAGCAATAAGGCAGTTGTAAAACCCCAAAAGGAAAGGAAGAAGAGGAAGGGAAAAAAATGTTTTCTGTCAGCAATTTAAAACCTCACCCCGTTTCCTCCATCCACCATCCACCGGGTCACCAACTGGGTTCCAGGCCCCCTGGATTTTTCACTTGCCCTGGAGGACAGGTCTTTTCTCTGGCCTTTCTGATTGCACAGAGACTCCATATCCTTCAGGTCACATGACCACGGGGACATCTCTAGAGCACAGTGTTGATGGCTGTTTCTTAACTTGTTCAATGTATGATTCCCCCAACAGGGTAGAATTCAGGAAGAAGAGATGGGGTGGCCTTGGGAAGGCCATCAGGGAAACCCAACAATTTTGAAAGGTTCTTGTCTCAAGCCCAGTCTGCTGGATTGGTAGCAGCTGCCTGGAATGCTGTGTGAAAAGGGCTGTAGAACCACCACCCATTACAATTGATTCGCAATGTCTGTTGGGACAACCGTATGTGGTTGATTAGCAATGTCTGCCACAGATGCACAAAGGCATGTGAGAGCAAGCATGAGGTATTCTTTTTTATTATTTTTAGTGAAACGCCATGAGGTACAGTTGTAGATTTACAATTTTTTGTGCTTGGGTTTCGATTATACAATGATCAAATACCCATCCCTCCACCAGTGCCCATTTTCCACCACCATGGATAATATCCCTCCCACCCCCAACCCTCCCATCTCACCCTGCCTCTGTGGAAGGGCAATCCCCTGTGCTCTCTCTCTCCTTTTGGGTGTTGTGGTCTGCAAAAGAGGCTTTGAGTGGCAAACATGTTCAGTCCATAGTCAACTTTCGACATGCATCTCCCCTCCTGGGAGGATCCTCCAAACACCCTTTATTTGGTGCTCCCTTCTCTATCTGAGCTGCCTTTTCCCCTAGAATGCCCGGCTGGCCTCTAAGCTATGGAGTAATCCTCCTGGTGTTGATCTCAGCTATTCTTGGGTATTAATCTCATATTTTGTTTCTTTATATCCCCCAGATGAATGCAATCTTTCTATGTCTATCCCTCTCTTTCTGACTCATTTCGCTGAGCATGATACTTTCCATGTTGTACCACTTGTATGTAAATTTCATGACTTCATCTTTTCTAACAGCTACATAGTACTCCATTGTGTAGATGTAGCAAAGTTTCTTTAACCAGTCATCTGTTCTTGGGCATTCAGGTTTCTTCCAGTTTCTGGCTATTGTAAAGAGTGCTGCAATGAACAAACAAGTACAGATGTCACTTCGACTATACATTTTTGCCTCTCTGGGATATATTCCCAGGAGTGGTATTGCTGGGTCAAATGGGAGCTCAATTTCTAATTTCTTGAGAATGGTCCATACTGTTTTCCAGAAAGGCTGAACCAGTCGACATTCCCACCAGCAGTGAAAGAGTGTCCCTTTCTCGCCACATCCGCGCCAGCATCGGTTGCTTTTGTTCTTTTGGATGTGGGCCAGTCTCTGAGGTGTGAGATGGTATCTCATTGTGGTTTTGATCTGCATCTCCCTGATACTTAATGATGTAGAGCATTTTCTCATGTGCTTTTTTGTCATTTGGATTTCTTCTTTGAGAAAGTTTCTGTTCATTTCATTGCCCCATTTTTTGATGGGGTTGGATGTTTTCTTCTTGTGGAGTTCAACCAGTATTTTGTATATCCTGGATATCAACCCCTTGTCAAATGTGTGTTCGGCGAATATCCTTTCCCATTCTGTAGACTGTCTTTGTATTTTGGTCACTGTTTCTATTGAGGTGCAGAAGCTTCTTAGTTTAAGATAGTCCCATTTATCTATCTCTGTTTTCATTTGCTCGGCCAGTGGCGTGGCATCTTTGAAGATACCATTAGCTTCAATGTCATGGAGGGTTTTGCCAACTTTGTCTTCAATGTACCTTATGGTTTCTGGTCTGATGTTGAGGTCTTTAATCCATTTTGATCTTACTTTTGTACATGGTGTCAGGCAGAGTTCTGAGCCCACTTTTTTGCATGTAGCTGTCCAGTGATGCCAGCACAATTTGTTAAAGAGACTTTCCTTACTCCACTTCACATTACTTGCACCTTTATCAAAGATTAGATGATCATATGATTGAGGGGAGATGTCAGTGTATTCAACCCTGTTACATTGGTCTGCAGTTCTGCCTTTGTTCCAGTACCATGCTGTTTTAATTATTACTGCTTTGTAGTACAGTTTGAAGTTAGGGAGGTTGATTCCTCCCATTTTCTTTTTCCCAAGAAATGGTTTAGCTATTCGTGGGGGCTTATTGTTCCATATAAATTTCAGGAGTGTTTGCTCCATTTCTTTGAAGAATTTCATGGGTATCCTTATAGGGATTGCATTGAATTTATACAGTGCTTTCGGTAGTGTTGCCATTTTGACAATGTTAAGTCTCCCGACCCATGAGCAGGGGATAGCTTTCCATTTCCTCATGTCCACTTTTATTTCCTGAAGTAGCGTTTTTGTAGTTTTCTTTGTACAGGTCCTTTACTTCCTTAGTTAAGCTGATTCCTAGGTACTTGATTTTCTGGGGAACAATTGTGAACGGGATTGTTTTTTCATGTAGCTTTCTTCTCTCTCACTGTTTGCGTATAGGAAAGCCATGGACTTTTGCGTATTGATTTTATAGCCTGCAACTTTACTATAAAAGTCTATTGTTTCTAGGAGTTTTTTGGTGGAGGTTATTGGGTTCTCTAAGTATAGTATCATATCATCTGCGAATAGTGAGAGCTTGATTTCTTCCTTTCCTACCTGAATGCCCTTAATATCTTTTTTCTTGCCTAATCGCTATTGCAAGTACTTCCAGTACTATATTGAACAGCAGTGGAGATAGTGGGCATCCTTGTCTCATTCCTGATCTTAGAGGGAAGGCTCTCAGTTTTTCCCCATTGAGGATGATCTTTGCTGTAGGCTTGTGGTAGATGGCTTTAACTATGTTGAGGAAAGTCCCCTCTATACCCATTTTGGCTAGGGTCATCATAAAGGGGTGCTGGATCTTGTCAAAGCATGAGGTATTTTTTTAATCTTTAAAATTCCTTGGGTGGGGCGAATATATATATGTATATATGTATATATATGTATATATATGCATACATATATACATATATATATTTATATACTCTAGGTTCCCCCTTCTTTGTAAATTTGGGGAAGTGTAAACCAGAATTCCTTTTCTAAAATCTTGCCTGAACTTTCTCTGGCTGTTCAGGGGATTTTTGCTTCAGAAATTTATTAGAAATAGAGCCAGCAGTGGCCCATTTTCAAGACAAAGCTTTTAACGCTAAATGGAAAATGACTGGTAGCTGCCCACACAATGACTTACCAGTTAATGGTATTTTTGAATAAACAGGGTATTAGGAGAGGGTCACCCTAGAAACTGTCAACATGCTAGAAAACACAGAGCCCAGGAGACCCTCCCCACCCCAAGAGAACAAAGGGGGACAGAGACAGCCAAAACTGGCTACTAAAATCCCAACCAATCCCAAAGAGGTGCATGCATTTCAATTATCCAGTCACACACAGGTAACATCCAGGAAGCAGGTGCATTCAGTAGTACTCGGCCAATAAGGAACTGGAGGAGAAACTTGCATACTGGGGAATATAATGCCTGTCCCCACCAGTTTGGGCGTGCCTGCTCACCAGCTACCCAATCTTGCAAGATTGTAATCAATAGCTACCAAACCCTCACTTTTGCTGTTCTTCAAGATAGTATCGGGGCTGGAGCAATAGTACAGCAGGTAGGGTGTTTGCCTTGCATGTGGCCGACCTGGGTTCGATCCCCAGCATATGGTCCACTGAGCACTGCCAGAAGTAATTTCTGAGTGCAGAGCCAGGAGGAACCCCTGTGCATTGCCAGGTGTGATCTAAAAAGAAAAAAAAAACACAAACTAGTCTCTGAGTCTATGCCTTTCTAGATGTGTATGACATTTCTCACAAGTCCCAACTTAATTGCACTTAAGGCCCCAAGAGATAACTTGAAAAGTAAAATCCCTCTCACATTTGTCCCAGCAGGATTATCCTCCTGAGATTCCCATAGCCCCAACTCCCAGAGATTCCTTCTGTTCCCACCATGCATGAAAATCATTAGTCAATCGACTTTCTCATTTCCACCAATAAGAATCAAACACAGGAAAGTAAAATCTTGGGGCCAAAGCAATAGTAGAATGAATAAGGCCTTGCATGAAGATGATCAGGGTTCAGTCCCTAGCATCCCATATAATCCCCCAAGCCCTGCTAGGAGTGATCCCTGAAAGTAAAGCCAGGTGTGAGCCCTGAGCACCACTGTGTGTGCCCCCCCCCCCCCAAAAAAAAGCAAAAGAAAACTTTGATGATGGGAGGCCCATGAAAAGCTGCAATGGCCTAAAGTCCTCCCAATCCCAAAGATGCTGGCAGATGGTCCAGGACTTTGCAGGAACTCTGTGAGCACTTGGAACAGCTAGGCACAAGGGGCTGCAATGGGGAGGGCATTCACCTTGGACACAGCCGACCCAGGTTCAATCCCCGGCATCCCATAGGGTCCCCCAAGCACCGCCAGGAATAATTCCTGAGTGCAGAGCCAGGAGTTACCCCTGAGCATCACAAAAAGAAAAAAAAAATACACAAAGCTAGGCTTGGTTTTCTCTATGGGTCTACTGCAGTAACCCCTGCCCGGCCAGCAGGGCCTGCAGCAGTTTCCACATCAGCTCAGAGAGTCCCAGCCCGGTTGTCCACATCATTCTCACCCAAGTGCCCAGAGAAGAGGCTGCTCTGATTCACCACACACAGATCCCTGTGCCAGAGCTCGCCCGATGGCACAGGAACAAGCACATCCGTGCCATCCCCTGCCTCCTCTTCTGCTCTGGCGCTCAGAACACTGGAGCACATTTGAGGACAGGAGAGGGATTCGGCTCTGTCTCCTTTCGCAAAAGGCAGCCTTGGCAAACATCTCTCTGAGTCTCCTTATCTTGGGGAGGGAGACTAAATGCTCCACCTCCTTTCTCTGTGTTTTTCAGGTTCTGCAGCCACCGTTTCTCCCTGGGAGACTGTAACCACGTTCTCCAACACTCGCAAGCTGGGCCTCACAGGGCCCCGGGGTGCCTTCTGTGGTGATGACAGAGAAGGAAATGGCCGGCTCCTCACCATGCTTTGGGAGGCTTTAACTGCCGTCCCTGTCAGCTGCATGCAGCTCGTGACCACCTCACCTCAGCCCTTTCATGTCGAACTCCACATTCCACAGGAAGCACAGGTTGCTTTTGCCTGCTCCATTGTGAAGAAACAGCTTTCGTGGAGCAAACGAGTGAGACTGAAAATAGGTGGACTTATTGGAGGGGAAAAGGGCAACAGATCTCTCAGGCAAACAGAGGAGAATTGGCAAGAAGGACCACTGGGTGGGACTTTCCCTTCCTCTTATTTCCATTTTGCTGCTTCTCTGCGTGCTGCTGACTCCTGCCCGTCCCACCACCACATCAAGAGAGGGAACAAATGCCAGGGAACAACATGTGGATTCATGTCCCAGTCAATGCTGGGACAGACTGTTCCAGCAGTCCAAATAATAGGGTCCTCTGAAGAGCCCCGAGCTTGCCAGAATAGGGTCTGCCCTCCCTGGAAGAATGTTCCATGGCCCAAGGAGGAAGAGATTGTGGGTTCTTTTCTGAGATGCACAAATACGTGCTTCCTTCTTCCCTTGGAATTTTAAACCTCGGAAAATCCCCCAATGTGTAAACTCACACAAAGAGGGGCGCAGCACAGACACAGC
The DNA here is from genome assembly GCF_029834395.1 of Sorex fumeus. NCBI lineage: Eukaryota > Metazoa > Chordata > Mammalia > Eulipotyphla > Soricidae > Sorex > Sorex fumeus. The sequence goes on along the minus strand of NW_026606222.1, from coordinate 119,029 downwards.
GGCGGTGGCTCTATCTCTCCCGCCGCCTGCGTTCAGTAGTCTCACCCTTCTCCCACCCCAGAGAGGTCGATGGCGATGGCCAGGCGGAGGAAGGAACGAGGGCCAGGCTGGTAGGTATTAGTCGTAGTTTATTCTGATTCTCTCTTCATCTGTCTCTGCTCCCTTCTCCTTCTGTCTCTCTGCTCCCCATTCTTCCTCCCCCAGCTACTTCATTCTCCTTCTCCATCCCCCTTCATCCTCCTCTTCCTTCTCATCCTCTCTGACCTCTCTTCTTCCTTCTGCCCCCAGCCCACTCCTACAGTACAGTTAAATCCTCTCTCCATGAGGAATTGGGGGAACAATTACACATAGGTGCGGTCACAATCAATAGGGGTAGAGATCAACAGGGGTAGAAATCTTAGCCTCAGGGAAGGCCGCTCCTAGGACAGATCCTTCCTCAGCAAGAGGACCCACCCTAGAGCATAATCCCATGGGCGTGCCTCTCCTCTCCTTGTCAGACAAGCATATAAGAATATAATATAAATCATTTTGTATGGATACAGTAAGAAATATCTTAAACTTATAGAATTGCTCTCCTAGGGCCATCTCGATCTCAGACTACGGTGCTCAGGCCAGATAGTCTTTCCCACCCCTAGCAGGATCCTAGTCTTGTCGTCTTTGGATCATGACAGCATTTGTCTATGATCAAACTCTTAACTTATAGTTAAGAATCGTGGCACTTTGGCCTGGCCCATTTCGCTGCCAGGGTAGCTCACCGCTTGCCCTGGGTCTATTCAGTCCCTCATTGGGACCCTGCTTTTGGGGTGTTAGGAACTAAGGGCAACTGAGGCTTAAGTCAGGAAAGCAGATGCCCGGGAGTCAATAATATTCAAAGCCAATCGAATCCTAAGTTACAAAGCATAATGTTAGCGGTCTTCCTGTATCTATACAAAAAGGATATTAGTTTAAGGTAAACTGTTCATAAGGCATAAGGAGAGGAGAAAGGCAATATTTCAGTCATACATATAAAATCATAGATTTCTGGGAAACTGATCTTACAAATTAACAAAGTCTGATTAAGGGGAAAGCTGATTAACTGGGTGGGAAGGAGAGCATAGGGAAGACTGTTTAAAGATAAACACAATGGAAGTGGCAGTGCTTCCGGAGCACTGTGATGGGTGTAACCAGATTGATGGGTGTAACCAGATAAACCTAAGCTTCTTGTGGAAGGACAAAGCAATGTTACCCAACACCCCAATAGCCATGAAAACGTTTGCTGTTTCCCCTGGGAAGGGAGCGCAGAGTGGGTCTGTACTGACAAAGCCCCTAACAAAGCCCCTACTGTGTGCCCCATTTCCTCTCAGAGGAATGCTACCAGAGGGAGGTCTGGTGGGAATGCACAGGCCTTCTCAGGCTTCCTGTCTCCAGAAAATACAGTAAGTGAGCCCATCTGGGCTGGGAAGTTCTCAGGGGAAACAGGGTTTAAAGGGTTCCCAGAGTCACTTGTTTTAATATATCTCCACCTGGGGGCAGGAAGGACCCCGTGGCCTTCCGCTTAGTGTTGACTTCATGGAGGCCTTCTGGTCAACCTTTCATAATAACAAAGGCAGCCTCTGTACACAAATTCTCTAATAGCATTTTAGCTTCTGGGCCTTTGCAAACAATGAAGAAAATGGGAGCAGTTCAGCGTGGGGACCTTCAGGCATGTTCTAATAATCCCATGAGGTAGGTTCTCTTATTACCTTTCTCTGGCAATTACTCAAAAAAGAGCAGCAGGAAAGGCAGATGCCTGCATTCGAGGGCAGCCCAGCCAGGCGCATCTCCTAGCTCGTTAACAGGATCAGAAAAACAGGCTGAGACGCAATTTATCCACATCCCCAAACCCCTATAGAAAAGGGATTGGGGCCAGAGAGATGGTCCAATGGGCAAGATGCTTGCCCTGTATACCGCTGACCTGGGTTGGATCCCCAGCACCGTGTGTGGTCCCCTGAGGACACCAGGAGTGATCCCTGAGCACAGAGCCAGGAGTAAGCCCTGAGAACCACTGGGTGTGGCCCAAAAAACAACAAGAGATGGACGTGGACTTTTCTGGAATGCCCCACATTCTGTGGGTGCTAAGAAGTCAAGCCTTGGGGAGGAGATCAGGTCAAGAAAGAGAAAAAGATTCTCTCCTCAGCAACCACCAGACCCCTTGTCCTTAGAAAAAAAAAGGGGGAATAGGGTGCTGGAGCTATAGCACAGTGGGGAGGGCATTTGCCTTGCATGTGGCAAACCTGGATTTGATCTCCAGCATCCCATAGGATGTAACTCCTGAGTGCAGAGCCAGAAGTAACCCCTAAGCATTCCCAGGTATGACCCAAAAAGAAAAGGAAAGAAAAGAAAAGAAAAGAAAAGAAAAGAAAAGAAAAGAAAAGAAAAGAAAAGAAGGGACCTCATCAACTCCCTTGTCCCTCCCTCTATGTGAGGACACAGCACGTGGATAGTCATTATGGACCCAGAAGTCGTCCTCACCAGACCCCTAAGAATCTGCCTCCATCTTGGATTTGCAGCCTCCAGAATTGAGAGAGTATTAACATCTATGATTGAAGTCCCCACCCCACCTATGACTGAAGCCCTGACCTGACCCTGTCTGTGGTAATTTCATCTGAAAACCAAAACCCCCCTGGGACGCATGGAAGGAGATCGGGGACTGGCTGCCCAGCTGAGATGAGGAAAATGGTAGGTTACGAGAACCTGATGAAAATCAGGAACCTCAAGCCTGAGGCAAGATGAGAAGCTGATCCAGAAACTAGAGACTCTCAGCCAAATCCTGCGGAAAGGCACGCTCCACTTCATCGAGGCCTGTATTTATAGCCCGGGTGATACTCTTTGCGTCTGGCACCGCCCTTTAAAGCTGGCAGTGTTTGGGCTTTGAACTATGAGTTCTACTCCCGTTGGCAAGCAGAGATGGTATTTGAGTGTTTCGCTGATATCTTCTTTCGCTGAGGCCCTGGGTTCTGAATCTTCTATTTGATTTTTTAAAAATTTATATTAGTGAAACACCATGAGGTACAGTTGTAGATTTACAAATTTTTGTGCTTGGGTTTCGATTATACAATGATCAAGTACCCATCCCTCCACCAGTGCCCATTTTCCACCACCATGGATCCCAGTATCCCTCCCACATCCATCCCCCCATCCCTCACTGCCTCTGTGGCAGGCAGGGTGTTCCCTTTTGTTCTCTCTCTCTCCTTTTGGGTGTTGTGGTCTGCAAAAGAGGCATTGTGTGGCAATCATCTTCAGCCCATAGTCTACTTTCAACATGTATCTCCCCTCCTGGGAGGTTCCTCTAAACACCCTTTATCTGGTGCTTCCTTCTCTATCTGAACTGCCCTTTCCCCTAGAGTGTCTGGCTGGCCTCTAAGCCATGGAGTAATCCTCCTGGTACTGATCTCGGCTATTCTTGGGTAAGGTAAAGGCCCTCCCGTTGATCGTCGATTTGTTCGAGCGGGCCCAGTAACGTCTCCAATCATTGGAGACTTTGTTGTTACTGTGTCTGGCATATCGAATACTCTCGGTAGCTTGCCGGGCTCTCCGAGAGGGGCGGAGGAATCGAACTCGGGTCGGCCATGTTGGCCGCTTGTAAGGCGAACGCCCTATCCACTGTGCTATTGCTCCAGCCCATTCTTGGGTATTAATCTCCTATTTTGTTACTTTATGTTCCCCAGATGAATGCAATCTTTTTATGTCTATCCCTCTCTTTCTGACTCATTTCGCTGAGCATGATACTTTCCTGTAAATTTCATGACTTCATCTTTTCTAACAGCTACATAGTACTCCATTGTGTAGATGTAGCAAAGTTTCTTTAACCAGTCATTTGTTCTTGGGCACTCAGGTTTTTTCCAAATTCTGGCTATTGTAAAGAGTGCTGCAATGAACAAACAAGTACAGATGTCACTTTGACTATACATTTTTGCCTCTCTGGGATATATTCCCAGGAGTGGTATTGCTGGGTCAAATGGGAGCTCAATTTCTAATTTCTTGAGAATGGTCCATACTGTTTTCCAAAAGGGCTGAACCAGTCGGCATTCCCACCAACAGTGAAAGAGTGTCCCTTTCTCGCCACATCCGCGCCAGCATCGGTTGCTTTTGTTCTTTTGAATGTGGGCCAGTCTCTGAGGTGTGAGATGGTATCTCATTGTGGTTTTGATCTGCATCTCCCTGATGATTAATGATGTAGAGCATTTTCTCTATTTGTTTTTATTCTCCCTGCCTGAAGCTCTCTCTCTCCTTCCATTACTCTCTTCCAAGAGAGTTGAAGAATCATGTTCCCCAGCTTCCCGGGGAGGGTACTGGTGCATGGTTTTCTTTTCCTCTCTTTGCTCAAGGGTCTGGAAGGCAATCTTGACCATTCTTAGGAAGCTCAATCACCCACAATGTACAAATGTCGGAACCCTAGAAGATTTCTTCCCAACTTCAGGACTATTGAAATTCTTCTGTTGGGTCAGCTCTTATTTGTGAATTTGTTTGGTAGATTGTAAAACATTTTGTGCATCCCTGGTCCCAGTCCACTCCATGAGGGTAGCAGCCTTCTTCCAAAGGGATGATGGGGCTGAAGTAATAGTATAACAGGTCAGGCGTGTGCCTTGCACACAGCTGACCCAGATTCGGTCCCCTTAGCCCGTGGGGGGGGAGGGGAGTGGGGAGGTAAAGGGAAAAATGCCACCTCTGTAATCTTTGTATCCCTCATTTATTCCCCGTGAAGCTGTGTTTGGGATCAGAGACAGCTAGCATCGATACCAACAGATCCTGGAAGAGGGGTGATTCCCATGGACCACAGGGAGCCCCAAATTAGCCCCAAACCAACCTGGGCCAGAAGGTGGCTTGGTGTTCCACAGCGACCCCGTGTGGCGAAGAGAAGCAATAGCACTAATAGACAGGGAGACTTCAAGATAAGCTCCCTGAGTCTATGGATGACCCTAATTTTGGAGAACCAATTCTTAGAAGGAGAGAGTAGAAGCCCTACAGTAGATATGAAAATTCCTCATAATATTTACTGTGGGGGTACCTACCCTGTTTTTGTAAAGTAACACACTAAACCAATGACATTCATAGTCACACCGTTAGTAATTAACCTTTAGTAAGCGGTATCACTAAGGCGATGTCCCTTACTAAAGGTTACAGACTGGACTGGAAGGTGCTGCATGGTAGAGAAGACAGATACCTTTATGCTGGCAGTCAGGATCCTCAGCCCAGCCACCTCCTAGGGAACTTGGAAGAATGACTTCACCTCCCAGGGTTCAAGGTTCTTATCGGGGGTGCAGCCTGTGACCTCCAGACCCATCCCCTCTGCTAAAAGGAAAACTTTCCTTTTTGTTCCTTATGGAAGACTTCATGGCTGGTCCTTCTGTTTCATGCCCCTCTGCTACCTGCTCCTGACATTTCTTCTAATCTTTGCAGGAACAGAAACAGAAGGAACATCCCTGAGATTATGATGCTAAGAAAGAGTGGTCCCACCCCAAAGCTGCCATCTAGTTGAAAAGCTATTCCAGCCTTACCATCTGAATAAAAATACCAAATGCCCTGAACAAACACCATGACCCCTTAGCACCTGTATTGCGAACCATAATGCATAAAAGGAAAAGGAGAAAGAGAGAGAGCAGGAAGGAAACTGCCTCCCATAGAGGGAGGCTGGGGGTAGGGAGTGGGGGTTGGGGGATGGTGGTGGGGAAATGGGAGACATTGGTGGTGGGAGGTGTGCACTGGCTCCCCCTTGGCACAGAGCTCCAGGCCCTGTTCAGAATAGGCTCTCTCCTCAGACCACCGTCCACTCCCAGGCCCCCAGGCCTTGGCTATGAAACCACTGGCCCAGGACACAGACTCTTGCTATCCCATATAGTAAGCGCTGTTTGGGGTTTTTGTTTGTCTGCTTGTTTTCAGTATCCTGCTCTCTCTGGGGGAGGGGATTTGGGTTCATACCCAGCTGAGGGTTAATCCAGGCTCAGTGCTTAAGGGGGATGGAACTGGCTCGGACCCCTGCAAGGCAGTAAATGCTGTGCTCTCCCCCGGCCCTCAGTGCTGTTCTGAACTCGCCTCTATACGCATCTAGATTTGAGGTTCTGGGGGTTCACGAACTCTATCTTTCTTCGTCCTGGGGCTTTGTGAAAGCCTACCCTGTTCCCAGCACACTCTACCTGGAGCCCTCCAGGCCTCCACCATCAGTCCATTTATGAGACATCCCAGAGCACTCACTGGCTTCAAGTGGGGGTATCCTCCAGTAAGCCTTTCTAGACCCCCAAGGACTTCTGGGTCTTTGGGGCCCTTGGCTCTTACCACATTTGTTTCCTGGATCCCTGCACCCTTCTCCGCCATCTGAACCAGACCAGACCACCAGTAATTTCTAAGCACTCCCTCAAATTTCTCTGGCTTCTCTCAGTCCCTGGGTGCCACATTAGCTGGTGCCTCTGTTGTAGCCCCCGAAGACACTGACACAATAGATTGCAGGGCACCCAGAAATGAGCACTGTCCTAGAGAGAGAGCGAGCGAGAGAGAGACAAAGAAAGAGAGAGAGAGAGAGAGATGCTTAGATGAGCAATTAGTTAAACTTGTGGATCGAGATGGAGCCATGGGGACCTCACAGCCACATTCACTGGAGTGAAGCCCGAATATGGAACTGGCTAAATACTGTAAGATGATGACCACACTGTGGAATGTTAAGCAGACATTAAAATTGATGTGATATTTCTAAATCTGTTGACCCAGAAAGAGGATGATGGTATCAGGTTGAATCTGAAAGCAAGTTACAGCATAAGAGAGCAGATGTGGTGTGATCTTACTCTCATGGAAGCGTGTATGTGTGTGTGTGTGTGTGTGAGAGAGAGAGAGAGAGAGAGAGAGAGAGAGAGAGAGAGAGACAGAAAGGGAGAGAGAGAGGAGAGTCGATGACTGAGTATGCGTATGAGGGTTGTAAGTATATGAATATTTATTATGTATGGAACAGAGTTGTGAGTAGATAATGTGAGAGCACATACAGGAGACAGTGTTGTGTACATTGTATGTGCGTATGCGAGGGAGAGACAGACAGAAAATAGGTAGACATTTCCAGGGGACTGTTTATCAAAAAAAACAAGAGTTCTCCCTGATAACCGACAGCTGCTCTCCTTCCTCTTCTTTATCTGCTCTTTAGGAAAACCAAGCTCACTCACGATCCACATGTATCCATGCTGGTGCTCTGCGAACCTTGTTTTTCTAGCACACACAATGTGGACAGTGATGTGGGGCTCTCTCCTGGTCTGGGCAACATATGAACAAGGGCAGGAACCCCAGAGAGACCCACACAAAACCCCCACCCCAGCCCTGGCTGCCTCCGGCACGGAACAGATGAAAGGGTAAGGGGCTGGCAAACTATAAATGAGTTTTGCTTCTCTTTCAAAATGCTCTGTATCTTCAGCCCTGAGTCTCTCTCCACTCAAAAGACTGAAACACAGAAGCCCGCCCCTTCCCAGACCAGAGCCCCAGCAGGGGTATCTGCCACAATTACCCACTCCCTTGATGCCTCTTTGACCCCACAGAGTAGAGATTTTCAGAGCAACAGCATCTAGAAGTGTTCAAAAGGATCTGGCGTGAGCTGCACGGTCTCCCAGGAGGCCTCCCCGAGAAGCCTGGGCTTTTCCCCGGAGTGGACAGAGGCCACCCTTCTCTGAGAATGCCCTGGAGCTTGCCTCAGCCCTGCAGCTCACCAGGGAAAGACCCTTAATGTACATAGTTTGGGGCTTCCAGAAAGAGGCAGGGAAAAGCCTGCCCCCAACCCTCCCTAGCCTGAGAAGCAAGACGGGAGGATGGTGGACGGAGTGCAAACAGGAAGAGAGGGAGCAATTGGCACAGGAAACTGGCATCTGCACAATGGAAGTCTCCACCCCCCCCCATCACCCCAAGATCAGACCTTTCCAAGACCAGCCCCTTCGGCCTAGGGATTATTTCACACCGAGGCACCACCGGCTCACAAGCAACTTCAGTCACTCCCTTAACTCCCTAGAATGAAAATTGGGGTACCTACCCAGAATTTGGATGCTTACCAGAAATAACATTTTCGGGGTGAAGAGCTAGTACAAGGGGAAAGGTGTTCGCCTTGCACAAGGCCAGCCCAGGTTCAATCCCTGGCACCTCCTATGGTCCCTTGGCTCTCCGGGAGTGCTCCCTCAGCACAGAGCCAGGAACATGGGGCTGGAGCAATAGTACCTTGGGTAGGGTATTTGCCTTGCACGCGGCTGGCCCGGGTTCAATCCCCAGCATCCCATTTGGCCCCTCAAGCACTGCCAGGAGTAATTCCTGAGTTCAGAGCCAGGAGCAACCTCTGAGCATCCCAAAAAGCAAAAAAAAAAAAAAAGCACTGTAGCACTGTCCTCATGTTGTTCATCGATTTGTTCAAGTGGGCCCAGTTAACGTCTCCATTGTGAGATTCATTGTTACTGTGTTTGGCATATCGAATACATCATGGGTAGCTTGCCAGGCTCTGCCATGAGGGCAATATACTCTCGGTAGCTTGCCAGGCTCTCCAAGAGGGGCAGAGGAATCGAACTCGGGACTGCTGCATCGACCATGTGCAAGGCAAACGTCCTACCGCTGTGCTATCGCTCCAAAAAAATTAAAATGAAATAATCTTTTCCATTCCTCTCAGAGAGCCTGGCAAGCTACCGAGAGTATCCCATCCACACGTCTGAGCCTGGCAAGCTCCCCATGCTGTATTCAATATGCCAAAAACACTAACAAGTCTCACAATAGAGACGTTACTGGTGCCCACTCGAGCAAATCGATGAATAGCGGGAGGAAGTGCTACAGCGCTAACCTTTTCTATCAGAGAAAAGCCTGACAGGGCAAATGGCCAGTGACGTGTCCCTGGGCTGCTCCTCCATGACTCCTCCTTTCCCACAAGCCCCACGCACTCCTCAGCTTTGCATTCATTTTCCTCCCATTTTCTTTAGACTCTACAACATGTCAATTGTTCGTATGTAGATGATCAAATTTGTTCATTTCTCCCACTAATCCTTCTGGCCTTAAACAATTATTTCACTATTCCATGCAGACCTGGAAAAGGCGGGGATTCGCTCACCATCCTTATAACTTCATGATGTTTGGTCACAGGTTCTGGCAAATCTGCCCTGATTTGCTGCTGATTAGCCCTGACCAGGGAGACAGGAGCCGGGCAGCACTCTAACCGTTCTGCAGGAAAATGCCAATGGCAGGAATGCGCAGGATGAATCACCCACCGTGACAAAGGCATCACCTTTGCTCTTTGCTGCTAAATGTGGCTCTGGGATCCTAGGAAGGACTTAGTGGCTAAGATTGCCTGCAACTGTGAGTCCCAGAGTCTGACCCCTCCCCTCCTGCCCCCACACACCCACTGATATTCGAAGCCCTACAGTTGCTGCTAATAAAATGTGTCAGCAATACTGCCGGACCCCGCACCAGGCTCTTTCTTTCGGGGCATCCCAGAGGGTAGGATTCAAGGGACCCAGCCCTGGCAGCCAAAAACCTCCAGAACTCAACCTCCACCATGCTCATGGCTGCTCTCCACACACTCAGGCTGAGCCTCACCCACAAGTGAACCTATTCCTGGACCACCCGGCCGCATTTGCTGCTGTGTGACAACTCATACCTCATACCCTACCCGTACTCCAAGAGTACTGCACCATATTTGATGGGGTTCAAAGTAGGAGGCAACCAATCTTGGAGGGAAAATTTTTTTACAGATATATATGTAAAGCACACAAGGCTCAACCCTTAACAACATATTAGTGATCTCTTATAGAAGGGCTTAATGGCTCCTGGGTGTAATACAACGATCTTCACACTCTTTCCTCTAAGGAAACTTTTTGTAGCATTTTCAGCAGTTTTTCATAACAATACAAAATATATTATTTCGGTTCTGCTTTGGGGCAGGGGTTGGGGTTCAGGATAAAAACATCTGAAAAATGGTTTTTGGGGAGGTGTAAGGATTGGTGTTTGAATATTAAATGTAATCAAATATTGTGAATTACTTTACAAAATTTTTTTAAAAATGTTTTAAATGTGTGAGCACTGCAGCCAGGAGAGGGGTCCTGAGGTCCTGAGGGGCTTGTGTGAGTAGCCGGGCTGAGTATGCCAGGTTCTGGTGAGCGGCCCAGCCAAGTCTGCCCAACACCAGCCATCGCAATCACAGAAGCAATGAGGGAAAGGAGGAGAGGAGAGCACAGAGCACATGTGGGTGGGGCAGCTGTGCAGGCAAAGGCGGCACAGCCCCCACTGTATGGCCTTCCCACTGCCCTGCACCCAGCCAGGCGCAAAGCCCCTTGTACCTGGGTGGGATCCATGGGGAAACAGAGTGAGCAGGACCCACCAAGAGCGGGATGCTCTCTCTCAGGGTTGGAGTCAGACAGGTACTAGGCCCAGGGAGATGGTTCAGTCTCCTAAATCTCATCTGAACCGAGCAGGTATGGAATCCTGGGTTCGAGCCCTAGCACTGCTTGACTTGGTGTCCTCCCCGCTTCCCGAGCACCCCAGGGATGGCCTATTTTAAAAAAAAGTAAAGAAATACATACTAAATGGAGATGGTCTCTAGTAACTAGCTCTTAGTCGATAATTACTCTTTATTTATTTATTTATTTTTGTTTTGGGGGGGTCACATCCACGATGCACAGGGATCATTACTCCTGGCTCTGCACTCAGGAATTACTCCTGGGGGTGCTCGGGGGACCATACAGGACGCTGGGAATCAAACCCAGGTCGACTGCATGCAAGGCAAATGTCCTCTTGCTGTGCTATCACTCCAGCCCAAATCAATGCTCTCTGGCCATTGAGAAACTCCGAGGTCAGAAGCAGGTCCCAGGAGGGGCGCAAAGCCAAGACTGTGGCCTCCTCAGCACAGGCTGTGGGCAGGCACTCAAAAAGAAACTTCAGCCATTGGCAACCACGAAAATGTAAACGGGGCCACCCAGGACTTGTGGCATCAGCAAAGGTATTAAAGGGGGTTCTGTGCCAACAAGGGTGAGGAGGACTGTGGGAACTGGGAGGTCACACTCCCAGAGAGTGACTTGACTTTTCCACATGTCGTCTGGCCATTGCCATCAAGCTTTACACAATGCTTGACTCTTTAACCATGCTACTTTGCCCCTTGATTAAAAATCAAGGAAACCAAAACTCCAAGCCACCCTAAATGCATAGTTGGGCATAGAGCAATCACAGCACTGGGGCGAGCCATCTTCAATAATGCTCACAGGATTTTTTTTGTGACATGCGGTGATACTCACAAGACCTGCTAAAGGGCTGGGCTGTGTGGGGGGTGGGGGATTGTTTTCAGGGGTTCCCACTGTTTTCTATTCCCCCACCCTGCACCCTTAGCAGTACGCACAAGGAATGGAGGAGGTGAATGAGATCATTCGACAGGACAACTGAGAAAAAAAAGTCTGATGAAAATGTCTTCTGAGGGAATGTTTTCTTTTGCTTTGTTTTTGTTTTGGGCCACATCTGGCAGTTCTCAGGGCTTACTCCTGGCTGTACACCCAGAGATCAATCCTAGCAGTGCTTGGGGGTCTACATGAGGTGCCAGGGATTGAGCCTGGTGCAAGGCCGGCACCCTACCCACTATGCTATTGCTGTGATACTTTGTGGCAACACATTTTCTCTGACCACCTTTATTATGCTTTTTCTGACTTTGGGGATATTTTTATGTAATTCAAATCATCCACATAAGTTGGGACATTTTCAAGCACAAGTGTGTGTGTTTCTGTCTCTGTCTTCCCACCCCACCCCACCCCACCCCAAGTGATGTAAGACCCATTGTCTACCCATGTGTGCACAATACTAGGTGTGCTTGCTCTCTCGGGATAGCAAAATGACAGAGCCATTCCAGACCCCTCCCCATCCCACCCTACCCCACACACTAAAAGGGGAATCTTTGCTAACTCCCCCCGGAACTCCTCTGAAGATTTCCCATTAGCTTGAATGATCTGAGGAATCCGCCCCTGACTTTGTGACTAATTGGTTTTCCCATAGCAAAGCCGGCCCACTGTGGTGAGAGAGGGGCAACCATTGCACACAGATCACAAGGCTGGGAATGGTGGAAGGTTCCACCAGGGGAAGTCGAGCTGCTTTCTGTGGTGGTGGCAAAGGGCTGCTGGAAAAGCAACAGCAAAGTTCTCAGGAGGGACTGGCCAGGCATAAGCCACAATCCAAAGCAGCTCTTCTGGGTTGGAGCCTATAACCAGCTCTCTCTAATCGGGTGACAACCAATGGAAGATCCCCAACACCCTAAAAAGGAGGAGAACACAAGAAGGGGGATGCTACCCCTATCACTGCTTGAAAGGTATCTGCCTGCCCATGCAGGGCTACGATGCGAACTCGAAATGCTTTATAGACCTCCAAGATTGGAGGTTATGGTGGTGGTGGTGGGGGGGGGGGGTTGTTGGTAAAGAATCAAGCATCACCTAGCAGATGCCTTTAAAAATACATATTACATTTTAGCCTAAGCAAAAATATTTTTTTGTTTTTTTTTTAAGTTATGGGTACACTGGGGAGGGGAAAAAAGCATATGCTGATTCCCCCTAATTTGTAAGGGCTTGACAGGAAAGCATGACACAAAGCATGATTTATAATTTAAAACAAACAGCAAGGTAGAATGTAATCAAGAGTCTTTTTACGGAGCAGAGGGCTCAATAAACCAGAAGCCCAAGAACAGAGGACGAGAGATTTCACAGGTTTCTCTCTGAAGAGGCTCAGATCACAGCCACGGTTGATGTCTGGAGGAGAGGTCATCTCATCCACGAATAAAGCAGATGCACTCCTGGGAGGGTCGTGTAAGAGCAATCATGCCTCCATTCTTTTAATGGCTGTTTCCCCACAAGGGTCATGTCATCCTTCTCTTTGCTCAACCATCATTTAGTGAGCCCCTCTGTGTGCTGGGTTAAGTGGGGTGCAAGGAGTGGAGTGGAGGGGCCAGGGATGTAACTGGGAGGAAGAGCCCTGGCCTGGCATCGTCTGTGAGACCTGGGGTTCAGCCAGGGAACAATGCATCAGCAAAAGCAAAACCAAAAAGAGCATATAAAAATAAAATAAATGCAGTGGAGAATGAGTCTTATTCTTCTGATGGGTTAAAAGGTTTGGAATATGGGTGGGTTTGCAGGCAATTAATCACAAAGAAGTAAATGCCATGCTTGCGTGATTTGCAAGTACACAGGAAGGACATGCAACCTCTAGAGGGTGAAGCACACAGGAAAGACAGTCAAACTCTGAGGGTGAAGCAGACTCTTAATCCTTGAGGCCCATTCTGTGTTCACCCTTGTATTTCCCAGCTTCCCCTGACTTGGGGTCATGTGATTCGTTTCAACCAATAAAACTGTGCCAGGAAGGAACAGGGATGACTGGGTAGAGGCCTCTGGGCACTTTGACGCTTCCAGTCTCCGGGGTTCCCACTGTTTTCTATTCCCCAACCCTGCACCCTTAGCAGTACGCACAAGGAATGGGGTCAGGGGGGTGGGGGAGTGACTGCAAGCGAGCTTTGGAGCTAGCTTGCCCATCAGCAGAATTTGGATGAAAAGGATCTGTTCCTTTAAAATATATATATATATATATACACATATATATATACATATATATATATATACAGTATTAATTTTCCCTGGAATCGCCTCACACTCATTCCTTCATGTTTAATAGCAAAATGCCTCACTCTTCATCTGGAGTTTTCTCGACTTATTGTTCCCCATCTTCTCCTTCGAGCTGCTAATGACTAGCGTATCTATCCAGGGGGGCCAGCCTCGCTGCTGCTTAAACCAAAATTTGCTTGAAATGTGCGGCCCAGAAAGCCAGTCCCAGGCTCTGCAGCAAGGCTGTGGTGCTGTGAGTCAACATTCGTCCACTCCCACTTTTGCAACCAAAGCCTTTTTGCTTTTTTTTCAACTCTGCTGGAAACGGTCTGCTGGAAACTCCTTAGCCACAGGGTTGAGCAGCCCATCCATGCCAGTCCCCCTGATGTCAGGCCACAGCGTCCCCCACCCCCAACAGCACCCAGGGGAGATGTTTTGTCCCTACCCTAGTCGACAAACAATCAGCTTCACCACCAGTGGGGGGGTGGGGTGGAGCTTTAATGGGGTGAGGGGCAGTGTTCATTGAATTTCCAATGTGTTGTGATTTTTCACCCAGAGATCCTTTTCAGAAAGAAGCAGTTCCAAGCAGTGATAGATGGGGAGAGAGAGAGAGAGAAGATCCATTTACAGCAGGTATCTAGGCAGAAATCCAAGTCCCGGTTCTCCAGAAAAACACTTTCAACCCCAATTGCCAGAGTGAAAGGATCTGTCTCATCATCTACTACCCCGATAAAAGAGGGATGCAAAGGCCCCAGGCTGCCATTTGGAACCCAGACCATCCCCAAGATGAGGCGTCAGGGAGGCTAGGATGCTCAGCCGCCTGGCAAGAAGCGCCTGTGAGGAGAGAAGTAGAATGCCTGGAGGACCAGACAGTGGCATGAGCAGGAGATGGATCTTCTGCATCCTTTTCCCCAGCCTCCAGCCCTCTTTTGGAAAATGGGTTGGCATTCCCGGCATGCACAGTTGGATGTGGAGCCTGCTACCAGGCAGCTTGTAGGCACAGCAGATTCACTCACTCACTCCCCACTACAGCTCTAGGAGTCAGGTGCCATCAAAACCCCCATTTTGCAGATGGAAAAACATAGCCGAGAAGTCTAGAGGCTGGGCGGTGCCTGCAAAGGAATGTGAGGGGATTCCCACATGTGCCATGCAACTCCCAAATGCATGACCCTCAACCCTCGTGGGGGTGGGGATCAAATGAACAGAAATACCTGGAGGGGTTGGAGTTCCAGGAGGTAAATAGTGACTGCCAATAAACAGTGATTGACTCCCAGTAACCTGCCTGACAACAGCCTCACAGCATGCTCTCTGTTCTGCAGTTCCACTGAGGCAACCAAGGACGCGAATCAAAACCTGAGCACTAGCCAATACACAAGACTGCCCACCTATGACCAGGAAAAACTGACTTTAAAAACCACGCTGAGTGATGAGAGTAGACTATAGGCCGAACATCATTGCCACTCAATGTCTATTTTGCAAACCAGAGCACTCAAAAGAAGAGAGATAACAAAAGGGAATGCCCTGCCAGAGAGGTAGGGTGGGATGGGGGGTTGGGGGGTGGGAGGGTGGTGGTGGAGAATGGGCACTGGTGGAGGGATGGGTATTTGATCATTGTATAACTGAAACCCAAGCACAAAAATTTATAAGTCTACAACTGTACCTCATGGTGTTTCACTAATAAAAATTTAAGGGGGAAAAAAAACACGCTGGGGATCTTCCAAGGATCACATTATCTTTTCTCTTGAGTGGGACCCATCCAAGATAAACCTGTGGACCAGGGCTGGAGAGAGTACAATGAGTAAGGCTTTCATGCAGCTGACTGACGTTCCATCCCCAGTATCCTATGGGAGTGGCCCTGAAGCACAGAGCCAGGAGCAAACCTTGAGCACAGCCAGGTGTGGCCAAAACAAAAATTTGCGGGGTAGGCCAGAGAGATAGTACTGATAAAACACTTGCCCTGCATGCAGTTAACCCTCAATCGACGCCCAGAATTGGGTAAGGTCCTGAGCCCCACTGAGACTATCCCCTGATCATAAAGCCAAGAATGTAACCTCTGAGAATCACCAGATGTGACCAAAAAACAAAGCCAAAACAAACTGGAAGGGCTAATCTCTCTGTCCACTTGAGAATGGTGTTTTGAGGGGACTGACTGACACGTCCATTTTCCTCTCCCAGGAGGACTTATAAATGGAGATCTAAAACTTACCTCTGGAATGGCTCTTTCTGAGTTTGGAACAAAAACGTATAATAACCGACAGCCAATCCTGTTCCCACCAGGCCAGACTCTGCAGCCAACCACATAAATCCCTGTTCTCTGGAGCTCAACTGCCTTTAGACCAACAATGAACCCCACCTGCCAAATCTAGTCACCACTTTCTGGGGTTTGGAAGTAATCGCCAACAGGAATAGCCAACCCTCACAGAGCGCTGGCAGGGACGAGACGCAGTGCTATGCTTGTCACCCTGGCTGGCCTGGCTCGTCTTCCAACTCCTCCCTAACTATCCACCCCTGATGCAGGAGGCCAGGGCAGCTCAGAGAGGCTAAATAACTAAGGAAAGTTTGCACAGTCATGGTGGACACCCTCTATCTCTGTGATTTAGGAGTGTTAATCAATGTTTCATCCCATCCTTGGCAGAAACTCTGGCCGCAGACTTCAAGGGAACTAATGAAAGAGAATTTAATGAAGGAACAATTTACAAGATAGGCACCAGACAGTGGAGGGGCAGGTGTGATAGATAGTATACAGCAGGGATGGCGCTTGCCTTGCACGCTGCCAACCCGGGTTCGGTCTTCTGCACCATGTATGGTCCCCCAAGCACCACCAGGAGTGATCCTGGAGTGCAGAGTCAGGAATAACCCTTGAGCATTGCCAGGTGTGGCCCCAAAACCAATAAATAAGTAAATAACAGTGGAACACCCAAGCACTGAGCCCTTACCCTCAGGAGCCTGAAGGGAAGAGAAAAGCTCATGGAGAGCCCAGGAGACTGGCCGCCTGCAGCAGAGGAACAGTACTCAGGGAGGAAGCTGGGGGGGAGATACCCAACCTCCCATGCCAATGCCTCGCAGCGCCCCCTGCTGGACAAATGCAACAGAAGGTAGATAGTGAGGGAAGCTCGGTGGGCAGGTGCTGATACGAGCAGGGCAGAACCAAGACCAGCCAGCACCCCCCCACCCACTCTGAGACCCCATTTTCTCACCTGGAAAGCAGAACACTAGATACTGTTCCCCATGGGATTGTGAGGCTGTGATAAGTGACGTCTAACTGAGGAATCACCCCAGCCGGCACAGCAGGAGAGGTGAGACTTAAAGGCCAAGTTGACTCTGATGACCACTGAGCAGAGCCCCAGTCATATCCCCATAATCAGCCTAACTCCATAACCACCTGTGTCTATGTGTGTGTCTCCAGTTGCAAAACACACGCCACTGGCTTGTCCATTGGAACCTCCACATGGAAGCTTCTGTTCCAAGAGAGCCACGTCCCATTCTCTTCCCTGAGTGATGCAGACAGCCTCGTGCCACCAGGTCAGGAAGACCAGCAAAGTCTCCGGCCATGGGGGGAGGGCCTAATCCTGTGGTGGAGGATCTTGTTTCCAAGAACTCCGTGAGATCCTAGTGAATCGTTTTTTAGATTGAACTGCCCCAAAAGCTGTCTAAGTTTCAGTATTAACTCCTGGTACCTTGGGATGTGACCCTATTTGAAAAGTAGGAATTTCAGAAAGAATTCCTTAAAATAGGGCCATCGTGGTGCCAGGTGAGTCCCTAATCTAACTTCAGAAAAGGGGAAAATATGGACACAAGCAAACACACACACACTTACACAGAGAGTGAAGAGAGAGAGAGAGAGAGAGAGAGAGAGAGAGAGAGAGAGAGAGAGAGAGAGAGAGAGAACATCCTGTGAAGAAGATAACAGTGGGGATATGCCACAACAAGGCAAGGAATGCCAACGGTTTCCAGAAGAGAGGCTGCCTCCTTCCCTCCCAGTCTTCAATAGGGGCCAACCCTGCCAACCCCTTTTTTGTCTCACCCAGCCTGCATAACTGTGAGACAAGGGACTTGTGGATGGTTTAAACCCACAGCACTGAGTGCTTTGTGATGCCAGTCTTAGCTAACACCCGCCCCACTTAGGCAGGAGTCTAAGAGTGTGACTTCCAGTGGTCCAATAAAGCCTCCCCACTCTGGAATGGTACCCAAGGCAGAAGACAGATGATCCAAGGTCGTTTGTTTGTGAGGCAGACAAACAGATGCCAGCAGGCGTGGTGCAGCAAGAGTTCATGCAGCAAGAGTTCTAGCTGGGGATATCTTTAGAACAGTCTCTCTACACTGTGGCGGGGACAGTGATGAGCACTTAACTTGTTTTATATTCTTGCAGCCCTCAACACTGCCCCTGAGGGAGGGAACCCTATTGTTAGTGGGCCCATTTTGCAGATGCAGCTCAGCCAAATGAGAGAAATGCTTAAGTCACAGAGGGACAAACAGCAAGTCCAGAAAGCCTGACCCCAGAATCTCTTTATCACGAGGGCTTGAAGACGCCAGGGTTCCAAGGGGCCCAGATGCTGTGAGAACAAGCCAAAGACAGGTAATCTTAGATAAGCCCACATCTGAACTTGGCCTTGATGAGTAGGCATGTGACCCGGAAAAGCAGGTGAAGAACTGACTTGCCGAAGAGGAGGCACGTGAGCAAACGCATAGAGATGAGAAGTGGTGTGGGGCAAAATATCTAGAAATCACACCTATGGGTGCCTGGGGTTGGCTCCTAAAATCCTTGCTTCCAGGCTGTTCTAGAGGTCAGAAAAGCACCAAGTAGGGTGCTAGGCAAAGATCTCGCTGAGCAGCCTCGGTGCATGCTTTGACGCTGGGCAACTGGGGTCCAATCCTGGAACCACATGCATGTTCTCCTCTGAGGGCACTGAAGGCCACAGCTCAGGGAGGAAGCAACCTATAGATCCCTTCACCCAACCCCACCTCCGCAACAGCTGATTGGGTGAAGAAAGACGCCTGGAGCAAAGCCTGGCAACCCATTGGCTGACCAGTGACCAACTGTACCTTCCCTATTTCTAGGGAGTTTCAACCAGATGCAGAAAACTTAATAACACTTCAGGTCTGGACCCAGAAAGCTATTTTCAGCCAACGGTACCAATGTAAGTAAATAGAAGACTGTCTGTCCAGAGACAGGAGGATTTGTGTGGATCCAAGAATAACAGTAGGAACACTTAGCCCTGACACTACACTTGTCCATCCACTCTCCTTGAGGCGTGATTATACTTTATTTTCTGTTTGGGAGCATCTCTGAGATGGCCTGTCAGATCCTTCCAATAAGCCCCTTAAAACTAATTTGAGTTTGTGTCTATTTCCAGCAACTGAAGGAGTAATGGTCTAGAGTGTGGCATGAGTGCGTGCTCTCACATTTCAAAGATGTGGCTGGCGACAAGATCATTTAGATCCTCCATCCCCTCTCCCTGTCCAAGACCTAAAGCAGGTCTCAAACAAATGAATGTCTGTTCCTGCAGGTCTAGCACAACTCATAGCAGACAAAAGGTGGAATCGGTTCAGCTGTTCATAAGTGATGAACAGATTTTTTTAAAAACCGTGGTCTGTGCATGCAATGAACTGTTATTTAGAGACACCCAAAAGAATAAGGTGTGGCCAAAAGCTACATTGTGGGTGAATCTAGAAAGCATGACCAGAGAAAGAAGCTGAAAACAAAAGGTGACCAAGTGTGGGACTTCATTTCAGCGACATACACATTAGAGGCATATCTGAAGAGTGAGAAAGTAGAACAGCGGCTGCCAATGGCTGTGGGGAGAAGGCAATGTGCTCACAGGTTTGGTTTCAGAGCAACTGTCATGTTTGGATCTAAGAAATAGCAGGGCTTGCACAACTCTGCAAAGTGTACTACTATGACACTGAGGGGTTGGAGCAATATTACAGCAGCAAGGCGTTTGCTTTGCATGCAGTCGACCTGGGTTTGATTCCCAGCATCCGATCTGGTCCCCTGAGCACCACCAGGAGCAATCTCTGAGCTCAGAGCCAGGAGTACTCTGAGCACTATCAGGTGTGACCCAAAAGCCAAAAATAAAATGATACTGACTGCTTACTTTTAAATGATTCATTATAAGTTTTATGAATTTAGCCTTGATACAGGTTTTTGTTATTATTGACACATTCTCTATAGCCCAACCATTCCACTTCTGCATATGTGTGTGTGAAACAAAGGTATAAACATGCTCACTGAAACATTATTTGTAATAACAAACCATTCCAGGAATGCTTGACTGCTCCTCATGGAGGAAAGGGCTAAATAAATGCAGTGCCATCATTTAACTGTGGTTAAAAAAAATCACACCATAATTAAAAAATAACCCACTAGCTCCTCATTGCCACATGGAATACTCTCAGAAGCATACTGAGTGAGAAAAGCAAGAACAGAAGCAACCCTACACACATAATGACACCATTCATAAGATTATTTAAAAGCCATTAAGTTCCATAATGTTGCCATATTAGCCACAAATTGCAGACACGTAATTCACATGTGCATTTCCTTCCACTCCATGGAAGCAACCGCCCCTGGCAGCCAGAAAGGGAAGTTGGAGGAGAGAATGGGTCTGGCTTGGGTTCTTCTGAAAACAGCCTAAAATGAGGAGCTAGGGGGTCCCGTGGCGATTACAGAAAACAGAGTGAGGATGTAGGGGGAAGATGTATTTTGGGGGTCATACCCGGCGATGCACAGGGGTTACTCATGGCTCATGCACCCAGGAATTACTCCTGGTGGTGCTCAGGGGACCATATGGGATGCTGGGAATCAAACCTAGGTCGGCGGCGCGAAAGGCAAACTACCTACCCACTGTGCTATCGCTCTAGCCCCAAGGGTGTATTCTTATGAGGGCTCTGGGGACAAGTGAGTCTGGCCAGGAAGAGACTCTGGGAAGTGCAGAGAATGGACTCACCAGTGACAAGGAAGCCGGGGTGTAGATTTCGCGACCCACATCTCTCACTGCTTGAGGACTGACTCCCAAGCTTTCTTTGGGGTTGTTCTGTGGGCACAACTGTGCAGGATCTCATGCCAAGGGAGAGAGCCATCCAGAAGAGCAGATGAAAGATGCCAGCCCCGGGGGTGGCATGCACAGAAAATACCCCCTTGTCGTTGCAAGGAGACTCGAGAGTTTCGCCACTGGGATGGGGAACCTAGTACTAATCACATATTCTGCAGAGGACTTACTTTATCAGTAAGATTTTGTTTCGTGTTTCAAATATCTAAAGTATGTATGATCCAATATTATGTGTTGTTCATTCTACCCAATGGCTGTTATGTATTACATAACTGATGTTGTATTATAACTCATTATGTATTATGTAACTGATGGCGAGGTTTTTCTCTGCTTTTTTTCCCTACTTATATATTTTCTTGTCAGTGGTCTTCGTTGCAATCACCAGGTTCATCTGCACTATTTCCAGAACTTTTTCCATTACCCGAAAGAAAAACTCTGTACCCATGAAAGAACAAATCCTCCTTCCCCTCTCCCTTAACCCTTGATCAAAAAACCCAACTCTCTATCGGACTGAACTCACATATTCAAAGTATCTCTTGCAAGTGAAATCACACGTTTCTTCCTTGGGGTTGGTTTACTTCACCCAGCTTAACATTTTCAAGACTCCCTGTTGTAGCATGTAGCAAAGGCTTTTGTTTCTTTACCATGCCAGGAATCAAAGTCGGGGTCTTCCATGTGCAAGGCCACTGAGCCACATCCTGGGTCTGGGTCAACACTTTAATTCCTTTTTTTTTTTTTGGCTTTTTGGGTCACACTCAGAAATGCACAGGGGTTACTCCTGGCTCTGCTATCAGGAATTATTCCTGGCGGTGCTCAGGGGACCATATGGAATGCTAGGAATCGAACTCGGGTTGGCCACGTGCAAGGCATACACCCTCCCTGCTGTACGAGATTGCCCAGGCCCCGTCAATTTCTTTTTATGCAAAATACTATCCCTTTGTGTGTATGAACCATATTTTTCCTTCGTTTTTGAGTGGGTGCCTGGTGTTTCCTGCAGAGGGTCTCTTGTGAACAATCCCCAGCACTGCTATACAACTGCGGACTTGAATTCTTACCTTCAAATCTCTAGAGCGTATTTCCGAGAATAAAATCACCGGGTGTGGGAAGTTCATGTTTAATTGTTTGAGAATGCGCCGTACTGCAGCTGGGTCAGTGAATAATGGCACCATGTTATCTCTCTCCTAGGAAATGTTTGTGGGTTCTGGACTCTTCGCACCCCCACTGATACTCGTTACTGGTGATTTTTGTTTCCTTTCTCAGTATTACTATAGTTATCCCAGTGGGAGTGAAGTTGTATTTCATCGCCACTTCATTTGGCATTTCCCTAACGATGACACTCAGCATCTTCACATGTCCTTCGGACATCTTTGGAGAAGCGTGTGCTCAAGCTTTCTGTGTTCTCACTTTTTTAAAATTTTTCCAGCAACTAACTGGACCTGAATTAAAATGTTCTCTTGGGGTTTTTGTGTTTTGTTTTGTTTTGTTTTGTTTTGTTTTTCCACTTTGCTTTCAAGAAAGTTTCTTCCTGGACATTTCTAACCATCAAAGTTTCACTCACTACTTCTTTCGGCAAATTTCAGCCCCAATTGTAGCTTTCATTTCCTTCGTCGTCAGCAAGTTCCCCAAGAAATATTCTGCAAAGCTCCTCGGAAGCATCTGAAGTGACAGGAAGATCCAACTTTGGGCCAAGATCCAAGAAATCACCCTCCAGGAGGTAGGAGGAAGGGGGAAATCAAGTTGTCATCGGTTGTCAATGTGTCCTTCACTCTGGACCAAAGAGACTGTAGGGATGTGGGCTGTTGCCTTTGATTCTCAAATAGGAAAAGAATATCCTCGCGTGTCTTCATCACAAAACAAGAGTTCGAGAGAATGAAAAGTTTTCAAAGGGAAGAAAGCATCTGTGTGTGTATGTGTATGTGTGCATGCACATGTACCAAAGATTCATTTTATTTTAGGTCATATTCCAAGTCCTCTGAAACTTATCAGGGTTCAGAGTATGACTTGGTGTCCATGAAAGTTTGGACCTCACTACCAGTGGTAGCTCTGGGCTTCCATGTTCCATATAGATAACACATCCCACACAGATCTCCAGTGACATTTTGCCAGTCTCTCTCACTCCCAGTTGGCAAATGGCATCTATGCCCCCAGCTCCTACTCCCCAACACTCGAGAGTGTCCTGACCGCAGACCGACTGTGAATTTGGGTCCAGGACTTTGAGGGCTGGCCATAGGATCAGACTGGCAAAACAGGATTGCCATCCTGGCTTTCATCACTTGTTTTTGAGGTTCTGGTAACTTTCCTGTCAGGAAAATGCCACAGTATCACTAAAACTCTTCAAAACACCAACTTGGTTTAGTTTTATCAATCAGGGTGTTGTCCTATATCACATTAGCAGGAAATCCAGGGATTGAATGGGCTACTGGATTGGCTGAGTCTGCTGTTCAATGATGTCATTAAAGACTTCAATTGTTTTTAGTCTTGCTGTGATGCTATCCTCAGGCCAATTCCCTACTAATTCGAGAAAAGCCATATTTCACCAAAGGGAGCTTGGTTTCTTCCCAAGTATTGGGGGAGGGGCATTCCTCCTTTAGATGTGATCCTACCAACCCTGGTTATAGACTCAATCCTGAATAAATATCAATGTCCAGAGAGTGCTGAACACTGACGGGCTTTCATCCACAGCCAAGCACAGGCCAAAGGGTTGGACCGATCATAAATGCAGCTAGCAAAACAGAAGCCACCCCTGCGGCAGGGAAGGGAGCAATCAATTATGTAAGGGTTAGGGAATAACCGGCGGAAATCAGAATTTCACTGGAAGGGAGAATGGTAGTAGTAACTGCTGAGAAAGCCATAGTGGCTGGTAAAACAGGATAATGGCCCATGTGTCCTGTGGTAAGCAAGTGACCTAAGAGGAAGGAAGAGTGAAACTGCCTTTCTTGGGGAAGTGGTCCCTTAAGAGGTGGCAACTGCAACACCTTTCTTCTTCCACAGGCAAACATCTCTCCACTCATGCAAGGACTGATCTCTACTCTACCACAAGCTCTAGTTTTTCTTGAACACCTCCACACAAAGGCCAGAAGTCAGGTATATTTCTGCCAACAGTTAATGAGTTACAAATACTGGGCACCGAAAGGTGAAAACAATCTGGCCAAGATGAAGTAGAACAAGCTGAAAGGGCCAAGTGACAAAAAAACAATACCCGACTTCACTGTGATGTTTGTATCATCAAAACCTCACCCTCTCGTGCTATGATAGTTGATAAATATCGCAGCAACCCCCTTCCCCAAACTCCCTTCTCTGGGACTCCATACATAGTCTGTGTCTTATTAATTTGCCACATTTGTTTGCCTGGTAACCTAGATATTTGTGCCTGAATGGCCGTATACTCCCTCTAACGTATGCCCTGATGCTACCCCTCCAAGATTGTAATCTTAATTCCAATGAGCAGCTGGTTTTACTTAGAACCAATGCTGCACTCTTTAGGTTATGCCTTGAGTGTGGATTTTGCTTAAATAAACTAGTTTCTGCATTCTATTTCTCTGACATGCTCTTATACTCTTTCCCATGGCAAAGACACCTAGGGAATAGCTACCAGCACAATAACCCTGTATTTCTATCAGCCTTCTTGGAAGAGTGCAGACATGTGATCATACACTCACACACATTCACACACTCTCAATCACACAAACACATATACCCACAGATTCAGTCACACACAATCACACAACACACACAATCACACACCATACACCCACAGACATATTCACACACTCACATCCACACAGCTGTCCACACATAACTCACACACATACACCCACCCAACACACACACGGACACATGTGCACACACGCATACCACACACACTCACACATTCTCACACACACATGCATACACTCACACACATTCACACTCAGTCATGCACACTCTCAATTACACACACAGTCACACAACTTCACACACACTCTTATACATGTCAACACACACTCACCTAACACACACATGCTCACACTCACACATGCTCTCACACATTTACATTCTCACACACACAGATAACTCCCATCAATTTATACATACTATATCTATAAGAGCAAAACATATATTTATATGCTTTTAGGGAAAGTCTGATAAATATTTATGAGTTATAAAAATATAAACCTGGTACAGAGCAGGTGCTCAAGAGATAGTAGTTTTCATAATCATTTAATAATTATGAGCATATTTTAAATTCCTTTTAAGAACGAACTTCTCAAGGAAAAAAGCCAGTCAACATTATTTTCCATTTTTGTTACAAAAGGTCAACATTCTCTCCAATCACGAGGTCTTGAAATCACCCATCCACTCATCTCCCCACCCACCAGCCATTCAGCCAGATCGTCATGGTGTTCTCAGCTCTGCCAGGCCTCCGGGTGCCTAAGAAGTCAGTGATGGGATGCAGGGGACAGCAGGAACCTGAAAGCATCCCGGTGTCCCTGGCTATGGAGCTGTAACAGGTAAGAAGCAGAATGAGGAGAGAAAGAGAGAGAGCGAGAGCAAGAGAGAGAGAGACAGAGAGAGAGAGAGAGAGAGAGAGAGGTCGAGCCTGGCATTGCCTATCCACTAGCACCTGGTCCTGCTGTCCAGTAAGATCCAAAGCACCCAGCTTGGTCTCCAGGGGGCTGGCCAGGGTGGGCACAGGCTGTAGTTCTCCCTGGAGGAAATCTTAAGCAGGATGAGGGTGCTGCGGGGGGACCTCACGCGCCTACGCTCAGTATGCTCAGGGCTTTGTCCTGACTCTGATCAGGGTTCACTCCTGGGGTACTCGGGGCACCTTATGTGGTACCAGGGACCTCACTGGGGGGGGGGGGGGGTCTGCTTACAATGCAAGCAGCTCAACCCCTGTGTTAGCTCTCCAGCAGGGAGAGGGCTCAGAGGTGTCAGGTGGTAGCAGGTGGGAAGGGAAGGGTAGCAGGGGAGGAAAGAGACGAAGAGGAGCCGGTCCAACAGGAGAAGCCAAGCCTGGGCCGTCTGCTCCTGGAATCCCCCCATCCTGCCCTCAGCACAAACAGCACGATCGCCTCCCACCCCAGAGAGGCCGGAGAACAGACCCCCAAGCGCCCTCGACAAAAATGCATCCAACAGGAAGCCGAGGGCGGAGTGGTCCCCATCCTGCTGCTCTCCCCCTCTCCCTTAGGGCCTCTCTGCCAGATGCAGACAGCCTCTTTGGCAAACAAAAAAATATTTATGCATTTGGAATCCAATGACCGCATCTTACTGGCAGAGGGACCTTAAAGGGAGGGAACCGGGCTGAGAGCTGAGGCTCCCTCCAGTTCTGCAGGCTCCAGCCCGCCCAGCGTCCAAGGCAGGCGTCGGAGCGCCACCTGCCGGCGAGACACAGGAAGGGCGCCGCTTGCTCTGCAAGAAGGGGGCGAGGGTGTCCGCCAACCACCGCAGGGGGGCTGGGCAGGGATGCGCTCCGCCACTGCAGGGAGGGGCGGGAAGGATCCCTAGACACCCCCCCAGCTCTGACTGGGACGGCCCTCCCCCACATAAAGGAGCTATTACCCCTTTCACTTTGTTAACTCCACAGTTAGCCCATTGGATTTCAATGGCCAGTGAGAGTTTTAGGGACACACAGTGGGGCTTGGGCGCCAGATGATTTTGAGTTGCAAAAGGACATAATGAACCAATGGTCTTTCAGTCACCCCACAGGGGCAGATTCTTCTAACACTGGTCCTCAGAGTTTATTCAAGAGGTGAGTGATTGCCAACCCTGCCATTTTCCTTCGGTGCACCATAGTCTAGAAACTTCTGGACTCTTAGGTTACAGTCATCCCCCGCACCACCGTCACTTTCTCTCCACTCTCTCACAATTTAGATGAACACATCCATCTGGACTCCCCAATGTCACTTATAAGACAGCAGACAGTAAGCTCCTATCACAAAGGAAACTAGAAAATACGGTTCTTTTGCCTTTTTCCATCTTCATCAGAAGGCAGGGTGGAACCCAGGACCTCACCCCTGCAAGGCAAGCACTCTCACACTGAGCCCGAACCCAGGCAAGCACTTTTCAAAACTTTAGTACTGTTGAAATGTCCATACTGACTCGACAATATTTCTCGAAAGAACTCAGCTGAGGGGCTGGAGAGATGGGAAAGTAGACAGGGCTGGACAAGAGCACATATATGACCCAGGTTCAATCACGGGCACCCCATATGGTCCCCTGAGCACCAAAACGAGTGATCCTTAAGTGCAGAGCCAAAAGGAAGCCCTGAGCACCGTCGCGTGTTACTGAGAAAAAAAAATAAAAGAACTAAACTGAGATTCATAAATTCATGACCAAAGGTGTTCAGTGCTGCATTATTGAGTAAAATGAAAAATTGGAGACGACTAAAATGTCCTGTAATAGGGATTTACAATAACTGATTATGGTACATCTAATAATATGCAAAGGATCGTTAGACCATCCTTTGTTGTAACCACCACTCTTTTAAGTGCTCTGAGGAATATCTGAACACATAAGGAAATTTCAAATCTTGTTCAGTGAAAAAACATGATAAGTAGTATGCACCAAGTTGTCTGGGGCAAACTGTACTGATACCTGTAACCTGCTTTGAAAATCCCTTGATCACTTGATATCCCGTTACTCATCGATTTGCTTGAGTGAGCACCAGTAACATCTCCATTCGTCCTTGTCATGTGATAGTGTAGCCCAATGGCATCTACTTGCTCCAGGAACACGAGCGCCTCAGACCGAACGTTCAGGGTCGATGAAGAAGTCTGACCATCTCACAGGTGGGCAGCCATGCGATCTTCTGACTTCCCGTAGAATCCAGTCGGTAATGGCTCTAGACCAGAGGTTGTCTCCAAATCACATTACGTGTCCAGCCCATCTGATTTTCAATGCCTTGATCAGCGTCCCTGATTCTTGATCATTGATGGAGGTCGGAACTCTGGATTCTTTCTCTCACTTGAGTGAAGCGTGATACTCCAAGAATAGCTCTTTCGATTCCTCTTTGGGAGACCTGAATAGCATTCTCATCCTGTTTTCGTAGGGCCCAGGTCTCTGAGGCATATGTTAATGCATTGACTTTGAAAATAGCCCCAAGAATAAGGTAAATTTGGTAATGGAGAGACAGCATAGGGGTTAAGCTTACCTTGGTCATGGCCATTCCAGTTTGATCCCCAGAACTACATATGGTCCCAGAGCACTGCCATGAGTGACCCCTGAGCACAGAGCCTGGAGTAATCCCTGAGCACTACTAGGTATGGTCGCCAAACCAAAAATTAAAAATTAAATGAATGAACAGAGAGAAGGGATAAGTAGACGTGTATTGGGGGTGGGGGGCACACACAGTGATGCTCAGGAATTGCTCCAAGTTCAGTGCTCAGGAGTCACTCCTGGCAGTGCTTGGGGTTCAAATCTGAGTTGGACACATGCAAAGCAAGTGCCTCAACCTGTGCACTATGTGTCCAGTCCATGGATGAATATAAGACTGGAGGATGGATGGAGAGATGCAAGGATGGAGCTATAAATAGCCAGAGAAGTAGAAGAAATGAGAAACAGAACTAGAAGGAGGGGGAGAGAAGGGGAAGGATCAGTGATCAAGCAATTTTAGTCTAATGGAAATGGCAGAATTTAGTGGTTGGAATGCGTGTTTTCAGTACATAATTCTTTCTATTTTTCTGTGTTCAAAATATTTTGCAGTGAAATGTCAAAAAATGATACGCAAAGTATAATAATTGTGTAATATATGTCAACATATAAATACGACTATATTCATACAACATTCATTGCTTGTAGCTACTCATTTTGATCAGGCTGGAATAAAATAAACCCAAATATTAATAGCAGTTATTTCTGGTAGTAGAATAATATATGATTTACACTTCCTTTTTAGTTCCCAAATTCTGAATAACAAGCCTGTATTACTTAGAAAAATAGGGGTTGGAGTGGGGGTTGGGAGGATAGGGAAGTTGAGGGGAAAAATCAGCAGAGAAGGATGTTCAATCCCCTTATTCACTTGTTTGGCATTTTAGGGCAGGGATTCTCTAAGTCAGAAATCGGGAAAAACAGAAGATCTCAAGAGCTGCCTTCTGGGCTCTGACCCTGTTAGCTGTTAGCGGGACGGAAATCTGGAACGATTATCTGGAGCAGAGCCACAGAACATGTCTGCAACTGGGACTGGAGCAGCGTGGTTCCAGCAAGCAGCACAAGTTTCCCACCGGGGACACCCCAAGAATGAGTCTAGACACAGAACAGGTAGTGGCCATCAGGGACCCAGGAGTCTGTTCGGGCCACAGACCCTGAGTTGGAGGCAGCGAGTTCAAACTTAAGCCCTGTTATCTCTGTCCCTGGACTGCATTACTGGAAGACTCTTTCAGGACCTGTAAAAGGGACAAAGAGGGCAGTGGGACAAAGTGGGAGGAGTTCTACCTGAAGTTCCCAGTTCCCTTGGCCCTCTCTGTCATTCCAGAAAAGTCCTCCACCCTGGCAGGTCAGCATGAGCCAGGGCTGGCTATCTGGCATGCTTGCGTCACTGTCAGACACCATTTTCAAAGGCCAAAGTATGTGCAAACCACATTTTTTCCTGAAAACATTCAAAACTAGATGTAGTTCACCTGGTTACCAGTAGGATAAGAGGAGTCAAAAGAAATCAGAGGGGCTAGAGTGATAGCACAGCGGGAAGGGCATTTGCCTTGCACGTGGCTGACCCGGGTTTGATTCCCAGCATCCCATATGGTCCCCCAGGCACCGCCAGGAGTAATTCCTTAGTGCAGAGCCAGGAGTAACCCCTGTGCATTGCTGGGTGTGACCCAAAAAGAAAGAACAGAAAGAAATCAGAATATTTTTAAGCCCTCAAGCAATGTAGACCTACTGTGGAGAAAGATCGGTGCTTGTGACATTTGCTGTTTCTTTTCAGGAGTTCATTCTCCCCCTCCCCCCACCCCCGGCCATTCAGAATGTCCTGGTTTTAAGTGGACTGGGTGAGTTATTTTAAGCATATGTTGCTCAGTGATGCGGGGGGCGAACAGCATGCCAAAGCTTCATTGACCATGAGACTTTCTTGGTAAGTAATGGGGTCACAGCGAAAGCATCACCCCCTACAATCCTCAAGTCTAAGACTGGTGGCAGAAGTCACAAGCCGTCTACTTGTTCATTGATCCATTTCAACAAGTAACTTGCCAAATGCACTGTCTGGATCCTGGAACTACGGTAGAAGAGAAGCTACCCTCTTGGTATTCATATCCGAGTGGGGGAGGAAGATCAATACAGAGTAAATCAGTAGGTGAACAGGGAGCAGAAGGGGGAAGGAGAAAAAGAAACAGGATCTGAAGAGTTAACCTGTTAACTGTTAAACAAATCAAACCTTACCACGCAGTTTGCCACTGATCCAAGACTTCAGGCGTGAAAAACCCAAAACTTCCTCTGCTGGTGGCTGCCTTCTCACTCCTAGGAATTCCTGCTAATAAAATATTCAGAGACACAGTCAAAGAAGCTGATGAAGAATTTCACAGCTGCATTATTTATAACAATGCAATATTCAAAATCACCCAAACATTCAACAACAAGGCAAAGAACGTATTCCTCACAATAATGGCCTTTGAACTGGTTTGCAATGTTGGATTAATACATGATGATTACAAATCGTGCCCTTTTGTCCATCTTTCTGCACTTGTCAATCACGTGTTCTTGACAAAATTTTAAATGACAAGTTGAAGAAGTACAACCTGCAGGCAAACAGGATCCAGGGCATGTCTGGGTGGAAACAGCAGGGTACTGCTTCATTCTCTCTATGAAGGAGCTGCTTTGGGGGAGAGGGGGTGGTTTGGTTTGGTTTGGGGAATGCTCAGGGGCTACTCCTGGCACTACACTAGGAGTTATTCCTGGCGGTGCTCAGGGGACCATAGGGGTGTCAGGGATCGAACCCAGGTCAGCCGTGTGCAAGGCAAATGCGCAAATGCCCTCCCCACTGTGCTATCGCTCTGGACCCTGGAGAAGTTGCTTTGGCCTTGACTTAGCCACGTACTTGCTCATTGATAAGTCTTCCAATTGTCTTTGATGTGCCTTCTTTGCCTTCATCAAAACAACACAAAAGACATCTGTTCTGTAAAGATGCCCAGCTCTGTCCTTCCAGGTCTTCTCTTTTTTGTTGTTTATTTGTGTTTTGTTTTCTGGTATTGTTTAGAGCTTATTCCTGGCTCTGCACTCAGGGATCACTCCTGACCAGGAGGTAGGGGTGTGTGGGGGGGGGAGGGAGGAGGGGGTGGCTTGAAGGAATCATGGGATGTGGGAGAGAGAACCTGTATCAGCCACGTATAAGGCAAGCAGTCCACCCACTGTATTACTTTCCAGACCTTACAATTATCTTTCCAGACCTTACAACCTTCTTTTGTAAGGAAGTGAAAGGAAGTGGAAGGGAAGAGGGGAGGGGAGGGGAGGAAAGAGGAGGGGATGGAAGAGGAGAGGCGGGGAGAGAAAGAGAGAGGAGGAGAGTGGAGAGGGAAAAGAGAAGAGGGGAGGGGAGGGGAGGGAGGGGGAAGGAAGAGGAAGGAAGGAAGGAAGGAAGGAAGGAAGGGAGGGAGGGAGGGAGGGAGGGAGGGAGGAAGGAAGGAAGGAAGGAAGGAAGGAAGGAAGGAAGGAAGGAAGGAAGGGGAAAGGAGGAAGGAAGGAAGGGGAAGGGAGGGGAGGGGAGAGGAGAGGAGAGGGCAAAAGAAACTTTCCTGAGGCTCAGGCAGCTTTAAAGCATGCTCCTTTCCCCAGGATCATGTAGGTTCCCAGTGAGAAAGAAGGGTCTGCATCTGTTCCCTATAAAGAGACAAATCTCTATTTCCATGCTGCTGCATCCATCAGCATCCCCCATCAGCCCTCTTCCTTAGAGGTTTATCATTCTCCTAGTTCCTCTTTTAGTCACCCTGCTATTAGGAGTGCAAGTACCATTTTATTTCTATGTTGCCCGATGATATCCTTGTGTTGGAAAACATTCTTCAAGAACAAGGACTGGAGGGAAGCCAGGGACTCATGCCTTGCAGTTAGCTCTCTCCTGGGATGCAAAAGGGAGCGTCCTCTCGCGGACAGTGGCTGTGCTGAATGACACAAGGCAGCTGCCTTTTACTTTTTCCTGCAAGGATTCAGCCTGCAATCCCAGAGATGGGAAGCGGAAGCACTGAACACAAGCTTATGGCCTATTTGGCAAAGGCAGTCGTGGGTCTGTGAGGAAAGGTTTGTGCAGAAAGAGAGCTGAAACGGGCCTCTCTGGGAAAAGACAGGGAGAGAGGAAAGAGGTATGAGTTGGATATGGTTCCCCAAAGAAACAGAACCTTTGGGACATCTCGATACAGATATAGAGATACATGTGTATCTATATTTGATTATACGAAAATACTCCTGTGTCTCTAGCAGCTGACGAGTCCTAAGAACTGCACTTGTGGGAGAAATTCCACAGCTGAGTCAACCCAGGGATGCCTGAATTCTGGGCCCAGATCTCTAGGGTTACTCAGGATGGGGCCGGGCCAACCTCCCACAGTGATGGAAGACCCACCAGCCCACCCACACCCAACTCCCACCAGCATAGAAAGGGCCCATCCAAGATGCTGAACCACCCATGTTCCAAGCTTCTGGAGTGTGTGGCCACAGACGTGGAATGGCCCAGTCCTGAAAGCTCACTAGAAGCCCACTAAGTTCAGTGAGCAAAAGCAATAGCACAGAAGGCTCAACTAAGGCCAACCAGCTAGGTAAAGCCTCAGACAATGTCTGTCATAACGTAAGGGCGAAATTGACACCATGACAGGTGGCAGAAATGAGAAAAGTCAAATAGGCCTCAGGTTCAGATTCTGGAACTGAAACAGATTCAGTTTCCCAGCAATGAAACAAAGTGTAGGTAGCCAACCTGAACCCACCTGGGAAAGTTCCTGGGCTCAGCAAGTGGGCTCAACTAATCAATTCTCACAACACTCCAGAAGTTGCTTTTTGTTAACCCTAAAAGAACAAGAAGTCTATGTAATCAGAAAATTGGCACTGATACTGGAAATTATTGTTTAATTGTTGCCTCCCCACTGTTACCCTAGACACTTGCCAAAACACCTTTGTTTGGTATTTAAGTAAGATTCTTTTCTGAAACAATAAGGCATATACTGCATATGCAATCAAACCCTATAGAAACTGCTTGCTGCCTGAAGTCGGGGTCGCTATCAAGAGACCACTCTGTGAGTGAGATGGTTGACCCCAGGATACCGGAATAAAACTCCTACTGCTTTTGCATTATTGTGATCATGTCTCTGTCTGTATTGCCACTTGGGAACCCAGAATCCTAGGCTCAACAGTAACACCATTGTGAGATATATACTGTAACAGGCAGTATAAAGTAAATGATTTTGTACCTGCTAAGGGAGTAGGCTCGGGATGGGGGTGGGTAACTGGGAACACTGGTGGAGGGAAGGTCACAGGAGTGGTGGAATTGACGTTGGAACACTGAATACCCTAAATGACTGTATTATGGACAACTCTGTAAACCGTGGTGTTTAAATAAAGTTTCAAACATTGACAAAAAAAGGAAGCCGGAAAAATGGATGTTTCAGTCCAGGTCTGGAAGCTGGAAACCACAGACGTCCCAGCTCCAAGGCCGTCAAGCAGGAGCACTTTCCTCTTACTATAGGAAGAGGCCACCACAGTATTCCATTCAGGCCTTTGACTGACTGGGCGAGGCCTTGTCCAGGGAGGTCATCTCCTGGACTACATCTACCAAGTCAAAGAGTCAGCTCATCCCAGCCTGAACGCTAGTCCAGCAAGTGAGGCACTTGCCTTGCACAGAGCCCGCCCGGGTTTGATCCCACACGAAAGGTAGAGAAGCGAAGGCAGTGCCATGACAGGCTCATAAAGAAGCTAAAGAAGCTAAGCCCAAGTTTTGGTTCCAGAATTCCTGGAATTGAGCACAGATACCTGGAATTGAGTCATGATTTCCCCAAAGTGAAATCACTATGGTGAGGTTAACTAAGGGTTACCAATCAGATGCAGGTAGGAAAGCCCCCTTATGTAACCCTTATGTAACTCTTATGCAAACCTTATGCAACTACAACTTATAATCAATCAGCTAAATACAAGTAGTGGAAAGGTCCCAGGCTTCAGCAAAAAGGGCGGTCCACAGAAAGTCCCTGCTAAGGGAGCAGGCTCGGGATGGAGGTGGGTAACTGGGAACATTGGTGGAAGGAAGGTCATGTTATGCTAGAAAAGGCCCTCATGGACTGGAATGATAGTACAATGGGTAGGGTGTTTGCCTTGCACGCAGCCGACCCAGATTTGATTCCCAGCAACCCATATGGTCCCCCAAGCACTGCCAGGAGTAATTCCTGACTGAGAAGCCAGGAGTAACCCCACTAGGTGTGTGACCCAAAAAGAAAAAAAAAAGCCCCTCACTTTGGAGATTCAGGTCCGCTCATTCTCAGAGGCTGCTACTGTGTCTGTGAGCAGGACAAGGGCTCTAGTTCAAGTTATCCAATAAAGACTCTTTGCTTATTGCATTGCAACTTGTCTTCATGTGATTCCTCTGGGGAGATCCCAGCCCAGTTTAACACCCATATGGTCCCCAAGCAAAGCCAGGGTTAGTTCCTGAGAATAGCACCAGGAATAACCTCTGAGTATTTCTGGGTGTGGCCCCAAAACAAAAACAAAAGAACAACAAAAAATCTTTAGCTCATCCCAAAGCACCTTCAGTTACATTCCCAGAATCACGTCTTACCAAATCTCTGGGCAACTACTGGCCAACCAATTTGACGTCCATAATGAACCTGCCCTAGGGATGAGGAGATTCCCCCTTACCAAGAATCAAGGGGGGGAAATCATTCAGTGTGGATCCAGTGGGAAAATTGCTCTTCCTATCCATAGGAGAAATGTCGATGAACCCCACATCAATATCTGTATCGATTTGTCCTTAGTCATCAAGCCCTGGCATGGCTAAAACAGACTCGAACTGGCCATGTTAAGTTCCAGTCAGGAAGGCAAGCAAGTGAAGGTCACAGAATGCAAAGTGGAACCATCCTTCTGGAAAACAGCTTGGCAATTCCTATAAACGTTCACTTGCTTTAGGATTCTGCAGTTCCACTCCTATTTTCACTGAAATAAATGAAAACATATGCCTACCAAAATTCTCATGAAAGAATGTTAATTGCAACTTTATACTTATGAGTTAGAAACAACCCAAATGTTCATCAATACAAGAATGGATAAATAAACCACAGAATATTCATACAATGGAACACTAATGAGCAATAAAAAAAATGAACTTCTATTCCAAGGACAAAACTGACAGACTTTTCAGTGTGAGCTAAAGAAAAGTTTAAGAACATGCAAAGTTAATCTGTCGAGAGAGAGAGCAGAACAGCAGCTAGTTGCCTTTGGGGGAAAAAAGGATGAACTGGAAATGGATCCATTTTCTAGGAAGATCCTACTATGAAAGATCTTCCCAGGGAGCTGACAATGCTCAGTATCCTGACAGGATTTTATTTTTTATTTTATTTTATTGCATTTTTTGCTTTTTGGATCACACAGTGATGCTCAGGGGCTAATCCTGGCTCTGCACTCAGGAATTACTCCTGGCGGTGTTTGGTGAACCATATGGGATTCCGGAGATCGAACCTGGGTCAGTCACGTGCAAGGCAAGTGCCCTACCCGCAGTACTATCACTCCGGCACTTCACAGGGTTTTAGATGACACTGCTACAACCATTTTCTAAAGTCACTGACCTGTATGCTTAAAATCTGAGCATCTAATCTGCCATATTTATGCATAAGTAAAAATATGCAAAAGCGCAAATACCAGAATTAGTACAGAACTGATCACTTTTGAGCTGAGCAAAAAGAAAAACTGACAACTTTCTTGGGAAAATACAGCGGGCGTTTTACAGAGTTAGTGGTGGGAAGTGGGTCTGTGGGAACGCAGCTGATAAAGTCCTTGTTACTAGGAATCTGGACTTGGGCATCTTGCCAAAGCAGAAACTGCAAAGGAAGTTGCAGAGGCAAATAAGCCCAAAGCACTGCCCCAGAACAGACCAGGAGGAACTAGAACAGCGAGGGGAATGCAAAACAATCTGAGTACACAGTGCTAAATTCTAGGAAAACAAGCTCCACACCGCCCAGGTAAAACCACCTACTCTTGGCCACATCACACTAATTGTCTCAGTACTCTCTTGCCTCTTCTCTTCATGATTACAGCAAAACTACAACTTCAACGAATTTGACAGCAAACCGATGAGTTCTATGATACCACTGGGTGAGTTCAGTCATTTGGCACAAGTCTCCAAGTCATCTTCATTAAGTCTCAAGTCTACAGAAATGAGAGCGAATGACCCCAAGGCCCTTGAAGGTGTCCCAAACCGTGTGAAGTACGTCACACGCAGAGATTCTTTTAACCTGGCTCTCCCCGTGCATTAGGTGAGGACAGACAGATTCCCTTTGTGACAGAAGGATTTGCTGAGGTGCTGTGAGGTTGAAAACATGTCTGCTGTGTTTTAATGGAGCTCGCTTAGTCAAGTACACCAAGATCAAAGCAGAGATTTGATTAATGTCACATTGACCGAGCACAATTAGATACATACCTGAAATTACAGCAGAGAGCTGGGTACAGAGCACCATCTATATATACAATTTTTTATATGTGTAAAGTACAGATATGTGCAACTTTCTGGCAACAGAGTAAGCCTGTGGGGCAAAAATGGAGAAAAACAAAAGAGCAGAGGTTCCCACTGGGTCGAGTTGCATAGCACACATTGAAGTGGGAGGGGTACAATGTGGGACTTAGCCACAAACCTTTATGTTTAGCACTTTCTGTTTAAATTTTGTGGCTTGCGCCTTTCCCTCCTGCCCAGGCAACCGGGCCTTTGACCCAGGTCTCTTCTGTTCTGTCCTACTCATAACATATAATTTGGAAACTATTCATCTCTGCCCAATTCCTGGAATGGGTCACTCAGAGGCCTGGCCCCTAGTTATCTGCCTAGTTTCCTGCTTCCTACTCTCACAGTGGGGTGGTTTTTAGATCAACAACCCATCAGAAAAAGCATTTCTTAAAAAAAAAAGGGGGGGAAGCAAAGAGTATGTGGAGATCAAAAGTGCAAATTTAACTTTTATCACATCAGCTGGCACTAAGGTAGGAAAGGAAAAGTCGGCTTCAGACCCAGGTCATCATGACTCACCCCCAGAGCACTTGGCTGCCTCCTTTCAGGAACTTGTAGAGCAGGGGTGCTACTAATGTAGGGAGGGCTTGGGGTACACACCCTCGGTGAGTGTGTACAGGAAACCTACAGAGATGAGAGCAAATGGTACTAGGGTTAGCCCAGCCTAGGTTTAATCCTGGCACCATATGGTCCTCTGAGCATCTCCAGGTGCAATCCCAGAGGCCCCCAAGCATGCAGGATCTGCATCCTGGGTATTCCCAGCACCACAGGGCCTTTGTACTGAACCACTGTTGGTTGAGAATAGCTGTTGGGCCTCTGTGCCTCCTGAGCACTGCTTGGGAGATACCCTGCCCCCTGCTAAAAGAAAAACACCTCAAGTCTACGAAAATTTTGAGCACTGCTTGGGAGATCCCCTGCCCCCTGCTAAAAGAAAAACACCTCAAGTCTACAAAAATTTTGACCAGCCAGGGCCAAGAAAACTGTATATACTACCCGAAGGTTCATAAATTCATTTATTCATTCATTCATTCCATGAACAGTCAAGAACCTTCTTAGTGCTGGACATGGTTTGTCACTGGAAAAAAATGAATGCCAAGAACCATAAAATATCTGCTAGACTTGGCAGCACCCTATTTCAAAATACCTTCATAGAAAACAAAGCAAATAATCTCAAATGTAGTGTATCAGGTGGTAATGACCAAAACTCCAGAGTGGTACCCACAAACCCCACACCCCATCCCCTTCACACACACACACACACACACACACACACACACACACACACACACCCCGAATCTGGAGCTGGGCTGAACAGCTCCTGTGACTGTCTCAGCCTCCTAAGCCATTTCATCAGGTCCTCACGATTACTCTGCAATGTAGAAATTGATCGTGAATCAATGTTTCCTAAGCAACTCACTTAGAATAATAAATCAAGACAGGCTCCTCAACTATAAAGCCTTAGAAAACTGCTACCATATTAGCATTGATCAATAACGGGGACATAGCTCTCCTGGGCTGAAGAGGATGTAGGACGGCTGTTTGCAAGAGAATGCAAATATGGGTACCACAGAGGGGAGCAGAGTTGATGCGTTCACACACTTGGAGTGTACACAAGGGGGGGATGCAGTGTCCAGAAGCAGAGAAAGACAGGCTTGAGTTTGGATGGGCCAAGAAAACTGTGTTCGATCCTGCTTTAGGACCTCAATGGCCCTTTGAGACTCAATTTCCTCCTCTTGAACGTGGGGTTCAATCACTCCTGCACAGCCAAACTCAGAAAGTCATTGCTAAAGGGTTGTGGAATGGGTCTATCGAACTCTGAAAACCCAGCAAGCAAAATGTTTGAGGTTGAGCGGATTCTTCTGCCTCAACTTTCTCCCCCACTAAACCCCTGAGGGAGGAGGTGTGAGAGCACCGATTTCAGCTAGGTTGATGGGCCTGGTGGTTTTGCTTGTGTCCAAGGAGTCAGCCTCCTCTTGCCTTTGTTTAAGTAGAGCAGCTGGATAAAATCAGGAGAGATGATGAGCATACAGGTGTCACCTGCTGGCACAAAGGGAGTGACACTGAGCACACCCAGGCAGATAACTCTTCACTGATATCATCAGATGTGCTACTCTGCCATCTATCCATAGAACCAGCATCTGCAATTGCAGTAAGAATCCAACTTCCTCCTCAGAATATTCTCCAAGAGGGTTTTACAGCATTGGTAGAAACTCCAAGCCTTATCTTGACTGCATCTCTAGGCCTTCCTTTTTTCATCTCAAGATCTTTATTTTTATTCCCTTTTATTGCATTTTTGAGGGGGGCCACACCCAGCAGTGCTCAGGACTTACTCCTGGCTCTGCACACAGGAATCCCTACTGGCAAGGCTCAGGGGAGCCTCTGGGATGTGAAGGATCAAAACCTGGGTCAATCGTGTGCAAGACAAGCACTCTACCCCCTGTACTATTACTCTGGCCCTAGCCCGAGTTTCTTTTGATATGCAAAAACTCTTTGATTTAATGTATCTCTCTCTCTCTCTCTCTCTCTCTCTCTCTCTCTCTCTCTCTCTCTCTCTCACACACACACACACACACACACACACACTTTTTTTTTCAAATAGAGTTAAATTATTGAAACCGCTTCTAAGGTCCATATTCTGGGGAGTTGTGCCTGTTTTCCTCATGTGTTATGGATATTGGTCTCATTTCAGGGTGTTTAATTCTGAGTTAATTTTAGCCAGTGATATGATATATGGATCCAGTTTCCTTTATTTTGCATGTGGCTCTCTGGTTTCCCCAACACCTTTTGTTAACCACGTTTGCCTGGTTCTCCTTTATGTACCCAGCTTCTCTGTCAGAGATTAGTTGTCAATTAAGCCAGGGGGTTATCTCTGGCCTCTCAATTCTATTCCTTTGTTTGAGGAATCTGTCTTTATTCCAGTACCACACAGTTTTGGTCACTATCGCTGACTAGTATAACTTAAGGAATGAAATGTCTTCCATCTATGTCCCCCCTTTCTTTCTTTTCTCAAAATACCATTGACTCTTTGGGAAATTTTATGATTCCAAATGAATTGTTTGTAGAATTTGTTCTCTAAGTCCTTGAAAAATGTCTTCAGAATTTTGATAAGAGTTTCATTTGATCTATATAATGCTTTGGGATAGGATAGTTGTTTTGACAAGGTAAATTCTTTCAACCCATGAACATGGAACGTTTTTCCTTCATCAATAGACTTTCACGACTCCTTTTTTCCAACTCTTGCTTTTCCCACTTACAACTACTTGATTTCCCAGACCTCCTTAGAGCAAGGTCTGATATAGTTCAGACATAAGTGGAAAAGTACTGAGTAGACAGATTACTGGTGAATATTTCGCTTTTATAATTAAAAAGAATAGAGGAGGCTGGGTTTGAAGATGCCAGCATATAGATTTGGAGGTGACCTGGGTCAGTCCACAGTCTAAAATGTAAGACTTAGGGCTGGAGCGATAGTACAGCAGTGAGGGCATTTGTCTTGCATGCAGCCAACCTGGATTCGATCCCCAGCATCCCATATGGTCCCCTGAGCACTGTCAGGAGTGATTCCTGAGCACAGAGCCAGAGGAAACCCAAGCATTCCAGGTGTGGCAAAAAATGATTGTGGGAGATAGGGGATCTTGGAGTGAAGGAAGAAAAACAAAGTAAAAGAAGAAGAAGATGCAGAGGAGAGAGCAGAGACAGAAAGCCGTCTGCATGGGGCCTCCATGAGCATCTATGAACCTAGATTGCAGGACCAGAACTGCTGGTCCATAGCCCACTGACTTATGCCTGTGAAGAGTAGAAGAGGGGAAGCTGTGTTTGTCGAATACTTAGGGGCTTCCTTTTCAGGCTACTATAACAAAAAGCCTGGGTGGTTTAAATGACCAATATGTATTTCTTCATTTCTCAGTTTAGGAAACCAAGAGGCAGTAGCCAGCTCAGTGTCTGGTGAGAGCCTGACTTCTGTTTACAAATGAATGCCTTCTCACTGCATTCTCACATTATGGATGTGATCCCCAGGGTCCCTTTTGTAAAGACACTGACCCATTCATAGTGCTCTATTCTCAAACCCAAATCCCCCACAAAGCACCACCTCCCAAAGCCATCACAGTGAGGGTTAGGTTTCAGCATGTAATTGGGTTGGGGGATACAGTCAGTTCATAGCATCCACTAGGCATCAGGAACTATACTAGATGTTCTCCCAATTCTTACCTTTAGGTGGAAATATTATATATTACATTTATTGAGTGACGAGTATAATCAAGAGTTCCAGAAATCAAGCCTCATTCTATTCCCAACCAGTTGTGACTGTAGTTGTAAGAGGAAGAGGTATATATTTAAACCCTCTAGCCTTTTCTTGATTCAGATGGAATAAACACATGATTTCACAGGGGGAACATGGAGGTCATATAAACAGCACATTAAACTCAATCAGACACATAATAACCTGTTTTCTATTCCACCTGACAAGTTCAATATCCAACTTTTTAATTTCCAAATGATGTCTTACGTAATCATCGCAATTACCATCCTATTCAACTGTGAAAGTAATTTAAAGGATGGGTCAGTTCTCCCTCAAACAATCTACTTATAATATGCAATTCTGGATGTGATTACAAGGATAAATATTATCTTACAAACAAATTCAAGTTGAAGGTAATTACAAATAATGGTTTGAAAAGGAAAAGAAGTGTGTTCAGACAATATGCTTCCAAGACGATGAAAGGATTGGGAAAAAAAATCAAGCCTAGCTAAAGAAATGTATGGGTTAATTAGAGAGGTCAGTAAATGGTTGAATACAAGATAAATATACAGAAAGCAATAGCTCTCCCACTAACGCACAACATTAGAACGTTCTGCAGCCCAAAGTTTCCATATCTGTCTGCCTCACACTGACCATCACAAAAAGGCATGTGATAAACTACAAAATGACCTCTGGGGTATTAAAAAAACAAGATCCATAGATAGACACACACACACACACAGACACACACACACATCAGCCTTATTTGTAAGGCTGATATGCCAGACCATGATGGAAATATCCTATAGTGTCCTTGCATCAGATGGTTCTATCAAACACCATTGTCATGTTTTTCCCTATGATTTACACACAGAGAAAATGAAAAGTTAGAGGAGTAATATTTCCAGATGAGAAAATCAGCATGAAATCATTATCAGTTACTTTGACAGTACAACTGCCTTATGGTAAGAGTGTCACTGGCATTTGTTCCTAAATGGAACCAAATCTTTGCAAAGTCTGACCTAAAAGTACCTACTTCCCTCTCAGGGTTGATTTCAACCCACTCTTTTCTCAAACTCCAGCAACTGGAAATTAAACCCATCCTACCTGGACCCAACAGAAATGTGACAGTGTGGTGGAAGTAGAACATACAAATCCCAAGTCAGGAGCCGGGAAAACCCAGTTGAGGAGAGATTCTTCAGAACAGGAAAAGTAGAAGAGTGTGTGCTAAAACAGGTAACACACACACACACACACACACAAATACAGGTACTGTAAAGTTATCATTTATATCCCTTTACCTACTTTTAGCACTCAGTTCTTGTTCAGAGTGATCGTTTCCAACTATCATTGTCATAGTGCTCGCTTCTCTATGCTAATTGTCCTCTCCCCCTCTCCCACCCCCACCCTCTTGTGACAAGTTCCCAACAGTGAGCCAGTCCTCCTGGTCCTGTGATCATTAATCCACATCAAACTCACAGGCAGCACACCTGGCCTCTGTCTCCCCAGCCCTTTCAGGAGTGTGTCTGGCAAACAGCCATCTCTTCCTCTCCTTCACGACAGAAAGAACTCCACTGTATATGCCAGACTTAATAGACTTCATACTCTCTATTTCAGCTCAAGCAAGTTGTGGAACTAAGTTCTCTCAAGGGAGCTATAAATGGGTATATTGGTTGGGACTGTGGGGGTCGATCTTTCTAAAAGGAGCTGCTTTGCCCGGGAGAAGCTCCCTTTCAACTTCCATGCTGCCAGGAATGCACGCATGATGGCTGGTGCTCTGGGAGCCCTCTTGAAAGGGGAGGCCAGTTTGAGAACGGGAACTTGGATGTGAGGATGGAGAAACAGAGACAGCTATCCCTGAGGGGTGAGTCCTTCTGCACCCACACTGGACTTCCTTCAGGTTGTAAAGATGGCTCTCTCTGGGTGCTGTTTCACCGCTATTTTGAGAGATGGTAGACTCCATCTCAGTGTGACTTAGAGCCAAATGCAATTTCTGTCTTTAAATCCTGGCTGTTGAGGCTGGGAAGAAGGCTCAAGTGGCCAAGCTCATGTTAGCATGTGCAAGGTCCTGAGTTTGATCCCAGGCATACACAAAGAAATAGAGAAGTTGCCTCGCTCTTTCTGTTTCTGTCAGCTCAGAGACCCAGGTCTTTTCAAGGTTCTCTTTTCTAAATCTGGGGGTATGACCTCAATAGTTAAATATGACACTTATCAATGGCTTAGGATTTTGAAGTGGGGAGAAGGGGCAGGGGGAGGAAAGGGTGAATGGGCCCCAAACACAGACAGAGGGTTTGCAAGAATCAGAGTCAGTTCACTGCTTAAATGGGGATGGTGGGAACGAAGTAACAAGAAACAAAGAGAAAGCAGGGTCCAGCTCATTATTACCTAAGTGGGTTCCACAAACTATTCCTCTGTCTCCTTTCAAGACGTTCATGTTTCCTTCTCTTCAGAAAAACTAGCCACCCTTTCTTCCTGCAAAATGCTGCTTCTGCAGAGCTGAAGTTCCTGTCTCGCCAACATAGCCAATTTAGAGATCCATAATACATGAAAGAAACCCCAAAGGCCGTGAAATCAGATGGATTCGGAGTAATACCCTAAGTCTTGTTGTGAAGAAAAATAGTTGTCAAGTTGATCTTTGAAGTAAAGAAAAATAATAAAAGCTAGGGAACGCACCTTCTAAGAAAATGAGAACGGCTTATCTTCCTCCAAATGGGATGATTAAATATGTGAACACTGTAAGGTCCCTTGGGACCCCGAGGGAGATTCCAGAGTTAAAACTCTACTAATTAGTAACTCTCCCTTTCCTGCCCCCTCCCTAATAGAGCGTTAGCTGTGAAGCCCTTCCTTATTGGGATGTAAATTCTGAAACCATTTGTTGACTCTTCCCTGCTGGGATGTCAATTCGGAAACCATTTGTTGGCCCTTCCTTATCTGTTACCTCTGTTAGGAACTTTTCCCTTATCCACTTCCACCAAATCAAAGGGAGCCAGGTGATAACCAAATGTCTGAGTTATCAGATGCCCACTAGCCACAATGCCTATGTACGTAAATGCTAATCTTTGAATCTATAGGCTAAGGAGTGACGTACTTTTAAATGGATTGGTTAAGAAAGTATATGTTGTTACAAATCTATTGGCTATGAAATGCGCGGGCTTTGCTGTAATGGCCAGTGAAGGCCTATATAAGATCCCCTTTGAAGAAGTTCGGGGTCTTACCTCACCTATCTGACCTGCGTGTCTGTGTAGGCGGCTCGACCCTGGCTAGCCAGTCTCACAATAAACCTTGCTTGCTGTTTGCAGTCTCTGGAGTCTCTTTGTTGTTAAAGGGAGATCATGATCCACGTCCTAACAAACACATGCAAAATTATCTTTCTGCCTGGAGGCCTGCGTGCATGCTGATTTGGACTTTGGTTCAGAGGACTTTGGGTGAGGGGTGGGGGGGTGTTTATAGCAATGAAGGCGGGGGAAA
This sequence comes from Sorex fumeus, assembly GCF_029834395.1. Lineage (NCBI taxonomy): Eukaryota > Metazoa > Chordata > Mammalia > Eulipotyphla > Soricidae > Sorex > Sorex fumeus. The sequence continues at coordinate 75,058 of NW_026606222.1, read as the reverse complement.
ATGTGAAGGGTATCAAGGAAGCAACTAAAATTTCCTATTTTTATCATGGACTAGGGGCTGGAGTGATAGCACAGCGGGTAGGGCATTTGCCTTGCATGCAGTCAACCCGGGTTCTATTCCTCCATCCCTCTCAGAGAGCCTGGCAAGCTACCAAGAGTATCCCACCGGCAGGGCAGAGCCTTGCAAGCTCCCTGTGGCATATTCAATATGCCAAAAATAATAACAAGTCTCACTTCGTGTTCCTGGAGTGAGCAGATGCCATTGGGCTACACTAGCACATGACAGGGACATGACAGGTGCCAGGGACAAATGGAGATGTTACTGGTGCCCGCTTGAGCAAATTGATGAACAATGGGAGGACAGTGCAGTGCAGTACTATCATGGACTATGCCTGACTGAAACTTCAGACTGAGCAGCTAATCAAAATAACAACAAGGGGATGAGCTTGAAAATAATGCTCCTCACCAAAGGGGCAGGACCTCCCCCACCACTTATAAATTCCTCAGGCACCAGCAAAGTCTGAAGCCTCTTTAGCAATAACTCTGGGCGGTCGCTTCTTTTCATCTCCCTCCAGGTCCATTTTAAGAAATATTTAAAGCAATCCAAGGGTCAAGATCTCCTAAAGGAGGACCATGGGTCTGAATGACAACTTTATGAATTTCTCCAGTAAACAGCAAGGCCCCTCAGGAATTTGTTTTTAAAGTTCCTCACAATGGCTTGGTAGTTTTCTACCTGTGGCTTCCTTAAGTGCCAGGTCCCTGGCAGCTATTATGCAGCATAAAGGTTTCCTCCTGCAATGAGTAGCCTCCTTATGGAGGCCCTAGGCTGTTCCCCATAATGACTTGTTCTTAAATTGGTAGTTAAACAACCCTGTTTTTTTTTTTTTCTTTTAGCACATTTCAGCTCTGCTGCAGCCCCTGGGGCAGGTGGGGAAACTGGCCGAAAAATAATCTCTGAATCAATCACAGAGAAACCTTCTCTAGAAGAAAGGAAAAAAAAAAAACCCAAAAAACGAAAAACAAAACCGATCTCCCTGAGCAAATAGGTGACATTCACCCCTGTTTCCTCTCTCAGAACCTGTACTGGGGGCGGAGTTCAAGGAATCAGTTTCTCGAGTTTCAAGTTTCGGTAAGAGTTTCGGTAAGAGGCCTAGATAAATGCAGTGAGGAGGCCAGCACAGATGTGCTAGAAATGACCCTGGTGGGTTTCAGTAAAGCTGCAAACCTCTGGGCCCCGGAGAGAGAACCTGGGAGAACATTCTCTGCCACTCCTCCCACCTCGCTCCCCCTCCCCCGCACACACACCAGCCACATGCCAGCTCTGCTCACTATGGAGACAGATAGACAGACAGACAGACAGGCAGACAGACATCTCCCAGACTTCATTCATTCCTCTGCCAGGAGAAATGGAGGTCGGAGAGTGATCTAACTGGATCTAGAGAGCGCTCGCCCGGGATTTGGCTTCAGCCCCTCCCCATAGCTAAGTCCCCTCCTCAGATGAGAGCAGGCTGTGGTGGCATTTGAGTGGCCGTGCCCCCATTTATTATCAACAGCGGCTAGTTAACAGCTGTTTGCATCCCTTGCCCCTCCGCTGCTTCCTGAATGTCAAGTCTCTTAGCAGAACGAGCATCCTTCGCGGGCGCTCCTGGCTTGATGAATTATTTTTGCGGAATATAATCCCTTTGTCATTCTGCCTCCGTATCCAGGCTTCCTAGGTCACAGAGCAGTAAGAAGAGGGTGGGGGGCGCCTGGCAGATGCATTCTAAGCGGTGCTTCCGTTAGAAGCTGATTCATTTCACAGACTTTCGACTGTCCACCAGGCCTATGGGGGTAAAGCCCTTCCTGCTCCCTATCCCAGTTGCTGACCAGCCCACAGGCTCACTTGGTGATAAGAAATAATAAATTGGTGGTAATCAGAATTAAACGAGTGCCTGCTGGCTGAGCTGCAGGAGGGGCGGGGAGGACCCCCTACTCTCAGCACCCTCTTGGTTTCCTGGTACAAGCATGTCTCATCCACGGTCCCTTGCTCCTGGCTTGTAATCTTCCCAGAGGTGGGCTGGTTGAATACATTCATTGCCCACCCAGGAGGCACACATTTTTCGCTCTGAAAAGTGACTGGGAAAGCAACCCCCCCGGCATTCCCCACCACAGCAGAACCAGAACCGGGAGGAATCTGGAAGGGGGCAGGGAGGCGGTAAGAAGTGACTGTGATCACCTGGCTTTTTCTTTTTCCCTTCTGCAGTTTTGTCTTGTCTTCAATACATCTGTTTGGACTAGGCTGTCTGGAAGCAAAGATTTAAGGCCCCAGAAAACCCCCAACTCATCAGCCAGCCACATTAAACTTGCTCTCTCCTCTCTGGGCCATGCTTCTCTGTCCACCCTGTTCTCTCTCTCTCTCTCTCTCTCTCTCTCTCTCTCTCTCTCTCTCTCTCTCTTTGCTTTTTGGGTCACACCCAGTGAGGCTCAGGGGCTACTCCTGACTCTGCACTCAGGAATACTCCTGGCGGTGCTCAGGGGACCATATGGGATGCCAGGGATTTAAACTGGGTCGGCCGCATGCAAGGCAAAAACCCTACCTGCTGTACTATAGCTCCAGCCCCGTTTCCTCTTTAAGAGAACGAAAAAGGGCCAAAGTCCAGCCAAGGATTTCAGCCTCAAACCCCGAGAATCCATGCAGCTTCTATGTCACTCCTCCAAGCTCAGGTGCATATAAGGCGCCTGCCCTAATCCCCTGAGCTTCATGTGAAGCTTCTGCAAAGACCTGTGAAAAGAGACATTCCTGAATAAAGAAGTGAAGACCCAGGTCTGGGTGTACCTGCGACAGAAAGAAGAAAAAACATACCTTTTTTTTTCTTTCTTAGTAAAAAAGACAGAATATCCAGGTTTGGTTTCAGGTTTGGGGTTTTCTTATTGTTGTTTTGAGGGTTTGTGGTCACACGGGGTGGTACTCAGGGGCTGTCCTGGCTTTGTACTCAGGAGTGACCCCTGGTGGTGCTCAAGAGGACCCATTCAAGAGTGCAGAGTCAGGAGGCTGGAGATATAGCACAGTGGGGAGGGCATTTGCTTTGCACGCGGCTGACTAGGGTTCGATTCCCAGCATCCCATATGGTCCCCTGAGCACCACCAGGAGTAATTCCTGAGTGCATGAGCCAGGAGTAACCCCTGTGCATCTACGAGAGTGACCCTAAAAAGAAAAAAAAATAGTTTAAAAGAAAAGATAATTAAAATAATCATCAGTGTAAACCAAGTCTAGAAGAGATGGTTTAAATAAGAGTGACTTGTAGTTGATTCTTAACACTTCTAGAAACACCATAGACAAAAATTACAAACTGCTTCATTTCTTCATTTTCTGGAAACAATTGGCTTCCATTCTGTTCCCCGACCCCAGCCTGCGCCCCAAAACACTATTTTTGACCGTGCAAGAAAATTTTCACCCGCAGGAGACATCACACAATCAAGGTAGATAACCCCAAGCTAGCAGACAAAAAGAAGCAATCTTACTCAGTGGATCCTAATCACGGTGCTTATGAAATCAATATTTCAGGGCCTAATTTATAACAAAGTACCCAGCTGAGACTTAATAAAGTGCCTTGCTGGAAAAAGAAAAGAGGGAGAGAGAATCCCAGTCTTGCAGCTGCTGTTCTGCCATATGCGGAGCCATAAGTGCAGAGATGAATGGCTTCTCACAGCCATAAATACATTTTTTTCCTCTTCAATGAGTCCTGGGGGACGGGAATCTGGTTATAATTGGATGTGCTGCAATATTGCTTTTCATTTACAATTACAGTCGCGAGAAAATGAAAAGGAATAGCAGAAGGCTTTAGTGCAGGGGTTGATTGAAAATAGGACTCGTCAATAGGCCTGTACTGGCAGCTCTTTCGACCCCACCATCCCCTTCCTGTGCTTGGCACCTGCTCTGCTTCCCAGAGAAATGGGAGCCCCAGGATGAGACGAGCACCAGGAAACTCCATCTACCCTCCTTGGGCTGACCTTTGTTAGTACGCGGATCATGATTTCCCTTTAAGGACAAAGAGACTCCAGAGACTGCAAACAGCAAGCAAGGTTTATTGTAAGACTGGCTACCCAGGGTCGAGCCGCCTACACAGACACGCAGGTCCTATAGGTTAGGCAGGACCCCGAACTTCTTCAAAGGGGATCTTATATAGGCCTTCACTGGCCGTTACAGCAGAGCCCACGCATTTCATGGGTGGCTAGCAGGTATCTCCTAACTCAGACATTTGGTTATCTTCTATGTTTACCTGGCTCCCTTTAATTTACAGCTCATGGTACCTGCATTCCAGGGGAGGTGGATAAGGGAAAAGTTACTAACAGAGGTACAGATAAGGAAGGATCAACAAATGGAGACAGAATTTACATCTCAAGGCTTTACCTTTAGGGAGGGGGCAGGTAAGGAAGAGTTACTAATTAGCAGAGTTAAGCTCTGGAATTTGCCTTGGGGTCCCAAGGGACCTTACATTCCTCCCTTTCTCTACTTCATATTGAGGAATCTTTCTCAGTGGGCCCTTCATACAGAGGTGTAATCTTCCCCAGTGTACGGCAGAGTCCCGTATTATTGCCCAGAATTAGGAGGATTACCACTGATCCAGCTAAGGCAGATAGGAGGGTGTCCACCCAAGGGGATTGGTTGAACCAAGGCTCAAACCAGTTCTCCCGGGCCTCCCTTTCTCTCCAATGTTGTTCAAGGCCTTCCCGTAGCTTGACCATAGAGTCTCCGACAACCCCAGTGTGGTCAGCTAGAGACAGCATTCCTCCGTCAGAGCAGCGCAGAGCCCTCCGTTCTTGAGGAACAACAAGTCTAAGGTCAAGTCCTCTTCGGTTTTGGAAGACTATCTCGGACAGGGATGTTAAAGATTTCTCAATGCGGTCTTAAAAAAAAAAGTTAAAACAACAGAAACCAAAGCAACATTGGCCAATTCACAGACTGTGGAAAAGCAATTAATTCTGCTCTTTGAGCTGAGGTTCTCCCTAGTAAAGTTCTGGCCTCCAATGCTCTGATCAGACTAGAGACAGCATGTTCCTTCAAGCTGTTCACCTACAGCCAGTAAACCAAGTTTTATCTAAAATTCCCAAGCGGGGGTACTTTTTAGATCAAGCTTAGAGTATATTTATCCAATCACCTCTGTAGAATTAGAATCTGATTCTTACAAGAAACAAGTTACAGAAACATGGTTTTCTCTCCAACTTCATTTTAAAACTTTGCCAGATAGCTTAACAAACCTGGCTTGTCCTTTTGCATAAACACAGCAAGATTAGAGAACTCTCCATTTGGGATACCCCATTATTTACTGCAAAGTCCTGGTGATGTCGGTGGGCCCCACGGGTGACTTATGTGAAGTGGGGAGGAGAAAGACGGTCACTTTCTCCCCAACCGCCCCTGCCACCCGGGACCCAGGGTTACTGGGTTCTTGTCTAGCCTCGCAGAAAGGAATTTCAGGAGTAGACAAGCAGTGAAACAAATAGATTTTATTTGGAGGATTTTTAAGGTGTGTGTGTGTGTGTGTGTGTGTGTGTGTGTGTGTGTGTGTGTGTGTGAGAGAGAGAGAGAGAGAGAGAGAGAGAGTGATGACATACTCAATCAAGAGAGAACACAGGCTTCTCCAAGGATAAAGAGAGAGCCCCTACACACATCCTAGCATTAGACACGAAAGCATGAAAGTACACATCTCAAGAGGGGAGATGCGGGCGACACATGTGCTCAGCCCACACCACATGTGCTCAGCCACGTGGGCGCAAGCAGCACATGGGCTCAGGCAGCATATGTGCGCCCCTCCTTTGTTCAAGGTGGACTTTATAGGGTTTCTCCAGCCTGCCCCCATGTGAAGCTTCTTCCCAGGTAAAAGTCTGTTGCTAAGGAGGTTACCAGGGAGGTTGGGAGTGGTGATGGTCTTCTTTAGGCTGGATCACATTTTAATCAGATTAAAGGAGAGGTCAGAGGGTTTGAGGAACTTCGTGGGGAGGAGGGCTATAGCCTCAGGGTCTGAGGATGGTCTTATCAGGTCTTTGTTTTCTGTATCCACAAGGTGGGTCATTCCTAGAATTCTTCTTCCATGAAACTTTGTTTCATTGCAAAGGGCCTTTCCCTATCTACCTGCCTACATCACATTATTGGGCGTCTGCTAGACAGGAGACACACCAATAATGGCATTAATCTTACCCAGGCCTGGCCATAAGATGTCCCGTGATGAACTGGATGGCCTCGAGCCTTCAGGTTGAACTGGATGTGGCTTCGGGCCTCATTTTCCACAGAGATGTCTTGGCAGAAAGGAGTCCATCCCATCCCTTCTTCAAGGCTGGGAGAAATCCTGATTTCCAGGTTCTTTCCTTGACGCTGAGAGTAGACCCAGATTGAGTTAACCTATATTCCTCCATAGCAATGATGATTTCCAGTCTTTCCTTGAGCCAGCCTGCTTCTAGGGTCGCCCTGAGGTTTGTAGGGTACTTGAAACAGTACCTGTTAAGTCCCTGCTCCTGTCATTTAGACAGATCCCCTGACTGTTTCCCTGGAAAAGGGCTTTGGGGTCCCATAGCTGGTTTTTCCTGTCTTCATGAGGGGTAGACCCTATTACAGAGAGGAAAGACTTATCTGGATTTATGCAAACCAACATAGCGCCATGAAGCATTAGAAGCATACTGAACGTACAAAAGAAGAGAAAAGCAAGCATTTCACCTTACTCACAGCGAGGTGTAATACACCCATTTGCTGTGGGTCCTAGTCAAAAGAAGCTTAAATCTGGAGCGATAAAGGATACAATTTAGCATCATGTTTAAACCTTGACTTCCCATTTTCTAAGAGCACTGTACCAGGAGTCTGGACAATCTGTCCAATATCTTTTCCATAGAACTTACCAAAAAGGCACTAGAACAATTCTGCAGGTGTAATTTAAAGTTTCTTATAACAATACAGTTTGATCAGTTCCTTTTCTTAAAATACAACCTCAAACCTTCTGCACATTCCTTAACATTCATTCTGTCCTGTAACTTTCCTTCATCTTTTTTCAACTCAACATGACAAAACTGTACTCTGCAATGCTATTTCAAAAGCATTAGATCAGTTCTATAGATATTCAAAAAACCTTTAAAATGCTCACAATGAAAGCTCTTACAAGGTATATTCACTGGGCAAAAGATCACTTTACATTAGAAATTAACCAGGAGACATCTCAAAATTCTGATTTCCAGGAAAACACAAATACAAAAAGATTAAAACACTCATAGATTATCATTAAGGATTTAACACTTGTGTACAAAGCTTTCTGAAGAACAGGGCCAGATTGATACCTGGTGACAAAGCTTTGCATGAAATAAAGTTATCAAAATAGTAGCATGTACTTTCAAGTACTGGACAGGCTGATTAGCAATATAGTTAGTAAAATTTCCCCACATTTTGCATGAAATTCCCCATTCTCAGAAACTATTATAGCAAGCTGACATCTGAGATTAACCCATTTTATAACTCTTAGTAGTTTTAGAAATTTTAGTTACCAAGAGTCTCAGAGATCAGATAGAGCACTGGTAGGACAAGTTTTGCAACCAATTTTATAACTCTAGAAACTCATGTTTACATTAACATAACAGCATAAGACCTATGAACAATCAATTTTTATAAAACATGATAAAACCTTCTTTGGCCTAACTTCAATAGTTCTTGTACCTTAGTCATTTAAAATCATGAGCATTCTACACCAGATACTTTTAACAATCCCACAAGAATGCAAACATGCTTTCAGACACAGAAAAAGCCCTTTGGTTTTTACCAAACTTTGATATTATAGAAAATAACACTTGGACTGTCAATGTTTATGAAAACATAAGAAAACTTTGTTTATTTTGATGCCTTCTGTACCTCTGTTGTTAGTAAAGCAGCTAAATTCCTCATTACAATTGGCTGAGGCTTGTAAGATAAAGCCTTGCATTCTCTGAACTTTATTTCACTTTAGTTTCAGGCTCTAGTTCCACAGCTCTTCTAGATATTACAGATTCTTTAAGTTCAAAAGGATTTCAACTGTTAATAATCATATAATCATTAATGTTCTTCTAACAAGAAATTTAGATTGAGAATACTGCTCTCTCTGTAGGCTCAACCTTCTGATAAGGTTTAACCCTTGTCTAACAGGTTCCAAAAACAACTGCATTTCTTAAATCACTGGGTTGCATATCACTAAATTCTCTAAAATGTCTACTTCTGATTTCAGCCTGGTTCCAACACTCGAGTGTTCCACATAGACAGACAGACAGACAGACAATGAACTGACTAAAACACCACATGTACATGTGCACACATCTGCAGTTGATCGATCAATCTGACTCTTCAAAAAAACAGCAGGGAGAAACTGATGGACTGAGAAAGGAAGGGACAGTCCCCAGGGCGAAGAAACCTTATCCACCGATTGGGAACACTGCTCCCCGTTTCCTAGCCTGACCAGCCAGTCTTCTGCTTGTTAAAAATGGGTCAAGAAAGTGCTTTTGTTGATATAAGCCGGCAAAATAAACTATGAAAAAGATGGTACCATATTTTGGCCAAGGCTAATTCTGAGGCAGGGAGCTAGTATCTTCTTATCAGACATGGGGATAAGCTGCCTTAGTGACACACTTCTTTGTTTCTGAGGTCAAACAGTTAATCATAAGATCTTGCATTTTCCTACCTCCTCTGCTTTGATATTTCTATTTCTTTTGTTACCTGCAAAGATCTGACTGCAAAATGATCTGGTAATGCACACTGTCATTCACTGGCTATCTTTACCCATTATACTCAGGCCACATGGTGTTACAGAGGTCAACAAGATACTCTTTACCTAAACTACCTAGTTGGAAGCTCCTAGGATGTTTTCCTAATTGCAAGCAATAACCTATGAAAAAGAATGGTTCCTTGGCAAAACTTTTCTCCAGGTCTATCACTTTGGCCTCTCCCAAGGGGACTTTAACTGCCCTGTAAATTGTCCTTAACTTTGGCCTCTCCTGAGAGGACTTTAGCGCCCCCCCACCCCCCCACGTAAAATGGCCTTTATTCAGAGGCTCACTGGATTTGGACTGTCTCCACCTGGGCGGGCCTGGCATTGTGCAGACACGGGGAAGGCGAGCATGCTGCTTGCTACCCTGTCACTCCAGCCTCTTCACGCCCTTCCTTTGTCTCCATCTCACTCTCTTCCTGGAGTCTTTTTTTTCTCTTTTTGGGTCACACCTGGCGATGCTCAGGGGTTCCTCCTGGCTTTGCACTCAGGAATTACTCCTGGTGGTGCTCGGGGGACCCTACGGGATGCTAGGAATCAAACCCGGGGCGGCCGCGTGCAAGGCAAACATCCTACCCACTGTGCTATCAATCTAGTTCTTTCTCCTGGAGTCTTTGCCTTGCTCTCCTTTGCACTGAAATGCTGCAGGATAGTAGCAAAGTGTAGAGCGCAGTGTCCCAGACCAGAGGCAGAGGCAACCACTGAGGTTTGGGCCCCTGGAGCAGAGGCTTCCCAGAGAGGCAGCTGGAACCTGCCAAATCACATATGGTCTACACACACACACACACACACACACACACACACACATGCACACGCACACACGCACACATGCATGCAAGCACACATGCACGCACACAGGCTGCAAAGTCAAGGCTGGGTTGGGGAAGCTCGTGAGCTTTTTGCTGGTGGCAGTGGGGAAGTATGAGCCTACAGCATCCGTGTGGCAGGAGCTGGAGGATACAGCTGCAATTCTCTTACAGCAGAAATCCCACCCTCCCAAACGATCGCTTCCAACCTTACCTGTGCATCACATGGAGCGAGAATTAGTCACGTTTATCCTTTGGGGACTGCAGAATCCCTCGCCGATGTAGAACCTGGCTAGTGTCTCAACTGGCATTTCGAGCCCTGGTCAGGTCTGGAGTCCAAGGGACTCTCTTATCAGCAGACTGCTTGGGGCTTTTCCTCACCTCTCATTGACCTTGAGATGTTTTCGTTTCTGTGTATCCTAGCTTTCCCTTCAAAATATAACTTAGGTTTTCATTCCATCCGCTTTGAATTTGGATGGCTTTCTGGCGGAAGGAATTAACAGGCTTTGGAATTTATGGGGTTTCCAGAAAATGCTCGAAAGTCAAATATGAATTCTTTCCTAAGTTCATTAATCAGGCAGTGATTTTTGTCTTATTTTCTTCCTTTGTTCGTGACAGTAGGCTATGGAGTGAAAAATCAGTTCTTCCACCAGGAGAAGAAGGTCAGTTCTTGCGACTACAGCAATAGTACAGCAGGTTGAGTGTTAGCCTTGCACCCAGCCAACCCAGCTTTGATCCCCAGCATCCTATATGGTCCGATAAGCACCACCACAAGCATTGCCAGGTGTGACCCAAAAGGTCAAAAGTGAAAGAAAGAAAACCAGTTCTTCATCAGGATTCTTTTTCCTCCCCAAAGTAGGCTCAGTAGAAACAAACAGGATTCTCTCCAATTAGTTTGATGTTGCATAGACATGGGCATATTATAGTATCTTTGAAGAGTTGATTTCAAGAGTTTTCAAAGGAATTACTGATGCACTGGCTTCAAGGAGGAGCTGCTGCATAACACAACATTTGATGGCCTTAAAATATTATGTGTGCAGTGGGTAAAATAGCATTAAGATATATTATATGTAAAATTGCAATCAGTGAGCAGTCAAATGAGCAGATGTTTTTAAACCCTAGCTCCTAACGCAGGGACACATGATATATTGTTTTTTGCAGTTCCTTCTAAGCGTGTTTATAGCACAAAAGAAAATTCCAAATTAAATTAAAATTTACATTAACTCTAATTCATGAGTGGATCATGTCATGGGAATGAAACTGCAGTGTCCTAAAAAGAAAGGAAGGCATTTGCATACCACACCACCAATCACTTTTTAAAGATGGAAAGTGAACAACACTGATATGCTTAGCATTAGTTCCCTGCAGTTTGTATGCTAAGGAGTCAAACTTGGGGAGTTGGAAGTATAGTATAGCGGGTAGGGTGTTTGCCTTGCATGTGGCCAAACTGGGCTCAATCTGGCATCCCATATGGTCCCCCAAGCACTGCCAGAAGTGATTTCTGAGTGCAGAGCCAGGAGTAACCCTTGAGCATTGCCAGGTGTGACCCAAAAAAGCAAACAAATAATTTTTTTTAAAGAGTCAAATTTGTCTTCTTTCCTCAACGTGTCTCTGATGATGAACAAGATGTTAGAGAATCACCTTTGTCTCAGGAGTCATTAGATTGGAGTTTGGCGGGCCAGAGAGATAGTACAGTGGATAGGGCATTTCCTCACACATGACTGATCTGGGTTCAATTCCCAGCACCCCATATGGTCCCCAGAGCCTTGCCAGGAGTGATGTGTGAGCACAGAGCCAAGAGTAAGCCCTGAGTGCTGCTGAGTGTGGCCACCAAAACAAAAATAAAACAACCAACAAAATTTGAGCCTTTTAAGTTTCGCATGCTGGTCTCTCCTCCACCTTCCTGACAGTAGTCTACTGATTGGTCAGCACCTGATTGAAAGTGTGGTCCCAGGAACTTCAGCATCCGAGTCACCTAGAATAACCTCACACGTGCTCATGAGTCAGGAGCGATTACCCAGGGGCTGCTGGTTTACCCTAAGCTCCCTTCCCACCATAAAATACTTGCCTCCAAAATAGTTGTCTATTTGTGTGTTGTGTTTATATCTGTGTCTCCTACAGAAAAAGAGTCAGATCAGTTCATATGCCAGAACCCATCTTTTCCCTACTGGAGGCACTATCCACCGTGCTGATTGGGGGACACGGAGGCAAGATGCTTCCATCAACATCTGACACTGCAGGTGGCATTCGCCTGCTCTGCTTTATGGGAGACACAGGCCAGGCCGAAGACCAGATACGTCCCAGTACATCTCTGGCATGTTCAGTCCAAATTTCTCCTTGGGCTTGGTTCTCACACTAACACACTCCATGTCTGTGTTAAGATATCATTATTTCTGCATCAACGACTCTCGCGTGAACCAGGAGAGGTCTTGCCAGCTCAGCCTTTGCTGGTGTGGCTTCTCCAACACCCGGCAGATGAGAGAGGTCTTAGTCTGCAGCTCCTGCCAAGATCTCAGCAGCATCTCCCATCGGGACTGGCGGGGGGGGGGGGGGTTGTCTGCAGCTCTCCTTGGCCCATACTTGCAAGTGTGTGGCATTCAGATGACAAACTTTCTTCCCAAGTCTACCTCCCCCATATGAGAAAACACTGTGTCTTCCACATCAATGCCACCATGATACCAGAAGATACAGCACATCCATCCTGATGTCATCGTGAAAGACGTCTCTGTATCTGCTGGTAACTGCATTCCAGAGCTGTGACAGGTTCTTAAAGATAATAGTGATTTACGTCCGTGTTTATTTTCCTTACTCAGAAAAAAAATCCAAAAGACAAGCCAAGGTGAGAAGGGGGACAAGCCCAATGAAATGAGGCTCCTGCTTGGTTCCTGGGATGCTATCTTCTGCACTTAGTTTGCAGCCTCTCTGTTGCCTCCTGGTCCAAAATTTGTTGCCAGAGTTCCAGATATCACATCCATTTACCAAACTGCCCACCCCTCTGACACACACACACATGCACATACACAGGAGGAAATTTGGAAGGACAAATATATCCTTATTCCCCAAAAATAATTGATTTGGTTAAATTACCTTTTTTTTATGCTACATAAGTGAACATTTTCTTGTCTGTCAACAGGCATATGCATTGCACAGAGATCATAAGCATGTGGATGCACAAAGGTCTCTTCAGTCCGTCTGTTCAGAAATAATTCCTTCTCTCCCCTTTTATTTTATTTTTGTTTTGGGGACACACCCAGTGCTATTCAGGGGTTACTCCTGGCTCTGCAATCAGCAACTACTCCTGGCAGTGCTCAGGAACCATAGGAGAAGCCAGGTCAGCCGTATGCAAGGCAAACATCCTACCTGCTGTACTAATACATTGGACCCCTCCTTTTCTCCCATTTACTAACCTGTCTTTTCCTGCTGTCCGCTTTCCCCATTGTCCACTGTTGCAAAGTCTGCAGGCATTTTATTATGGCATTCTTGAGTGAAAACCTGGATCAGTTGCCAAACTTCCACCCAGAAAGAAAAATGTCTGAAGTCCTCAGTCCCAAGTTTTCCCTTAGAGTTGCAAAAAGAAGCCACATAAAGCTACAGTGCCACGCACACTTCTCACAAAACAACTGAGCTTCCACATGGCTCAGCAAACCCACTGCTCAACATCCACTCCAGGGCCCAGAACCTCCACTCAGGAAATACATTTCAGAGCCTATGTTCACTGCAGCACTATTCACAACAGCCAAAATATACAAACATCTCAAGTATTCAAGAACAGGTAACTAGATAAAGAAAATATGGTATATACTATGGAATACTACTTGGCTATAAGCAAAGAAAAAAACCTGCAATTTGGAGGGAACGATGCTGAGAGAAATCAGTCAGAAGGAAAAGGACAGATACAAAATGATCTCTCTCCGGCAGGAGCGATAATACAGCAGGAAGGGTGTTTGCCTTGTGTGTGCCCAACCTGGGTCCAATTCCCAGCATCCCATATGGTCCCCCGAGCACTGCCAGGAGTACTTCCCGAGTGCATAGTGCTTAGTAAAACCCCTGAGCATTGCCAGATGTGACCCCAAAAGCAAAAAAATAAAGAAAATAACCCCAAAACAAAAACCCAGAATGACAGAATGATCTCTCTCATATGTGATATATAGAAACACAGTAAGAGAACAACAAATGACCAAAAGCGATAAAATTTAAGAACTAGTCTATGGAACGGAGCTTATCATGGTGTTGGTACTGAGGTGGAGGAGTAGGAAGGGGAGCCTGAAACAGTGGTGGAGGGAATGTTGGTGACTAAAACATTTTAAAAACAAATGAAGTGAAAAATCCCTCCACACGCATCCAAAGCCCTCAGATACCATCCTCTCTTTTCTCCATCTGGTTGCCCCAACTGCACCTCCACAACTCTTCCCAAGAGCTTCTCCTCCCAATCTCTCCCTTCAAACCTGTGATCACCTTTTTGGAAAAAGGGAGAGCAGAGCCCCTATCTTTTTGGAGTCTAAGTACACCAGACTAAGAGGCTGAGAACTCCTTCTACCCAACTTGCAACACCCTGAAGCTAAATCTACTGCTATAAAAGCAATAAAAGTTTCACCTCGGGGGCTGGAGCGATGGTACAGAGGGTAGGGCATTTGCCTTGCAACCGGCCGACCCAGGTTCAATCCCCAGCATCCCATAGGGTCCCCTGAGCACCTCCAGGAGTAATTCATGACTGCAGAGCCAGGAGTAATCCCTGAGCATCGCTGGATGTGACCCAAAAAGATAAAAAAAAGTTTCACCTCCACACTTTTCTCCTAAAAGAATCCCAATATTATTCCAGGAGGCAACGTGGCTGGAATTTTCTTGGTCTCTCACTGCAGAAATTAATACTTTACAAACAAAGATCATTGGGTGAAATTTCCCCAAGACCACTTTCCCAGCCCCCCCACCCCCTCACTTCCTGCCTAAGTTGATGTGATCACAGAAGCTTCAGCAGTCATATTGACCTATGACGCACTTTAAATAAAGAACGCTACACTTCAACAGAGAAAAAAAGATGTCAGTAGCTGCAGTCCTGGATAACTAGGAAGTCATGCTAGCAGTTCTAAACTCTTTCTTTGGAATCCTTACATGTACAAAAGTAAATAAATACAGACATCTTAGTGGTCCTCCATCTTTGGCATGTTTCAGAGTCACTAGGGAATTTGTTGAAACACAGACTGCTGATTTGGTTATTCCTAAGGAAAGCCTGAGAACCTGTTTTTCTAGCAAGTCCCAGATAATGCCGATGCCAATGGTTTGGGGGATACACATGGATCCCCTGCTACTGGCTCATTCCTGGTTTACATGGATGCTTTCCTTCGGGCTTCATAAACAACTTCCAGGGATCGGGAGTCATTCTTTGTTTTTCCCTGTCTAACCTTTGGGCCCAGAAGTCCCTTCCTAGACCCTGTGAAGTGTCTTTCGTCTGATTTTTCTTTCTTGGCAGCATGGCCCTCCATGTCTCCCATTGTAAGAACTCGTGAGAAATTGCTAACATAGACTTTTGGTCCTGGCAGCCATCCAGGTAATTAATGTAAATCCGCCTCCGCAGCGAGCACTCTCTGTCTCGGACATTTGCTTTTCTTCTCCCCCCTGATCCCTGTTGCCAGAGTTTTTGTAAACAATAGCTCAACCTTCTGTTGCACAAAATAAAAAGGGGGGGGGTTGGCTTTACAGATTTGGGTTTTGCGTCATCCACATTCTTTCCTTTAACATATTATTTGGGTTCATTATCTCTCTAGCAGGTCAGCTCGGCCCACAACTGAACACGATTTTTTCCTTCAGAGTCAACCCACACGTTTTCCTCATCTAAGGATTTAAAGCCTTGGCCATATATTATTGGACAATCTTTTTTGCTACCTAACATTCGTTCTCCTGTATTTTAGTGATAACACCCCAGGTTCCACTTGAACATTCTATCTCCACCCTCACTCTCAGTCCTTGGGAAGCAGGTGGACCAGCCACGGCCACTCAGAGCCCATAGGCTCCTGACTGTGGGCTCAACTGTACTCCTGCCAATTTCTATGCTGGAGTCCTCACCCCTAGGACCTCAGAATGCAGTTGAATAGGAGATATGGTCTCAAAAGAGATAAGCAGTTAAAAATGAAGCCACTGCGAGGAACCTTAATCTAACAGACGAGTGTCCTCATTAGAGAAGACAAGGACACAGGCACACAGCACAGAGTGAAGACCAGGGAAAGACCAAAAGAGGGAAGTAGTCCCCCACAGCCCAAGCAGAGATGCCTCCGAAGAAACCAATTTGCTCCTCCTTGCCCTCAGACTTTCAGCCACCAGAACTGTGAAACAGAATATTTGAATCCACCAAGTCTGTGGGTTTTGTTCTGCAGCCTGAGCCAACTAATAGTCCCCCGACCCCAGGGCCAAACAATCAAAGTTTCAGACTTTGTGGATCAGATGGTCACTATTGCAGCTACTCATCTCTGGGGTTAGAACCACAGCTGTGCCCCGTACTCAGAATGAATGTGACTGTGTTCCAATAAAACTTTATGAACATTACAGCACTGTTCACCATAGCCAGCATCAAGAAAAAACCCAAAAGTGCTGAGAAGAGATGATGGGATAAGCAAACTATAGTACTTTAACATGATGGAATACAACGCAGCCGCCAGGAAAAATGAAGTCATGAAATTTGCTTATAAATGGATGAACATGGAGATTATCATGCTGAGTGAAATAAGTCTGAAGTTCACAGCAGTGAATCCCGGAACATAGCAGCCAGCTGGAAATCTCTCCAGACCCCGTACCGAGCCAATTCCACTGGGGCACCTCAGATAGAGCTGTTGTGCCCTCTCAACTCGCTCCAGATGAAACCCCAGTGGCCACGAGCTTCCAGAAGCAAAACCCAAATATATGGGTCCAAGGACTAAGACTCCAGGCACAAGGCTGCAGTGGAGACAGGCCATCCCTTCCTGTCTCCCCACCCGCTTGGGGTCCTGGCTGTCATGCCCATGATATGCCTCCAGTCACCATCTTAGTGCATCAATGGCCTTGATCCAGAGACAAACAAATGAATCTCGAAATGGATTAGCTCCCTACAGAGATGTCTTTGGATCCCAACCACTTACAATTTTAGAATTCTATAAGCGCACAGGGCCACTTATCATCTCATGATAATTCAAAATAAGCAATAGAAAATAAATTATCTGCCCCTGAAAGGCAGGCTTGAAAGGTGGTAAGAAAATTTAAAATAATGGTAGTGGGAAGGTGTAATGGTGGTAGGGTTGGTGTTGAAATCACTTATCACTTAATCACTTAACTTCCCGTTAGTCGTCGATTTGCTCGAGCGGGCGCCAGTAACGTCTCCATTTGTCCCTGTCACGTGCTAGTGTAGTCCAATGGCATCTGTTCACTCCGGGAAACATGAAGGGCCTCAAACCGATCGTTCATGATCTTCACGAAGAAGTCTGACCATCTGGTAGGTGGGCGGCCACGCGGTCTTTTGACATTCCGTGGAATCCAGTCGGTAACAGCTCTAGTCCAGTGGTCGTCTTTAAATCTCATTACGTGACCAGCCCATCTGATTTTCGACACCTTGGCAAATGAGACAGCGTCCCTGATTCTTGATCGTCGACGGATGTCAGAACTCCGGATTCTTTCTCTCATTTGAGTGAAACGTGATATTCCAAGCATAGCTCTTTCTATTCTTCTTTGGGAGACCTGAATAGCGTTCTCATCTTGTTTGCGTAGGGCCCAGGTCTCTGAGGCATATGTTAATGCAGGAAGAACAGTTAATGTGAGCAACCTTTTGAAAATAAAATTTAAAAAAATAAGTCAGAAGAAGGACAGGCATAGAATGACTACCCTCATTTATGGGATATAAAAAAAAAACATAGTATGGGACTAAAATCCAAGGGCAGTAGAAACGAGGGCCAGAAGGTCTGCTCCATGTTTGGAAGCTTGTCACAAGTGTGAGTGAAGGACAGTTAGAACAGAGAAAGGACCACTGTGACAATGATAGTTGGAAATGGTCCCCCAAGAACTGAGAGCTAAAGTGAGCTAGAGGGATAGACATGATAACCTTAAGTACTCTGTATTGCAAAGCATAATTCCCAAAAGGAAAAGAGAGAGAGAGAGAGAGAGAGAGAGAGAGAGAGAGAGAGAGAGAGAGAGAACAGGCTGGGTGGGAAGTGGGTATGGGAAGGAACTGTTGGACACTGGTGGTGGGAAATGTGCTCTGGTGAAGGGATGAGTGTTGTAATATTGTATGACTGAAACCCAATCATGAATAAATTTGTAACTATGCATCTTGTGGAGAGTCAATTTTAAAAAATAAAACTTAGTGAACAAAAGAAGACAGTCTTGCAATGTGGTCAGCTGACTCCTATCCTAGATGTTTAATCAGTTCAGGAACAAACACATCATTGAGGGGCTGGAGCAATAGCACAGCGGGTAGGGCATTTGCCTTGCACACGGCCAACCCGGGTTTGATTCTCAGCATCCCATATGGTACTCTGAGCATCGCCAGGAGTGATTCCTGAGTGCAGAGCCAGGAGTAACCCCTGTGCATCGCCAGGTGTGACCCAAAAAACAACCAAAAAAATTATAACTTCTCATTTGGGGCTGGAGTGATAGCACAGCAGGTAGGGCATTTGCCTTGCATGCGGCCAACCCAGATTCAATTCCCAGCATCCCATATGGTCCCCTGAGCACTGCCAGGGATAATTCCTGAGTGCAGAGCCAGGAGTGACCCCTGTGCATCACCGAGTGTGACCCAAAAAGAAAAAAACACACGCACATTACTGAGGCTTGGTTAAGCCCAGTGATTCCTACTCCTTTAGTCAAAATGTGAGTATCTAACCCAGGAAAGTCCAATTAGAAGATTCTCAGAACTTGCTCAAAACTAAAGGGAAAGACTCCCCCTTCCCAGGGGTTTAAAGTTCTGAGAATATGAGGAGACAGCTGTTGCTTCCAGAGTAAACACCAATGTCCTAGCAGCAAGCAACCTCAATATCAGGAACACACCAGCAAACTTTCCTGTTTTATTTTTTTTAAAATTGAATCACCATGAGATACAGTTACAAAGCTTTCCTGCCACCAGCATACATTTTCCACCACCAGTATCTTCCATATTCTTCTTGCCACCACCACCCCAATTGACCTTCAGCCTTCCTGTATAGCAGGTACTTTTCTTCTCTCTCTCTCTCTTTCACTCTCTCTCTCTCTCTCTCTCTGTCTCTGTCTGTCTCTCTGTCTCTGTCTCTGTCTCTCTCTCTCCTGTTGGGTATTATGGTTTGCAATACAGAAACTGAGAGGCCATCATGTTTGGTCCTTCACCCAGAATCAAATCAAACACCTGGAAATGAAACAGCTCACTACTAAACAACCAGTGGCTTAGAGAGGAAATCAGAGAGGAAATTAAAAGATTCCTGGAAGCAAAGAAAAATGAAGACACGAGTTTCCAGAACTTATGGGACCAAGCAAAAGCAGTGTCAAAAGAAAAGTTTATAGCTTTCCTTTCTTTTCAGCAACCAGAATTCAGTAGATGCATATGAGTGCCTGAAAAACAAATGAACAGTAATCAACAGTTTGATTTTTTTAAATAACCCCATGAATAGTCTTGGCAATGGTTAACTTAGAATAATCACTTGCACTGTTTGAAGACAACCAAGAGGAACGGATCATATCTTAGTTCCCTGGCACTTTATGTAACAAGCACTTTAGAAGAATAACGAAATCCTGCAGAAAATGCAAGAGGGAAGTCATTTGTCCGGTTCTCAGAGAACAAAACAACTTTTCAACATGCACCTGGTCAGTCATAAAGGAGACTGGGGGCAGGATTGAACTCCGGTCCCCACACCTGCAAGGAAGGTGCTCTAACACTGAGCACATCACCGTGAACATTTTTACAAAGCTTGATTGAGAACATAATGAGCCCACAATATACGATATAAGTGCATAGTCTGATACATGTTGGCTTAAATACGCAATGCATGAATCTGTATTATAATATCTGGAGTAAACATAGCCAACATACATCGCTCCTGTGCTTCTGTGGCTGAACCCTGCCTCATCCAGGCTGGAATCCTCATCGCAAGGTCGGTTCCTCCTTGTGGGAATCTGACCTGAGATGGAGGGTTAACGAATGATGTGCAGTGCTGGGGAAAAGGGGCGAAGGACTGGAGCACATGCACTGTATTGCAGGATCTATCACAACACAGTCCCCGGGGTTTCTCTAAGAGCAACTCCAAGCATTTGAGCCAACCCCTAATGCTGCCAAAGGATAATAAATAAATAAATAAAATGCTGCACTCTGTGAGTTCCCCAGTCTCACAATGCCTTAAGACAGCACTAGAGGCTGAAGCATTAGCACAGCAGTTAAGGCGGGTTAGATTCCCAGCATCCCATACAGTCCCCCAAGCACCGTCAGGAGTAATTCCTGAGTGCATGAGCCAGAAGTGACCCCTGTGCATCGCTGGGTGTGACCCAGCAAGCAAAAAACAGCATTCAGCGCTGAAGTCCATGAAGTTATCTTGGCCCATATGCACAGCAGGAGGAAGGAGTTAGCGCTGCAGCGAGCCAGGCAGCCCGCACCTAAGAACAGAAAGTGACTAATTCTCAGCACAGGTGCTCGTGGCGAATATTGATAGCTGGTCTGAAGTCAAAATAGAGTCGCTCTGGCTCTTCGTACACCAGCAGGTGTTTCTCACTCTTGGCGCCCAAAATGTATGTGCCTTCTTAGATGGTAAAAATAGGCACCTCTCAGGTTCCTCTGTAGGAACGCATAGAAACGAGAGAACATTTGGAAAGCTGCACGTATCCTATATGAAGTCATTCCACTTTGATGAAGTTTGCTGTGTGCCCATTAGAGATTAGTCTATTCCTTAATATCCGGTGTGTGTGTGTGTGTGTGTGTGTGTGTGTTTGTGTTGGGGGGAAACTTAAAAGTTGTTTTTTCCTGAGTACCGGCAGGAAGAGGCAGGCGATGATGAATTGTCCTGGTCTTCTGGGAGTTGTTCACTAACCACATTTGTAAATATCCAAATGGATATTGATGTTGTGGAAGCTCTAAATGTTATGCATTAAGATCCGAATATGGAACTCAGGCAGGATATTAGGACAATGGAAAATAAGATGTAATTTTCCAAATGTGATCAAGTATGACTGCTACAATGAGGCAATTTTATGCCAAATACTTTCCTCTATTTACATTTCTAATAGTCCCCGTTAGACCTCCTCAGTAGAAGAAAATAAGTTCTGTGACCATAAGTCATTTTTTCAGCTATTTCAATCTGAGACTTAAAAAAAAAACCCACAGAATGTATTTCCTTCTGAGTGCTCTGAAGTTTGGGACCCATAAGCCATTGTCATAAAATGCCACTGGTCACGGAATCGTTAATTAATGATGCAGAAGCTTGTTTCTTTAAAATTATAGTTCACATTTGAGGCCAATAAAAGGCACTAAAACACAAGGAAAAAGAATATTACCCTGAGAGACAAAAATTAAAAACGATTTTCGAAAGGACTAGAATTTTTGCATGCTAGTAAAGAGCAAATAATTTTATGTCTAATTATTATCTACCTATAATAATCGTATATCAGTGTACATAAAGTTTACATCTACTTGACATTCAAATTTAAAATAATCTATTTATAGATGTATATATAAAATTATATGTGTATATAGGTAAGTATCACTTAATCACTTAATCCCCGTTATTCATCGATTTATTCGAGCGGGTGCCAGTAACGTCTCCATTCATCCGGTTGCGTGCTAGCATAGCCCAATGGTATCTGTTCGTTTTAGGAACATGTAGAGCCTCAAACCGATCATTTAGGGTCTTGACGAAGAAGTCTGACCATCTTATAGGTGGGCGTCCACGTGATCTTTTGATGTCTCGTGGAATCCAATCAGTAATGGCTCTAGTCCAGCGGTTGTCTGTAAACCTCATTACGTGTCCAGCCCATCTGATTTTTGATGTCTTGGCAAATGAGACAGCGTCCCTGATTCTTGAGCGTTGACGAAGATCAGAACTCCGGATTCTATCTCTCATTTGAGTGAATCGTGATATTCCAAGCATAGTTCTTTCGATTCCTCTTTGAGAGACCCGAATAGTGTTCTCGTCCTGTTTTCGTAGGGTCCAGGTCTCTGAGGCATATGTTAATGCAGGGAGAATAGTGGAATCAAAGAGATGTGCTCGTAGCTGGAGGTTCTTTGTCCTTTTAGTTATTTCTTCAATGCTCTTGAAGGCATTCCAAGCCGCTCTCTTCCTCCTGCGCAACTCAGGTGCCAGGTCATTCATCATGTTGATTTCTCGACCAAGGTATATATAACTGTTGCATTCGGAGATGGTGGTTCCGTTGAGAGCGAATGGAGCGTCAGGAACAAGGCTGTTTCTCATAAACATTGTCTTCGTAAGATTCAGCTGT
Source organism: Sorex fumeus (assembly GCF_029834395.1). Lineage (NCBI taxonomy): Eukaryota > Metazoa > Chordata > Mammalia > Eulipotyphla > Soricidae > Sorex > Sorex fumeus. Next base: position 53,098 of record NW_026606222.1, on the reverse strand, counting down.
AGTCCGACCTTTCCACATTCACGGTCAAAGTCGTTCAGCATTTGTGCCGCTTGGTTGATGTTTGGTGTTATTAGAACGATGTCATCAGCAAAGCGGAGGTGGTGTAGTTGCCGACCATCTATCTTCACTCCCATGTTTTCCCATTCCAGTCGTCGCATGATGTTCTCGAGGGTGGCACTGAAGAGTTTTGGTGAAATGGTATCACCCTGCCGAACCCCTCTCTTGATATGGATGATTACTTCTTTGTAGAATGGTGAGATCTTGGTAGTGAATCCGCAATAGAGCTCACGAAAGATCCTGATGTATTGAGTTTGTACGCCCTGATTGGCTAGGGCTTCTATGACCGCTTCCGTCTCAACAGAATCAAAGGCCTTCTTTAAATCAATGAACGTTAGACAGAGTGGCATCTTGAACTCCCGAGATACCTCAATGAGATTGGTTATTGTGTGGATATGGTCGATGGTACTGAATCCTTTTCGGAATCCAGCTTGTTCACATGGTTGTTCTTCATCTAGTGTTCTGCTAATCCTATTCAGGATGACTCAAGTGAATAGTTTGTAGATGACAGACAATAGGCAGATTGGGCGATAGTTGCCAATGTCGTGGATGTCTCCTTTCTTGTATAGTAGTACAGTCTTGCTGGTTTTCCATTGGGATGGAACCTTGCATTCAGACAGGTAGCGTGTGAAGAGTCGAGCCAATGTATTGATGAGTACTGATGGTAAGTTCTTCAGGTGTTCAGGTCTGATCTTGTCTGGGCCAGGTGCTCTTTGTTTCTTTACCGACGAGATGGCATGTTGGATTTCGGAAGGGAGAACATTGGGAACGACATATCCATCATGTGGTATGTGGTATGTGGGCAAGTGGATGTGGCTATTAAAGAGATCTGAGTAGAAGTCATGAATAATCTTCTCCATTGCCCTTCTGGAAGATGTGATAGATCCATCATGATGTCGGAGGGCAGTCATCTTGGTTTTGTAGTTGGTGAAGGACAGGCGGGCATTACGAATGTTTTTCCCAGCTTCTGCTGCATCTACCAGTACTGCTGCTCTCCTGTTTTTGAGGTCATCCTTGATGGCTTCTCTGCACTGTTTTGCCAGTTCGGACGTTTGCTTGTGGTTGCCTGAGGCACGTGCCAAGCCACGTTGGCGAATAAGTTCAAGAGTGTTCGAAGAAAGACGGCTTTTTGTGGTTATCTCTCTCTTGGCATTCCTTGCACAATCATGGAGGTGCTGAATCATTCGATCGTATTCCTCATCAATGTTGTCAATGACGGCATCTTCCCATGTTGCCGCAACAGAGCCAAAGAGTTCCCAGTTGGTGGTTGTTCTGGGAGTCCTCTTCTTAAACCTTGTATTCTTTTCTTCTCGTTCTGTGAGGTAGAATTTTGCACGAAGAAGACGGTGGTCTGATCCCGTTTGGAATTTTGGGACAACAGCAACATCGGTTAGGCAAAACCGCCGATTGAATATGATGTGGTCTATTTCATTGTGGAACCGTCCATCGGGAGACTCCCATGTCCAACGTTTAGATTCAGTCTTTTGGAATTGTGAGTTACCATGGAAGGTTTTGGTTGACATGATGAACTCAGACAGTCTGTCACCCTGTTCGTTCCATTCCAGGCCATGGGTTCCGATGTGGAGTTCATCGACTGATCTTCTTGGTCCTATCTTGGCATTAAAATCACCGACAATGATCTTGTAGAAGGTGTGATCTTCTTTATAGAATTTCTCCAGCTCCATGTAGAATTTCTCAGTTTCTCTTTCACCATAGGTAAGTATATAGATTAAAAATTAAAGATGGTGAGGGGCTAGAGCGGTAGCATAATGAGTAGGGCATTTGCCTTGCAAGAGGTTGACCCCGGTTCGATTCCCAGCATCCCATGTGGTCCCCTAAGCACCGCTAGGAGTAATTCCTGAGTGCAGAGCATCGCCAAGTGTGACCCAAAAAGCGAAAAAAAAAAAGCCCATAATAATTTGGGGCTGGAGCAATAGTACAGCAGGTAGGGTGTTTGCCTTGCATGCGGCTGATCTGGATTCAATTCCCAGCATCGCATATGGTTCCCTGAGCACCACTGCCAGGAGTAATTCCTGAGTGCATCGCCGGGTGTGACGCAAAAAAAAAAAATTAATGGTGAGAGACTCATAAATAAATAAATCTCAAAAGGGATCAACAAGCTGCAGAGATGCTTCCAGACTCTGCGCCAGGCCGAGTCTCATCCAGGGCATCCCGGAGTTTCAGCAGCTGAAAATCTCCACACTCCAAAAGCCACTATGCTCACAACCAGATTCCACAGGCTTGGGATGAGTCTCATCCAGAAATGAATCTGTTGAAAAACTCATATATGCGGGTTTTGTGACCAAAATCTCCAGGCTCTCATGGGGTCAGGGATGGGTGACCTCCTCCCTCTCCCTGTGCTTCCAGCAGTCATGCCCATGAGCTACCTCTGGCACCATATAAGCTCATTAGCCGGTCATGATCCAGAGACTCATAAAAAAATCTCGAAAGAGATCAAAAAGCTGCAGAGATGCCTCCAGACCCCAAAGTCAACATCCAGTTAATAATTCAACTTCAGTTATATCACCCCATTCAAAATTTTAGAATTCCCGGAGTACCCAGCCACAAATATACCATTGATATACTAGGAATAGCACACCACATTGGACGGGATGTAAAGTAAAAGGTAACCAATCTCAATTAAGAAAATATTGGGCTGGAGTGATAGTACAGCAGGTAGGGCGTTTGTCTTGCACACGGCCGACCCAGGTTTGATTCCCAGCATCCTATATGGTCCCCTGAGCACCACCAGGAGTAATTACTGAGTAAAAAGCCAGGAGTAACCCCTGTGCATCACTGGGTGTGATGACCCCCCCCCCAAAAATGGGGAAAGAAAATCTTAATACATGAGGCTTAACCTGTAACAACATGTTAGTAATCTCTTATCAAAGAGCTTAGTGGATCCAAAGTGAGATACAACAATCTTCACTCACTTTCTTCTAAGGAAATCTCTTTTGATCCTTTTTAGTGAATTATTCATAACAATCAATCACTGTCACTGTCCTCCCGTTGTTCATCAATTTGCTCGAGCGGGCCCAGTAATGTCTTCATTGTGACACTTGTTACTGTGTTTGGCATATAGAATATGTCACAGGTAGCTTGCCAGGCTTTGCCAGGCGGGCGAAATACTCTCGGTAGCTTGCCGGGCTCTCCTAGAGGGGCGGAGGAATCGAACTCGGGTCAGCTATGTCAGCCACATGCAAGGCAAACGCCCTACCTGCTGTGCTATCGCTTCAGCCCATAACAATCAATATAAAATAAATTATATAGTGCCTGCAATTGAGGCAGGCTTAGGTGGTGGTTGGGAAAATTGAAAATAATGGTGGTGGGAAGGTGCAAAGGTGATGGGATTAGTGTTGTAATATTGAATGTAATAAATCATCACGAACAACTTTCTGAAAATTAAAATTAAGGAAAAAATTAAGAAGGCTATTTCATGGGGCAGGGTTTGAGCCATATCTAGTCATACTCAAGGCTTACTCGTGTCTCTGTGCTTAGGGAGAACACATAGTGATACTTAGGGGATCGAACTGGGACTGGCATCATGCAAGGCAAGTGCCCTACTTGCTGTACTATCTCCTCGGTCTTAAAATTAAGAAGTGTTTGTGAAATTAAAGTAGGGAATCACAAGAGAAGAAGACAGAAATTTAAAAAAGTCAAACAAAATAAGAAAAAGATTATGGACATTTTAGTTGGTGTGGCAGAGATCTGAGAGATGAGGTTGGAAGCATTCGCACCTAGAAACTTGAACTGCAGCATCCCTGAATTGAGATTCAGATTTCCCCATCTTGTCTTTGTGATGTCAAGTGTTGATTTATTCCCTTTTTTTGCAAAACTGGTTTACCAGAGCACCACTGTTTGTACTTCTTTCCTCCATCCCACTCTTTGACATTTCCCAGTTTTATGGATATCAGTTTTCTCCGTATCATTACTTAATATACTTTTATGCACCTACATCACTGAGTCATGGGGTATTTGGAGATTTTAATCATTAATTATAATGTGCTTTTGGACATCCTGCAAGAATGTTTTTTTGGACAAGATTAATGTCTTCAACAATCCAGTAAAATAGACTTATCTGTGGCTGGAGCAATAGAACAGTGGGTAGGGCATTTGCCTTGCACATGGCCAACCCCAGTTCTATTCCCAGCATCCCATAGGGTCCCCCCCGAGCATGGCCAGAAGTAATTCCTGAGTGCAGAGCCAGGAGTAACCCCTGTGCATCGCCAGGTGTGGCACAAAGAGCAAAAAATAATTAAATTATAGGCTGCCCCTCATGATGTAGGTGGAGCAAATCTAACTCATTCAAGGTTTAAATAGAGGAGATAAATGGCTCTCACATCACAAGGAAGAAGGAAGGAATTCTCCAGCAGATTGCCTTTAAAATTCATGTGCCATGAGGGTTCTCTGGATATTAAGTTTTGGACCTGGAACTGGATTCCAAGCCCACATGCAGATCTGATCTTGCATTCTCCATAATCAAGTGAGTCAATAATTCTTTATTTCAACTAGAAAATCTTTTTTTGTGTGTGTGTATATATATTTACATATATATATATACACATACACTATTGATTGTTTTTATGAAGAACCTTAATACATTTAGACATTATATGCTTCTCCTTAAGTATTTTTAAAACATATTTGTACTTTTTACAACTATATTAGCAATAATCACTTATATTCTATGCAAACATTACTAATTGAACCTATTACCACCAAGTATTTTATGGCATTATTTCTATATTATTTGATTCACTTCTTTGGTATTTTTGTTTGTTTGGGGGCCACACTCAGTGGTGTTCAAAGATTACTCCTGGCCCTTTGCTTAGGGATCACACCTGGAGGTGGTCAGGGGACCACACGGGGACCCCTGGGGATTTAACTCAGGTCAGCCACATGCCAGGCAAATGCCCTTCCTGCTGTACCATTGTTTCATCCCTTAATTCACTAATTAACTCTCTGGAAGAGGACAGTAAGTCATTATTTTCAGGAAGAGTGTATTAGGGGGCATACATTAGTTTCTCTTAAGAATGTCTTTCTGTTACATCTTCACATCCAGTGTAGGATAACACTGTTTTGTCCTTCCTCAGGTAGCTTAGGTTTATCAGGTCACACCCATCTAAGGACACTGAACTTGTAAGCAATGTCCTTTCTGTATGGACACAGGAAGACAGTTAATATTATGCTTTGTAACTTGGGAGTTGATTGACTCCGGATAATATTTATTCCTGGGCAGCTGATTTCTTGACTTAGTTGCCCTTAGTTCCTAGCACCCCAAAAGCAGGGTCCCGACGAGGGACTGAATGGACCCAGGGCAAGCTGTGAGCTACCCTGGCATCGAAATGGGCCAGGCCCAAGCGCCACGATACTCAACTATAAGTTGAGGGCATGATCATGGATAAATGCTGTCCTGATCCAAAAGTAAGTAACGACGAGACTAGGACCCTGCTGGAGCTAGGAAGATTAACCTGGTCTGAGGATTGCAGAATGTATAGTGAGATGTTCTCGGGAAGAACCAAACTAAGTTTATATCTCTTACTGTGCTCATACAGAATGACATTGCTAGAAATATTAGAAGTAAACTGAGGGAAGAACACACCCTTTTTGGGATCCCACCCTTGAGCGGATCTCCTAGTAATCTGGAGTAATCTCTTTAGATGAGACTTTATCCTTGAGTTAATCTCCTGGAGGAGTGGTCTTACCTCTCTTTGTTGATTTGTCAATATTCAACCCACCTTTATGTCACCACCTTACGTGATTGCTATATAAACTAAGACTGTAAGCTGAGAAATAGAGAGTCAGAGCGAGAGGGACTCAAGCTTGAGAGAAAGAACAGCCATCCTGATCCAGGCCACACACAGGGCTCAAGAGCACCAAACGCAGGCGATGAGAAAGAGCCATCCAGTGAGCCCATGAACACACAACCTTTGGCATGATCACAAATCATCCTGTTATTCGTCGATTGCCTCGAGCAGGCCCCAGTAACGTCTCCTTCATCCTAGCCCTGAGATTATATTCAAGGCTCTTTAGGAGAATGAGACCCATCATTGTTACTGGTATTTGGCATATTGGGTACGCCACGGGGAGTTTGCTAGACTCTGCCATGTGGGCAGGCTACATTCAGTAGCCTGCCAGTTTGTCGAAAGTAGGAATGAGATAATAAGATGTCATAATAAGATGTCACATGGCTGTGTGACTTTGTCCCTCTGCCAGTACCTTCATGTGTGCGGAGAGTGATCTCAGCATGGTGGTGGCTGGTCCTGGAGGTCTTTGGCTGCCATGGTCGGGGCGGGGAGGAAAGCTCAACCCGCTCCCCTCCAAGGGGCCCCAGCAAGGACAGCCAGGCGCAGGGGCAGGAGACTGCACTGTTCTCTTCCGGGAGCTGGCTTTTATAGTCTCTGAGTCTTGGCCGTTGATGGGATTACACGGCGCCAGGGGGCCAGCTGGTGGGTGTGACCCCCGCCTACTGGAATTTGGAGGAATTTGGCGTGATAATATTTTACAATCCAGGTACCACACTTTTAATTCAATTTCTCTTTCTCGCCAAGTCCTGTGTAAATTGCTCCATTGTCTGGCCATAGGTTTGGCAGATTAAAATCTTAGTCTTACTCTTTTGTTCCTTAACAAGAAGTCTTTTATCCTGTCTGAATGCTGTTGGCCTGATTATCATATTCTTTTCCCTCACCTTAAAATTCAAGCATGTTACAGAATAGCCTATTTCACTGTTTTGGAGATAAAAAGTTTCCCACATTTTTACGCCTTATGGAGTCAGGATGCACCAGACAATAACTGTCTAACCCAATGGTCATGAGGCCTTGTTCTGCAAACTCTCAATGATGCCTTTGAAAAGAATTCAAGCCTAATACCCTCTTAGCCCTCATACTGCATGGACGATGCTCTTTGTAAGTCTGTTTTCACATTTCTATCTTTGCCCATGCTCAGTGAGCCATAAATTGAATACATAAAGACCTTGATGATTTAAAACACATCTTCTAGTAGCCTTTGAATTATTCTTTTCTAATATGTTCATCAAAAATTTCCAAAGTTCTTATTCTTTTCCCTTCCATTCTTCACTTATTTATCCTGTCTTAAGTTGATGCTTATATCATTACTCTCTTCCTCTGGACTTTGAACCTAATGTTTGAGCATTCCTGCCCTTTCACTTGATTGCATTTTCTGTAAAAGGCCTGAAATAAACAATTTGATCCATTGCACATTTCAGTTCATCGATCATGTATTTTCTCTGCTGATTTCCTTCCTAGCCCCCACCTCATTCCTTTATAAGGACATCCATAAAGGTAACGTCTATAAACTCCATGCTCCAAAGATGCATCAAAACGTAATTGAGAAACATTCTCTGCTTTAAGTTGCTCCCTTTCAGGCAGCATCTCCAGCTATAAGGTCAATTTTTGTTCTCAGTGCTGAGCTGGAGCCCACTCTTGAAATCTGGTGGCCTTTCTTGTGTCTTTTGGTTCTTGATGTTCTTCTCCTGAGGTAACATGGGTTACAACCATTTCCATATCAATGCTTTATATTTGTCGTGATACTTCACTCCCACCAGCCGAGTGTCAATCCCACAAGGTATTGAAGAACGGGAAACCCAATGCCAACGTCTGTTATATGGGGTCAGTGCTGTGTCTCCAGGGCTGAGTGGGGGTCAAGTCATGACATCCCCTTCCCTCCACTTCCTTCTTTCTCACCCAGATAGGAAACTGCCTCCCAGGGAAAATGGTCCAATCATACGCTATTAGAAGGGAAAGATGTTCAGCAATTGGCCCACTTCTCATTCATCCCTATTTCTGTCCCTGCCCCTTTCTCCTGGCCACCAATGACTGTTTTCCCCTTCTTCCTCCAACAAGCCCTCTCTCCTGGATTCATCCATACACCTTTCTTGAGTCCTGTAACTACTTCTTTTTAAAGAGTTAGCTCCGTGAATACCCAGCCATTCCCTAAACCCTCGTCAGTCATCATTCCTCCTGAGATGCAAAGCACCCCCAGAGGGACATTTTCTTTTACCTAAAATGATGTGGGGTAATTAAGATGCTATTAACTACTCCTACATCATTTCTGGAGTCTCTCAAATTCTTTATCTAATGAGATTAGGGACTCGTACTAATATTATGGGAGGGTAATTTATTTGCTTCATCCAGAAAAACAAGTAATTTCTCACTTCTCAGAGAGATGGTAAACACTATTTATATTTGTGTAGCTGTATTCAGGAATAGGACACAAAAAGATGAGCAAGGCTGCCTGATTTATTGCTAATTCCATCAAGGTGGAAATCTGCATTTTTGTGAATCAATTAGAACAAAAATAATAAAGCATACTAATTGTCATATGCACATAAATTAAGCTTAAGTTTTTGCAGCTGTTTTTACACATACACTATGTGCTAGATAGTGCTAAAGCACAAACTCGTAGATCTATATAATTTATGCATCAAATATGGTATAATCTAAAATACATCTACGGCTGAAGAAATAGTGTAGAAGCTAAAGCATTTGTCTTGCACAGTGCGGGCCCCAGTTCATCCCCAATACCACATATGGTTCCCAGGATAGTGATCCCTGAGCACAGAGCCAGAGGTCTTCCCTGAGCACCACCAGCTATGGTCCAGAGGGGAAAATTTTCATATATGTGTAAGTTGGAAATTGAATCTCTATTTTTCAGTTTATTCCTTTGAGCTTATTGCTAAATAAGCTCAAATAAATTCACCCATTTTATTACTATTCAATATTCTTCATAAGAAGAATGTCTTTTCAGCATCAGAGAGAGACTACAGAGGTCAAAGCACATACCTAGTATGTACCCGACCCCGTTTCCATCCCCAGCACCACATGCTCCCCCCAAGCGTCACTAAGTACAGCTCTGGTGGCCCCTGCACCATCAGACTGAATGCTGTAGGCAATCCTTGATTAAGGTGCAGGTACTCCTTGATTTTACTGGGTGAGGGAAATTAGACCCATTGTAATTACTGGTTTTGGCATATCAAATACACAATAGATAGCCTGCCAGGCTCTGCCATGCGGGCGGAATTACCAGTAAATACAATGGGTCTCATTCCCCTGACCCTGAAGGAGTCACCAATACCGCAGCGTTGAGAAGGATAAGGAAGGAGAGTCTGATAAAATCTCAAGGTCGAACTAGGCTGCCAAAATGAAGAAAGACAAAAATGATTGTCTGTACTTTCAATGCACGTACGCTGGCACCAGATGCATCCATCGAGGATCTGATGGTACAAGCGCAAAAGATCAAGTATGACATCATTGGTCTGACTGAGACAAGAAGGCATCAATCACATCATGCCGTTTTTGACACTGGAGAAGAACTGTTCCTCAGAACATGTGATAAAAGAGCTGTCAAAGGCGTCGATGTCCTTGTAAACATGAACTTGGCCATGAGCATTGATTCATTCGAATGCCTAACAACCCGAATCAGACGATTACACTTGAATAGATGTGGCTCACTGCCGGTAGTTTCTATCTTCGTTGTCTACGCACCAACATCCAATTATGATGAAGGGGAAATTGAGAAGTTCTACATGGAGCTGGAGAAGTTCTATAAAGAAGACCACACCTTCTACAACATCATAGTCGGTGATTTTAATGCCAAAATAGGACCAAGAAGATCAGCCGAAGAATTCCACATCGGACCCATGGCCTAGAATGGAACAAACAGGGTGAGAGACTGTCTGAATTCATCATGTCGATGAAGATTATCCATGGTGACTCACAGTTCCAGAAGGCCGAATCTAAACATAGGACATGGGAGTTTCCTGGTGGACAGTTCTACAACAAAACTGACCAAATCATATTCAATTGACGGTTTTGCCTGACCAATGTCCCTGTTGTCCCATAATTCCAAACGGGATCAGATCACTGTCTCCTTCGTGTAAAACTCTACTTCACAGAGTGGGGGAAAAGGGCTGTAACGTTTAAGAAGAGAACTCCAAGAACAACCACCAACTGGGAGCTCTTTGGCACTATTGCTGCAACATGGAAAAATGCCATCATTGACAACATTGACGAGGAATATGATCAACTGATCCAGCACCTCCATGATTGTGCAAGGAACGCCGAGAGAGATAGCCACAAAAAATACTTGTCTTCAAAAACTCTTGAGCTTATTCGCCAATGTGGTTTGGCGCATGCCTCAGGCAACTGCAAGCAAATGTCCAAGCTCACAAAGCAGTGCAGAGATGCGATCAAGGAAGACCTCAAAGAGAGAAGAGCAGAAGTGCTGGTAGATGCAGCAGAAGCCAGGAAAAGCATTCGCAACACCCGTCTGTTCTTTGCCAAGTACAAGATGAAGATGACTGCCCTCCGATGTCCTGATGGATCTATCACATCTTCCAGAAGGGCAATGAAGAAGATTATCCATGACTTCTACTCAGATCTCTTTGATAGCAACGTCAACCTGCCCACATACCAAATTCCGCAGGATAGGTATGTTGTTCCCAACATTTTCCTTTCCGAAATCCAACACACCATTTCATCAGTAAAGAAATGAATAGCACCTGGCCCAGAGAAGGTCAGACCTGAACACCTGAAGAACCTGCCGTCAATACTCATCAATATGCTTGCTCGGCTCTTCACACGCTACCTGTCTAAATGCAAGGTTCCATCCCAGTGGAAAACCAGCAGGACTGTACAAGAAGGGAGACATCCACGACATTGGCAACTATCGCCCGATTTGCCTATTGTCTGTCATCTACAAGCTGTTCATTCGAGTTATCCTGAATAGGATTGGAAGAACACTAGATGAAGGACAACCATGCGAGCAAGCTGGTTTTCAAAAAGGATTCAGCACAATTGACCATATCCACACAATAACCAAGCTCATTGAGGTTTCTCAGGAATTCAAGATGCCTCTCTGTCTAACATTCATTGATTTAAAGAAGGCCTTTGATTCTGTTGAGACAGAAGCAGTCAAAAATCAGATGGGTTGGACATGTAATGAGATTTGGAGATGACCACTGGACTAGAGCCGTTACCGACTGGATTCCACGGGACATCAAAAGACCGCATGGTCGCCCACCTACCAGATGGTCAGACTTCTTTGTCAAGACTATGAATGATCAGTTTTAGGCTCTTCGTGTTCCTAGAACGAACAGACACCATTGGGCTACACTAGCACGTGACAAGGACAAATAGAGACGTCACTGGTGCCCGCTCGAGCAAAACGGTGATTAATCGGAAGTCAAGTGATCAAGTGACTCCTTAATTAAGATTGCATCCTCAAGCCCTTGTCTGAAACTTCGAGCTTGATTGCCCAAGAATTACCATGTGTACAGTTTGGGGCTCCCTGTGTACTGTTTGGGGAACCACCCCCCCCATCTCTCTCTCTCTTTTTCACACACATATTTTTTCTCTTATTTCAAGAATAGATCAGAAAGCAACCTTTTGGTTTATTTATCTTTTTATTTGAGCCACACCCAGCAGTGCTCAGGGATCACTCCTGGAAGGAGCTTGGGGGGACCATATGAAATGCTGGAGATCAAACTGGAGTTGACCATACGCAAGGCAAGTTCCCTACCCACTGTACTATGGCTCTTGCCCCTGGTTTATTTGTCTTAAAGGGTAATTCCCCTAGGAGCTATGAAAAACATCATGGAGATGCCTCAAAATATTAAAAATAGATCTAGCAATTTCATTCCTAGGTATCGATCTGAAACACAAAAGAACACTCATTTGTGGGGCTGGAGCGAATAAAAAGTAACGTATTTGCCTTGCAAGTGGCCGACCCAGGTTCGAACCCTGGCATTCCATTTGATCCCCTGAGCATTTTCAGGAGTAATTCCTGAGCACAGAACCAGGAGTAAGTCCTAAGTAGCACTGGGTGTGGACAGAGAGAGAGAAAGAGAGAGAGAGAGAGAGAGAGGGAGGGAGAGAGAGAGAGAGGAGTACACCTATGTTCATTGCAGAGTTATTTACAAATCACAAATCATCCTGTTAATCGTCGATTGCCTCGAGCAGGCCCCAGTAACGTCTCCTTCATCCTAGCCCTGAGATTATATTCAAGGCTCTTTAGGAGAATGAGACCCATCATTGTTACTGGTATTTGGCATATTGGGTACGCCACAGGGAGTTTGCCAGACTCTGCCATGTGGGCAGGCTACATTCGGTAGTCTGCCAGTTTGTCCAAAGTAGGAATGAGATAATAAGATGTCATAATAAGATGTCGCATTCGCGGCCGCGCGGTTCTGGGAGCTGGTTTTTAGTCTCTGAGTCTTGGCCGCTGATGGGATTACACGGCGCCAGGAGGCCAGTTGGTGGGTGTGACCCCCGCCTACTGGAATTTGGAGGATCTGGGTGGAGGATGCTTGGCTCAAATCCGAGTAGGCTTGGAGATCTCGGGCCCGGAACCCATGTGACTTTGTCCCTCTGCCGGTACCTTCATGTGTGCGGAGAGTAGTCTCAGCATGGTGGTGGCTGGTCCTGGAGGTCTTTGGCTGCCGGAGTCCTGGTCGGAGCGGGGAGGAAAGCTCAACCCGCTCCCCTCCAAGGGGCCCCGGCGGCGAGGACAGGTGCAGGGGCAGGAGACTGCACTGTTCTTCTTCCGGGAGCTGGTTTTTATAGTCTCTGAGTCTACCAACGTTAGGAAAAATAAAGTCATGAAATTTGCCTATAAACGGATGGACATGGAGAGTAGTATGCTGAGTGAAGTGAGTTAGAAGGAGAGGGACACTTCTAGAATGACTGCATTCATTTGTGGTATATGAAAATAACATAGAGTAGAAGACTAATACCCATGGCCAGGGAAAACAGGGGCTAAGAGGACTGGTCAATGGTTGGAACTAACCACAGGTGTGGGGTGAGGGGGCTGACGCTGTAAGATAGAGAAGAGCCCAGTATGACAGCTGCTGGGAATGTTAAAACAATTAAAAGTAGGTGAAAGGATATTCTTGATAATCTTTCAGTATCAATATTGTAAACCACAATGTCCAAAAGGAGAGAGAGAGAGAGAGAGAGAGAGAGAGAGAGAGAGAGAGAGAGAGAGAGAGAGAGAACCCAGGGCACTGGTGCTGAGAAATGTACACTGGTGGAGGGATGGGTGTTGGAATAGTGTATGACTGATCATGAACAGCTTTGTAGGGGTCTTCCTCATAATGTTTCAATAAAAAGTTAAAATAAAAATAAGATAATGCTCCAAAGTAGAGAGAGAGAGTATAGGAAATATTGTCTGCCATGGAGGCAGAGGGAGGGTGGGACGGGGGGTTTACTGGGGATATTGGTGGTGGGGAATGTGCACTGGTGGATGGATGGGAGTTTGATCATTGTGTGATTGTAACCCAAACATGAAGTTTGTAACTATCTCACAGTGATTAAATAAATTTAAAAAGTAAATGAATAAAATAAATTTAAAAATAAATAAAATAAAGATAAAAAGTAAAAAAACTAATTTTAAAAAAAGTCATGTACCCACAAACTCAGGGGGACACAGTTTAGTCTTGTCACTACAATTCAGCAACCACTCCGCAGCTCCAGCACTATAGGTCTCATGATCTTGTAATTCTTTAGCTGTGGGTTACAATTCCAAGTTTATCTGGGGCTTCAGAATGAACACAGACCAAAGAAGCAATCGAGCCTTCTTTTGCCCTATAAACTAAATGGAGAGCAAGCTGATACAACTTTCTCTCTCTTCTCTCTTCTCTCTTCTCTTCTGCAGAGTTATTAACAATAACTAAGATCTGGAACTAACCTAAGTGCCAGGGACAGAAGAGTACATAAGATGAGACTATCTTTACGATGGAATTCTGTGTAGCTATCAAAGATGAAATCTTGCTGTTTACGATAACAGGAATGAAATGGAAGGGGTCATGCTAAGTAAAATAAGTGAGGAGAAAGACAAATGCCATATAATCTCATTCATATATGGGAGAGAAAGAAACAAAGCAAGTGAACAAACAAAAACACATCCTTGGACTCTGGGAATTAAACTGCAGTTGCTGGACAGGGAAAAGAGTCAGGTATCTGGCAGAGAGTCACAGAGAGGATATTGGTACCTGGGTGGGGGTTAGTATGGAAACATTTTGAGGTGTAAAATTATACCTTTAAAGTGTCTATAGTTTTGTAAAGTTTCTTCAATTAATAAAATTCTAATTTTAACTAAGTGTAATTCCCATGAGGACATTATTTCACACCCTCCTGCTGATGCCGTATCAGTTCTTGGTCTCTTTTCTACTTTTCTCTGATTCCAAGCTCTTGTCCTGACTCCTACGCACAATTCCTGCACTAAATGTCGGTACTCCATTTCACATCTCTCTGTGGAGATGACACTGGAACGTGATTATACTTATCTTAAATAATCAGCTCCACTTTTGAAATGAGCCAACATTGAATTTCCTAAACCTATCTTTTTATCAAGAAGTTTCCTTCACCCTGTGGCATTTCTTAAAAAATATATCAGAAGCAAGCTCCGGATTCTCGGGATATAGTACAGTAGGTAGGGTGCTTGTCCTGCCTACAGGCAATCAGGGTTCCATCCCTAGCACCCCATATGATCCCCTGAGCCCTACCAGGAATGATTCCTGAGCACAGAGCCAAGAGTAAGCCCTGAGTACAGCTGGGTGTGGTCCTGCCCCCAAAATGAAGAAGCTCCAAATCAAACATTATAGAAATCAAAAAGCACAAGCCCATAAAAAAGAAAAGTCTTGACATCTAATTAACTTATTTAATAAAGCAATGTCTTTAACACTAAAATGTAGTACAATTATAACTGTTTTTCTTTTCCTTTTTGGGTCACACCCAGCAATGCACAGGGGTTACTCCTGGCTCTGCACTCAGGAATCATTCCTGGTGTTGCTCAGGGAACCATATGAGATGCTGGGAATCGAACTGGGGTTGGCCGCATGCAAGGCAAACACCCTACCCACTGTGCTATCACTCCAGCCCCAATAACTGGTGTTTTATTGAATTACAGTTTCCTTATGTTCTGCTTTTGACTTAATTTTTTTTTTGGTCCATGGCACAAAACAACAAAAAAAGAATTAAAAGATAAAAAATGGATGGGCTGAAGCAATAGGAGAGTGGGTAGGGTGTTTGACTTGTACCAGGCTGACCCAGGCTCAATCCTTGGCACCACTATGGTCTCCAATGATCATTGAGTGCAGAGCCAGGAATAAGTCTGGAGAACTGCCAGGTGAGCCCCCAAACAAAAACAAACAAATAAAAAGATCAAAGATGGAAAAATATCCTCCTCACATTGTCATTCCCATAAGTCCAATTTCTTGCCAAAGAAAACTCATAGGGTTCAGTGATTAGGACCTGCTAGATTTTCTTTATGCATGTTCAAGCATAAGTCTACGTTCACAGGAAGTGTCTCACACAAAAGGTGGCATACTTTACACGAGTTCTGCACTTGGCATTTTTCACTTAATAATATCAGTCAGTTTGGCTGGAGACAGAGCTCGGCAACAGAACATTTGTCTTGCATGTGTGAGACTTCAGGTTTGATCCCTGGCACTCTAAGGAGAAAGAATAAAATCTTAAAAAATAAATTATGTTTTGGCTAATGAGAAAGCAAGTTTTGGTTTGAGAATGATTTTCTGGCAGCAAAATCTGATCAGGAGCTTTTGATAATCAAATTATCATTGCAAGTATGCTTGAGATGACAATGATGCATTACTTGTATTAGGTATAATTTACAGATCTAATATTGTATCCATGTTCCATTGCAATGACAATAAATTACATGATTTATCTCCTCCTTGTTTATCTGGATGGGGGTTGGACCACACTCAGCAGCACGGAGGGCTACTCCCAGCTCTGTGCTTAGGATTCACCCCAGCAATCCTCAGGGAACTGTGTGTGGTGCTGGAGATGGAATCAGGCTGCAAGCAAGGCAAGCGCTTTAACCTCTGTACTATCTTGTCTGCTCCTTATTTCTTTTCTAATGTGAAGTCACGAGGCCTTACCATCCCTGTTATCCAATAACCAGAGCTAAACTGGTTTTCTCCCATCATTCCTCTCTGCACAAGATTCTCCCTGACAGCCTGGAGTAGGACTAGCAGAAGACATCCACTCTGCATTTATTTACTATTCCTATAAGTTTGGGCTTTGGGGCCACACACAAAATTGTCCTGGGGCACACCCCCTGTAGCGCATGGGGGACTCTTTGGTCCCTGGGACCAAACTCAGCCCCCCCACATGCAAATAGGTTCCATCAGCCCTTTGAGCTACCTCCCCCACCCAAATTTACATTTTTTAATGCTTACGTTTGTGTAACCCACATCCTAGAAAGATATTTATTTTTCACTCTCCCAGAAGTATCCTTGGACCATTTTCAATTCTGTAGTTTGCTTTCTATCATCATATATTTATTTTTCTTTGTGTATAAATGGGCTAGAGTGACAGCACAGTAGGTAGGGCATTTGCCTTGCACGCAGCCAGCCCGGCCGATCCGAGTTTGATTCCTCCGCCCCTCTCGGAGAGCCCAGCAAGCTACCACTCGCACGGCAAAGCCTGGCAAGCTACCTGTGATGTATTCGATATGCCAAACACAGTAACAACAAAGTCTCACAATGGAGAGATTACTGGGCCCGCTCGAGAAAATCAATGAACAACGGGAGGACAGTGACAGTGTTTATAAATAAAATACAGTGGCTGGAGAGAAAGGACAGGAGGTAAGGTACTTATCTTGTGTGCAGCCAAGGCATCTCTAGCCCTGATTCAAATCCCCAGTACTACCTGAGTACCCCTGGTCTTCCTGAACACTGCCAGGGGTCACTCCTAAGTACAGAACCAGGAATAGTCCCTGAGTACCCCTGGGTGTGGGCCCAAAAACCTCCTCACCCCCCAAAAATGAAATTCTTTAGAGGAATTTTCTTTTAAATTCTTTAAAATTCTTTTTTTTTTTCCTTTTTGGGTCATAGCTGGCGATGCTCAGGGGTTACTCCTGGCTTTGCACTCAGGAATTACTCCTGGTGGTGCTTGGGGACCATATGGGATGCCCAGTCAGTCGCATGCAAGGGAAACACCCTACTGCTGTGCTATCTCTCCAGTCCCAAATTCTTTAAAATTCTTATGGAAAAGAGAAAAACTAACAACTACAAATGGGATCATCTGGTATGTACTATCCTGTCCCTGCCTCCTTTCAGACAGTGTAAGGTACTGGGAATTCCCTATAATTTGTACCTTTTCATTGACATGTAGCATCCCATTGTGTGAATCCCTTACAATTGGTGGATTCACTCTACTGGTGATTGCCACTTGAGTGATCACCAGTATATAGCTAGTTTCAACCAGACTGCTGGCTGGAGAGAAAATATGGCAGACAAGGCATTTGCCTTGCATGCAGCTGAGCTGGGTTTGATCTTGACACCCTGAGCAAACCAGGAGTGATCCCTGAGCATCGAGTGAGGAAATAAGGCCTGAGAACCACCAGATATGGCCCCCAAACCAAAATCCAAGCAAAACCAAAATATTGCTGTGGGTGAGAAAAACAAAGTCCTCCAGGACCAGCCACCACCATGCTGAAGACCACTCTCCGCACACATCAGCGGCCAAGACTCAGAGACTATAAAATCCAGATCCCGGACAAGAAAAGTGCAGTGTTTTGCCCCCGTGCCTGGCTGTCCCTCGCCAGGACCCCTTGGAGGGGAGCGGGTTGAGCTTTCCTTCCCACCCCGACCAGGGCTCCGGCAGCCGAAGACCTCCAGGACCAGCCACCACCATGCTGAGACCACTCTCCGCACACATGAAGGTACTGGCAGAGGGACAAAGCCACGCGGGTTCCAGGGCCGAGACCTCCAAGCCTACTCGGATTGGAGTCGAGCATCTTCCATACAGATCCTCCAAATTCCAGCAGGCGGGGGTCACACCCACCACCTGGCCCCCTGGCGCCGTGTAATCCCATCAGCGGCCAAGACTCAGAGACTATAAAATCCAGCTCCCGGACATCTTATCAGAACTTTTTTTTTATGACATCTTATTATCTCATTCCTACTTTGGACAAACTTGCAGGCTATCGAATGTAGCCTGCCCATAGGGCAGAGTCTGGCAAACTCCCCGTGGCGTACCAAATATGCCAAATACCAGTAACAATGATGGGTCTCATTCTCCTAAAGAGCCGTGAATATAATCTCAGGGCTAGGATGAAAGAGACGTTACTGGGGCCTGCTCGAGGCAATCGACGATTAACAGGATGATGAAATGAAAATGAAATGAAATTATTAAAGTCTCCTTGGGAAGCAGATGCCCAGGAAGCAGCCTCTGCTCACCTTCAAGAGATTTCAGCCCCTACAGGATGACATCAGGATCTGCAGTAGCAACTTCCAATGCCCACAATTCCTACTGCATGTCCTGCACAGGTCAAGGTAGTTGGCCAGGGCTGAGCAGGAACACGGCCTATTTAGCCACAAGGTCCCCAGGCCCAGGAAGCACAACCTTGATTACAAGCTCTGCAGTTAATGTCTTGCAGGACCCAGTACATTTGGAACAAGGTAAGTCATTTCCTTTTTGCTTCAGTTTCCACAGATCCCTGTACCCAGTCCTGACCTGGGCCCCTTTGCAGGATACATCCTAACAGAGAGAACACCGCAGAGACAATAGACTGTCTTCCAAAATAAGGAGAAACACGCTTCACATGGCTTGCCTGATTTAAGTATCAGCACCCCCCCACCCAACCCACCCATCCCTGCAAGTGCCTCCTTAGGCTCCTCATAAATCCCTACAAAAGGTTAATTGCCTGGTCCATAAGAACTATAATCACTCTCTGAGATGGCAAGTTATCACTGCAACGAAGGGCAGGTAATTGGTTTTCCGTTTAGCTTCATTCTTACTTTCCCCCCTCTTTTCCTCTAATGATGAATAGCTTGTCAAACAGGGGAAAATTATTTTAATTAAGAGTCATCAAAAGTCCTATTTGCAAGAGAAATGATTAAATTCCCTCTGCCTTGAGGAATAACAATTAGTCAACCAAATACGAAGTTCTGTTCTCGGTGGACACATGCCACAGCATTAGAACACAGGTAACTTCATTTTCAGAGAATTAATGTAAGTGATATGCACCGCTGAGCTTTCCGTGGACTTCAACCCACGTGGAACTCAATAGATTTTATCACTGCTTCCCTGGACGCTTGAGCATCCACTGTGACCTGCAGAAGGAATCAGAGGTCTCAAGGTCAAATACTAAAATTTTTCAGATATTCACAGATACTGTTTAGGTGCATGAATTACTGATACATGTGGAAATTCTGCTCCAACTTCAATCTGCAGGATTGGGACCTGACTTCAGAGGTTTTCACATTTAAAGGTGAAAAGTTTCGGTTGCTGAGAAAATTATCATAGGACCAGAATGATACTACAATGGGTAGGGCATTTGTTCTGCACGTGGCAGGCCAGGGTTCAATCCACCGCATCCCATATGGTCCCCTGAGCATGGGCAGGTGTGGTCCCAAAACAAAAGTAAATAAATAAATCAAATTAATAAGCATTTTAAAATACAGTAAGAATAATAATGATATCCTGTCAAACGGTGGGGAGACAATTCAATCGGCTTAATCAGTGGCTAACGAATTAATAGTACTCCTACATTTAAAAAACCAATGGGGCAGGGCTGGAGAGATAGCACAGCAGGTAGGGCGTTTGCCTTGCACGCAGCCGACCCAGGTTCGATTCCCAGCATCCCATATGGTCCCCTGAGCACTGCCAGGAGTAACTCCTGAGTGCAGAGCCAGGAGTAACCCCTGTGCATCGCCAGGTGTGACCCAAAAAGCAAAAATAAATAAATAAATAAATAAACAAACAATGGGGGGGAGATAAATACATCACCAGAGAAGACATATGGATAGCCAGTAGACACATGAAAAGATGTTCACTGTAACTGATTATCTGGGAAACACAAATCAAAACAATACAAAGATTGTCTCCCACCAGTGAGAATGGCCTATGTCAAAAAGACTGGAGCTAGTCAGTGTTGGCGGGGATTTGGTGGAAAAGGAAACTTCACTGTTGGTGGGAATGTCTGGGTCAGTCTCTATGTAAAGTCTATGGAGATTTCTCCAAAAAGTAAGACTAAAGCATCCCTAAGATGCTCTAGCAAGCACAAAAATATTCATTCAAAAAAATATGTGCATGACCATATTCATCACAGAGCTTAGTACACTTGCCAAGATATGGAAAAAGCCCCAATCTCCAGTGACAGATGGGTGGATAAAGAAGGCATGAGACACAATGGAGTACTATACAGCTAGAAGAGAAGATGATATTGTATAGTCTGCTGCAACATGGGTGGAACATTAAGTATCACACTGAGTGAAATCATTCTATGGTGGTGGACCCACCATGTTTCAAAGAGCATCTTCCTGTATTTGCCCATCTGTGTTTTCTCTGAATCAGCTAGGACTTCATCTTCGCGTTCAGTGTCAACTTAGTGAAATCTTACATTGATTTCCTATAGGCTGCTATCACTCATTGCTACCAGAAGTGGAGTGGTTTGGCAGCACAAATTGATGTCTCTCTATCCTGGAGTTCACATGACCCAAAGGGGAGCTAGAGAAATTCGACAGCTGGTAGGGCGTTTGCCTTATAGGCTGCAGGCCTGGGTTTGATTCTTGGCATCACATAGTGTCCCACAGTCCACTAGGAGTGATCCCTGAGTGCAGAGCCAGAAGTAATCCCTGAGCACCACTGGGCGTGGTCCCAAAACAAAAACAAACAAAAAGCAAACAAATAAAAAGATCAAAACAGAGATGGAGCAATAGCACAGCAGCACATGGCCAACCCAGGTTCGATTCCCAGCATCTCATATGGACCCTCGGCCACTGCCAGGAGTAGTTCTTGAGTGCATGAGCCAAGAGTAACCCCTGAGCATCACTGGGTGTGACCCAAAAAGAAAAAAAAGAGACCCAAACAAATGGGTCAGTGGGGGCTAGAGGCATTCAGAGGCAATCCATTTCCTGCCTCTTTCAGCTTCTGGGAGCTGTGTTTCTTGGCTTGTGATCCTTCCGTATCACTGGGATCTTGCTTGCCTTGTCATATCTCCTCCTCTCTCTATGTCCTTTTGGTGTCTCTCTTTCCGTTTTGATTGCATTGTGCTTGCATTAAGCCCAACTCGATAATCCAAGATGATTCCACCATCTCAAATTAAATCTGTCTTTGTTTTTTGTATTTGGGCTACTCCCAGTGGTGCTCAGGACTCACTCCTGGCTCTGCGCTCAAGGACACTCCTGGTGGACTTAAGGGACTGTAGGACGTGTTGGGGATTGACCCCAGGTGGACCTTGTGCAAGGCAAGCATCCTACCTGCTGTACTATTGCTCTGGACCCTTGAAATCCTTAATTTGATCTCATTTACAAGGTCTCATAGGCCTCATAAGGTAACATATTCACACACATCCAGGGATTAAGACAGGGTCATTGTGACAGTGGTGGCCAGCAATTATTCTGCCTAGCACACGCTGGGAATTATCTTGAATGTCTGTCTTCCTCATTTCCCTGTGGACATCCTAAATATGTGCAGTGTTACTATGTGCCATGTCCTGAACCAACTCAAAGAAGAACAGTAACTAGCCTGGTGATGGTGCCCAAGTTACATAACTTCCCCCAAGCCTCACCACAGAGTGCTCCTTTGCAGAGCTGAAGAGATGAAAATCTCTCTCCTAGGAAATGTTGTAGCAAGAGCGTCTGCAGTCATTTCTTCCCATTTAATCTGAATTCCAACATGCATCTGTAAAAAATGTAAGCAAAAGCCCTGGGTTCAGCAGTGGTGGTGGGGTAGAGACATGAACCTCTTAAAACTGCCGGCATGAATGTAAATCTGCAGCGTCCTGGAGGACACAGATGGCACTCTGAAGGTCATGAAGAGCCTTTGCGAAGTTTGTTCTCTTTATTCCAGTAATCATCCATTTCTAAAGTGCTTCTTAGGGGCAAGGTAGAATTTATGGACAAAGATTTCCTGTAGGGTGTGCTTTATCACACTGGAGGGGAAGGTGGAGGTGAGCCTTCATTCCCCCACAGCAAGAGGATTTGGTCAAAAGGACCTGAAAGGCCGTGCTCAGGGTTTGACAAAAAAAAGTAGTGACAAACTGAAGGGTCAGGGAGGAGTTCAGTCAATGGACTGTAGAGTGAGAGCTGTTGATAGAAAAATAAGGGTGGGGAAAGGCTTAAAATATGGGTTTCATGGTGTCCATGGTGGGTACATTTAGGCAACGGAATAACAGAATTCTGATTTGCTACTTTTATTTTCATCTTATAACAGTGAAAGGTGGGGAAAGGGGATTCGAGTCCGACTTTCCTTGAGTTTGGATTCTAGCCTTCCTGCGTGGAGAACAAACACAATCGAAGGTGTCCCTCTACTGGACACGGGACGCGGCCGCTGCGGGCCACGCCAGCTTGCCACCGGGTTAGACTCAGCTTACAGTGCTGCAGATCTTTCGAGAAAAAAAAATTGGAGTCGGAAGTTACTATAGTGCTTATTCAAAGGGAGACGGACTGGGGGTCCGTGAGGGGCCGGGCAGGCTGGAGAGGTGATGTGCCGGGAGGGAGAAGGCCGGGTTCGACTTCCAGCACTGCAGATGATGGACCCGCTCAGGGTGGATTTGGGAGTATGTGACCCCCCCAAACCAATAAATAATAAATTGGTGGAGGGGGCTCACTGTGGGAACCCGGTGCTAGTAATTCCAGACTCACTGGCCAAGGCACCTTTTTTCACTGTGAAGTCGGTCTCCTCTCTACGCGCCTTGCCCGACTGTCCAGAGCGGACCCAGGTTCAGCGGTGGACGCTGCGCTGGCGGGGATACCCGCGCGACTGCACCTGCCCGGGCCTCCGTCGGCCCGGGTTCGGATCGCTCCAACTCCGGCCGACACGCGCGTCCCGGGAATCCGCTCCCTGCGGCCGGCTTGGGGCGCTGCTCGGCTTGGACTCGGCTCCTCTTCGGCAACGTTCGGTCAACGCTCTCTTTCTCGGGCTCGGCTCTCTTCGGTTTCTTTCGGGTAACGTTCGACTCGGGCTCGGCTCTCTTCGGGTGACGTTCGACATGGGCTCGGCTCTCTTCGGGTGACGTTCGACACGGCTTCTCCTCGCTTAGGCGTCCTTCGGACGACGTTTGACACGGGCTCGGCTCTCTTCGGCTTCTTTCGATAACGTTCGACTCGGTCTCGGCTCTCTTCGGGTGCCGTTCGGCACCGCTCCCTCAGCGCCCATCCACCCCCTCGGTTGTCTCCCGGTGCCTTCGGGCGCAGCTCGGCCCCCGCTCGGTTGTCTCCGGCTTCCTTCGGGCGGAGCTCGGCTCGGGCTCGGCTCTCTTCGGCCGCGCTCGGCCGCGGCCCCGGAAGCGCTCCCAGGGAGCCGGGACGGCCGGCTTCCCGCCTGGCCATGGCCCCGCTGCTGGAGTACGAGCGGCAGCTGGTGCTGGAGCTGCTGGAGGCCGAGGGCTGGTGGTGTGCGCCCGCGGGCTCGGCGCGGACCGGCTTCTCTACCACTTCCTCCGGTGCACAGCCACCCGGCGTGCCTGGCGCTGGTGCTCAACACGCAGCCGGCCGAGGAGATGCGGAGAGCGGGGCGGGCACGGGGGTCTCCGAGCGGGGCGCGGGGCGGGCACGGGGGTCCCCGCGTGGGTGCAGTTCCTGGGGCCGAGCGAGGCCTCGGAGGAACCACGCAGGAACCACCCACGGGGCGGCGGGGGATTTGAATGGGGTCCCTAGGGCAAAAGCGGGGGCCCAGGGGCCCGGGAGGACACCAAAAGGGTGGGAGGGGATCCCCGCGGGAGGGCGGGTGGGCTTCAGTGAGGACAAGGAGAATTCTTTGGAGAAGGAAGGGCTGGGGGGACCCCCGGAGCAATGAGGAGACGTCCCGTTGAGGAGCCAGGAGAGAACCCCGAATCTGGGATTAATAGGGACTCACAGATGATGTGGGGGGAATCCCTAAAAGGGAAAAGTGGGGGGATGGAGGTTAATAGGATGATGTGAAGGGGGAACCCCGCTGAGAGGAGTAGGGCGGAGGGGGTCCCACAAGAGGAAGAGCAAAAGTTGAAGATGTTAGGGCGCCCCGGGTTAGGGAGAGGAGCCCCCCTTACTGAGAGTGGTCAGCGCTGCTGAGTGTCAGCTGAGAAGTGTGACCCCGAACTCCTAGGTCAGACACCCTCAGTCAGCTATGTCGAAGGGACCCAACCCCCCAGTAAAATAGCATTGAAATGAGGGTGCACAGGGTCTAGGGGCCCCTGGCATGAAGTCTCTGTTGGGGTGGACCGGGCGAGACTCGGGGTCGCGCTGCATGGAAACAGCCCGGTGTCAGTCTGCTCACGTCCCAGATGCCCTGCAAACCTGGTTTTGGCAGGAATTGTTTTCCAGGTTTACAGTATGATTCAGACTTGGCATTTAAAACTTTTTATGTGACTATTAAAACATACCAGAGAGATAGTACAGGGGTTAAGAGGTTTGCTGACTCGGGTTCGGTCCCTGGCTCCATATCGGGTCCCTCAAGCTCTGTCAGGAGTCAACCCTGGGCAGGGGGCCAGGAGTAAGCCCCGAGCACAGCCCAGAACAGGCCAATGAACATACAGATATTCATGATAATGTGAGGGTAGTGATACCTCCTTGTAAACATCTAAACCAACTAGCAGTGCCATGAAGTGTAGCCTAATGAGTGGGTTGATCAGTATAAAGTAGAAATTATTAAGTGTGGGACTTCATTAAGTTTACTATCTCTGATGAGCTGTCATTGCATGCAGCCGACCCCAGCATCCCCTATGATCCCCCGTGCCTTTCAGGAGTAATTCTGACTGCAGAGCCAGGAGTAAGCCCTGAACATCTCCAGTATAACCGAAAATAAAATAAAAATGATTTTTTAAAGTTCACTATCTGAGAAATATGGCACGTTATTTAAATTCAAAGATCAGCTATTAAAACCCTAGGGACAGTCCCAGCTGGTAACAGCTGAATCTGTCCCTTTCTCCGTACATTCAGATCAATGCAGCTCAGGTCTCTGCAGCTAGGACAGGGCCAACTACTACATCAGGACGTGGCAGATTTCTCCTCAGAGCGTCTGGCAGTGAGGTGGCCAGGAGCTATGTGGCTCATGGGTGACCAGCTATGTGGTGGGGATAGCAGCTGGTGCACAGATTTGAGGGGTGTTTCCTTGGCGACTCTGATCCCTAAGCTCCTTGTCCTTTGGGTGTAATAAAAGGCTCTTGAGTGGTTTTGTTTGACTCTGCAGCACTGTGACATTATCCATGGCTCATAGACTTAAAACCCCTTCCTCTGGGTACACGGCCTCTGTTGAGTGTTGGGCTCACATGTGCTTCCTCTCTCAGGGATACCATCGGTGTGAGCGAGGAGACCCTGAAGGAATTCAGCACAACCTACAAGTGAGCATGGCTTCCACGGCTGCTCTGTTCTTTCTAGATCTTTCTCATAGATCTCTGAATCACAGGATTCCCCCCACAGTGGCTCAGTGGGGTCGTAAACCATTATCTGGACAGGGTGGCTGCAACCCTGGATTTTCGGGGGCTTGTTTTGGAGTATAATTTTCAGTTTGTTTGTCTTCAGTTCTTTAAGACTTTAGCTGCTTTCCACGGGTTATGGTGGAGGTCTTGAGGAAGCATCTGTGGATCTCAACTGGATGAGGGCATTTGGTCCTTGTGGGCTTCATGAGAACGATTCCTTACTACCTTCCTGTGAATGGCACAGCCCACATGATAGTGTAACTGCTCACACAGTTTGGAAAACATACCAGCCTCAGAAATGCTTGCTTCTGAAACATCCCTCACAGCTGCAGCAAAGTTAATAGCCCTGTCCTTGGGTACACACTGGCTGCAGCTGGTACAGCCAATGGGCTGCATGTCCCGTGTCCTTTTTTTGGCTAGCCCTTGGTTCCTTCTTTTTTGGTCACGAAAGTGAAGAAACGAAAGAGCTGCAGCTCTGACTTTCAATGTCTAGGTTCTGGCATTCACATCTCCGGACAAGCTGCAGCTCTGCTCTGCCGAGCCATGTAGCCCTTGGGCTTCCTCACCCCCCCCCCCCCATTTGCCCTCCCCCTCCTAAAGCAGCTGGTCACCTCTTTCCCATGTGGCTCGCCTCCCCATCCCAATGAAGCTGTGCATCAATCCTAAGGACTGTGCTTCTCCCTCAGACACTTTGATGACAACCTGACAGGGCGTCTGACTCACAAGGATTTCCGCTCCTGCCTGAGAGGCCTCAACTACTACTTGCCCATGGTAGAGGAGGGTGAGCCCGAATCCAAGTTTGAGAAGTTCTTGGACGCCGTGGACCCAGGAAGGTAGGAGGGCCTTGCCCTGCAGTGGGGACGCCGGAATGGTCCCGGACCATTGGAGAGTGGCCAGAGAGCCCAGAAAACTCTGAGAGAGTGAGGCTGCGGTCTGGGGTAGGCGGTGGGGATGGGAGCAGCCTGAGACTCGGGCTCAGAGGGATGGCAACTCTTTCTGGGGTAGCTGAGGGTGCGCTGACCCACTGTCCACAGGAAGGGCTATGTCTCACTGGAGGACTACACCTCCTTCCTGATCGACAAGGAGTCAGAAAACATCAAGTCCAGCGATGAGATTGAGAGCGGGTTCCAAACCTTGGCAGAGGGCAAAGCATACATCACTAAGGAAGACATGAAGCAGGTGGGGGTTCCATGTGCCTTTTCTGATGTGCTTCACCCAGTCTGCCACCCAGTCTCCTCGCCCCAGGACTGTGCCTAATTCACCCACATCTACCCCCAGACTGCTCAACCCAGAGTCCTCATCTCAGGACTGCCTCCTCTCCCTCCTCATGTACCCTGCTGTCCACCCTGGTCTCCTAACCCCAGGACTGTCCACTGTGATCCGTGTTCAGATTAGACAGGGTTGTGTGGTAGCCTATTTGCTATGCTCAACACTTTGATTTGACTTGAGCAGGCACAAATCAGAAGACATGTTATTTTTTTTTTAACTTTTTGTGCCCACCTGGTTTTGCTCAGGGGTTACTCCTGGCTTTGGATTGAGGAATTACTCCTGGCAGTGCACAGGGGACCCTGTGGGCGCCAAAGATTAAAGGCAGATTAGTTACGAACAAGGCTAGTGCCCTTCCCGTTGTGCTATCACTCTGGCCCCTCAGATCTGAAGACCTGGATTCAGATCCAAACTTGCACTCAGGTTGAAGGCTGTTTTTGACCCTGTGTATTTAGGACTCGCAAGGAAGTGCGAGTGTGTCCCTTAGTCTGATCTGCTAAAACTTAGGTGATGAGAAATTGCTATAGGGACAGGGTTGACTTCTTCCTGAAAATTCTTGCTCCTCAAGTTCAGGGTGTGTGAGAAATGTGGCCCCTGGTCCTGATGACCGTGTTTTCTCTTTCGGTTTCAGGCTCTGACTCCTGAGCAGGTGGCGTTCTGTGCTTCGCACATGCAGCAGTATGTGGACCCTCGGGGCCGAGGCCACGCGGCTGGCTACGACTATGTAGGATTCACCAATTCCTACTTCGGCAATTGAGAGCTGCTCTTTTTTTGTCGGTGTTGTTATGGGCCATCTTGGATGTGTTGATTAGGGCTCAACGGAGGGTGGGTTTCCTCATTTACCTGGGTGGCAATAACCAAAGCCCAAGTCCTGGTAGGACTGGAGTGAAGGAGGTTCTACCTTCTGGGTCTGGCTTTACCTTCTGGTTCTACATGTATTTATTATCTTGAGTTGACTATAGAAAAAATTTTGATTATTTCCTTTAAAATATTATTTGTGTTTCTTGGGAGAGAGCTCAGTGGGCTATAATAAATGCTTTGCATTCTGGAAACTGGATGTGATCTGGATGTTCTTTTGCTGTCATCCTGTTGGTCATCAATTGCCTCAAGCAGGCTCCAGTAACATCTTCGTCCTAGCCCTGAGATTTTAAAAAGTGCCACATTCGAGACTCTTTCAGGGTCAGGAGAATGAGGCCCATCATTGTTACTGGTTTTTGGCATATTGAATATGCTACGGAGAGTTTGCCAGACTCTGCCGTGTGGGCAGGATACTTTTGGTAGCCTGCCAGGTTCTCCAGAGTAAGACCTAGAAAATAAGATGTCGCGCTGGAAGAATAAATTTGCAAATTCAGAAAGGACGTCTCATTATCTGGGGGTGTTTCTCAATTATTTAGCACAGGAAACTGCACTTCTACTCACCAAAGAGTCGGAAGACAATCCTTCCACAAGTTATTTTGAAGACTTCAGCAAGGTGGCCTCTAACTTAAGGAAGGAGAGTGTAGAGTGTAGTTACAGAGAGGCCAGAGCATTACCACATGCGACTCTGGAGACACCCAAGCACTGCCAGGGTGCCTCTGGTGCTCCCCAGGAGGGTAGATAAGGTATTTGGCATTTTGAGCTTCTGGCAGAAAGGAGTTCTGTTAACCCAAATGTGGGTCATAATGGGAAATAGTATGAGCATCCATGGGTAGCTCCGCTAGCAGTGAGGAACTCACCAGGTTGTTCCAGAGTGCAATGGACATCTCATTTTGCATAAGTGCTGAGAAGGTCAGACAATAGAGAAGTATTTAGATTCACTCTCACCATCTGTGTTCCGCGGCAATTCTTCAGTACTTTTCTTTAGTATTGCATAATTACCTGAGCATTGCCAAGTGTATCCCCTGTAAAAACCCAAATACTTATCTACAAAGCACTTACTTTGAGTCACACACGGCAATGCACAGGGGTTACTCCTGGCTCTACACTTAGGAGTTACCCCTGGCGGTGCTCAGGGGACCATATGGGATGCTGCGAATCGAACGCGGGTTGGCCGCATGCAAGGCAAATGCCCTACCTGCTGTGCTATTGCTCCAGCCCCCAAAGCATTTACTTTTAAGCATTTCTTTTTGCAGAGAATTTGGAATGAGGTATTGCTACTGGATTGGGTCCAAGTGGCCAAGAGCTTGGTGAGTCAGGCCAAGGGAGGCAGAGACATGACTCCCAGGTTCTCGATCACCCAGAGTTTCTCTTGGGCTATGGATCCCTCAACCATTTGACATTGAAGATATTTGATTATCTCCAATGTGGTGGCAACATTTCTTCTGTGAAACGGAACATGCAAAGGAACAGCACAAGGCTCGTGGTCTCCTCTTCAAACTCGGCACACATCAACACTGTGAGGTACTGGGTATGCAGCCCAGGGGCTTCTACACATGAAGCACCCACTGCAGCCCTTTGAGCTAACTGCCCAGCTCACTGCTG
This sequence comes from Sorex fumeus, assembly GCF_029834395.1. NCBI lineage: Eukaryota > Metazoa > Chordata > Mammalia > Eulipotyphla > Soricidae > Sorex > Sorex fumeus. The sequence goes on along the minus strand of NW_026606222.1, from coordinate 23,929 downwards.
CCTCAGCTCTGCATGAACACTCCACCATCTACATTCCCATTATGGCTGGGATGGGAGTCCTCAGGCTTTCTTTTAATTCAGGACCCGGATCAGCTTGATTTTATTGTTGATTTCTAGTGTTTGGTTTACAAAGAATCACAGCGCCTGTCCATGAGGGGCATCTTTCTAGTGAAAATTGACCTGCTGCATTTCCTCTTAAAACAGACGTTTAAGCTCCCTGAGTGCTCACGTACTAAAAATAAAATATACAGACACCCTGATTAGCAATGTGTGTGTCGATTTCTTATCACTTGCTGGATAATATTGGTCCATACTTTCTCCTCCGCCTTGGGGAGCTTAGGTTTACCGAGTAACACCAATCACAAAGCTTCTGAAGTGCTCCCATTCATCTTTAACTTCCCTTTGTACTCTGCTTCCCCTGTCTGTTAATCGCTCATTTCTTCTTATCAGACTCTGTGACTTGCAAAGTCAGAGTCTTCAGAGATCTCTGGACTTTGTAAGTGAAGTACTGATTTTCTCTTTCCTTTATGTCCCTTTTGTCAGTCCATGCTGTGCTCTTGCTACTTGAGAGTTCATTGACTCCAAATAATATCAACTCTGGGCACCTATCACATAAGTCTTCTATTTTTATGGAAATTACATGCCTATTGGGGGATTTAAATTTTGTGGAGAGGTTTTGCCACACCTAGCAGTGTTCAGGGACCTACAGTTCCACACCCAGCCTCTGTAGTGCCAGGGACTGAACTGAATCAGGGCTGGGCCGTAACTTCGCCTTATCTGCTTTTCTATCTCTCAGCCCCCTGATTTCTTTGGTTCAAGCGGAGCTTTTGTGCCAGACCCACGGGTGCTCTGTGAACCCTATGTAGTGCCAGTCATTGAATGGAAGGCAAGCAAGTAAACCTCTGTACTATGTCCCTGGCCCTCCTTTTTGGGGGTGGGGGGCATGATTTTTTTTTAAGTGAAAAACTAATTACAGTGGATTCTGAGTACTTTATCAGATCTACTTGGAGTCAAATGTTAATCTATCAGTGACCAAGAAGTATAGTGATGTGCTCCTTTTTAAAATGAGGAATTAATAAATATCCGTAGCACTATAGCACTGTCCTCCCGATGTTCATCGATTTGCTCGCGCGGGCCCAGTAACATCTTCATTGTGAGACTTGTTGGAACTGTGTTTGGCATATTGAATACATCACGGGTAGCTTTCCAGGCCCTGCTGTGCGGGTGGGGTACTCTTGGTAGCTTGCCCGGCTCTCCGAGAGGGGCGGAGAAATTGAACCCGGGTCAGCCCCGTGCAAGCCCTACCCGCCGTGCTATTGCCCTAGTCCTAATAAATACCAATAAGAATATTTTAGGGAGAAATCGATATCAAAGGAAATGCACGGATGGTAATGGCGAATGCTGACTCTCTTCAGCTGCACGGACCCAAATGCAGCCAGTCGGACGGATGGGAGAGGAAGCACTGGAGCTGCTGAAGTGGCAGCACGGGTGGCAAAAGCACAAGGGCATCTCCGTTATTTTCAGAATCTTTGTCTCCAGATTTTGCTCCTGGAGACAGGAGTGATGCCATTTCTTTTTGTTCATTAAGTGGAACCCCTTCTGCAAGCAGCCTGTGTTATGGTGCCGTGGAATACCATCAAATTTTGGACATAAGCCCATTTTTCTCTTTTATCAGGTCATTCCATTCTAGCAGACTTTCTTGGTCCATGAGAAGGGGATACTGAGAATTTTATATGTGCCTACCCCCGGTGGACGGTGTCACAAGGGAGGGGACCCCATGGACAAGCCACAGGCGACTCCCAGGTGCTGGCCAGACCCCTTGTGGGATCTTCGCTCAGGAGTGTTGGTATGAGCCCCCCATTCGGGCCACACCTCGAAGGACCGGCGTCTGAGACAGACATCTCCATTAGGCTGAAATGGTCGTCCACGGAACCGCATGTTAGAGCCCACCAGATCCTGTAGTGGGTGCCCTGGGACCAAATCACTCAGACTTGTCGACACAGACCAGAGTCTAGAAGACATTCCCAATGCCTGAGCCAACTCTCAAAACCCAGAAAACCAGGAGTGCAGAAAAAATGGTGCACAAACTCCAGAAAATAGTGCTGCCTCTGGATCAACATCAGAGGCCTCAGTGGCACCTACATTCCTGTATTTCCTGGAGAGACCCAGTGCCACCTCAGGAACTCCATCAGAGGCTTCGGATGCAAATCCTCAAGCAGGGAGATCAGTCCTGGGGAACCCAACTCAGCGTTCAAGGCACACCCAGCAACGCTTGGGGTTGCTCCTGGCTCTGCACTCGGGAATCACTCCTGGCAGCGTGGGGAAACATGGGTCTGCACCCCAATAAATGACGTCACAAGGGAGGGGACCCCATGGATAGAACCTGGCTTGGCCATGTGGCCATGTGCAAGGCAAACCCCCTCCCCATTGTACTGTCTCCTGGAGGTGTGGCCACGTTGGAGCACCGCCTGGGGGTGCAGCCTCGCTTCCGCCACAGCCTCACGCAGAAAGCGGCTCACGGAGCTCAGGCTTCTCCACTGTGGAGAGGGGTCGCAGTCACGTCTGCACGTTGTTACATACTAAAAGTCTGAAAGCACAGATCTCAAGCGGAGCAGCGCATGCGGGCAAGTTGGCTTTTAGAGAGGGTTCCCACGGGCTGCTCCGCGCAAGTCCGTTGCTAGGATGGTTGCCAAGGGCGGGGGCGGCGGGAGTCAGCTCGCTAATGCGGGCCAAGTGTATTCAGGTGTGTCCCTTGAAACCTCACCCAGGGAACACGTGGCCAATCAGAGTGGCGAGTGGGAATGGGAGGGCTGGGGGGGGGGGGGGGCTGCCGGAGCAGATAAAAGACAGTCCTCAGACCCATCTCTTTTCTCCTCCCGGCTCTTGGACTTTCCCGGTCTCTGGTCTCCAGCGTCAGGTAGGGCTCTGCGTCTCAGCGGCCTGGCACGGGCAGGCTGCTCGGGTCCAGCTCGCCCGGTGCAGGCAGGGCTGGCTGAGGCTCGGGTCAGGCTGGACTCCGAGGCCCAGCAGCGATAAGGAGGGGGGCGCAGGGGGGCACGTGGCCGCGGCTGGTTACTTGGAGACTCTTGGTGCGGTTGGGGGGCCCAGCGACAGGCCCAGAGCAGGGGGGTCTTGCCCACGCGCACGCGGCCGGAGACTGGGGGAAGGGCACGGGGACGGAGAGCGAGGCACGGTGTGACCTGGTCATACCACGGGCAGAGAGACCCGGGGTCCAGGAGCCCCCCCCCCCCCCTGCCCACCCCCGTTATTCTGTTGGCAACTTAGGGGCTAGGTCTGCTCCCACTCCGAATGCCCCCTGGCGGTGCTTGGGGACTGAGGGGGCGTCCAGGAGCGAGGCTCAGCCCGCCCACGCACCTCCCCCGCTGTTCCATTTCGAAGGAGCAATGGATTTCCTCACTTCACGCCTTTTGACAAGTCTTTCACAACTGAGGCTGGGGGTCTCGCTTGCAAGGGCCTGGGGGCGCAGAGTCCAGGGTGCCTCCTGCAGGTGGGCCCTGTTCCCCCTCCCAGCCTGGGGCCTGGGGGCCTGGGGGCGTGGCCTCACCTTTGCGCCGCCAGTGGGCGTGGCCTCGCCTGGGAGCCTCGTGGGGGCGTGGCCCCCGTGAGCCTCGTGCCAGTGTGGCCTCGCCCTTGATCGGCCTGAGGTCGTGGCCTCACATGTCAGTGCTGGCGGCAAGGCCTCACACGTGCTCCTCCTGGGGGGCGTGGCCTCACACGTGCTCCTCCTGGGGGCGTGGCCTCACCTCTTAGCTGCCAGTGGGCGTGGCCTCCCGTGAGCTGCCTCCGGTGGAGTCTCTGCGAAAATAGCAAATAGAGCAAAAAACCCTGCCCCACGTGGGTCTGTCCAGCGCCTCGGGTCAGTGTGTGTGGAGGTCAGTGTGTGTGGAGCGTGCCTGGCGCTCGGGGACGGGTGGGCGCGGGCTCACGGCTGGAGCAGAGTCCCCGCACACCCGCCCCCGGTTCAGCGCCCAGGGATACCCTGTCCGCCTTGCCACTGCCCGGAACTGTCCCTGCCTTTAATTGTTTTAAATAAAGCTCTTTTCCTTAATTTTTATTTTTTGAATTGGATCACAGTGAGTTTTTGTTGTTGATGGTTGGATTCCAGTCCCTAGATCCTAGCATCCCCACCCCCCCATCCCCTCTGCAGCTCACACTTCTCGCCTCCAGTGTCCCCAGCTTCCCTCCCCGGGGCGGGGGTCCTTGCGTGCCCCAGACACGGGCGTCACCTGACTCTGTGCGTGCTTCTTCACTAGGGTCCACTGGGAGCTGTGGACGGACTCCAGAGGATGAGGCCAGGGCGCCTGGGCTTCGAGGTAGGACTCCTGCTGGCCTCTCACTCCCCTTTGACATCGTGACCAGTGTGACTGAGACCGTCACTGCCCTTCCCTAGCATAGGGGTCTCAGGGGAGCAGCTCTGAAAGATCACGGAGCGCAGAAGGGAGCTCTCCTCCTCAGACTGCGTTCATTCTCAGTGAGTGAGTTAATTCACAGTTGCAACGAATTGAAGGCATTGCAGTGAGGGTCAGTGGGAAGCAACAGGCTTAGCTTGTGGCAGGCCAGGGACTGCAGCGTTGCAGGTTCGCTCCCCCCATCTGAGACAGTGACTCGCGCTCACTGTCAGGTGCAGGTTGGCGTGTCCCATGTCCTCACACATCGCTCTGCCTCTGCACAGCGATCAATTCAGTCATAGGAGCATCCAGGTCTGAGAGCACTGGGTGACACCCCCCCCCCCCAAGAGGGCTCAAGGAGAAATCCACAGAGATGGAGTGTGCTGGGCATCATGCCAGTGACCACTTGCAGACATCACTCTAGCCCTTACACGCACATGTGTCCTGACCATATCCATCCGTGGGTTTTCAGCCACCATTATGGGCCTGTTTCCTAGGTTTTACTGCCAGCCTCCAGAACCCCGGCAGGCATGCCTGCCTTGATGTTCATCATGTTCCACCAGAGACCCACATGGCTGCTCCTGCCGCAACACTGTCAGCTTCCCGCTCCAGAGTGCCTGAGATGGAGGCGCTGTGCAGGTCAGTCATCGCCGATCACACACAGTGCAGGTGTGCCACAGCTCATTTTCACATCACGTGGAAAAGTTTTGTTACATTAACTATGGTTAATCTTTTTCAGTTCTTACACTGGCTAAGTATGATTCAGGAATGAAGTTTCTCTATACAGCAAAACCTGTGTCGTGTACAGAACCTTGCTGCATGTCTTCTGTGTGTGTTCATTTACATCCTGCAGCTGTTTCCTGGGTGTGTTCATTGACATCACTATAGACCATGATAAGGGATTACATTTTAAGAAATCCACCATTTGCATCAATAAGGCGTAACAGTTGCTGGGCTCTAGTTTTTTTCCCCTAAAGTCCTGGTACTCTGGGACCAGACCTACACATTAGGGGGTGCTGGTTGTCTCAGAGGCCACCAGATTACCCAGTTTCATCCTTTATACATGTCCTCTGAATAACACTGGGGTTCAATTTCGAGCATATGCACAGGGTCAAGCAATAACCACCTGGGGCATCGTCCAGAAATGCCTCCTAAGGCAGGATTATGGGACTTCTGCTTCCCTCCAGGTGCTGCAGATGGGTCCATGGTAGCCACAGGGCACACTTGGCTTGCCTTATCCCTGGGCCACTGGGAGCACAAAGTGGGAAGGTCAGGGACCCCCAGGCTTGCACATGACCTTGCTGTGGTTGGGACCTACGTGCCAGAGACTTCGCTCTGGATCTTGTATGTGCAAGTGATGTGCCCCCTTGCTGAAGTGTTTTCTTTGTATTTTTACCCTTGATTTTAAATGAGTGAGAGTCTAGACAGCACACACTGCAGCTTTCAGGGAATTGCATCCCTGCCACTGACTTCATGATCCCAAGCCCAGATCCAGGTGATACCCCTGAGGGTTGGTAGGTGCATGTGTGCTTTCAGTGCAAAACCATGCTAGAGTAAATGGATTTCTTTTCCTTTTGCTTTTATTAAAGGTTTTCCCTCTTGTCCTGTAGAACTTCCGTTTGCTTCTCACATTGCTGAGTTGAAGTGTAGATTCTGTAGATCCCCCTTTCTCCACCTGCCCATTGTCTTGCGTTTACTCACCTTTGAGCAGTGATGCTGTGAATAGCCACGTACAGCTCTTTGCCCACGATTGGATTCTGGCCCGTGTGGAGCTCTTGAGACTCCTAGTGAAATGACAGGAGGTATAGGATCTGTTTGCCATATTTGCTTTGCCTATTGTGTTTGCTTTGCATATTCTATTGCTGTATGATCTCATTTCAGGTATTTTTGGTGGGGCACAATGAGCTTGACAGAACCAGGCACTGTTACCAGTGTGTGTCATTCACTGACTTTGAAATTGTCATGATGCTCAGGTTGCTGTTAGGAAATGATGGGTATGAACTACAGTCCTTTTGTAGTTATCCATTGCCTTGTTAGACTCTTTATTAGCTTATAAAGCCATCCATCTGAGTGGTCCAGTCTGCTGTCACGTACTATTACTGTACACTTTTAACTGCAGACTCCTTATATTGTGAAGTTTACCTCATGACTTGCAGTTGTTCAGATTGTATTTCCATTTAAAGCAGTAGCCCAACACTTTAGCTGTGTGCGTTTCTGCTATGACAGTGTTGTGCAGTACCCTATGTCACTGCAAACTTTTATCCTCTGATTTTCCTCCTGCCAGTTTTAATGTTCTTAAAACCTTCTGACAACCTTCCTTAGTCTTGTCAAAGGACTGGAAGGTACTCCCTGTCTTTGAAAGTACTTTGACTATTACCCTGAGTAACAAATTCCCAGAACACACTCACCCTTGGAGCTTCACTCACTGTTTCAGCAGGGATCTCCTCCTTCAGTTTTGGGTCCTCACAGCTTATTGGGGTTTTCTGATTATAGTCTGAATCAGACAGTCCTTACTGTTGAGGTCCCTCTTCTGGTGCCAGTAGGCTGCGACCAGTCAAAGGCTTTGAAGCAGTAACATTGTGAGGATTCTGGAAAGAGACAGAAATGAGAGAGAGAAAGCATGGGGTCAGAGACCTCATGAACGGAGGACCTGGATGTAAGCAAACACAGATGCTCTCACAAATTCAACCCTCCCATAAGATGCACTTGCAGAAATCACCATTTATCTAGCAGGCTGTTGGACACAAGAGTAAGTCATGACTCATTCTCGTGTATATGCTTTTTTGGAAAAAAAAATGGCACGATGTTCCATGCTCTGCAGCACTTACTTTGCATGTCATGGCTCTGTGTCCCTCTGGTGGCTCTTGGTTGGATGTCACACCCGACAGTCTCCATGGCATGCCTTGTTATTGTTCAGAATTTGTTTTGCAGTCTGTGCATTTAGATTTTGTGGCTCACATTTAAGTTTTAATGGCTTGATTTCTGACAGACACACACAGCATCACTGCTCATGTGCCCTATAGTGGCAGTGCTTTTCCCACGCAGCTGCACAGCCCAACCCTATCACAGTGTCAGAGCGGAATCCTTGTCTCAGGCACCATTACTTCATACTTTCTCCAGTGCTGTGTTCCTTTATGTGCACTCTTGTGGTACGTGTCAGTGTGACACATGATTTGCTAATGATTTACGGACCACACATGCACACACCCAAGCCTAGAGACAAAGAACGTTAAGTTAACCCTTAGTTAACTTGCACGTGTACTTGCTTGTGTGTTTTCAAAAGGCCGGCAGCGCTCTATCTCTCTTGCCACCCATGTTCAGTGGTCTCAGGCCACTTCCCCCACTCCAGGGAGGCCAATGGTGATAGGTAGGTGAAGGAAGGAATGAGGACCAGGCTGGTCGGTAACAATTGTAGTTTATTCCAATCTTCACTTCTGCTTCTCTCTCTCTCTCTCTCTCTCTCTCTCTCTCTCTCTCTCTCTCTCTCTCTCACCTGAACCCCTCTCACCTCTGACTCTGCCCCCGGAGCCTGAGCCCCCTCTGATCTTACAGTCTTAGTTTATATAGCAAACACGTAGGGTGGTGACACAAAGGTAGGTTGAACTTTAACAAATCAGCAAAGAGAGGTAAGACCACTCCTGAAGGAGATTAACTCAAGGATAAAATCTCATCTAAAGAGATTATTCCAGATTACTAGTAGATCTATTCAAGGGTGGGATCCCAACAAGGGTATGCTCTTTTCTCAGCTAGTAATCCACTTAAAGAGTTGTAGTAAATCTACTTCCAATATTTCGAGCAATGTCATTCTGTAGGAGCACAGTAACAGATATAAACTTAAGGTTTGGTTCTTCCTGAGGAAATCTCACTATATATTCCATAATATATATTCAATCTATATTAGTTTATTCAATATATAATAATAAATCATAAAGGTAAAGGTAAAGGCCCTCCCGTTGATCGTCGATTTGCTCGAGCGGGCCCAGTAACATCTCCATTGGAGACTTTGTTGTTACTGTGTCTGGCATATCGAATACTCTCAGTAGCTTGCCGGGCTCTCCGAGAGGGGCGGAGGAATCGAACTCGGGTCGGCCATGTTGGCCGCTTGTAAGGCGAACGCCCTACCGCTGTGCTATCACTCCAGCCCAATAATAAATCATAACAATAAAAATAAATATGATTATAATATAATATATAAATATATTATATATCAATAATATATATTATACAATATAAATAATTTATAATATGTTATAATGATAATATATAATAAGAATAAATATAGAATGATGTATTCAATATATAATAATAAATTCAATATATATAATGTAATATATATTCAAAATATATATATTACAGTCCTCAGGCCAGGCTAGCCTTCCTAGCCCTAGCAGGGTCCTAGTCTCGCCATTACTTTTGGATCATGACACCGTTTGTCCATGATCATGCCCTCAACTTATAGTTGAGTATCATGGTGCTTTGGCCTGGCCCACTTCGATGCCATGGTAGCTCACAGCTTGCCCTGGGTCCATTCAGTCCCTCGTCATGGCCCTGCTTTTGAGGTGCTAGGAACTAAGGGCAACTGAGACAAGAAAGCAGATGCCCAGGAGTAAATATTATTTGGAGTCAATCAACTCCAAGTTACAAAAGCATAACATTAACATAACATTAACTGTGTTCCTGTGTCCATACAGAAAGGACATTGCTTTGAGATGTAACTTACAATACAAGTTCAGTGTTCTTAGAAGGATCTGATCTTACAAGTTAACAGAATCTGATTAGAGAGAAAAGTTGATTAGCCAATTGGGGAGGAGAGCACAGAGAAGAGTTTATAGATAAATACAGAGGAATGGGAGTGACTTGGAAGCACTGTGATGGGCGTAACCAATAAACGTAAGCTCCCTGTGGCAATGTTATCCTGCACTTGCTGGCATATATAAGCCTGCAGAGCTCACCCCCTGGATATGATCGCCATTGCTTAATTTCCTGTGTTTGGGCACAGGAAGTTTCAGGGATTGCATACTGTCATCTGTGTGTGACACAGCTGTCCTTGCACTGCTTATCAGCCATTGAAAATTGGTCACCTTTTCCCAAATGGAGCTTCCTGGGAAGCACCATCTGTATTTTGACAGTGAACCCTGAAGAGCTTTTCAGGACTTAGCAGCTCCATGACAAGCATACTTTGAAAGAGTACTGTCAACATATGTAATAGGTCGCTATATATATATATATATACATATATATATTGTATATACAAAAATACATGTAATATTTCTGATGGATTTCCACTTTCACAGTGAGGGAGGGGAAGTGAGCTGGCGGACGTGGGAGGCCCATGTTTTCAGGGCATTCATCGATAGTGGAGAAGGTGCGTTCATGATGACATTCTAGGCATGTAATCAATTTGTGTCAGAGTATTCACTATGAGTACGAACACTTGGGAGGCCTTTATTTCTTTTCTCAGTTTACTCTGTGCCTTTTGTCAACTTTGAGTGAAACCAGACACTTTGGGTAGACTCCTGTAAGTTATGTGTATATGGTCAAGTCTGTGGTCTTTGCATGGACATTTCTGTTGCTGTATTTGGCATTCCGGTAATAACTGAGGATCACCCCTGGTGAGTGAATGGAGAAGTGTTAGCTGGGTTCCTAGTCTTACTCAGGACTGCCTCGTGGACAGTTGCACGTCTGTTATGATGTTGGCCATTGACTTGTATTCTGGACTTCCTGGAGGAGCTGGACTTTGTGTGGTTGGGATGCTGTTGCAGTGTGTGTTTTATCACCACCAGGTGGTAGTCGGGTGTTTTACCTTTTCGTTACAGTTTGGCTGTGGTCTCTCACCCGAGCGGGGACCACCCACCCACCATCACTGGGTGTGTTTCTAGGAGACTAATAAAAGACTACAAAACCTGTGCCTGGATCTTTTTATTTATTAACTTATGTAATAAATTAACTTTTGTAATGTTTGTTTGTGCTATTGCCCCTGTGCTGCTCCCATATATTTATGCGATGTTTGTGTGGGCTTCGTGGTGCTGCTGCTTTTGCTGTTAGGTTTTACGTCATGGCTGAAATGATCATGACCTAGTGTTTCTGAACATTGGTATGGGTACATTAGATTAATGTTACAATAGTTACGTGGGGATGTTAAGATTGTGGTTACTGATGCTTAAGAAACTCACTGAAACTGGGATCACAGGATACAGATGTAACAGATGGTCTCGATAATTCATTGCTCACCTAAGATGCATTTGCAGAAATCACCTTTTTTACAACTAGTTGCTGAAAACAAGATTCAAATTATTACTCATTCTCACATGTGTTATGGTTTTCATGCTTTGGCTTTGACTTAAGTAAGCTGCTGCTTAACATATAGTGCTAACCATTTTCTTAAACTCTCTATACACCTTGTTTCTTGTTTTACCTTTATGTTTCGTATTTCTTATTATGCCTATATGTTCCATATTTCTTGTATACCTGTATGTTCCATATTTCTGTTCCATAATTCTGTGGTACAGACATGATTTACTAATCCTAAGTTTTGTTTGCTCTATTTACTGATCCTGATCCTTAGAGCAGACACGGGCATGCATGTTCATTCACTTGCCTATGGACTCCCATCCATGTGAGCACATCCACTGAAGGTTCCCTTTCATCAGTCATGTTCTATGGAAGTAACTGGCAGATGCAAAATTAACAGCCAAATGTCTGCCTACTATCTGTTGCATGTGCACCCCCCACACACACCCCTACATGCACACACATGCTCAGGCCATGGCAATTTATTCTTTGCTTAGGAAACAGGAATTCTTAGCTAAACTTCTCAGACCTGGGCACACTAACACACACCTACTTGTATTACCTTGGTTCTCACTTGGGTGTGCAAATTAGCTTTATCTTTCATTTTTGTCATATGCTTAAATTGGATTCTAAGTATTGTGTTAGTTTATTGTGTGCAGACAGCTCAAGCTTCAGTGCTCATTGTACTGTTTTTAGGATACTCTGGCTTACAGCACTTGCACTACTAAT